>NC_087347.1:85810752-88210752 GCF_030014295.1 Loxodonta africana | reverse complement strand
GAAATTTCTGAATTTCACACGTAGGAAAATACCCCATGAACTTCTAAACAAAGAAAGAATATCTAGAAATAAACTTCTCTCAACATTTAGCAGCAAAGATAAATACAGCCATGTTTACAGCTTGATGGTGATGTGTACTTATCTGATGCCATTAAGTCGATTCCGACTCACAGCGACCCTATACAGTGCCCTGAAAATACCAAATGTAGCCCAACTACTGTTCCTCTACAAGTGGATGACGTTTATTAATGTCATGTCTAACATAACCTTGGGTTTTCTCTACAGATAATAAATTTGGGTCATACTAATATTCAATGATTAGAGATACGTTCTTGAATCAAAAATCTTGAATCAAAAAACTTAAGGTAGCTGAGTCAACAATAGTTACATTCTTTCCTGCTCTTGCCTCTTATAAGGAAATATGTGAACAGAAGTGCATACACCCCCAAAAAACGATTCACCTTGGAGGAAAACCAGTGAGAAGCTGGCTCTGCTTTGATCCAGAGGAAGGCCACCACAAAAGTTCTGAATCCTGGACACAGGCCAAAAATAGCATTCTATTCATCTCATTAAACGGCACTCTCTAACCTAAACCTATTCTTCAACTTCTATTTAGGACAGATAAATATGGGATCTTACACAGTTAGATCTTGACAATGGTGGAATGTTAATTTATATACACTCTAAATTAAATCTATCCAAAGGTAAGCATCTATCAAAATCATTTCCCTTCCTAGCATACAATGATGTCATTTTCTGTCCCTGTTTGTCCTCATACTCCACATACCCAATAAATGGGTTTTCTTTGTCAAATGCCTGGGAGTGAAGTACTTTATTTGGTTAAAAAAAAAAAAAAAGACTACCACCTATACATCCTTTCTGGAAAAAATAATTCAGCAAAATGAAGTATGAATAAGCATGAAGAATTTAATAAAAAGACATGAAACTGAAGAAAAATTATAAGCAATGAAACGAAGATTTAACAACTGTGCTGAGATGAAAAATACAATGTAAAAATTAACACTGGCAATCTCGAAAGGTTGTTTTCTGTATGCTTGCATTCATACAACATTTTAAAAAATGACAATGTTAGAAATGGAAGGCTTTGGGAGAGCGGGACGGAGAGACTGGTTAGGTGATAGGTATAGTTACAACAGGCAACAGGAGGTACCCATGTGGTTTGGAATTGTCCTGTATTTTGACTGTGGCAGTAGATACACAAAACTAAAAAGGCAAAAATTGTACACAGCTAAATACACAAATGAGTATAAGTAAAACTGTGGAAATCTGAGTTATGATCTATACTATAGTTTTACAAAATGTTACCAGTGGGGGAAACTCAAAATGGATCAAAGTCCTAAACATGAGAACTAAAACCATAAAACTCTTAGAAGAAAATAAAGGTTAATATCTAGTTAGATATGACACTGAAACAGCACAAACAACAACAAAAAAAAAAAACAGATAAATGGGACCTCATCAAAATTAAAAAGTTCATCAAAGGGCTTTACCAACAAAGAGAAAACCTACAGATTGGGAGAAAACTTTGGGAACCATATATCTGATAAGGACTTAATATCCAGAATATATAAACAACTCCTACAACTTAATGAAAAGACAAACAAATCAAATAAATGGACACAAGCACATGAAAAGATGCTCAATGTCATTAGGGAAATGCAAATCAAAACCACAAAGAGATACCGCTTCACCCCCACTAACGGCTATGATTTAAAAAACAAAAAACAGATGCTGGCTAAGATGTGGAGAAACTGGGCCCCTCATCCATGCTGACAGAATTGTGAAATCGTACAGCTATTATGGAAAACAGTTTGGTGGATCCTCAAAACATCACGTGTAGAACTACCATAAAACCCATTGCTGTTCGGTCAATTCCGACTCCTAGCAACCCCTTACAGGACAGAGCAAAACTGCCCCATAGGGTTTCCAAGGCTGAAATCTTTATGGAAGCCAACTGTCACATCTTTCTCCCATGGAGCAGCTGGTGTGTTTGAACCACCAACCTTTCAGTTAGTAGCCAAGTGCTTTATTTACTGTGCCACATACTATCCAGCAATTCTACTCCTAGGTACATACCCAAATGAACTGAAAGCAGAAACACAAATACTTCTATAGATAGTTACACACCAACGCTCACTGCAGCACTATTCACGATAGCCATAAAGTAGAAACAGTCTAAGTGTCCATCAACAGATGAATGGATAAATAAAATGTGGTTACACACATACAAAGATGGATTATTTCTCAGCCATAAAGATAAATGAAGCTCTGATATACACTACAACATGGATAAATCTAGAAACCATTATGCTGAGTGAAATAAGTCTATCGTGAAAGGGCAAATATTGTATGATTACATTTATGTGAAATATCTAGGCTAGTAAGTATACAGAAACCAAAGTTCATTAGTGGTTACCAGGAGTGCGCAGGAGGGAGGGGGACACTGAGCTTTTGTTAAGGGTCATAGAAAAATTTGGAAATGAATAATACTGATGGTTGAACAATATGATGAACCTAACTAATGCCACTGAATTACATATGTGGAGAATGCTGAAATGGCAAATGCTTTGTTACATATATATTTACCACAATAAAAAAGAGATGGAAAATATATATACCATGCAGGTATAAACAAAAAGAAAGCAAGAGAGCCAAATTAAAACAAGGAAATTTTCAAGACAAAATACATTAAATGATGCTAAAATAAAGATTTTAAGATGATAAACAAATACAATCTGCCAGGAAGACAGAAAAGTCACAAATTTTAATTTGATAAAATAACCTATTAAAAGCTAATTTGAATTCATAATTGAATTTGTGATTTAAAATGTTCCCATAAAGAAAAATCTGGGCCTAGATGACTTTATAGGTGAACTTTACCAAAAACTTAAGGAAAAAAAAAATACTGTACAAACTCAGAAAACAGAGGAGAGGAAACACTTCTCAATTCATTTTATGAGGCCAGCATTACTCTCATACCACAATCAGAGACATTATGAGAAAATTAAAGGCAAATCTCTCACAAAGATAGAAAAATAACTTAAAATACGTGCAAATCAAATCCAGTAATATATAAAAAGGCTAATCCATCATATGATACAATTTCCAGGAATGCAGATTAGCGGCGCCCCAAGGATGTCCACAGCCTAATCCTAGTACCTGTGAGTATGCTCTTACATGACAAAATGGAATTAAGATAGCAAAGGAAATAAGGCTGCTGATCAGCTGACCTTAAAATAGGACAGCACCCTCAATTATCCAGGTGGGACCAATCTAATCCCATGAGTTCTTAAAAGCAGAAGAGGGACTTTTGAGAGTAGGTCAGACAGATGCAATGTAAGGACTCAACCTGCTGTTGCTGGTGAAAAATTGATGTGTGATTTGTCAGGCCTGACCCCAGGCAATTACAAAGGCTTTACCTGGCAGGCCTCATGGAAACCTGCCCTCCCAACAAACCTGGTGTACAACCAATGCATTACAGTCTCTGCAGGGAGGTAAGGTCTCAGGTTCCCCACCAGCCATGCTCTGCACTCCTAGCCTAGGTGCCTCCATAAAGAGACCACTGTACTGGGGCCTCTCTTGGCTGAGGCCTCCTTATCAGGGAAAGGGGGAGACCTTGAAGACATTTTTCCTCACTCTGACACAGTGTTCTGCACTATCAGTCTTTCTCCCTTACCCCCCAACCCCCCTGCAGGAGCCTTTTGTTCAGGGCTCCCTCAGCAGTGGGATGAACTCCACCACTGCACTGACCTACCCGACTCTCGCCTAGGGAAAATACAGCATGGGGGAGCCAGGTGCTTCCTCTTCAAGTTTGACCTTTGGGCTTGTTGTCTTAGCTAGCCACTGGTCACCCGGCAGCTCAGCTCCCCGACAGCTGGCTTTGAAGATGGAGGGAGCCAAGGAATGCAGCAGCCTCTAGAAGCTGGTGTATTAGTTTCTTATTGATTCTGTAACAAATTACCACAAACTTAGCGGCTTAAAACAAACTTCTTGTCTCACAGCTCTAAATGGTCAGAAGTCCACAATTAGTTTCACTGGGCTAAAATCAAGGTCTCAGTAGAACCATATTCCTCCTGAAGACTCCAGGGGGGAATCTGTTTCCTTTTCATTTCCAGCTTCTTGAGGCTGCCTTGGTGTCCTGGAGTGGTGCAAACTGTTAATTCACTCAGCTATTAACTGAAAAGTTGGAGGTTCAAGTCCACCCAAGGTGGCTTGGAAAAAAAGCCTGATGATCTACTTCCAAAAAATCAACCACTGAAAACCCTGCAGGGCACAGATCTACACTGACACAGATGGGACTGCCGCATGCCAAAATCGATCCCACTGCAACTGGTATGGAGGCTGCCTGAATTCCCTGACTCGGGGTCCCCCAGCACTCCAACTACTGCTGCCGTCCTCACATCTCTAGCTCTGGTTCCTGCCTCCCTCTTTCATTTAAGGATTCTTGTGATTACACTGGGCCCACTCAGATAATCCGGGATAATCTCCCCTTCTCAAGATCCTTAACCTAATCACATCTGCAAAGCCATTTTTGCCATATAAGGTAACATAATCACAGTTCTGGGGGTTAGGACATGAGCATCTGCTGGGACAGTTACCATCCTCCCCACCAGAACTGAAAACAACCCTCGGCCAGCAAGAAAACAGGAACCTCAGTTCTACAACTGGAAGGAACTGAATTCTGCCAAAAACCTGATGAGCAGGAAATGGATTCTCCCCTAGAGCCTCCCAAAAGGAATGCAGCCTGCCAACACCTTGATTTTAGCCTGGTGAGACTACTGGACTTTTGACCTACAGAAATATTGTTTTAAGGCACTAAGTTTGTGGTAATGTATATGGCAGCAACAGAAAATCAATACAGTAACTTACCATATTACATAAGGAGCTCCAGTGGTGCAGAAAAAGATGTGTCAGTCTCCTTCTGCAAAGACTAAACCAAAACCAATAGCCATCAAGTCAATTCCAACTCAATATAGACCCCTATAGGACAGGGCGGAACTGCCCCATAGGGTTTCCAAGGCTGTAATCTTTACAGAAGCAGACTGCCACATCTTTCTCCCATGGAGCACTTGGTGGGTTACAACCACTGACTTCTGGTGTGCAGCTGAGCTCTTTAATCACTGCACCACCAGGGCTCCTTTCCATAAAGATTATAGCCTTGGAAACCCTATGGAGCAGTCTACTCTGTTCTACAGGGTCGGTATGAGTCAGAATCGGGTTATCATATTACAGAGTAAAGGAAAAAAGTCAGATTATCTCAATAGGCAAGCAAACTGGAAACAGAAAGGTAGCGTGATAAAGGGCAGCTAACATCATACTTAAGGAGCCTTGGTGGCACAGTGGTTAAGCGCTTGGCTTCTAAGCAAAAGATTGTTAGTTCAAACCCACCAACTTCTCCGTGGGAGAAAGATGTGGCAGTCTGCTTCTGTAAAGATTACAGCCTTGGAAACCCTATGGGGCAGATCTACTCTGTTCTGTAAGGTCACTATGAGTCAGAATCGACTCAATGGCAAAGGGTTTTTTTTTTTTTAAAGCATCATACTCAGTGGTGAACCAGTCCTCAGAACAGACTAAAGCAAGAATGTCACTCTCACCACTTCTACTCGACATTATACTGGAGATCCTGGCCAGTGTAATAAGGTCAGAAACAGGTTTTAAAAAAAAAAAAAGTCATGCAGAGTGAGAAGAAAGAAATACAACTGTTTTTATCTGCAGATGGTATGATCATGTACAAAAAAAGTCCAGTTCTAAAGATTTAAAAAAGCTATTAATAATAAATCTAACAAGGTCACAGAATAAAATGTCTATATATAGAAATAATTGTATTTCCATACACATACAATGAAGAATTGGAAATTAAATTTTTAAAAATAATTTTAGTATTATAAAAAATATGAAATACCTAAGGATAATTTTAACAAAAATACAATGTACTGCCAAGAGAATGCAATGAAAACCTAAATAAATGGCAAGATGTAGCATACTCATGAATTGGAAGACTCAATATTGTAAGCTGTCAATTTCAAATTGGTCTATAAATTAAACAACATCCCAATCAAAATCCTGTAAAGGTTTTTTGTAGAAAATAACAAGCTGATTCTGAAATTTATTCAGAAGTGCAAAAGAATAACAATAGCCAAAGCAGTTTTCAACAAGAACAAAGTCAGAGGATTTATACTACCTGATGTCATGACTCACTATAAAGTTAAACTAATCAAGGCACCATAGTAACTGGCACCAGGACATCACAGAAAGTCTAGAAACAGACTTGCCATATAAAGTCAGCTGATTTTCAACAAAGGTGTCAAGGTAACTCAATGGGAAAAGAATTTTTCAAATGGTCCTGGAACAATTAGATTCTTTTCCCATAGCATACAACAAATTTAATTTTTAAATGAATTATAAACCTAAACACAAAAACTATAAAACATCTAGAAGAAAACATAGGATAAAATCTGAAACTGGCGTAGGCAGTTTTCTTAGAACACAAAAAGCATGAATCACAAAGAGAAAAAAATAATAAATCGAACTTCATCAATATTAAAAACTTTTGCCCTGTAACAATAGATAAAGGGTAACTTTGGTGAAAGGTAAGACAGTACACAATACTGGTGATGTCAGTACAACTTGCCCTAGACAAGGTCATGGAAGCTCCAAAGACACATCCAAAGTCCCTGAGGGGCCGAGTTACTGGGCTGATGGCTGTGGGGACCATGGTCTTGGGGCAACTCTAGCTCAACTGGCATCACTTAATTTATAAAGGAAATGTTCTACGTTCTACTTTGGTGAGTAGTGCCTGGAGTCTTAAAAGCTTGTAAGTGGCCTTCTAAGATACTCCACTGGTCTCACCCCATCAGGAGGAAGGAAGAATAAAGAAAATCAAAGACACAAGGGAAAGGTCAGTCCAAAGGACTAATGGACCACAACTACGAGAGCTTCTACCAGACTCAATTCAGCACAATTAGATGGTGCCTGGCTACTACCACCAACTGTTCTGACAGGGATCACAATGGGGGGTCCTGGACAGAGCTAGAGAAAAGTGCAGAACAAAGGTCTAACTCACAAAACAAGACCAGACTTACTGACTTGACAGAGACTGAGGAAACCCTGAGAGTATGGCCCTGGACACCCTTTTAGCTCAGTAATGAAATCACTCATGACGTTCACCCTTCAGCCAAAGATTAGACATGCCCATAAAACAAAATGAGACTAAAGGGGCACACAGCCCAGGGGCAAGGACTACAAGGCAGGAGAGGACAGGAAAGCTGGTAATAGAGAACCCAAGGTCAAGAAGGGAAAGTGTTGACATGTCGTAGGGTTGGTAACCAATGTCATAAAACAATATGTTTAATGAGAAGCTAGTTGGTTCCATAAACCTTCATCTAAAGTAAGTCAATGAAAAAAAAAAAAAAAAAAAACTTTTGCTCTTCAAAAGACAACATTAAGAAAATGACAAGATAAGCTCCAGATTGGTAGAAAATATATGCAAAACACGTATGTGACAAAAGATGTGTATCCAGAATTTATAAAGAATGTCCAATGACTCAGTAAGAAGCCAAACAACTCAATACAAAGTGGGGAAAATATCTGGAAGGACACTTTACAAAAACATTTATGAAGACAGTTTGGCAGTCTATGTAAACATTCACCTACCATCCCAGAAACCCAGTGCCATCGAGTCGATTCTGACCCAGTAACTCCACTCCTAAATATTTAACCAAGAGAAATGGAACGTACCCAAAGATTTGTACATGAACGTTCATAGCAGCTTCAATTATAATAGTCAAAAAGTGGAAAATATCTGAAAGTCCATTAACTGGTTAATGGATAGACATTATGGTATATCCCTGCAATGGAACACTGCTAACAATAAAAAGAAACAAATTACTGTTACATGCAACAATATAAATAACTCTGAAGAACATTTGGCTGAAGAAGGCAGAGACAGAATATATACTAAATAATTCCATTTATATCAAAATCTAAAAAAGGCAAATATAATCCATAGTATCAGAAAGCAGATCGGTGGTTACCTAAGGTCAGGGGTTAAACAGGATTGATTGCAAAGGGCATGATGGAACTTTATTAATACTAATAACTGTTATGGCAGATGGACAGATTTATAAACACTCATGAATGCACACTTAAACCAGAGGAATTTTAAATGGTATTAGAATAACTGGGTATCCACACGCAAAAGAATGAAGTTGGACCCATACCTCATACCATGTATGAAAATTAGAATGGATCAATAACCTAAATGTAAGAACTAAAAACATAAAATTCTTAGAAGAAAACATTAGGGTTATACTTTGAGACCTCATTTTTGAAAATGGACTCTTAGATATGATACCAAAAGCTCAAGCAACAAAGAGACAAAATAGATAAATTGGACTTCATCAAAATGAAAAAATCTTGTGATTCAAAGAACTTTATCAAGAAAGTGAAGAGGCAACCCACAGAATGGGAAACAGGTGCTCAACTACTAGGATGGCAGTTTAAACCCTCCTGGAGGTGCCTTGGAAAACAGGCCTGGCAATCTACTTCCAAAAGGTTACAGCCTTGAAAACCCTGTGACGCACAGTTCTGCTCTGCACACATGGGGTCACCATGAGTCAGAAATGACAGCAACTAACAATGTGTACACGTTTGTGTATGTATACACACAAACACATATACACACATATATATCAATAATGATGCAAAACAATTTTGCAACCAAACAAGACTTTTTCCGAGTATCTATAGAAATTCTAGGAAACCCTGGTGGCGTAGTGGTTAAGTGCTACAGCTGCTAACCAAAGGGTCGGCAGTTCGAATTCGCCAGGTACTCCCTGGAAACTCTACTGGATGGTTCTACTCTGTCCTATAGGGTTGCTATGAGTCGGAACTGACTCGACGGCACTGGGTTTTGTTTTTTTAATAGAAATTCTACAAAAATTAACCATGAACAAACATACAAGGGAAATTTCAGACTCTGAAAACAGAAAAACTCATGTTCTTTGATCCAATGCAATGAAACTATAGACAGACATCCTCCCCTAAATAATTCCTCAAAACTAATCAAACCCCTTAGGCACTTTAAAACAGTTTTCCTAACAATCTTTCGGTGAAAGAAGAAATGTAAACTGAAAATTTAGAAATTAAAGACATGAAAAACAAATGTTATATAGTAAATATTTATTGCTTGACTAGTATCACCGCCCTTTTCTGGAAATTGTCCTTTTTACCACTATCCTCCTTATGATACTGCTGTTTGTAATATAAAATTATATAGATACACACACACACACACAAGTCTTTTATATAAACAGACGCATTGGGAAGAATGGCAATTCCAGAACACTTAATTGTGCTCATGTAGAATCTGTACACAGACCAAGAGGCAGTCATTCAAAACCAGAAATCAGGCAGTCATTTAAAACCAGAAAAGGTGTGTGTCAGGGATGCATCCTTTCACCATACTTATTCAATTTGTATGCTGAGCAAATAATCTGAGAAGCCAAACTATATGAGGAAGAACGCAGCATCAGGATTGTAGGGAGACTCATTAACAACCTACAACATGCAGATGACACACCTTTCTTGCTGAAAGCGAAGAGGACTTCAAGCACTTACTGATGCAGATTTAAGACTACAGCCTTCAGTATGGATTACACCTCAACACAACTGGACCAATAAGCAACATCATGATAAATGGAGAAAAGTCTGAAGTTGCCGAGGATTTCATTTCACTTGGATCCACAATCAACACCCATGGAAGCAGCAGTCAAGAAATCAAAGGACATATTGCATTGGGCAAATCTTCTGCAAAAGACCTCTTTTAAGTGTTAAAAGGCTAAGAGGTCACCTTGAGGACTACAGTGCACCTGACCCAAGCCATAGTATTTCCAATCACCTTATAAGCATGCGAAAACTGGACAACGAATAAAAAAACCGAAGAATTGACGCCTTTGAATTATGGTGTTGGCAAAGAACAGTGAATATACCATGGACTCCTAGAAGAACGAACAAATCTACTTGGAAAAAGTACAGCCAGAATGCTCCTTAGAAGCGAGGATGACAAGTCTGCATCTCACTTATTTTGGACATATTACCAGGAGAGACCAGTCCCTGGAGAAGGATATCATCCTTTGTAAAGTACAAGATCCGCAAAAAAGAGGAAGACCCTCAACAAGATGGACTGACACACTGGCTGCAATAATGGGCTCAAACAAAGCAACGACTGTGAGGATGGTGCAGGACTGGGCAGTGTTTTGTTCTGCTGTACACTGGGTTGCTGTGAGTCAGAAGTGACTCGACTACAGCTAATACCATAATCCTACTCGCCACAGTTCGGCAAATTATAGTACTCCACCTCATGCCTGTAGTGGACTACTCCTGGGATAGACTCTTGGCTCAAGTTAAGCCAATGAGTCCTTTCTCTGGGATTTCTGGGGTAGGAGCCAGAAAGAAATGTCAGATTCGTCTCTCTCTGGCCGGTGAAAATTTGGGACCTGTTGATGGTCACGTTTTACTATCATCAGGAAAAAAGTACACTGGACATCACAAAAGGTGAATATTCAGAAGCCTCTGAACAGATAAGAGACAGAACCCTGATTGCACTCAAGTCTCTGGTACCAATTTTTCCTGAAACTCATTTATAGTAACTTCTAATATATTAATTACCATTTCTGATTAAGCTAATTTGAGTTGTGATCTTTCAGTTGCAAATAAGGGTCCTAAAATAGCATACCAAAGCCAGAAGTGATAGAAAATTTCATAGCCTGAAATAAAAATAACATTTATTGAGTGTTTATTATATGCAAGTACTCTTTTAAGCACTTAACATACATTAACTCATTCAACCTTTATTGCAGTTCCATGAAGTACTAGGATCCCCACTTTGTACATGAGTAAAATGAGGCACAGAGAGGTTACACAGCCTAGAACAAGCTAACACAGCTAATAAGTAATGAAATAGACTCATACCCAGGCATATGGACAATTACTAGACCATAAATGCCTCGCATTAATTACTCAAGTAATTAATCATTTTCTTTACAGGAATAGTGACATGCAGATTACACAGAATAACTATTTCTGTAGAATAAATTTCCTAAAGGTGAAATTACTGAAGGATACTGAAAATTATCTTCTCAGGTAATCTTGAAAAAGAAAAATAAAGTGGAAGGATTCATACTTTCTGATTTCAAAATATATTATAAAGCTACAATAATCAAAACAGCCTGGTATTGGTACAATGATAGAAATCTAGACCAACAGAATAGAATTGAGAGTCAGGAAATTAAACTCATATATTTATAATCAATTGGTTTTCAACAAGGGTACAAAGTCAATTCAATGGAGAAAGAAGAGTCTCTTTAATAAATGGTGATAGCAAAAGTATTTTCACATGCAAAAGAGTGAAGCTGGATCAATAACTCACACCATATGCAAAAACTAATTCAAAACGGATCAAAGACCTAAATGTGAGCATTAAAGCCAAAAGACTCTTAGAAGAAAACATACGGCTACTGCTTTGAGGCTTACTGTTTAAAATGAATTTTTAGACAAAATAATTAAATTAAAAATACATTTAAAAACTCATCAAAATAAAAAACTTTTGTTCATCAAAGGACTTTATCAACAAAGTGAAGAGATAACCTTCAGATTGGGAGAAAATGTTGGAAACCATATATCTGACAAGCACTTAATAGCCAGAATATATAAAGAACTCCTACAACTTAACAACAAAAAGACAAACAACCCAATCAAAAAATGGGCAAATGACTTGAACAGACATTTCATCAAAGAGTATATAGAAATGGCCATCAAGCACATGAAAAGATGCTCAATGTCATTAGTCATGAGGGAGATGCAAATCAAAACAACAAGATACTACCTCACCCCCACTGGAATGGCTATGATCAAAAAAATGGAAAATAACAAGTGGTGGTGAGGATGTAGAGAAATTGGAATCCTCATCCTTTGCTGGTGAGAATGCAAAATGGCACAGCTGTTGTGGAAAACAGTTCGGTGATTCCTCAAAAAATTTAACATACAACTACCATATGACCTAGCGATCCTTTTCATATTCATAAAATAAGACAGTCTCTGAACGGTTAATTCTACTTCGGGGGAACACAGCCTATGAAATAACCCAAAGCAAGGGTAACAACAGGAAGAAATGTGTACCAAGGTATCAGTGCAATGCTATTTACAATATGGAAGAAGAGTCAAGCAAAATATAGCACAGAACCACAATGGAATAAAAGCTATTAAAAATGAAAGTTACACTGACGAGGTCAATACTCAAAAATGTATATAATAAAGTCTCAGGCAAAAATAGGAACATAATGTGGATTCATGACTTAAAACTATGAAAAAGACTGGAAATTAACGTGAAGTGATGCAACTTGATAATCATTAAATTCGTTTCTGTAAAGTTGTTTAAATTCATGTTATATAAAATAAACACAAGAGATCTCAGAAGTCTATCTTAAAAAACAGTATTTTATCTTTTACATTTTGGTAACTAAATATACATTCCAGAAATTTAAGTAAAACTTGTAAAATATTCCTTTTGTCTCTATTCCTACTCAAATGTTTAGTCCAATTTTATTTGCTAAGAAATATATAATGTTCAATTGTTTACCTCAGGTCTAACGAGTTAAAAAAAACCAAAACACCAGAGCCTACTTATCAAAACAAAACAAGAATTTTAAAAATTCTTCCCATTTAAAAACCTCTGTGAATTGTCTACATTATTTATTCATTTAGCACATAATATCCCCTGAAACATAGTACAACATCATATGTACCTGATGCGATGACAGGCTCTTTCATAAGTTCTCTAGTTATTGGACATATAAATTCATCAGGAATTCCAGAAGAAAGGGATTTCACCTTTGTCCTTAGCTCTTCAATTTTCCTCAGCACTTTACTACGCAGCCCTAGTGATTCTGAAAAGAAATTACTCTGTTAGGCCTGGAGAACTACTGGTAAACCTGATGTAAGATTCATCTACAACCAAAAATCTTTAGACATACTCATTCCACATGGAATTATTTTCTTTATAAATTCCTGAAAGAAACTTTTTAGTATTTATTTTAAACAATCTTAGATTGTGAAAGTTCCTCAAAAATTTCAGGTCGTTGGACATTAATAAACTACATAAAATTGGTTCATTTATTTACAAAACAACCCCCCCCAAAAATAATTTTAAAGATGTCCATATTAATGATGTAAAAATTCCACGTTATATTATTTTTAAACTTTATAAAATTGGAATTATTGTTATTGTTATGAAACACAATCGCAAATAAAGCTTGTTAAAAACTGCATGTGCACAAGTTTCATTCATTTTTAGTTTTTAATCTTATTATTATTTTTTTTAATTATCTTTTTAATTCTAGGAAGGTTAGTGTTATAGCTGTTGGCATTTTTAGAGCTAGCTGACAGTTCTGTTTTAGGTAGGGATGTTTGTGGGTGGGGTGGGATAGAAGAGTTACATTTTAGAACACATAAAAAGCCAAAACAGCTTCCTTTTTTCCGGGATGTAATTTTTGTCTTGGACAAGGTTTTCAAGAACGATTGCAAACATGCTTGGAAGCTAGGAATAGTGTCTCCCTCCCAGTCAGAAAGCAGATTTGTTTCATGACCAGTACAAAGATAATGGAGTCCCTGGGTCATGCAAACAGTTAATACACTTGGCTGCCTACCGAAAGGTTGGGGCTCAAGTCCACCCAGAGGCACCTTGAAATAAAGGCCTGGTGATTTACTGAAAAATCAGCCACTGAAAACCTTATGCAGCACAGCTGTAAGCTGATACACACAGGGTCACCATGAGTCGGAACTGACTCGAAGGCAACTGAAACAAAGATAACATCTCCCTCTTGGGCAAGGGTTAGGTAAGTTTGGTAGCAGTCCCCTTATAATACTGGGGATTCATAAACTCAGGGTTCCTCAGCTCTGACACAAGCCCACTGTATGACCTCCCTGAGACTTAGGGGGAAAGGGAGACCAATGGGAACATGGAGCTCATGCTGCCCTTCTGTGCCACAAAAGATGAAAAATCTATTTGGACTCATTTCCTTTTTAACTAAATCTACAGAAACGTGGTGGCTGACCTAGCAGCTGCCTGATGCTTAGGGACTGCTTGACCACTTTCCTAGGACTTCTTTCTCATATAACTCACTGAACTCAAATGAAGGATTATAAAACAGTATTTTTAAAGCACCACACAGAAATCAAGAATCTCTTTACATGCTGAATTGATTCTGTAGAAATATTTGTCACTCAAAGAGATTCCCTGATTTGAAAGGGTTTTGTGAAGATGGAATTGACTCGATGGCAATGGGTTTTTGGTTTACTATCCATAAAGAACTCCTACAACAACAACAACAAAAAAGACAACCTAATTAAAAAATGGGCAAAGGACGTGAACAGACATTTCACCAAAGAGGAAACACAAATGGGCAAAAAACATACAAAGTTGAAAAGATGCTCAACGCTAACAGTCATTACCCAAAAACCAAACCTGCTGCTGTCGAGTTGATTCCAACTCATAATAACCCTATAGGACAGAGGAGAACTGCCCCATATGGTTTCCAAGGAGCAGCTGGTGGATGTGAACTGCTGACCTTTCAGTTAGCAGCCAAGCTCTTAAGCACTGTGCCACCAGGGCTCCATTAGGGAAATACAAATCAAAATCACAATGAAGTATCACCTCCCACCCCAGTAAGACAGTTATGATCAAAAAAAGAAAACAAGTGCTGGAGAAGATGTAGAGAAATTGGAACCCTTATCCATTGCTAGCAGAACTGTAAAATGGTACAGCCACTACGGAAAACAGTTTGAAGGTTCCTGGAAAAGTTAAACATAGAATTACCATATCATTAAAGCAATTCCCTGAGATTCTGTATGAGATCGCTATTCAGATTCAAGAGAAAGCTATTTTATCACAAAAATGCCTATTTAGGGAAGGGTGCCTCCAAAATCAAACACTGTTCCCTGAGCATGATGGACAGCCTTACTGTAATAAGTCAGAGAAACATTCAAGTTTATTGAGCCCATCCCTTCCCAGGATTGTCCCAGGGCTAAATTCTAAGTAGTCCCCATCGTACCCACAATGCTGCATTTTCTTCAAGGGTAGCTGAGCTGTGTATTTTTATTTTGCCAAGAAAATACAATGGAAGCTTCATGAGAAGTTATAATGAGGGGTTATGACTCTAAGCTAAGTACAGAGAGAAATAAGGGCAGAGATAGGTAATTTAACAGGTGAACAGGATCAACAGATAGGTTTTGATAAAATCAGTTTATTGAGGTGAAGGTATTAAAGAAAAACCAAACCAAATGCACTGCTGTCGAGTCGATTCCGACGCATAGTGACCCTGTAGGACAGAGCAGAACTGCCCCATAGAGTTTCCAAGGAACGCCTAGTGGATTTGAACTGCTGACCTTTTGGTTAGCAACCACAGCACTTAACCACTACGCCACCAGGGTTTCCATTAGGGAAAGGATAATAAACCAAAAAAAACCAAACCCACTGCCATCGGGTCAATTCCGACTCATAGCAACCCTACAGGACAGAGTAGAACTGCCCCATAGTGTCCAAGGAACACCTGGTGGATTCGAACTGCCCACCTTTTGGTTAGCAGCCGTAGCACTTAACCACTACGCCACCATGGTTTCCAGGGAAAGGATAATAGATGGTGGAAAATGTATAATGGTTGGGGTATGCTTACTGATAATCTGTTACATGAAAATTCTTCACTTGAATATATGTACTAATATTTATAATAGCGAATAGAGAAAGCCGATTTAAAATGCCCCAGATAAAAAAATTTTAAATTGTGCATTCCCCTTGTCTAATTTTAAATCATTAAAAATGGAGTAGATCACTAGCCCTTGAGGAAACAATTACTAAATCACATCCACAGACCTTAACCAGAGACAAACATCTCACTTTGTGCATACTTTCAAAACCAGGTTGCGGGTTGGGATGAGAGCTATAAACTTAATTGCTCAGAAGGAAAAGACACTTACCAGCAAAGAGCTAATAAACCAGTGTGGTTAAAGGGTAAGAGCTGGCTATTATTTACTATAGTCCTGAACAGTCATCTGGTTCTTGACAAGAGGTCCAATTAAAATAGGTTACAAACTCTCCTGCTCTCCTCTCAACCGCTTATCCAACCCTGGAAATGCCACATAATTGAGAATTTGATGGACTCCAGAAACTAGGAATCATCAAAAAGACAAAACAAAACTCAAAAAACTCCCTAGGTAAACAAAAGTAGGAGGATGGGAAATGACATGTGCCTTTTACTTTCCCAGTTTTGTCCTGTATCACTGCCAACTTGTGAAGGGGGAAAAAAAAAACCACAGCTCTGCCACCATCAGCTGGAGGCAGGATAAAAGCAGTATTGCCCTAGAGCTGGGAACTAACCATCTATCACCTCACAGAACTAAACTGGGTTCCTGGAAGGAAAGCTTAAAAAACTACTTTTAATTAAAAAAAAAAAAAAAAATTAACTTCAGACTAGAATGATCAAGAGAAAGCACAAAAACTACATTAAGAAAAGGGAAACAACTCAGGTTCACTAGGAGTTCCAACAGTGGATCAGTACAAAGGCCCACAGTAATTAGATCTGAAGGGACTGTCACTTCTTTTACAAAGAAACAAAAATGCTAAATGTTCTATTACTTAAAGGCATGTAGGAATAGTTAGGCAACAAGTGAAAATATACATAATGAAGTAGGAACTGGAATATGAAACTTTGAAAAATCTGAGAATGTGAAGAAAGTTGATAGAAAAGTTTAAAAAAAGCATTTGATATTATAACTTTTAAATTAGAATATGACAACTATGTCTCACATGCTTTTATAACTTAAACTCGACATTGGTGGGAGATGCAGTACAGCAAAAGGCAGAATGAACCTATGAAAAAGCCTCATTCCCAATTAGAAATACATGGCTGATGATTATTTGAGTATTAAATGTAAAGACTGACCTGATATACAGTAGCTCCTTGGCACCTGTCATTCAAAGTCACCTATAGCAGTCCCAAGCTCCAAAATATACAGAATCTGTACTATTCCTAAGGCCCAAATATAAACTGAGGCCAGCGTACAGACAGAAATCACACAGCCAGAGAACTTACTCCTTGCTCTGTATCACATCTCAAACTGACTTTATTGTTTTTTAACCTTTCATACTTCATGCCTTTTGAAAAAGATTAAATGCTGTAGCAGTGTTCACAAATTTGTGGATTCAAAAATGTCTCAAGACATATCCCTCTCAATGTCAAGAATCTTTTGTACCTGTAATTTCTGTCTAGACATTTCTTATGCAAATGTAGTACAGGCAGTCCCCAGGTTACAAATGTCCAACTTACAGACAACTCTTACTTGCCCTTTAATGTCATGTAAATTTGCCCTCACTTTGAAATGAATGAACCAGTCCTTACTCAGCAACAAATTCTTCACCACAATCACCTTCACTTGCTGCATGCGCAGCTTTTAAATCACTGAAAAGGCTTTGAGCCTTTTCTTGATCTAACCAAAAATCGTCAAACCCGTTGCCATCTGTTGTTGCTGTTGTTAGGTGCCGTCAGTCGGTTCCGACTCATAGCGACCCTATGCACAACAGAATGAAACGCTGCCCGGTCCTGAGCCATCCTTACAATTGTTGTTATGCTTGAGCTCACTGTTGCAGCCACTGTGCCAATCCACCTCGTTGCCATCTAGTTGGTTCCAATTCTAGGACAGGATAGAACTGCCCCATAGGGCTACCAAGGAGCCCTGGTGGATTCCACTGCTGACCTTTGGTTACCAGCTGTAGCTCTTAATTAATCATTGCACCAGCGCTCCTTCTTGCACTAACCAAACCAGAAACCAAACCCATTGCCGTGGAGTCGATCCCGACTCATAGCAACCCTATAGGAGACAGGAGAACTGCCCCATAGGGTTTCCAAGGAGCAGCTGGTGGATGCAAACTGCTGACCTTTTGGTTAGCAGCCGAACGCTTAACCACTGAGCCACCAGGGCTCCTCTTGCTCTAAAGTAAAGCTATGTAAGAACCATATGCACCCAAGTTACAAATTCGACTTAAAGGCAGAGGAATAAATCTTGTTTCTAACTCAGGGACTACCCGTACTAGACATAAGGAGTTGTTTCCTACCTAAAACTGTTTGCCTATTGTACCCTAGGTTTCATTAACATAATCCTAGAAAAGGACTATTATCCTTCGTTAGAGCACTAGATTTCAACAGGTATACAAACCTGCGGAAAGTTCCTTTATTCTGTATTTACCAAAGGCCTACTGAAAAAATGAGTAGACTGCTCAGTTCCTACAAAATAATTATTTTAAACGTCAAACACGCTAGTTTGGGTCTTGAATACTCCAGTGTATCGGACTTTGCACAATGAATCAACTTCCTACATACGATGAGGAGCCCTTGTGGAGCAACGGTTAAACTTTCAGCAGCTACACAAAATGTCAGTAGTTTGAACCCAAGAGCCTCTCCTTGGGAGATAAGACTTGGCAATCTGCTCCCGGGAAGGTTACAACCTAGGCAACCCTGTGGGGCAGTTCTACTCTGTCATACAGGGTCGCTATGAGTTGGAATCGACTCAACAGCACACAGCCAACAACGTATGATTAATGTTAAACAAATTCAGGTTTATTCACATTGACATAAGAATCTTTTAAAAAGTTGTGCCACGAAGGCAAATGCAAGTTAAGTTATGCACTGGAGAAGTACAAAATGAAATTCATTGGCATATGTTTATCAGTATTCCTGTTAACCAGGGCTTCAAACAGGTTCATTCCAGTTTGAACCCCTGCTAAGAATTTGCATTTTTAACGAGTTCCCTGCTGAAAATCTGCATTTCTAACAAGTTTGCAGGAAGTTATACATAAGAATTACCTGAGGATCTTGTTAAATTTTAGATTGTGATTCAGTGTATCTGGGGCAGAAAAGCAAATTCTCAGCAGGGGTTCAAACTGGAACTAGCTGGTTTGAAGTCCTGCTCTTAACATATTTTTTTCTGTTAAGAAATTTTAATTCTCTATTAGTTTAATTCCTGTTTGAGGAAGTCTTGCTTTTCTTAAAATTCAAGACTAAAAGAAATTCACTGTATCTTAATGTAGCACTTGTAGATTAAAGTTAGCCCTTTGATCCTTCACAATTTGGCAAAAACTAAGATACTTTAGAATGATGTGAAAAAAATCAATATCCTAGTCTATTTATGTCCCAATTTATTCTGTGTTTAACTTGTTGAATATGCTAACTTTCTAGACCTTAAATACATACAAATATAAAGCTGTGTTGATGGGCACATAATGTATAAAAATGTTGGACAAGAACAGCATAGAGGAGGAGGGAAAGCAGGGACAGAGCTATACAAGAGCAAAGTTTCTGCATACTAGTGAAATTAAGCTGGTACTTATCTGAACTACATTTTTATAAATTAAGATGTTAATTGTAACCTCAGGCAACCACTGAAAAAGCAACATAAATAAAAAGGATAGAAGTAAAATGGTATACTAAAAAATATCTAATTAATACCAAAGAAGGCAGTAACGGAGGAACAGAAGGCCAAAATGACATAGGCACACAGAAAACAAATAGCAAAAGAGCAGACATAAATCCTATCATATCCGTAACTACATTAAGTGAAAGGACAACCCATAAGTGAGAGAAAATACTTGCAAATCACGTATCTGCTAAGGCACTGGTATCTAGAATATATAAAGAACTCGTATACTTAACAATAAAAAGACAACCCAATTAAAAAAATGGGCAAAAGACCTGAGGAGACATTTCTCCAAAGAAGATATACAAATGACCAGTAACTACATAAAAGACACTCAACATCATTAGCCTTTAGGGAAATGCAAATCCAAACCACAATGAGATGCCAGTTCATAACCACTCCAAACCAAAAACCAAACATGATGCCATCGAGTTAGTTCCAGCTCATATGGCTACAATGAAAAGGACAGTTAACAACAAGTGTTGGCCAGGATGTGAAGAAACTGAATCCCTCACACATTGCTGCTGGGAATATAAACTGGTGTAGCTGTTTAACACAAAATTACCACATAACCCAACAATTCCACTCCTAGATACATACCCGAGAGAAGTGAAAACACATCCACGCAAAAACCTGTACATGAATGTTCATAGCAGCATTATTCATGATAGCCAAAAAGTGGAAACAACCCAAATATCCATCAATTCATGATAAATAAAATGTGGTATATCCATACAATGGACCAGTATTCAGACATAAAAAGGAATGAAATACTGACACACTAAAACATGGCTGAACCTTGAAAACATTATGTAGGAGAAAGAAGCCAGTCACAAAAGGCCACATATTGTATGATTCTATTTATAAGAAATATCCAGAATAGGCAAATCCAAAAAGAAACTATGAGTGGTTGCCAGGAGATGGTGGATCTGAGGATGGGAAACCGGGAGTGACTGCTAATCAGTACAAGGCTTCTTTTGAGGGTGATGAAAACGTTCTAGAAGTAGTGTGTGGTGATGGTTGCACAACTCTGTGAATATACTAAAAACCAGTGCACTGTACACTTAAAAAGGTTCATTTCATGGTATGTAAACTATATCTCAATGGAAAAAACACAATTTTTTAAAAGATTACAATTACAGATTAGCTTTAGTTATCCAAAGAAATATTTAATATACTATTTTCTTTAACCTAGTAAAAATACATTCTTTTCTATAAAAGGCACACACCAGAATTATTACTGTTAGAATATTAAAACAAAACCATTAATACAACTGAAATTAAGAGTAATATATTAGAAGTTTTTTTTTAAGATTGTCTATCTTTCACTAATCTTACCAATTTTCAAATCATCAGCTAGACTTTCTTTTGTAAGATTCAACAGTTCTTTTCCATCAATGTTATTCATCTTGAAAATACCAACGAGGTCTTTTAAACCTTGTTCACAAAGCCACACTGAGACGTCCTCCTCTGACCAATCTTCAGTAAACTGCTCCAGCTGATCTTCTGTGCCCCTTGCTTCAACAACAAAATCGCAAGTGAAACAGCAAAAGAAAAAAGCATTTCCTTTATAAACGTTGTTACTGTGAACTACAAAGTAAATAAAATTTCCTTAAATCTGTGTTTTAATACTTCCTTTTAAAAATTCCAAAAGGTCAAATATCGCCACGTATAATTAAATTCCTATTTAACATTATTTACTTAATACTTGGAAACCCTGGTGGCATAGTGTGGCGAAGTGCTATGGCTGCTAACCAAATGGGCGGCAGCTGGAATCCACCAGACGCTCCTTGGAAACTCTATGGGGCAGTTTTACTCTGTCCTATAGGGTTGCTATGAGTCAACTCGATGGCAACACGTATTTAATAATAAATACTAACCTTCTTGACACCTTTCTTTTTCACTCCAGAAAAATAATTTTCTTTTATTACCTAAAATTCATACCAGCAGAAGTATTCTATTTGCTCTATCATATGCGTATTAGCACTACTATTTAATTCTGACAATGATAAAAATAAAACTATGTTAAGTGTCAATTTTGCCTGATGAGGCCAAAAATAAAATGAAATTATGATTTCTATTCTTTTCTCAGACGATAGTTATTTGAAAAAATAGTATGCAGTATATAATAACATAAAAACTATAAGAGGTGTGATACACATGAATGTAAACCCAAAAGCACTTACCAGCAGTTTTAAGGTAGGCCAACTACTTTAACACTGGCTTCTCTAAAATTGTTTTTAAATTATATTAAACTCGGGTGTATACTTTGTATTAAGAAAAGCAATGTGAATAACCTGTTGAAAATTTACTGAATTCCTGATTTTAACAGCGAATGGGACTGAACTGGATTAAAGATGATATCCTTACTAACCTTGACAAAGTGCTTCTGTGTCAAATTGCCAGATGTTCACCGTTTTGTCCATTGAACCAGTGGCAAGTAAAAGAGTATTGGGTGCAAAGGCACAGGTTGTGACGTACCTAGTTAATAAAAACAATTATGTATCTTCTGGCTGATTTTTGAATATTAGTAATACAAAGAGAGGTTAAGTTCAGACCTGGTGTGTTGAGTCAACGTATGAAGTATGTTCTCCGTATTCTGGAAAACAACAAAAACAGCTTTATTTTTGCTTAAAAAAGTTACTGATAAAGATTTTTTCCGATCCATTTGATATATGTATTCTAAGGAGCCCTGGTAGCACCCTGGTTAAGCACTTGGCACCTAACCAAAAGGTTGGCGATTCAAACCCACCAGGCACTCTGCAGGAGAAAGATGTGGCAGTCTGCTTCCGTAAAGATTTAGAAACTCTGAGGCAGTCCTACCCCATAGAATCAACTCAATGGCAACAGGTTTGAATTCTTTTTTTATTTTTTTATGTATTCTAATACTTACTGTTAGTGCTATACATATTCCAATACTGATCAGACACTACTATAAAACTTAAACCAATAAATGTATAATAGACGATATTACCAAGTATTTTATTTCACTCTTCAATTATTGTTGTTTATTGACCACTTTTCTAGACATTTTTAGTACAGCACCCCCTGACATTTTCTGATTTGTTTGAATTAACTAATTTGTTGTTGTGTGCCATCGGGTCGATTCTGACTCATAGCGAACTCTTGGATAGAATAGAACTGCCCTTGCTTCCAAGGAGCAGCTGGTGGATTCAAACTGCCAACCTTAACTACTCCACCACCAGGGCTCCATGAATTAACTAATAAGTAAGCCAAATATCTATTACACTAAACAATTTGTATTTGTTGCTATGGCATTTGACTTGTTCACACTGCAGGACCAGTGGATAAAAATTGTTGTTGATGTTGTTAAGTGCTGTCAAGTTGGTTTCGAATCATAGCAACCCTATGCACAAAAGAACAAAACACTGCCTGGTCCGGTCCCATCCTCATGATCGTTATTATGCTTGAGCCCACTGTTGGAGTCACTGTGTCAATCCATCTTGTTGAAGGTCTTCCTCTTTTTTGCTGACGCTCTACTTTACCAAGCATGATGTCCTTCTCCAGGGACTGGTCCCTCCTGATAACATGTCCAAAGTATTTGAGACAAACTCTCGACATCCTTACTTCTAAGGTGCATGCAGGCTGTACTTCTTCCAAGACAGGTTTGTTTGTTCTTTTGGCAGTCCACGGTATATTCACTATTCTTCGCAAACACCGTAATTCAAAGGCATCAATTCTTCTTCAGTCTTCCTTATTCACTGTCCAGCTTTTGCATGCATATAACGTGATTGAAAACATCATGGCTTGGGTCAGGTGCACCTTAGTCCTTAAAATGATACCTTTGCTTTTTAACACTTTAAAGAGGTCTTTTGCAGCAGATTTGCCCAATATAATGTATCATTTGATTTCCTGACTGCTGCTTCCATGGGTATTGATTGTGGATCCACGTAAAATGAAATCCTTGACAACTTCAATGCTTTCTCCATTTATCATGATGTTGGAAACCCTGGTGGCCTAGTGGTTAAGAGCTATGGCTGCTAACCAAAAGGTCAGCAGTTCAAATCCACCAGGCACTCCTTGGAAACTCTATAGGGCAATTCTACTCTGTCATATAGGGTCACTATGAATTGGAATCGACCTGACAGCAACGAGTTTGGTTTGGTTTTTGTATCATGATGCTGCTTATTGGTCCCAGCTGTGAGGATTTTTGTTTTCTTTATGTTGAGGTGTAATTCATACTGAATGAAGACTGTGGTCTTGATCTTCATCAGTAGGTGCTTCAAGTCCTCTTCACTTTCAGCAAGCAAGGTTGTGTCATCTGCGTATTACAGTTTGTTAACGAGTCTTCCTCCAATCCTGATGCCCTGTTCTTCTTCATATAGTCCAGCTTCTTGGATTATTTGCTCGGCATACAGATTGAATAGGTATGGTGAAAGGATACAACCCTGATGCACACCTTTCCTGATTTTAAGCCATGCGAGATATCCCTCATTCTCATTCTCTTCTGAATCTGGCTTGAATTTCTGGCAGTTCCTTGTTGATGTACTGCTGCAATCGTTTTTGAATGATCTTCAGCAAAATTTTACTTGTGTGTGATATTAATCATATTGTTCAGTAATTTCCACATTCCATTGGATTGCCTTTCTTTAGAATAGGCATAAATATGCATCTCTTCCAGTCGGTTTGGTAGGTAGCTGTCTTCCAAATTTCTTGGCATACATGAGCGAGTACTCCCAGAGCTACATCCATTTGTTGAAACATCTCAATTGGTATCCTGTCAATTCCTGAAGCCTTGTTTTTCACCAATGCCCTCAGTGAGCTTGGGTAAAAAATTAGTCACTTAGACTGAGTGCACTTAAATTTTGATGCCCACCCAGCATCAAGATGGATTTAACTGGGACTCACATATCTATCTTATGGAGAAAATGGTTACAGTCATTTTTGTGAATGTGAGATCCCATGAAAATGTCATAAGGAATGTTAAGGATTTACTGCACCTAGCTTAAGTATTTGCTCTGATTACCTGTTAGAACCTCAGTGGCTTCAGCTTCTGTGTGGAGGGCTAATTTAGATTCCTTGCTTGATTTACTTCGCTTTGATGACTGACATCTCCATTTCATTTGCTGGCATAGCCATGGCCTGAACTTGATCAACAGTGATTTCTCTTAGAACATATTTTTGTAAACTACATCTTTGTTACATAGAAGACATTCGTTTTTCTTCATACTCTTGGAATTTGGTCTTCACTGACATGGATCTGCCAAAAACTGCTACTTTTTCAAGTCCATGTAACCTACTCTTTCTTATATAAAAAAAAAACTCTTTCTTATACTAGCCTCTAAATTCAGTCAGGACTGCATTACGCTGCTAACTGAAAGGTCAGTGGTTCAAACCCACTAGCTGCTCCACAACAGAAAGATGTGGCAGTCTGCTTCCAGAAAGATTTACAGCCTTGGAAACCCTATAAAATCAAAACCAAACCCGTTGCCATGGAGTCGATTCTGATGCGCAGTAACCCTACAGGACAGGGGTAGAACTCCCCCATCGGATTTCTAAGGAGTGGTTGGTGGATTCGAACTGCCAACCTTTTGGTTAGCAGCTGAGCTCTTAACTACTGTGCCACCAAGGCTCCTGGAAACCCTATGGGATAACTGTACTCTGTCCTATAGGGTTGCTATGAGTCAGAATTGACTCGATGGCAGTAGATGTATTTGGTTTTTTTGGATCAAGAGCCAAGAACAGGCAACATATAAAGCCTTGGAAATAGAAAATGGTTTTAGAGCAAGGACAGATAAATAGAAAAACAGAACAGCAGGCAGAGAAACAAACCCATATATTGTCAGTGATATTTGACGAGGTGGCACAGCAAAATATTGAAGATGGTCTAATAATCTCTCCAAAATCCCTGATGTAAATATTCATTCTTAGCTATTATGGAAGTCTGACATAAAAGTTTAAGAATAATTGACTGAAAAGAATTTTTTTTGAATACTGATGCTGTTTAAATCTGTATGTTCTATGACCACATTAAAAATCCTATCCATCTTAAAATCATATATTTAAAGGCCTGTCCCAAAACCACTTCATAACAACTTAAGCACTTGTGAAAATGTATATATTCTTTGGCATACTAAGAAAGAAAAAAATGTACTTTTCTTTCATTTTCCTTAACTAAACTTCAAGTGCAACAGCCTAATAAAGATAAATTTAGGTAGCTCTCACAAGATTGTGAAATACTTACAGCATCATATACTATGATAGACTTATCCACCGATCTAAAAAAAAAAAAATAGTATTATAGGTGAAAAGCTCTATAAAAACAAAGAACAGCTTTTATGTAATTAGTATTATTAAATAATTTTAATAACTTTTAAAGAAAAGGCTGAATTATTGATATATAAACATTTAGAAGTCTTTTTGTTTATAAGTATATACTTTTATTCAAAAATCTATATACCATGTGAATTTAATCAGAAAATGATAAAATTTATTAAAACAATAACCAAACTAGTTGCCACTGAGTCAATTTTGACTCATAGCAACCCCATGCGTGTCAGAGTAGAACTATGCTCCATGAGATTTTTCAGTGGCTGATTTTTTGGAAGTAGAATGCCAGGCTTTCTTCCGAAGCACCTCTCAGACTCAAACCTCCAACCTTTTGGTTAGCAGCTGAGCATGTTAAACAGTTGCACCACCCGGGGACACTGAAACAATAGTATATGCTGTTAATACACGGCCATTAATACAATACCCATGATATATAAAAAAGATGTCAATGCCTGCTAGAAAACTATCCCTTGAGGTCTTTATAATAGAGTGTGCCATGAAACATGAACAAAGTCCTCAACAACCACTCCTGCAAAAAACATGGTCAGTTTCAATTGACTGTTATAATACTCCTTGTTAGGGACTGAATTGTGTCCCCCAAAAATATATGTTGTAAATTCTAACCTGTGGATGGAGCCCTGGTGGTGCAGCTGTTAAGAACTCGCTGCTAACCAAAAGGCTGGCAGCTCAAATCCACCATCCTTGGAAACCCAATGGGGCAGTTCTACTCTGTCCTATAGGGTCACTGTGAGTTAGAACTGACTTAATGGTCACGAGTATGCCTATGGTTATAACCCCAACTGGGAATGGATTGTCTTTATGTTAATGAGGCAGGATTAGTACAGGGTATATCTTGAGTCAATCTTGTTTGAGATATAAAAGAGTTAAACAAGCAAGCTGGGAAGCAGAGATGGGGTAAGACAGATGACAAGACACATGGAAATCTCCAAGGAGCCAGGAAGCAGAAGCTGAAGAGACAAGGGACTTCCTCCAGAGTCAACACAGGGAGAAAGCCTTCTCCTACAGCCAGCACCCTGAATTTGAACTTCTAGCCTACTAAACTTTGAGAAAATAAATTTGTTTGTCAAAGCCATTCATCTGTGGTATTTCTGTTATTGCAGCACTAGATAACTAAGACACTCCTTAATGTAAGCCAATGGCTCAAGCATAATTCAGAAAAAGCAGAAATCAGAAAAAGTGGGAGTAAAATGATACGTCACACAATTCCCTGATGTTCTGGATTAAACAGAAAATAGTAAACATGCACTGAGCAATTATTATGTCCCAAAGGTAAGTGATAAATGCTTTACCTGTATTTTTTTATTTAAGTGTCATAAAAATATCATGAAGAAAACACTATTTCATTCTGAGAACAGATTCAGAAGTAGAACTTCTCCAAGTAAGTGGCAGGGCTGTGATTAAAACTCAGTTCTATATAATTCTAAAACCCATGTTCTTGGATTTTTTTTAGAACATTTTCCCCCATGAACTTATTAAAATAGATGCATAACATGGACTTATTAGTTTGCACATAAATAGTTTTAGCCTATAGTTCTATAAAGCAGATGGTACTGCTATTCAACTTTCAGTAAAGCTTTCACAGAACATGTAATTTCAAACAATGTGATACCTGATTACCCCCCATGATAAGTAAGTTGCAACATGTACTTTAAGGTAGCTAAAAGTTACCTTGGATTAATTAGTTCAACAGGATTGTTAGCTATGCTATAGAGAGTGTAGCCAAAAAAAAAAAAAAAAGATGATTTGGGTTTTGGGAAAGGTGATCTTAAGTCTTCTTGTGCTAGTCATTATTAAGAGAGAGCTGTTTGTTAAGCTACTCCCAATTCATGACAATAAACCTCTATTATATCTACATGCACATTTCCTAAAATCTCTCCTCCCTCTTACATAGTACTGCTTTTAGCAAAACCAACAAATTAAATAACCAAAATTAATACTCAATAGATTGGATTAAAAGCTCACTAGAGAAAGCTGAAGAGAGAATTAGTTAAGGTGAAACACCATCCAGAATGAAGCACAAAATAATCTAAGATGAAAAACATAGAAGAGAGAATACGAGACACAGAAGTTACAGTGAGAAGGTGTAATCTGCATTTGACTGGAGTCCAAGAACTAGAGGAGAGAAAAAAGGAAGAGACAATATTTGAAAAGATAAGAATCTGATGAATAATAATTTCCTAAATCTGATGGATAATCTACAAATTTGAAAAGTTCAACAGATCTCAAGCAAACTAAATCAAAAGAAACCCACATTTAGACACATCAAGGTGAATGTACAGAAAACTACAGAAAAACTTTTACAGTAGCCAAAGAAAAACACAAATTACATTAGAAGGACCAACAGAATGAAACTGACTTCTTTATAGCAATACACAAAAATGATACGTCACGACCAAGTTGCCTTTATTCCAACATAGCACAGTTAACTTAACATTTGAAAATCAATGTACTATGCCACACTAGTAGAATAAAACAGAAAAATCGTATGATCATCTCAAAAGATCCAGGAAAAAATCATTAGTAAAATACAATGCCCATTCATAATAAAAGCTCTTACAAACTGGAAAGAATGTTGTTGTTGTTCAGTGCCATCAAGCCGGTTCCAACTCATAGTGACCCTACGCACAACAGAAGGAAACACTGCCCGGTCTTGCACCATCCTCACAGTTGTTGCTACGTTTGAGCCCATTGTTGCAGCCCCTGTGTCAATCCATCTCACTGAAGATCTTCCTCTTTTTCGCTGACCCTCTATTTTACCAAGCATAATGTCCTTCTCCAGGGACTGATCCCTCCTGATAATATGTCCAAAGTATGTGAGACGTAGCCTCTCCATCCTTGCTTCTAAGCAGCATTCTAGGGGCACTTCTTCAAGACAGATTTGTTCCTTCTTTTGTACATTCAATATTCATTGCCAACAACACAATTCAAAAGCATCAAATCTTCTTTGGTCTTCCTTATTCGTTATCCAGCTTTCACACGCATATGAGGTGATTGGAATCACCATGGCTTGGGTCAGGTGCACCTTAGTCCTCAAGGTGACACCTTTGCTTTTCAACACTTTATAGGAGTCTTTTGCAGATGATCTGCCCAATGCAATGCATCTTTTGCTATCTTTACTGCTGCTTCCATGGGTGTTGATTGCGGATCCAAGAACTAGTAAAGCTTACCTACCAAAAACCTACAATAAACAAACTGAACAATGAAAGTTTTCCAGTCAATGAGAAATCAGACAAGGATGTCTGTTCTCACTATTGCCATTGTCCTGGTAGTATTAAAGGAGCCCTGGTGATGTAATGGTTAAGCGCTGGTTTGTTAACCAAAAGGTTAGCGGCTCAAACCCATCTAGCAGCTTGAACCCACCTAGCAGCTTGAACCCACCTAGCTGCTCTCTGGGAGAAAAGACCTAGTGATCTGCTCCCATAAAGATTACCATCTAGAACATCTTATGGGGCAGTTCTACTCTGTCATATGGGGTCACTATGAGTTGGAAATGACTCGACAGCATCTAACAACAACCTAACAGGAATATTAGACAGTTCAGTAAGGCACAGAAAAGACGTGAAAGGTGTAAGGATTAGAAAGGAAGGAGGAAAACAATCATTATTTACAAATGACTTTGTACCAGAACATTCTTTAAAAAACAACTTAAAATAACCCATTGCATTTCTATATTAGGTAATCCCTGACTTACAACGTTCTCAAGTTATGACAAACCTCATTTACGACCGTCTGTTTTCTGGTTTTTCTTTTTGTACATCTTATCGTTTGTCATATGTACTATATACAGTGCTGCAATGTGTTATTTGCTGATATTATCAATTCTCAGAATTCACTCACAGATGCTCAATTTTCTGATTCACTATTCAAAATACTGCCGTATAGACATAGCTTTTTAAACTAAATCAGGGGCTTCAGTTACTTGAAAACAAGAACCCAAACGCTGATCACTTTGCTAAAGTCAACAGGCAGATTTGGAAAGCAGTGAGCTATCACCACGAAATATATGAAGAAAAAAAGAAAAGGGCCATACAGAGAGCTCTCACTAATTTTATGACTAGAAATGCCATCCTCATTCCCAGGGATAATCCAGACGGTCCAGAACCTTCCACAAGTGGAGTTATTATCACAACTGACAAAATGCCAACACTGTCCAACTCTTCTTCATTGTCAAAGTTTTATGATTTGCGTATTTTTTAATGTATATATGTGCGTAGATGATGATCAGATTTATAACAATATAACAAAATGAAGATCAGATTTATAACAATATTGATAATAAAAGGCAATAATAATAAAAAGTAAAAAAAAAATCGAGGTATTCAACTTACATCAGAGCTGACTTACGACAGTCATCAGAATTGAACCCAGTCATAAGTCAGGGACTACCTGGGTTATCAACAAACAAAAAAATAAGAGTTTTCAAATATAATCTTTATTATACAAACAAAAGAGGATAAAATTTTTGAAATAAATCTAATAAAAGATGTGCAGGACCTCTACGTGGAAGGAAATTGAGAGACGTTAAAGGATTGAAATGGATAAATATATCTTATTCATAAATTAAAAGATTCAATACCATAAAACTGTCAATTTTTCCCAAATTCATCAGACGTTGTCAAGTTGATTTTAACTCCGAGACCCCATGTGACAGAGCCGAACCACCCACAGGGTTTTCTAGGTTGTAATCTTTATAAGAGCAGAGCATGAGGGTCTTACTCCTACGGAGCCACTGGGTGGGTTCAAACTGCAAGTCAACCTTTCCTTTAGCAGCCAAGCACTTAACCACTGTGCCACCAGGACTCCTTCATTAGTCATTAAGGAAATGCAAGTCAAAATCACAATGAGATACTATGTCACCCTCAATAAGATGGCTATTAGAAAAATAGAAAGCAACAAGTGTTGGCAAGGACATGGAGTAGCTGGAACCCTCATCTTCTAGGAGGAATGTTAAAATGGTTACAGTCATTGTGCAAAACAGTCAGTGGTTCCTCAAAAAAGTTAAACAAAGAACTACCATATTACCCGGCAATTACACTCCGAGGTCTGTATCTAAAACACTTGAAAGCAGCGACACAAACATACTTGTACACCAATGTTAACTGCAGCATTATTCACGAGAGCCAAAAGGTGGAAACAACCCAAATGTCCATCAACAGAGGAATGGATAAACAAAATGTGGTATATCCATACAAAGGAGTATTATCCAGCCTTAAAGAGAAATGAAATCCTGACACATACTACAACATGGATGAATCATAAAAATATTATGCTGAGTGAAATCAACCAGACACAAAAGGACAAATTTTGTATGATCCCACTTATATGAAATATCTAGAATAGGCAAATGCATAGCATAGAGACCAAAGTTTATTAGTGGCTACCAGGAGCGGTAGGAGGGAGAGATGGGGAGTTATTGTTTACAGAGTACTGAGTTTCTGTTGCGGTGATGAAAACAAATTTTGAATCGATACTGGTGATGGCTGGACAACAGGATGAATGTAATTAAAATCACTGAATTGTACACGTAAAAATGGTTGAAATGGCAAAAGTTTTGTTACATATATTCTACAGTGTAATTTTTCAAAAGGATAAATTACAATGAAATATTCGTAGGAGTGAAAAATCAACAAATGAAAATACATGCAACGATATGAATGAATCTCACAAATGTTGGATAAAGGAAGTCAGGTACAATTAATTCATATTGTATGATTTGTTTAAAATCAGTTTAAAAAAGGATAGAAAACACAATCCTGGACCTGAGGAGATGTGACCAGAAATGGGTACTTGGAAAGCGAGGGGCTTTTGAAGCAGAACCAGTATTGTTATTTTTTGACCTGAGTAGCAGTTATACAGGTTTCATCAGAGTAACTTACCAAGATATTCTCTTATATTTTTTGTATTTTTCTGTATGTTTGTTTTATTTCAAATCAAAATGGTTTTTAAGAAAATTAAACAGCTTACCCTGAGACTAGCATCTGCCCATCATGGGAAAAAGCACAAGCCAGAACAGGAGCACAGTGCCCACTCAGTGTACTTTTGTATTTTAATTCAAAACCTGCAATTAAGAAGGTGAGAAAAGTTAGCAAGGTGACCATGCTTAGAATTTTTACATTTACATCAAAATTATTTCACTCATTTATTCAACAAATAAGCTCTGAGTGTCTAAAGGACACAAAAATGAAAAAGTCTTTAAGCAGCTCAGGTATCTGTACATATAAACAAATAACTGCAATGGAATGTGATTAAGCAGTTTGAAAGGTTTAGTTATGGGTTTAAACATGGTGTTTTCAGCAAAAGACAGAAAGGAGTGGTTTTATAACTACCAAATTTAAAAAACAAATTTAAACTACACCACAAAAAAACTTAGTATCTGATTTTTTAAAAAAGGCAATTCCCAGAATACTTTTTAAAAAATCAAATGCCTGTGTTTTTAAAATCTCATATTAAGAAAATATATTCTCATTCCATAAATAAAAAGGCTCAATGGTAATTTATATACCTAATAATTTCGATATAGCTTTATAATACTTCTTCGAAGTATGAAAACAACAAAATCCTTTTTATGCTTTCTGGAATCACTGAAAATAAACACAACTATTTCATTGGTAAACTGAGGAAATTCAATACATTTTAGTGACAACCTATAAAAATTATGATTAAAAAGTTGGTCTGGATGTGGGGGAGACAAGGAAATAAATGAGTGAAATTTGTAACTGTCAGACACAATAAAAGTTTTTCTGAACTGTTAATGATTCCTGATGAATATAGGAAGCATTTAATCAAACAAAAAGGTCATCACAGCAGAGATTTTAAAAGTTTCAACCTCAAAACAAAATTATTATTTTTATCTGGAAGAGCAGGTATGGGCATTAAAGGTGCTGTGCTAAGTGCTAGAAACACCATGAAGAACTTTAAAGGGCTTACTATCTAACCAGAACATACAGATCAATAAGGAGGTACAATAAATCAGTCTTCTACTGAGAGGTTTAGTAAACAAAGCAAAAACATTAACAAGCTGTAAACCAAATGAAGGCCTTTGAAACTTTCCATATGACCACAAGAATAGGTTACATTCTCAAGTTAAGACCCATATGCCTATCTACTCCTCCTTACAAATAAACATGTAAAATAATAAGGTTCAAATGACAATAAATGCTCTATAAAACTGTTAGGTATCTTTTTAACAAAGACTTGGTGTAAAAACACATTTTCCAGACAATGTACATTTCAACAATTATGAAAGATATACTGTATTTAGGATATTTACACATATAGTGTCCTACCAGAATTTCACTCTGATAGAAGAGGTGGGATAGACCACGGCAGTAAAAAAAAAAAAAAAAAAAACTGTTACCCTCACTAGCATGTCATTTAATACAACATTAAAAGAATTACTAACTGCAACATACCCACCAGTGCCGTCGAGTCGATTCCGACTCATAGCGACCCTATAGGACAGAGTAGAACTGCCCTATAGAGTTTCCAAGGAGCACCTCGCGGATTCAAACTGCTGACCCTTTGGTTAGCAGCCGTAGCACTTAACCACTAAGCCACCAGGGTTTCCAACAAGTGTAACATAGTAAGCAATAATTTAACCAAATTTCCACAAGAAAGGTATGTGTTTATTTCCTGGTAATAGACCCGTCTCTATATACTGCTATAATTACAAATGACAAAAACGCAATTTGTGATTTAACTAAAGTTTATTAGGTAACAAATAATAGAAGAAGAATATTTTTAGGCATCTGAATCAAGATGGCCAACTGTCTACATACTTTCAGAGTCCCCAGTAAAATAATGAATTAATAAAGATATAAGTGTACATCAATGAAGGGAATAGGAAAGGGGGTATTTGCAAACCAGAAACTGAAACCAATTTTGAGAACACAGAAAGCAGACTAACTGAAGAGCTAGCTTTAGGGGAGTAATAGCCCAGAGAGCAAAGAGAGGGCTACAGCCAAGAAGAACGCTAATCTGCCCTAGTAAATCCCAAAAGATTTATGACTATCAACAGCCAGAGAAAAAGCAAGTCAGAATGACATAAGACATAGACCTGAAAACAGAAAAATTAATTGGAAGTCTATATATAGAACATTTAACATCTATATCTAATCCCTCCCCGGTCCCGCCCACAATAAACTACACAACAGCTAGGTGTTTATCCCCAAGCAAAACATTTCTAAGGAAAATAATGAGGCCTGGGGAGCTCCAGAGGGACACAGGTTCCCACATTCTGTAAGCTCCCCATCCTCTTCTGTCCCCAGTAGAGGTCAATTACCTACCTCCTCATCCTAAAGGGCCAACAACAAGCTCTAACCATGTGCAACAAGCTTCTAGACATCTTATTATTGTCTAATTCTTAAATATAAACAGACTACTAAGGAACAATGGACATTTGAGGCTAATAATATGAAAGAGAAAGATCAGGTGTACCCAAAAAAAGGGCCCAAGAGCAAAGAAAGATGATCAAAAACAGAAAGGAGCTTAAAACAAAACAAAAAACCTCTAACTGGTACTCTGAGAGATTGGAAGATTTTGTATTTGTAAAATAAAAGGGGACACTGTGAAAAGAAATAAAGAACAAAATTTTAGAAAATGAAATATGCTTCACAGGATACAAATACAAAACAAGGTTAAAAGACAAAGCTGAGGAAACTGCTCATAAAATAGAAAAAAAAAAAAAGAAATAAGTTTGGGGAAAATAGGCACAGACGGTCAATTCAGGAGTACCAATACTCAATTAGTAGGAGGTATAAAAATAAATAAAATAAAATAAATTTTTTAAATAAAAATAGAGAAAAATGAAAATGGAAAAGAAAATATTCTTAAAAATATATAAAGGAATACTGTATTCCAAAACCAAACAACATATGCTTCTTGACTGAGTCACCTGAAGGAATAGTACAATGCATGGAAAAATAACAACACATTATCAACAGTAACTAAAGTGAATTGGACAAAAAAAAACTGGTATAAGTGATATTTACAGAAACTCTTAAAATTACAAAAAGTGCTGAAAACAGAGTAAGTACAAAGTGGTTACCTCCGTGGAGCAGGAATGTGTGTGGAGGTGGTGAGGTGGCGGCAAGCATCCAATATTTAAATCATGTGTATGTATTACTTTGATGAAATGTTTCTTAAAAAAATATTTTTACACTTTCTGATATTCAGAGTAAATAAAATAGAATTCATATCTGGATCACAAGTAGTTTTAGGATACTACTAGTTGAATACATACCTAAGATATGGGAAAAAGAAACTATCCAGATTTTGATCTGGCAATCCTGACCACACGATGCCAGTCGAAAAAACTGAAGGTCTTGTGCTCCATCTAACAAACATAAATTTGTTAAAAATAAATACAAAGAACTGATAGCACGTTTAACAAAAAAAAAAAATTCAATTTCTGTGATACTGTGATACATGAATTCTATTCATTAAACCTGAATTCACAAACAGTATTAATTTATACCACACAACAAAATGTCAGTTAAAGAATTTTTTTTAACAAGGTACTACAAGTAACCCCTAAAGCTGCTACAATAAAAGGGCTTTTTATCTACCTTCCACTAAGGCTACAACTCAATGCTGCAGGGGCCAATATTGAGCCACTAAGCCTAGAGTATCCTCTAACAGTCTATGAGGCTGACATTGATGGAGAAAATTAGGAAGACAAGTCAGTTATGACTTCAGTGTTAAATGCTTAATCATTCCCAATTTAACTTTTTCATAACATAGCAATTTCTTAAAAGCCTGGTGTCATGGATTTAATTAGGTCCCCCCAAAAATGTATCAACTTGGTTAGGCCATGATTCCCGGTATTGTGTGGTTGTCCTCCATTTTGTGATTATAATTTTATGTAAAGAGGATTAGGGTGGGACTGTAACACCACCCTTACTCAGGTCACCTCCCTGATCCAGTGTAAAGGGAGTTTCCCTCAGATGTGGCCTGTACCACCTTTTCTCTCTCAAGAGACAAAAGGAAAGAGCAGCAAGCACAGAGTTGGGGACCTCATATCACCAAGAAAGCAGCATCAGGAGCTGGGACCTGGGGTCCCTGTGCCTGAGAAGCTCCTCAGCCATGCGAAGATTGAGGACAAGGACCTTCTTCCAGAGGCCCTAGAGAGAAAGAAAGCCTTCCCCTGGAGCTAACACCTTGAATTTGGACTTTAAGCCTACTTTACTGTGAGGAAATAAGTTTCTCTTTGTTAAAGCCATCCACTTGTGGTATTTCTGTTACGGCAGCACGAGATGACTAAGACACTTGGTCTATAACTCACATGGAACAATAATGGAAGATTTCTTTCACTGTATTTAACCAAGACAAAGGCTGGCATTATATAAACCCAAAATAACATCAATTCAGCCCATCTGGTGAAAAATATTACAAAATTAGGGGCAGTCATCAGTTAAATTTGGTTGATGTCACACAAAATCACTAGTTTATGCTTGCTTAGGTAATTTCTGTGTATATATCCACTAGATAAGTACTTGTGGGCAAAATAAACATTAATATCATCAACTCAATTTTATATGAGTTCCATCTAAAGTAACTGATGCAGCCTCATCAAAAGGAGTTCTGGCAGTCACAGGCAGTAAGCACAATTAAGAAGTCTAGTATTCATTTTAAGATTGTAGTCAGGTTTTGCAAATTTCAGTACATGGGATTTAATTTATACACCTGAGCACGAGAAAATTTTTTTTCTATGAACTCTGTCTCATTTAAAGCATACATACTTTATTATCATACAACAAATTAACTTCCATTTCATTGAAAAATTTTTTTACTACATGAAACGTCTACATTTTAACAGCATTTTTTATTTTGTAGCATACATTCAGCCAAAGCGCATCCCTTCTCAGAGAGATCTTGATGGGCATACGCAATTCTTAATAATCATTAAGTTTATTTAAGGTAAAATATTTTACTCAGTAAGTGGCTGATAACAAAATATTTAAGTGTTATCTGTGATCAGGAAAACTATTTTTTTCTTTGTTTCTTGACTAACATAAAGTTAATTCTGTAAAGTTAATTCTCTACTTTAGGTAGTGGGAATTCAGCTAAGACAACAGAAAATTACGGAGCTTAAAATATGTGCCTATACTTAATACCTAAATATAATATCTACAAATATCTTTTCCTTTAGGAAAAAATATTAAAAATTTAACAATAACCTAGCCCAAGCTTTGTTTGAGTCTTAAAAACTAAAGAAAAATGATCATTTACCCTTAGGGGCAAACACAACTATTTTTCCTTATTTGAGCGAAATGTTACAAAGACAAAAGAGAGTCAGTATGTCTTAAGTATTTACAAATATTAACAAATAACAAATTAAATAATAAATAACTGTTACCAGTTAAAATTATGTACTTTGTCTTTGAAGAAAATACAGTAGTGCCCACAAATTCCTATAATAATTGATGTTAAAGCAAATATCACTCTGTTTCATGGAATTTCTGACATGTAAGAGTGGTATCTATTTCATCAGAAGTACCAAAGACCAAAGAAGGAGCGCAGGTTAAAACTATACTGAGAGAAAAGTAACTCTGAAATATGCTCTAAAGGCAGGGTAGGCTACTCTCTGCTTGGACTAGTGAACCTTTCCAGTCTCATCAGCTGTACATCCCTCTAAGAATGCAGAACAAAGATGGCCTTAGTTTTATTCTAACATTAATTCATGTAAAAGTAGTATTTTGATTGAAAATCTATTTTCAGAGCATTCAGAATAAAAAAAGAAATCTAAATCTCCCCACATTTGTGAAATTCATCAAAGATTCACTGAGTGCCTGTAAGGTGCCACAGGTTCTTATTTCTAACAAGCTGGTCTTGATAGAATAAAACAACACAAAACAATATATTAAAAGAACAAATTATTATGATAAAATTAGATGAGGAGTTTAATATAAGATTGAGTACATGAAAAAGAAATCTATTAATTTGCTACAAGACGTTTAAAGATTAAGAACAAACAAGCAAAAAATTTCGGTAGACCACGAAAAGGAATCTTATTCATCAATCAACATTTCAAGGTCTACTATGTACCAGGCACTACTAATAAAATCAACTCAGGACCCAACCTGGACTTTATAATCTAATAGAGAAAACACCATTAAACAATCTATATAAATAAGTAATTAAAAACTGTGATACCTCTCTAAGTACTGTTAAAAAACAAAGTGTGCAAATAAAAGCTTTTATCGAAATGTTTTAGACTGAGTGTGGGGGTAGGAACAGAGGAGGCTCACCTGAAGTGGTTTTTCACTTCAAGGATAACTAGGAATGAACTAGGTGAAGGGGCCGTATGTAAAACCTTCGGAAAAATTCAGGAATAAAAGAACGCTAGTGTTGGTTTTTTTTTTTTTTTTAGTGTGGCAAAGGAGCCTTGGTGGAACAGTGGTTAAGAGCTTGGCTGCTAACTAAAAATGTGGCAGTTTGAATCCACCAGCCACTCCTCGGAAACCCTATGGGGAAGTTCTACTCTGTTCTGTAGGGTTGTTATGAGTCAGAATCCACTCAGTGGCAATGGGTTTTGTTTTTAGTGTGGCAAAGAGAATGAGGAAGCCAAGAGTGACTTGCAATGATGCAGGAAACGGATCATGCAAGGTACTTACAGGCTTTGTTTTTGGATTTGAGTCTTTATCTTACCCTAATCTTACCTCAATAAGCCAATGATGGGTTTAAAATACCAGAGTGCCAAAAACACAAGTCTAGGGGACCTTATATTGTCCAATAAGGCAGTGATATGTGGCTGTTTGACAGTTGGAATGTGGCTAGTCCAAAGTGAAATGTACTGTAATGTGCACACAGATTTTAAAAAATACAAAAGGATAGAACATCTTATTAATAATTTCATATTGTCAATTTCAAAATGACAGTATTTTGGATATATCAAGTAAAATAAAATATATTGTTAAAATCAATTTCATCTACTACTAGAAATTTTTTAATTTACGTATGTGCCTACTAGAAAATTTTAAATGTACATATATGGCTGCATTACACTGTTATGAGACAGCACTAGTCAGGACTGGAAGGGGCTAAAGGGAAACTTCCATCCTAACAAAGAAAATAAAACTTGCAGAGAAGAAAACTTCTCAATTCACTGTATCTTTTTAAAACCAAAACAAACACAAAAAACCCAGTGCCGTCGAGTCGATTCTGACTGATAGCGACCCTACAGGACAGAGTAGAACTGCCCCATAGAGTTTCCAAGAGTCTATATATTCAAGAGCTTTTGTTTCTTCTTTTTAAAAAATGAAATGCGTTGCCCAAAATGTTATTTTATAAATTTAGCTTTTGTAAAAAATAAATTAGTAAGTAGAAAAATGTAGCTTTTGTTTCTAAGTTTTCTATTTCACATTTCCATTTGAATGTCAATATAGTGTATTAAAAAATCATAGCCAACTCATAAGTAAAACCAATAGGGTTAAGTTCTCTAAATCACCAAAGAACCTGGACTTACTGTACTAAGTTCAGTCATCCCCTAAACATACTAAAGAACCCAATTTCCCCACATACTATTTCTTTATGACTCCATTTTGATCAAAAAAGATAGAGAAGGATGTATCCTTTGTAAAAATGAATTAAAAGGGCTCCTCATTATACTAATGATGAAATGAAAATTAGTAAAAGAACTAAAAGTCACATGCAAATTATGAACAGGAATTACTAGAGCTTAAAAGAATAAAATTACTAACCAGAAACAGGCTGTGAAGAAAAATCGCAGCAGGTAATTCCAAGATCATGTGCTTTTTCACTATGCAGACACCTCATTTTATCATCCCACACTGTTAAATCTCCACATGAGGAGCCAGTGACGAAGAGGTCCCCACTAGGAGAAAATGCACAGGCCACCAAGGAGCCATCCTTAACACTACCGCATCTGAAATAAAGCAAATAAAGGGTGTTGTCATTTCAGAGCATCTTTTACTTTACATTATAGACTCGCAGAACAGATTGATAGAGAAAAAAAGTTAAATGGCTACCATGGAACTAGAGAGAATGGGCAAAGAATGCCTACGGAAATAAAATATCATTTGTATGCTATAAACTGAGATATGCTTTCTAAAAATAAGGGGGATTAAGGCTAAGCTATAGAGGTCCAAACTTAAGTTCACATTATCTTTAGGTTTATATACATGGCAAGTCTGAACACACTGAAATCTACAAAACTTAAAATAAAAATGAAAACAAAGCATACCAACTATTTACATAATGCTAAAAAAAATATTTTTACTGAAAAAGGTATTTTGGGAGTAAAAACTCCTTTCAACTTTTGAATGAAAATTACCTAGAAGCAACAGGAATGACTTTCACCTCATGGTCAAATATAAACTCTTTACAAAAAGAAAATTATGCAAACAAGTTAAAGCTGACAATATGATTATTTTCTCAGTTCAGAAAAATAAACTCATGAAAAACAATTAGTGCAGTATACCATTCAGTAGCTAAATCTACTGTAAAGTACCATTTTACATCATTAATTACAACATAAATTAGGGAAGATATGCTATAGAAAGGAGTCCCTAAGTGGAGCGGATGGTTAAAGAGGTTCAAATCCATCTAGAGGTGCCTGGGAAGAAAGGCCTGGCAATCCACTTCTGAAAGATCAGACACTGAAAATCCTGTAGAGCACAGTTCTACTGTGACACACATGAGGTCATCATGAGTTAGATCAATTTGAGAGTACCTGGTTTTATGCTATAGAAGAAATCATTACCTGATAAGTGAAACAAAAGATTCCTTAGTTAACAGCTGTATTTCATTCTTCCAAAATCACTTAACGGCCTCTTATTCTGTGTTTTCCCTTTTAAGCTAAGGGTTTATTAATGCCACTTAAAACACATCACTTTCTTCAACCTAAGGCCCTAAGCCTAAATGATCACAGTTGCTGACCTGCTGCCATTTGTGGGAGAAGTGGGTAGACTACTTTAACCATTTACAAGTTTATGATTTTAATGTTGATAACTGGCAACATAACATTACTAGTATAAATTAATTGATGTGTTTTTATCCAGAAGAAGTTTTCCAAGTGTGTTTTTTTAGAAATGATAATAATGCATTGCCATACTCTTCACAACAGTTCTTTTTCTGACATCGGTCATTCACCCAGCAAGGAATCTTAGTAGGATATGATTCTGTATGTAGAAAACGCCAAAAAATCCACAAGAAAGCTTCTAGAGCAAATAGGGGAATTCTCCAAAGCTGCAGGGTACAAGGACAAGATACAAAGAACAGCTGTTGTTTCTGTACACCAGCAATGAGCAATTTCTGAAAATAAAATTAAGAAAGTAATTCCATTTACAATAGCATCTAAAAGAATAAAATACCTAGGAATAAATTTAACCCGGAATGTGCAAGACTTACATAATGAAAAATATAAAACACTGCTGCAAGAGATTAAAGACCTAAGTAAATGGGAAGACATTCTGGGCTTATGGATTGGAAGACTTAACATCATTAAGATGTCAATACTACCCAAAGCAATCTATGTCAACACAATCCTGATTGCAATTCCAACAGCCTTCTTTGAAGAAATGGAAAAACCAGTCCTCAAGTCTATATGGAATTGCAAAGAACTCCAAACAGTCAAAGCAATCCTGAAGAAGGAGAAGGAAACAGGAAAAATCGCACGTCTCAACTTCAAAACACACTATCAAGCTACGGTAATCAAAACAATCTGGCATTGGTATAATAATAAACACAAGATCAATGGAATAGAATTGAGAGTCCAGAAGTAAAGCAATACATCTACAGTCAACTGATTTTGGCAAAGATGCTAAGTCCATGAAATGGGGCAAGAATGGCTTCTTTTATAAATAGTGCTGGGACAACTGGATATCCACACGTGAAAGAATGAAGGACTCACACCTCACACCATATACAAAAATTAACTTAAAAGGGATCAAAGACCTGTATGTAAGAGCTGAAACCATGAAACCCCTAGAAGAAAATACAGGGATATTGCTTCAGAACCTAGTTTTAAACAATATATTCTTGGGATATAACACCAAAAACATTAGCAACAAAAGACAAAACAGATAAATTGGACTTCAGCAAAATCAAAAACTTTTGTTCAACAAAAGACTTCAACAACAAAGTGAAGAAACCACTTACAAATGGAAAAAATTTTAGGGAAGCATATATTGCATAAGGGTTTAATATCCACAATAAAAAACTCCTACAACAACAAAAAGACAATCCAATCAAAAAATGGGCAAAGGATTCGAATAGACATTTAACCAAAGAAGATACACAAACGGTCAATAAGCACATGAAAAGATGCTCAACATATTGGTTCCTTAAAAAAAAAACTAAACCCATTGCTGTCAAGCTGATACTGACTCATGGCAACCCCACAGCACCGAGCAGAACTGCCCTGTAGGGTTTCCAAGGAGTGCCTGGTGGATTCGAACAGCTGAACTTTTGGTTAGCAGCCATACCTCTTAACCGCTACACCACCAGTTTTCCATTAGTCCCTTACCCCCCAAAAACCAAACCCACTGCTGCGGAGTTGATTCCGACACAAAGTGACTCTACAGGACAGACTAGAACCGCCCCATAGAGTTTCCAAGGAGCGCCTGGTGGATTTGAACTGCTGACCCTTTGGTTAGCAGCCATAGCACTTGGCCACTGTGCCACCAGGGTTTTCATTCGTCCCTTAGGGAGAAGCAAATCAAAACCACAGTAAGATACTACCGCACCTGCACTAGGATGGCTAAGATAAAAAAAAAACAAAATGAAAAACAGCAAGTGTTGGCGACAATGTAGAGAAAATGGAACCCTCATCCATTGCTGATGGGAATGCAAAATGGTACAGTCATTATGGAAAACGGTTTGGCGGTTCCTCAAGAAGTTGAACACAGAAATACCATTTGATCCAGCAAGACTAACCCTAGGTATATACCCAAAAGACTTGAAAAAACTGATGCAAACAGACACATGTACACTAATGTTCATTGCAAAACTACTCACAATAGCCAAAAAGTGGAAGCAACCTAAATTTCCATCACATTCATTCCATCAGAATGAAAAAATGTGGTATATACATACAATGAAATACTCAGTCATACATGAAGAAAAATGAAGTCCTGATAATGCTACAACACAGATGAACCTTGAAAACATTATGCTGAGTGAAGTCAATCACAAAAGGAAAAATATTGTATGATGTCACTTACATGAAATATCTAGAATAGGCAAATGTATAGAAACCAAAGCTTATTTGTGATTACCAGGGACAGAAGGGGGAAAAGAGAAGTTATTGTTTAGGAAACACTGAGTTTCTATTTATAATAGAAAATTTGGCAATAGATATTGGTGATAGTTGCACAACATGGTTAATGTAACTGGTGTCACTAAATTGTACATGTGAAAATACTGAATTGGAAATGTGTTACATATACATTTTTACAATTGGAAAAAAAAAAAAGAATCCTTGTCAGAGAAATATCTGTGTCTCTTAGGTAAGATTTACCTGTCATTATTTTATTACTGAGAACACTTGAGCCATGAGTGACATAAATAAAGCCTGAAACTACTGAATTTTATTCATAAAACTAAGTTTTCTTTGCCTCTTACAGTAAGTCTAACAAGATTAACTCTTACTTTATAAGGAAAAAAAAAAAAAAAAGACTGGAAATTTAAAACTTTCAGAGCCAAGCACATCTACGACAAAAATTATATTAAATACCTCCATTTTTTGACTGTTAGAATACAAGTCAAATTTTTTTTCCTTGTGATGTCTGATAATTACCTGCTTCCTGAATTAGTCAAGATATTCTTCTTTCTGCTTTTTTTTGGGTACGACTTGTTAATAAGATTGAAACAAAATGGTTTACATATTCATACCTGTGTAACTTGTACGACTGTGTATTCCATAAAACAACAGTTCCATCAGCTGCCCCTGACACCAAACAAGTGGAGTCTGGGGAAAACCGGCAAACCCTCACTGGGCTACCGCTGGGCTGTTCCATCACTGCCAAAGTCTGCCCATTTTGCATATTCCATAGGACAGTGGTACCATCTGTTGAACATGATGCCAAAAGATGTCCTGAAGGGGAAAAACAGCACCAGTGGACAGCATATGTATGAAACTTCAATGGCGAGTGTGGTAATTCAGAGAAGTCACTTAAAGAGTACAGGCGGATTGTTTTGTCCAAGGAGCAAGTAGCCAAGAGGGAGGAGGAGAAGGCACAACAATTGACATCGTCACCATGATCGGCTAATGTGTGAATTAGTTTCACCATGTTCTTTATGTGCAGTAAAATAACCTGCAATTTTTAAAAAAAGATAAAGGTTACTTCATCCTAGGAATCATAAATGCAACTCAAATTCATATAAAAGTGCCAAAACCAATGTGCTCAATGAAAACTCCTACATTAATATTTTTAAAGGACAATCTATCATACTTGGGATAACTTTGAAAGACATAAACATTTAAGACTATAGCTGCTGCTGCTGCTGATCACATCTACCACTGCCATACCAGTATAAAGTTCCACAGCTGCAAAAGAACCTTCTCAAGTAACTTCAAGCTGATTTGATGAACATCCAAAACCAAAACCTCAGGTGTTTATTGTTTGTTGCCTTTGAGCCCTATCTCATAGTTAATTAGCTCTTAACACTGCCTCAATCCAGATCTGGTTAATCTCAACTCAAAAAGATTTTTCACTCTTTTGACAAACTGCCTCAGCTGCTCCTTCTACGGGGTGGAGCCAGGGCTATTTGCTCTGGCTTTAAGATCTAACTGTAGGATTTGCTCAATTAAAAAAAAAAAAAAAACCTAACAAAGGGTCTCATTCAAAATTTAAGTGGCATGTTGAAAGCTATCATGTCATGGTTTGTCATTCTGGCTGATAAAGAATGAAATGATATAAAAGATCTGAGGTGAGGAACCAACTCTGAATAAATTAAGGAACCAAGAGAAGAAAATGAAAGAGTTGGGGGTAAAAAATTGATTTAGCCAGACTGTGTTCAAGAACAAATTTACAAACTTAGAATAAAATCCAAGCGTCTCACCCTGGCTACGTGATCTGGCCTCTAGTTCTCAGACGTCAACTCCTGCCACCCTCACTCCCTTCTTTCCAGTCTTCCTGACCAAACTGATCCTCATCTTGGATCTTCATAGAGCTGTTTTCTTATGCTGGAAATTCTCTTCTCTTTGCTCTTGGAATAGCTGGTTTTTATTTCTCATTCGGATCCCAATTTCAGTGTCCCTCCTCAGGGTTTCTCAAGCTAAAGCAACACAACACCCCATATTAATTCTCAGTGTAGCAATTACCATCAAATATACTTGTTTACTGATTTGTTCATTTATTTAGTGGTCTCCCCCACTAGCTTGTCATCTCCAAATGGGTAAGGGACCTTGACAATCATGCTCACTCTTGTATCCATAGCACATAAAACCTAATGTGCTTGAGTAAACACTTGTTAATATTTACTTTTTCCAACTGAGTTCTAGCCTTTGGATACTGTATACGAAATATAACAAAATGATTAGAAAATTAAAGTTATCAATACCAAAAAATTTATGGCAGTGGGAAAATGCTGTAAAATGAGAAAATAATCAGCCCTGAAGATATAACATTGGTTTGTAAAATTCATAATCTCTTGTCCTAATCTTGCTTATTTACGGAGATCTCTACGAACAAAAAATGATGGAGCGTGCCTTTTCCCATTTTCATCTTATTCCAAAAGATCAGCCAGTTTTCTACAAACATAAACGCCAACACCGCCAAAACAAACAAACAAAACCTAGCATATTGCTGCTTATGTTATTGCGCTAAAAACAATGAAGATTAGGTGGTGCTTTCTGAAGAACTCCCAGATCTCAGCCGCACAACTGCACGTCGGTAATTTTCCAAACAAAATTATCTGCCCTTTACTTTGGCCTCCCCACCCTGGTGGCACGCCCTGCGGTTCGAGGCCAAGGAAGGATGCCCTCGTCAGTTTAAGAGTTTGCTTTGAAGATCTCTCACCCTACTCCTACCTGCCTCAGCTCTCACGCCAAACACTAAAGACCCTGGTAAACCGAGTCAACTCGTCAGTGTCAACACACGCAAGCCTCATCTAATTTAAAACAAACAGGAAACGTACCAAGAGTCTCCCCAAATAAGGCTTGCCACTTACTCCCCCCGCACGCGAGGTCTCTGCGGACCGGGCGACTCCTTGCAGGAGGGCGGCCTCTGACGCTGGGCGCTCACCCCGAAGCGGGCGCGGCCACAGGGACTTCCGGGGACCGGCTCTAGGACGGGGCCCGGGTGGAGCTTCCCCCGGACGCCCAATTCCCAGGTCGACGCTGCGCAACCGTGCCTCGCTCCGGTCAAGGTGCCGGCCTGTCCCTGTAGCAGCTCAGAACCACAAACACAGAGTTCCGACGCCCAGAACCTGGAGGGTATGCAGGCTGACGGAGACGCCAGCCAGAACCGCACCGCTCCGACGGAGGCTGCGCTGCCCCACCTGCCACAGCTGCTGCTAACCGGGCCAGTGGGCGCGACCCTCAGGTGCCAGCTAGCCGCGCGGGCCACGTGACGCGCAGGTGAGGCGGGCGTGGCGGCGCCCACGGAGACTTTGGAGGAGGCCGCGCCCTTCCGGGAACGGGGAGCGCCATGGCGCATGCGCGCCCTTCCTCACGCCGCCCGTGAGGTCTCTGAGCTCTGGCTTCAGATTCACGATGAGCCTCTGCGCCAGGTTCACTTGGAAGGAGCCTTTCGTTGCAGTATTTTCTCAGTAGAGAAAACTGAGATCCCGAGGTGTAGCGAGTATTGTATGACACTGAAATGTAGTTTTAAAAGGGGCTTTGTATAAACGGTCTGGTTAAAAAAAAAAAAAAAATTTTTTTTTTTTTTTTAGACCAGCTTAAAGTTTTTTATTCTTCTTTTACTCCACTGAATTGCTCCATCCTATACTGTCTTGGGAGCCCTGGTGTCGCAGTGGTTAAGCGTTCACCTGCTAACCAAAAGGCTACAGTTCGAATCCACCAGCCGCTCTTTGGAAACCCCTTGGAGCAGTTCTACTCTTCCTATAGGATCCTAATGAGTCAGAATCCACTCGATGACAACGGTTTGTTTCCGTTGTTTGGTTTTTGCACTGTCTTTGCTCTCCTCTGACCTCCCTGAAAGCCTGGCGGCGTAGTGGTTAAGTGCCACAGCTGCTAACCCAAAGGGCACCAGTTCAAATCCACCAGGCACTCCTTGGAAAATCTGTGGGGCAGTTCTGCTCAGTTGTATAGGGTCCCTGTGAGTGGGAATGGACTCCACGGCAACCGGTTTGGTTTGGTTTTTTTGACCTCCCTGAGTGGTCTCTGTTCAGGCTTGCTCTGCCCTCAGCGGCCCAAGACTTCCTGTCTTCTACCGTCGCCTCTGTGTTCATGTCTCCCAAAATCTCTCTTTTCAGGCCAGGCTGCTTGCCCCTGGCCTCCCAGTCTTGCCATTTCCCCTGCTTACCAGGCAGGTCGGGGTGGTTCCCATAGTATCACCTGAACCAGATGTGCGTTTAATTCAACCTTTCCGGGTGTTTCAACGAGGGCCAAGGATAAACTGTGGTTTCCATTGACTAGAAAGTGACCCTGCCAGCCCCTTTTAAGACAAAAAGTTGTCCAGAAAAGTTCCTAGGCAGCTGAGAATCTAAGAGTTTGTTTTTGTTTTGTTTTTTGATCCATGCAACTTTAGAGTTTTTTTTTTTTTTATGGGGATACATTAAAAAATGATCAACTTGAGGAAACTACAGTCATATATTTGAAGAGGAATAACCTAAAATGCTCACATTTAAAGATGAAATTGAGATCACTGGAAATTGTAATTAAAAAAAAAGCCTAAAACCAAAAACTAAACCCATTGCTATCAAGTTGATTCCGACTCATAGCGACCCTACAGAACAGCGTAGAGCTGCCCCATAGAGTTTACAAGGAGCGCCTGGTGGATTTGGTTCACAGCCGTAGCACTTCACCACTACGCCACCAGGGTCTCCAAAAAAAAAAAAAAAGCGTAAGAGGAAATGAATTCATGATTTGGAGAAGCTCATGTGATTTTAAAACTTACTGTGCATCATGACTCTGAGCATCTGATTGTTTCAAAGAACTGCCATAACAGTGTTATTCTAAAGACAACTTTTGATTAAATAATAGAACTCTGTAGGAAATATGGAGCCCTGGTGGCGCAGTGATTACGAGCTCGGCTGCTAACCGAAAGGTCGGCAGTTGGAATCCACCAGCCCTTCCTTGGAAACCCTACGGGGCAGTTCTACTCTGTCTATAGGTTTGCTATGAGTGGGAATCGACTTCATGGCAATGGGAATGAGGTAGGAAATATGGATTATATAAATAAGAAAATAACCAATCATCACACTGCTCAGATAACCCACTCAGAAGTAACATTTCCTTCTGGGCTTTCATTTATATAAATATAGTTTTACAAAAAGTCCTATAAATGCCTTTTTTAAAACTCAAACTTATATCCTGAGTGTTTTCCCTGTCTAAAATTTCTTCATTAGCCTTTTTTTTTTCTGCCTAATGGTCCACATGGAAGCCTAGCATAATTTAAAATTTCCCCTATTGTTGGATGGTTGCTTCATCATTTTTGCTCTTAATATAAATAATGCTAGATTAAATATCTTTGTACATAAATCTTTATTCACATTTCTGAACATATACGTAGGATATAACGCATTCCCATCGAGTCAATTCCCACTCATAGTGACCCTAGAGGACAGAGTGGAACTGTCCTATAGAGTTTCCAAGGCTGTAATCTTTTTTAATCTTTAGGAAGTGGACTGCCACGTCTTTCTTCCATGGAGCTGCTGGTGGTTCGAACCCCCAACCTTGTCATTAGCAGCCAAGCACTTACCATTGCACAAACAGGGCTCCTACTTAGAATATGTTGCTGTAGTTAAGTCCTTTGGAGTCAGCCAAGTCATTGCGACCCCATGTACAACAGAACAAAACACTGCCTGGTCCTGTGCCATCTTCACAATCATTGTTATGCTTGAGCCTGTTGTTGCAGCCACTGTGTTGAGGATCTTCCTCTTTTTCGATCACCCTCTACTTTACCAAGCATGATGTCCTTCTCCAAGGACTGGCCCGTCCTGATGACATGTCCAAAATAATGTGAGAAGTCTTGCCATCCTTGCTTCTAAGGAGCATTCTGGCTATACTTGTTCCAAGACAGATTTGTTCATTCTTCTGACAGTCCATGGTATATTACGTATTCTTTGCCAACACCATAATTCAAAGGCATCAATTCTTCTTCAGTCTACCTTATTCATTGTCCAGCTTTCTCATGCGTATGAAGCAATTGAAAACACCATGGCTTGGGTCAGGTGAGCCTTAGTCCTTAAAGTGACATCTTTGCTTTTTAACACTTTGAAGAGGCCTTTTGCAGCAGATTTGCCCAATGCAAATATAGTTGAATATAAATGGAATTATTGGGCATAAATGTGTAGAGATCCTTAAGTATTGCCACGTTGCTTTTCAGAGAGGCTCTATAATGTATACTCTCAGTTCTATGTGTTTATGCCTGTCTCTCCATTCTAATCCGCCAGGCGCTCCTTGGAAACTCTATAGGGCAGTTCTATTCTGTCCTATAGGGTCGCTATGGGTTGAAATCGACTCGACGGCACTGGGTTTGGTATGGTTTTTTTTCTCCACATTGTTGCCAGACTTGAGTAACACCTTTTTAATCTTTGGTAATTTGATAGGCAAAATTGGTTATAACATTCTGTAAATAAAATAGGTAAAAGAAAATCCTGTTTATACATGCCAGCAATTAGGCACAGTGCTCTCATGATCAGTATGGTGTTGTTGCCTGCCGTGAACGGAAAGGTAGTTTCAGAGATGCAAGCCCTACTTAGCTGGTTTCCAGCCTATGAGTTTGCATTTGGGGAGATGTTGACTAAAACATCCTACCAATATACAACAGAAACATTGTACCAGTTGTGCCTTTGAGTCGACTTCGACTCATGGTGACCCCATGTGTGTCAGAGTAGAACTGTACTCCACAGGGTTTTCAATGGGTGGTTTTTCAGAAGTAGATCGCCAGACCTTTCTTTCAAGGCACCTCGGTGAAATTGAACCTCCAGTCTTTCAGTTAGCAGCAGAACACGTTAAACATTTGCACCACCCAGGAAGAGAGATCCTTTTAGCACGTAAGTGAACTGGTTATCTTATCTCACGAAACAGAGTATAAATACTGTGTAGGATCTTTGACTTAGAATTTTAAAGATTTGAATATCTGATGCATTCTTGCTTTAATTGTGTAGCTCTGGTCAATAATTAATCCTGTTTCCTCATTAAATTTCTAGTTGTGCTCCTTGTAATAATGCTACTTGAGGAATATAGAAAACAATTTTAAATGGTGTATTTAAAGGGAAATTAACTTTTTGATTAAACAGTAATACATGCTCTAAAAATACAAACTCATTGGAAGCCGAATAGGTGTGAATCAATTAGTGAGCTAATTAGTGTAAAAAAAAAAAATCAGTGAGCCACTGATTATTAAAATGTGTGATCCAGAGAAAACAAGTCCTCATAGGAGAGGGAGAGATGATTGGTGCTGATGTAATTGGAAAAGGTGGGTGTGTAGGAATGGGTCCTAAATAGGCCTAAAGCCTGGGCCAGCTGAGGAATGAGCTTTCACAGTAAATACTCCTGAATGTATTGGGGTTGTTTTGCCCTGCAGGCAAACCTAAGGCCAGAGGTCCTAGAACAGTTGGGCAGGGTAGAGCTTAAGGTGTAAAAACTCCCTTGAGGTGTTCAGTTTTCAAAAATGTATGAAGCTCAATGCGTGATATGTGTGCTTTTTTGTGTGTATATTATTCTTCAGTAAGAAGGCTTTTGAACATTCATGAGAATGGCCCAGGGATTCTCTCATGTCTGATGCAATCCTTTACTCTCCACACCTGATATCATCCAGAGTCCCACCTCCCCGTTGAGAGCACTGGGGATCTGGGAAGCTGTAACCCTGTCTGGGAGCTTGCTGTGTTATGGAACATTCTCTGAATTCCCTTAATGCTTTCTGTCTTAGTTTCCTAGTGTTGTCATAACAACGACAACAACAACAAAAATACCATAGTGGTTGGATTTGAAGGACAGAAATTTATTTACACTGAGTTTTGGAGGCTAAACGTCTAAATCGGTGTCCTGTGGTCTTCTCGCCTAGTTTTTGGAGTCTGCCAGCAATCGCTGGCATTGTTTTTGCTCGTAGTAGATCCGTACGTGGCATCTGTCTTCTCCTGCATGTTCTCTGTGCCTATTCTATATTTTTTCCTAAGACACCATTCAGAAGTGGTAAGGTTTAGGACTCACCCTGCTCTAATGTGACTCATTAACATAACAAAACGCCTATTTTCAAACCAAAATCAGTGATAAGCCTGAGGTTTTCCAGCTTCTAGAAGTCTTTGAATGTAATAACTAGGGTTTTAATATTAAATTCCAGTGTTCCAAATAGCCTCAAGTAAATGGTACATGTGTCTGTAATGATGCATAAGCTATTTTTTAAATGTGATTTATTTTAAGAATAAAATATTTTAAGCGTGGAGACATGGAAATAATAATAATAGATATACTTAGTGATAAAAAGATTGGAAACCACTTGAAACTATGAAGATGAGCAAGGGATGCGACTTTTAATTCTGACTCACAGCAGGCACCAATCTGTTACATTCAAAGCTGGGTTACTCCACGTAAAAAAGGTTCCTTCCCACTTGTCTTTCAAATATTATGACTCTTAAATTATGTGAAAGAGTGTTTAGACATAGTTTATACCTCCATAGCACCAATCCCACAATGAAAATAATTAACACCAGAAGATGACTTATATACCCTGAAAATCCTCCACTGCTGGAGGTCACTGCATCATATGCTAATAAGTGCCCAATAAATAAAAATAACGGATAAAAATAGTAAAATTAAGAATGTAATACTAAACCTTTAGATTTTTAAAAATTAACTCTTTAATTTACATTAAATACAGCCATTTAAACTATACGGTATGTTGAGTTTTGACAACAGTAAAAAAAAAAAAAAAAGTAGTAGAATAATTCTATTACACAAAAAGTTCCTTCTTCACACTTTGCCATTCCTGCCCCTGGCCCTAGGTAACCACTGCCTTTTCCTGAATTTCATATAAATGGAATCATATAGTGTGTTCTGTTTTGTGTCTGGCTTCTTTTGTTCATCATAATGCTTTTGAATTTCAACCTTGTTGTTGTATTGTTACCTTTTATAGCTGAATAATGTTCCATTGTATGGATATACCACAATGAACATTTATGTACAAGTCTTTGAAGATGTTTTCATTTATCTTAATTAATATATAAAATTGGAATAGCTGGGTTATATGGGAAGTGCGTCTTTAAATTTTAAGAAACTACCAGTTTTTCAAAATAGTTATACCATCTTGTACTCCCAACAGTAATTTATGAGTTCCGATTCCTCCGTATCATTGCCAACACTTGGATTACTGTCAGTCTTTTTAATTATAGCCCTTCTAGTGGGTGTGTAGTCATATCTCATCATGCTTTTTAAAAACTTACATGTATTTGATACCAATGACAGTAAGCATCTTTTAACATGCTCATTGACAATTGTATATCTTCTTCTGTGGCATTATATCTTGTAAAGGTTTTTTGTTTAACTTATTTTGGATTCAAACCTTTAAAAGACAGATGTATTGCAAATATTTTCTCCTGGTGGGTGGTTTGTTTTTTTGTTTTCTTAACTTTTTTTCTTTGCATTTTTTTAATTGTGGTAAAATATACATAGTTAAGTGTATACAATTCAGGGACATTAAGTACATTCACAGTGTTGGGCCACCATCACCACTATTAATTTCCAGAACTTTTCTCATCATCCCAAATGTAAACTCTGCACCCATTAAGCGATAACTCCTCATACTCCTCCTTCTCACAGCCCTGGAAACCTCTATTCTACTCCCTCTATGAACTTGCCTATTCTAGATATCTAAGTGGAATCATACTGTATTTGACCTTTGTGTCTGCCTTATTTCACTTAGCATAATGGTTCCAGTGTTCATCCATGCTGTAGCATGTATCAGAACTTTATTCCTTTTTATGGCTGAATAATATTCCATTAATATCTTTTGAAGAACAGAAATGTTTAATTTTGATGAAGTCCAATTTGTCAATTTTTTCTTCATAAGACTGACCTTGTATCTTGTGACCTGGCTAAATTATTATTTCCAGTATTTTTTTTTAGTCTCTTTAGGATTGTGTACGTACCTGATCATGCTGATTGTGTCATCTGCAAAGACAGTTTTGCTTCTTCTACTCATCTGTATGGTTTTTATTTCTTATTGCACAAGTTAATATTTCCATTTCCTTACAGGTGTGGTAAGCATGGTTATCCTTTCCTTGTTCCCAATCTTAGGAGAAAAGTATTTGGTTTTTGACCATTAAATATGATGTTAAATGTAGGTTTTCCTAGAGGCCTGTCATCAGGCTGAGGAGGTTCCCTTTCATTCCTAATTCGCTTAGAATTTTTAAACATGAAATAGGCATTGAATTCTGACAAATGCTTTTTCTGCATCTATTGAGATGATCATTTGGTTTTCTCCTTTATTCTCTTAATATGGTAAATTTTAAGTTAAGCTAACCTTGTATTCTTAGGAGAGACCACACCTGATCATGATGTTATTTTCCTTTATCTATATTGCTTTTTTTTTTTTTTTTATATTGCTGGACTCAATTTCCTAATATTTTGCTAAGTATTTTTGTTTCTATATTCACAAGGAATATCAATTAACAGTTTTCTTGTCATGTCTTTTTATGGTTTCAGTATCACACTTTCAAGTACTGCTTTTGCTACAGTTAACTTGTAAATTTATAATACCAGTAATACCTAGGAATCCTCCATCTTTTCTATCCACCTATATATACCTGAGCTTTTTCCTTATTAATATCAGCCTTGTCAACTAACTAGAGCAAATGCTATTGTTTCATCTCCTGGATATCACTACTGAAAATAGAATTGGGGCCATTTTTATGGTTTCTAGAAGGCTGATAGACTTAGATATAATATCTATGTAAAACTACCAAAAGACAAGTTGAAGTTATTAACATGATTAGAGAAATTACTTGATACTTTCCCAAACATGGCCTTCAAATTCAAAACCTGTATGAATTGTTAGTGAAAAATAAGTAATCTAAACAAATACTGAACTTTGGTTGGGAGGTAGGGAAAAAGAGAACCCTCTCCAGTGCTGGCAGAAGTGTAAACTGGTGCAGTCATCTGGAGAGTAGTGTGACAATACCATGGAAGGTAAGCGCATACATAGGCAACAACTTGGGGATTCTCCCCTGTGTATAGATCCTAGGGAAACTCTTACCGTAGTGTGTTAGCTAGCTATTGCTCTTTAACAAATTACGTCAGAACTTAATGGCTTAAAACAACAGTGAACGTTTATTATTTCACAATCTCTCTGGGTTAGGAATTCAGAAGTCACCTAGCTGGATAGTTCTGGCTCGGGGCCTCTCACGAAGTTGCAGTCAAGATGTTGGCTGAGGCTGCAGTCATCTGAAGGTTTAACTTGGGCTGAAGGATCCACTGCCGGGATGCCTCAGTCACATGGCTGGCAAGTGGGTACTGGCTATTGGCCATTCCATAGGCCTGCTTGAGTTTTCCTCACAACATATTGGTTGGTTTTACCCAGAGCAAGCAATTCAAGAGAATAACGTAGAAGCAGTGATATCTTTTATGACCTATTTTTGGAAGTCACATACCATCACTCTGCCATATTAAGTTGGTCATACAGACTAACCCTGATACAATCTGGGAAGGGCTTATACAAGGGCATGAATACCAGGGGGCCACTGGGAGGCCATCTTGGAGGCTGGATCCACACACAGGTCCATAAGAAGACATTTATGACAACATTCATTGCAGTATTATTTGTGGTGGCCAGGAGTTACAGGCAACTTAAGCTTTCATTCCTATGGAAGTTTGTAAGTAAAATGTGGTTTATGCCAGTCACAGAATACATTACAGCAATCAAAAATAATGAAGTAGATTTACATAGTTTTTCAACCCCGAAGAATCAGAATTAAAAACAGAATGAGCTTTATAGCATAATGCAATTGATACAGGTTTAAAAGCACTGTATATATTTTTAAATATTTTATTAATATATATTAAATATATTTTTAAAGATACACATATAACATTAGGAGCCCTAATACATGGCATAAACACTATACAAAACATTATAAAGAATGTAAAAGAAAAACTAGATAACTGGGAGCTCCTAAAAATCAAACACCTATGCTCATCCAAAGACTTCACCAAAAGAGTAAAAAGACTACCTACAGACTGGGAGAAAGTTTTTAGCTATGACACTTCTGATCAGTGCCTGATCTCTAAAATCTACATGATACTGCAAGAACTCAACTGCAAAAAGACAACCCAATTAAAAAATGGGCAAAAGATATGAATAGACACTTCACTAAAGAAGACATTCAGGTAGCTAACAGATATATGAGGAAATGTTCACAATCATTAGCCATTAGAGAAATGCAGATCAAAACTACAATGAGATTTCATCTCACTCCAACAAGGCTGGCATTAATACAAAAACACAAAATAATAAATGTTGGAGAGGCTGTGGAGAGATTGCAACACTTATACCCTGCCGGTGGGAATATCAAATGGTACAACCACTTTGGACATCGATTTGGCGCTTCCTTAAAAAGCTAGAAATAGAACTACCATACGATCCAGCAATCCCACTTCTTGGAATATATCCTAGAGAAATAAGAGCCTTTACACGAACAGATATATGCACACCCATGTTTACTGCAGCGCTGTTTACAATAGCAAAAAGATGGAAGCAACCAAGGTGCCCATCAACGGATGAATGGATAAATTATGGTATATTCACACAATGGAATACTACGCATTGATAAAGAACAGTGAGGAATCTGTGAAACATTTCATAACGTGGAGGAACCTGGAAGGCATTATGCTGAGTGAAATTAGTCAGTTGCAAAAGGACAAATATTGTATAAGACCACTATTGTAAGAACTCAAGAAATAGTTTAAACAGAGAAGAAAAAATTCTTTGATGGTTACAAGAAGGGGGAGGGAGGGAGGGTGGGAGAAGCGTATTCACTAATTAGATAGTAGATAAGAACTACTTTAGGTGAAGGGAAAGACAACACGCAATACAGGGGAGGTCAGCACAATTGGACTAAACCAAAAGCAAAGAAGTTTCCTGAATAAACTGAATGCTTTGAAGGCCAGCATAGCAGGGGCAGGGGTCTGGGGACCATGGTTTCAGGGGACATGTAAGTCAATTGGCATAATAAAATCTATTAAGAAAACATTCTGCATCCCACTTTGAAGAGTGGCGTCTCGGGTCTTAAACGCTAGCAAGCAGCCATCTAAGATGCATCAATTGGTCTCAACCTACCTGGATCAAAGGAGAATGAAGAACACCAAGGACACAAGGCGATTGCAAGCCCAAGAGACAGAAAGAGCCACACGAACCTGAGACTACATCATCCTGAGACCAGAAGAACTAGATGGTGCCCGGCTACAACTGATGGCTGCCCTGACAGGGAACACCAACAGAGAACCCCTGAGGGAGCAAGTGAGCAGTGGGATGCAGACCCCAAATTCTCATAAGACCAGACTTAATGGTCTGACTGAGACTAGAATGACCCCGGTGGTCATGGCCCCCAGGCCTTCTGTTGGCCTAGGACAGGTACCATTCCCGATGATAACTCTTCAGACGTGGATTGGGACTGGACAATGGGTTGGAGAGGGATGCTGGTGAGGAATGAGCTTCTTGGATCAGGTGGACACTTAAGACTATGTTGGCATCTCCTGTCTGGAGGGGAGATGAGAGGGTGGAGGGGGTTAGAAGCTGGTGAAATGGAAGCGAAAACAGAGTGGAGGGAGAGAGCAGGCTGTTTTATTAGGGGGAGAGTAATTGGGAGTGTGTAACAAGGTGTATACATGTTTTTGTGTGAGAGACTGACTTGATTTGTAAACTTTGACTTAAAGCACAATAAAAATTATATTAAAAAAAGATACATATATAGCCAAATAAATATATTTTAAAAAGGTGGACTGGAAAGACATATCAAAAAGTATTTCTGCACAGGGGGGTTCGGAGCCGGGGAAGGAATTGGAAGAAATGAAAAAATCAAAGAAGGGCTTTGTAAGAACAATGTGGAGATGGCCCCCAGACACCATTATAGCTCAGTAATGAAGTCACTCCTGAGGGTCACTCTTTGGCCAAAGATTAGACAGGCCCATAAAACAAAAGGAGACTAAAGGGGGCAAGGGTGAGAAGGCAGGAAGGGACAGGAAAGCTGGTAATGGGTAGCTCAAGGTCAAAAAGGGGAGATGTTGACATGTTGTGGGGTTGGCAACCAGTGTCACAAAACGATATGTGTATTGTTTAATAAGAAGGTAGTTTGTTCTGGAAACCTTCGTCTAATGTAGAATTAAAAAAAAAAAAAAAAAAGTAGAAAGTGGAGAGTGTGCCATGAAGTACCTAAATTTTGTATAGTTGAGGCCTAAAAAAAAAAAATTTTTTTTTTTTTTAAAGTGGAGTTTGTAAGCAGGCCTAAGAGATCTTACTGAAGCAAGATTTCAAGAGTTAAGGGTCAGGCTTTAGCAGTTTCTCTATGCTGGACTTTTTTATAAGAATCACATTACTGTTAGAGTTCCCTTATCTACTTATTGGAACGAAATTCTTTTAACAGAACACAAACCTCTTTCATTTCTCTAATGGATATATTTCAGATGGAAATAATCTTGAGAGAGGTAGCCCACAAATTAAATTTACAATAAAGAGTAAATAATCGATATCAGATTTCCTTGTTGAGGATTTGTTTAATGAGAAAAGGATAAAAGAACAGGATTTTAAACTTCCTGAAAGGGTACTGGTTGGTGTGCAGGGGCTGGGAAAGGGAAGGACCGCAGATGGGTACATTAAGACCAGATGCTTTACAACTACAATTAAAATTAGTTCTTGCAACGAATTTTTTTTTTTTAATTTTTATTGACCTTCAAGTGAACATTTACAAATCAAGTCAGTCTGTCATATATAAGTTTATATACACCTTACTCCATACTCCCACTTGCTCTCCCCCTAATGAGTCAGCCCTTCCAGTCTCTCCTTTTGCGACAATTTTGCCAGCTTCCAACCCTCTCTACCCTCCCATCCCCCCTCCAGACAGGAGATGCCAACACAGTCTCAAGTGTCCACCTGATACAAGTAGCTCACTCTTCATCAGCATCTCTCTCCTACCCACTGTCCAGTCCCTTCCATGTCTGATGAGTTGTCTTCAGGAATGGCTCCTGTCCTGGGCCAACAGAAGGTTTGGGGACCATGACTGCCGGGATTCCTCTAGTCTCAGTCAGACCATTAAGTCTGGTCTTTTTATGAGAATTTGGGGTCTGTATCCCACTGATCTCCTGCTCCCTCAGGGGTTCTCTGTTGTGCTCCCTGTCAGGGCAGTCATCGGTTGTGGCCAGGCACCAACTAGTTCTTCTGGTCTCAGGATGATGTAAGTCTCTGGTTCATGTGGCCCTTTCTGTCTCTTGGGCTCAAAGTTATCGTGTGACCTTGGTGTTCTTCATTCTCCTTTGATCCAGGTGGGTTGAGACCAATTGATTCTTGCAACAAATTTTATTTGCGTGTTGGAACAAGAAAAAGAGATAACCTTGCATTCGTGGTAATTTAGTTCTTCTGAGTTCAAGATATACCCATACATACATTTTACCTGTTTAATTTACATTGTGGTTAATAACTAAGTAAATATTAACTTACTTTTCATGTATTGTTTCAAACTAATGATTAACTTCTGGGTTTAATAGTAGTGCATTCTACTTGATTGGTTATTCTTACTTTGTCACCATTTGAGTCATAATTTAAATCTAAACTTCAGGGCAAACCAGTTTTTTTTTTTTTTACAATCTATTTTTATACAGCAATTAGGACTAAAAGGAGAAGGTTTAGGTTAAAGCCTAATTTTTCTTATTGAAAGCAGAGGGTTAGGATAATTTTTTTTTATATTTGAGGAGAACAATGACATTGGCTTTAACTGACAATATACCCAACTTAGGGCATATAAATGTACTCGTCGTTTACATAACAAGTGATCCACAAACGTATAGTAGCAATCAGCCCCTAGTACAATTTCAGCCCTTTTGGGATCTTAGATTCATGCCCCCTACTTCCTAAATAGCTACTCCTTTTGTGTAAGAACAATGTATATGCCAGTCCCAAATAGCCAATATTCATCAGGTTTTTCTTTTTTCAGAGACAGCTTTATCCTTAAAAGAAAATGATACTCTTGAAAAACTGTCTGCTTTGTGTGTGTATGTGTGTGTTCAAATATCAACTTCTCCTTTATGAGCCTCTACCCCCCAAAACAACCCAGTGCCATGAGCCTCTACGCAGGCATTAATATCAAGGCCCTTATATGCCATCTAACAAATTAACATAAGCATTATAATTTCTAAGGCAAAAAACCCAAATCGCAGAAGAATCCCCACAGAACATCTTCTGGCAGTTCTATCAATACAAAATCCCAACATGTTATTCATAGTGCCACCTCATTTCCTGCTCCACGTGGTATTTTTGATTCAGCATGAGCCCCCTTAAAGCATCACTGTAATATGTGGGTAACAGAAACTGACACATTTACATAGTAACACCTGATTTTCATACAAGTCTTCAAAAACTCTAGGGATTTTGGAAAACATTCTGTGGCTTCAAAGCATTTTAAAGTTAAAAATATTTCCTTCAAAGTTTTTTTTATTCTCCCTTCACTATTAAAAGCAGAGTTCATTACCTAAGGACCACTAGGCTGTAAGCTCCACGTGGGCAGGGCCTATGCTTGTCTTGTTTACCAGTGATTTCCCAGAGCCCCGTGGAAGACCCCACAAGGTGTCAAACTGTATTTCTGGAATGCTTGACTTTGTATCTCATGACTTAAACTAATTTATACGATCAATATTTCTTACTGACAACTGGATTATGTGTCTGCCACTAGAGACATTTCTCATATCAGAACAAGACCTTAAAAATGTACCTTAATATCTGCATATTAAAGATGTGAAATAAGAAATAAAACGAGGGCCAGAGAGGTTAAAAGACTCATGAAGGTCACATCACATGACTCAAATCCACCCTCCTCCACCCAGCACAATGTCTTTTCAATCACACTGCTGTATGATTCTGTAAAAACCAAATTTAAATTAACTGCCTTTCTGAAAAGAATATATTTTCAGGTCCATTAAGAAAAACTAAAAAACTTGTTTGTAAAAGTCTTTTATTGTATCCGTGCGACACATAGTAGTGAAAAATAACACTCCTAAAAAAAAGAATGCTACCTTTTCCACAACATTTTATTTTAAATAAAATTTCAAGTACTCTTACATAGGTACAAAAAAAATTCTGATCTATTTGCCTCCAACAGGCCACCACAACCAACACACAGTAGATAAAACACAGTGGTTACAAATGTCTTTTAAATTTATTTTTGAGGCAAGGCAAATGGGAGGGAAATGTTTCTATGAAAAAATACTGTGTGCGTAGGAAATTGTCACAATTTTATTCCACATGGATACAAATGATTATACTTTAATTTAGGCCCTGGTGGCTTGAAATTATATAACAAAATAGAAAAATGGAAAACTAATATCCCCTACACCCTGTTTCAAAGGCAGGCACTACCAAGATTAAGGAGACCCCACAGTGTAGGTAGAGGATAATTACTGTACAAGCTATATAGCTATAATTACCTTCAGACTAAAATAAAATGCTACAGTCCTTCTAAGGCATAAACAATAATGTCTGCAAACAATATATACACATAATACATATTTAAAACAAGACTTAATATAAACAATAATGAACAGTATATACACGTTAATTTTTCTTCACTGTCTTGAAATACAATTTAACTACACAAGTGATGCAGCAACATATATATAAATGTACTTGTAACTCTACAGTAAAGTTTATTTTTGGTGCTTTTATAGCACATCAGTGTAAACAGTTTAACTTGGCTTTGTTTTATATTTTAAAACATTCCTTGTTGTATTTTCAAGATTTAAAGCAATTTTTCTAGTTCTTCCTTTTCACAGAAAACGAAGATTCTGGATGTGGTTTAATCATAAATAATTCATAAAATTAAATACATTCACTAAAAAATAAACTACAAAGTAAAAAAATGAAAAATAGATATTTATTGAGAGGGAAAGGAGAACCATTCCCAAGTTAGAGCTCTGGTGTTGAATATTCAGTGCGATTTGATATATTTTAATTGCTATTGCACTATAACACCCTTTCCTTTGAAAATTCTTTGGGTGTGCTTCCCTGTTCTACCTAAATTAGCTGATAAATCACATAAACCAATAACCAAGGGCCTTGGTTGTTGTAGGAGTGAAGCCTTTAAAAATGGTATCATTCTTCTGATACTTTTTTTCTGTGATATTTATTTTAAGGAAAAAAAGTCATTATGTATGTGCCTTGCACGTTTATGTAAATACAGTTCACATTGCTGGTCTCATTTGTCCTTGTTTGAAAGGAAAAAAAAAAAAAAGGAAAGATTATTATAACTTCAGCTCACTTTGAAAGTATCTGTCCACTTTTTTTCAAAATACTTCCTCATACTGTGGCCAGCTCTGCCTATATCCGAATCATCTTCATTAAATGTTTCACAGTTGTCAAAAACAAGCCTGACATCTAGAGCAAAGGTTTCAAGGTTCGGATACCTGAAAGAAAACACGTGATTAGAGATTGCCTTTGTGGTTGCAGCTTAGGCTTATAATAAAAATGAAGAGGTAATAAAAGGTAAAATAAGAAGTAAAACTGAAAGGAAAAAGAAAAGATTAGGATAACTGTATTTCAACTGGTATCTAAAATATATGATACTCCTTTGTAAACATTTTTAAAAATTCCATGTCTGCCACTATGTAAGATTTAAAGACTGGTTAAATGGAAAAACTAATCTCTCTGAAGATCAAGACATGTTTCAACTAACTGACATTTTCTCATATCCCATTTCCTGTATGAACTATATCAAAATTCTGTTACAGAACTCATCCCACTTGACTAGTTTATTAACTCTTCTATTGCTTATAGTGCCCTATTCTCAGCTTAGATATCTTAAACATATTATCGGCATTCAAAAATGTTCAGTTGAGGGAGGAATAATGTAAATGCTTTCTATGCACTATAAATAATATGCTTACTTACCCTGTAGCTTATACAGATATTCCAAGATATGACACTCTCCGTTAAACCTCCTCCATTTCCCATCTCCCTTCTTGCTCCAGGTATACTATTTTGCTCAAGCACTGGGGCATGATGATCCAAAGCAGACAAAAAAAGCATGTGGGAAGTTCAAGTCCACCAGAAATGCCTCAGAAGAAAGGCCTGGCAATCTACTTCTGAAATAATCAGCCATCGAAAACCCTATGGAACACAGTTCTACTCTGACACATGGAGGGTTGGCCATGAGTCAGAATCAACTCTGGCGACTGGAACTGGATCCCTTTACCAGAGAAAACATTATGAAAAACATTATCTCTGGTAAAGCGATGAAGCAGTGTGGCTTTAATGCTTTTCTGGTGGGATAAGCCCAATTCTCTTCTGCTGTGTAGGAGCACGGAGAACAGAAAGATGAATAAATCAGTCTAAGCTTACTGGTCAGAGAAGAATGGTACAGCTAAAGCCAACACAAACCCAATTTGATACAATTTCAATATTCTGAAAGAGGGCTTTCAGAAATTCAAATTTTAAATTAATTCTAATTTATTCATAAGTTGGATATTAAAATAAGTTACCCATTAGAAATACCTGTGAGGGACTGAAGTCCTAAGACCTTATAAAATGGAATTCTGTTTCTTTGATGAAATACTTTATAGTCTTTCACTCTCTATGTGTAACAGTGAAAGAAACAGAAGTTTTCTGTCTGTAACAAGCTCACAGAGAGTTGAGTCAGCCCTCATATAACCTCATCCATTTTCCTCTTCTTCTGGGATTTTTTAATTTTTTTAATTGAGGTAAAATTCACATAACATAAAATCAACTGTTTTAAAGTGAACAATTCAGAGGCATTTAGTACATCACGATGCTGTGAAACCACAACCTCTATCTAGTTTCAAAACATTTTTAACCCCAAAAGGAAATCCTGAGCCCATTAAGCACTTAATATCCACACCCCTTTTCCCCCAGCTCCTGGCAACAATCAGTCTGCTTTCTGTCTCTGTAGATTTACCTATTCTGAATATTTCATATTAATGAAATCATACACTATATGTGAGAAATACTTTTTATAAAATAGTTTAAAGTTACTTCAAGGACTATTTTTCTCTTTATACTATCCCTTACCACAAGAAAAGGTCTTAATGGTTGATGCTACAGAGACTGCAATGTAGGAAAGAATTCTAGGTGAGATTCTAGGGAGATAACGCCCACATTCAAACCCTTCCTTTAGGGGGATGTGGAAGCTGAAGGAGTCCAGAAAGATTAATTAAAGCAGGTACTTCCTCCTTTCAGGTCTCTAAATTTCTACTTTACAAATTTGAAATACTGTATACGAACTCATTAGTAGGGGTTTAATTAACTTGAAGTTAGAGACTGATGAATCCAATAAGTTCTGCCTACCACACGGCTGGGGTCACAAATAGCTTATACAGAATATCTTCCTCTCTGCCTGCCTCCACCGTGCTCCCCTCAATCATTTCTCACGACTCATTCTCAAAAGAGAACTTCAGTCAATTTCTAAGCCTTCACTTTGGGGATTTTGACATTTAGGTTCATCCTCTATACAGGAATTGGAGGATCATGGAAGTCAAAAGTCAAGAGCTAATTTAAACACTGGTAAAGTCTTCCTGCGTTAAGTCTTTGTCCTGGCCGGGTTTATTGTGAACTGTGTTGTCCCCTTAAACATCTGAGTAGTCTGAAAGACAGAAAAAGCAGCAGAACTAGGCTATATCTAGACAGCAGCTTTTGCTGTTTAGTTCATATTAAAACCAATAGTTTTAAATGTTTCTGAATTTGGGCAGGTGCCTGCTCTAATTTTTTGAAAATAAAACAAAGCAGACATAATCATTTGAAAGGCTAATATTTCAGCCTTAATCAATTAGTCATTTGCTCGGTCTGGTAGATCATTTGATATACATGAGAGAGACAGCGATCACTGTGAGTGAAGTTCTACTCAATGCTTCTAAATTGAATATAAATTAGAGTATAGTAATTTTCACCAAAAGAACATCTGGAAAGAACTAAATAATATATTGAGTAATAATAGCAATAACAATGTAATTTTAAAATACAGTATATGATTGTTTTTTCACTTTACAGTCCTTTTTCCATGTTTTTTAAGACTACCTAAAGTGATGGCTTAGATTACATTAAGCTCAACTGGCAGATAGCAATAAATGGAAGGAGAGGATGGTGGAGAGAAGGCAGCTCCACAACTTCTGGCTACTCCCATGTGGAACGGCTTTGTGTGGGCTTGTTCTTTAAGTGAACGGCTGTATTCTTGTGGCTCCAAAGTGGGCCACTGCCAGAATCAACTGAATTCCACCATCTTAAAGCTACTATTCTCTGGCTTGAATTTGAGGTGGTCTAACGGAAAGCATTACCTGTGACCAGGAAGTCATTTTACTCTTGTGATAGGATTACAGGGAGAACGTGATGGAAAGGAGCAAATAATAGTTTTCTTCCATATTTAATAAATGCATTTTTAGCATATTCTAACAACCTAGAATAAAGATTTTTCACATTTAAAATTTCTAATTATCTTCTACTCTTCAATTGTGATAACAACAACAACAAAAAAACCCATTGCTGTCAAGTCAATTCTGACTCATAATGACCTATAGGGCAGAGTAGACCTGCCTCATAGAGTTTCCAAGGAGCACTCGGTGGATTCGAACTGCCGACCTTTTGGTTAGCAGATGTAGCACTTAACCACTATGCCACCAGGGTTTCCTGAATTGTGATAATCTGAAAATATTCTAGTCAATTTTTATTAAATCCACATGAGGTGGTGTCAATATTCCATTGATTCACAAAGCAAGTGGTTAATTTTTGGGCTCCAGATTATGTGTTACATTCTTTGGGAGGCTTCCCTGATACTTCTCCTTACTCCTCGTCTGGGTTGGTACCCGTCCAATGTGGTCCAAAGAAGGTTTATCATACCGCCTTTTAACCACTTCAGTAATTTCAACTGATTTGTCTCCCACGCTATCCTACTTTAACCAATACATACATACAGCTTTCCAAAGTCAGGGCCTATGTGTTTGCTGTTAATATATCCTAGGCTGACCAGAAAAGTGTGCAGTACATATCAGGCATTTTATAAATAATTACTGAATGGGAATGATTTACTTACTGTCCACTACTTAGTTTCTCTCTAATTGTGGAAAAATCCATAGGTTTCTTAATAACTTTCTTATAACCAGGAACAAGTTTCAAGTTTACAGGAAGTAGAAAAGGCCATGCATCCTCATGAGTTTCCATTTCAGTCAGGATCATACTAAAGAAAATAATATATGAAATCAATACCTATGCTCTAGAATGATCTATTTTTAGTATAGAATGATCTGTTTTTATTAAAAATTTAGCTATTATCATTTTAGAAGTTAACACTTAATGTAAATTATTTTAAAAAGATAAAGGAATACATTTCCTTACAAACTGTCCAAAAGTAATCTTCAATATGGTAAAAGATTTCTAGACAAGTAAAATGGAATGTTGTAACTATATAGTACCTGCAAAGAGCTAGGTCCTTGGAGTCATCTCTCTTAGGTTTTTTAACAGAAGTAAAACTTTCCTGTTTTGACAAGTTAATAGAAGTGTTTTCCTCCATTTTTCTTTTTTTGAGGTCTTTGTTTCCTCTTTTTAGGGAACTGCTTGTAGATGCAGAGTCTTCATCTTCAGTATCCCCTGCTAAAGGTACTTTCTTGCCTTTCTTCGGCTCATTTGTCTTTTTTCCTTTGACATGAAGTTTTTTGATTTTTAGAGTTTGACCACTTGCCTTTAATTAAAAAAAAAAAAAAAGTGAGGTATAAGCAAATAACTGTCTACAGAACTTGCATTATTTTAAATTATGAAAGTCTAACAGGGCAAACAAAAGGAATATTATCTCTGATCTGGACAGGTGATAATTCCATTATTTTCAAAAGAGCGTTGTGAATTTGTTTTCGCATAATATAAGGCTAAAATCAAATGAAAAATGAAAAATCCATTCATCTTAAGAATTCTTAAAACTTGAAGATGCTGATCTCAGGATAACTCAGGATAATCCACCTCTAGTATTACAGACCCTACCAGCAGTGTAATATAGGTCGCTAACTGAATGAATTTAAAGATTACAAAATGACTCTCTCTTAGAATACAATATAATTAAGAAAAAAGGTGAATATAGACAAAAATAAATAGCTCATTAACAAGAAAGCTGAAGGGTTGTTAATAAGCTGGGCCAAACATGAAAAAAAGAGCTCATGAAGCATGAAATAGAGAAAAGTTCTTTTTAAGTTACCAAATCTAATGGATTTGATTTTTTTTTTCTGGATAAAGAATGAAAAGTGTCTGCTATAAGAGAGCTCTACAAATTAAGAGTTCCCAGTAGTGAATAAAGCAGTGGTGAACGATGGGGGTGCCGGGGGCGGGCGGGGGGCAGGGGGTAGCAAGATGTCTGTTTTGTGGAAAACAATGTAGAAAAAAACATGATAAAAGAAGACAGAGATGCAAAGTCATTGGTATTATACGATTTTTGCTTTGATTTCCCAGAATACTACTTACCTTCTTTTGAAAGACAATTTTTCTTTTAACCGGAAGGTTAAGAAATCCTAGACTGCAGAGTCATATAACCAGTCCGGCAATAATTTACAATCGGCTGTATTCTTGAAATGAATTTGGCTAAGAATATCTCTTAGAGTATTTCAGATTAGTTTGAGTATTTCATGACCCTTTCTAGCAATATTTTTTTCTTAAACTGCTCTTTTATATAAGCAATTAAAATTATTTGGTTCTCTATTGGCAGGTTAAAAGTATAATTAAGGAGATATTTTAATTGACTAAAATAATAAGGCAAACCATAAATCCAACACTTTCCCCTATATCAAAGAATCACTACTACTAGTTACTAACTGAAGTAATTAAAATGTTTTACTAAGTCTCTTCTCCATTTAATTTGTTAATTTTCATTCACTAAAATCTGATTATTTTTGGTTTTCATATAACACTAAGCTCTTAGCACTCTGAAATCATAAAAAAAGATAAAGACAATGCTTAATATAATAAGGAAAGAGTCCATTTAATGAAGATTAAATAAAATTAGATTGAATAGTCATGTTACTTAAAATAAAAAGAATAAAATTTCATGCATAATGGGCCAAAACTTCTAGTTCCAATTTGAACTACAATACTATTTGGGATCATTTCCTAATGAATTAATATAGAAAGAAAATATAAAAGTAAAATCAGAGAATAAAAAGACTTTTGTGATGTTTAAGAAAGGACAATGATGTCTCAACATAAATGTCTTTAATACCATAAATGATGTTTAGACAGTGGAGGTGCACACACTATAAAAGCTTGTACAGTTTACTCTGTTACCTGATTGCTTCGTTCTTGGGGAGAGACCCCCCGCTTCTCTCCATCTTGTTAGAGCCAAGTTCAAACAGAAACTTCAGTGGGTCTTAGGCAGAACCTACCAGATTACACATCCCAGGGTGCATTTCTCTTACGTTTGTATATTTATATATCAGAAATTGTAGCCGGTGGACTACAGGCTGTAAACAGCCCATAGAATGTGCTGTTTGGCTCTTAGGATGCTTGTAAAAGCTCTGAGTTTGTTGCCAATGTTAAAAATTTGGGAGGATATATATAAAAATCCATAATATTGACTTCTCTTGACATATTTAAAGATCCTGAAACACTGGGCCTACATTCCTATGTGATTACTGTCTGGAGCTGAGAGGTGAGGATCACAGTTAGATGGGGCATGACTCTCCTGTTTGCCACAGTCCCCACCAGGGATCCAAGAAGCTCTTTTCATGCTTATTTGCCTAGCTTTTGCAGGCACTAGGGTTTGAAAATTGTAATATGTGTATCTGTGAGCATATATAAATATGGACATATGCATACACACATACACTTGGAATAAAAATACTTAAATTTTAATGATCTGTATAAAAATGTCCACTTAAGAGCAAAATGTATAGCATAAATATTTCTAAATAACTACGAATTAATGGGTGAAACATTTTATAAGCCTTAAGTTTTTCTTAAATAAAAAAAAAAAATGCTCAGAACATTTTCACTGTTGTAAGAAACATTAACATCTAATTTACTACATTTAAGAATGAAAAAAGCAAATGCATAGAAAACTATCTCACATAGAAGGGCTTAGAAGGAATCATTGCTCTAATGTCTCCTGGTCTACTCCTTGAATGACAGCCAGAATTCTAATTTAAGTAAATTCACTGAAAACAAAACTTACAATGGCCTAGCAGGTGATATCTCTAAGAATTAAAATACTTATCTATTAGTGATTCATAAAATATTAGAGAAATTTTCTGTAACTTTTTTTTTTGACAATAATGATGCTAAAGGATAATTTATGTACAACTAGTGAAGACTATTGCTAAACTACACTTAAATACATATAACAAAAAATGATCAAGTAATGAGAAATTAAAGTGATTATTAATAAACATGATATCACAAGGGATGCCTGCAATTTTGTAAAATATATCCTAAAATACATTAAAGTATTAATGAAAACATTTCACAGAACTTTACAGCTCATAAAACTTTACATACATGACCTTATTTGATCCTCACAAATCTCCACAAAGCAGATACTATTCCATTTTACAGATGCTAACACTAAAGCTAAGAAAGCACATTGATGTTTACAGATCAGGGAGATGAGAAAAACCAGCAAAGGAGATGGACAGCTGTAGGAAATGAGTTGGAAAGAAAAGGAGTTAGTGGACAGGATGTATGTTTGGGATTGAGTTTATGGACAGGCTGTAGTTACTGGTAATGATTAGGTCAAGAGAATAAAGATGGGAGAGAGTGGCTGAGGTAGGAAACAGTGAAAAGTTTGGCCCGCAACACATGCTGATCCTTTTATACTTCTTATTCCCTGTTTTCTAACTCCAAAACCCATTTCTTTTCATTTTATCATATTGCTTCTCTCTTAATTAATGGTATGAGTTTACAGGTTTGTATTTTAAATATGACTGGAAAATGACTTAAAATACACATGCTTACCATATGACCTGGCAATTCCGTGCTTAGGTATATACCCAAGAGAACTAAAAACATATGTTCATATAAAAACTTGTAAAGAATGTTCATAGCATTTTCATAATAACCAAAAAGTAGAAAAAATCCAAATGTCCATCAAATGATGAATGGATAAATATCTATGTAATGTAATTTATTTGGCCATAAAAAGGAATGAAGTACTGTTTCATGCCACAATGTGAAGGAACCTTGAAAATATTATGCTAAGTAAAAGATACCAGTCACAAAAGGCCACATATTGTATGACTCCATTTATATGAAAGGTCCAGAATAGGCAAATCCATAGAGACAGAAAGTAGATTAGTGGTGGTTAAGGGCTGTGGAGAAGGAGGAAGTGGAAATAACTGCTAATGGGTTCGAGGGATCTTTTGGGGTGATAAAAATATAGAATTAGGTAATGGTGATGTCTGCACAACTTTGTGAATATATTAAAAATCACTGAGTAGTACATTTTAAAAGGTGAATTTTATGGTACGTGAATTTTATATAAAGAACATAAAGCTTTGCATTTTGATCTGGCACTTAAAAGCTTAGTTTTTGATCAGCTTTACCTTAGCAATGCAAGCTGGACAAAACCAGTCCCCATCTGGTATAGTAGTAATCTTGGGTCTATGGCAGTATGTATGACAACCTTTGTCACAGCCATCACAGAGAAGGAGCAGCTCTTCATTGTCTCCCTTTCGACAGATCTGGCAGTACTACAACACATGAAAATCATTTAAAGTTAACCCTCTGCTTTGAATAACAGTTATGGGGATGTTAAACAAACCAGAATTCCTAGTTTATATTAGTAATGAACATTCCGCTTGCTAACAAATATACAGTAGCCATACACATCTATGTATCTCTCATTACACAGATATGGACCACATGACGGGGTGAGCAGTTCTGTTGGGGTCAATGCACATTTCAGGTACACCGCAAAGAACAAAGCTAGAGGCTGAATGCCTGCACACACTTCAGAAGCAAGTACACATTAACATATGAAATAATTAACATGACATTACAGCACATAAAGCAATGAATAGCTTTAATATGTGGTGGTTTTTAAAAAAATGTGTTTTATCTTTTGATTCTCTTAGCATCCTTGTGATATCCTGAGAAAGGAATAAAGGTTAGAGTTATTAGCAAAGATCAAAATCAAGAAACTTGCATTTAGATCAGAATTGTATACAATAACGAAAATCTCCGTAGATGTTGACTAAATTATTCATCTATTTTTTGCTTTTAAAATGATTTTAAAAGAAACTTTGAAAATCAAATCAACCCAAATCAAAAGCATATAAAATGTATCACTACAAAATAATTTTAAAGGAAAAAGATACAATAAATTAAACCAAAGAATTTAAGAGGTCACGATTTATTCTGTAGAGCTAAAAATAAAATTATTTCTTCCCTATTGAAAAATTTCTAGTACCATAAAGCTGAAGTACATAACTTTAAAGTCTGCAAAATAAGACTGTTTAACGCTTACATACTTTATACGACAGATTTCACAAAGGGAAAGAAGAAAGGTGAAAGTGACAAGTATAATTTTTCAAGATGTGTTAAAAACGGTAAAAACTAACATTCTTTTTTGATATTTAGTTCATATTTTCAGTCACAATATAACATATCCTATAATCAATATTTAAAACAAAAACATTTAAACTAGAAATCATTTATACTACTTTAAATTTATAACAAGATAGCTTAATTGTTTAAGCTTAATTTGTTTACTTTTCAGTACATTAAATCCTAATCTGGGAACGTCTTCTCTAACTCAACATGTACGCTGTTGTTGTGTTGTTAGTTGCTGTCCACTCAATTCTGACTCATGGCCACCCGTGTGTGCAGAGTGGAACTGCTGCTGCACAGGGTCTTCAAGGCTGTCACCTTTCAGAAGCAGGTACACTAGTGATACTTTAAGAATCTTATCAAAATAGCAGATACACACTATTCAACTTAACATATATTTACTAAATATATTTAATATATTAGCAATATCAAAATTGGCATTTGTACTAAGATTAAAAGCAGCATGAATTTAACATTCCAAGAATAATTATCTGTCTTATGACTTTTTCTATTACCACATCACTAAATTCCTTAATATGGTGTTAAACTGTATCTCCAAAATTGAGTTTTAACTTTGAAACTTTCATTGTAAAGTTACAAAGGACACAAACAAAAAGGAACCCCAAACCCACAGCCGTCCACTTGGTGCCGACTTCTAGGAACCCTGAAGGATAGAGCAGAGCTGCCCCCACAGGGTTTCAAAGGCTGTAAACCTTTACAGAAGCAGACAGCCACATCTTTCTTCCATTGTAAATTTGCTCACTGAGAAATAACATTTGGAAGGTTATCTTTAAGCCTCTAAAATAACAATTATAAAACAAACAGTAATTTAAAAATAAGATTCATGACATAATTCTCACTGTTTTCTACAATAACTAAAATACTACAAAGTCTTAGCTCTCATGCTTATGATTAAAAAACAGAATAATATTCTGATACTTATTAAGAAGGAATGACAAACATCAAACTTATAGCTCTTTTGAAAATCACAGGAACAGCTTACAGGATGTTAAAGCAAATACATTAATATTTGGTTTTAAGTCCTTTGCTACTACAGTTAAGGAATTGTGGATGTTGCCTAGTTTTTAAAAGTAACAGCAATATAAAGCATACTCTGGGCAGAGAATTATCTGGGAGCAAATTATGGCAACTCCTTCTTTCCTGGTAAGCTTGGGCTCTGACCAAGAGAATATTTGTAAAGCTATCAAGCAATTCAACATTTTGTTTAGGATACCATGAGGATTATTATTAACTTAATACCATTGAGTCAATTCTGACTCAATAGTAACCCTGTATTATTATAAACCAAGAAAACCAAACCTGTTGCCACTGAGCCAATTCTGACTCATAGACCCTCTAGGTCAGGGTAAAACTGCCCCATAAAATTTCCAAGGAGCGCCCGGTGAATTTGAACTGCAGACTTTTTGGTTAGCAGCCATAGCACTTAACCACTACGCCACCAGGGTTTGCTGTATTATTATAGGTGCTTTTAAATTTCTAATTAAAGGTTACAAAATGTTCATTAATCTTTGAATACAAAACTCTGCATATTTTCATGGTAGTTTCTGAGCAAATATTGTTAAACTTTTAAAAAAGATTTGAGAGCTGTATTAATAATGTGGGAAAGGTTAATGAATTTGCAAAAATTGAAAAAAGCTTTAGACTACAGAAAGTAAGTATCCTAATAAAAATACAGATCTCAGTACAAGTTTTGGGTTTCTAGGTATAGGCTTATAACAAAACTGACTACACTGTGATGATTATTTCGGTGGAGATGAGAAACAACTGTAGAAATTTCATTTTGATACAGGAACTCAATCTTTTTTTGATGATAATGTCCTAGATTTCACCAAATGTATTTGTCCAAGATAACTTTTAAACAGTTTTTGATATGATTTTTAAAAGGGTAAATTATAGAAACCTTACCCAGTAAAAATGCTACCAGATAAATTGAAAATGCCTTAAAATTTATGGAAAATTCTAACCTGGATTTGGAAAAACCTAAATTTAAACATACAGTGAAAACTGCAAATTCATTATTTTGTGAATATTTTAGGAAGAAGTGAAAAACAACAGAAGAAAGCACATTTATTTATATAGAATCAATCAGGCCTTAAGTAGTGTAAGCATAGAGGTAAAAATGAAGGGAAAATGCTGTTATTTACGGATCACTTCTTTTCTTCAGGGAACGGTCATTTTAAGTAAAGGAATTTCACCCCAAGCCGTTCTTGAAAACAAATTTCAAACGCCTAAATTTTAAAGCTAGTCTCAATTCTAAAGTAAATGTTAAGGTGACTCATAAAATAATACAAATTATAACATAATATATAATATAAAAGAGACAAGAGGGACAACTTATACATGATTTAAAATAAATACCTCACTGGAAAATATATGAAATATAGTTTCTGTTTTTGAACATACAGCACATAGGTGCCTGACACAAAGTAGAGGCTCACTACATGGTAACAACTGATTGAACCTGTACAAAGAAGGTGGAAAACCAGTTTTAATTATCAGAGGGAAGACTAAAATGTTTAGTCTTCATGTCAGCCACATCTGATGCCAAATAAATTACATAAATATATAAGCTAAGGGCTCTCCGTTTATTTTGCATTTACTTGTCCATGTATTTCTTGGGATTAAAATGAAAACTGATAAAAATGCAAGACATTTTAGGAAGGCAGTGAAGGTATTAGATATTACCAATTACAATGTCACAAGGGTGAAGGGGCCTTCAAAATATTTAGGCTAATGAAGAATATACTGAGGGAATGCAGAAAGACAACTTTAGTAAGAGTCATGAGCAATATTCAAAGGACGCAGAAACAAGATTTTCAAAAATAAAAGAGAACATATTTTGGTATCTCAAAAACCTCAAAATTAGGAGGAAGATGTCCAACTATACAGTATTTAAAAATCAGGCAAATTCTCAAATACAGTATGCATTATACTTTGACAGTAAGTAATATATCATTAAGAAAGATCTGGAGGTTGGGAAAAAAGGACAAATTAAATTAGTCATAGTATTTCTTAAATAAAAACACTTACAACTTTCATAATTGATTTTTCCCATGCTATTGATTTCTGTAACTGCTGAATGCACAGAGCTACCTGCGCAGCACTGCGAGCTTCTGATAATGCCCTTCTCCAGACCCTGAGCCCTGGAGCAATATCCTCTTCAATTCTGCATTGAAATATAGAAAAATTAAGTAGGTCATGTCTACATTTATGGTTACTGAATGTGAAACGATCATCACACTGAAAGCCAAGCAATGACAAAAACATGTAACAGCCAATAAGTATAAGGTTTAAGCAACTAAATTGGATGTAGTGCACAGACTGTGGCTACGTGCCTCAAAGCTTAGTCACGACCAGGTAAATGTAAGATCACTTTGCAAGGATTATCAACGCACATAACAAAAAAAAAAAAAAAAAAAAAGGTTTTTACAAAGCATCATGCAAATAGCATGATCCATACGGATCACAGACATACAAGAAGATACATAGATAACAGGCAATAGAAAATAGGCTCCAATTAGCAAAGAAGCACAATAATTTTTCAAGTTAATCTCAATAACCTACCCGTCACCATCACCACTAATGGATGGTGCAGGAGCAGGGACAGTAACTGTGCCCACATTATCCAGTTTGATCTGAATGGTGGTACTTAAGGGGCTCTTCAGATACCTTCTTTCAATGTTCCGCTCCAAATCAGCCAGCCTGGTTACAGCTATATCTAGGGGGTTGTCACTCTTCCGTTCTAGTGCATGTGCACTGCTTTCTTCTTCGCCAGTAAATTCTCCATCATGCTCCTTGCACAATTTAGTAAATGACTTATGTTCAAAATATACCAAGTCCTCCCTTTCTGATGCAGGCTCTGGACACATCCAACCCTATATATCAAGAGAGTAGTGTTATTACTGTTTTCTCTCAAAATGCCTGGTGGGTGAATTACCTTTACTTAAAATACAGCATCAGACACCAGCAGATCTCAAGGATCTTTACCTTGTCTTTCCTAATACTAGACAGAAACAAGAAAAACAAAAATTTTAAAACAGTTTTAAGAAATGCTTAAGAAGGAAAATTTAACAACTTTTGATATTATGGAAAGTATAAAAATCAACAAAGTACTCTGAAGGATTTTTGACTGAGATGCTTATATTAACTGCATAGGACCACTGAAATGGAAATCTCTTGGTAGCCTCTGAGCCTTGTTCTTCCTGTCTGTTTTCATTCCTTCCACTACTCTTCCATACAGGCTCTTTTACTCACCATTTTTCTTGGACCACCGGGGCCTTGCATAAGCTGTTACCTTTGCCTTACAGCTTTTCTGGGCTCCTCTTTATCTAGTTAACTCTACCCATCCTGCAGCTCTCAGCTTAAAAGTCACTTCCTCAGGGGATCAGTCCTTCCCTGACCACCCTGGATTACAGGTTCTCATTAGGCTCTCACAGAATATAATGCTCCATAGCCTTGTCATGTTGTAACTTTATACTCTGTGATTATCTGATTAACATCTTTCTACCTCTAAATTCCGTGAGGGCAGGGCTATGTCTGCTTTTACTCATTTTACCTCTAGCACAATGAAGGCAAATGGTAGGCACTCAATTCATATATGTTAATTGAGTCAATGAATAACTCAGCTTCCTTTTATTGAACTTCTAGCTCAAAATCCTTCAAAGATTCTCCAGTGTTTAAGAAAGTTCAAAATCTTTACCATGGCATTCAAGTACCTCAATCTACCTCTCTCTCATGTTCCCATTCATACATATATCCTTCAGTTAAATTACACATCTTGCCATTCCACAAACACGTCCTGACCTTCCTGATCCCAGTGCTCTGCTCGTGCTCCTCCCACTTCCTAGCATGGCATACCCTGTTCTTTAACTGTGAAAAGCTTATTCATCTTCTCAAATTCCATCTCAATATCTGCATGAAATCTTCCCTGATCTCCCATATCTCCACCAGAAGTAGTGTATCCTTTTTCTAAATTCATGTGTTACTCTGTACTTTTCTATGATTAGTTACTAGATTCTGCATACATTTGTACATATTTTACTTCCCCTAACATATGGCAGGCTCTCTAATGGCAGGAACCACATTTTATTCAATTTTGTGGAATCCACTGTCAGGTACTCAGTAAATGCTCAGTAAATAAAAACAAAATGAACACTATCCTTTTTATTAAATTCCTTTAGAGACAATTATTTTATATGCTTACATATTGGCATCAATTCACCTTTAATTCATTAGAATCATTTATATTTAGAAAGGAAGGATGGAATTGTAAATAGTTTGCATAAGCATAGGGTACAAGTCATATCAAATGAACTTCATTCCCATATTTTGAAAGGCATACTAAATTGCTTAATCAAGGGAATTCTATAAAATAGTACATCTTGATTTCTGCAAAGCAACTGACAAGACGAGAAAACAAAATAAAACAAAACAAAAAATGACGACTACATTAGAATTAGAGAAGTTTAGACGGTTGAAAACTCTATACGAACAATGGCAGTTAACACAGCTGGTCAACTTGGAAAACTGTCCTCAGTGTCAATGCCCAAAGACTATATTTGGCCTGTCCTGTTAATGCACTTAGGAATAACTTAGATGACTGCTATTAAAACTAGGAAGGAAGTTCAATATTCTGGGTAACAGAACTATGAATAGTTCCATATGTAGAAAAAATGTACTCAAAGGAAATTAATAAAAAATTAACAATGATAAAATACAAATTTCAGTTTTAATGTTCATGCAGCTAATCACAGAAGCACCGCATGTGACAGATGTCACTTAAGAGCACTTTGAAAGAGGCCCAAGGAGTTTTGTTACAGTGCACACTCAGTGAAGCAATAGTATGATGGATGCTAAAAAGTGAGTACAGGTTTAAAAAAAAAAAAAACAGGTTTAAATAGCATTAAAAGAAGTAGAGTACTAGATTAAGGAAAGTGGAAGTCTCATGTAGAGATTCAGACATCCTTATATATGGTTATGGGTATAACACTTGAAGAAGTGTATTGACACTGATGCTTATTCAGAAGAGAATCAGGAACCTGGAAACCATTTCACAGAACTAATGGTTGAAGAAATTAATAAGATTTAGCTTGAAAACAGAAAGTTTAAAAAGAGACATAAGAGCTGTCTTTAGAGGAGCCGGAAGAATGATTAGCGTTTTTGTAAATTCTCAAAAACAGAACTAGGACTAGGAACTCAGTTTCCTACAATATAAAAAAACACTTCTGAATTTTTAGCAATATTGAAAATAGAAATAAACCCGTATAATAGTCCCAGACCATCCGCTTAATGTGTCTTCTTAATGGCTAGTTCATCAGGTTAAACATAAATCTATTTTCTTTATAAGGAAAAAAAGAAAGAAACCATTAAATTGTCTATATCCATTGTCACTGAGTCGATCTGACTCATAGTGACACTATAGGACAGAGTAGAACTGCCCCATAGTATTTCCAAGGCTATAATCCTTACTTAAGTAGACTGCCACACCTTTCTACCATGGAGAGGCTAGTGGGTTGAAACTGCGTCCTTTTGGTTAGCAGCCAAGTACTTAACAACTGTACCACTGCTCCTTTGGTTAAAATTAATGTTTGGTGGATTTTTTTTTTTTATCATTTGTGTTTTTGGACTCTTCTTCAAGTCTAATGGTTACAATTCAATTCTTAGAAATAATACAGAATAATTCAGTAATACCTTATTAAGAGGATAATATTAAAACATCCCACTTAAAAAAAAATCCTACTTATTTTAGTTACTGAGAACACAACCAAGAACATCTGGCTAAGCAGCCAGTGGTGTGATAAGGTCAAGCCATCAAATCTGAATATGTCACCAGGAAAATGTTTCAGGCCCACACTCTAACTTTACATGTAATTTTAAAAAGTTTGATGATATGCTGTCCTATTGGAATTGGCAAATTAGATGAGGGAAGCTGGAGGAAAATAGGGCTAGTAGAACGAATCAAATATAAACCAGCAAGTAGTAACAAATGGCAAGGAGAGTGGAAAAGATGGACTATAAGAAGCAGATGTAATAGCTTAAAGACCAAGGCACATGAGGATCATTTAGCATCAGGGCAAACCTCTTCACATCTCCTCTCTAATAACTGGCTTTCATACAGATAAGCCTAGGCACTAAGATCATGTAAATTACTTTCAAAAGTCACAGTTTAAGAAGGCAGTAGAATGTGTAACGTAAGAGATCAAACAAACATATTAAAAAAATTATGGCACTAAATGGAATAATTTTTATTTCTCCACAAAATTAACTAGTGGAAGAGTTTCATTTGTTGAAGATTGCAGATAAATTAGGAGTTTTTTATACAGAATTATAGTACCAGGAAGAGGATACATATAGTTTGCCAGGAAAATAGACTTAGCCAATGATATATATATATTTTTTTCTCCCCAAAGTTAGTAATTATGTTTGTGGCAAGAAAGATATTTCATTAGCTCCAGGAAACTACATTTTTTTGGAGATCTTCAAAAGTTTCCAAATGCCAAAATTAAGCTAATTATGAAATAATATTAATTATTAATTATTGGATAGGATACTATTACATCATAATTTTTTCATTCTGAATAAAAAATGAAAGACCAAATTACATCGAGACTAAATTTTCTAAACCTTTGCAGGTGTCTTTTCCTTTCATGCTTACTCATCATCCATCCATTTATTCTCAGAGATATCAGTTTATTATTAGTTGAGAAAACCATCATACCCCTCTTCACAAAATCAAAAATTATTGCACAAAGGTAATGCTTTCCCTTTTGCCTGTTCATTGGAAGCCAATTCTGATCATTATTTGTGATATGGTAATGCCTAGTAACTTTACGAATATATGTGGGGTGTGTGGTTGTCTATATTGTTCTCTCAATTATATAGAGTAAAAGTCTGATATGTAACATGGCTTGCGTACAAGGGAATTCCTGGTCCTATAAGCAGGAGTTTGATGGGACTTGTACTACAGCATTACTTGTAACATGGGGAAAACGGTAAAATTCTGCTTGTGGTAAAGAATGAATACCAGAAGTGATATTTTTGAATACCAATAAGAAGGCAGAAAGATTTAGTAAAAATAACATGGGAGTCTGGAGTCAGACATACTTGATTTAAACCCACATTTAACCATTTAGTATATGACCACTGGCAGGTTACTTACTCTGAGCTTGGTTCTTTAGCTGTAAAATTAATTCAAGATTGTTTTGAGAATTAAACAAGATACAGTTTGAAAACATTTAGCACAGTACCTGGCAAATTAAAAAAACTAAACCTGTTGCTGTCAAGTCAATTTTGACTCATAGAGACCCCATAGTAGGCAGGAAGTAAATATTAGTTACCTTTCATTATCCTAAAAACAAGTCAGTTTTACCTTTACTTGCAAACTTGCTGATGCAACTCTCCGTTCTAGATCTTCTACCTGTTGAAGAATACTCAAGTCCATTTCCATCGCTTGTTCTTCTACTGACCAGTTCTCCACAATATCTCGAGTTACCTGGTTTTCTTCATTTTCATTTAATTCAATAATAGCAACTATGTTTGAAAAGAAATTAATTTTTAAATCCACTTTATTAAGTTTTTCCCCTCAGAGATTTCTTCCAGAATGTGAATAAAATTCCAGGGGCAACATGTACACCTAACTTGACACATACAAATGCACGTGTATATGTGCAAGCAGTCTACTGCTAAAAGTAGGAATAATATTTTTAAGAAATATAAAATGTTATGCATGTGGGCATAAAAAATTATAAGAAAGTAATATCAATTTAAGAAATGTAAACAGTTACTGTTTGTTGAGCAAAATAAGAAAAATGCCTATCAATAATAAAGATATATGAAAATATGCCTTAAGCTAAAATAATTAATTATAACTTTTCAAGCAAGAAAGCAGAAATCTCTTAGATACATACCATCCTTATTCTTGATGCAGGCTTGAGAAATATAATCCAAGTGTTTCTGAATTTGCTTTTGTAATGCCTTTTCTCTTATTCCTCTGAGATGTAGCACTTTGAGCAAAGCTTTTAGGTCCTCTGGGTCAATAATTCTCCACCAACCAAACTGCATTTCTAAGTCAAAATAAATCCATAGATCTTTTACAAACATTTTGAATATGAAATCATGGCAAAATGCAAATCAAGACTTATGAACTATATATAAACCATCACAGATTCAGTTATAGAAATCTGTAATAATGAAATAAAATGGCTACGAACCATCGCAGTGTACCTACCTTCTGGAATAGGTTTTGGACTAAGAAAATCTACTGGTTTTGCTACTTCAACAGCTGCAGGTTGAGTTGAAGAAACTTTTTCATTCTGTGGCACTGGAGATTCACTTTTACTTGAAGCAGCGTTGGGAGTCAAGAATGAATTGCCATTTCCTTCTGATAATCCCAACCCTGATCCCAGACTAGGTAAAGGTGATGATGTAAATGGAATATTGGAAGTAAGTACACCTGTGGGCCACCCACAAAACTGAAGTCCCATCATAGATACGCCACTTTTTATCTACAAAAAAGCAAAACATGATAAAAGTAGAATAATATAAGAAGTTTGGAAAAATGTTTAGAATTTAAAATTACTTTCTGAAAAAAATACTTTTACTTTTCACAGAGGAAAATCTACTTTATTAAATTTTTATAATAGCCACAACAATGTTAAATTTCATGTTCTTATTTGCTCCCCAGTCAAAATAATTTCCCTTTCAGAAATTCTGTGACAATGACAAGTTACAAGTAATTAGAGAAGCAAATGTTTTAGGCTTAGACATAGGCTAGAAATCTGTAGTTCTAATAAGGCTTGGTGATCGAAATTCTAACTCTCTTTTGTTTTCAAACTGTGGCCGTTCGAAAACATTATATTATAATAGTTATAATGTATTATAACTAATATATATTAAAACCAAAAACCCAAACCCGCTGCCATCGAGTCGATTCCGACTCATAGCAACCCTATAGGGCAGAGTAGAACTGCCCCATAGTTTCCAAGGAGCGCTGGTGGATTCCAATTGCTGACCTTTTGATTAGCAGTCACAGCACTTAACCAGTCTGCCACCAGGGTTTCCATATATATATATATATATATATATATATATATATATATATATATATATATATATATATATATATATATAAAATAACTGTCAACTGATTCTACCTTGAATGAAAATCTTTGTGGGGTCAAAGATTAAAGAAATATAAAAATGAATTAAAGTTACCAGTACTAACCTGAAGAGGTGATAGGGCAAATGGATTTAGGCCAATAGGATTCTGAGAGGAAGATGATCCGAGAAGAGGAGCTGGGGCAGGTGAAGGTGACTTAGGTGGTGGCTGAGGCTGAGGAGCCACTAAAGGTGCAGCTGACACATCAGCATGGGTAAGTGAAGTGTCATCACAAGGTGTTCTGGGCAAAAGGCTAAACCACTGTTTATTCTTTTCAGTCAGCGTTTTTAACAACTGGTCACTGGGGAGAGGACTATAGAACTTCCCTGGACCACTTGAACCAGGACTAAACAGAGTATTAGAGTCTGTCTTTTCCACATTGCTTTGTGTTGCTGTTGACTGAAGGCTGCCCAGTGAATGTTTCCCACTGTTCTGAGAAGACGATGTACACCCATTTGCACTACCATTTGGTTTGGGGGTCATAGAGTCTGACTCAGGGGGCATTTTAGCTACTTCTAAAAGCTTGCTTAATTTGGAAAAAGAGCCAGGTTTTTGAAGAAATAGATTTGTGTTGTCTTTTTCTTTAAGATCTTCCTTTTGTTCACAGTGATCTGTATTTAAACAATTTAAAGTGTCCCCAGGAGTCTCAAACATTTCTTCTTTGATCTGGATACTTTCTGCCTTTTTTAGTTTTTCTCTTTCTTTTGCAATTTCTTCTAGTCCTACAAAATTGAAAAGTATTATGAAGTATTACTCCAGATCAAACCACTATATTTTATTACTATCTATCAAATTATAATATATAAATATTTTAATAGTCCTTTTCTAGATTACCTAATACTTTACATTTTTGTTTCTAGATTATATTTTTCATCTAGGGAAAATTAATGTATAGTTATTACAAAAACTTAAAATATAAAAAAATATAAAAAGTATCCAAAACCCTACTACACAGCAAAAATTAGCGTTAACATTTTTGTACAAATCCTTACAAGAGTTCTCTATGCACACACATACACACTTAAACCTATGTAATTTTTTTTAAAAGGGAATATACACATATTATCCTAACCTACATGTGTTACTGAATAATACTTGATAAAGATTTTTGTGTGTCAATATATACTTACATCATAAATTTTAGCCACAGAGTATTCAGTGCAATCTATCATAATTTAAATAACCAATCTTCTACTGCTGGACATTACAAACCAAAAAACCAAACTCATTGCCATCAAGTCGATTCCAATTCATAGTAACCCTATAGGACAGAGCAGAGCTGCCCCATAGGGTTTCCAAGGAGCGGCTGGTGAATTTGAACTGCCAACCTTTTGGTTAGCAGCTGTAGCTCTTAACCACTGTATACCAGGGCTCTGTACAGTCCCATTATTCACTGTATAGTCAATACTATAAATGATGAATTTCCTTGTATTTGCATTTTTAGAAATTTTTTCTTCTGATTTACTTTTCTTTTATAATTTTTATTGTGCTTCAAGTCAAAGTTTACAAATTAACTCAGTCTCTCACACAAAAACTGATATACACATTGCTACATACTCCCAATCACTCTCCCCCTAATGATACAGCCCACTCCCTCCTTCCACTCACTCTGGTTCATGTGGCCCTTTCTGTCTCTTGGGCTCGTCTGATTTACTTTTTGAGGATAAATTCCTAGAAGTAAACTTACTGATTCTAAGACACACACTTTTCTGAGTTTTTAAAATGTACTGTCGAACTACCACACCATAAGTACATAAGAGTACCTTTTAGCCTATACCCTCAACAAACCGGATACTATCAATATTTTTTCTTGCCCATTATCTGTTATTGTTATGAGGCACTGTTAAGTCAGTTCCGACTCGTAGTCCTGCACCATCCTCACAATCTTTGCTATGTTTGAGCCCATTGTTGTAGCCACTGTGTCAAACCATCTTGTTGAGGGTCTTCCTCTTTTTCCCAGACCCTCTACTTTACCAAGCATGATGTTCTTCTCCAGGGACTGGTTACTCCTGATAACATGTCCAAAGTACATGAGATGAAGTCTCGCCATCCTCACTTCTAAGCAGCATTCTGGCTATACTTCTTAGACAAATTTGTTCATTCTTCTGGAAGTCCATGGTATATTCAAGATTCTTCACCAACACCATAATTCAAAGGCATCAGTTCTTCTTTAGTCTTCCTTATTCATTGTCCAGCTTTCACATGCATATGAGGTTGGTTGAAAATACCATGGCTTGGGTCAAAAAGTGCACCTTAGTCTTCAAGGTGATACTTTTGCTTTTTAACACCTGAAAGAAGTCTATGGCAGCAGATCTGCCCAATGCAATATGTTGTTTGATTTCCTGACTGCTACTTCCATGGGCATTGATTGTGGATTCTAGTAAAATGAAATCCTTGACAACTTCAATCTTTTCTCCATTTATCATAATGTTGCTTATTGGTTCAGTTGTGAGGACTTTTGTTTTAAGGTATAATCCATTCTGAAGGCTATACTTGTTGATCTTCATCAGTAAGTGCTTCAAGTCTTCTTCACTTTCAGCAAGCAAGGTTGTGTTACCTGCCTATTGCAGGTTGTTAATGAGTCTTCCTCCAATGCTGATGCTGCATTCTTCATATAGTCCAGCTTCTCAAATTATCTGCCCAACATACACAGTAAGTATGGTGAACGAATACAACCCTGACATACCTATCCTGATTTTAAACCACGCAATATCCCCTTGCTCTGTTTGAAGAACTGCCTCTTAGCCTATGTACAGGTTCCACATGAGCACAATTAAGTGTTCTGGAATTTCCATTCCTTGCAACATTATCCATAATTTGTTATGATCCACACAGTTAAATGCCTTTACATATTCAGTAAAACACAGGTAAACATCTTTCTGGTATTCTCTGCTTTCAGCCAAGATCCATCTGACATAGGCAATGGTATCTCTTGTGCCACATCCTCTTCTGAATCCGCCTTGAATTTCTGGCAGTTCCCTGTCAATATACTGTTGCAACCATTTTTGAATTATCTTCAGCATAATTTTACTTGCGTGTGATATTAATGATATTGTCTGTGGATCACCTTTCTTTGGAAAAGGCACATATATGGATCTCTCCCAGTCAGTTGATCTTCCAAATTTCTTGGCATAGAAAAGAGAGCACTTCACCTAAAGTACAATAAATAAAAAAAAAGAAAGAAAAGAGAGCACCTCCAGCATTGCATCTGTTTGTTGAAACATCTCAATTTGTATTCTGTCAATTCCTGAAGACTTGTTTTCTGCCAATGCCTTCAGAACCATTGGTTGTTGATCATATGCTACCTCCTGAAATGGATGAATGTTGACCAATTCTTTTTGGTATAGTGACTACATGTATTCCTTCAATCTTCTTTTGATGCTCCTTGCATTGTTCAATATTTTTTCTTCAGTTCTTTCAGTTTGAGAAATGCTGAGCACAGGAAAGCCTTTTGGTTTTCTAACCCAAGGTCTTTGTGCATTTTATTATATTACTGTGTCTTTTCGAGCTGCTCTTTGAAATCTTCTGTTCGGCTCTTTTACTTCATTTCTTCCAGTTGTTTTAGCTACTTACATTCAAGAGCAAGTTTCAGAATCTCTTCTGACATTCGTTTTGGTCTTTCCTGTCCTTTTAATGACCTTTGTTTTCTTCATGTATGATGTCCTTGATATCATCCCACAACTCGTTTGGTATTCCATCATTAATGTTCAATGCAGCATATCTATTCTTGTGGGATATACTCAAGGTTGTACTTTGGCTCTTGTGGACTTGTTTTAATTTTCCTCAGCTTCAACTTGAACTTGCATATGAGGAATTGATTGTCTGTTCTGCAGTCAGCCCCTGGCCTTATTCTGACTGATGATCATCTGTTTCCACAGTTGTAGTTGATTTGATTCCTGTGTTTCCATCCAATGAGGTCCACATGTAGAGTCACTATTTATGTTATTGAAAAAAGGTATTTCCAATGAATTAGTCATTGATCTTGCAAAATTCTATCATGCAATATCTGACCATATTTTCCAAGTACTAATCCTTCTTCTGTTTCTAATTTTAACACTCCAATCACCAGTATTTATCAATGCATCTCAATTGCATGTTTGATCAATTTCAGACTCCAAAAGTTGGTCAAAATCTTCAATTTCTTCATCTTTGTCGTTAGTGGTTGGTGCATAAATTTAAATAATAGACATATTAACTACTCTTCCTTGTAGGTGTATGGATTTCTTATCACTGACAGCATTGTATCTCAGGATTAGATCTTGAAATGTTCTTTCTGATGATGAATGCGACACCATTTCTCTTCAACTTGACATTCCTAGCACAGTAGGCTGTATGATTGAAAATGGCCCAGACCAGTCCATTTCAGCTCACTAATGCCTAGGATATTGATCTTCAAGCATTCTATTTCATTTTTGACAACTTCCAATTTTCCTTGATTCATACTTCATACATTCCACGTTTTAATTATTAATAGATGTTTTCAGCTGTTCCTTCTCATTTTGACTCACGTCACATCAGCACATGAAGGTCTGGAAAGCTTTATCTACATCATTAAAGTCGACTCTACTTTGAGAAGGCAGCTCTTCCCCAGATGTATTTTGAGTGCCTTCCAACCTGAGGGGCTCATCTTCAGGCACTATATCAGACAATGTTCTACTGTTATCCATATGGTTTTCACTGGCCAGTTTTTTCAGAGGTAGGTAGATCACTAGGTCCTTCTTTCTACTCTGTCTTAGTCTGGAAGCACCACTGAAACTTATCCACCTTGGGTGACCCTTATGGTATTTGAAATACCAGTGGCATAGCTTCCAGCATGACAACATGCAAGCTACCACAGTACGACAAACTGACAGATGAGTGGTGGTTGCCAGTATGTAGGAGGTCAAAATCTAAATATGCATTGTACTGATGACTAATAAGGCTGAGTATCTTTTCATAGGTTTATTAGTAGTTCTGCTTATGAACTGCTGGTTCATGTTTTTGTCTATTGTTTTAAAAAATCATTTATAATATGTTTTTTAAAAATATAAATCCACTACTTTATTCAATTTAGAAAGTAATATATATTCAGGGTAAAATATGCAGTAGTGAAGGGTATAAGGTAAAACCTTTTCTGCCCTATTCCCTAATTTCCTATGTCTACTCTTCAGAGGTAACTGTGGTTAATCATGTCAATATATCCTTCCAGAAATTTTTTATGTATATGTGCATTTGTGTCTATATACCATTGCCATTGAGCTGATTCCGACTCATAGCGACCCTATACTGCATAGAACTGCTCCATAAGGCTTCCAAGTTGCGGCTGGTAGATTCGAACTGCCAACCTTTTGGTTTGCAGCCAAGCTCTTAACCACTACACTACCAGAGCTATATATCTATATATATAGATACACACATACATGTACATCTATGTGTATACTTAAATGTGTATGTGTATATGTAAACACACACACACATATTTAAAAGTAACATTTTGAAGTCAATTCTGTCAATTCAATTCTGACTCATAGTGACCCTATAGGACAGAGTAGAACCGCCCCACAGGGTTTCCAAGGTTGTAATCTTTACAGAAGCAGGCTGCCGCATCTTTCTCCCGTGGAACAGCTGGTGAGTTCAAACCACCAACATTTTAATTGGCAGCCGAACACTTAACCACTGTACCACCAGGGCTCCTTATTATATAACCAGAATACTACTATTCACTTTTCTGCAATTTGGAATAAAATCCAAACTCCCAGCCAAGGCCTATGACACTCTGAATGATGTGGTTACTGAAAACCTCTACAACCTCTGTACCACTGTTATCCTTGCTAACCTTGCCCGTCTATTCTTCCTTCTTTCAGCTTCTCAAACATGCTAAATTCTTACCTTCTCAGGGCCTCTGCACTTGCTGTTCTTTCTGCCTGGGATACTGTTTTCTCTACTGGCTCCTTTTCCTCCGCGTGTCAGATTGTCATTTCCTTGGAGAGGTTTTCTCTGATCACCCTATCTAAAGTAAGGTCCCCCTCCCAATAATGTTATCATATCTTTCTATATATTCCCTTTACAGAATTTATCATTATTCATGATAATCTGTTTATTTTCTATTCTCTTGCTTAAACACACACTAGAATTTAAATCAATATGCTTCACTTAAAGGCAGAGTAATGTCAATCTTGCCTATTATTACATCCCAAATGCCCAATATAGGGGCTGCTATAAAATAGGGACTCAGTAAATATTTCTTGAATGAATGAAATAAAAGGACGAATTTACTATTTTCACTACCAATATACCTTAGACAGCTTTCCATGGTAAAACATATAACTCTACTTCATTTTTTGGGACACAGCTCCATAATATTCTATTATATGGATACATCATAATTTTTCCAACTAGTCCCCTATTAATGTTTAATATAGCTCTCACATGCTACTCTTAGAATTAGTTTCTAATCCAAATTAAAATCCTGTACCTCAGACTTGTGCTTCTGATAAAGACGGTGTAATAGGGACTAGATTTACGCTCCGGAATAAAATAACCAAAATATAGGCAAAATATATGAAACAATGGCTTGCAAGAATCTGGGCATCAGGCAGCAGAGATGGAAAAAAAATGAGGTGAGCCCTATGACTGCCCCAGTTTACTGCCTTGAGATTGTTTCTAGGCTACAGCACAGAGAAGAGGAACCCAGATGGAGCCTGGCAAACTCCCTGTGATGAGGAGAAAGAACTGAGAGGCCAAGGAGACCAAGGTGGCTAAAGGGTCCAGGACAGAATACAGGAGGGGATGGAGCCACACACAGAGAGAACTCCAGAGATCTGCAGAGGTATTCAGCTGAGGAAAGATCAGTGCACATATGCAAGGAACAGACCCAAGGTCAGGGAAAGAACCACTTCTAAGGGTTACAGTTGACATTGTCAGGTACTCACATAGACTGGGAATACTGCTTGTTTCTAGCAGCCAGATTTTAAAACCTCCAGATTCACAGGGCACTGAACAGAGTACTAAGAATTTTGCTTTAGTTGTTGTTAGGTGCCATTGAGTTGATTCCAACTCACAGTAGCCCCATGTGACAGAGCAGAACTGCCCCATAGGGTTTTCTAGGCTGTAATCTTCATAGGAGCAGATCTCCGGGTCCTTCTCCCATGGAGCTGCTGGGAGGGTTCAAACTACCAACCTTTCGGTTCACAGCTAAGTGCTTAACCGCTGTGCCACCACGACTCCTTTTGCTTCAAAGAGAAGGGGTTAACCAGCTCTAGACTGAACACTGTTCCAGGCCTGCCTAACAAATCTTAAAAGCCAAGACCTAAAAAGACCAAACTGTTTTGAAGCAACTTAAGTGAGTCTCAGTTAAACAAAACTCAAGAACATTTACAGGGGAAAGATATTCTATGTTCATAGACTGGACGCTTAACATTGTTATGATGTCAATACTACACACAGAGATCGGTAAATTCAATGCAATCCCAATCAAAATTCCAACAGTTCTTCTTTGCAGACATGGAAAAACCAGTCGTCAAATTCACATGCAATTGCAAGGGGTCCGTGTGTATCGTTTGTGGTATGAGTATCTTGCATAATGTAAATTTAATTAATATTTTTCCTAGGACGTAGTCAAGGTTTGATTCTTCTCATATGTGTAGTCCCTGGGTGGTGAAAGTAGTTAACATGATCGGCTGCTAACTGAAAGTTTGGCAGTTCAAGTACCTATAGAGGTACCTTGGAAGAAAGACCTGGTGATCTGCTTCTGAGAAATCGGCCATTGAAAACCCTATACAGTACAGCTACTCTGATATATATGGGTCAGCACGCATCAGAATCAACTAGATGGCAACTTTTTTTTTTTTAAATCTCCTCTATATAATATTAAATCAGGAAAGGTGTGCGTTAGAGTTGTATCCTATCGCTATACTTGTTACATGTGTTTGCCAAGTAAATAATTCCAGAAGCTGGACGACATGAAGAAGAATGAGGCATTAGGATTGGAGGAAGATTCATTCACAACCTGTGTTATGCAGATGACACAACCCTGCTTGCTAAAAGTGAAGAGGACTTCAAGCACTTACTAATGAAGATCAAAGACCACAGCCTTCAGTATGGATTACACTTCAACATAAAGAAAACAAAAATCCTCACAACTGGACCAATAAGCAAGATCGTGATAAACGGAGAAAAGATTGAGGTTTTCAAGGAGTTCATTTTACTCGGATACACAATCAACACCCAAGGAAGCAGCAGTCAAGAAATCCAAAGATGCACTGTATCGGGCAAATCTGCGTGCTGAAAAGCAAAGAGGACTAAGGTGTGCCTGACCCAAGCCATGGTGTTTTCAGTCGCCTCATATGAATGCGAAAGCTAGACAATGAATAAGGAAGACTGAAGAAGAATTGACGCTTTTGAGCTGTCTTGTTGGCGAAGAATATTGATTATACCATGGACTGCCAAAAGAATGAATAAATCTGTCTTGGAGGAAGTACAACTAGAGTGCTCATTAGAAGCAAGGATAGCAAGACTACGTCTCATATACTTGGGACATCTTATCAGGAGGGATCAGTTCCTGGGGAAGGACATCAGCTTGGTAAAGCAGAAGGTCAGCGAAAAAGAGGAAGACCCTTAAAGAGGCTGCAACAATGGGCTCAAACATAGCAACAATTGTGAGGATGGCACAGGACCAGGCAATGTTTTCTTCTGTTGTGCACAGGGTCACGATGAGTCAGAACTGACTTAAAGGCACCTAACAACAACAACATGTAATATTAATTAATGATAATGTTATTATAGGGATTTTTTTTAACCTGTGCATTTAAACTTTTTAATAAACTTGTTAAATCTAATCTTATTTCATTAATAACAGACTGTACTTTTAGAGAATTTTTAAAAAATTGAGAAGTAAGAGGAAGGGAATAAATGCACAGAGTTAATACTGTATTAGCTTTCATTATCCATTTATTTCATGGTAGACTCTGCCAGTTGGTACTTATTTAACTCTACCAGCCTTGGCTCTCAGACACAGAACATGATTATAGAATTACTTATATGCTGTCATTTGTTGTCCTCATATATGTTATATCTTTCCAATTAGACTGTAAGCTCTTTGTGAACAGGGAGAGGTTAATTGATTTTTTTTTTTTTGTATTTCCATAGCACCTACATAAGATGCAATATAGGTGCATATTATATACCTGATGATTAAATCATAAGTAGGTTTTTTGGGGGGGGAAGGACTGTGTATCTGTAATTTATAACTTCCACAGCACTTAGAATAATTAAGGACATCCATTAAAGAACAAAAACTTTCAGAAAAAATAACCTTTAAGTGAAACATTTTTCCTATTTTCCCCCATATTGTTCAGTGACCAAAAATAAGAGTATAAGAAATAATTAATATTTATATAACACTTTACAGCTTTTCTAGATATGGTATTTAAGATGATCCTTATAACAACCAAAGAATTCATACAGTGCTTATTAAAATTCTTCTTTTGTAGAGTGGGAAACCAGAGTCTAGAGAGGTTAAGCAGTTGACCTAAATGGAAACCAGGGACTAATAACTCCAAATTCAATCCATGTTACGGAATCTGAGAGGACTAAAATAAAAAATAACTGTTTGCTGTAAGCTAGTCTCATAAATCTTATATAGCCATTTAATTGATTGATTAATTTATTTACTTTCTTTCTTAAAGTATTTTTAGTGTGCCTGTGCCTTGTAGAGTACTATGTTTACCTGTGGAAAATAAAAATTAAGTACATATGAGGATTATAAGATCGGTGGCTAAACCAGTGATTTAAATAATATGAGGAAATAGTATGTATAGCTATGTGCCAAAATAATGGAATAATTATTTCGTTTCTAGGTGATCACAGATACTAAAAATTAGTTCAACTTAAATAAGCTAGAGAGAGGTTTATGAAAGAGCTAGGGGTTGAGTTGGATCAAGAAAGATGAGTGAAAGATAGCTGAAGAAAAGGCTTGTTCGTGTTGTAATGAACAGGGTTTGTCAAAGCAGGGTGTGCAGACACAGAGGGAGAGAAGTACATGTGCTGAGCCACACTGGGCAGGCTGGTCTAGCTACCTAAATTCATCTTGGAGAACAGTGTACAGATGGTTTGGAGTCAGATTTGCACAGGGCCTTGAATGCCAGGCTACAGACAAACTTACATCATCTAATAGGCAAACAGGGAGCCATTTACGATTTTTGAGTACAGACATGATACAATGGCAGAAAGAAAAGGAAGGATGGGATTGTATATAGAGAAGTCAAAGACAGTTGTAATGAATGATACATTTATATATTGATAAATAACTGACTTCAGTAGTGATGCAATGAAATTGATTTCAGACACTTTGAAAGAAAAGGTTATATGCCCAGGTGACTGAGAATAATGTGGCCTTGATTAAATTGAAGAATATTTAATTAGTCTGAGATAGAGCTCATTTTTTTTTTGGGTGGGGGGTAATTTTTCAGCTTCCCAGGTGATTTTAATTATAGCTAAGGTAAAAATCCACTTGCTTGGACATTTCTTTTGATACTGCTTATCTGATCTTAAGCTTTGGCAAGGCTCTATACATCCAAGTAACTCATAATTTTAATTGTAATTTTTAACTAGATTTTTATACTTTCATTTCATTTCGTTCCACACAAGCTCTTCCTCTTGACTTTCCTGATTTGGTTTAAAGCATCAATTTTTCTACTCAGGATTAAGTAATTAAATTTATCTTTATCTCCACTTTTTCCTACATCATATGCAATAATTTCTTACATCAATTCTACCTTTAAGATAGCTCTGTCTTCCCATTCCCTCCATTTGCCCCTGAGTGGAGAGGCTCCCCACTTATTATTTGGGCTACTGGAGCGGTATCACACCTGGTTTCTCTATCTCTTCTTATTTCAATCCAATGTATACTTTACTCCTAGATTATTTATTTCAGTATAGTTCCCACGCGTAAATTAGTCTCTGCCCTCAAAGAGTCCACAGTCTTCAGCCCCCAGTGGCAGAGATGGTTATGTATTCAAAAATATTATTAATTAAGCCATATAACGTTTCCCTGCTTTGAGCTCTCTAGGCACTTTACTTTATACTTTTGATAACTCTGATTTGCAGAGTCCTAGGATTCTTTACATGATTGGAAAGCAAGAGTATAAGATGGGGTCTATCTGGAAAGGCCAGGAGTTCACCAAATAGGTCAAATGAGAACAATTCTGGTTTTTTTTTTTTTAGATTTGGGGGTTCTGCATAAGATTATCATTTAAAAAAGTATTCTATAGCCTAAAACAAAAGCTTAAAAATGGCTGCTTTATATAATTTCTATACTATATAAATCTTCTTCCCCACTGGATTGTAAACTTCATCATGGCACAGATTATATTTTCGATATCTCTGTACCTCCTGCAATACCTAGGAATGCCTGGCATCTAGTAGGCATTCTAAATATGTGTTGAACAGAAGTCTTTGCTTCCATATACCACGATAGGGAAATCATTATATCCTGAACCTGTAAGCACTACTTAACACTTTTGGCCCTATCGGTATTTAGACATTTGGAAATGCCCAGTCACAGATTTTTGAAAAGTTCAATTCAAGAATGCTAACTGAACACATAAATGCACAATGTACTGTGCTAGTTAATGTAACAGAAATGGAGTCAGCAAAAGAATAGTCTAAAGGTAGAATAACAAGGATTGTGTGGCAACACAAATTCAAGGAAGAAATTTTAACAGAGAAGAAGGTGACCACAAATTTCAAACCTGACCAAAGCTTCGAGATAAGTGACCAAAGCTTCGAGATAAGTGAGGATTATAATAAGTATCTTTGATTAAGCAAGTTACCTCCAGGGGTATTGTCAGGATGAATCCTTCTTGCAAAGGTTAAAGAATAAACCACATATTGGAAAGTTTGACAATAAAAGGAAGAGAAATGGAGCAGCAGGTATAAAGGGTAATACAGGTGAAGATATTTTTGTACTAAACAGGAGAAAATATAATTTACATTTGATGTCAGAAACAGTGGCAGAAGAAAAACCATGGACAGAGGGAATATTTATCAATTTAAGGGGTACGATGAGTTCAAACCCTGGTGGCATGGTGGTTAAGAGCTACGGCTGCTAACCAAAAGGTCGACAGTTTGAACCCACCAGGTGCTCCTTGCAAGCTCTATGGGGGCAGCTCTACTCTGTCCTGTAGGGTTGCTATGAGTTGAAATCGACTCAATGGCAACAGGTTTGGTATGGTTTGGTTACGAGTTCAAAAGGAATAATAATTCTAATGGATTGAATTGTGTCCCCCAAAAGTCATGCTGAAGTCCTAACCCCTATACCTGTAAATATGATCCTGTTTGAAAATAGCAGTTTTCTTTTGTTATGTTAATAAGGTCACATCAGGGTAGGGTGGGCCCTAAATCTAATCTCTTCTGACTGTAAACCAAAAACCAAACCCATTGCTGTTGAGTGGATTCTGACTCATAGAGACCCCACAGAAGAGAGTAGAACTGCCCTATAGGGTTAACCAGGAGTGGCTGGTAGATGTGAACTGCTGACCTTTCAGTTAGCAGCCAAGCTCTTAACCACTGCATCAACAGGGCTCCAATCCCTTCTGAGTAGTGTCTCATAAACAAAGCAGAATGGACATAGACGTATGTGGGGAAGAGACCATGTGAGGAACCATCTATAAGCCAAAGAATACCTGGGGCTACCGACAATGTGGGAACCTCTCCCCAAGCTGATGACTGAATTCAGACTTCTGCCCTCCAAAACTGAGACAATAAATTTCTGTTCCTTAAAATCACCCACTTTATGGTATTTTTTGCTTCGGCAGTACTACATAACTAAGGCAGCAATCTAGGTCTTACGATGTTTATCCATAAAGCAGACTTGATTCTAGAAGCACAAAATATTTTAATAAGTAAGAGGGTTTTTAAAAATATAGTTTCTTATATTACTGTCTAATAGATTTATAGTTCCTACCTTCACCACTCTCCATGCCTTCTACAAAAATCCCTCCACACTGAGGAAGAATCCAGTATCGGCGTCTATAACGATCTTGGCCAAACATCATTGAACGTAAAGAGTGAGAAGCATCAAAGAGCTTCCGTCTGTACTGACTCTGTTGCTGTTAAAACAGATACACATAATTAAATTATGAGTGTTAAGTGTTTTAAAAACTAATATATAAACAACTTTATACTTATGCCTTCAGAGCAGATAAATTTCACTGCAGGAAAAAGAGCGAAAGGGCTAAATATTACATGTCCGACTTCAATTTCAGTAACATAAAGAGAGAAATTATTTTAAGGATAATTGAATATTTTTGTTGTCATAGATTAAAAGGATAAATTCTATTTTATCATGTTTCTTATAGTAAAGCACATCTTATACAATGTAATCAAGTATGCTATTGAGCCAAAGCAAATTGGTTCAATTCTACTGATTACAATGTCTAACAAATATTATTTACATATGTAATTGATCATACCTATATTTGCCTGTTTTTCTACTCATGCTGTAAATCTAGGCAATATATGGCTAAATTTTGGGATACATCTATGATGAACCTAAAATTGATTAGTGATCTCATAATATTAATCTTATAATATTTTTAAAACTAATTTTTATTTTACACAAAGTTCACCTGAAGTTGAACTAATTCTATCGTTACTTAATTTTTAATGAGAAATAAATGGACATACACAGTTTATAGGAAACCCTGGTGGCGTAGTGGTTAAGAGCTATGGCTGATAACCAAAAGATGGGCAGTTCGAATCTACCAGGTGCTCCTTGGAAACTCTATGGGGCAGTTCTACTCTGTCCTATAGGGTTCACTATGAGTCGGTAACCGACTTGATGTCAGTGAGTTCGGTTCGGCTGAGTTACACAGTTTATAAGTCCAGTGTAAATAAATTTCACAGATATACAAATGCAAAGCAAAACATAAATGCTGAAACTATTACCATGAAATTTGGCTGGAGTTTTCAAACTAATTAATTCCAAGAAAAAAATTGTACTTTTATTAATACTTTGCATTTATATGAATAATAATATAGACCCTTTCTTCATAAGCTTTGAATAAGTTCAGTGTCATGTTTTAAGAGGTAGGCTTTTCACCTTGGCATTAAATTTTTAAGGTTTAATTGTAAGAATGTTTCTAGAGCTCCTCATTTTAATTACTCACAAAAAGCTTCTTTTTACCTAGCAATAAGAAAAACTAGTCCCATACAAGGAATATTTTCAAAACAATGCCAAAAAGATATAAAATTTAATCCAAAAAGTGCTTACTTTACTCAGTTTTTCAATCTGTTTTTCTAGCTCTTCAACACTTGCTGCTTGATCACCTTCATCCTATACATAACAAAATACAACATCATTTATCTGTTTTTAAGATTTTATTTATTCAATCAATCAGCAAATAATAAAAGCCTCTTATTTGAAAGTACTAGGATAGGCATGGTAGAAATGCTCTTTATAAACTAATAATTTGGTAAGGAGAGAAAAAACATTACATAAAACAAATACCAAATGGTAATGTTATAAGGACCTCAAGAAAAGTAGAGATTAAGGGTCATGAAGTTCAAGGGAGGGTGAGATTACTTCTAGTGGGAATCTATACCAAGAGAGGCTATATGGAAGAAATCATGTTTCAGTTAGCTACTAAAGAATGGTCAGGATTTTACTGAGGAAAGACGGCAGGGCATTCCAGAAAGAGTTTAGCATGTCTTGACATGGAAGGTACATGACGAGGTAGGGTGGGAGATTAGGCAAGAATGAATTTAGGGCTAGACCGTGAAGAGCAGTAAATGCTTGGCAAGGGACCATATGATCTTTTAAGGAAGGTTAAGCATTGTTTAAGCATTGAAACTATACAGAAATTAATCTGGCAATAGCTGTAAGATGATCTGGAGCAGGGAAAGGACTAAAACTGGCAAGACTAGCTAGTAAACGGCTGCCTTACTGGGTAAGAGAAGCAGAAGTGGAATAAAGCAAATGGATGTAAGAGACATTGCATAGAACTGCTAAGTCCTGGCAACTCATGGATATGTAACAGGGAGGGGTGAGGGAGATGAAAGAAGGAATAAATTATGATTTTCAGGTTTTAAACCTGGGAGGCTGGAAAAATACTGGTGCCATTAACTGAGTTATTTTTAGAGTGAAGAAGATAAATTACATTTTGAATACAAAGAACTTTTAAAATAAAAATCACCTTTATGATATACAGTATTAATTTCATAAATTGACAGTTTGCACGCAGTTATGTAAGATTTTCATCCCAGAAAATAAAAATGGGAAAACTATCCCCAAATTATGTTTTAGAAGGAGATCATGAAATAATAGAAAATAAATGGGCTACTTTGGATCTCAGCTGCATTACTCGATATATGCAAATTATTTAACTTTTCTGTTTCCTTATTTGTAAATTGGCAATAACATTATCTATAACATGAGATTGTTGTGAGGGCTAAGTAAGAATAGGTCTGAAAGTATCTAGCTGAGTTTCTGGCATGTAAAAGGTGAATAAGGTGACTTTTCTTCCTTTTGAAATTTGTTCTGTAATAAGAAGATACATTACATCTGAAATTTAAAAATAAGAACTTAGCTTTAATGTTCACTTTCTATAGCCATTTTTAAAAAGCCACACTGCCACCAACCAGAATGGCCATCTACCCAACTAAACTTAATGAAAGGGGACCCAAATAGTTTTATCATTAACTGTCATTTATCCATATCTTATCTAAATTTAGGGGACCAAGTTATGAAGGCATTTGGGCTTAATACCTTCAGTAAAATGCATTATACTTCGGATTATAAAAAAAAAAACCTTAAAAGAGAACAGGCTCAACAACACTTAAATCTTGACTCTCAAATAGATATTTACATACCTATATGATTCTACAGTGATCTTTTGACTAGCAGGACAAATGTTTGATAATTTGCTAATACAAAAGTAAAATTCAATAAACATTTGAAACACATCAGATTAAGCATATATCAGACAAAATAACTAACCTCTATTTTTAAGACTCCTCCTATGACAAGAAAGAAATAAAATGTCTACTAAAGTTTTATCTTAAAAAGTTTTAGCTAATGTGATGGTTAAGGCTGTGTGTCAACTTGGCTGGGCCATGATTCTCAGTGGTTTGGCAATTACATAATTACTTTGGCGGTTATATAATGATGTAATTTGGCAGTTATGTAATGATATAGACATCCTCCATTTTGCGATCTGATGTATTCATCCCCCATTTTGTGATCTACCGTGAGCAGCCAATCAGTTGAAAAGGGTGTTCCCTTGGGGGTGTGGCCTATATGCCACCCACCCACCCACCCACCCACCCACCCATCCATCCATCCACCCATCCATCCACCCACCCACCCACCTACCTAAGCTTGCTCACTCTGGATCCTACATCAATTTACCAGCATCTGACTTCTGGTTCTTGCAACTTGAGCCTGTCATTTGACCTGTCAAATTTGGGGATTCACCAGATTTTGCAGCCAGCTGCCTGGATCTGATTTGATGATTTTGGGATTCGTCAGTTTTGTAGCCCGTGAGTCAGTAGCCTGTTGTCTAACCTGCCAATCTTGGGTTCATCAGCCCCTGTAACCACATGAGTCAGGAGAATCCTCTAGCCTTATGCCTGACCATGGACTTGGGACTTGCCTGCCTCCGCAACCCTGTGAGCCATTTCCTTGAGATAAATCTCTGTGTGTGTGTGTATATATATATATAATGTTTCACTGATTTTACTTCTCTTTTTTTTTTAGAGAGCCTAGCCTAAGGCAGCTAATAGTTCCTATAATTTTCAGAGACATGAGGGAACGTGGAAGACCAGAAAAAAAAATGCAATGATGACAACAAAACTAAACACGCAGAATCTATGCCTGCCATAGTCTCCAAGGTTTCCCAACCAAAAGAAAAGGCCAGTATGTGTCCCTATATATCAGAGTTTAATTGTCAATATAACCCCTTTACATGCCAAACTGTGAGGGTAAAGCTCAAGGAGGCTCAACAGAAACCTAGGTATTATGGAAAGACTATGGAAGGAATGGAGAGTAAGGGGGGGAGGGAAGTTATCTTTGAGACAAAGGACTATGACTATTCAAGGGCAGTATCTTCTAATTGAAGTGGATTAGAAGATTACATGGATCTTGGAGCCCTGATGGCACAGTGGTTAAACCCCTTGGCTGTTAACCAAAAGGCTGGCAGTTTGAACCCTCCAACCGTTCCATGGGAGAAAGATGTGGCAGTCTGCTTCTATTAAGATCACAGCTTTGGAAATCCTATGGGACAGCTCTACTCTGTCCTATAGGGTTGCTATGAATTGGAATTGATTTTGATGGCAATGGGTACACGGATCTCCCTGCCTTATAATTCTTTAAGGACTGTAACTATCAACAATCTACCTATATCTTAGTCAAGAGACCAGACCTATTTTTGGAAGAATAATGTGCCTTTCTTGTTGACCAAATTGATTAAGTAGTCAAAATTTGATTTGTTTAGGAAATTGATAAATGGCTACCTGTTCTTCATCATAAAGAATAACTCTCAAATCATTAAAAAATGTTAATTTGGTTTATTAGTACCTAAAATATTTATTCAAAAAAAATTAAATTGCTCTCTCACATTAACGACAAGGTACAAATTTGCCAAGATTTTGATCAATAAAATCCAAAAATCTATTCAACTTTATAATCCAAGACAAATAAAAAAGTAAAATACTACTTTAAGTGATACATCTGCTCTAAGGAATACTAATATTTTCAAATAGTCTATTTGTAAAGATAAAATGTACAGTTTGTTAATTCTCCATGTGAATAAAGAAGCCAGGTGATGCAAATAATTTTTGTTAATAATGTCTAATTTAGTGGGATAGCTATCCAATAGAATACACTGAAATTCCAATACATGGTAGTTAAATTTATGAGGTAACACTTTAAAACAATTTATAATATTAAATGCTGAAAGGGATACTAATTCTCTGAAAAGTTGATTAATATTGGTCAGTGAGGTTTAATTCCTGCTATGGGAATAACTCTGCTTATCAAAGGAAGGACATTACTTATAAAGGGTATCTTTTTGTTTGGGTAATTACACTTCTGATACCCGAATTATATGCCCTTCACATTATTTGTCACAAGATGAACGTATATGATCAAGTGGTTTCAAAAGTACCAGATTACAAAATAATTTATTTCTGCAAGGAAGTTCAATGTAGTCTCTTTCATATTCATACTCTCTTAAAAGAAGTTCACTGTAGTGATTTTTTATTGTTCTGGTTTATAATATAAAATGTATGAAAACACTTTGTATTTATGTATTTTTACTTACAAAAGAGAATTGTGTATATGCTCTTATAAGTTCTCCTACATTATTATCCAGATTCAGTCATAAATTTCATTCAGTAATTTATCAATGGTTCTGACTGGTTTTATTCTTATAGATTTCATCAATAATGTCATCCCCGTAAGCTTTTTATTTTCATTTCTCCAGTACCACTGAATGATGCAGGAAAAGAATTCTTCCTAGACTTCCTTAGCTGAATACCCTTGGCATTAAGGGCAGAAGGAATAGCTCGCTGTATATTGTTCTTTAAGTGCCATTCTGTAGCCCTGCCAATATTTATAGCATTCTTTTGTCTTACAAAGATTAACTCCAACCTTTATCTCTCTTTTATTTATGTCTATTTCAATGTCTTATTGTAGCTGGCCCCTAAACACACACACACACATACATATATATACAAAACACTCTTCTCTATGGCCTTGTCTTCTTCCCTTTGGCCTACTCTTCAAGGCTTGCTCCTTCCTTCACTTTGATTGAAACCCCTCCAATATCTTTAAGGACTTCATACTATTAATTACTCTCTTTATCTCTTTAATCTTTAACCTCCCTTTCTCATTTTATTGGTTCTTTCCCTTCAACCAAAAGTCATCTCAATTCTTTGATATCGGAAAAATCCTTGACTCTTTGTCCTCCCCAGGCTGCTATCTTTTCCTGTGAGGCACAATGCTTGAAACAGTCATTTCTACTTTCTCACTTATTATTTTTCTCAACCCATTATACCCTGGCTTCTGCTCTCACTCCCCTAATGAGACAGCACTGACATTGGTTCCCAATGAGTTCTATGTTTCCAAATTCAACAAACACTTTCACTCCTCATCACACCAGAGCCCTAATACTTTAACACTGTTATCACTCCCTCCTTTTTGAAATGCTTACTTTTCATGGTTTCTGTTATTACTATATATGTAGAAAATAGTTAACAGAGCAGGGCTGACTGCTATTCTTTGAAAGGCCTGCTTACAAGGTTGGCATCTGGGAACTTTGATCTTGGGAGGCTTCCTACCACCCTACCTGATAAGATTAGCTCACTGAACCTAAACTCTCTGTACAAACAATGTGGTTTTTGCTGAACACCTGCTTTTCTTTTGGGAATCTGGAATTCTGACACATGCTGTGCAGAGGGGATCTATGTGAGCAGTCCCCAATAAAAACCCTGGCTCTGACTGTCTAATGAGCTTCCCTGGTAGGTGACATTACACATGTGTTGGACACAACCTGTTGCTGGGGAAATTATCCCAGCCTATGTGATGCCTCTGGGAGAGGACTCTTCAAAGCTTGCCCCTGGTTTCCTTTGGACTTCTCCCCATGCACATTTCCTTTGCTGATTTTGCTTTGCATTTTTGCACTGTAATAAATCATAGCCATTAAGTACAACTATATGTCGAGTCCTGTGAGTCTACCTAGTGAATCATCGAACCCAGAGGTGGTCTTGACCCACTACAGAAGTTTCCTACCTCTCTGACTATTCCTTCTTGAACAAGAATCTATGTGGGTGCCTCTTAAATGTTGATATTTCCTAGGGTTCCAACCTTGGTTCACTATTCTATTCACTAGAGCAATCACTTTGTGTAATCTCTTGCATCCTCATAATTTTAAACTATCATTTATGTGCTAATAACTTCCAGATCTATCTCTTTAAAACTGAACTCTTCTTTGTGCTTCAGATTCTTAAATTCAACTGACTCTGAACTTTTGCATGTTGTTGTTAGGCGCTGTCGAGCTGGTTCCGACTCTTAGCGACCCTATGTATAGAATGAAAAGCTGCCCACTTCTGTGCCATCTTCACAATCGTTGTTATGCTTGAGTCCATTGTTACAGCCACTGTGTCAATCCATTTCATTGAAGATCTTCCTCTTTTTTGTTAACCCTCCACTTTACCAAGCATGATGTCCTTTTCCAGGGACTGGTTCCTCCTGGTAACATGTCCAAGGTACATGAGACAAAGTCTTGCCATCTTTGCTTCTAAGGAGTATTCTGGTTATATTTCTTCCAAGACAGATTTGTTCATTTTTCTGGAAGTCCATGCTATATTCAGTATTCTTTGCCAACACCATAACTCAAAGGCATCAATTCTTTTTTGGTCTTCCTTATTCACTGTCCAGCCTTCACATGCATATGAGGCAATTGAAAATATCACAGTTTGTGTCAGGTGCACCTTACTCCTCAAAATGACATCTTTGCTTTTCAATACTTTAAAGAGGTCTTTTGCAGCAGATTTGCCCAATGCAACAAGTAGTTTGATTTCCTCTTCGCTGCTCCCATGGTCACTGATTGTGGATCCAAGTAAAATGAAATCCTTTACAACTTTAATATTTTCTGTTTATCATGATGCTGCTTATTAGTCCAGTTGTGAGGATTTTTTTTTTTATGTTGAGGTGCAATCCATACTGAAGGTTATAGTCTTTGATCTTCATCAGTAAGGGCTTCGAATCCTCTTCAGAACTTTTGCATAGGCTCTTCAAACTCATCATGTCCCAAATGAACCTATCATCATTTCCTGTCTTCAAATATCTGTTCCCTATCTTCTATCACCTATTTACTCCACTTCTAAATTCCCTACCTTAGTTAATGGCAACAAGAGCATGCAGTCTCCCAAGGCAGATAGTTGGGAATAAACCCTACCTCTCATCAACCCACACAGTCCGTCTTTAAGTCTTGCCCACTCTTCCTCTTAAATACTTATTGAATTCTTTCCTCCTTCTTCTTCCATCTACCATTACTCTAGTTTCAGACCCCTCACTTCACATCTGTTGGCAATACCTCCTGACTGATCTCCCCACTTCTAATATTGCCCTATCCAAATTTATTTCCACCTTTCACAGAAATGCCAGTGTGAGCCACCTGAAAATCAAGTCTGACCAAGTCATTCCTCTGCATATAACCCTTCAATGGATTTCCATCACCTAAAAAACACAAAATCCTAGGCCATCGTTGCTGTGTATGACGCCGTCTAGTAACTCTGAACCACTTGTAATTCCTTTAAAAACACATTATTGTTTTCATATTTCTGTGCCTTTGTTCATGCTGTTCCTTCTAAACATTCTTCCTCAGATACTTCCCCAGGTATTCAGCCCAGATTGTAGCCTCAGCTAATGGATCCAGAAAGCCTTTGTGGGAGTTTGTTCCTCAGAAAGGCTAAATGCCCTTCTTCTGTACCTGGTTAGCACATTGTAAATATCACTGTGAAAAGTTATACATTAACATGTTATATTTTCTTTTGGTAATTCTTCTTCAGTGAGACTGTATACTGACTGAGAGGGACTTTCAGTGCCTTATTAATTTTTGATCAAAAGAGCCTAGGACTTTTGATCAAAAGTCACCAAGGCTCAGGTCTTCCTGTGAGGGTACTGGGAGCCTGGCCACGCATCTGGCCCCATTGAGGGGTAAGGCTTCAGGCCTAGTTCAGCTCAATTTGGGATGTCATTAAACTCTCATGCATTTCTTCCAAACACTGTCTCTGATACCTCATCGATTCTCTCATCTCAGCCCACAGCAGTTTTGAATTGGAGGGCCTCAGGCTGCATAGGAGCTAGGAGCCCAGAACAGGTACCTGCTGGCTCAGTGCTGCCTGCGTGTCTGCCCAGAGGCTGTGGCCACAGAGGAAGCCAGCCCTAATGGCAGCTGGATGTGGTGTCCCTGCGGACAGGAAGAAGCAGAGGGTGCAGGGCAGCATGGCTGCCCAGAGACCTTCCTTGAGGGCCTCTGTGGCCTTTGCTGCCATACCTACTGCCTTGTTAATGCAGAAAATAGTCAGATGGTAGATTTTTTACTATTGTCATAAATGAAAAATGTCGGATAATGAGAGCAAGGGTAAGTGAAGAGTAGGTGTGCATAGAAAAAAAAGCATGACTTCTTTTATTCAGTGTGAGTGCCTTCCATGTGTAGGCATTCTATTCAATATTTACCCATCACAAAAACATTATGGGTATTATAATAGCCATTTTTCAGATAAAGGAATGAAGGCAAATGTCAAAAATGTAATTCAAACTCAAGTCCATTTGCTTCTAAATTCAGTGTTATTTTTCAATATGTTTTGCAGTCTTTTAGCTAAGTATTAAAATCAACTTAAATTTAATTACCTCATCTTCACAGATATCAGTCTTCTTTCCTTTTTTGTCTTCTTTATCTTCTTCATCCTCATCATCTTCATCAGCTTGGTCATCACTATCATCATCATCATCATCATCATAATCACTGTCTCCTCCCTTTCTTCTTCGCTTGCGTCCTGGAGTGGGCGTGCCCAAGGGATGTTGTTCTTCCCCGAGATCAATGCCACCTGAAGCATCTCTTTTCCCTGTTTTCTTAGCATGAATGATTCTGAGCCTATAAAGATGACAAAAATCATGATCATGGAAGAGAAGAAGAGGCTTCTCCCTATACTTTTTAAAGAGCATAACATGAGTTTTAAGCAAAAATACCTTATGGTGTTTCTGCTACATTAAGTAATAAATCATTAACAACACAAATTGGAATAAGGAAAATTTAAGAAATGTGTTTTACATAAATTACAGAATATATTAGCTTTCAAGAGTTATTCTACATACCTCTTTGGAATTAAACCACATCAAAAAAATAAAACTTAGAAAGCTGAAAAGATTAGCTCTAATAATGGCCAAGAGATAATTTCTGATCCCATACTATCAGATTGAATACATTTCAGTTCAAATGACTGTGAAGAAACTATCCTCTTAGCATTGAGGTCTGAGTAATTTCAGCATTATATTTCCTGGCAGGAAGCTAATTAAGTTTTAATGTTGAATAAGTTTGGCTATATTAGACTCTCCTCAAAAGCAAACTTTAATTAGAAAGCAATTAAGAAAAAAGTGGCTGTTCCAAACAGATTCTATTCATGACAAAAACAACATGATAGCAACAAAAATCTTTGAAAATGTGATTGCTTAACTTCTTTGAAAGAAAAAAGATAAAGTGACTTTCTTCTAAGTTTGAAGCATATGAGCTCAACGAATCTCGTTATATCTTTTGTCCATTGCAGATTCTGGTCCTAAGCTTTATTAATTTCATATTCCATTCTAATTACCTTTTCTAATTCTTACATAAAATAGTTTAATTTCTGTCTTTGCAATTTGTATGTATTACTGGGAAACTTGAACAAAGCGGAAACAGTATGTTAATTTTAATAAAATAAGACTTACTTGCGAAGTTTACCTTCTACCACCCACTTATCTCTCCTCAAGTTTGACATATAATCAATGTTCTTGTCGATTTCACTGCCAATGCACAAATTTAGTAAAAGACATTAATTAAACCCAATTAAGCCAATGCATTTTCATACATAAAAATGATTCAGTTGACCTTGTGTGTATATACATACGCATATGCATGTGTTTATACATACGTGTACATATGTGTTGAAAAATTATAATTTCTTCAATGGATACAACATTAGTATCATTAGAAAATTCATTGTGGTTTTCTACCTTAAAGCAAGAAAGGAACTACCCACGAATTACCTCAGGATTACAGCATTCCAAGTTTTGGTTTGCATATACTTAAGATCTGATAATTTCCAAAGCCATAGCAGTAGATCAGAATATACATATTTAAATAAGTACATGTCATATACATATATACAAACAGTATACATGCATATAAATGTCCAAGCAAAAACTGACAATATTATGGCATCTGGTGATGGTACTAAGTCAAACAGTAGTACATCTCCTTATAAGGTAGAACCGTATGTATTCTTTACATTGAATTGGTGTGTGTATGTGCTTTTAAAGTTAAGTGCTACTCAGTATTACTATTTGTTGTCAAGTTTGTGCTCAGTGAAATTATACACTCATGAAATTGTAAAACGTAAATGCTATCACACTTTTTGGGAGTGACTGCCAATGAAGAGCAAAAACAAAGAAAAATTATATTAATACAATATTATAGCTAAGATAAGCACAGAAAATTTAAAATGTTCAGAAATGGTAGAAATGGCTGGCCCTGAATATTTGGATTAACCTCCTTCCTAGAAAGATAAAGGATTAAAAGGAACATAATTAAAATCTGTAAGATAATGAAAAACAAGAACAATATGAACATGAATTGGTTCACCAAATCTTAAAATTCTAGAGCGAAGGACTTGCTTTGAATCTTAAGGGAGATTAAGTACTTTTAAAAAAGTACTAATTGATACATTGATAAACTAATAATCTAAAGTTGTATTAGCATATAATAAAATAAAAAGGGGTTAGATAGTTTTATGGAAACCCTGGTGGCACAGTGGTAAGGAATTTGGCTGCTAACCAAAAGGTCGGCAGTTGGAATCCAGCAGGCATTCCTTGGAAATGATACGGGGGGGTTCTATTCTGTCCTGTAGGGTCGCTATGAGTCGGAATTGATTTGAGGGCAACAGGTTTGGTTTTTTTGTTTTGTTTTGTTTTAGATAGTTCTATGGATATTTACTAAGGAAAATCAGGTATTTCTCTGTCCTCAAAAGATTTCAAGGAAAGAAAAATCCTGGGTTCTTGCAATGCTGCTGGGTTCTGGTGCCACTGTAAGAAAAGAAATTTTTTTTTTCCAGTACATAGAGGCTAAAATTATTAAACAAACAAAAGAGGTTACCAAGACTATATACTGTATGATCCAAATTTTCTTTTCAAAAGACTATAAAGAAGTATACATTAAACTAGTATTAGTGGTCATTTCTGAATAGTGAGATTAAGTGTAAGTCTAATTGTCTTCTTAGTGTTAGTCTGTAAGTTATACATTTTCTATAAGTAATTTATATAATTTTGTGATCAGACAAATTAAAAACAGAAAAGAATCACCAGAAAAGACTGGGCGTACGCTTACCTCACCACACTCTTGCTGCATGCTAGTTCGTTGATCAGGAAAGCCAGGACTGAGGCTTTCTGCTCTGGCGTGTGGGCCTGAAAAGCTTTGGTCTTCAGGCTTTCGGTAAGCTCGCTTTGTCCACAGTGGGCTTCCATGAAAATCTGCAAAATCTCGGAAACATTGTCTCGATTGACACCAACATTCAGCAAATGCTCTCCAAGAGCTGTTTTGGCCTAAAAAAGTTTAATGTTTTTATCAGTATTGATCACAACCATTCATTCATATCATAAAAACAGTAAGATTACAAAATACTGGTATTATCTGGTTTACGTATTACTGACAAGGATTTTATTCACATTTTTGATGAAGTGAAGATTAAAACAGGCAACAGGTGGTAGAAAACTACTCAAATACGTCTATCTTTTGGTTCCTTCTTTAAATCCTTGGTTAAAAGTCAGGCAGGAAGAAGAGTAAGTATATTCATGTGTAGTAGAAGTTATAAATCATCTATCACAACTTCTCTGACAAGAGAAACTACTCCAAGCTTGTCCCAGGCTAGTGAGGTTCAAAAGCATAATTATTGATGCTGTGTTTTCTGGCTTTATGGTATCATGGGTTTTGTTGCCTGGTCTACTGAATGAATGGGGAGATGGAGGAAAAACTACAGGTGCTTCTTAAAGACTTTTTCTCTACAATATTATCTAGAGCAAAGCTGACTGGAATGTGTATGTTAACTGAATTAAGATCAATTTGAATTTATTGAGTATCCACTAAGCAATACAGAGCTAATGTGCTGGTCTGTAGGTGCCTTGATTAGCCTCACATTATTCACAGTGATTCAGAGAGAATGAAGTATAATTTCAGAAGGCACACACAATTTTTAATTGTTTTATGAATTACGAATTCTGTGGTTTCGTTGAGTACCATTTGGGTAATTCCCCTAACAAATGTGGTCTTTGCCTAAAGCTAGAGAAGCTCTTGGGAACAGCCCACATTCTTTAGGCTTTATAAATTAGGTTTTTCTAGTTTTGCATCAAAAATAACCAGAAGCAAACCTACGTTTAACCTCGTGAGACATGCGGAAAAATGGGATCAGTCTATACAACCTTCTGCTAATACTCATAGCTAGCTATCAATACACTAATAGTAAAAGAATTTTTAAGGTTTTTTTTTTTTGTTTTTTTTTTTTAATATTTTGTTTTTTTTACCTTGTATCCTGTAATTAGACCTGGATCACATACAGCAGCTGAGAGGAGCCTCACAAGCAAGTCTTGTACTTCACCCATGCTGTCCCCTATATTTAGCAATCCCTCTTGAAGAACACTCAGGTTTGGAACATCAATATTCACATCAAAGCCCAAAACTTTACCAAAGTTTCGTAAGAACTGCACCACCATGAGACAGTCTGAAAATGTACTTCCAGAGAGAACAAGTCCTGGAATACGAGGCAACTCTGGCAAAGGCTGGAAATAAAATAAATACATTCATAAATAAAATACATTTAAAATTTAAAGAACCATGATTTTCTGAATTACAATAAGCTGCTATCTTTCTTTCACTTGTACTGGTGGTTTTCCCTCTTGTGGTAAACTCCCTGGAGGCATTTCTGCCACCCTCATCGTACTGAGCATAGGGTCTTGAACACAAGTAACCACTCAATAAATTCTGGAAGAACTCAGTATGAACTCAGATCTCTGCAAAGGAGAATACTAATTTTAATTAACTTACATATTAATAAAACAGATTATAATCACTGAAACAAAAGTTAAATAACATGTAAGAAACAAACATTGCAACACTACTTTACCATGGACATACTTAGTAGGGTATGTGAGCTGCTTTCTTCTAATGACGGAGACTGATTTATAATTCACACCTTTCTGGTAGCTCAGAAACTAACACTGTGCATCTGTGGGCTGTGCAGTCTGAGAGAGTGGTGCCATCTGTGGCTAACAACTGCAGATAAATGACTAGGCCTACATGATTAGAACCCATAATCCTGAACATGAACCCAGTTATAATGCAACCCACAATCTTTAGGTTTCCCTGTATTTAGTGAAACACTGAGTTTTAGTATTAAAGATAAAAAAAAAAGCTGCCTCTGTTTAAATATGTTCACATATTAACATTTTAATGACTAAACTGTATTACCAGTTTGCCACGGACATTTTAAAAATTCAAATAGGTAATCTATTAAAAACATTTTTGTCCATGGATGGGACTCAATAAAACTACTTTAAATTTTGACTGGAAAAAAATGTGACTTGTAAATATTTCTATTTATCTGAATTAGTCCTTGTTCAAAAATGTTTCTTACCCTGCAACTACTAACTATCCAAAGGCTTCTTCTACTAATATTGTGTGGATAATACCTAATACCATACAAATGTTTTATATTTCATTTGAAAAATAGTTAAATCTGAGTTTTCTTTTTTTCCTGAACCATATCAGACATGCATTTACATATAATTCTAACATAATTTATATGACAAAGCTAAGAAAAGCATAGTTTAAAATGGACTTAAATATTTGAGACTTATATATTTACAATGTGTGTCATATAAATAAAAATAAAAGATGCAAGAAAATAAAGCTTACTTAGGATTTTAAAAGTGTGCTCAGTATGAGCTCATCAAATGTGTTGACCTATATAACTATAATGTACAGGTTGCTATGAGCCGGAATTTGAGATAATGCACTTAGGAAATTTTAAACACCCAGATGACTAAAGCTAGTAAGTATACTTTCATTTTTATTCAAAAGCATTTATGCTAAGTAGATAAATGAAATATTAATATAATTCAATCTCTAGTAGGGTTATTAAAAGTTTGCTTTAAGCATCATAGGAAAGAGTTTATATAAATCAAGGGACAATCACTATTTGTATCTGAGATGAATATGGTCCATAAGTAAATATGGATGATCTTGACCAAGCATAACAAGTTATTGCAACAGTATAATAGTGATGATTTGTGTTATTAATATAATTTTCTAGAAGTGCCATTTTCTTGAATATAGTAAAAATAACTGATTTTTACTTAAAGTATGGGAAATCATGCTGGTTGCCAGGATTATTTTGATCTTTCTACATTTCCACTTTTGTGTATTTTTGCAGCCTTATATGTATGTGAAACACTACAGAAGAGAAAACACAGAAGAAGTACTTAACTTGTTGGCGTTGAGTCAATTCCAACTCGTAGCGACCCTATAGGACAGAGTAGAACTGCCCCATACGGTTTCAAAAGAGCACCTGGTGGAATCAAACTGCTGGCCTTTTGGTCAGCAGCCATAGCACTTAACTACTACGCCACCGGGGTTTCCAAGAAGTACTTTAGTTGTACACAATTTCTTGGTTTTCAGGATGATACACAGTATGGATTCAGGAGTCCAACAAACCGGAGTTTGGATCTAAATTGCCATTTATTAGGTGGGTAATCTTGGGAAAGTTCTTTAACCTCTTTGTGTCTCAGTTTTCTCATCTGTAAATGGAGATAAATACCAACTTCACAGGAATGTGATGAGATCAAATGAAAGACTCCAAATAAAGCACTTAGCATAGTACCTGGCATGTAGTAAACATGCTCAAAAAAAGGTTAGCTACTGTTAGTAAAGCACTGAGTGAGGTTATAAACAATAAATCCTAATTTATTTAAATATACATGGGGTGAGGGTGAGGAGGACTTAGGTCTTTCTGAGCCTGAAGGCCTGGGACAAACCAAATGAAACATGGATAACCTATCTACCTTTATAATTCTTCGTAGATTTTTGCAGTATTTCCAATTAAATTAGAAAGATTCGTTAGTTATATATTAAGAACTGCCATTATCAGTACAGGAGCTCTAGAGAGGTTTACTGGTGGGCCATCCAGGAGAAGCACATTGACCTAGGCTTGGAAATTCAGTGCTCTAGTTAAAAACAAAAAGCTTTCATAATGGCAGCTCTGGCAAAGGAATCAGGTGAGAACACAGGGAAAATTAACATTTTTTAATGAAATGATTCCCACGATACATAGATTACCTTTTGGTCTGCTAAGCACATGTCTTCATTAGGCTTCTTTAGTTCCTTTGCCATTTCTAACTCTAATCTTCTTTGTTCTAGTTTGCGTTCCTTATTTAATCTTTTCTCATCACGTTTTTCTTGCTTCAACCGTTCCTTTTCCTTAAAAAGAAAATCATGTCCACATATTCTCCTTAATCATTGTATGTGTTTGAAAAAAACTCCAGTTAAAATCTAAAAGACAATCAAAGTATTACTATTTCCATGAACAGAGTACAGATTTTCTCTTAGGTTTAGAAGTAGATATGGAATTGTATAGCAATTAGTTACTTTGCTTTTCATTATTCTCACCCCTTGAATTTTAAACTAATCTTATGACTATATACATTTAATATTAATATTAGCATCCATGCAAATTATTTCATTATTTAAAACGTATTCAAATCATTCCTAGGTTTGTAACATGGGAATAAAATATGTATTAATAAAAACACGTATCTAAAATGCATTTGGGCAACTACATATTTAAAAAATAAAGATAACAAGTTATTAACATAAAATTTTGTGTAGCTCCAGGAGGCAAGGCAGGATTTACAGTAGGAAAGCAGAAGCAACATGTTTGAATTTGCAAAAGCAGTTCTTTCAAAGTGAATTAGCCAGTCTTTTTTTCTTAAGATAGCAGCTGTGATGAAATCAAAATATTTACTATTTACCACCATAAACAACACTTAAGAGAATATAAAGTAGGTTCTGAAGGCAATTCAAAAAGCATTAAAAAATATTTAGTGTAATGGCAACAATATGGAAATAACTTTTATCTCCCTGTTGTAAAGGATGATATTGTATCAGAAGAAAAAGTTAGAAACTTTGTTGTAAAACCAGAACCATTATTTTATTGTCATACCTCAAACAAAAATAAGAGTAGAATTATCAGGCAATGCTAACCTATTACCTCCCCCCCCCCCCATATACCCTAGGCTTTACTGCTGGATTTATTTTTGTAAAGCCTAGCTTTGGTCATATCCTTGCTTGATTAAAAAAATCTTTCAATTTTCTATCAAAATAAGGTCGAACTCCTTACTTTTTAATTTGGACTCTTTTTCAACCTTATCCCCCACTTCTGTCTTCTACGTAGATTTAATCAAACTATTTGCTATTTCTGATAAGCCAAAAAACCCGTTGCCATTGAATCAATTTTGACTCACAGTGACCCTGTAGGACAGGGTCCCATAGGGTTTCTAAGTAACAGATGGAGGATTTGAACTGCCAACCATTTGGTTAGCAGCTGAGCTCTTAACTACTACACCACCAAGGCTCCACTATTCCTGACAGACATATCTTATTTTGTGACCTCCTTATATTGGAGCACTCTGATCAGGAAGGTCATTACTCTCATCTTGCATATCTAAATCCTAATTAAACACTACCACCTCCTCGCTCTTAGACCAAATAACTAATTATTTTTGCCCATATCCTAATCCTATCCTACCCTAATAACACTGTCAACTCCTCAAGACAAGAACTATATTATTCCATTTTTACAGTCCCATGGTACATTAAACTTATGAGATAAATTCAACAGTAAGTTGAATGATAAATTCAACAATAAGTTTACCATTATATCCCACATTTTATGTGCATTCATTTTTGGTATGAGCTAGGAGGAAAACACTGAAAAATACCTGGATACAAGGAACACTTCTTCTTTTTTTAACATCAGTTTTTTAATTTTTTTAGTAACAGTATCTGTGTGTGTGCGGGTGTGGTGGGGGCGGGGGAGTGCGGGGTGTTAGTTTTCTTTTTTGTTTTTCTTAATTCCTTAGGAGTGGTTCTGGTGACTCAGGGCAGACATTTGCGATGGGGCAAGTAGTAATGGTGATGAGGAAGTCAGAGTTACTGACTTCCTGTGTTTTCTTGGTGCTGGGCAAGAGAGTCGGGAGGAGAGAGGAGACACGGGTGGGAAAAGACTACCTAAGAACTCCTTAGAATCTTTCTCACCCACTGGTTTACATCTCCATTCCCACTGGTAAGGTTAAAAAACCAAAAACCAAACCCACTGCTGTCGAGTCGATTTTGACTCTTGTGGTTCTGGTACAAGATAATTCTCAAAGAACCAGAGCTTCTGGAGTCCACTAAACAGCCAACTAATATTTAGAATGGTATATAAGGCCAGTCAGAATCTAGCCCCTCACAAGTTCTGGTCTCAAATTTCCTAAGTCTGAGTGAATTGCTTACACTCCGGCAGCACTGTGTGAAACACCTATGTTGAGAAGATAGCGTTGCCAGTTTGAAGCTACTTGCTTGTATCGTAAGTCTTTTCTTGACAGATTAAGCTGCCATACTTGATCCTACATCTATTTTCCATAGTATTATATTTTATTATTATGTCAAATGTTATGATTGCACAACGTGACTTTTTGATTTTGCAAAGCCAGTTCACTATGGACCTCTAACCTATCAGAGATAAGATTTATTAAGCCTATTATAACATGCTAATATTAGTTAAATTTCTGGGCAATAACTTAGACTACCTACAAATGACTGCAGAATATACCGTATTTTTGGGCAAATAACAACCATATTCCATGTTTGTCTGCCAACCCTGTCCTCCCCGCCCCCCGCCCCCCGCGAGGTATTTTCTAAACCCCATAGGCCAATTTTTTTTTTTAATTTATAGGGTCGTTACGAGTTGGAATCGACTCGATGGCACTGGGGCTGGATAGCAACATGTAAAAAAAAAAAAAAAAATTGGCCCAGTGGTGCTTACAAAAATACCTCACGGGGGAAGGTGCCACTGGCAAACAAACATAACCCACTGAAGGTGTGAATTACTGGAGTAAAAATGCGGTAGCTCCTGACTATATTTTAGATTCTAGTTTTTTATACCTTGGAAACTCTATGGGGCAGTTCTACTCTGTCCTATAGGGTTGCTATGAGTCGGAATCGACTCCACGGCACTGGGTACTGGGTTTTTATAAATAACTACTCATATAAGTAGTATAGGGTCACTATACTACTTCGAGTCGGAATCGACTCGAAGGCACTGGGTTTGGTTTTGGTTTTCGGTATAAATAACTATGGAGCCCTGGTGGAAAGTGGTTAAGAGCTGGGCTGCAAACTGAAGAGAGGTCACAGTTAGAATCCACCTTGGAAACCCTATCGGGCAGTTCTATTCCATCCTGTAATGGGTTTGGTGGTTTATAAATAATTACAAGCATCTTAGTATGCCTCCTCTCAAAAAAAATTTTTTTTACTACATTTCCCACCTTCCCCCCACCATAGTTTTCCAGATACAGAAATTCTTTAAATAAATGTGGATTCTTGCAATGTAATTCATCATGCATAATAAAATACTTTTTTATCATTCCAGTTAAAGTAATGGGATTTTCTGTATCAAAATATTACTAATATATTAGTTTAAAAGTCACTTAAAATTTCATTTCAAAGTTGAAACATCTTTTGATGGCAAACACATTAAATTTAAATTATTCTAAACAGTATAAGATGCGTAGGGAGAAAAAACAAAAGCTTTTTACTCACATGAAAAGATTATTTTAGACACTATACAAAAAAAAAAAAACTATAGAAGGATAAATAAAAGTTTTCCAGAAATCTATAGCACAGTATTAAATGTATGAAATAATGTTTTTCTATTTCAGAATTATGTAAGTTTAAAAAGCAAACAAGGAATTTGGTCAATCAGATGGCTTTGACCTGTTATTGTAAAGTTTACAACTTATAAGATTGCAAAACAGGCCATTTTTAAGAGACTATGTTGCAAAAACATCTACGTTTTTGCATTTTATGATTCTACTGGGTCTCTTAGGTGTTTGTTCTGGGCATAATTAGAAGAATACATTTCTTTTGACAGCAACTGGTACTCAAATTTAAAAGACATAAATATAATTTAAGAGGAATAGGTTTACCTCAGGGTACAAGAGGAATAAAAGTGTAAGTAAGATTAATAATACAAGTGATTTATAAAATACAAAATGTAGAGAACAAAAATGATACTGTTTTATGATCACATATTGAGTACAAGGAGATCAGGAGTAATTTTTTAAATGAACACACCATTCTTACATTTTAATTTTACATTTAAAATATAAAAATTAAAGAAATGAAAAAAGTATGTATCAGATAATTGAGGAAACCCTAAAGGTACTTCTTATATTTTATAGGTATAAAGTAATTACATTTAAAAAGAATATAATCTTCCAGTTATCACAATTTCTTAAGACTCACCAAAGTATTACATGAAAAATTCTGTATTTCCTTTAGATTAAGTGTCTTTAAATACTGTTTAGAATAGCTACAGCTATAGAAATGCTGTCTAAATTCAAACCAAAATGTTAATACTTGAGTCAGATAATTCAGAGATTTAATATTTCTACATTAAATTGATGACAATGCTTTCTCAAATCTATTGTTACATAACATTTAACACTTTATTGAGGAGCTACCATGAAATCATTCCACATTTGTTTTTAGAGACATTTTAAAAACTAAATACGTTTGTATATTGTGTTTCTAACTGAAACATGGGTTTATTTAAATAAAATTGTCTATATTGCAAAAGTGCAAAGTACAATCCTGCTTTTTATTTTTCACTAAATAATGATTGGTAGAAATATAGAATTATGAAATACTCTCATCACTTGAATCATTGGGGGGCTGTGAATTTTTCTACTTTCAAATTGCTTATTAGATGACTTCTGGAACCTGAACTACTGTCTTGCATTTTATGGTTTTATCTCCTAAAGTGCTGACACACTCATTCTCTGATAGATGCATGTTTAACAACCTTTTGTAGTTTATTGATCCCTGGGGAAACATAGAAAAGACCCTGTTACCATTACTATGGTTTTTTCTCAGTTAATAGGAGTAAAGTAATTTGTGACTGGTATAGTTTGAAGTTTTTACAGATGAAACAGTAGATTTTGAGTTAAATTTTACTTTCTCATGTTGTTCAAACTGCCTTATGCTTCCAGTGATCATTAATAATGAAAGCAGAAGTATTTCATATTGCCTGAATTATACTAGGAAGTAATAAGCCTTTTTAATTCATGAAGCTGAAGAATATTCTTCTTATACTATGTTAAGGAAAATATTTATGAGCTATTATGATATGCTGTCTCTTTAAAATTAATATAACAATAACTAAGATAAGTTACATAACTCTGAACTTTCTTAGTAATTGCAGATTTACATAAAGAAAAACTACAGAAATTAGATTTTTAAATTACAGAACAAATAGAAATTTGGGATCTTTTTTTAGTGAAAAAAAATATTAAGAGTACAAAGTTAAAAAGGAAGATCAGCAAAGTTTACACAAATAATCAGAACAGTGGTGACTGTATTCCCTCCTTTGATGACTGCAGGGAGCTTCTCTGAATAGTTAGAGATGCCGTAGGAGATTATTAATTAATGAGGTAAAGGCAATACTTTTTAAAACATCATTATTCTTCAAACACTACTCACAAGATGTGCATTTTTATTATCCTCTATTTTTCTTTCTTTTCAATCTAATAACTAAAGGTCTAAAGGTATTAAAGTTTATAATGAAGGGCTACACATAAGCCAGTTCAGAATTTTGAACTGGCCTTGCCTGAGTTTTATACGGACTTATAATAAACTTACTTCTTTCGGTAGTTAGTAATAGAAAAAAAATGACAGATACAGGCTCATTGTTCGGAGGTAACAGGAAGCAGAATAAGAAGCCAAGATACGCCCACTATTGGCATTGCAGTAGTTATAGCTTGTGCATGTTAAATAATAATGAGGAAATGGACAAATACAAATAGGAATATTTTGTTAATACCCACTGAGGGGTAAGTTTACGTAAAAGACTGGGTGCAAGTTTGAATCTTCCGTAAAAACATGCCTAGATGTTGCTTAACTGTTTATACACTATAAAATTTTCTCTCTTTCATATGATTATAAAAATCTTGAATATTCTTTTTGTCTTTCTCACAGTTTCCAATACAATGCTGGGCACAGTAGTAATTTAAGAAATTTTAAAAAGTACTTAGTTGATCACAGATCAATAGAGGGACATAATTTAAAATCAGAACGACCGATAAAACTACCCAGCCTCTGAGCAGTACTGTTCCTCCACAGGAAAATGACATTTTTATAATTTCACTATCTATATATGTATCTTTCAAAATGTAGTTTAATTTTGCTTGTTTTTGAAATTTATAAAAATGGGATCACATTGTATTCATGTTTGAATTATTTTGGCTCAACATTTACGTATGTGATTTATGCATGTTGTTCTATGCTCTTGTTTATTCTTTCATTCTGTAGGGTATGCTAGTACAAGAATGACTAAAAACAATTTATTCTTTCTATTGTTGATGGAAATTTGAGTTGCTATTGTTTTTGGCTGTTATGAATAATGCTGCTATGAGCATACTCTAATATTCTCCTGGAGCACACGTCCAAGAAGTTTTGCAAGGTACAGAGCAAGATTTTTCTACCTTGGCACTACTGACATTTTGAGCCAGGTTAATTCTTTGTTGTGGGGGCTCTCCTGTGACTTGTAGGAGGCTTAGCAGCACCCCTAGCTTCTGCCCATTATGTGACAGTAGCACTCTCCCAGTTGTAACCATATATATCTTCAGACATTGCCAAATATCCCTTGAGGGCAAAATCGCCCCTGGTTTTGATAGATTTTTGGAAGATTTAATTAGTCCCATTTATCCTGTACTGCTCCCCCCCCCCCCCCACAACACTCAACCCAGGTTTTATCCACCTTGCTTCAGCAGCTTTTTTCACTTTCCTCCCAGGCCATGGAAGGCAAATATGAAAACCAATAATAAGGGTAATGTCTTTGGAGCCTTTCAGGTACCTTTTTCACCTGGACATTTACTCCCTCAGATCATCTACTCACACTATATTCTTGGGTTCCCCTTCTACTAAATCCTAGTATGTCTGGAGATAATGCTCTGGGTTTTTTGATTACTTTGCCTTCCCTTCCTTAACTGTCTTCCTAGCCAGGAAATACCAAAATGACAAGCCCTGGTTATTTTTACTTCTTCTAATAAGAAATAAACTTGGTAAGGAAGAATTTGTCCTTTGAGGAGTTCTTCAGGTCTTTCTCTAAGTTACTAATTGTTCTCTAGGCTTCCATCTCTCCAGATTGGAGGATAGCAGGCTCAGCGTTCATGGTTTTAATTAATCTCCCTCCCTACCCTTCCCACCATCATACTGATTGCAGAAAAGAACAGAGATAGCAGCCATGCCAATTCATGGAATCTGTTACCTCTCTCTCTTTCCCTGGCCATCATTTTTCAGAGATATGGTTATAATTCCATGCATAGAATTCCATTATTATATTTTGTACATAGGGTGCCAAAAGGCCTGGATAATCAACAGGTTAGGGAAAAAAGAGAGCAGGAAAAACATGATTGCTGGAAAAGACCTTAGAAGTAACTTAAGTTAGTAGTTCCCAGCCCTGGCTATGAAGCTTGCTAGCTCCACTCTATATAGCAAATATGTATGTAGTAAGCACATTGTACCCAGCACATGGCCAGACACTATCCTAAGAACTTTGCACATATACACACACCCAGACACACAATCACCATAATCCTATGATATAGGAACTAGTCTTACTTCTATTCTACAGATGAAAAAACTGAGTCACACATACAAAAAAAAAAAAAACCCAGTGCCATCGAGTCAATTCTGACTCATAGCGAGCCTCTGGGACGGAGCAGGACTGACCCATAGAGTTTTAAAGGAGCACCTGGTGGATTCGAACTGCCGACCCTTTGGTTAGCAGCCATAGCACTTAACAACTACGCCACCAGAGTCACAGAGAGATTAAATCACTTGCCAAAGGTTATGTAGTTGGAAAATAATGAAACTAGATTTCAAACCTAGGTAATCTGTCTATAATGTCCATGTTCTTAAAGGATACACATAATAAATCTATACTGATTACTTAAGTCAGAGCCTCAAAGTACTGAGGCCAAAATACCTCTCAACTTCTAGACTAGCGTCATTTTCATTAACTCTTGTTTACTATTTAGCTCACTTGATAATCACATAACCTTAGGGGTAAAATGTGCTGAAAAGGTAAAGCGAGTTGGTGGCAAAGCCAGAATGGAAGTCTGAACGTTGTTCAACCTCCAAAGCCCTGATTATAATGGCCATTGCTCTTTTCAACTGCTTTAATGGAGAACGCATTCCTTTATAGTGTTTTCACCTTTAATTGATTTTTATTATGTTGCAAACAAGCTCATTTTGGCCTATGTCAATAATTCTCTTATTCCAAATTATCTATTAAAAGTCTATTTTAAGTAAAGTACTTAGGCTTAATTTTACACATAGAATGCTAAAGAATAATTTTGAGGGCAGTTCACTCTAAAGTCAATGGTTGGAATGATTAGTATTTGAATCAGGACACACAAGACTTATCTAGGAATGCTGTATTATTAGTAAATAGCTACTTTTATCTAAACCAATGCCATTCACTACATGAAAAAACGATTATCAAAACCTCGGCCAGGAAAATTAACACATACGTTGGAACCCTTTGTACATTCTTTTATGTTTTAACACTCAGTTACTATCTCTAACCTTTGGTTTGCTTATGAAAGCCAGTAAATCATAATAAACCCATACTCTGAAAAATTTATATTTAGAAGAGCCAATGCTTTAGGAAAAAAAAATTAATTTATAACAATGTAATGTTTTTTTGCTGGAAACATACACTTACTTCTGCTTTTTTACGAGCTTCCATAGCTTTCATAAGCATCATATGTTGTCGCCTTCTCTCTCGTTCCTATTAGGCCAGATAAAATTAGGAAAATAACTCAACCACAGCTAACAATTTGATTTTTAAATGGAAAAAAACAAAACAAAACTTGGTATAGCATGTTTAGCATTTATAGACAAGTCACAGTAAATACTAAATATAGGACAAGAATGGCCAGTCTGTGCATGTTTTAGTTCAGGTTTAGAAAGCAAATACAAGAACAATCAAAAGCAAAAAGGTAAAGCAATGAACATGGAGACAGTGTAAACAGAAGCATACAAGATTTACTTATGGTCAGTTGTGATGCTCCTTCAAAAGCTGGCAGAACAAAAAGCATAATGGTTGGCTGGAACAGGTCAGTTACCTTACATCTGCTATTAGAAAAACCATAAATACTTACTATAGCCAATTAAACTAAAAGTTGTATTGTTCTTAAATTTTTAGATCAGGCAAAAATGGACTTATAATCATTTTCACTTCATGGTTTTAGAATTGGTTAGTTTTATTTTATTTCAAGTACCAAAATCATTTTGTAAATCCAATAAGCCACCAACAAATTAGAAAGTTTTTTTTTTTTTAACTTTTTACCAATTTAGTTAATTAAACTAATCTTGGTTCATATACAAACACCAATGAAATGGGATATTCCTATTTACTGATGTCTGCCACTTGATGCGCTTTTTAAAGCCACAAAAGCTGCACCATGGGCTAATTAATAAGTGGAACCTAAAAGTCACAGTATGAAAGTAAGGTAAGCACTAGCTTAATTCACAGGTTTCATTTTATTTTAAAATAGTGGTATTACATATTGATAATATGAAGTTGATTTTTTAATTTAAATATATTTAGTCCTCCCAAAGGGATATTTCTAATTTTTTAAATAAAAATTGTCTATAAAACCAGAATATATTTCATATTCTCTCATCAACCTAAGTCAAAATTCCCATTGTATTCAATGGCAGTTTTGCATCTAGAATGATGGGAGAATGTGGGCCACAACTGCATCAAATTGTATAGTGATCGAACTTTCATTGTGACATCAGTAATGTAAATTTTTAGACAGCGGCCTTATATAAGGCTTGCACAATTCAATTAAAAATCTTCAATATGTATCACTTTCCTTACAGACAGACAAGCAGATGTATGCAATGCACTGTGCTGTAAAGCCATGCAGCAGTATGTAATATGACAGCAGCCAGTGCTACACTTTATGCATTGCTATGACAACCATATCACAACCAAATCACAATGCGGTGTTAGATGTACAAAAATAAACATACCCATACCATATCTAGTCTATGCCTCTCCAACTCCTGGTAGAAAGAGTTGGCACAACATTATGAAACAGAAATCACAGAGTCATAAAACCAATTTATAACCCCCCAAAAGACACCAATACCAAAGCAAGGCAATAAACTGTAAGATGAAAGGAAAAACTTAAGCAGAAATTTTACCAGCAAATTTTTAAGAAAATATTTTGAAGATTTTCCCCCAAATAGCTTTAAGCAAAGTTGTAAAATTTACAGTTCAACAGTTTTAAAACTGTATGTACACAGACCTGATGCTTCAGAAGAACAGCCTGTTGTCGTCTCATTTCTTTTTCCTTAAAAAATAGGAAAGTTTTAATATATGATTTTTAGGGAGGATTTAGAACATGCTAAAAGTATTAAAAGCTACTTTTCTGAGATTGTCTAGAAATCTATTAGGTTGAATCATATGAAATTGCCAATATAGGGTCATTTTTTACTTATAAAATGGCAATTTCATATGGTTCGACATAATACATACAAATTATAAGATAAAACAAAGATCTTCAGTAGCCATTTCGCCTTAAAATTCAATGACCTAATAGCACATTTCAAAGGCACAGTCACTGAAATGACTAGCTAAATTGTCAGAGCATATCAGATAAAACTGGCACGTGTATTTTTTAAAAATTATTTTGATACATTATGACACAAGCTTCAAATCCAACTGATCAGGAAGTCTCTCCACTCTAAAGATGCACTCCTAAGGATACTCTATAATTAGTAGCATCTCTTTCATTTCTGAACACCATCTATGAATGAGAGTAACAAGAGTCTCTGTGATCGGTTTGAGATTTTCATGGCTACCTATGATTCAGGGCACTATATCAAGGGGGTGGGGCTTACTGCAAACAATTCTATGCATGTTATCAAGTTCAAAATCTTTATAAAGGTAAAATCTGGATGAAATTAATACTAAGGACAGCCACGAATAGGGGCAGAAGTCTAAAGAACAAAGTAATAGAGTATGTGTAGAAAAGGCAACAAACAGCTCCCTGCCTTTACAAGGTGTCATGGTGGCGGATGTTTCCAGCACCACTAGGATAACTCTGACATCAGACTTAAGGATCAGAAGGAGTGGAAGGTAAGAGGTGGGGTCAATAGGGGAAGAAACAATTCTCTTATTCTTCATGCCGGGAAAACAAAACCAAAACACCCCCAAACATTTTAGTTATAATAATTAACAATGGCTAATTTTATCATTGGTAAATAATAGCTGATAAAGTTAGGTTCTTGTTTCTGTAGACACTTCAGGAGAAAGTTATAATCTAAGAGGAGAATCAGATTTGGGACACAGTCTGAAACATAAACATAAACAACACACAAAATAGATTTGGAGGGATCATTTTTATCGAACAAAATGGTATACAAGTATTATGCAATAGTTTGCACCTCAGATTGGATGCACAACCAAAGCATCACACGACACCTGTATAATGAAATAAAAAAAAAATACAATATACATACAAATAAAAAAGCATACATTATACACAAGTTATATCTATGCTAAACATATTTTTAGATAATCATTTGAGGAAAGCCATGTTTTTCATGTAATTCATACTGGTATAACAATCATATAGTTTTTATTTTTTAAAAATAAAAACTCTGATTCTCATCTAAACTAACCTTTATTCGTTTCTCGGCCTCCAATAATTTGGCATTTGCCGCTTCTTCCTTCTTTTTCTTTTTAGCCTGTGCATGCAAAACAGGTCTCAAAGTCATGCAACAGCAGCACTACAACTTGAAAATAATCTCAGACTTGAAATGACGCTACATGCCTCACAAAGTACAAAACAGTATGTAACATAACATATATATATATGTAGATAACTACGTATTTCCCCCCAGTTATCATATTTAACATGCTAATTTCAATTCTAATTTATAGACCAGAATTAGGATATATAAAAAATTCTTAAATTCATAAGACTATATGAAGCTTTGTTTTACCTTCTTCAAAATCTTTTAAAAGTCTGAAATAATTGAGTATTTATATCATTTTACTTTAAAACTTAATCGTGGGAAAACAATTTTATTATTTATTGTTTTTACTTTTTAAAAAGTAAAACAAAATTGCTATAAAAATTCAGAAAACTAGATTTTAACTGATAAAAATTTATTCACAAATGAATCACAACACACTAAAAATGCTATTTTATTTGAAATTTCTTTTGAAATACTTGAAATTTGAGATAAAGAAATCCATTACTCAAATGATTTAAATGAAATACATTAAATCTGACTTCCCCTATCTCTGTAAATTGCAGTTTAATTCAAGTGTTTTTTTTTAATTGTAATCTTTCATGAAGCACATTTTGAGTATCAAATTTGATTTTCATCATAAAGTCATTAAATATCTAGTAGTTTCATATTGGCTGTCAGTTTACTTTAAGATGGAAATATTTTCAACATGAGGGTTTTAAAATGAATTGGAAATAGGTTAAAAAAAAAAGTGTACATTTCTAAGAGGAAAAAATGATAACCTAGAAAACCTCAGGTATCTACAGCCCTCAGGGAATAAACTGTTCTATAATAAGCAGCAGAGTTTCCTGAATAGCTGAGAGTTTGTACCAGTTTTAAACATTCAAAGTTTATTTTCACTATTTTGGGTGGAAATAATCTTGAAACTTATGCCTGCATAGACATAGTCACTAAACATAATTTGGCCTTTTCTTGATGACTCAGGGGAATTATTCTGACCATCAGTTATTATACTGCACAGTTCTATTGGTTGATGCCTTTGGGCTATTAATGTGTTGAAAACTCCTTGCTGTCCAACTAAAAGACTGGAGACTGTCGCTAGGCTTCCAAGTTCCGGTTTTTCTGTATTTTCCCTGGCTATTTGTCTTTCGGCTATTATTACTGTTGTTGTTAATGTATATTCACTAGTCCGATTCTAATCAGCTTATTGGGGATGGGAGTCCATTAGAAACCAGGTCTTCAAGCTAGTTAAATGCTTTCTAAATGTTAAAACTTACTTTTATTTTTGTAATGTTCACTCATGTAAACATTTGTCTCTGAATTAAAAGTAAATATTTGACTATAAGCCTTAAGGATCTTTCTAAAAATAACATGAGTTTTACTAAGTGAACTTTATGTCAACTATACTGGTTGCTTAGACATTTCCCTTCTTTTTTCTCTCTTTTGTCTTACTTCCTGGGTTTTTATTGCTAGGTTTAGATGAGCTTCCTAAAAAAGGTTCTGCCTGGTAAGGTCTTACTGGATACATTAGGTTTAAAGAGAATTTTTTATGGATAAATTATTTTGGATAAGTGAGAGACCATGTAGGCAAAATTTTTACTTCTGCTGAGTTTAAGAAAAAAAATGACTACATTACTTTAATTGTATTAAATTTAAGAGTTCTACCTCTAGAATTTGCTGCGCTCGAAGTTCTTTTTCCATTCTGATTTGTTGTATTCTCTTAATTTTTTCCTGTAGGAAAAATTATGATTGTTTAAGATGAAATGAACTAAGAAGCTAGGTGAAAAGTGTTTAATTGGAATAAAATTGTAGAGAATATAAGTACGAAACTACCGAACACTGCCCAAGTCTAATTATTTAGTTTAACATCATATATATTTATGTCAAATTAATGGCTTTATAAAATTTCTCAAAATAACTTATAAAATACAAATGCCAAATAGATATATACAAATCAGGTAAACACTAAGCTGATGTAACTCCTACAGCTTGAGGATCGTTAAAAATATTTGGAATTACAAAAAAAAATGCATAGTTTGAAATAAATGCAGGACAGCACAGCAAAAAAAACACCGTAGCAGGAGTCAGAAAACCTGTTTAGTACTGGGCCAGCCACTGTCATTTATTGCATGCTGTTGAGCAAAGAATATCTACTCTTCTACTTGCAAACTGTACTTCTCCTAGAATTTTCACAGCCAACATATTTTATATTGTGTGAATATTAAAATAACTGCTACAATTGTCAGATGTTAGTTGTAGCTTTTGAAACTGTTTTTTAACTGATCTCTTTTCCAGACCTTTGTCTTAACTGTCCAAGTGATTTATATCAATGTACATATATTTGGTAGTACTGTCATTGGCATGTAGCAGGGACAAACATTATTTATAAATTATTATAATATAAGCCCATTGCCATCAAGTCAATTCCAACTCAGAGCAACCCTATAATATAGGTTCACTTTATAATATTTAGTACCCAACCACCGAACCGGGCACTTTACTTAAACTATCTTGATCACAACAATCATAGGAGTTGTAATTATATTCTTGTTATGTAAGAAAACTGAGTAAATATTTTGACTAAAGTCAAATTGTAAATACAGAGCCCTGGTCAGATCCCAGTGCCTATGCTTCTCTGCTGTATAATAATGCTTCTGCCAATTTCCAGAAAACTGCCTTGAGGAGTATCTGGTGATATTTTTGGCCTATTGGGTTGAAAAATAATCCAGAGGATGAGAAGCACATTACTATTTTACTCTAGATCTAATGCCGATGTTAAATACGGCATTATCAAACAGACTGTGTGAGTAGGTTTATTCTGTGCTTTGACTCACTTTGGTGGCCTTGATGAGTGAACCAGATGTTATTCTGAGACTAGTTTTAGATAAGAATCTTGATAAATATCTAGGACCAGCTTATCTGCATTATTGTTTTGAGACTCGGGGATCCCAATGCTTTTTTTTTTTTTTTTTAATTATAATTTAGGTGAAACTTTTCAGGGCGAATTAGTTTCTCATTCAACAGTTTATACACGAATTGTTTTGTGACATTGGCTGCAATACCCATGATGTGTCAACACTCTCCCCTTCCACATCTCAGTTCCCCATTTCCTTTCATCCGTTATTCCTGTCTCTTCCCACCTTCTCATCATTGCTTTTGGGCTGGTGTTATCCTTTTGGTCGTGAACACATGATTGCACTAAGTAAGAAACACGTTCCTCACGTGCATTGTTTTTTGTTTTATAGACTTGTCTAATCTTTGGCTGCAGGGTGATCTTCTGTAGTGACTTCAGTTCTGAAATCTGGGGGCTATAGTCGCAGGGGGTCTTCAGTCTCTGTCCAGTGCTTTTTTAATGGGCACCAAAGACTATGCAGACTGAGGTTGTGGCCACTTCAACATTTCAGGATCAGAAAACTAAAAGTATGATAGGATTTGATGACTCTCTAGTCATTAGGAAATAGGAACTCTAAATTCTGAATTCAAATTCAAAATTGATTCTTACTAATCATACTACTTCAGTCAATACTAGGAAGAAATTTAGGGATAATCACATCAAATTCAACCCAAGCTATTTATTAAGTAGCTATCATTTATCAGTGTAGGAACAGAACTGGATTTTCATGTCATACTCAGAAATAACTATTTCCTGTTTAAAAGTTTTTTTAAGAATAGAACTTTCTCCCATTTCTTTCTGCTTAATGGTAATATGAGTATGTACAGATGGGTTCGCATGTTCCCTTCTTAAAAGAAATTATATACCTTGTCTCTTAATGTGTTACCTATAAAAACTTAAAAATTACTTCATTTACCTAAATTAAATTTTGAAACCACACAGGGGAGAGATTTTTTAGATATAAGATGTAAGATACAGAACCCTGGATATGCTAAAATAATGCTTTCTTCCTTTGTTTTATTTTTTTGCAGCAGTAATTTTTAAGTCACTCTAAAAGCATTCAGAAGCAATGAGGGCAAACTTTATATAACTTTAGATTTTAAAAAATATTTTTTACATATCTTAGAACAGTAAAATTGTTATTAAAATGTGAACATGTAAGCAACATCCTTCACTTACTGATATGTCAATTTTAAAAGGTTGAAAGCTGTTCAAGATGTAAACTTCCATTCAAAGCCTACTGGGACATTAAAAGTGCTTAAACAAATTTTCCATTTGGTAATCAATTTCTTTAAAAACTTAGAAGTAGAAGACTTAAAAAAAATTTAACTAATGGAAGATGACAATTTTCTCAGTAAGACACATAACATTAACATGAAATATAGTTTATTCAAGACATCAAAGTAAAAATAATATGCATATACACATATACAAATAGATCCCCAGAATAAGGCCTGTGCTTTAAAAATCAGTTCTGATGCATAAACATACCTGTTGTTTCATAATCTTTATCTGTTCTTTTTGTTTTCGCTTCTCCTCAGCAGCCATTATTGCTATGAGGAAAAACCAAAGCAGAGATCTCAGAAGAAGAGAAACTTCTTATGAATTCCCCAATATTCACTGTGCAAGTTTATGCGCTCTTTCAAAAGTCACCCACCTTGCTGTTTCTTAGCTTCTTTTGCAACCCGAGCCTGTTCCTGCTTTTGAAGTTTTCGCAAAAGTTTTATTTGTGCTGCTTGCCTGGCTATTTCTGAAAAACACAGAATTACAAAGAATATCAGTAACAACTTTATATAATTCCTAACCTAAAAACAATAACTGTGTGAAACACTATGATTATGAAGAACATACTATTTAAAAAAGTTGCCTAAGCTTAACAGATAACAAGTAAGAGAGTGGTGTGGCAGAAAATGCCACGTTCATTTCTCCCAGAAATCGCCGAACTATTTCATCAAGTATGATCCCATATACAGAACTACACAAAAGTGATGTTCTCTTAATCTTCATCGTAGAGGCTCACTCAAGTAAACTTTTTTCACATTTTGAGTAATCCCCAGTTAGGAAGAAAGCATCTGCTACTAGGTAAGAATAGCAATTTAGCTCCAGTCTTAAAAATAGCAAAATGTAGAAAAAAGAGAAAGAATCCAAAACAAAACTAAACAAAGACCCCCAAACTTAGTATTTCAGCCAGCTAACAATGGTTATGTTCCTAAATCCAATAATATTTTCATTTTTGAAAGGGAGGGACTAAATCTCAGTAAAAAGAATGTGGAATAAATATCAAATGAGTTTTAAAGACAACCTGGTTCTCATAATTTTCAAAGACAAATGTAAAAAACTGGGGTAGACTGACATAATTAATGGCCCAACTCCTCATTCCTCTCTACATCCATGCCATTTGTGATGCGACTTTGTAGCTCCTCCTATCAAGAGGTGAAATATGTTTTCCCATTCCTTGATTCTGAATTCAGCCATGTGATGTTCTCAGGCCAACAGGATGTTAGCGCTTATGATGCAAGTACTGTTGTTGTGTGCCATCGAGTCGCTCCATAGGGTTTCCCAGGCTGTAATCTTTATGGAAGCAGATCACCTGGTCTTTTCTCCCATGGAGCTGCTGGTGGGTTTGAACTGCCGACCTTTCAATTAGCAGCCCAGAGCTTAACTGCTGTGCCACCAGGGCTTTTTGTGATTAAGTAATGGCTGGAAAAAGTGCTTGCATTCTGTACTTTTTCTCCTGTGCCTTGCCCATTACTATGAGGATAGGTTTGGCTAGGCTGTTGGAGGTCGAGACACATGCAGCCAGTTGAACAAGCACAGCCAATATCAGCACAGCTGCCGAGTCACCTTCAGCTGATTCCATCTGCACAAGCAATTAACACTTAGCGTTGTATGCCACTAAGGTTTTTTTTTTTTTTTTTTTTTACCCAGCCTTACTGTGGCAGTGGGTGATACAAAAAAACATGTAATACCATTGTCTTCTGCTGGCAAACTTGGCCAGGGTACTTCTAACTATAAAAGTGATATGTCAAAATATCACTACAAAATTACTGTAAAAAAACACCATTTACAGCAACTGAAGAGTTTTAAGGAACCTATGTATTATATGAATCAATAATAACCTGAATACCCTGAGCTCTGCTAATAATTTCCACCATTTAGTGAATGCAGGTACTGTTGTATTAAATTTACACGATCTCGTTTAATCTTCACAACAATCTTATGAGACAGGTAATATTGTGCCCCGTTTACACACAAAATAACTGATGATCATAGAGGTTAAGTAGCAGAGCAGTCTTTCTGAACCCCAGTCTATAATTTACTACCTCTGAAAAACTTTAAGCAAAATTTTAATTCTGTAAAAGGATTTTTAGCTAAGATCTTAATCCTATATCCTTGTAATAGCTGAGATGAAGTCAGTTACTATTGGCCAAGTTTTTATCAAAGCTTTAAAAAAAGGAGGGATGATGTAAAAGAGTCCAATTTTGTCTAGAAAACTGGAAGTGTTAATGAAAGAGAAAACAGAAGCTGATACTAAAGTATATTTCTAATTTTCCACTCATCTTCAATCTTAGAAGGTTATACCAATTGCCATCAAGTTGATTCTGACTCATGGCGACCTCATGTGTGGTCAAGTAGAAATGTGATCTATAGGGTTTTAAATAGCTGCTTTTGTGGAAGTAAATTGCCAGGTCTTTCTTCCAATGTGCCTTTGGCTGTACTCAAATCTCCAATCTTTTAGTTAGCTGCCGAGCTCGTTAACCATTAGCACCAAGGTTATACGCCTCTTCAAAAATTCCCAGGCCACATAAAAAAGATCTCCCATTCACTAGGTATTCTGGGAAATAGAAATCTATCAACTATTCTACAGAGTCAGCAACCTCTAACAACAAGCCTGAAGAACACCATACTTATCTATGACAGTATGAGATAAATGATTTTAAAACATTTAAGAATTAAAAGCATTCATGAACTCTGCTATAAAAGTCTAGCTCTGCCTTAAGATGTAAAGATGTGTTAATTGATTTTTTTAAATGTTTACTAGAAAACATGGCATAAGTTTGATCTTTTGCTCCAACCTAAATGGATCATCTCTCATAGAAATTTGGCTTTGAATAAAGAAATTCTATAAAATACATGGAAACCCTAGCGGCATAGTGGTTAAGAGCTATCGCTGCTAACCAAAAAGTTGGTAGTTCAAATTCACCAGGCGCTCCTTGGAAACTCTGTGGGGTGGTTCTACTATGTCTATTCCACTATGAGTCGGAATCGACTCGACGGCAGTGGGATTTATTTTGGTTTATAATATACATAGTTGTGTATTTATGTGTTTATCAATTTCAAGCTCCACACACATAATTGTTTTATTTTTAAACACTTAGGACAGAAAAACATCAAAAAGTTCAACACATATCTTCTCACTTTAGCAAGGAATATACAATTGTGATTAATTGTTAAAAATTTATATAGCTTAAATTTTATATTATGAGCAGTCAGAGATGTGAAACAAGGAAAAAAAAAGTTAGAGACACTATGAAGGAAACAGAACAAATTAGCAGTCTAGGATACCTCACCCAGGCTCTGAGGAATAAACAGCTACCTGTATCTTCTCATTTATATGGTATATGGTCACTGAAGACATTATCTTATAATTAACTTTTTAACTTGAAAAATATCTTTTATGGTTTAAGAAATTACTTGTCTCCTTTAATTTTCAAAGATTAATTTTTGAAGTAAGTTTATTTTTGCATAGAGCCATACTTGGCATCACTTAATATTTAGCAATTAGAAAGAATGAGGTTGGTGTATAAGCGCTGATACAGAAAGATGCTCAAGATAAATTAAGCGGGGGCGGGGGGAGAGCAAGTTGATTCCCTTTCTGTGCAAGCCTTAAAAGCTTAACACCCACCTTTGTAATTCTAAACACACAAGACAATATGTAATGTGTAAGTCCATTTATTTTAGAAACCACAAAGAATACACATATATATGAGTGAGTAGTGAGGAAATGTGTGTGTGCGTTCATACACGTGCATATGCATTTCTGGAAAGATTAACAAAAACTCTTTAGGATTCCCCTGGTGAGTGAGAATGACAGTGTCTTCTATTTTAAAGCATCCTGTTCTATGAGATTTTGTTGTGGATAGTTGTTGCATAATAAAAATAAATCAACAACAGAGAAGTCAATATTGTGATGGTGTTTTACAATAAACAGAAATAATCTCTTAGGCATTTCCTCCGGTTTTTGGTTTTATTCATAGGGATAGTAAAAACCCATGGGAAGAAATAAAATCCTGTTAGTCTTCTAAGTCAATTTTTATTATTACAACTTTATTTTACATTGATACATGTTTACATATATGCTTGTAAATAAAAGAGAGTTACACATACATTGATATGTATATTCAGAGAGTCCCAAGAGGCTTCACGTTAGTAATTACTAACTCAAAATGCATAGCAGAACAGCTTTTGCGGTGTCAGACCCAACATGGGAACTTTTATCTTGAGATATATAATATTATACTGTATAATTTTTTATTGTAATAAAATATACACAACATAAAATTTGTTATTTAAACCTTTTTCAAGTGAACAATCCAGTGGCATTGATCACGCAATGTTGTGCCACCATTACCACTATTTGATTCCAAAACTTTTTCATCACCTTAAAGAGAAATTTTTATATATAATTTTGAATGATAAATTCATTTGAGGTTATTAGACACTTTGATTGTGATAAATGATACTTTCTAGAGATTTTAAAATACTTTCGATTAAATCTATTAGTTGGGCATTTAAAAAAATATATATATTAAGACCATAGAAGAACCCAAACTAAAAGACTGGGGTTACTTACCAGTAATTGGAGTTCCCTGGCTGAAAATTTACTCCACAGATCTACGTATTTTGGATTTATTCCTATGTTCCACCTCAAGGAACGGGGAGCTGAGAATTTCCAGAAGGCTGGCACAACCTTGAGGCATGTGCCAAGTGCTGATTGATTCCCTTTCTGTGCAAGCCTAACACCACCTTTGTAATTCTAAACACTTAGGGCAGGATGTGTTTATGAGTGTGGATCTTGAAAGGAGATTACCTAGTCAAAGGACTCCAGTTACCAGTGAGAATTCTTATTTTTTCATTTTTATTCTAACACAAATATCTATTTTTTAGAAATCAAAAGCAGTGTCAATCATTAATAAGTCAAACGACATAATAGGGTAAAAATCATGATTGTTACAGTGTCACATACATTGTTTCTTACCTTGAGCTTGCAGTTTTCGTAGCAATTTGGCATCTGTGTTATCTAAAAATTCAGCACTGCCAACATTTGGAGGTCGACCCTTTCGACGTCTCATTCTGGATTCCTCTCTTACTCGCTGTCTGTCTGGATTTGGTGGTCTTCCTCTACGGCCTTCCATTGCCCTGATACGGGGAATGACATCCTCTTCTTTCAAAAGACACCACTGCATTCCCTTTTAATTAACATTTTATAGAAATAATATATTACAAACAAAATAAACATGAGAGATCAGTAAGTAAAAAAAAAAAAAGTAAAATTCAGAGACACTTTGAAATTTATAAAGCTGGTATAAACTTCAGGAATATTATTTACTCAATTTAGATTTATAATTGTTTAGAGCCTTGGGCATATAGATATACATCTGTATCTCAATCACCATTTCTGAACTAGAATGACCACAAAGTTGGCAGATATTTGAAAATATTAGTTGTGTGATGACACTCCCATGGATTGTTCTCATGGGTTATCAGATCAGACAAAACATTAGGCTAGCCAAATAGTAGGTGAGTAGAAGTTTCTCTTTATAGAAATAGTCCAGCTAATAAATGAAGAAGGGATGTAAGAGTTAGAATATCAGCAGTTTGTAATACCTAATGAATTAATGAAGCCCTGGTGGCATAGTGGTGAAGCGCTTCACTGCTAACCAAAAAGTCAGCAATTCAAATCCACCAGCTGCTCCTTAGAAATACTATGGGGCAGTCCTACTCTGTCCTGTAGGGTCACTATGAGTCAGAATGTACTCAAGGGCAACGGGTTTGGATTTTTGGTTTTAATGAATTAGTGGATCTAACCATTGAACTTGAATGGTTGATTATATCACCAAAAATTAAAAAAATCAGACATTCTTAGTCCCCTGATGGAACTTCATACCATTACCTATAAAGCAGTCTTGTCCCCCAAAAACAAATCAGACCTGAACATGACCAAGCATCTAGATTTAACTACCATATTTTTATAGGTAAAATAGGATGAGGGGTATATGTTAAAGTACCTAGCAAAATCCAGTTTGCGGAAAACCCTACAAATAACCTAGTTTCTTCACCAGATTTTTTTTTTAATTTTTATTGTGCTTTAAGTGAAAGTTTACAAATCAAGTCAGTCTTTTATACAAAAATTTATATGCACTTTGCTACCCACCCACTGCCGTCGAGCCGATTTTGCTATATACTCCTAATTGCTCTTCCCCTAATGAGACAGTACATTCATTCCCTCCACTCTCTCTTTTCTAGTTCATCTGGCCAACTTCTGACCCCCTCTGCCCTCCCATCTCCCCTCCAGGCAGGAGATGCCAACCAGATTTTTTTTTTTTAATTCTGTAGTTTTTAACTGTTAATTATCAAACAGATTTCAAGAAGTAAAAAATAATGAGGGAAGGTTAAAGGAGTTTTAAAAGATTATATCAAACATTCTCAATATGAGTATCTTATTTGGATATTGATTCAAATAGACAAACACGAAAATTATGACAATTAAGAGACAACTGAAATTTTGAACGATAATATTTGATGATATTAAGGAAGTATTATTTTTTGAAATGTGATAGAAGTCCCTGAGTGGTGGAAACAGTCAAGATGAAACTGAAAGATTGGTGGTTCGAGTCCGCCCAGAGCCACTTTGAAAGAAAGGCCTGGTGATCTACTTCCCCAAAATCAGCCAATAAAAACCCTAGAGAGCAGTTTTACTCTGACACACATCTGGGGGTGGGGGAGGGTCACCATGAGTTGGAATTAACTTGATAGCAATTGGCTGCCTGGCTTAAAGTGTGGTAATTGTATTGTGGTTCTGTAGAAGACAAGAGTGCTTCTCTATTAGGGAGCCCCGGTGGTGTAGTGGTTAAATGCTATGGCTGTTAACCAGAAGGTCAGCAGTTTGAATCCAGCAGCTGCTCCTTGGAAACCATATGGGGCAGTTCTGCTTTTGTCTTATAGGATCATTGTGAGTCAGAATCAACCCAAAAGCAAAGGGTTTGGTTTCTTGGTTTTATCTGTTAGTGATGCAAACTGAAACATTTACAGATGAAATGATAAGGAGCACAAGATTTGCTTCAAAAAAATTAAGGTAGGGAAGAAGAAGGTGTAAAATAATATTGGCCATAATGATAATTACCAAAGCTAGTGATGAGTTTTATGTTGTTGTTAGCTGCTGTTGAGTCAGCCCTCAACTCACGATGATCCCATGCACAACAGGGTCAGACCATTGTGATTCATAAAGTTTTCATTGACTAATTTTCAGTCCACCTTAGTCTGGAATCTCCGCTGAAATCTGTTCATCGTCACAGCAAGACACAGCCTCCACTAGACAGGTGGTTGCTACACTTGGGGATTAGCTGAGACTCAAACTCGGGTCAACCACAGAACCACCACAGGTTATAGTATTCTGCCTACTTGCATACATATTTGAGATCTCCCATTACTAGCATCCTGATTGAGGCACACATACACACACAAACATAAAGCTAGTGTATTACACAAACAATCCTGCTCAGTGGATAGACACAATCTGAGTCTGGTTTTCATCTATCCTGCATACATTAATCAATATAAATACATTATATTATATTCCCTTATTTATAGTCCAAAGTAATAAGTTCAGATATGAGAGGCATTCTTTTAAAATAATTATTCTATCATTATTATTAATTTTTAAGCAGCTAAGTCCTTTGGTGTAGAGGGTAAAAAAAATTTAAATATACTGTTCTCTAAAAAAACCTCAAACTAAGAATTTAGTTTGGACTGTTAGAGGTAATTATGCAACCAAAAACAATATAAATTTCTTGAGTTATATTTCATGCCATGGTTCCTAACCTGGGGCAAGGAGTCTACGAATATTTCAGTCAATGGGTACTAAATAAAAATACAAATACTAATCACACTATCAAAACAGATAATAGCATTATCACTATGTTCCAAGCACTGTATTGTTTCAGGCACTCTGAATAAACTATATACTTTAATCTTCACAATAGCTCTACCGCATATGGTATGTTTTATTGTCCCACATTACAACAGAGAAAATTCAGACCCAGTAAAGTTAAATAATTTGTCTCAGGCACACAGACAGTAAGGAACAGAGCTATGATTCAACCCTAGGTCTGTCTCACTTTAAAACCTCTGCTCCTAACCACTACATATACTTAATTGATATTACAAAGATGTTCTTATACCTGAAAAGTGACTGATCACAACATTCAGTCATAAAAGTACAACCAAGATTATATCAAGACTGTGTCAGTAAAATAACTAGTGCATCCAGTCACATTTCTATATGTTAAAAATAATACCTATACTAAGTTTGTTAAGTAATTCTCATGTTAAAAGTAATTTTGAAATTCTGAAGAAAATGAGAATTTTTTGATGAGATTTCAAATTAAGTCCAAAGGAACAAGAGTTGTACCACCTGCATTTTTAGGCCATAAACCTCTAAGAGGGAAGCCATCAAAACATTTTTACGTTCACCAGCATCAGAAGCTTTTGATTAGTTTAGGTTTTCATTTTTCTATTATACTTTTAGGCACTAAGACAGCATGAATCATATAAATTGAAAAATATAAAAGTGACATTTTTGATACTTGCAGCAGAAGAGACTAATAAAAAGAATTTGTAAATGAATCTGAATTCAGTTTTTAAAGTATCTTATTAATAACATAATCAATTTTTGGCCAAGATTTATGAACTTTTTTTATCCAGATATAATTTTTACATAGTTACGTTTTTATTTTCCTAGGAAAATATACCTGTGTCAAAAAAAGGAATAGAACATATTGGTGCCCAAAACTTACCAGACAAATAGTGACCATATCATTTATATTTTGCCCTTGACATTTAGAAAATACTTTCTAAGGGAATTGCATACATTGGGTTACATATAATGTTTTCTGACTCCTAGATTGTAGAAAATAAGAAAAGGGATGGTTAGGAAGATCTGAAGCTTTTTTTTACAGCTTTAATTCACTAAGTAGCCAAAAGAACTGTGGTTTTAAAAGGATTCTGGAAAATAAAATAGTTGTCAGTAAACTCTCGCAAATACAATTTACATACTTGATTCATACATTACTTGCTGTGTTGTCAATCAAAAATATACATCAAAAAAAAATTTTTTTACATCAAAGGCAACTTAATTTATTCTTTTTCTTAGTTTCTAAGACTTAAGATATTAAACATTTCCTATAAATAATCTTTCTTAAGAATTTTTAAAACATGGATAAAAATAAAATGGAGGATCAACATGATGGAGATAGTTACAGATTAAGTCTATTATACCCATATAGTTCTGCTTTCAAGGGTTACTAATTCAGCCTTTCAGCCAATAACAAATTCATTTCTATAAATACCATAGAGAAGAGAATAAAAAAAGAAAAAGGTTTATGTTTTATTTCATAAGATTTAACAAAAGAATTAAGGTAAATAAGTAAATGAGATAACTGAAAGTATACTGAAAGACTGTATGCATTATAAACATAAAAGTTTCTGTGACTTAAAAGTTTGTTGAGGCTCTTAACTCTGAGCAAGGCGCAACCTTACCTAAAGATGAGCAAGACAGAGTCCTCTCCCCTAAAGTACGAACGGCTTTAACAAGGACCTTGGCTCAAGCTATTCTAACTCAGGTGATCCAAGGACCACACCTAGAGTAGCAATGAATGTGAATAGAAAATTCTCAATTATCCACATAAAAAATTAATGAGGGTCTGGATTAGGGCACAGAAATCAGGGCTGGGAAGGAAGGCATTTTTGGAAACAGACTGACTGGAATTGAAGATTACCCAGATGTGAAGGAGGGGAGCCTGAATGGAAACTAGAAATGTGGTTAAGGTTTGGAGTATTCTCTAAGTAACATGGAAAACGGAAATGGAAGTGAGGTTTTCTTCCCAAAGCTGAAAGACAGAATGGAAGAATACTTGAGGAAACTGCAAGTAAATTTATTCCCTTAATTTTTTATGACTTAAGAAGTAAACAGCTTTAAAGAAAACGTCTATTTCAAATGAATTAATTTTAAAATGTTTTCTTTATTCAGAAATTTCAGAGCAATACATTACAAAATTTAATTTTAATATGACCTTTCTATTTCAGCATTTCTATTATTCTTAATAGAAATTATTCTTAATAAATGATACTCTAAAGTGTAGCTGAACATCTCATAAACAATTGGCCTGTTTTCGTCTTATTTTACAGACAGCGAATCGTTTAATTAACTGGGTTTCCCAAGTTTCACTAAAAGCTAGTCTAACTTGTGGTTTACCAGCAACATGTTTAGGTCTTAATGGATGTGCTCTCGAGCCTCACTCCTGCTTCATGTTTATGTCCTAGCTTGTCTTCATTTTTATTTTGTTTGATTGTATACGCTTGTAAGCTGACCTATTTTTTTTGGAAAAGCAGTATATAAGTAAATGAAGTAAACCAGTCTACCACAAGTCAATTCACTGATCTATTTGCCAAGTTTTTGAGGATTTATTTTTTTTAAGTTTTAGTATCACCAAGATTTTGCTGCAGCAATATCACTATGGATTTGCAGTCACGTGTCACTAAATATCGATTTCCCATATTAACATCTGAGATGCCCAGTACTTCCTGAATGCTCAATGTTACATACATGAATGGATGGACTTTCCCTCACTCATATTTTTCTGGATTAGGACCTGTATCTACCCCAGTCCTTACCTCTGGCAGTAAAATAGTTTTAAATCTGGATTAAGGCATTCCATCTGACAGTTTTAGGCCCATTAGTCATTCTGTGAATTGATCATTTAACATGTTGATTCCTGGCTAAATGATTTTCAGTAAATTTATCTATAGCTTAACTTTGGAAACAAAGTTGATATTTTACATTCTTTCCCTTTGAAATAGTGTTTTCAGGATCTTTTACTTCCTAATAATTCATTTATAAAACTTTTAAAATGTCATATGTAAAAGGGAAGTGATCTTAAAGACCTCTTAATATATGTATTTCATATTACAGAGAGGGAATTAATAGCTAGATAAGTAGGCCTCGTTTTTCCAAAATAACATACGATGCTTAGGGCATCAAACATTTTGGACAGAATTTGATATTTCGTATTTTAAGAAAAACATTAAAATCAGTATTATGAAAAAAATTAGAACTTTGTTCAACCTCCTCATTCCTATTTCACAGATTAGTATTATTTCAGTTTTTAGTTACTTTATGGTGCCAGAAATAAGTAGTAAAAAGTTGACATACTTTCCAGTGTTAGGGATTCTTAAGCCACTCTAATCATGTAAGTTCTTAATATCATATATTGGATAGCATATTTAAAGATATGAAGGAGTAAGCGCAGCTATCCGGAGGGTGGGGGGTGGGGTTGGGGAGGTGTGGGAGGAGGCATCTGTTAAAAGCAGTTGAGAAAAATTAGGTGTGGTACAATGCTGACTATGCTCTGCAGTTACTCACATTAGGCTAGCCTCTAAGAATTACAGCTTTCAGTATTTCCTGAGCCCTACACTTTCATTCATACAGTTGGCGTCCTAGTAAAGGCCTTGCCTAGGCACCAAAAATCCTACCTGGTAGATTAGCGACATAAATTCCCAGATTTATAGGTTCCTGGTACTGATCTTTCATATTCTCAGTATCCACATGTGTCGACAGCTATGTTGCATTAGGTTTGACAGTTAACAGCAGAGTTGACTTAGAACTCTGGTTGTTGTCTCTCAATCTTTTGTTCTTCACTCATTTGAAATAATTACCAGCATTACAATTACGCCAGAGACTGCCTGTTGCCTGCTGTACTGTCAAATTTCCCCTTATTCCTTATTAACAAAACCCTGATTTTAGTTGGGTAGCATTGTTCCTAGTAATCTTCCCCAGACCATAAGTTTTTCTAAGCCAGTGACCATAACTTCTGTTTCTTTTGTACTCTTCCGTTACCCTACCAATGCTAGTTTTTTCTCAAAGTCAGGCTTTCATTTTCATTTCTGCAGTGAAATGTGTTCAAAATTTTCTTTATGGAAGATGCCTTTACAGGAAATTTATTTGAAAAATAAAATGCCTGCACATTAAGTATTTGTCGCAAATATTTATTGACTAAGTGACTAAGAAAAAGGGCATCTCAATAACAATGGTTAACATTTTACTTTTCTCATGGCCTTATGACATTAAAAGAATTTTTTTTAAAGAAAAAAAAAATCAGAAAAAAGCAACATTTTCTGAGTCACTTCTAACTTTTTCCTTTTCTTAGTTTCCTTTTGCTCTTTGACCTGAATATAGTAGACATTCAATAATCTAAATGCTTATGGACTTCCTGATTGAAAGAAATAAGCTTAATTGTAATATTTATGCTTAAATGTCCTATACTCTACAAATTTCCCCCCCAAAAAAAAAAAAAATGCTTTTCAAAGTAGCTCATCATATGTTTAATCTAAGTCCTAAGAAAAATGTGAATACCTTTTCCCTATGTATCATATTTAAGTCAATAAAATTAACCCTATTTTATACTCATCAAAAGATCCCTGGTGGAGCAATGGTTAAGTACTCAGCTGCTAACTGCAAGGTTGGCAGTTTGAACCCACCCAGCTCCATAGGAGAAAGATCTGGTGATCTGCTTCCATAAAGATTATCCCAAAACCCATTACAGCCAAGAAAAACCCTATGTATGGTTATGGTGCAGTTTTCTACTCTGTTACATGGGTATGCTATGAGTCAAAAATCAATTCTATAGCACCAAATGAAGAACATATTTATCAAAATCTTTCTAGTTCAACCACACTTTCTATTATTCTGACAATCAAAAACAAAATAAAATGAAAATAATGACAAATATTAGATTCAACAAGTTCTTTATAGTGTGATGAAGCAGAAGTCTGTAAGAAATCTATTTACACCCTTTTCAAAGGGGCTTTGCTACCTAAAATAGTTAAAAGAAATTAATTAGAAAAGTAGTCAGCTAGTATAGAACGAGCCTATAAAGAGTATATGGTTGGTTTTGCTCCATGCAGTTTATTACCTCTAAAATCCTGGCTTTCGTGGAAGCTGGTAGAAAGTATTAGATATTTAACTACTGATAGATGCTGACAAGTACCTGATTCTACAAATGATCTTTCACCACATTTGTGCACTGAAGTAAATAAAAAGATAATAAATATATTGAAAACTTTTTTCCATTTCTTTTGTCAACACTGTCCATATACTTGACTTAAGGGCTTTTCTTTACTTCTTGTTTTAAAGATAATAATTACATTATTTTCTTTCAGCTAATAATAAATTTACTTAAATTTCAATAAACTCTCACATCTCTCACCTGATTATACCGTACAAATTTAGTCAATGTTTTCAACAAATGTTTGTTCTTAATAAATATATGTATAATCTCTATGTCAAGCTCAGAAATATCAACTTTAATAAAAATTTCATCTTTAAAACATACAGCTTTCAAATACCACTGTTGCAGTTTTTGAAATGCCTTAAATTAAATCAGAATTTACAGCACCAATATTGTCACTTTTTTGGTAAGTTTTAAGAAAAAAAGAAAAATATGGTGGAGAAAATATAATTTCCAAGCCAAATATTTTATTAGGGGAGTGATTATGAGTACTGATGAATCTCGCTTGCTATCAATCACTAAACGTAGATATATATAAGCCTGGAAAACTGTAGCTGTAACATTTAAAATCATTTGGTACAATCTTCATGCATCCGAAAAACTCTAAATGTTTAGCTTTACTGGATTACATGGGGTGAAAGTACTTGCTTTTAAAGGATAAACCAAACCCACTGCCAATGAGTCGATCCCGACTCATAGCGACCCCACAGAGTTTCCAAAGCTGTAAATCTTTAAGCAAGCAGACTGCCACATCTTTCTCCCACGAAGTTGCTGCTGGTTTTGAACTGTCCACACTTCAGTTAGCAGTCGATTGATTTAACCACTGCATCACCAGGGCTCTTTCAAAGGATGGGAAATTGTTTTCTACATTATATAAGTACTACAAACAAATTTCAGAAAACGTGAAAAATGCAAGAAAATAGAAAATAAATGATCCTTTGTACTCCAACCATTACATCCATTATTAGAAATTTTACACATTTTCTTCTAGTCTTTTAATATGCATAGCTTTGTTGTTTTATAGCCATCATTTCATTCACAGGCTTTGTATAAAGGCAGGCATACTGTAAACACACAAGGATCACCACTGCATAGTAATAGTCTCTTTGTCCCAAACTATACTTTACATTTTGTGCAAAATTTAGGCCAATCAAAATAATTACACATCACAGTTAACTCTGTAACAAAAATATATAATCTTTGTTCATTTTCATAGAAAATTGTTATACAATTACTTTCTAATTAACTATATGCTTATACACATTACTCATATAGAAACGTATATGGCTATACAACTATATGCATTTCTAATTAAACACTTCCTTAGATTACTTACCTTTACCTATTTATCCCCTAAAAGCATCCTGAAATGAATCCAACTCACTAATTTTTTAACTGAAGAAAAGTGCTCTCAAAATTGCTAGTATTTTCCCCTAGTATAAGCTGCATGCTGGCAGCTTAACACATTCTGGATTTAATAATTCATCACATCTCTTTGATTGGAATTGATCTCTGAACAAGACAATACGCATTTAGAAAAAAACTGATTATCTTTAATAGAAAATGAGTGGATGTCAAAGAACATTCTGCTCTGCCTAATGAGGCTTTATAGATTAAGTGTAATTATCACTTAAACAAAGCTAAAAATCCTTTCTGTATAGAACAGCAATTAGCTCTCCTCTCAAAACAAAAGCTTATTGAACTTATAAAAATAAAGATATCTTTTCATCGTTAAGAAAGTAAGGGTCTGACTATGAACCAAAAGATTAAAAAATAAGAATTCTTACTTGAAGTATTATTACCTTTTAGTGACTGTATTTTGAACTAAAAAGCTGATCCAGTACACACAGACTATGTAAAATAACAACTGTGTTTCATTAAACAATTTTTTTTTTTAATTTAGAAAAGAAAAATCCTAGAATATATTTCCATAAAAAAGTTAAACCTCAGATAAATACATTTTGGTATTTTACAACTACCAGTAAAAAGACAGGTGAATTTGGACATAACTTGTTCCTTAAAAAATCATGAACAACAATGGAAAAAAAGGGTTTATGATGTAAGCAGAAAAACAGTGCCAGAAACCTTGGCTTCTAGCTATGCATCTGCCTTGTTAAGGCCGTATGACCAGGCTGTATGACCTTGGGAAACTCTCTCAATCTTCTGAGCTCTGAGAATAAAGCTCTTGCAGAATGAGGAAGGCCTTTCCATTTCTATACCTATAAAATGAGAGGGTAAGATAGGATGGAAAGCCTGCCTGTTCACAATAGAAAATACCAAGGGCCAGGAAAAATTTCTTTTTCAACATTATAATGGGTGAAACGGGAAAAAGAAAGGTTCAATCAAAAAAGAAAACAACAACTGGAGTTGGCTGAGCGTTTTTAACCTTTTTGAAACATTTTTATGCATATAATCTCATTTTAACTCTACTATAATCCTATGAGACTGGAAATGTAATTATTATTGTGTTCATCTGATAGATAAAGAAATTGAGGTTAAAGGAGGTATTATCTTTTTGTTTTTCAAAATCAAAATTATTTCATAGATTATCAAGATCTAGGTCTTTTCACTTCTTAACTAGAACTCCTTTCAATGGAGCCAATAAAGCTAGAGGGGATAATAAGTATAGACAATATGAGTCAGAAAGGAGTCGTGTTAGCACAGTGATTAAAACACTCCGCTGCTAAACTAAAGGTCCAAAATTGCTGCCACTCCACAGGAGAAAGATGGGGCAATCTGCTTCTGTAAAGATTTCAGCCTTGGAAACCCTATGGGGCAGTTCTACTTTGTCCTATAGGGTCATAAGCAACTTGACAACAACATGTTTGGTAGTATGAGTATGAGTTGGAGTCAACTTGGCGGCACATAAAGACAAGCTGAATACAAGTTAGTAACAGAGGGAAAACATTAGAGTTGGAATCGACTCGACGGCAGTAGGTTTGGTTTTGGTTTATGCCGTTCAAAGGGAGCTATGGTGATAAGTTCAGGAATACACAATTATATTAAAAAACTCAACTTCTGCAAAAAGCAGAAATTTCATTTACCTCATTTTAAGGAAGAAAAAAAATTCACCAAACTTGTGAATAATGTATCATATGTCATGGCATAATCAAATAGATAAGATCCTTTCAAAAAACTAAGGCATATTTATCCTTTTTTGGATTCACTTATAAAAACATGATTTTTCTCTTTTACCTTTTAGGGGACTAATGATTTCCTGTATTTCACATGAACATTCAGATAAACTATATAATCATTGATAGAATTAATTGGCAGGAAAAAGGTTTACTTGAATATGAAAAAGACAACTAGTATGTCAAAGCTCCTTGTTACTGAAACATAGTAAATTGAGGCCTTAGTGAGTGTTTACCATAAAGTTATATGTATAGCTTTACAAATAACTAACAAAAGGCAATGCTTCGGAGTGTAGTGAAATTTAATTCATTGAAGTTATGGTACTACTTTTTGGCTTAAAGACTGTACTTTTTAAAAAGTGGATACCTGCGGTCCATCTCTGGCTTCATAGAAGTCACCCACTCTTATTTTTGCACTGAAGCTGAAATTGTCCCTTGAGATATCCATTATTCCATTTCTGCTGAGATACTGAAAAAATCACATATTTTTCCACTTCAGGTTTTAATAATTACAACCCAGCTTTGATGTATAGCTATCTTCAGGACACTAATGTTTTGTATATTCTATTAAGGGGCTAAAGATTTATAGGAGATCAATTTAGGTTAAGTACATTAGTCCCAGACAAGACTTTTATTTGAGGAGTACACATTTTTTTTTTTTTTTTCATAAGCATGCTTGATAGGTACCAAATGTATATTATTTGGTGAAAAGTATGTACCTTTATTACTTCGGGGTACTGCCTAAGTTTCTTTCCACATGGAGCATAATATGCTACTTCTCCTTGAAGGCGCCCTCCAAAGTTTCTTATTCTTGTCTCTCTCTGCCAGCTACAGATAACAGAAATGAGGATTATGACATATTTAATTTTAAAAAAGCTTCTAAAAATAAAAAATTAAAGTACATGTGCTCTTTAGAAAACAAGAAATATACAAGAAAACAAAAATAATCTCATACAATCCACAAACATCTACTACTAAAATTATTTACATTTAGCTAAGTAATTTACTAAAAATAAAGGATTAAAGTAAAAATATTAAACACCATTAAATTTTTAAATCATAACTGGTATTTGGGTACTCAGAAATATTCAGTTAACATGTGTCTTTCTGTAGTAATTTTTTTTAAATCTGAAAAGCTTTAAGTGAGAAGGGTAAACTTGGCTCACTGCTCTTTGAGGCTCATAAACATTCAGTTCTAAACTCATCAGTTTCAATAAAACCATTTTAACCGAATTCTGCTTGAAACCCTCAGTTTTGCCCACAGTGGCTTTCACTGTCCTTTAATTCTATCTTAAAAAAAAAAACTTCGAGCACTCTTAACTATATTCCTGCCTTTTGCCAAATAATTTGCCCTTGGTTCTTTTTCAGTCAAATTCCACCTGGCTGCATGATCCCATCCCAGTTCTGCCACGCCTCTGCACAGCAGGTGGCTTTAATTTTAGTTTTCCCTTTTATCAACTTCTCTGCCTTTTGCTCTGGTACTTTCATACTAAAAAATACCATGCAGTATATTCACTTCTTTTACTAACAGTAGAGAAAAAGAAATCCGGTATACACCAAATATACATAAACAGATGGGGGGAAAGCAAAAAGAGAAACCTTATTTTGCATACCCATATTCCAAAGGAATACGTAGTTCACGTTCATCTGTTACTCTTCTTCTTTTGGAAGTGCCTTCAAGAAAATTCAACCAGTTAATATAAAAGGTTATTTATTATAGGTGACAATTTTTGGGATAGTTTAGAAACTTTTTTAAAATAATATTTTAGCAACTTGGATTATCTAGTGTATTCCTATAACTTGCACATTATTTTTAGATTTTTTCAACTGAACATGTATAAGGCAAGGTATTTTGATTTTTGTTTTGTCTGAAAGTCAGAATAACTAGCTTTTCTCTCTAAAGAAAACACAATCTACAGTAAATATACATAGCTTTTTTCTCCCTCTTTAATATAAAAAAAAATAATTACTAACAAAATGGCTAGAGAAGTAGGGGGGAAATAGTAGACACAGGTTTCAGAAAGTGTGCTTATAGCTGTTTTCTTTGAAAGTGTGGGTTTTCTCTTTCTGTTTATATGCCCACATATATTCACAGTCAAAAACACTACTAGGTGTTTTAATTAATCTAGACTACAAGTGTAGGATTTCAATTATATGTAAAGTTTCTCATAGACAATGATCAAGTTTCACAAATACAAATAACTGTATCTTACATTAGTAGTATATTAGTTTGTAGCAAATGAAAGCAAAACTAGAAATTCTGAAGAGTGACATGTAGGAAACCGTTAACAGTATTTTACTATACATCTTTCTTTTGTTAACTATTGAATGAGAATAGAGAGCAGTTTTGGAATGTTAAATGTAGAAACTTTTAATGAAGATCTCTAGGAGTTTATAAAAGGTTGAATAGAAAAAAGAAGACATGGCATGTGTTATATAAAAACCCAAATGTCAATAAAATTCTATATTTTAGGAGCACAAACTGAACACAAAAGCAGGTAAGTATTCAAAAGTAAGAGCTGTCATCAATCTGGTTCTTAAATTGGAAGTGCAGAGAATAAGAATACATGTTGACCTTTCTTAGCCAACCTAAAATCTAGCTATAACACTTGATTCCAATTAGATCATCTCGAACACTGTATAAACAAAAATTCTTGCCATAATACTACTTTATAATAATAAAAATAAACTGTAGGTACCAGAGTGCGGACTTGAAGTAAGTGTGGAGGAAGGTGTGCCAAGAAAAGCAGGTGACTGGGACTCAGAACATAAGGCAGCAGGAGCAGAGCCTGGGGCTTTTGCTATGTGGAGGTTACGAGGTGTTGAGTGGGCTGAGAGACTCATGGAAGGGCTTTTGACAGAGGAAGCAGTTTTATTCAGTTTCATGGAAGTTTTCTCTCCTTCAGTATCACTATCTGATTCATCTTGGTCTTTATCATCATCATCATCTTCTTCTTCTGATCCTTCTGTATCTGATTCTGAATTACTATCTGATTCTGGGAAGTAAAAGAATTATTGTATAACTAGATAAGCATCAATGGTTTGTAGTTTGTATCTAAATGGAATAGTTCAGGAACCAGCATCTAGGATTGAGAACTCAAATGAGCAACTTTCCCCAAGAGTAAGTGTAAAAATTACTGTCATAAGCTATTTGAGTACAATGTATATAAATTATAAATTCTCAAAATACTTCATTGAAAGTATCAGTTTTACTCAATACTTTAATCATATAACAGTTCTTCTCACATGACGTTATTCACACGATGAGTTCTGCTTAATGGCTTCAAAATCACTTTTAACTTAATGGGGGAAAGTAACGTATAGAAAGAATAGAACTGATTACTCAATTTAATAGGCTCCAATAAAGCCCAGTATGAGGAAGAGAATTCCCGTGTCATCGTTATCCTTTCATCTGGACTTTGAAGTAAAAGAAAACAATTTTCTGGGGAGATTCTTGGTTTTTTTGGCGTAGTTTTTCTACTTAGGTGCAAGACTTCATAGGCTTCCTAGGCTTTAAAAAGAATAGGCTTACAGAAACAATTATGATAGGATAATGTAGTGAAGCCTTGGTGGTATAGTGGTTAAGAGCTAGGTGCTAACCAAAAAGTCAGCAGTTTGAATCTACCAGCCGCTCCTTGGAAGCCCTATGGCAATTCTATTCTGTCCTATAGGGTCGCTGTGAGTTGGAACTGACTTGACGGCAATGCATATAATGTTGCGATTTACTAATTTAAGCTTGTTCTATCTATGTAGTCCTCCCATCCCTAACCCTCCCCCAATTTCAAGCCAAGACTCAGGCTTTCTACTTCCCTGGGGGGAGGGGAGAGGGCTGGATAAGGGTCACTGGGCAGGCATTTTAATGAAGTATGTATGCCTTCTGAAGAGATACACATTGAAGAAATTATGTAAGGGTATTTTTCTTTTTTTTTTTTTATTCTAAAGGGGCAAGAAGCAGCAGCATGCTTCCCACTGGTAGAACAAGGATGCTACCCAACTTCCAAAGTTTGGGTCATAGCAGTCTTGGACAAAGAGGATGCTGGTTACTATTGTGATAGATTAGATACTAGAGGCCCTTCCCCTCTTTTCTGGGCACCATAAGCAGCCCAGAGTACAATGGGTCCCTGAGAGGGAGAACTAACGTAAAATATCCTGACTTCACGGTGGGATGCAGACGTTAGATGAAAATGAGTTTAACACAAATAAAATCTTTCTTGCACATTTGAGTTTCTGGGCTAAGATTCACACCACATACTACCATACACATTCTAGGGAAGTCTGACTAAAGAATATACAATGCACCCATTCCTCCAGATACGTACAGTCTATTCCAGAATTAAGCATGATAAGCATAGGGCTGATACTTGGACTGTATCCTAATGGTTCCCAGAGCAACAGCTTTCGTGGAATTATGTTTTATGTGATGCTATCTGCTTACTTTGGTGTTCATAATTAAAAATAGCTTATGAAAGTTATCAATAGTGATATTCATTATATATCATGAAAAGCTGTATTTATGGGAACCTCAGGAAAAAGTCTCACCAGGAAAAGTTGTTCTTCCCTTGAACAAGTAGTTTGTTTTTACCTTATAGACACTTTTAGATTGCATAACTGACTATATTTTCCTACTCATATTGGCTGCTAGAAAATTTACAGTAGGGCTTATGGCTGGCCAGTAACAAATTCACGAACTTTGAGAATAGGCATTTCTTCTATGTATTTAAAATTTAAGCTATCTTGTATTTTCTGCTTTTAGTCTTCTGAGGAACAAGAAAGAAAGGGAAAGGAAAAAAGAAAGGAAAGAAGAAGGTAGGGGGAAAAATAACCTAGAAAGTGAATCAAAATAAAATCAGAGTACTCCAGATGTTTTATAATCAGTTCTTTCTTATGGACGGACATTAATATGGACTTAAGTTTGTAGGTACTTTCTGAATGATCATGATGATAATTTTACCTTCGTTCAAAATTTCTAACATTTAACATTTACATTTTAACAAGTAGCAGAAGAAATTTTTTTTAAAAAGGACAAATGAGTGGTCCTGAATGAAATAAAAATTAACCAAGTTGATGAAATCATCTCCTCATTCATATATCATTTATATTCACTTCAAAGTTTATTACTTGCTTAATGTCAAATGAATAACAAAGCTGATAATTTAACTTAGGATTTCCAATTTAAATTACTCCCTCCTGTACTTTATCAGATCATTACAGAAATGTACATAGCTGTGTGAAACACAGTGAATGGCAATGACTGTAAGTCTGTGAATTAAGACGCTCCTTAAAATGTTTTGGTTCACATAGCATTTAGAGAAATACCTCAACTTTTAAAATAGAAAATAACCTGATTGGCTGTCATCAGATTCATCATCTTCATCATCTTCCTCATCTTCTTCCTCTTCATCCTCATTTGAATCTTCAGAATCTTTACTACTGGGAATGTCTGAATCTGTTCCTCTGAACTGTTCCACTAAGGATTTTGCAGGATGAGGGTGATGCTGTGTTTGTAGTGTGTTTGCATTATTGCTAACTGCTTTTTCCTTCCCTTGACTATGCAGTATAGGAGAGGCAGAGGGCATTACAGGTGTTTGATTGCCAGGGGTTCTTCTCCCACTTGTACTCAAATTTACAGGTGAGGAAAAAGGGGTGCTACTTACAGAAGCAATGTTTTCATTAATCCTACTCTGTATTTTAGTTTTGGTAGTAAGTGCTAGAGGAGCTTCTTGAATGACGCTTTGAATAACTCCATTTGGTTGGTGATTACCTAAAAGTGCATTTGTCAAGAATGGATTAGGGTGGTTATTTTCTAATGTTTGTTTTGGATGTGCTGGTGAACTAGAGGTTGCTTTTGGATTTGACAAAGCTGCAATAACCTTCTTCAGGCTCTTAGATGACTCCTGTTTCTTTAACTGTGCTGGGAATGTCTGTTTACATTGTTCCTGTTGAAACAGAAGTTAAACAAAACAATAATGTACAATAACAGCAAAGATTGCTTTTATTTACCTTCAGTATCTGAAAACAGCTGGTCATATACAAATCGAAATCATTAAATACAAGTGCTGTAAAGGAGTGGCAGCAATGACTAGTTGGTTGGTGAACCTTGGCTAGACCTAATATATTTAAAATTGAATTCATTTTTCTTCCTTGAAATATATATGTTTTCTGACTGTTGCTCCCATTCTCCCAATAATTCAAATATGGAACCTAAAAACATCTCTTAATGTTCTCTTTTCCAAGTCAGCCATATATTACCATGTCTTCTGGATTTTTTCATTAAATATTGCTCAAATTAAAGGCATACTATCACTCCTTCCCACCCAACTCCCAATATACACTACAAACCAATGCCAGTTCTATCTCATTTTATTATATTAGCTCCTTGGTCAAAAGACTTTAGTGCCTCTCCCCTCATTAAGTCCAAACACTTTATTTTGATATTCAAATTACTTTAAAATTAGGCAATAATATAACTTTCCAGTCAAGCCAGAAAATTTGCCATGCCTTGTGAATGTCATACTTTCACTACCTTCACATTTTGCTATAACCATTTTCTCTACATGAAATGTTCCCCTCTTAAAAATTTTAAGCTGATGAAATCCTGTTCATTCTTCAAGACCCAACCCAAGAGGTCCTCCATGTTTGTCCTAGCGGGAGTGAGAAGCACACTTTGCCTCTCCATTTTGAACTCCTTTATGTTCTTATATTCTACCCTATACTGCTTATAGTAGTACACGTAGTATATATAGTAACATACGTAACATAAGAAGACCTGATGGTGCAATGGTTAAGCGCTTGACTGCTAGCCAAAAGGGTAGCAGGTCGAACCCACCAAGAGGTTCCACAGAAGAAAGACCTGGAGATCTGCTTCCATAAAGATTATGCCAAGAAAACCTTATGGAGCCATTCTAGTCTGTCACAAGGGGCAACTATGAGTCAAAATCAACTTGATGGCACCTAACAACAACATAGGTAATAAATGCTTCTCTGCTTTAAACCTCTAAAGAGTTAAGTCTACATCTTTGCTATGTTTCATAAGAGTAGGAGCCCTGTATGTTATTCATCTTTAGTGTCTTCCCAAAACCTAGCTTAGAGCCTTGAATTTGGCATGTACTCAAAAAAAATTGTAGATTGCTGAACGAATGATTGATTTTTAGGGCAAGAAGAACTTCTTGAGGCAAAGATTTAGGATACTAAACTGGTGGGAATGGTGGCTCAGCATTCTGTGGGCTCTTCATTAGAGTGCCTTTAGCACATTAACATGGGAAAGAGTACAATAACATGCTTTCTTGGGAAAAAATTTATTTGTAAATGCCATTAAGCCATAAAACTTACCTCTGTAAATAAGAAACAAAAAATAACTTAGTTATTGAAATCCCCTTGAAAACAATAAAAGTATATAAATTTCATTAAGTTAGTGTAATTAAAATAAACTATAAAAAATAAAGTAAAATAAAACTATTGAAATATTTTAATAGAAGAGGAATTGAATTTCCTAAGATAAATTGTGAGTGAAAATGACTGCTGCAAAATTAAAAAATCAGTAATGTTATCAGTATCAGATCCAGGCTCCTAACACTCAAGTCAGCAAAGATTTGTGGTGATTTTATAAGTATAGATAAAGATAAAATTGCATACAAAATGACTTATTAAGTATTTTAAAGCAACAGTACTGGCAGATAATAAGTAATTCTTATATAAACTTCTGTCTCTTATTTAACATCTATATTAGTTTAGAAAATTAAATTATTAATTTTATTTGGTGAATAAAATCTGGAAATTATACTAAATCATTTTGTTTACCTTTAAAATGAATTTCATAGTATTTTCATAGTATTTATTACATAAAATAAGTATTTCTTAAGTAAAATGTTTTTACATAAGATTTAAATTTTCAGAAGAAGAAATCAGTATAATACGTCAGACTACAATAAATGTCACCTAATGATTTTGTACCTTTTTTTATAGGGAATAAATTTTTTCTTCTAAAACACAGGACCATGAAAACAAAAACTTTCCCTTTAGTTTCATGTTTTAATTTTCTGTAATTGTTTCTATTAATACTCATATATTAAAACCTAAAAGTTTTCAAGAACAACCAAAGATTCCTACATTTTATTTTAAGGCTAATATCGGTTACTGTTTTATAATACACATAGACTTTCTGATATTAATGGTACATAAAAAGAATGGTGGCATTGGTGGTTCAGTGGTACAATTCTCACCTTCCCTGTGGGACAGCTTAGTTCAATTCCCAGCCAATACACCTCATTTGCAGCCATCAGCTATCTATCAGTGGAGGCTTGCATGTTGCTGGGATGTTGAACAGGTTTCAGAAGAGCTTTCAAACTAAGATGAACTAGGAAGAAAGGCCTGGAAATCTACTTCAAAAAATCAGCCAATGAAACCCTTATGGATCACAACAGTCTAATCTGCAACCAATCATGGGGATGGTGCAGGACTAGGCAACGTTTCATTCCGTTTTGCATGGGGTCACCATGAGTTGGGGGCTGGCTCCATGACAGTTAACAACAATAACACATAAGAAGAGGGGTGAGGAGAAAACTGAGACCTATATATCAGGAAAACGTCTTGATTTTGAAGGACAGGGGTATAGAAACAGAGACGTTTGAAGCTCTGTCCTGCCTCCAACTTCTCCCTCCCCCAGCTCCCACATGAATTCCTTCAGGCTTAAAACTCACTTTGAGTGAGTTTTAGTTATTAAAAACTTTCAAGGCAACACATACTTAAAAAAAAAATTTACTTAATACCTATCAAATTCCACCCTTGAATTATATATCCAATTAGTGTATACTGATTTGAATCAAGCATCCACAATGAAAAGATACTGAAGGATCCAATAATTAAATAACACCCAGGAATCATAAACTAGTTAAGGAGGCAGATACACACACAGAAACCCTGGTGGAAACAGAGCAGGTATCATGAAACGAATGAGATTACTGTAATGAATAAGGCAAAATTCCATATGGTACTCTGTCATATAAAGAAAAACAGAAGTCATATAAAAAATAAAGATGTATTTATAAAATCCACCACTCATCTGTCAGTTTGTCTTACTGTGGTGGCTTGCACGCTGCTGTGATGCTAGAAGCTATGCCACCAGTATTTCAAATATCAGCAGGGTCACCCATGGCGGACAGGTTTCAGCGCAGCTTCCAGATTAAGACAGGTGAGGAAGAAGAACCTGGCGATCTACTTCTAAAAAAAATGGCCAGTGAAAACTTCACAAACAGCAGTGGAACACTGTCAGATATAGTGCCAGAAGATGAGCCTCTCAGGTGGGAAGGCACTTCTCATGGATGGAATTATATCCCCCCCCGAAATGTGTGTATTAACTTGGTTAGGCCATGATTTCCAGTATTCTGTGGTTGTCCTCCATTTGATGATTGTAATTTTATGTTAAAGAAGATTAGGATGGGAATTTAACACCCTTACCAGGTCACATCCCTGATCCAATGTAAATGGAGCTTCCCTGGGGTGTGGCCTGAACCACTTTTTATCGCTCAAGAGATAAAATGAAAGGAAAGCTAGCAGAGAGTGGGGACCTCATACCACCAAGAAAGAGGCATCAGGAGCATGTCCTCTAGACCCAAGGTTCCTGTGTGAAGAAGCTCCTAGTCCAGGAAAACAATGATAAGACGGCAGACAGAGAATGTCTTCCCCTGGAGCCGATACCCTGAATTTGAACTTTTAGTCTGCTTTATTGTGAGGAAATAAGTTTCTCTTTGTTAAAGCCATGCACTTGTGGTATTTCTATTATAGCAGTACTAGACTAAAAAAAAAAAAAAAGCAGCATTCAAAATACAACTGGGGACAAAGTGTTTCCTAAAAGTATATATATTACAAAAAAAACCTGCTGCCATTGAGTTGATTTTGACTCACAGCAACCCTATAGGACAGAGTAGAACTGCCCCATAGAGTTTCCAAGAGTAGCTGGTGGATTTGAATTGCAGCTGAACGCTTAACCACTGTGCCACCAGGGCTTCCCTAAAAGTATAGTTGACCTTTATGATGTGGATGGAGTAAAGCTTCCGGGACTTTCATTCGCTGATGTGGTATGACTCAAAATGAGAACACTCTATTGCAAACAATCATTAATAATCAGAACGTGGAATGTATAAAGTATGAATCTAACAAAATTGGAAGTTGTCAAATATGAAATAGAATGTATAAAGATTGATATCCTAGTGTCTTAGTCATCCAGTGCTGCTGTAAGAGAAATACCACAAGTAGATGGCTTTAACAAAGAGAAGTTTATTCTTTCACAGTCCAGTAGGCTAGAAGTCCGAATTCAGGGTGCCAGCTCCAGGGGAAGGCTTTCTTTCTCTGTTGGCTCTGGAGAAAGGTCCTTGTCATCAGTCTTCCCTTGATCTGGGAGTGTCTCAGTGCAGGAACCTCAGGTCCAAAGGATGGACTGTGCTCCCAGCGCTTTCTTGGTGGTATAAGGTTCCCATGTCTCTCTGCTTGCTTCTCTCTTTTATAAATCTCCAAAGAGACTGGCTTAAGAAACTATCTAATCTTGTAAACCTCATCAATATAACTGCCACTAATCCATCTTATTACATTATAGTGATGGGATTTACAACACGTAGGAAAATCACATCAGATGATAAAATGGTAGAAAACCATACAATCATATAAGGGAGTCATGACCTAGCCAAGTTGGCAGATATTTTGGGGGAACACAATTCAATCCATGACACCTAGGCATTAGTGAGCTGAAATGGAGTGGTGCTGGCCATTTGAATCAGACAATCATATGGTCTACTATGCCGGGAATGGCAGATTCAAGAGGAATGTTGTCACATTCATCATCAAGAAGAACATTTCGAAATCTGTTCTGAAGTACAACACTGTCAGTGATAGGATAATATCCATATGCCTACAAGAAAAACCAGTTAATATGACTGTTATTCAAACTTACTCACCAACCACTAATAAGTAAAATGAAGAAACTGAAGATTTTACCAACTTTTGCAGTCTGAAATTGATCAAGCCTGCAATCACGATGCATTAATAATTACTAGTGATTAAAATGTGAAAGTTGGAAACAAAGAAGAAAGATCAGCAGTTGGAAAATATGGCCTTAGTGAGAGAAATGACACCACAGACTGCATGACAGAACAAGACCAATGACTAATTCATTGCAAATACTTTTTTTCAACAATATAAACAACAACTATACATGTGGGCCTTGCTGAATGGAATAAACAAGAATCAAATTGACTACATTTGTGGAAAGAGATGATGGAGAATCTCAATATCATCAGTTAGAACAAGGCCAGGAAATGAATCAATGTAATCGACCACATAAATAAAACAAAAGAATCATATGATCATCTCAGTAGACAGAGAAAAGGCATTTGACAAAGTCCAACACCCATTCCTGATTAAAAAAAAAAAACAAAAAAACTCAATAAAATAGGAATAGAAGGGAAATTCCTCAATATAATAAAGGGGCAGTCCTGATGGTGCAGCAGTTAAGAGCTTGGCTGCTAACCAAAAGGTTGGCAGTTCGAATCCACCAGCTGCTCCTTGGAAACCCTGTGGGGCAGTTCTACTCTTTCCTATAGGGTCACTATGGGTCGAAATCATTCATCAGCAAGGATTCTGGATATAAAACCAGCAGCCAACATAATTCTCAATGCAGAGAGGCTGAAAACATTCCCCCTGAGAAAAGGAACACGACAAGGATGCCCTTTATCACTACTCTTATTTAACACTGTGCTGGAAGTCCTAGCTAGAGAAACAATGCAAGAACAAGAAATAAAGGGCATCCAAATTGGTAGGAAAGAAGTAAAGCTATCCCTATTTGCAGATGATATGATACTACACATACAGAACTTAAAAGACTCCACAAGAAAACTACTGGAATAGATTCAGCAGAGTTGCAGGATATGTGATAAATATACAAAAATCACTTGGATTCCTACATGACAATAAAGAGAACTATGAAAAGGAAATCAGGAAAGCAATACCATTCATAATAGCCTGTAAAAAATAAAATACTTGGGAATAAATCTAACCAGGGATGTAAAAGATCTATGCAAAGAAAACTATAAAACACTACTGCAAGAAACCAAAACAGACCTACATAAACAGAAAAACATACCATGCTCATGGACAGGTAGACCTAACATTATGAAAAGGTCAATTCTACTCAAAGCATTCTATAAATACAATGTAATCCCAATCCAAATGCCAACAGCATTCTTTAACGAGATGGAAGAAATAAGCATTAACTTTATATGGAAACAAAAGAGGCTGTGGATATGTAAAGTGTTAATGAAGAAGAACAAAGTAGGAGGCCTCACACTACCTGACCTCAGAACCTACTATACAGCTATGGTTAGTCAAAACAGCCTGGTACGGGTATAATGACAGACACATTGACCAATGGAACAGAATTGAGAGCTCAGATGTAAATCCATCCACCTATGGTCACCTGATCTTTGACAAAGGCCCAAAGTCCATTAAATGAGGAAAAGACAGTCTTTTTAACAAATGGCGCAGGTAAAACTGGACGTTCATTTGTAAAAAAACGACACAAGACCCATACTTCACACCATATGTAAAAACTAACTCAAAATGGATCAATGACCTAAAAATAAAACCAAAAACTACAAAGGTCACAGAAAAAAAGATAGGGTCAATGCTAGGGGCCCTAATAAATACATATATTACAAACCATAACAATACACAAACTCCAGAAGATAAGCCCGATAACTGGGATCTTCTAAAAATTAAATATTTATTGTCATCAAAGACTTCACCAAAAGAGTGAAAAGAGAACCTACAGACTGGGAAAAAAATTTTGGCTATAACATATCTGACAAAGGTCTAATCTCTAAAATCTATAGGAAAATCCAATACCTCTGCAACAAAAAGACAAATAATCCAATTTAAAAAATTGGCAAAGAATATGAACAGATACTTTACCAAAGAAGACATTCAGGCGGCTAATAGACACATGAGGAAATGCTCGGGATCAGTAGCCATTAGAGAAATGCAAATCAAAACTACAATGAAAAACCATCTCACCCCAACATTACTGGCATGAATCAAAACAACAAAATATAACAAATGTTGGAGAGGCTGTGGGGAGAATGGGAACTCTTATGCATTGCTGGCAGGAACAGAATCTTTTATAATGCAAATAACTCTTCTGTGGCTCTGTAAATTCATTTATCTTAAAATGAGATATACAAAAATAAATAATTGAGATAACCTAAACAATGTAATTTCTAATTTGCTTATTTTAATTGTGAAGTCAATTAATGTGATTTCAATACTAATAGTACCTGCTATGTTTGAGCACTTGAAGCACTTACTAATGGAGATCAGAGGCCACAGCCTTCAGTACGGATTGCACCTCAACATAAAGAAAACAAAAATCCTCACAACTGAACCAATAAGCAACATCATGATAAACAGAGGAAAGATTGAAGTTGTCAAGGATTTCATTTTACTTGGATCCACAATCAACAGCCATGGAAACAGCAGTCAAGAAATCAAAAGACGCATTGCATGGGGTAAATCTGCTGCAAAGTACCTCTTTAAAGTATTAAACAGCAAAGTTGTCACCTTGAAGACTAAGGTGCTCCTGACCCAAGGCATGGTATTTTCAATCATATCATATGCATGTGGAAGCTGGACAATGAATAAGGATCACTGAATAAGAACTGCTGCCTTTGAATTGTGGTGTTAGCGAATACTGAATATTCCATGGAGCGCCAAAAGAATGAACAAATCTGTCTTGGAAGAGGTACAACCAGAATGCTCCTTAGAAGCAAGGATGGCGAGACTGCGTCTTACATACTTTGGACATGTTGTCAAAGGAAGGATCAGTCCCTGGCGAAGGACATCATGCTTGGCAGAGTACAGGGTGAGCAGGAAAGAGGAAGACCCTCAATGAGGTGGATTGACAAAGTGGCTACAACAGTGAGCTCAAGCAAAACGATTGTAAGGATGGCTTAGGACCGGGCAGTGTTTAGTTCTGTTGTGCACAGAGTTGCTATCAGTGAGAACCGACAGCACCTAACAACAACAACAACGTTTGAGCAGTACATTACCAGACCTAATGAAAAAAAAAGACATGATTGGATTGCCAAAAATATATTAAATGGGTGAGTAGGTAAATAAAAATTCAGAGAAATTCAGTTGGCTGATGCCTATATTCTATTCCCGACAATAAGAAAGATTAAAATCTAGGGTAGAATTTAATTTAAATTTGTGTATTGTAAAAAAACCCATAAAAAGTTGTAAGACTATATAAAAGCACTTTTTCTAATAGCAAAATTCTACTATAAACAAATTTAACTTACCCGTTTGGATCGCAATTCACTGGTCAAAGAACTAGATTCTTCAGAGGTATTTTTATTCCCTGCTTTAAGTACATCAGGAGAAGGAACTATGAGTTTCATGTAAGTTTCCTTTTTGGCTTGATTTACCAAAGATAAAGGTTTCACATTGGTCACCAATCCCGTAGACTGTATTACACTGGTGTGTTTGTTCACAGATTCCTCCTTTGCCTGAGAGCTTTGGAAAATAAATGGAAGCTGCTGTGACAAAACCTGAGGCTGCTTCTGCTGGGATTGGAATGATGAGTGAGTCTGGGATTCAGACACAAGAGGTAATGGCTGGTGTATTCTTTTTTCCTGGGCTTTTTCAGTTGCTTTCTGTCCATCTGCTTTTGGGTCTGAAATACCATGTAATAGCACCTGTAAATAAAAATTAAAAGAAAACTCTTCAATGTCTCAAAACAAAGAACATCAAGCAGTAAAATTTGAAGGAAAAAGGGTACTTTAAAAAGCGTCCCTCACATATACACTGCTGGTGGGAATGTAAAATGGTACAACCACTTTGGAAATCGATTTGGCGCTTCCTTAAAAAGCTAGAAATAGAGCTACCATACGATCCAGCAATCCTACTCCTTGGAATATATCCTAGAGAAATAAGAGCCTTTACACGAACAGATATATGCACACCCATGTTCACTGCAGCACTGTTTACAATAGCAAAAAGATGGAAGCAACCAACGTGACCACCAACAGATGAATGGTTAAATAAATTATGGTATATTCACAGAATGGAATACTACGCATCAATAAAGAACAATGATGAATCTGTGAAACATTTCATAACATGGAGGAATCTGGAAGGCATTATGCTGAGTGAAATTAGTCACTTACAAAAGGACAAATATTGGATGAGACCACTATTATAAGAATTCAAAACATAGTTTAAACAGAGAAGAATATATTCTTTGATGGCTACGAGAGCCAGGAGGGAGGGAGGGAGACGGGTTTTCACTAATTAGATAGTAGATAAGAGCTATTTCAGGTGAAGGGAAAGACAACACACAATACAGGAGAGGTCAGCACAACTGGACTAAACCAAAAGCAAAGAAGGTTCCTGAATAAAGTGAATGCTTCAAAGACCAGCGTAGCAGGGGAGGTGGTTTGGGGACCATAGCTCCAGGGGACATGTAAGTCAATTGGCATAATGAAATCTATTAAGAAAACATTCTGCATCCCACTTTGAAGAGTGGCATCTGGGGTCTTAAACACTAGCAAGCGGCCATCTAAGATATATCAATTGGTCTCAACCCACATGGGGCAAAGGAGAATGAAGAACGCCAAAGATACAAGGTAATCATGAGCCCAAGAGACAGAAAGGGACACATAAACCAGAGACTACATCAGCCTGAGACTAGAAGAACTAGATGGTGCCCGGCTATAATTGATGACTGCCCTGACAGGGAACACAACAGAGAACCCCTGAGGGAGCAGAAGAGCAGTGGGATGCAGACCCCAAATTCTTATAAAAAGACCAGACTTAATGGTCTGACTGAGACTAGAAGGACCCCAGAGGTCATGGTCTCCAGAGCTTTTGTTAGCCCAAGACAAGAACCATTCCCAAAGCCAACTCTTCAGACAGGGATTGGACTGGTCTAAGGGATAGAAAACGATACTGGTGAAGAGCGAGCTCTTTGGAGCAAGTAGACACATGAGACTATGTGGGCAGCTCCTGTCTGGAGAAGAGATGAGAGGGCAGATGGAATAGAAGCTGGTTGAATGGACACAAAAATAGAGAGTGGAAGGAAGGAGTGTGCTCTCTCACTAGATGGAGAGCAACTAGGAGTATATAGCAAGGTGTATGTAAGTTTTTATATGAGGGACTGACTTGGTTTGTAAACTTTCACTTAAAGCACAATAAAAATGGAAAAAAGTGTTCCTAATGACTTTAAATATATAACGGTCATTAAAATACACCAAATGTTTTTTTTAAAAATGTTTTCCCATTGCCTATTTTTCTTATGCAAAAATAAGAACTAAAGGTAATGATTTCAATTTTAAAACTTTTATCACTTTTGCAAGTCAAGGTTAATCAATTAAAGGACACTGTCAATGAAATTATTTATACCTGGTTGTTACTTTTGTGTTGTGCTTCACTCTCTGAATCAGAATCATCATCTTCACTTTCTTCAATACTTTGATCTTCTTCCTCTTCATCTTCCTCTAAGTCATCTGAATCGCTACTACTAATGCCTTCACTTGAGGTGTCTGATGATGTGCCCGAATCACTATCACTGTTGCTAGAACTTTCCATAGTTTTTTTCCTTGGTTTCTGAAAAAAGACAAGATTTTTATCAAGATTTTATTTTTAGAAAGAATTCAAGCTTCAGTAAGATAAATGCTATTTTAATTTTCGAGTGATATTTATAATTTCAATTCGTAATTTTAAGGAAAAGGAAAAAGTCAGATGTTGTAGGGCTAATTATTCAACAAATTGATCAAATTAACTTATCTGATAGGAATTCCTCTACAACAAAATGCAAGCTCTTGTCACATGCAGCAAGCATATTGGAATTATCAACATAATATATACATAGATTTAGTCATAAGACTACCTTGCTTCAAAATGTACAATAGATTAAAAAGAGCAATTTATAAAACAGTAATTCCAATTATAAGGGTCACATACACTAAAGTTGCATATTTAGCCTACTCTTCCTTCTTTATGCAGATAGTGAATCAGTAGCCAAATATTTACCTGTAACATGTCAAACAATATTCTAGATGCCAGACTTCAACAGTGTCTAAGACAGAGTCCTTGCCTTCCAGAAACTTACATTCTCGTGATGGTGGAAATGGGGAATAATTCCACATAGCAATAATTCTACATAGCAATAAGTGTTGTAAAGAAGCTAAAATAGGTAGCGTAAGACTTGGGGAGACTGCTTTAATTAGGATCAAGGAATTTTATTTTTATATTTCATATTGGAAAAGATAAAAAAATATGATAGAGGAGAAAGATTAATTTCTAGGACACGTAAGACCCTATAGGCAAAAATAAATCCAAAGCTAGCAGAAAGGTATGTTAGGTTACATAAAAAGTAAGTTTTGGGTTTAAAGAACAGACAGCAGTAGCAGATAAAAAGAGGAAAAATCATGAGATGAGTTATAATTACATATCATTGGAAAAAAAAGGTTAAAACTCTACCAACAGAAAGACTGAAAAGGAGAAATGTTGAAATGATAGAGCAACAAGATTAAGCACAAACCAAAGTTACTTAGGAGTATTTCAACAGCATTTGCTAAGAGATAAAAGGAAGAACAAAATATACAAAAAGCAGCACTGAATTACAAAAGTGGTTTCTCCATTATGGTCTTGAAGAAATACAGCTTTTCATGACTGCTGGCTTGAGGAATGAAAGATAATTAATACACCTCTTCTAAAAACCAAAACCAAACACATTGCCATAGAGTTGATTCCAACTCATAACAACCCTCTAGGACAGGGCAGAACTGCCCCATAGAGTTTCCAAGGAGTAGCTCGTGGATTCGAACTGCCAACTTTCTGGTTAGCAGCTGAGTTCTTAACCAGTATACCACCAGGGCTCCTTTTCTAGAGGTAGTCAATTTGAAGCCATAGTTAAAAGACTCCAAATCTACATTCTTTCCTTTGCGTCCTGTGAATTTTATTGAAGTCACATAAAATGCATATTAGTGAGGAAAGTGATCTGCACTCCTGCCGTTAACTGCTCCAAAAATTAGCTACTGTAATTCATTAAGCCGACTGGCAGTTACCATAATTCTTGATCTCCTTCCCTTAAAGAAAAACAGAAATGAGGAACTTAACTGCCGAAACCAAAAAACCAAACCCACTGCCATCGAGTCGATTCCGACTCATAGCGACCCTATAGGACAGAGTAGAACTGCCCCGTAGAGTTTCCAAGGAGCGCCTGGCGGATTCAAACTGCCGACCTTTTGGTTAGCAGCCTTAGCACTTTAACCGCCACTCCACCAGGATTTCCGAACTTAACTACAAGCCAAGCCAAGCCAAGCCAAGCCCAGTGCCATCGAGTCGATTCCGACTCGTAGCGACCCTATATGGGGCAGTTCTACTCTGTCCTATAGGGTCGCTATGAGCTATGAACTTAACTACAGTAGTGTGGAAATCACAGAATAAAAAAGACCAGAAGGTGGTAATTAAAGGGAAACAACAATATTACAGTAATATTAAATATACCTTTTATTTGGCAGAGCAATACTTCCTTCTTTGCAACCAAAATGTGTTGTGGGTTTCTAAGACTCTGTAGTGAGACTACAGAATCATAAGGAATCTAAACTGAAGTTATAACTTTTGGTTTTAGTAGGGGCTAAAAAGGGAAAGGGAAGACAGAGCTATGGTGATTTAGCAGAGAAAAATCAAATATTTCAATGCTCAAGTAATCTATGTGTAGATTTTTATTTTTATTTATTGATGGCATGAAAAAAGGGTCTACACTTATCAGGAGTTGTTCTAGAGGTCTTGGTTCTAAGGTTTTACGGTGTGTACGATTCATTTGCAGAACTTATTGATACCAGCATATTCCTGGGTTCCACTTCCAAAAGGGGCACAGGGATCCAATTAACAAGTGCTTAATGTAGTTCTAATGCAGATGGTCTGCAGAGCATACTTTGACAGTGTGCAAAGACTCTGCATTTTTTTTTAATAATTTATTTTGTTGTTGTTGAAAATATACATGGCAAAACATACACCAACTGAACAACTTCTACATGAACAATTCAGTGACATTGCTGACATTCTTCAAGTTGTACAATCTCTAAATAGGCTTAATGTTTGTGTATTTTAGCCTGAGACTTATTTTGTTTACTTGATTTTAAATATCTATATTTGTTTTAAATACATATGCAGGCTATATGAGGGAATTGGACTTAGTGAGTTAAATAACCACACCGCCCCCCGCCCGCCCGCAAAAAGAGAGATCAAAATTAGCTAAGGAACATTTTTTTCAAACTACACATAGAAAGGGCTCATGAAGAAATTTTTAAAAAGCTTAAAACTGAAAATTAGTGGGTAAAAATATAGAGAATTTTCTTCCTAAGTTCCATTTTACTTCATCTCCATTTTACTTGAACACCTACTACCACAAACTCCTGCCAGATCATGTGTTATACAAAAATGCAGCACTTCTGAAATCTTAAGTTCTATATCCCTCATTTTTTCTTTCATTTTTGTTGTTACCTTTAATTTTTTTTAATTGTGGTAAATATATATGTAACAAAATATTTGCCAGTTCAACATTTTTCACATGCACAATTTAGTGACATTAATTACATTCATCATGTTGTTCAGCCATTACCACTCAAAAACCAAAACCTGTTGCTGTCGGCTTCAACTCATAGCAACCCTATGCAGGATAGCAGAACTGCCCCATAGGTTTCCAAGAAGCAGCTGGTAGATTCGAACTGCTGACCTTTTGGTTATCAGCGAGCTCTTAACCACTGTTCCACCAGGGCTCTCCACTGCCACTATCCATTTCTAAATTTTTCTATCACACTTAACAGAAGCTCAGTGTCCCCTAAGCAACGAGTCTCTTTCCCCCTCACTCCCGACTGCCCCTGTAACCACTAATAAACTTGGGTTTCTATACACTTGCCTATTCTAGATATTTCCTGTAAGTGGGATCATACAGTTTGATTATTTGTAACTAACTTATTCAACGTGTTTTCAAGGTTTATTCATGTTGTAGTATGTATCATGACTTCATTTCTCTTTATGGCTGAGTAATGTTCCACTGTGTGTGTGTATGTGTGTATATCACATTTTATTTATCCATTCATCTATTTCCACGTTTTGGCTATCATAAATAGTGCTGTAGTGAACACCGTTATACAAGTATCTGTGTTCCTGTTCTCAGTTCTTTTGGGTGTATACCCAGAGTGGAACTGTTGGATCACAGAGTACCATATTTTTAAGCAAACAACACGCACCTTTGAAGTTTGTTTGCCAACCACGCCATCCCCCTGCGAGGTATTTTCGTAAGTGGGGTATTCTAAATATTTTTTACAGCAACATGTAAAAAAAATTGGCTTAGTGTTGCTTGTGAAAATACCTCGTTGGGGGGGGTGGGTATGGTTAGCAAACAAACGTAGAAGGTGTACGTGTTCATTTGTGTAAAAGTATGGTAATTCTGTTTAACTTTTTGAAAAACTACCAAAACGTTTTCACAGCAGCTATACCATTTTACAACCCCACTAGCGATGGACAAGGATTCCAATTTCTCTAAATCCTTGCCAACACCTGTTGTTTTCTTTCTTTCTTTCTTTTTTCTTTAATCATAGCCATCTTAGTGGGTGTGAAGTGCTATCTCCTTGTGGTTTTGATTTCCATTAGTATCCCTCACTTTGACAACCAATCTCTCTCAAGTATTATTTCTACTTAGCTGTCTATAGACATCTGTTTCCTCAGAATCTGTCTCATATCATTATGAGAATCTTATATCATTAAAAGGTCTTTCTGTAAGTTTTTAGTACCTGCTCCTGGTCATAGTTTTTATTTTAGCAACACTGATTTTGTTTAGGAATGTCAATGTAGGTTGCTCATTAGAACTAAGGACAGGGACTATCATATTTATGCCTCTAAAGTCTTGCACATGTCTGATTAATTGAACCAGATTTTAGCACTATTTCTAAGAGGTAGGATAGTGTAGAGGTTAAAAGCACGAACATGTACTTAAAAAAAATACATGTAGAAATATTTCTAATGATATGTCTACCCATACTGCTCTTGGTACCAATACTATATCAGACAGAGCCTGGTCAGGAGGCAGAAGCCACACTAGTAATGTGAACAGAAGAATTTTTTTTAAATTGTGCTTTAGATGAAGGTTTACAGAACAAATTAGTCTCTCATTAAACAATTAATACATGTATTGTTTTGTGACATTGGCTGTCAACCCCATAACATGTCAACACTCCTTCCTTCTTGAACTTGGGTTCCCTATTACCAACTTTCCTGCCCCCTCCTGCCTTCTAGTCCTTGCCCCTAGGCTGGTGTGCCCCTTTAGTCTCGTATACATGGTTGGGTTGTGCTTATTATTGTTTGTTTTATGGACCTGTCTAATCTTTGGATGAAGGGTGAACCTCAGGAGCGACTTTGATTTAAAAGGGTGTCTGGGGCCATACTCTTGGGGTTTCTCCAATCTCTGTCAGACTAGTAAGTCTGGTCTTTTTTGGGGAGTTAGAATTTTGTTCCACATTTTTCTCTAGCTGTCTGGGACCCTGTTTTGTGATCTCTGTCAGAGCAGTCAGTGGTGGTAGCCGGGCACCATCTAGTTGTGCTGTATACAGTCAGGTGGAGGCCGTGGTAGTTGTGGTTCATTAGTCCTTTGGACTAATCTTTCTCCTGTGTCTTCAGTTTTCTTCATTCTTCCTTGCTCCAGGTGGGGTGGGGCCAATGAAGTATTTTAGATGACTACTCAAATCTTTTAAGACTACAGATGCTACTGACCAAAGTAGGATGCAGAACATTTTATCAACTATGTTATGCCAACTGAGCTAGATGTCCCCTGAGACCACAGTCCTCAGCCCAATAATTCAGTCTCTCAGGGAGTTTGGATGTGTCTATGAAGCTTCTGTGACCTTGCCTTGGTCAAGTTGTGCTAATGTCCCCAGTATTTTGTACTGTCTTACCCTTGACCAAAGTTACTCACCATTTATCCATTGTCTAGTTAGTGCTTTCCTTTCCTACCCGCCCCCCCCGCCCCCGCCTTCGTGATCATCAAAGATTGTTTCTTTTTGTGTGTATACCTTTTCATGAGTTTTTATAATATTGGTCTCATGCAGTATTTGTCCTTTTGTGATTGACTTATTTCACTCAGCATAATGCTCTCCAGATTTGTTCATGTTGTGAGATGTTTCACAGATTCATCATTACTCTTTATCATTGTGTAGTATTCCACTGTGACTGTACTATATAGTTTGTTTATTCATTCATCTGTTGATGGGCACTTAGGTTGTTTCCAGCTTTTTGCTATTGTGAATAATGCTGCAGTGAACATGGGTGTGCATATGTCTATTTATCCGACGGCTCTTATTTCTCTAGGATATATTCCCAGGAGTGGGATTGCTGGATCATATGGTATTTTTATTTATAGCTTTTTATGGAAGTGCCATATATCATTTTCCAAAATGGCTGTACCATTTTACATTCCCACCAGCAGTGCCTAAGAATTCCAATCTTTCTATTAGTTCCAGTAGTTTTCTTGTGGGGTCTTTTGGGTCTATGATACTATGTATAGTATCATATTATCCACTAATAAGGATAACTTTACTTCTTCCTTACCAATTTGGATGCCCTTTATCTCCTTTTTATGCCTTATTGCTCTAGCTAGGCCTTCCAGCACAGTGTTAAGTAGTGTTAAATAGGAGTTGTCTTATTGCTGTTCTCAAGGGGAATGCTTTCAGCCTCTCTCTGTAGAGAATGATGTTGGCTGTTGGTTTTGTATATATATATAAAAAAAAATCTTTTTTAATATAATAAAAAAAAATTTAGTTTTTTATTTTTTATATAGATGCCCTTTATTATTGAACAGGAGAATTTTAACATAAAAAATAATTAACTAACAGCAGAGTATTTACAGTCTCTGGGTGGCAGAAATGGTAAAGTGCTCAACCACTAGCCGAAAGGCTGGCAGTTTGAACCCACTCAGAAGCACCTTGAAAGACAGGCCTGGTGATCTGTTTCCAAAAGGTTACAGCCTTGAAAACCCTATGGAGCACTTCTACTCTGCATACACGGGGTCACCATAAGTCAGAATCAACTTGACAGCAATAACAATAACAACAGAGTATTAGCTACTAAGGGAGTAAAAAGATCTCTAAAGAATATAAGAATAGCAGATTTAGAGAACCACCAATGATTGCAGGATTAAAAGAGAGTACGAAAATAAAGGCAAACTTAAAAGAGGGTTTTTCTCCTCTATCCTCCCTCCTCCAACTCACCCAAGACTGAGATTCACACTTTGTTGAAGAGGATGTAGCTGTGGCCCACTGGATGGTAGAGAAGCTAACTAAGGTGCTAGAAGCCAAGATTGGTATGCAGCAGACGGCCTGCTGGGGTGCCAGAGAAGCTTGCTGGGAACCTGCCATTAGGGTGTCAGTAAAATTAGCTGGAAATTTGCCCACTGGTGTGCCAGCAAAACTCGCTGCAAAGCTGCGTACTGGGATGTTACTGAAACTCCCTAGACAGTCTGCACCAGGCGGTCTCCTGAACACCACTATAGGGAAGCTGCCAGTTGGTGAGACAGACACTGGCAGCCCCAGCATAAGAGCAAGAAGAAAACACTGGAACCAGTATTCCTCCAAGGCCTTCTACTGACAAAGCCTAACATTGTATCAACTAGTAATAGAGAAAAGGGTGAATTTAGAACTGAGAAGGAATACATTGATAATTTGTACAGTTGGAGATATGAATGAAATAAAATTGGCCATGAGGTGATAACTGCTGAAGCTGAATAATGGGTACATGGGAGTTTGTTATGCTATTCTGTCTACTTTTGTATATTTAAATTTTCCTTTGCATAATAAAACTTTTTTTTTTTTTTTTTTCTTTTAAAGCATAGGTTCTGGAGTCAAGTTGGAGTCAAGTTGCCTGGCATCAAATCCTTGCTTAGCTACTTGCTGACTAACTGTTTTGAGGCTGTGTTTCACAATTTCTCATAACAATACCTACCTCATAACGATATGAGGAGGACTGAAATAGATATTACATGCAAAGCAATTAGAGCAGAGCTCGTCTGTAGTAAGTTCTCACAAATTTTAGCTAAAATTACTATTTGTCTTACTCTGTGCTGAAAACTTCAATTTTTAAAAATATATAACATTAGTACAATACCAAAAAAGAAAAAAATCTACAAAACCGTAAATTGCTAATTCATAAGATATTAATCCACAGATTCTGGTGCTTTCAATACTTATGTAAGATCTGTTAGATGTTTGTTCTTCATAGACTAACTTACCTTATCTTTGATTTTGTCAGCTCTAGCATCCAGAGGCTGGCTTTTACTTTGTTCCTGATTACATTTTCGATTTCCTCCACCTGAGCTTACAGTTTTAGTTTGTCCCGTGGAACTTGAAGCAGTAGTGGATAGTACAGATGTGCTGATACCAGATACAGATGATGTACTGTTTCCATTTATTGACCCATTTACACCTTGAAAAAAAATACACGTTTAAAAAGGTAATTAAATGAAAATATTTCCCCTTAAAACTCTCCAAAACACTTACTAGTCAAATGAAAAGACATTAATAAGTCATCTAAAAATGCTAATATAATTTTCAAATGATATTCTAATAAAACCAAAACCAAACCCACTGCTGTCGAGCCGATTCCAATTCATAGCAACCCTACGGGACAGAGTAGAACTGCCCCGTAGAGTTTCCAAGGAGCATCTGGCCGAGTCGAACTGCCGACCTCTTGGTTAACAGCCGTAGCACTTAACCACTATGCCACCAGTTATTAATAAGCAGCTATAAATTCCAAAATCACTAATGAACACTTTAAAAGAAAAACAGAGTTATTATTTTTAGTAAAATAAATGCTTAATTGAAGAATTCAACATACTATGTTGGGTTGCATATAGGAAGATAATGGGGTCCAGAAGGAAAAGCAATAGACTTGGGAGTCAGACTGCCTGGATTTAAATTCTAATGGTACCACATTGATATGTAAGCAGCGTTTCCTTGAGTAACTCATTTCACTTTGGCCGCAAAATAAGAATACCCCAAATCTCAAAGAGCTATTGTAAGTATTAAGCAAGACAATATAACAGTGCCTAGCACAATTCCATAGAAATGTTATTAAGCCTGAACTCACTGAAAATAGGTATTGGAATGGAAGATTTATATACATCACTTATGTATTACGTATTAATGGATACCTTTTTCAGGACCATTTCGATTACTTTTTCCTGAAGTCCTTGAATGGAATGAAGAAGAATCATGATTCTGGGCTGGAGGAGCAAACAGTGGTGGAATTCCCAGTAAGGGTGGAAAGAAGGTTGCCCCTGTACGAGTAGGAATATCTGCTGTTCGCCACCATTCTGCACCTTAAAACCAAACAAATAAAAACATTTGCATTAATTTTCTAGTTAATGTAACAATTGCTTTCTATGTTTTATTCCTGAAAAAAAAAATATTTCAAGTTTCATCTTGGGACAGAATTGCTGAATTATATTTAATTCTGATCATCATTCTAAAACAGCTGATTAGAATTTACATGCTTATTATCATTCCTCTCATTAAGACAGCATCCAAGGATCTTCACTTAGCAGCTTTCTAGAGTTCAAGCTTATAAAAGACAAAGGTAGTCCATGGTTTTAAAAATAAAACTGGGAACATAAAAGGACTACTTGACTCTTTCGTAACGTATATGAGTTCCATTCCTAAGTCTGTCTTTAAGTCAAATCTGTACGTAAGTCGAACAGTGAGGTACAGTTTGTATCTAATGCCAGTCAAATGTTTGTCTTAGTATGCAGTATATAGTGTACCTTTCTATGTATAAAAACATTAAAGAAACACTTCCAGATATACTAAAATATCTTTAACATAATAATGCAGTAATAATAATAATAATAATGTTTTGATGTGCATCGCAAATTAGCACCCATTTGTATGTACCTCGAATTTTTAATATAATAGGCTTTACGGGCTTAGTTCAGAACTACAGGTTGTATGCAAGTCTGACATTTGTAAATGCGGGGACTGCCTGTACACCAACCTACTTTAAAACCTAAGAATGTAAGGTTACAACTATGATCTCTGTTAAGAATTTCCTCCAATTACATACAATGTATATCTGGCTCTGATCATTCAGGTGGTCTCAATAAGAGTGCAAAGACTAGTATAATGAAGTGTATTTCAAATGGATTTCTGAAAGAAAATATTCTACAGTCAATGAAAAATATACATAAAGCAAAATCAATAAGTCTTTTGGGGGTATAAGAATTGAAACATGCTCAAAGATTGAAAAAACAAACAAATCCACATGAAAATAGAAAAGAATTATAAAGCTTCATCTGTTAAAATTAATGAAGAAAGCCTGAATTTTATTTATACTTCCTCTCATAAATTACAGATAACAATGATTGTTTTATTGAGATAAAATGACTAAATGGTAGCAAATCATCAAATACAATTTAAATATTGAACGAGTGGCTCTTACTTAAAACATTTAGAAAAGAAGACAAGCCAAATTTTAAATAATATATTTTTAAAGAAAGGCTGAAGATTAAGAGATGTGAAAATAATCCAAGAGAGTCTTGTATTGTCCCATTTAAAATCTTGAAACCAATCTTCTCCAGCTGCCTAAGCCACTAGGTTACCAAATCAGTTATCATCTTTTAGTTCAATTTTCCAAAAATTATGGCATATTCGTTGACTGTAACAAGCACAAGGAAATTAGAGAAAAAAATAATATAGGAAAAACCCCAAATTGTCAGCATATTGTATTTATACTATCTTTAAAGTTTTTCTAGAAATATCCTTAACTAAAAATAGTATTCTGCAAAGTGATGTGCACTTTCATTATCTAATGGCAAAATCCAGTATAAAACAACAACAAAAAAGTGAAATGTTCATGGTAGCTGTCATTCTGGAAGGTCGAAAAAAACAATGTATGCAGAAAACTGCAAAAGCTATTCTTTTGCACTGCAGGAAGACTTGGCTCATGAAGTGATGCCAATGTATATTCACCAGTGCCTGAAATGATAACTGAACCAAGAATAACTGTACAAAAGCATCAATCATTTATTCACTGTTTAGATGAAAGAATTGCATATAGATAGGGGAAAAAGTGTGTACGCTGGGTTTCTATCTACACAGTTGGAATCTATTGCTATTTATAGATTTGAAAACTAGGCTCCACATAACTAATAATTTGGGATGGAGGTTTCCCAAAGATATTTATATTATTTTACACAGAGTCTGTGTAATTAAAGCATTACAACTGAATTTATAGACTTTATAAACAACCAAGAAAGTGGTATGGTAACGAAAGTGTCATACGATTCAAGTATTTTAGACATAATCAAATAGGAAAAAACATAAGTATGTATTTCAGAATGCCAATAATGAATAAGCACATAACAGAGATTAGAGAAAACAATGGAAAAATGTGTGTGTTATAAATAAGCTCGTACCACAGAGGAAAATAAAAAACAATAAGACTAATCAAATAAAAAGATAAAAATGTAGACCTTTTTATTAGAAACTTTACAAATATTTGAGATATGATTTTAGAAGAAGTAATATAATTTTTTTTTGAGTGATGAGTTCATTTATTTCTAAATTTAGGAAAAAAATGAAATTTAGTTACTCATAAACTAACCTGTTGATAAAATGAAATGTTCAAAATAAAGATTTCATAAATCAACACATGATGAATTGCTAAGTGTATTCAAGGGTAGTAACAGCATAGTAGCAACATTAATCATGTTCAACTGAAATAGTCTAGTATTTCAGAGGCTATACTGAATCTGAATTTGAAAATAGAAAATAGAGCAGAGAATTTTAAAATCTTTCATGCTTGATTGAGTCAGGTACTTCACAAAAATTTATGGTAAGATAATATAAAAATATAATGACTTAAAATTATGAATATTTTAAAAGAAATTACCATGAAATTTTGTTTCACTGTAAAATGGAAATATTTTTATTATACTACTATTCTTTATAAGCAAACCTTGGTGTAGTGGTTTAGTTAGCTACAGCTCCTAACCAAAAAGTCTGTAGTTCAAATCCACCAGGCACTCCTTGGAAACGCTGTGGGGTAGTTCTACTCTGTCCTGTAGGGTCGCTATGAGTCAGAATTGACTCAACAGCAATGGTTTTGGTTTGGTTTTTGGATCTATTAGATAATTTTCTATCTGTTGATTCAAATTTTCTGAAAAGCAGAATACTTTAGAAGTACATAAGATTTAAAAGTAAATTACCTACTCCTATTTTAAAATTTCTAATAGTGTCTTTCTGTGTGTCCTTATTTCCTTATTAGGTAATTTCAAATGTTTGGCATTTTTTATTACCTTTCTGAATAAAGCCAAATATAGACGATTTATATTTAACAGTTATTGGCCCAACTCTACAATTTAAACAGAATGTGTCTTCTAAATACAAACATGGTCTCCATCTATTTGGCAAAAAATAAATATGCTGTTATGGGCACAATTTTACCACTAAAGACTCTGTCTTGTAATCATTTATCCGTCTCTAAAAACCGTAAGGGCATTTAGTATATTGGTGTATTCCTCAGATCCTAGCCTAGGGTAGAGAGCATAGTAGGTGCTCAAAAAACTTTGTACAATAAATGAAAGAGTGAAGAGTTTATGTAGGCTGGGGAAGCTATTTCATTTTTTTCCGTACAGTAGAAATGGCAAAATTATTGAAGCCCAGATGAGTAATTTTTTACTTGTTACCTATCATGCCAGTATAGAAAGTATTTGATCTCAGTAATATAATAATCATTGTATAATTTAGACAGAGTACAACTGCCCCACAGAGTTTCCAAGGAGTGCCTGGTGGATTTGAACTGCAGACTTTTTGGTTAGCAGCTGTAGCTAACCAAACCACTACACCAGGGTTTCTTTTAATGGATAGTAGTGTAATAAAAATATTTCCATTTTACAGTGAAACAAATGCTCAAAAACAAAACCATAATAAACTACCATAAACAGTAAAAAATATTATAGACACCAGTAACTATATTACTATTATCCATTTTGATTTTTATTCAGCAATTCTACATTTCAACAAATATCTGGTGAATGCTCACCTTGCTAAGCAGCCATGCTACCCACTAAATTTCTATTAATATAGTTAAAGCAAATTTTATGTTAAAGATTTCATTTTAACTATCTACTACTCCCTTTAGCCCTTCCCACCACCTCCTCTCCCCCAGACAACTGAAATAAAGCAATGATATGACTCAAGATATAGTATCTGAAATCTACATTTAGCCATCTGTTCTTTCTATATTCATATAGATAACTATTTCCTTTCAAAGAAGCACTTGACAATTTATGAGCAATGAAAGTGGGCAAAAGGATATAATAATGATAGTTACAAATTATGGACTAATTATGTGTGCCAGACACAGTATTTGGCAGTGAACCTGGCTAATGTTTAATCTTCACAAGAGCCCAATAAGGCAGGTACTATTATTATCATCCTCATTTTTCAGATGAGAAAACTGAGGCTGAGAGGTTAGATAATTTGCCCAAGGTCATACAGCTAAGAAGGAGCTGAGCCAGATTTAAGCTCAGATCTATTTGTCTCTAGAATTATGCTCTAAAGTTTAAACTATTTTATATACACTAAAACATATGCATTCTTTACTAAAATTGATGAAAATAAGATTAACCAATGGAAAACACACTTAAATTTGGACTTTCAAGATAATATAACAGGACAAAGTATAATATGCTTATCTAAATTGAACACTAACTAGTGCCTTACTGAACTCATGAATCCTCATATCTGTAGAATTTGGGATAATACTGGGTCTCTTGCTATGTAAGATGTAAGAGGTACTACTCAGTAATTGTTTTGATCAAATACGAAAAAGTATAGAAATTTAAGGTCAAGCTTATTTTCCTTACAAAGTGCAGAGAAATGAGGACCCAAAATAAAAGTGTAAAAAAATTCATTATCAGAATGAAAGACATTAGTTTCCCACCATAAATTTTTAAAAATTTCAATAAGTGCTAAGAAAAATTAATCTAGAGCACACTTACAATATGTACACTTTTATCCTTTTATACTACACTTTAATAAAAAGCATAAGAAAAACTTGGCTTAATTATTCTCTTTTGTGACAGATGCCTATTTCTTAGTTAAACACCTGGATAATTAACAGCATTGCTGCTTAGCACACATAGTGTGCTTTGTTTTGTTTTTGCATATGATACATAGGATTTAGTCAATTCCTGCACAAGAATTTTACACCAGGCATTAGACTGTTCTGTTTTTTCAATTTTAAAAACAAATTTCTGCCTAAGCATTTTCAAGCTTTCCTCCTTTCCTTAAACACTGTTTGTAACAGATGTTTACCTGGAAAAGATGCTAGTTGGGGATGTGCGGCTAAGGCTGTGGGTGTACCAAGTGTTCCCAAACCACCAAATTCTGAATGCCCTGAGCTGGCTGAATGTAGACCAAAGACTGGGTGGCTGACCATTGGGAAGGCACTCGACACTGTGGACAGGTTAAACGGTTGATCCCCAGCTGCTCTGAATAAATGTCCTGGGAGGGAAAAAAACACACTTAAAATTGCACTATAAAAACAAATAAGATTTATCTGACTTCAGCGTTCAAAGTTAAAATTTTAAATAATTTCTTGTCTACGAAATTTTTATTTTACATTTTTCTTTTGCATTTCTGCTCTTCAAATCCTACAAAATAACATGTTTCTAAAAACATGAAAGTACTCTAAAAATTATTAATTAAAGTGAATGGTATAACCATATTTACTTTCAATCTAAGATTTGGGAATTGATGTTTTAAGCAAATAATTCTCACTAATTAAAATAGTTTTTGACCTGAAGAAGTGAGGCCAATTTTCTGCTAATACACGTATATTAAGATATTATCAACTTTTTTATTAATAAGGAAAAAAAACTTCCCATTAATTTAGGGTTGAAAACCAATGAAATAGGTCCCAAATCTGTTACTATGTCATTACCCAAATTATAATACATTCTAGGCAAAGAGTTCCTAGATTTAATGTAACCGAAACCCATTGCTGTCGAGTTAATTCTGACTTACAGCAACCCTACAGGACAGAGCAGAACTGCCCTACTGGGTTTCCAAGGACTGGCTGGAGGATTCAAACTGCTGACCTTTTAGTTAGCAGCCATAGCCCCTAACCATGGTATGATGAACTCTGCTCTGTCTAATACCCCTTAGGTGAGAAGAGTTGATACCACAAAGTGATTATTTTCTAGTTTAATGAAACAATGGACAGGGTACCAAAGATTTAATGAATAAAGTTATATTTCCAAATGCATTCACGGGTGGTTATCAATGTAAAAACCTTTTTTTTTTTTTTCAAACTTTGATGGTAAGGCCATCAAAGTTAAAAAAAAGACCATCAATTGAAGTGAGTGTTATTTTTCAATCTCCACTTTTACCCTAGAGAGAACGTGGTAGCAAGTGTCACAGCCCCACGTTGGAGTGCTATAATAGAGAAAACACAACTTATTTTTCATACTTTGAGGGGATTTGACAGAAGAATTTTTTAAATAGTTGGAAATCTTCCTTTTACTTTCAGGAAGTAATTAAGGTTCCTTGGCTTGTGTCATGGATTGAATTTTGTCCCCCAAAAAATGTACGTATCAATTTGGCTGGGCCATGACTTCCAGCATTGTGTGGTTGTCCTCCATTTTTTATTGTAATTTCATGTTAAAGAAGATTAGGGTGGGATTGTAACACCACTCTTACCCAGGTCACATCCCTGATCCAATGTAAAGGGAGTTTCCCTGGGGTGTGGCCTGCACCACCTTTTATCTCTCAAGAGATAAAAAGGAAAGGGAAGCAAGCAGAGAGTTGGGGACCTTATACCACCAAGAAAGCAGCATCAGGAGCAGAGCGCATCCTTTGAACACAGGGTCCCTGCGCCTGAGAAGCTCCTCGACCATGGGAAGATTGAGGACAAGGACCTTCTCAAGAGCTGACAGAAGCAAAGGCTTCCCTGGAGTTGACGCCCTGAATTTGGACTTTTAGCCTACTTTACTGTGAGAAAATAAGCTTTTTTTGTTAAAGCCACCCACTTGTGGTATTTCTGTTATAGCAGCACTAGATGACTAAGACAGAATTTGGTACGTGAGAGTGGTGTGCTGCTCTAACAGGTACCTAAAATGTGGAAGCAGTTTCGAAACTGAATGGACAGAGAAGCAGCAGTGACAGAGGGCCAGCAGCAGCAGAGAACTTGCAGCAGCAGAGAAGCGGCAGCAACAGAGAACCAGCAGCAACAGAACCAGGAGACCAGCCACAGACAGTGCTGGAGCTGACCCTCACAGTGGGACAGCTGAGTGCCTGTGTGCAGGAGGCTTCCTGGCAGAGTGGAGTGCCTCCAGGCATTTATCAGTGGAGCTGCAGAGCTTTGGAACACTTGCCCCAGCAGGGCAGATGCGGGCATGAGGCTGAGGAGTTAAGAGGCCAAGAAACCAGGAAAGAGAAGCTGAAGAGACAAGGAGCACAAGAAGTGGACTTGCCCCAGTCTCAAAAGGTGTGGCCATGACCTCAGGGGTTTCAAAGGGTGGAGCCACAATTTCTGGTGTTTCTAAGGGTGGGGTCGCAACTCAGATGGACTAGGAGGGCTGAGGGGCCTCCATTCAGAATCTGGAGAGTGTGGCCAATACCCTAGAGTCTGGAGGGCATGGCCACTGTGTAAATTGTCTCAGAGAACAGAGAATTATTTTCAAAGCCTTGAGGGCTAATGTAATGTGTTCTGCTTACTTGCTTGGTGCCTGCTATTCTTTCTTTCTCTCCAGTTTCTCCCATTTGTAATGGAAATGTCTAGCTTTTGCCTGTTCTGCCATTGTACCTTTGGGATCAGATAAACTGTGTTCTAGATTTCACAGATGAAGAGGAATTTTTGGATTTTGGACTTGGAGTTAAGACTTTTGCTATGATATGATAGGACGAATATGTTTTGCATGTCGCAAGGATGTGATTTTGGGGCAGCCAAAGAGTAGAATGTCATGGATTGAATTATGACCCCCCAAAAATGTATCAACTTGGCTAGGCCATGATTCCCAGTATTCTGTGGCTGTCCTCCATTTTGAGATTGTAATTTTATGTTAGAGAGGATTAGGGTGGGATTGTAGCACCCTTACCAGGTCACATCCCTGATCCAGTGTAAAGGGAGCTTCCCTGGGGTGTGGCCTGCACCACCTTTTATCTCTCAAGAGATAAAAGGAAAGAGAACCAAGCAGTAAGTTGGGAACCTCCTACCACCAAGAAAGCAGAGCGCGTCCTTTGGACCTGAGGTTCCTGCACTGTGATGCTCCCAGACCAAGAGGAGACTGATGCAGCACAAGGACCTTCCTCCAAAGTCAACAGAGAGAAAAGCCTTCCTCTGGAGCTGACGCCATGAATTTGGACTTGAAGCCTACTTGACTGTGAGAGAATAAACTTCTCATTGTTAAAGCCATACATTTGTGGTATTTTTGTTATAGTAGAACTACATGACAAAGACAGTTTGGTAACTATGAACATAGAATTCAAAACTCCACAATCCATAGGCAGGCTATCAGTCAGGATACAATTACTTAGCAAAGAGCTCAGGAGAACAAAATATCTTTAAAAGTTAATATGTAAAAAGTATTGTGCTCTGTGTTAAAATCAGAATAAGGCCCCCTTATTATCTCCTGTTTACATCAGCCCTGACTACCTACATACTGCAGTTTAATTTCTTTTAACACAATATATACTTGAATAAATTAAAAAATATAAGTAAAAAATAAGCATACTTTTTGTTATCATTTAGTTTTCCAAAAAGGAGCCCTGGTGGTGCACTGGTTAAAGCGCTTGGCTGCCAACTGAGAGGTCCGCAGTTTGAACCTTCCAGCCCCTAACCGTGGGAGAAAGATATGGCACTGTGCTTCCATAAACATTTACAGCCTAGGAAACCCTATGGAGCAGTTCTACTCTGTCCTATAGGGTCGCTATGAGTCGGAATTGACTTGATGGCAATGGGGTTTTTTAGATTTAGTTATCAAACCAAATCTTTCCTCTTTGTTTTTATGTTTCCTGAAATCTAAGAGATAATCCTCAAAAACATCAAAGTCTGCCCTCAGAGACTGATAGAAACCCTATGTTCTTTACTGAAATGCCCTGTATTTTTAATTAAAGTAGCAAGATTTAAATAAATTGCATCAAGTATGTCTTATATCAGTCTATAAGGTAAACAGTTCTGATTGAGGGTAATGCTCCCACTACAACAAAGCTCTAACTACATCTCACAGGGATCCTCAAAGTATCTTTACATGGAAAGCCCACAAAGAAACTATGAGTGACAAGGACAAGGAAGGGACACACACTCGGGTGTCTTCTCTTTGTCAGCCAATCCTTGTTTCTGTTCATCAAAGCCTAAACAAAAAATTGGTAAATTTGGCACTTTCGTGTTATCAGAGGAAACCCTGGTGGTGTCGTGGTTAAGCGCTATGGCTGCTAACTGAAAGGTCAGCATTTCAAATCTACCAGGCTCTCCTTAGAAACTCTATGGGGCAGTTCTACTCTGTCCTATAGGGTAGCTATGAGTTGAAATCGACTCGATGGCAGTGGGTTTGGTTTTGGTTTTTTGGTGTTACCAGAGTACTAAACTACATTAGCACTGAAGTTGAGTCAAAATAAAATTGGACAAAGATGGTTACTCAAATATCACTTCCTTTAAGACTAGTGATAAGCCACCAGAAAGACTGTGTTTATTTTATTTTTTGGAAAATTCTCAAAAACTCTGCTAGTTTCTTCTAAAAAATGAGCTGTTACCTTAAGAACCAGTGTTTATTTTCACTTGTGATTACATATAAAATTTCAGTTCTCACCAATCAATTCAACATTCTGACTCAAAGGTGCTTAATCAAGTGTTTTATTTACACACACAGTATGATCAGCTGCATTTCCTCCTTAATCAATTTTCTTGATAACCACATTGAATTCAGCATTATAGTTTCAGGGATTTTAAAAGTCATTCGTCATCTGTATTTTACAAAGCAATACTGCTTAAATTATATATGACGACTTTGTTAACGGAGCAGTGGTTTAATACAAAAAAAAATTCACTGGATAAACTCCAAACTATCAAAAATATTTAAATATTATAAAGATTGAGGACAGATTGAAACTATAAAGGGTTGAAAACTGGGACCAATATTTCTATAACAAAGAATAAATTGGTACTGAATGTTGTTAGATGCATAGTTAAAACATGAATTTTATTACTGAAATAAAAGAACTAAATGAGCTAAATCTTACAATCTCATGAATAGAAAACACAAGCAATAACTAAATGAAGTTATCACGCTTACGGCAACAATTAAAAACCAACCACACACGGTTTGGTAACATAAAACATTTATTTAAATCTGAAAACAGTGACATCTAAAAGCAACTGAGTAGAACATTTCAATAAAAAAATGAACTTTATTCACCATAGATTAAAATGGAAAAAAATAAAATAATAATGGACTGGTATACAATAGAGTAAAATCTACACCTGGAAACATTCAAGAGATGGTAGTTCAAAGCAAGGCCACATTGCTCCATTTTCTTACTCTTTCTTCTAAAATTGTTGGTTGAAATAATTAAAACATAAGAAGCACCCAAGCACCCAAGAGACAACTGTATCTACCAAAAAAAAGGAATCTATAGGGCCTATTTATTGCTGGTGAGAAAAGATTCATTGTATTCATTTAGTAAAGAGACGAAGGCAACATTATAATGCTGCTGATGCCGTGTATTATCAAAAATATCCACATTACAGGCTGTCTCTGCTATATGGAAAGTTATACTACATAAAGGAAATAATTTAATACTACATTTAATAGCTCTTAACTGTATTTTGCCTTCATAACATTAATTTAGAACTCAGTGATGTTAAAAAAAAAAAAAGGATATCTTTCTCATTAAAAGGCTCTGTATCACTACATGTATTTTAGTATGGTTTTTCTGCCACTTTCTTAATAACAGATACTAATTCCATGTAAAAATCTCCCAGAATTATTTTCTGTTATTTGATAATTTCAGTAATTCCAACACTTCCTAAGCATAACTCTTAAGATCAGGTGCTATACTCTGTAACTGACATATAAAGATAAATAAGACATAATCCTTGACCTTAAGGAATTTATGTTTTGAACATAGTTTAAACAGTATAGATTTCAATAGAATAAAACTTAAATAGTACAATATTTATTAATATCATAATGTATAAAACAAGTTAGTTGATATTTCAATACTATAAATTGATACTTCATGTAAAAGGACTCAGTAATATATTCCAAGTAGCTAGAACTGTATCTGATAAAAAAAATACCAAAAAGCAAAAACCAAACCACTGTTGTGGAATTGATTCAGACTCATAGAGACCCTATAGGACAGACCAGAACTGCCCCATAGGGTTTCCAAGGAGTAGCTGGTGGACTTGAACTGCTGACCTTTTGGTTAGTCGCCAAATGCTTAATCACTGCGCCACCAGAACTCCATCTGATACACAGTAGATATATAATAAATATTAGTTAAATGTATCAATTTACTACTCATTAAGAGCTTAAGAGGCACATCTATGGGGCTGATTCTATAGGCTTTCAATCAGAACAGTAAGATGTCTGAATCATCATTTAAACTTGTTATGCTTTCTAGTTTCCTTTTGCCTTACTTCTTTTATCAATCCCTGGTTCTATTTTTTTTTTTTTTTTTTACCACTTGGCCTTTTATTCCTCCTTGACTCCAATTAAGTCACATGCTGGATTTGATCATACAAAATTCTACTACCTTCAAGACCACAAGCTCTTAAGCTTCATTCTCTAATCACAATTTCCACCTTTCTACTCCCTTATTTCTTAGCGTGTCCTCTGACCTCCTTACCCCTCCCTCTCAATCTTCTAACCCCCCCCCATTCAACCTATCTTCTTCCCTCTGATTCCATCACCACCTCTCCAGCGCTAGCTTTGTAAGAAAAGCCTTACACCTGCTATGCCTATTTTCTCCCCACATGTCTAAATTGTTGTCAGTTGTGCCGAGCTTCAAGCTGCCCTTCCATTTTCTCTGTCAGGTCACCAAAGTTTTCCTATTTATTAGATCCCACTAATGTTTTCTTTACTCTTCCCATCCTTAACTTCTCTTTATACATCCCACATTGCTGCGCGACTCTTCCTTAACAAAACCCATTTCCACTCTAAGCTCCAGGTCATAGTATTGCCTTGATGTTCTACTTATCTATCTCTCTCAATAATACCACTCTCTCTTCCTTACCAGATTTTCTTTACTTTCTAAATGTAGGCATTACTAAACAATTTGTCCAGCTATCTCTTTTTTCTCTTTATGCTTTTTTCATGTGCTTCCACTGTTTAAACTATCATCTCCACGTAAATGAATTCTATACTACGATTTAGCTCTTTAAGAACAAAAACTTAATCTTAGTCATCTCAGTAACCCCAACATCTAGCATAATCTGAAGCACAATAAATACTTAACACCATGGCATTTTTGGTTATATATTTCTTCACCTCAGGACCCCCACATCTATATTATATGCTCTTAGATTTCTACCTTTTATAATCCCAGTTACCCTTACTAACCATCTCAAATATAATATCGTCCAGAAAGTATTTCTGAATCTCCCCAGACAGGTATGTTCTGGACCTCCTTGAACACTTGCGATGCATTACTCACAGTCTGTCTTTTTTTTCATAACATTACTAGGGAATACGGTTATGAAGGAAAGAGCCATATGATCATTTTTAATCTCTATAAACACTGCATGAAGCAAATTATTATCACTTGTCAGAGACACTTCCTAATACCTGTTGTGGGTAATTCCAAAATGGTAGTTTCCATTTCTTTGTTTCTCTCTTCTTTTAAAAGGATAAGACAACCAGGTGTCATTCTTTAAATGATTAAAAATATAATATTTCTCTCCGCTTCAATTATAAAAGTAATTCACAATGTTATTAAAAGCCTTTGGGGTAGTTAAAAGCTGATTTAATGACACATATGTTGTGGGTTTAGGAGTCCTGGTTGCACAGTGGTTAAGTGCTTAGCTGCTAACTGAAAGGTCAATGTTTTGAACCCACCATCCACCCTGCGGGAGAAACATGTGGCAATCTGCTCCTATAAAGATTACAGCCTAGGGAACCCTATGGACAGTTTTACTATGTGCTATAGGGTCACTATGAGTTGGAATTGACTAGACTTAATGGTCTGACTGAGACTAGAAGGGTCCCGGTGGTCATGGCCCCCAGACCTTCTGTTGGCCCAGGACAGGAACCATTCCCAAAGCCAACTCTTCAGACAGGGATTGGACTGGACAATGGGTTGGAGAGGGATGCTGGTGAGGAGTGAGCTTCTTGGATCAGGTGGACACTTAAGACCATGTTGGCATCTCCTGCCTGGAGGGGAGATGAGAGGGTGGAGGGGGTTAGAAGCTGGTGAAATGGTCACGAAAAGAGAGTGGAGGGAGGGAGCGGGCTGTCTCATTAGAGGGAGAGTAATTGGGAGTTTGTAGCAAGGTGTATATAAGTTTTTGTGTGAGAGACTGACTTGATTTGTAAACTTTCACTTAAAGCACAATAAAAATTATTTAAAAAAAAGCCTAAGGTAACCTTGAGAACAAAAGCTGACACTCTGTAACACTGGACACTGAAGAAGCTCTTGATTCAGCACAGTAAATGATGTGTCATAGTCAGGAAAACAACTGTTCTTAAAAGACAGGAATGATTTCTCTTTTGTAATAAGCATTTTTGTTAGATTTAATGAAAGGATTTATAGTTCATAGATAAAAATGATAGAAGACACACTATTTTATATACACTTCTGTATTAGAATGAAGGGGTACTTTCCTTTAACATTGAAACAGAGGAAAAAAACTTTAAGTAGAATCTAAATCTAAAATCTTGTATTACCTATATTTCAGTAAATAAAAAAGTCTCAGTTTTCCCAAAATGAACAGAAATTATAAAAATCACCTTTGAAAAACATACTGAGTTTACTTTTTAAAGTATTTAATTAACTTGAAGACATTAACCTTTCTTCAGTAATTTATTGCTAAAATCCTCAATTAAAATTACAAAGTTCTACTCATAAAAGTTAGGTAGACTAATATTTCAAAAATATTTGATGCCTTACTATCAAACCCCTCATAAAATAAATCCACTGAAAAAGCCAGAAAGCTGAAAACTTGGGGCTTTTATTTGGGATTTATGGATATCTACTACACTGGAGATGTCCCCGGGTGGTGTCGAGAGTTAATGTGCTTGGCTGGTAAACCAAAGTTTGGAGGTTTGAGTCTACCCAGAGCTGCCTCAGAAGAAAGGCCTGGCAATTTACTTTCAGAAAACCAGCCGCTGAAAACCGTATGGAGCACAGTTATGCTCTGACACACATGGGATTACCATGAGTCAAAATCACAGTTTGGCTTTATTGACTATATTGGACAACTCAACTAAAAAAGAAAATAATGTCATACTAGTTCGTACTATAACATTGATACTCATCGTATTAAAATGAAACTTTGGCTTTATTCACAATCCCTCATTATTTTAAGGGCAAGATCATCTAATCCCCTTGACAATTCTCTATAGGATGTAAACTTAAATCTGGTTACCTTTTAAATAAGAAGTTCTAGTCAAATCATGGAAACCCTGGTGGTGTACTAGTTAAGCGCTACAGCTGCTAACCAAAAGGTCGGCAGTTTGAATCCACCAGGTGCTCCTTGGAAACTCTATGAGGCAGTTCTACTCTGTCCTAAAGGGTTGCTATGAGTCGGAATTGACCTGACAGCAATGGGTTTTAATCAAATCATAATTTCTGATTTTCAGGTTTTGTTTTCAGACATTGCCTCTTCACTAAGGTCAACTGACAGACCTACTTCCTTTTTTTAGATTCCACATCCTATGACTAATAATGTACACCCTCAACTAAAACCTGCTTAGTTACTTTGCATAATCAGAGCAAAGCACAGCACAGTCTAGGAAATTTAATAATCAGTTAATTTATCATCTAATTTTCAAGTCCTAATCATACAAATTTACCCTTTTCTTCCTTTCTCTAACAACTGTTTCTGAAACATGTATTTTATGCCAGGAGCTAAATGGGATGATTATTAGTAAAAAAAAAACAAAACCGATGTAGTCCTTGCCCTTTAAGCACAGAATACAGAAATAAGTAAAACAACACCAAGTGTATAATTATGAATTGTGAAAAGTATTATGGAGAAGATTATTAGGTGCAGGTATAGATAATAATGGAGCAATTACCTAGACACTATTATCAGAGGAGAGTTCTCTAATTAACATCTCCCAGGACATTTAGCCTGAGACAAAGCATGAGACAGAATCACCCTTTTGAAGATCTTCCAGGTAGGGTGAAAGCAAGTTTGAAATCCTCAGTTGAGAAAGAATTGGTGTATCTGAATAACTGAAAGCTCAGTAAGGCTGAAACATAGTGGGCCAGAGTGAAAACAGTACTAGATAAGTTTGAAGAAGTACGCAGAGACCAGATCATGGAGGGTATGCAGCCAAATGTATCAGTTTGGTTGAAAACGGGACCCAACTCAAAATAGTTAACTGAAAAGAGAATTTATTGACTCATATAACCCAAAAGCTTGGGAAAGGCTTACTTTGCATGAAGAAGCCTGACTGAAGGCTCACCAGAATCTAATTTCTTTCTCCTCTCTTGGCTCTGCTTCCTCTTTATTAGCTCCATCCTCAGATAGGACCTTCTTCCCAGGTTTGTATGAAAAAAGGGTATGCTTCCTCACCAGCTCCAATAAAAAACCCAAAATGGAGTCTCATTAACTTTGACTAGTCTGACTTGCATCATGTGCACATTCCCTTAACCAGTCGCCATTGTCTGAGAAATGTGATGTCACCCCTGAAGTCTTAAGCAAAAATTTTTTAAAAGAGAAGTGATCTGGTTTTAGGAGGACAAGTTCTAGATACGAAGGAGTAGTGAAGTGGTCATGTGAATCATCCACAGACAATAATTATAAAAACTGGATTAAAAAAATGAAATAAAACGAAAACCTAAAGATACTGGAAAGCATCTAGAAGCAGAGGAAAGTTTAATCTGAAAAATGGTAAACAGAACAGGTGAGAAGTGCAACTTTGTGACTTTCTTGCCTGACAATGCTGCCTTACCCTCACAGCTACAATCATAGAAAGCAATGGAATAAAAAATACCAGGCTTATCAACTAAAGGTGCCAGGGGTCAGAATTCAGGGCTGGGAAAACATCTGGAAATTTAAAAAGGAATTTCTGACAGTGAGCAAACCACAGAAGGAATGAGACCCAAATTCAAAACATAAACTGTCTAAATACCTAGCTGACAAATATGCTATGCACATTAATGGAGAGGTACTCCGGTGGTAGGAGGTCTGGTGGCGCAGTGGTTAAAGGACTCTGCTGTTAAAAGAAACACTTGTGGTTCAAACCCCCCAGCTGCTCTGTAGGAGAAAGAAGTGGCAGTCAACTGCCATAAAGATTTACAGCCTTGGAAACCCTAAAGGACACTTCTATTCTGACCTTTAGGGTCACTATGAGTCAGAATCGACTCAATGGGCAACAGGTTTGGTTTGGTTTGGTTTTACTCCTGGAGTTTTCCGAAACAGCTGTCATAGGATGTAAAGAAGTATACTCCTAAAAGACAGAAAATACATACAGCAGATCTGTTGAGTTTGATGCTGTCTTTAACTAAGTGCATTCTCTCCCTATGATCAGCTCAGGTAGCAGAAAGCCTGAAGTATTGGAGTATAGAGACTAAAGTTGACAGAACCACTGGAGACTAGGGGTAATCAGAGAAACAAGGAAACAGCAGAGAGAGAGAGAGATAGAGACCCATCTCAGCCTGAATAATTGAATGATGAACAATTTTCACAGGCATAGGGAAACCCACAGAGGGGACGTCTAAAAGAGCAGCAGCGGAAAGCCAAAAGAACAGAGCACGGATATTAGCAGCTTGTTTTCTGTCCACAACAAACTAAAAGGAATATCAATTTAAAAAACCTAAATGTTAAATTACTGTCTTCTAAACAAAACATCTGCCAAAGATAAATTCACAAGGGAAAATATTTTAACTGGAATGGTAATGAAACTACAACATATAAAAATTTCTGGGCTACAGCTAACAAAAGCAGTACTTAAAAAAAATTATAGCATTAAATGCATATGTAAGAAAAAGGACAAAATTTTGAAATAAACTATCTAAGCTTTCACTTTAAGAAACTAGAAAAGAAGAACAAATCATACCCGTGGTGTTGGTTTGTTGTTAGCTGCTTTCAAGTTGGATCCAACTCCTAGCGACCTATGCACAAAAGAACAAAACACTGCCCAGTTCTGTACCATTTTCACAATCCTTGCTGTATTAGAGCCCACTGTTGCAGGTACTGTGTCCATCCATCTCATTGAGGGTCTTCCTGTTTTTTGCTGATCCTCTGCTTAACCAAGCATGATGTCCCTTTCCAGGGACTGGTCCCTCCCGATAACATGTCCAAATTAAGTGAGATGAAGTCTCGCCATCCTCACTTCTAAGGATATTCTGGCTTAGAAAGAGTTGTTCTAAGACACATTAGTTCATTCTTCTGGCAGTCCATGGTATATTCAACATTTTCACCTACACCATAATTCAAAGTCATTAATTCATTGTCCGGCTTTCGCAAGCATATGAGGTGACTGACAATATCATGGTTTGGGTCAGGTACACCTTAGGCCTCAAAGTGACATCTTTGCTTTTTAACACTCTAAAGAGTTCTTTTGCAGCAGATCTGCCAACTGCAATGTCATTTGATTTCTTGACTGCTACTTCTATAGGCGTTAACTGTGGATCCAAGTAAAATTAAATCTTTGACAACTTCAATATTTTCTCCATTTATCATGATGCTGCTTATTGATCCAATTGTGAGGATTTTTGTTTTCTTTCTGTTAAGGTGTAATCCATATTGAAGGCTGTAGTCTTTGATTTTCATCAGTAAGTGCTTCAAGTCCACTTCACTTTCAGCAAGCAAGGCTGTGTCATCTGCAAATGTTAATAAGTCTTTCTCCAACACTGATGGCACGTTCTTCTTCATAAAGTTCCGCTTCTCAGACTATTTGCTCGGCATATAGATTGAATGAGTATGGTAAAAGGTTACAACTGTGACGCACATCTTTCCAGACTTTGAACCATGTAGTACCACCTTGTTCTGTTCAAGAGGCATGCCTCTTGGTCTATGTACATGTTCCCCATGAGCACAATTAAGTGTTCTGGAATTCCCATTTTTCACAATGTTATCCATAATTTGTTATGATCCACATAGTAGAATGCCTTTGCATAGTCAATAAAACACAGGTGAAAATCTTTCTGGTATTCTCTGCTTTCAGCCAAGATCTATCAGACATCAGCAATGATATCCCTCCCTCCATGTCCTCTTTGAATCTAGCTTGAATTTCTGGCAGTTCCCTGTCGATATACTGCTATGACCATTTTTGAATTACCATCAGCAAAACTTTCATACATTGCTGGTGAGGAATACTACATGTTATAACTACTCTGGAAAAACATCTGTCAAATTGTTATAAAACTAAACATACATTTACCATATTATCTACAATCCCACTCCTAGGTATTTACCCAAGAGAAATAAAAATATCTGTAAACACAAAGGCCAGTTACTAGAATGTACATAATAGTCCCAAACTGAAACAATTCAATGTCCATCAACAGGTAAATGAATAAACAAACTGTGGAATAGCCATACAATGGAGTACTACCCAATAATATAAAGGAATGAACTACTGATAGACAGCACTGACCAACCTCAAAAGCATTATGCTAAGTGAAAGAAGCCAAGCACAACATATTGTGTGATTCCAGTTTAAGAATCATCAATGTTGTATGATTCATATTAAATTACAGAAAAAGCCAAACAATAGTGACAGAAAGCAGATCAGTGATTGCCATGAGCAGGGATGGAATTAGGAAACTGACGTCAAAGATACACAAGGCAACTTGTTGGGGTGGTGAAAATGTTCTATAACCTGGAGCTCACGAGTATTTACATTTCTCAAACCTCATTGAAATGTACACTTTAGATGAGTGAATTTTATTTTACACAAATTACACCTAAAAAAAACTAAACTAAAGGAAAGTACACATAATCAGTTTCCCTCCAGTATAAGAAGAACAGATTAAAGCAGGGCAACCATGGAAGTGGAGAGGCCAGTTAGGAGTTTACTGCAATAATTAGGTGAGACTGTAGTGTAGACTAGGATAATGGTAGCAGAGACAGAAAGAAGATTACAGATTCAAGTTTAATTTGAAGGCAGAATAAATAGGATTTGGATGGGAGAATGAGAGAAAAAGAGAAATCTAGCACGGTCACTATATTTATGGCTTGAACTACTAGGAGGATGGTGTCACTTAGTAAAAGGATGAAGAATGTTAGCAAAATAGGTTTGGGAGGGAAATCAAGCGTTTGATTTTAGATACGCTAGATTTGTTTAGATTCCTATGAAACATCTATGTAAAATATATATGTCCAGAAGGTCAGAAAGTTTGGGCAGAGTCTTCATACAGGTTTAATTTAAACAAAGAGAAAGGAGATAAGAGGTCTCAAGACCACGGCCTGGGAAATTCAACATTCATGACTAAAAGAATCTGCAAAAAAAACAGAGTAGCCAGAAGTAAGGAAAAAAAAAAAAAAAGAAACAACACTAAGGGCATCCCAGAGGCTATTAGAGAAGATTTTCAAAAAGTGGATAACTAAGTCAAATTCTGCTAAGAGGCTGAGTGAGATGTGAGCCTTGGTATGGGCTGAAATATGCTTGAAAGACAAGGAAAAGGAGAAAGTAAATGTAGTTATCTCTTTTGAGAAGTTTGGCTGTGAAGTGAGGCAGAAAACAGGGTAACAGTCATAAGGGAAATGGGGTGAATGGAGGGTTTAGTATTATGTTTTCTAATGGGAGCTACTAGAGCATGCTTTTATACTCATGAACATGAACCAGTAGATAGAGAAAATTAGTAATACTGTACACAAAGAATTAAACACTTAAAAGGTCCTTTATAATTATAAAAAAGGAATTAATAGATATTTGCTATTATCTGTGAGAGTTAGGGGCCATATCAGCTTGAGCTAAGCATTTATTTTCTTTGATTTAATTTGACGTTATTTATATTCTTACTAGAGCACCATATTAAGGGAGATTTGTGGTAAGTATACATAAGCTATTAGACGTACTACTGAAATACTACTTTGTTCCAACAAACAAGCAGACAAAAGTACTGTTGAAGTTGGAAGTAAGCTCATATACAAATATCATAAATATTTTTATTATAATACAGAGGTGGGGAGATACAGCAGGGAAGGGAGCTATTGCCAGATGAGTTCAAATGGGTGGCAAATTGGCTCATTCATTTGTTCCAACTTCCTTGCAGTGTATCTTCTTGTAATGTAGAAGCTGGGTGGCTAAAAACATTTATCAGTCTCTCTTGCAGCCAGGCTTCTAGATGTTAATTTAGAATCTGCCAATCAGACATGCATGACAAGAATTAATGAGTGAGTTAAAGTGGGCAATTGGCAGCCATGAGGTATCCTCTTTGATTGCACAGCTCTAGCAGGCAGCATGGAACAGCCTTGGAGCAGTTCTGTCAGTGATTCCTGATCACTAGACTTAAACAAAGGTAGTATGATCATAGAGTTAGCAGTTCAAACAGTGGTGTCCTGACTGAACCAGAGGTAGTTTCCCTGGCAGCCCAATTCTGAAGTACTGCTCTGGAATCATTCATGGGGGCCAGGAGCCAGCCCTTCAATGGTTTTATAAGTACCTAATTCCTAACATTAACACACAATCTTAACCATCACAAATCTCGTTTGGCTTAATGTATCTGCAGTGGTTTATGTTATCTCTAGCTAAACTCTGACTGAGATATCAACCAACAAGACAACTTGGTGATAGTTTGAAAAACCAAAATGCCAATTGAGTCTATTACAACTGCCCTGATACCAGATAAGCATGTATTTTCCTAAGTAATACAAAATGGGAAGTAAGAGAGTCTTAAGAATTTATGCACAGACATGGAGATATAGTAGGATTTCTTAAACAAGAGAGAAAAAACACAGCCATTAATAATAAAACAAAAAAAATTGTTAAATCTGACTACATTACAATTGGAAGTTCTATTCATCAAAAGACAACGTATAGATGGGCTACCACTACCAACAGTTCTAATCAGTACCAAAATAGATGGACCCTTACAGAATGGGTGAAAAAATGTGGAATGTAACCTCAAATTTCTAAAAAAAAAAAAAGCAAAACAAACCTACTGGACTGCCTGAGACTAGAGGACTCTCTGAGACTGTTGCCCTGAGATAGCCTTTAAAACTTGAACTGAAACTAATCCCAGATATTCCCTTATGTAAGTAACAAATTGACTTAAAAATAATTAATATCACCTGTAAGTACTGTGCTTTTTAAAAAACTCACCCATATGAGACTAAATGCTCAACAATTACTTTAAAACAAAGCTGAGAAAATAAGGGGGTCAGGGAAATTAGAATAATAGAAAAGGAAAAACCAGAACAGAAATAATGAGAATGTTCATACATTAAGAAGAATGTAACCAAGGTCACTAAATAACTTCTGTAGAAATTGCTGAATGGGAACCTAAGCTGCTATGTAAACTTTCACCAAAAACAAAATAAAATATTATTTGCAAAAAATGTACAAAGGAGTTGGGGCCAAGATGGCGGAATAGACAGACGCTTCCGGTGAGCCCTCTTACAACAAAGACCCAAAAAATCAAGTGAAATGAGTATATTTATGAAAAGCTAGGAGCCCTGAACATCAAAGGCAAGGTCAGAAAATGAACTGAGGGATAGGGAAAGGAAGAGATGGTTCAGAAATGGAGAGGAGTTACTGGACCTGAATTGCCAGGAATCCTCAGGCACCATTCCTGGGAGTGGCTGCAGCAGGCTGGTACTAGCCTTTGGCCACAGTTTCCTAAGAGAGAAGCAGCCAGCCACACAGCCAATTCACACCTCTGGAGCCAGAGAAGAATGGCGCTCTTGGCAAAAGCTAAGCACTTACGTGTATTTTATCGTGCCCCCCACCGCCAAGCTGGCTTCAGCAGCTGCTGATTTCCCTGGGCCTGAGATAGGCCCTGTTGAGTGCCTATTGGCATTCTCCAAGCCCTGCAGAAGGAATAAATTTGCAACTTAGGGAAAAGATAATTTGCCAGCTCCACTAACTAGGGGAGCTCAGGACAGAAGTGGCTCCTGTCCAGGCATAAATGGTCCATGGACTTTGAGTACCTTTCCCCTCTGTATGGACCTGTGTGGGCCTGTTTCAGAAAAATAGGCCCTTGTTGGCAGACTACAACTGTTTCAGCTGTGCGGTAGAGAGGCTGGTATTTGATGTTTGACACTGCTTTGCCTAGGGAACAAGGTCCTCACCTACCCACATCAGGGGCCTACAGACTGGTGGCTCCACTCAGGTCATCCAACCACCCGTGACACGGGTGCAAGGATAACTGGCACCTCCCAGTTGTTACAAACAAAAACGCTGGGTGCCCATGGTCTGTCTACAGAACCCACCCACCTGTGCACTCTAGGGAACAGGGACACACTTTCCTCCGAGACACGTGGTGGACAATTCTCAGCCCCCTGCCTTGTTCAGAGCATGACCCCTTGCTGCAACCAGATACCGGTACATACACCAATCACCCCTGCCCTTCTAAGACTGTAGGACAGAGCCTGTACCACACCCTTGATGATCAGCTACCTGGAAACCTGAGCTGAATTCAAACAAGAAAAGTGAATGGACTCCTAGCCTGATATACCTGATAACAACTCTAGCCATCTGGGGACAGGACATCAGAGTTCCAAAAGTGAAAATAATCAGACTGCTTCATTCAAGCAACCGATTTGGACATAACAAAACAAAGCAACACACTAGGATACAGTAAGCAAATATAAAATAAACTAATATAATAACTTACAGATGGCTCGGAAACAACAGTCAATATCAAGTCACAAAGAAACAGATCATGATCACCTCAGCAAGCTCTCAAACAAAGAATCAAGGGATCTTCTAGATGAAAGGGCCTTCCTGGAGTTAACGGAGGCAGAATACAAAAGATTAATACACAGAGGTAAACAGTGACTTTATTACGTAAAACAAAAAATTAATAAAGAGGGACTAAGAAATGTAGTTACAGATCTTTCACATAGAGAAAAAAACAAGGCAATACAAAGAAATAACAAATTAGGTTTAAATTTAGAAAAACAGGGGTAAATAATGAGGTAAACACAAAGGAGACAAACTATCCAACACATTAAAATTAAATACAAGAAAAAATTGGAGACTCAGCAGAAACGAAATCAACAACAATGAATATGAGGAAAAGACAAATACATAAAGATACTCTACTCAACACAAAAAATTAATTGGGAAAAGAAACTGTCAACAACACACAAAAAAAGACACCAAAATGAAAGCACTAAATTCATACCTATCAATAATTAGACTCAATGTAAATGGACTAAATGCACCAATAAAGAGACAGAGATTGGCAGAATGGATTAAAAAACACGATCCGTCTATACGCTGCCTACAAGGGACACACCTTAGACTTAGAGACACAAACTAAAACTCAAAGGATGGAAAAAAAAATGTCAAGCAAATAACAATCAAAAAAAGAGTAAGAGTGGCAGTATTAATTCCTGACAAAACAAACTTTAAAGTTAAATCCATCATAAAGAATAAGGAAAGGACACTATATAATGATTAAAAGGGACAACATACCAGGAGGATATAACCATATTAAATATTTATGCACCTACGACAGGGCTGCAAGATACATAAACTCTATCAGCATTGAAAAGTGAGATAGACAGCTCCACAATAATACTAGGAGACTTCAACACACCCCTTTCAGTGAAGGACAGGACATCCAGAGAGAAGCTCAATAAAGACATGGAAGATCTAAATGCCACAATCAACCAACTCGACCTCATAGACGTATACAGAACACTCCACCCAACAGCAGCCAAGTATACTTTCTTTTCTAGTGCACATGGAACATTCTCTAGAATAGACTACATCTTACGTCATAAAGCAAGCATTAGCAGAATCCAAAACATTGAAATATTACAAAGCATCTTCTCTGACAATAAGGTCATAAAAGTAGAAATCAGTAATAGAAAAAGCAGGGAAAGAAATCAAACACTTGGAAACTGAACAATATTACCCTTCTCAAAAAAGACTGGATTATAAAAGACATTAAGGATGGAATGAGGACATTCATAGAATCCAATGAGAATGAAAACACTTCCTAGCAGAACCTTTGGAACACAGAGAAAGCAGTGCTCAGAGGTCAATTTATATCAATAAATGCACACATACAAAAAGAAGGGCCAAAATCAAAGAATTATCCCTACAACTTGAACAAATAGAAAGAGAGCAACAAAAGAAACCCTGAGGCACCAGAAGAAAACAAATATTACAACAGACCCAACTGAAATTAAAAGAATCATATCAGATTATTATGAAAAATTGTATTCTAACAAATTTGAAAACCTAGAAGAAACGGATGAATTCCTAGAAACACACTACCTATCTAAACTAACACAAACAGACGCAGAACAACTAAATAGACCCATAACAAAAGAAGAGATTGAAAAGGTAATCAAAAAACTACCAACAAAAAAAAAGCCCTGGACCGGATGGCTTCACTGCAGAGTTCTACCAAACTTTCAGAAAAGAGTTAACACTACTACTACTAAAGGTATTTCAGACGATAGAAAAGGACAGAATACTCCCAGCATATCCTTGATACCAAAACCAGGTAAAGACACCACAAAAAAAGAAAATTAGAGACCTATATCCCTCATGAACTTAGATGCAAAAATTCTCAACAAAATTCTAGCCAATAGAATTCTACAATATATCAAAAAAATAATTCACCATGACCAAGTGGGATTCATCACAGGTATGCAGGGATGGTTCAACATTAGAAAAACAATGTAATCATCATATAAATAAAACAAAAAACAAGAACCACATGATTTTATCAATTGATGCAGAAAAGGCATTGGACAAAGTTCAACACCCATTCATGATAAAAACTCCCAGCAAAATAGGAATAGAAGGAAAATTCCTCAACATAATAAAGGGCAGTTATACAAAGTCAATAGGTATTTTATACAAAATCAATAGCCAACATCGTCCTAAATGGAGAGAGCCTGAAAGCATTCCTCTTGACACCAGGAACCAGACAAAGATGCCCATTATCACTGCTCTTATTCAACTTTGTGCTAGAGGTCCTAGCCAGAGCAATTAGGCTAGATAAAGAAATAAAGGGCATCCAGATTGCAAGAAAGAAGTAAAAGTATCTCTATTTGCAGATGACATGATCTTATACACAGAAAACCATAAGGAATCCTCAAGAAAACTACTGAAACTAATAGAAGAGTTCAGCTACAGTACAAGACAAACATACAAAAATCACTTGGATTCTTCTACACCAACAAAAAGAACATCAAAGAGGAAACACCAAATCAATACCATTTCTAGTAGCCCCCAATAAGATAAAATACTTAGGAATAAATCTTACCAGAGATGTAAAAGACATACAAAGAAAACTACAGTACGCTTCTGCAAGAAACCAACGGAGGCCTACATAAGTGGAAAAACATACCTTGCTCATGGATAGGGAGACTTAACATTGTAAAAATGTCTATTCTACCAAAGTGATCTATAGATTTAATGCAATTCTGATTCAAATTCCAACGACATTTTTTAATGAGATGGAGAAACAAATCACCAACTTCATATGGAAGAGAAAGAGGCTTCGGATAAGTAAAGCATTACTGAAAAAGAAGAACAAAGTGGGAGGCCTCACTCTACCTGATTTTAGAAACTATTATACCACCACAGTAGTCAAAACAGCCTGGTACTGGTACAACAACAGATACACAGACCAATGGAATTGAATTGAGAATCCAGACATAAATCCATCCACATATGAGCAGTTGATATTTGATAAAGGCCCCGAATCAGTTAAATGGGGAAAAGACAATCTTTTAAATAAGTAGTGCTGCATAACTGGATATCCATCTGCAAAAAAATGAAACAAGACCCATACCTCACTCCATGCACAAAAATGAACTCCAAATGGATCAAAGACCTAAATATAAAATCTAAAACAATAAAAATCATGGAAGAATAAATAGGGACAATGTCAGGAGCTCTAATACATAAAATAAGCAGTATATAAAACATTTCTAAAAATGCAGAAGAAAAACTAGATAACTGGGAGCGCCTAAAAATTAAACACCTATGCTCATCCAAAGACTTCACCAAAAGAGTAAAAAGATTACCTACAGACTAGAAAAAAGTTTTTAGCTATGACATTTCTGATCATCGCCTGATCTCTAAAATCTACATGATACTGCAAAAACCCCACTGCAAAAAGACAAATAACCTGATTAAAAAATGGGCAAAAGATATTAACAGACACTTCACTAAAGAAGACATTCAGGTAGCTAACAGATACAGGAGGAAATGTTCACGATCATTAGCCATTAGAGAAATGCAAATCGAAGTACAATGAGATTCCATTTCACTCCAACTAGGCTGGCATTAATCAAAAAAATACAAAATAATAAATGTTGGAGAGGTTGTGGAGAGACTGGAATACTTATACACTGGTGTTCAGAATGTAAAATGGTACAACCACTTTGGAAATCAATCTGGCACTTTCTCCAAAAGCTAGAAATAGAACTACCATACGATCCAGTGATCCCACTCCTTGGAATATATTTTAGAGAAATAAGAGCCTCTAGAAGAACAGATATATGCACGCCCATGGTCACTGCAGCACTGTTTACAACAGCAAAAAGATGGAAGCAACCAAGGCACCTATCAACGGATGAATGGATAAATAAATTATGGTGTATTCGCTATTCACACAATGGAATACCATGCATTGATAAAGAACAGTGAGGAATCTGTGAAACATTTCATAACATAGGGAATCTGGAAGGCATTATGCTGAGTGAAATTAGTCAGTTGCAAAAGGACAAATATTGTTTAAGATCATTATTATAAGAACTCGAGAAATAGTTTAAACAGAAGAAAATATTCTTTGACCGTTACGAGATGGGGGGAGGGAGGGAGAGGGGTATTCACTAATTAGATAGTAGATGAGAACTACTTTAGGTGAAAGGAAAGAGCACATAATACAGGCGAGGTCAGCACAATTGGACTAAAACAAAAGCAAAGAAGTTTCCTGAATAAGCTGAATGCTCTGAAGACCAGCATAGCAGGGCCGGCGGTTTGGGGACCATGGTTTCAGGGGACACCTTAGTCAATTGGCATAACAAAATCTATTAAGAAAATATTCTCCATCCCACTTTGGAGAGCGGCATGTGGGGTCTTAAACGCTAGCAAGCGGCCATCCAAGATGAATCAATTGGTCTCAGCCCACCTGGAGCAAAGGAGAATGAAGAACACCAAGGACACAAGGTAATTACTAACCCAAGAGACAGAACCAAACCAAAAAACCCACTGCCGCCGAGTCGATTCTGACTCATAGCGGCTCTATACGATAGAGTAGAACTGTCCCATAGAGTTTCCATGGAGCACCTGGTGGATTTGAACTGCCGACCTCTTGGTTAGCAGCTGTAGCACTTAACCACTATGCAACCAGAGTTCCCCAAGAGACAGGAAGGGACACATAAACCAGAGACTACATCAGCCTGAGACCAGAAGAACTAGATGGTGCCCTGTTACAACAGATGACTGCCCTCACAGGGAACTCAACAGAGAACCCCTGAGGGAGCAGGAGAGCAGTGGGACGCAGACCCCAAGTTCTCGTAAAAAGACCAGACTTAATGGTCTGACTGAGACTAGAAGGACCCGGTGGTCATTGCCCCTAAGACCTTCTGTTAGCCCAGGACAGGAACCATTCCCAAAGCCAACTCTTCAGACAGGGATTGGACTGGCCAATGCGATAGAAAAAGATGCTGGTGAAGAATGAGCTTCTTGGATCAAGTAGACACCCGAGACTATGTTGGCATCTCCTATCTAGAGGGGAGATGAGAAGGCAGAGGGGGTTAGAAGCTTGCGCAATGGACACAAAAAGAGAGAGTGGAGGGAAGGAGTGGGCTGTCTCATTGGGGGGAGAGCAATTAGGAATATATAGGAAGGTGTACATAAATTTTTAGATGAGAGACTGACTTGATTTGTAGACTTTCAATTAAAGTACAAAAAAAAAATGTATAGAAAAAAAAAGAGATAATCTGGAATAAAAAAGGCACACCACAAACTGGAGAAAGATATCTGCCCAACACATAACTAAAAAAAGGAATAGCACTGAGAAAGAAGGTAAAAAAGAACTTGTACAATCGATAAGAAAAAGATACACAACCCATTAGATATATGCACCAAAGCCCTAAAAAGGAACTTAAAAAAAAGGAAATCGAATAGGCTAAAAAATTCATAAAAAGGCATGTCAATGAAATACTACTTCATATCTATCATTGACAAAATCAAAGTTTGATAATGCCAGGTGTTACCAAAGATGATAACCATCAGAAATTCAAATATAGTGAGAAAGTAAATTGGTATTGCTGATAAAGTTGAAGAAATCTTCAAATATGTATGCTTATATGCATTAGGATATGTGGATAATAATATTCATTGTTGTTAGGTGCTGTCAAGTGGTTTCTGACTCATAGCAACCCTATGTACAAAAGAATGAAATACTGCCTGATCCTGTGCCATCCTCACAGTGACTGCTATGTTTGAGCCAATTCTTGCAGCCACTGAGTAAATCCATCTCCTTGAGGGTCTTCCTCTTTTTCAATGACCCTCTAATTTGCCAAGCATGATGTCCTTCTCCAGGGACTGGTCCCTCCTGATAACATGTCCAAAGTACGTGACAGCAAGTCTCACCATCCTTGCTTCTAAGGAGCATTCTGGCTGTACTTCTTCCAAGAGAGATTTGTTTGATCTTCTGGCAGTTCATGGTATATTCAATAGTCTTCACCAACACCATAATTCAAACCTGTCAATTCTTCTTTGATCTTCCTTATTCACTGTCCATTTTTCACATGCATATAAGGTAACTGAAAGAACCATGGCTTGCATCAAGGTGCAAATTAGTCCTCAAGGTGACATCTTTGCTTTTTAGCACTTTGACAAGGTCTTTTGCAGCAGATTTCCCCAGTGCAATACATTGTTTGATTTCTTGACTGCTGCTTCCACGAGCATTATTGTAGGAGGATGCAAGTAAAACCAAATCCTTGACAACTTCAACCATTTCCCTATTTATCATGATGTTGCTTATTGGTCCAGTTGTGAGGATTAATGTTTCCTTCAGTATGGTGCAAACCATTCTGATGGCTATAGTTTTAGATCCTCAGTAACTGCTTCAAGTCCTCTCCACTTTCAGCAAACAAGGTTGTGTCATCTGCATAACGCAGGTTATTAATGAGTCTTCCTCCAATCCTGATGCCCTCTTCTTCTTCATATAGTCCAGCTTCCTGGATTTGCTCAGCATACAGGCTGAATAAGTATGGTGAAAGGATACAACCCTGACGCACACCTTTTCTGATTTTAAACCACGCAGTATTCCTCTGTTCTGTTCGAAAGACTGCCTCTTAGTCTACGTACAAGTTCTGCGTGAGCACAACTAAGTGTTCTGGAATTCCCATTCTTCACAATGTTATCCATAATGTGTTATGATCCATACAGTTAAATACTTTTGCATAGTCAATAAAACACAGGTAAACTTCCTTCCGGTATTCTTTGCTTTTAGCCAAGATCCATCTGACATCAGCAATGGTATTCCTCATTCCACATCCTCTTCGGAATTCAGTCTGGATTTCTGGCAGTTCCTTGCTGATGTACAGCTGCCAAATGTTTTTGAATTATCTTCAGCAAAATTTTACTTGTGTGTAATATTAGTGATAATGTTGAATAATTTCTGCATTCTATTGATCATCTTGCTTTGGAATGGGCATAAATATGGATTTCTTCCAGTTGTTTGGCCAGGTAAATCTCTTCCAAATTTTTTGATGTATCCTATTATGTTTTCCTTTGAATCTTAACAGCTAGCTAGTTAAGTGTTTTTTGTTGTTGTTCAGTATCTGCAGCTATAACTAAGTCTCTTTTTACATTTTAGAGCCTATTCTTTTGATATTTTTATTATTATTATTTTGCCTGTTTTACCTATGCATTTATTGAAAGCTGTCCCAAGTTATGCTTTGGGAGTAGGCACTTATTTAAAAAAATAAGTCATTCCTTAAGGGAAAAGGAATGTCACCTCTTCTGATAAGACCAACGAAACCCATATATGCAGATAGCCTTTAATCAATCTTTATTGCGTTATTTTCTATGCAATTTACAGTAATAAAACTAAAGATGTGTTGTGAGAGGCAATCTCTTTTTGTAAATTTTTTTACTGTACTTTAGATAGAGGTTTACAGAACTAGTTTCTTATCATACAGTTAGTACACACATTGTTCTATGATATTGGTTAACGACCCCATGACATGTCAACACTCTCCTTTCTCAACACTGGGTTCCCTATTACCAGCTTTCCTCCTCCCTCCTGCCTTCCAGTCCCTGCCCCAGGGCTGTTTTGCCCCTTTAGTCTTGTTTTGTTCCATGGGCCTGTTCAATCTTTAGCTGAAGGGTGAACCACCAGAGTGACCTCATTACTGAGCTGAAACAGAGTCCGGGTGCCATACACTCAGGGCTTCTCCAGTCTCTGTCAGGCCAGCAAGTCTGGTCTTTCTTTTTGAATTAGAATTTTCTTCTGCATTTTTCTCCAGCTCTGTCTAGGACCCTCTATTGTGACCCCTGTCAGAGCAGTCAGTGGAGGTAGCTGGGCACCATCTCGTTGTTCTGTACTCAGTCTGGTGGAGGCCGTGGTAGATGTGGTCCATTAGTCCTTTGGACTAATCTTCCCCTTGTATCTTTAGTTTTACTCATTCTTCCTTGCTCCTGAAGGGGTGAGACCAGTGGAGTATGCTAAATGGCTGTTCACAGGCTTTTGCGATCCCAGATGCTACTCACCAAAGTAGCATGTAGAATATATTCTTTATAAACTATGTTATGCCAATTGAGCTAGATATTCCCTGAGATCATGGTTCCCACAGCCCTCAGCCCAGCAATTCAGTCCTTCAGGGAGTTTAGATTTATCTATGGAGCTACCATGACCTTGCCTTGTACAGGTTGTGCTGGCTTCCCCAGTACTGTGTACTATGTTACCCTTCACCAAAGTTTCCACTTATCTATTGTCTATTAAGTGTTTTCCATCTCCATCCCACCCCTCCCTTGTAACCATGAAAGATTGTTTCTTTTTGTATGTAAACCTTTTCATGAGTATTTACAGTAGTGGTCTCATACAGTATTTGTCCTTTTGTGATTAACTTATTTCACTCAGCAGAGACATCCTCCAGATTCATGCATGTTATGACATGCTTCACAGATACATTGTTGTTCTTTATCATTGCATAATACTCCATTGTGTATGTACCACAGTTTGTTTATCCATTCATCTGCTGACGGGCATCTAGGTTGTTTCCATCTTTGCTATTGTGAACAATGCTGCAATGAACATGAGTGTGCATATGTCTGTCTGTATGATGACTCTTATTTCTCTAGGATATATTCCTAGGAGTGGGATTCCTGGATCATATGGTATTTCCATTTCCGGCTTTCTAAGGGAGAGGCAATCTTTTAAGGGCTCTGAGTGTCCCTGCATGTTATTGCTGGGTATGCCAAGACAATAAGGCCCTGAACACTCTTTACCTGGGCCATTTTTGAAGACTGTATTTGCAGCTGGTATTGCTGAAAGATGAAGTAACATTCCCCTCCAGGAAAGAGCAGCCTTGCTTTTGTTTACTATACCAAAAAAAAACCAAACCTAGTGCTGTCAATTCCGATTCATAGCGACCCTACAGGACAGGGTAGAACTGCCCCACAGAGTTTCCTAGGAGCACCTGGTGGATTTGAACTGCCGATCTCTTTGTCAGCAGCCATAGCACTTTAACTACTATGCCACCAGGGTGTCCTTATTTATGATAAAGACAGTGAATTCCTTGAGCTCAGTGTTCCTCAGTTGTGACACAAACCTACTGCACGCATAGCATCCAACCGGGCCCCTCCATGTCACCCCTGTGAGACTTGCGGGGCATGAACCAATGCTGACATGATGCTCATACTGTTTGCTGTGCCATGAGCAATAAAATCTCTAATGCAGGCATCTCGTGTCTTCTGACAGCACCCATGAAATAGTAACAGGCTGACAACAGGTAAAATTCTGGACTCTGGCAAGTTGTTGATTCAAAAGAAATAATTTGATAATTCAAAGTGGAAACCGGACTTGATTTACATCCTTTATAACTCAGAGGAATTCTTATAGACACACCCTTAATGAAGAAAACAGAGAAAGGCCAATTAAAATAGCTGTTTAAAACAACAGAATGACCTCAAAGAGGCAATTAAAGAACTGTTAAGGTTTTGCCATTTTAAAGACGAGAGCTGTTTTTGCTGTCTCCATACCAAAAAAAAAAAAAAAAAAATTGAAGAGTCCCGTCTGACATGTAGAGAGCTTGGAAATTGTCACTCCCATTCTCACAATAAGAAAAAAGTTGAACAAACCGAAAATCAACAACTCTTCTTAGATCATTCAGGGATTGCTACACCCAAAACTAGAGAGACAAGCAGATACACAGAATCATAGCTTACCAGGAGCAGAAGCTTAGAGCAGATGCCCACACCAGAGCCATTAGTGTTTAAGGAACACTTAAGTTGTAATCGACAAATAAAGGGAGGCTCACTATAGACTAGTTTTAGAGGTAAAAATTTGGGCTTGGCGGGGAGGAAGGTGGGAAGAGTCTTAGAGAGATCCCAACATTTTCCTGAGTTTTATCTCCAGGAACCCCACCAAATTCTCACTGTGAAGATTGGAGAAAAATCCCCTAGTGCTTCCAGCAAGGGGAGGGAAAAAGTAACCATTTTGAAACATGCCCAGAACTTTTCTGTTCTTAAGAAAGGCCTGCTATTTTACCTGAGCCTAACAGACTTGAGTTTTACTAGAGTCTAACAAATCTGGTGGAAGGGAAATTAGCAACCGTAGCCCTTGACATGGGGAAAGAAAAATACTCAACTCCTGCCCTTTCTATCATTACTGTGTCACCTAAGTGAGGGAGAAAAATAGCTGAGAAACACCTGTGTAGGTTAAAACCTAGGATATGGGCTCACTAAAAGACTAAGACCTAATCATAGAACTAGAAAATGATTCCTTTCTCCGTACACCGTACCAGCACATTAACAGGGTCCTGTATAATAAGAAGGGATTACAGCTGGAAGAACTGCAAGCTTAGGTTCTGCTTAGGAAAGAATCTTTAGGGAAACCCAAAGACAACAGGGGAGATAGAAACAAGAATACTAGAGGAAAAGTTACCCTCTTACGTTACAGCTACAGGAAACAGTAAACAATGTAACTTCTAGCCAGATAAATATAAAACTCTCACTAAAAACCTATCTGCCTTTCACCTGATACATCATGTCTGACTTTCAACAAAAAATTACAAGGTGTGCTATTAGGGAAAAACATAGTGTGAAGAGACAGAGCAGGCATCAGAACCAGACTGAGATATGACAGAGATTTTGGAATTACCAGACTGGAAGTTTCAAAAGCTATGATTTATATGCTGAGAATTCTAATGGAAAAAGTGGAGATGCAGGAATAAATGTGTAACGTAAGTAAAAAAGAAGGAAATGCTAAGAAAGAATCCAAATGAAATTTTAGAAACTGAAATTTGTGTAACAGATATGAAGAATGTCTTTGATGTGCTCCTCAGTAGACTAGACAAGTGGAGAAAACAATGAATGAGCTTGATACTCAAAAGCAAAAAGAAAATGAATAAAAATGAGACAGACTATCCAAGCACAATTACAAAAGGTATAACGTGTGTAATAGGAATACTGAAAGGAGAAGAAAGAGATGAACAGAATATCTGAAGTAATAATAACAGACACCAATCACAGCTCTAGAAAGCTCAGAGAACACTAAGCAAGATCAATACCAAAAAATCTACATCTAGTCACATCATACTCAAACTGCAGAAAATTAAAGACAAAGAAAAAATCTTGAAAAAAATGACAGGTGGAGGTGAAATGGGGGGAGAAACCTGCCTATACAGGAACAAGGAATAGAATTACATTAGACTTCTCTTCAGAAACCATGCAAGCAAGAAGAGAGTGGAGTGAAATATTTAGTGTTGAAAGAAAAAAAAAACCCACCAACCTGGAATTCGGTATCCAGTGAAATTATTCATCAAAAATGAGGGAGAAATAAAGACTTTCTCAGACAAACAAAAATCGGGGTAGTCTGTCACCAGCAGATCAGCCTTGCAAAAAATGTTTAAAAAAAAATGTTATTTGGAGGGAAGGAAAATTATACAGGTCAGAAACTTGGATGTACATAAAGAAAGGAAGTGAGTTAAAAAAGGAATGTTGTTGCTGTTGGGTGCTGTTGAGTCAATTTTCAACTCATGGTGACCCCATGTGACAGAGTATAACTGTCCTATAGGGTTTTCTAGGCCTGTAATCTTTATGGGAGCAGATTGCCAGATCTTTCTCCAAGTGAGCCACTGGGTGGGTTCAAACCACCAACCTTTTTTTTGGTTAGCAGCTGACCACTTAAGCATTATGCCATCAGGCTCCTAAATGAAGGTAAAGTAAAATCTTTTCTTTTTAGTATTCTTAATCAACCTAATACATAATAGTTTGTTCAAAATAACGATAGCAACAATGTATCAGATGATTATACCTTACGGAGAGGAGAAATGAATGAGAGCGATATAATAAGAGACGGGAGAGAGGAATGGAGAATATTCTGTTACAAGCTATGTGCACTACCTGTGAAGTGATAGTGTTACTGAAGGTGGATTTAGATTGGTTTGAGGTATATATTGCCAACTCTAGGGTAACCACTATAAAAATGTAAAAGACATATAATGTATATGCTAAGAGGAGAGAAAACGGAATCATATGAAATGTTCATCGAAAACCAGTGAAGACAGAAAAAGTGTAGAAGATAAAAAAAAAAAAGGAACACGTATAATGAATAGAAAACAGTTACAAGTATGGTAGATATTAATTCAAACTACATCAATAATCACATTAAATATGAATGGCCTAAATACACCAAGTAAAAGACAGAAACTATTATAGTGCATTAAAAAAAAGACCCAATTATATGCTGTCTACAAGAAATTCACTTTAAATATAAATTCAAAGATACGTTAAAAGGAACAGGATGGAGGAAAGAATAGTCTTTTCAATAAATGGTGTGGGGACAACTGGATTTCCACTTGCAAAAGAATTAAATTGGACCGATACCTCACACCATGTACAAAAATTAACTCAAAATGGATCAAGGATCTAAATATAAGAACTAAAACCATAAAACTCTTAGAAGAAAAAACAAGAGTAAAGATTTGGGACCTAGGTTTTTAGAATAGATTCTTAGATATGACATAAAAGCATGAGCAACAAAAGACAAAATATGTAAATCGGACTTCATCGAAATTAAAAACTTTTGTACATGAAAGGGCTTTATCAAGAAAGTGAAGAGACAACCTATGGTATGGGAGAAAACATTTGGTAACCATATATCTGATAAAGATTTTAATACCCAGAATATATTAAAAAATAAAAACTCTTACAACTCAACAACAAAAAGATAATCCAATATGTACGTAAAAATATGTACAGTCAATCATTATTTCTGGATTCCACATTGTAAATTTGCCTACTCTATAAAATTCGTTTATAACCCCCAAAACAATATTCGTGGCAGTTTCACATTAATTCCACAAACACACACAGAACGGCAAAAATTTTGAGTTGCCAATGCACACTTCTTAGCTGAGGTCGCACAAGGCAATGCTCTACATTTTGTTTCAGCTCTCACAGGGTAAACAAAAGTTCTTTTATGGTTTACTTAGTGGTATGTTTTTTGTATTTTTGTGCTTTTTGGTGGTGAGTTTGGTATTTAAAATGGCCCCCAAGTGTAGTGCTGAAATGTTGTCTAGTGTCCTAAAGTGCAAGAAGGCTGTGATGTGCCTTACAAAGAAAATACATGTGCTAGATAAGCTTTCCTAAGGCATGAGTTACAGTGCCATTGGCCACAAGTTCAACGTTAATGAATCAACAGTGTACATTAAATATGGTACCTTTAAACAGAAACACAATCGTGAGGATGGCATAGGACTGGGCAATGTTTCATTCTATTACACATAAGGTTGCCATAAGTGAAAGCCAACTCAATGACTACTAACAGTACAACAAAACAATAACAACAAAAACGAACATAAAACAGGGTTATATATTAACCAGTTGATGAAAATGTTGTGACCAGAAGTTTGTAGGAATCTGACCTGGTATTTTTTTCCCTTAGAGCAATGGTTCGGTATTCACTAATTCAATATTTGAAGTAATTTTATCAAAACTAACTACCATGAATAATGTGAATCCACTGTATTTGATATTATGCAAATACTTTATAAACAAATAATCCATATTCACCCATTTCATTTATACAAAATACGAACTGAATTTTGAGACAGTAAAATATCTATTTCTACTGCTTACAAACATGAAATAGTCTATAAAATAAAACATATGGTTAAAAAGCTTCCTAGTGAGTGATAAAGGAATAATTAATCAAGTTTATATGTTTTTAAAAAAGGTAGGGGAGAAGGATATAGTCTGCCAAATCTGTCTAAAAAGGCAAAAATGATTGGGGGTGGAGAGATTGTAATTAAAATACCTTCTACATAATGAAACAAAATTGAGAATATTTTCACTTTTGAAATAAAGCTGTCTTTTTAGCAATATAAACTTTGTTCATGCTAGCCTTCCAGCTAGAGAAATTTGACATGTTCTATATTTTGAAATTATTTTCCATCAAGTAAATGATCTCCCTTAGTACATATCTGCAGTAGTTAGCACTTGGTGAATGTCATTTTAAATACTGGAAGCAAATTTAGGGCAAAGAGTCCATAGCATTTGTGTGGTGTGAAGCCTTAAATTAAGGCTCAGTATCGTCTGGTAATCCAGAGAGTCTTGAGTGGCCTAACTGCAAGTTCCGTTCTCCACTCTGTTCTGTGGATAAGGCTCTGAGACAAACAACACTTCTTATCAAAGGGATCAGGCACAGTTTCTGCTTACCCTTGTGTGGCACTTTTCGTTTTCAGCCAGCTGGAGGAATTATCCAAACAAGCCAATCACATCCTCCCACGGGAAGCAAGGAACACCCCACCCTCTTGATACCACAAAGCCTGCCGTCCATAGTCCCTTTTGGTTTACTCTGTTTCTAAGTGCAACCTCCATGCAGCCTTGCATGCCATGTGGAGTCTTCCTCTCTTGGGTTGTGAGTGTATGTGACCAATAAATTGCTCAGTCTCATCTGTCCAATGTCAGATGTTGTGTGCTCAGCCATCCTCATAACTCTAGGGTTGGTTAGGATGAACAGGAAGCAATAAAATAACTGGTATCTAATCTCACCATCAAAAATTCCTTTGCTTTTCTTCATTCTGTCATGGGTCTATTGTTCTAAAAAACTTTACATTTATTAATTAATTAAAAAATTTAAGACATTAATATGAAATACTCAAAGAGAACTTGTAATAAGCCAGAAAAACCAGTGCTATCCTCCCCTCCTCCCCGATAAAATCCAAAAGAGCAAAGAAACTAGATGTTAAACCTAGCTATTATTCAATAGGTCAACAGAGGTAATAAGAAACTTATTCAGGGTTCTATAAAACACTACTATTGCATGCAAATCATTAGCAGGATAGCATTCTAAAATTGAGTTTAAAAAAGGGTATTCACCACATGGGTTGACTGTAGAGCTAAGCGAAGCAGCTCCGGTAGAAAGGCCGCCTTTAGAAACTGCTGAAGCCACAGGAGGTGTAGAAGATGAAGTTGGTGCAGTAGAGGAGGCTGCTGAGGATGGTAGCCGTTCTCCAGACTCCATATCTATGAAAGAAGAAACAAATGTTAATTGTCAGTATTAGACAGTGGAATTATTCAATGGCATAAAACATATTTAAAACACGTCTAACTTTTCAGGCATACTATTTTAAAATAGGAAATAAATTTAGAAGTATATGTTCTTCTGAAAGATAAAATGGAGAGTAGATTAAAAGGATATAATTAAAAATACCAATTTATGAAGTAAGTTTAATGTTAAGTATACCAAATCCTCTTCTAATAGACATGTGGGGTTTCCTCATAACAAAAGAAATTAATAGTGATTTGACTACAGTCATGCGTCGCTTAACTTCCACAATATGTTTTGTGAAATACGATGTTGTGTGATTTGGACACTGTGCAAACACCACATTACTTGGCAAAGTATGTTTGCTTTGTCAGTCTCTGTCCCTCTCTCTGGTCCCCACAATTCAGTGGCTTCTCCAGGGAGCCTGTAGGATCCCTCTTCTCTGGCCCAGGGTCCACGAATCCATGCCCTTTCCTAAGCCCTCCTCTTGGTTCCTTCCCCAGTGCACTCACCATCCTGAGCCCCGCATCCCACCAGAGCCCAGCTGTGCACCATGAGCAAGCCCTGGAGGTTCTGCTGAGTACAGCAGCCACTCAAGTACTCAGCCCAACCACTCAGCTCAACCTGTCGAGGTTCACTGGTCTCCAGGGATTTAGTCCCACATTTTCAGGGAATCCCCTGCACACCCTCCTCCTTCCATTTTTTCTTCCTCTACCCTTTTCTTCCCGGGTCCAGACAAGCCTATACACATAGCTATATTTACCGTATATAATTAAAAAAGCTATATGGGATCACAGACATATATGCAGTTGGATGTTGCTTGGACAGACATTATGTGGCGCATGACTATATAGTAATTTCACACAAACATGTATAGCCACAGGCTTATGGGAAATTAACATATTAATGTCTTTTTCTTCCTAAACCATGTCATCATCCATTTACTTGCTGCAAAAGACCTCTTTAATGTGTTGAAAAGCAAAGATGTTACCTTTGAAGACTAAGGTGTGCCTGACCCAAGCCATGGTATTTTCAATCGCATTGCATGCATGCAAAAGCTGGACAATGAATAAGGAAGACCAAAGAATAATTGACGCCTTTGAATTGTGGTGTTGGTCAAGAATATTGACTATACCAAGGACTGCCAAAAGGACAAACAAATCTGTTTTGAAAGGAGTACGACCAGAATGCCCCTTAGAAGGTCGGCAAGACTGCATCCTTACATACTTTGGAGGTGTTGTCGGGAGGGATCAGTCCCTGGAGAAGGACATCATGCTTGGTAAAGTAGAGGGTCAGTGAAAAAGAGGAAGACCCTCAACAAGATGGATTGACACAGTGGCTGCAATAACAGGCTCAAGCACAGCAATGATTGTAAGGATGGCGTAGGACTGGGCAGTGTTTCGTTCTGTGGTACATAGGGTTGCTATGAGTCAGAACTGACTCTACGGCACCTAACAACAGCAACATAATATCCACATTATCTTAATGAATCAAGAAAATATTACATTTGAATGCACTGCATCCTTGCCTTCTAAACCCAGACAGCAATTTGGCTGCAGGTCTTAAGTGTGCAAGAATCTGGTGTGGTAATCCTAATTTAGTGAGGTCCCCAAAAAGGCAAATACATTCCAGAGTTTTTATTGAAGTCAGGTTTGAATTATGATCTCAAAATGGCCTTGGTGTGAACCATTTATAAACACAAAATCATTTACAAGCATCTTTATTTGTTTAGGTATTATGGTACAATCTTGCACTGCTTTTTTGCAATAGCTTATGTTGCTATTTAAAAGTCCAGAATATAACACATTATATTGGAATATTCTATGTATTCACTGTTCCCACAAGTAAGGAAATTATGAGGTTCATAGTTATTCTAAGAAGCACACAATCTACAAGAAGAAGCAAACAAACAAAAATGACGCTCCTCGCCTATAAATTACCTCAGGATCTATTTCAAATAAACTCTCACCATTTAAATAATCTAACCGTAAAGAAATTTCGCTATGGAATTTCTGCATGGAATTTGATAGCTCCCATGATTACAATACATTTTCTAAGAAAAATAGTTTGATTTCATCTTAAAATTTCATTTTTAAATATTTATTAAGTCAATGTAAAATTAATGTATAAATATTGACTGAATCCATATAGTACACAGATGCTTTTTCTCCTAAGATACACACACATGGTAAAGGCAATCTCAGTTTACTCTATGACGTATTAATAGGATCATTTCAGTCAGCTTTCCAATGATAGACAATTAAAAAGTTCTTCGTATTCTGGCATTGCTCTCAATCACCTCCATAGATGACAGTACTGCTATGATGAGTATGCTCATATTCTTACAGAATCTTTCTTTCTCTTCATCAGTGTTCATCATGGGAAGATGTAGCTGCTAGTAATGGCTGCGTGGAACTAATGTTTAAAGAGCAGGTTTGGGATCATCAAACAGTCACTAAAGAGCTTTGAGACATGTGGCTCTCTGATGACAAGGCCCATGGCTGATATCTTCCTCTCTAGTTATTTTTTACCAACAAGTCTTGTTTTACTAAATACAAATAAATCTTGATCTATCAGGATAGACTTTCTTTTTTGTCTTTATATCTGGTAACCTCATTGTGTAAAATAATTCTAAAATCTACTATTCAAACGTATTATCACTACTTTAAAAAATAATTAAAGTTCTGTTTGTTTTTTTCAATTTGCTTTTGTACTGTATGGCAAAAATAATCTGGTGACACAATAAAGATAAACACTTTAGCTGAGTACCTGGCACAGGATAAAAGTTCAATACATAGTCATTTTTTAAGGATAACAAGCTAATAAGCTATGAAGTCTAGGCATATTTCTATCTGTTGATATTACTTGACTCAGGATAAAAGTGAGGAAATTCCAGAAGATAAAACAAGCAGTCTCTACCCAACAAAATAAAAAAATATATATGCTTAGATCTTGCAATTCTACTTCTGAGAATCCGTTCTGTAGAAACAAGTTGTCCCTGGGTGGCGCAAATGGTTAAGTGCCGGACTACTAACCAAAGGCTGGCAGTTCAAACCCACCCAAAGGCTTCCCAAAGGTCACAGCCTTGAAAACCCTATGGAGCGTGGTACTACTCTACACACAGGAAGTTGCCATGAGTTGGAATAGACTAGATGGCAACTAACAATAACATTCTGCAGAAATAAATCTCAGTAGGCAAAGCAATGTATGCGAGATTGTTTATTATCCCATTGTTTAAAAATAAAATTTAAGCCTGGCAGTGAGAAAGAGTGGAACCAGAGTTTGTACTACGAAATTGGAAAAAAGGGGCAAAAATTTCTTTTATTTTTGGTTCTTTCTGTTCATTTAAGTGAGTATTTCGGGAGAGAATTAACTTTTAAAAACATGCTTATTCAACCATTTTCCTTAGAAAATCTATTATGTACCTTATGCATATATTATTTTATCTTAATTATTTTGATCTTAAATACATACGTTGTTACCCAGTATGATCTCTTAGGGTTGCTGAGTATTCTTGTATGTAAGTAAACCCCTGTTTCCTTACCAAACCAAAACCCAAACCCCTTGCCATTGAGTAGAATTTCAGCTCATAGGAAAGAGTAGAACTGCCCCATAGAGTTTCCAAGGCTATAAATCTTTGGAAGCAGCAGACTGTTACATCTTTTTCCTGCAGAGCAGCTGGTAGGTTCAAACTGCCGACCTTTTGGTTAGCAGGTGGGTGCTTAACCATTGACCCACCAGGGCTCCTTCTGTTTCCTTATACAGACTCTAATTTTTTTTTAAATAGGTATTTCCTAGTTATAAACCAAAAAACCAAACCCACTGCTGTTGATTCTGACTCATAGCGACCCTATAGGACAAAGGAGAAATGCCCCCATAGTTTCCAAGGTGCACCTGGTAGATTTGAACTGCTGACTTTTTTGGTTAGCAGCCATAGCACTTAACCACTACACCACCAGGGTTTCTAAAATTTGATCAACCACTCCATTTTCATCTTATACATATCTTTTTTTCATTCTATGGAAATTTAAAAAATCTACTCTATCTTCTATTACTCTAGAATGAAGACTGTCTTATGCTTGATTTATTATGAATCACCTTTACAAAATTCTCTCTTTTAGTTACATCTTATTGTTTTGGGATTTTATTTATTTACTCTTGTCTCCTGCAAGGAAAAAAAGAAAAGAAAAGAAGTTGCTGTCGAGTTGATTCTGACTCATAGTGACCCTACAGGACAGAGCAGAGCTGTTCCATAGGGTTTCTAAGGCTATAATCTTTACAGAAGCAGACTGCCACATCTTTCTCCCATGGAGTGGCTGGTGGGTTCGAACTGCAAACCATTCAGTTAGCAGCTGAGTGCTTAACCACTGCACCACCAGGGCTCCTTCTAGAAGGAATAAAAAAGTGACCATCAATTTGAAAGCAAAAAGGTAAGAAGGCTATGTCTTTTTTAACTGTAGATAATCAACAAAACAATGATTGTTATACCATATTGTAAGAACTATTTGAAGAAAGTGGCTTAAAAGCATGTGCACCAAGGAGTGCTAAAATCAGTGGATATCAAAGAAGAAGCTACTGTATTTTTACACAAATAGCACATGCCTTCTGCATTTGTTTGCAAGCCATGCCCTACCTCTGCAATGTATTTTTGTAAGTGTGCATGCTAATTTTTTTCACAGCGACATGTGGAAGAGGATTAGCATGGCAGCACTTGTGAGGGTACCTTACAAAGGAAGAGCATGGCTGGCAAACAGATGCAGAAGGCGCATGTTATTTGTGTAAAAATACAGTAGTCTGTAGGATAAACAGTCTACACGAAACACGGCGTCATCTACCCTGAGACCAGAAGAACTAGATGGTACCCAATTACCACTACTGATTATATCAGGAACACAATTGACTGAGCCTGACAGAATGGGGGAAGATGTGAAACAGAACTTCAAATGCCTTAAAAAAAAAAAAAAAAAGCTAGGCCTACTGTACTGGTTTAGACTGGAGGACTCTGTGAGATGACAGCCCTGAGATACTCTTCAAACCTTGAACTGAAATTCCTGAGGTCACCTTGTAGCTAAAAAACAAATTGGCTCAAAAAATAATGAATTTCACACATAAGTACTATCCTTTAAAAAAAATCACCTATATGAGGCCAATGGTCAATAATTACTTTAAAACAAAGATGAGAATGTAAAGGGGCAGGGAAACTAGATCAATGGAAACAGAACAACCAGGGATAATGAGAATGTTCACACATTTTGAAAAATATAACCAAGGTCACTGAACAACTTGTTTAGAAATTGTTTAATGGGAATCTAAACTGCTGTTTAAACTGCTGTGTAAACCTTTATCGAAAACACAAAACTATCTTCAAAAAAGTACAGCCAAAGTGCTCCTTACAGGCAAGGATGGCAAGACTTAATCTCACGTACTTTGGAGATGTTATCAGAAGGGACCAGTCCCTAGAAAAGGACATCATGCTCGGTAAAGGGTCATAGGTAAAAAGGAAGACCCTCAACTAGATGGACTGACAAAGTACAGTGATGAGCTCAAGCATAACGACGACCGTGAGGATGGTGCAAGACAAGGCAGTGTTTTGTTCTGTTGTGCATGGGGTCACTATGAGTTGGAACTGACTTGACAGCACCTAACAACAACACAGGCTATAAGGTTCAAACTCACCAGCCGCTCCACAGGAGAAAGATGTGGCAGTTCACTTAAGGATTTATAGCCTTGGAAACTGTATATGGCAGTTCTACTCTGTCCTATAAGGTCGTAATGGGTAGGAATTAGGCTCTGTTCTATAATGTCACTATGGGTCGGAATTCAACTCAACAGTTTGCTTTTTTTTTGTATAGGTCATGTAGATGCAAGTTATATCTATTTATAGGTTATTTATATAGTTGGCATGTCATTTTATTTTTTGCCAGATAGATTTTATGCTAAGAATTAAAAATTTAGATAATGCCTCATACTTGTACAGACACCAGTGGTAAGGTGTCTTCCCTTAAAACATTCAAAAGTAAGCAGGAATGCAAATATAGATAAAAAATTAATACATTAATTTTCAGTTGGTAAAATAATATACTTACTGTTAATATACAAGTTATTATACATTATTAAAACACACTATGTAAAAACCAATAAAACATACTTATCCAGACCATTAAAAATATATAACCCAGTGCTGTCGAGTCGATTCCGACTCATAGCGACCCTATAGGATACAGTAGAACTGCCCCATAGAGTTTCCAAGGAGCGCCTGGTGGATTCAAACTGCCGACCCTTTGGTTAGCCGCTGTAGCACTTAACCACTATGCCACCAGAGTTTCCTTAAAAATATATATTCATTAAAATAAGAAAGTTCAGGTATCCAAGAACCATCTATTCCAGATTTCTATTACAGCCAGAACATCCAGATCAGATGATGGTATTCCTATACCAGCCTCTCGTTCAGTGTGTTAAGAATATCATATTCAACTCAGGTTTAAAATCACCACCAATTACCGAATCTTTGTGGCAAAAAACAGCCCACATACCACAAGATCAAAATGAATAGGCTGTAATAGCAGAAGTCCCAAACTCACAACATACTCACCAAGAGAAGAATATCAATGACTGTATTTTTATGCAAACAAGGCACACCTTCTATGCTCGTTTGCCAATGGCTCCTTCCACTGCAAGGTATTACCGTAAGCACACTATGCTAATTTTTTTACAGTAACATGAAAAAAAATTTTTTAATTGGCATAGCAGTGTTTACAAATATACCTCACAGCGGGGAGAAAGTGGTTGGCAAACAAAAGTAGAAGTTGTGTGTTATTTGCTTAAAAATAATGTAGTAGGTATAAGAATATTTATGAAATTAGTTTCTAACGTATAACTTAATTCTTTATTTATAAAGTTAACCTGTATTGTGTATTGAATTATGTCCCCCCAAAATGTGTCAACTTGGCTAGATCATGATTCCCAGTATTGTGTGGCTGTACTCTATTTTGCTATCTGATGTAATTATTCTATGTGTTGCAAATCCTAACCTCTATTATGTTAATGAGATGGGATTACCGGCAGTTATGTTAATAAGGCAGGACACAATCTACAGGATTAGGTTGTATCTTGAGTCAATCTCTTTTGTGATATACAAGAGAGAAGCAAGAAGAGAAAAGAGGAACTCATTACCACCAAGTAAAAAGAGCCAGGAGCGGAGCATGTCCTTCGGACCTGGGGTTCCTACGGTGAGAAGCTCCTAGACCAGGGGAAGATTGATGACCAATATCTTCCACCAGAGCTGACAGAGAAATGAAGCCTTCCCCTGGAGCTTGTGCCCTGAATTCAAATTTCTAGCCTCCTAAACTGTGAGAGAATAAATTTCCATTTGTTAAAGCCATCCACTACTGGTATTTGGTATAGCACCACCAGATAACTAAGACACCAGGTAGGACACAGATTACCACATTTGAAAATGAACATGCCATACTACAGTGAAAAATAAATTTGATGATGTGAACAATGGGAGAAAAATGTATAGAAGATGATGAAGGGATTGTAAATGATTTGATTCATTATAGATCTTCCCCATGGCCTAAAGCAATGGCTATCAACCAGGGGTGATTTTGTAACACACACACCCTTCGTCCCATCAAATATTCCTCTTGGGAACATTTGGCAATGTCTGGAGACTTTTTTTTTTTAACTTCATAGTATTTTTATTAGAGCTGTATGCATTGTTCATGGAGACTTCGTGGTGCACTGGAAGTGTTCGGTTGCTAACTAAAACATCGGCAGTTCGAATCCACCAGCTGCTCCTTGGAAACGCTATGGGGCAATTCTACTCTGTCCTATAGGGTCACTATGAGTGGGAATCAACTTGAGGCAACAGTTTTTTTTTTTTTTTCTTCTTTTGGTTTATGCATTGTTCAATGCAGATCCAAGTGTCAAATTAAGATTATGTTTTCTTTCCTTTCAAAAACAGTTTTTAATTGCCATTCACAAACAATTAGAGGACAGGGCATTATGAAATTACTTAGGGTGATGCACTCAATAGAGCATGTTATGTGACCTTGGACAAGCCTTGTCTTGGTCTCTTCTGAAAAACGGAGGGTTAGATGAGATAACTGCTGCGATATCTGCCAGCTCTAAAACTCCTTGACTTAAAGGACAGAAGAATATGAAGAATCATGGACCCATAAAGTGAAAGAGGTTTCCAACTCTTTGCTTATCTATATTTTCTACAAGGAACATGTATTTCTTTTGTAAACAAAGAAGCAATAATGAAAACAAAAATTTAATTGTGGCAAAATACATATAACAAAAAGTTTGCCATTTTAACTGTTTTTAAGTGTACAATTCAGAGATACGAATTGCATTCACCATATTGTACAACCATCACCACTATCTATCTCAAGAAGTTTAATATCAACCCAAACAGAAACTCAGTATCCTTTAAGGAATAACCCCCTATCCCTTCCTCCTCTCAGTCCCTGGTAAACACTAATAAACTACCTATCTGTCTATTCTAATCTAGATATTACATATAAAAAAATATATATATATATTACATATAAGTAGGATTATATAATATTTGTCCTTTTGTATCTGCTTTATTTAACTTAGCATAATGTTTTCATGGTTCAACAATGCATAACATGTATCAGAAGTTCATTTCTCTTTATGGCTGAATAATATTCCAATGTGGATATGCAATGCTTTTTGTTTATCCATTTATCTGCTGATGGACACTTGAGCTGTTTCAACCATCTGGCCACCATGAATAATGCTACAGTGAATACTGGTATAAAAGTATCTGTGTGAGTCCCTGCTTGCAAGTCTTTTTGAGCCATACCTTTGACTGGAATTTCTGGGTTATACAGTAAATCTAAGTTTTACTTTTTTGAGGAATCACCGAAGTGTTTTCCACAGCAGATGTGCCATTTTATACTCCCCCCAGCAATGGACAAGGGTTCCAATTCATCCACATCCTCACCAATACTTATTTTCCCTTTTTCCTGATATCAGCCATTCTAGTGGATGTGAAGCTGTATCTCACTGTGATTTGCATTTCCCTCATGAATAATGAAGGTAAGCATTTTTTCACGTGCTTATTGGTCATTTGTATGTCTCTTTGGAGAAATGTCTATTAAAGCCCTTTGCACATTTTTAATTGGGTGGCTTGTCTTTTTGTCGTTGGGATATACATAAACCCTTTTCAGATATTTTCTCCCATTCTGTAGGTTGTCTCTTCTTTCCTGACAAAGTCCTTCGATGCACAAAACTTTTCATTTTGATGAAATCCAATCTATATATTTTGTCTTCTGTTGCTCACACTTTTGATGTCATATCTAAGAATCCTCTGTCAAAACAAGGCTTTGAAGCCTAACCTCTACGCTTTGTGTTTTGTGATTTTAGTTCTTATATTCAGGTCATTGATCCATTTTAAGTTAATTTTCATACATGGTGTGAGATAAGGGTCCAACTTCATTCTTTTCCATTCTTTTGAGATCCAGTTGTCCCAGCACCACTTATTAAAGAGATTAATCTTCCCCAGTGAATTGACTTGGTTCCCTTGTTGAAAATTAACTGGCCATAGACAGATGGGTTTATTTCCGGGCTCTTAATCCTATTCCTTAGGTCTCTATATCTATTCTGATACTAGTACCATACTGTTTTTATTGCTGTAGCTTTATAGTATGTTTTGAAATTGGTAAGTGTAAGTCTTCCTTTGCTCTACTGTATTTTACTACAAGATTTTTCAAGATTATTTTGGCTATTAGAGGTCTCTTGAAATTTCATATGAATTTGATGACTGGCTTTTCTTTCTGCAAAAAAAGGCTGTTAGAATTTTAATAAGGATTGCATTGCATGTGTAGAATGCTTTGGGTAGCACTGACATCCTAACAATATAAAGTCTTCCAAAATCAGGAACCAAAACCAAACCTGCTGCCGTCAAGTCGATTCTGACTCATTGTGCCCCTATACAACAGAGCATAACTTGCCCCACAGGGTTTCCAACTCGGGCTGGTGGATCTGAACTGCCAGCCTTTTGGTTAGCAGCTGAACACTTAACCACTGTGCCACCAGGGCTCCAAATTTCATGAACGGGGGTATCTTTTCTTTATTTAGGTCTCTAAATTTTTTATTGTCACAATTGAGAGGGTGCTACTGGAATCAAGTGGGTATAAACCAGGGATGCTGCTAAACATCCTACAGTGTATAGGACAGCCCCCAACAAGGGAGAATTATCTGACCGAAAATGTTAACAGTGCCAAGGTTGATAAACGCTGATCTTAAGTAACAAAACCTGTATTACTTAGAATTCAATTAATCAAAACTCTCTTTTAAGTAGTAATTCTACATTAACTATAATAAAATGATGATTCAGGATGAACTTAATAATCCAAAGCCACTGCAGTAAATGGTTATATTTAGCATATCTTTTGTGTCATCATACCTCTAGAGTCTGTTACATTTTGTCCTAATTGTTTAGAAACCGATAATGTATGATAAGTAGTGAATGCATATCATAATGCTTTTATATTGGGTAACAAATTTTATTGTATTTTCTTACAACTATATTTATCTATAATGATTCTGAGAAGAGATTAAAATCAGAATTTACGAAAAATATAAGACCACAAACACCTCCCTACATGATTTTATGTACTCCAAAAAAGCTCTGATGATCAATTGTTAATGATAATATTGTTCAAATTCACATATATCAAATGTTTCTTTTTGTGCAATCATAGTTTATAAACACTGACAGCTGGTAGGTGTGAACCTGAACAGGTGCAAGTAGCAAGAACAAGATATGTTGGCTGAGACAGGTAAACATGATCAGCTCCCTGTGCTTTGGACACAAGAATCCTTTAATACTCCAAGTATAGCTACAGAATAGACTGAAGATTCAAGTACACATAAAAATAGACTTAGGTATTTCTCTTGAAAGGCGGTTTCTTAAAGAATACCTTTATCTGTGCCAACCATACTAAAAGTTCTCTGCGACAGTTCAAAGCACAGATGCAGATTTGGTGAACTCTTACCTTTCCTTCTCAAAGTAACCTCAGTAAAAAACAAAATCAGGAAGAATATCAGGAAGTAGGCACTATGCTGCTTGTTTTGGTTTTAGTAACACCACTTACAGTAGAGCTTTAGAAGTCCATTATTTTCTAAAACTTCTAACAAAGACTTTCAAAACAATCATTATTTAAGATAAGTTCCAGACAAATAAACATTTCGACAAATAATACTTCAAGACATTAAGCAGTAAAACATAAACAAAAACTAAGCAATAAACAAAAATTTTCTGTTAGGAGACTTTGGGAAATATGCGATGAGGCAGAAATACCTTATTAGACAGTAGGCAAAATTATTCTCTGAATATAATATGATTCTATTCACAAAATTTTTATATATCAGCATTTTCAGGAACACTATTATTTCAGGGTATTTGTTACTTAAAATATGAATATATAAAATGGATAGATTTCCTTTATGTCATTTGACCCATTTTAACTACCACTGTAAACAGCCAGTCAATTAATTACACCTCTAATCAGAAACAGGCTGGTAATGAGGTGCCTATGATCTGGACCAAATCTCCAACCTCTCTAAATACACCCACATTCCTCACTTACCAACATAGTTAGGTTCCAAGGACCAGGTCCTTATGTGAAAATGAACATTATAATAAAATTCTATCCTACTTTTTTAATTTAGAAATTATGATCATAGAAATAATAACAGCTGAGATCTACCCGTGTGCTTACCACATGATAAGTTCAGTTATGCATTATTCCTCTGAAGGGAAGGAGACTTGGAGAAGACAAAGCTGGATAAAGACATGCTGTGTGACTAGAGGGCCCGCAGTTTAAACACTTCACTTTCCTCCTGTGGTGGGTTAGAGCTTTTCTTGCAGAGCTGCCTCCAGGGATCCACTTCCAACCCTATAATCCCTGTGTTCATGATCCTGAAGCCTGCTCTGCCCTTGGGGCCTGGCAAGTCACTGAGACTCTGTGCTTCCTGCCGAGAGCTTCAGGCCCAGTTAAGCTTACTTTGGTATACTGTTAAATCACACACATTTCTTCCAAACATCCTCTTCGATGCCTCTTTCTTTCCTTCTCTACCATCCCTCGGCAATTCTGAGCAGCAGGACCTCAGGCCAAATAGGAGCTAGGAACCCAGAACAGGTATCCTCTGGCTCAGTGCTATCTGCACATCCCCCTGCAGGCCGTGGCCACAGAGGAGGCCAGCCTGACCAGCAGCTGTACGGGGCACCCTGCCTGCTAGAGGAAGTAGAGAGCATGAGGCAGCAGTGGCGCAACTTCCCAGTGAGTGGCCAACAGGAGACTCTCCTCGAGGGAGGGGTCACTCTGCAGCAGGTGCCATGCCCGCGGCCTCGTTAATGTGCAAAAGAGTAGATTTTTTACTATTGTCATAAACATAAAATGTTAGATGAGATAGTCAATAAGCGAGGAGAACGTGTGCTAATTTCCTTACTGGAAATACGATGGGTTGAATTCAACTAGCCCTCAAATGCTATCAAAGTTTTACCACCTTGACAGTAAAAAAACAAACAAAAGCAACCCTCACGTTACCTTAAAATATTTAATTTAATGGCATTTTTTCCTTTTCATCCATTCCAATGTCCTGGATTCTATCTCCAAATGTGCTTGTATTTCAAAATGCTAAATTATAGACTTCTGTTAAATTTTTTAAAGATTTACGCTTTTCTTATTTATATCTCAAGAGGCCTGATTTGGGAAAATTATCCAATTGTAGATGGTAAAGCACTGGTTTTTATATTGCTCAGTAAATAATCTTTTCTACTAATAGGGAGTATCCTTTTCCATTCAAAGAATTAACTATTCCTTTGCAATGAAATATCTGTAGGGAAGAGGTTACACTAAGGCAATGAAGAAGAAATAAAATAATATTAAGGCAAGATCTGAACGAGGTTTAACATGGATAGGTCAACTAAACCCACAGTATAGACTATGAATTTAAATACTGACTAGACATAAGAGATTTGTAATAAGGATACAAAGGTTAGAAGGATAAAAAGACAATGCATAGTTAACTAATCCATTTGCCCACAAACTGCAAGGGATCCCAAAGAGCCAGCAAAAAACCTAAACCTTTGCTTAGCTAACAAACACAATTAAAATTAATAGGAATATCTAAGATATTTCTGGATGACAATCGAGGCCATTGCATAAGAGATTGAGAAAATAAAACAAGATATGTGAGATATCCATATATATTCAGAAGCCAAGAAAACAAAAAGGCCAAGGACTACATGTCTGATGAAGTAGAATAAAATCTCCCCTTCAGCAGGAAAGGAGCTGAGTTAACAGAGAAAAAAAAAAAAAGTTTTTTTTTTTTTGCCTTTTTTATTGTACTTTAGATGAAGGTTTACAGAACAAACTAATTTCTCATTAAACAGTACATATACTGTTTGATGACATTGGTCAACAATCCCACAATAAGTCAGCACTCTCCCTTCTCGACCATGGGATCTCTACTACCAGCTTTTCTGTCCCTTCCTGCCTTCCAGTTCTTGATCCCTGGGCTGTTGTGCCCCTTTAGTCTCATTTTGTTTTATGAACCTGTCTAATCCTTGGCTGAGAGGTGAATCTTGGGAATGATTTCATAACTGAGCCACAAGTGTGTCCTGGGGCCATATACCAGAGGTTTCTCCAGTTTCTGTTAGACCAGCAAGTCTGGTCTTTTTTGTGTGAGTTAGAATTTTGTTCTACATTTTTCTCCAGCTCTGTCCAGCACCCACTATTTGTGATCCCTATCAGAGCAGTTGGTGGTGGTAGCCGTGCACCATCTAGCTGTACTGGACTCAGTCTAGTGGAGGTGGTGGTAGATGTGGTCCATTAGTCCTCTGGACTAATTTTTCGGTAGCCGTGCACCATCTAGCTGTACTGGACTCAGTCCAGTGGAGGTGGTGGTAGATGTGGTCCATTAGTCCTCTGGACTAATTTTTCCCTTGTATCTTTAGTTTTCCTTATTCTTCCTTGCTTCCAGATGGGTGACACCAGTGGTGTATCTTAGATGGCTGCTCACAAGCTTTTAAGACCCCAGATGCTACTTGCCAAAGTAGAATGGAGAACATTTTCTTTATAAACCATGTTACACCATTTGAGCTAAATGTTCCCCAAGACCATGGTCCCCATAGCCCTCAGCCCAAAATTCAGTCCCTCAGGCAGTTTGGATGTGTCTATGGAGCTTACATGACCTTGCCTTCTAGAAGTTGTGCTGGCTTCCCCAGTATTGTGTATGGTCTTACCCTTCACCAAAGTTACCACTTATGTTGAGAAAATTTCCTTCTATATCTATTTTATCGAATGAGAGTTTTGCAGGATATATTATTCTTGGTTGGCAATTTTTTACATTCAAGGTTTTATATATGTCTTCCCATTGCCTTCTTACCTGCATGGTTTCTAACAATCAGAGCTTAGTCTCATTGTTTCTCCTCTGTATGTGACTTTTAGTTTTTCTCAAGCTGCTCTCAGGGTTTTCTCTTTGTCTTTGGTTTTAGTGAGTGTGATTATGATATGCCTTGGTGATTTTCTTTTGGGGTCTATCCTATGTGGGGTTCATTGAGCTTCTTGGATGGTCAGCTTTTCATCATTCATGATATTAGGGAAGTTTTCTGTCACCAATTCTTCAATGATCCTCTCTGTGTTTTCTGATTTCCTCCCCTGCTCTGGAACTCGGATCACTCAAAAATTTTTGCTTTTGATTGTATCTCACGTAATTCTCAGGGTTTCTTCATTTTTCTTTGTTCTTTTTTCTGAGTTTTCCTCGCAAAAAGTTGTATCCAAGTGTTTGTCTTCAATTTCTCTGATCCTGTCTTCCATTGTTTCAAACCTGCTCCTCAGCCCTTCTATGACACTATCCATTTCTGACATTTTGGTGTTTATCTTTTGGATTTCTAATTGTTGTTTGTGTATGATTTCTAGTCGCAAATTTATTTTGGCATTTTGTTCCTGTATTAGTTTCCTGAATTCTTCCATTTTTTTTGTCTGTATTTTCCATGAATTTCTCTGCCTTTTCCATGAATTAGGAAACCCTGGTGGTGTAGTGGTCAAGTGCTACGGCTGCTAACCAAAAGGTCAGCAGTTTGAATCCACCAGGTGCTTCTTGGAAACTCTATGGGGCAGTTCTACTCTCCTATGGCCTCGCTATGAGATGCAATTGACTCAACAGCAACGGGTTTTTTGGGGGGGAGGGGTTCCATGAATTTGTCTATTTTTTTCCACATTTTTGTCTGCTTCCTGCTTCAACTCTTGGATAGCTCTGAATATTAGAAAACTGAATTCCCTATCAGGTATTTCCAGTGCTAGTTCTTTTCTTCTACTGGAAAGCCATCTGGTGTTTTTTTTTGAATGCCTACTGGAACCATCCTGTCCTTTTTTTAAAATGTTTTCATATTGTCTGCTGTCTTTGGGACATTCAGTAGTTATTTCCTTTGTTTATTGATTGTAGACTTGTTTGTTTCATCCTGCTTTTTTGTTTCATTTGGTTATGTCTGAGCAGGTGGCCTATGCCTTCTTTGTTCTTTGCTTGTCTGTGAGAATGATACTTTTCATCTCCTTGTCCAATGGACAAGGGGAGTCACTCAGTTATGGTGCAGCAGGGCAGGTCCAGCTGAAGGGGAAGGGCTGGGGTAGGTTGTTTGTGGCACATACTGGGGCCAAACGGGTGAGCCAGGAATCAGTGTAGGGCAGGTTCCGATAGGTTGTGCCTGTGCTGCTTGGGGGTGTGATGTTCAGCACAAGATGCAGATAGGCAGGAAGGAGGGGGGCGATTGTGACGTGTGGAGCTAAGACGGATTTGGGAAAGAAAAGAAAGAGGAGAAAGAAGCAGGAGCCAAAAACAAACGAGAAAGAAAAAAAAAAAGAATGCTAATGGAGTTTGTTGTTGGAGTGGAGAGACAAGAAACCAAGAAATGGGGAAAAAAAAAAAAGAAGAAGAAAAATAAATAAATAAAAATAAGGAAAAAAGTAAGAAAAGACCCCAGGTATCCCATCTGCGTGGCTGCAAAGACTGGGGTAGTGGCTCCCCAGCCATGCAGTACAGCCTGGCTAGGAGGGGCTCCCAAGCCATGAAAAGAAAAAGAAAACAAATAAACAAAACAACTACAACAAATAAAAGGAAATACCCCCAGGGATTCCACCAACGTGGCTGCACAGACTGGAGAAGTGGCTCCCAAGCTGGGTAGTATAGCCCAGCTAGAAGGGGCTTCCAAGCCGCAAAAAGAAAAACAGAACAAACAAAGCAAAAATGGCCCTGGGATCCCACCAGTGTGGTGGCACAGTCCAGGGAATCAGTTCCCCAGCCAAGTGGCACTTCACAGTCTTTCAAGCAGCAGCAAAGCTGGTACATGGAGCCAGGTATTTCAGAGAAAGGAGGCAGATGTGGTGAGAGGCAGGGAGGAAACCATAAGAAGTGGAAAAAAGCAACACTAGCAACAAAGAAATGGCACTGATGGTGCCAGCCAGTGTGGACAGGGAAATCCAAACTTCCTGGTACCTCCCAGCCAAGAGACTGTGGCCGGGGTTGGGGGGGGGTGGGAAGCAATGGAGGCGGGGGGTTAATTGCTGATTACCAGGTGTTCTGTCTCCTGCTGGGAGCTCTGTGAAGCTGCTTTCCCATACTCCCTATCTCCTGATCTCTGATGTGGGTGGGGCAAATCCAAGTGGCATGGGCCCTACCCTTCCTGGCCAACTGAGTGACTGCAGCCAGCTAGGAAGCAGCAGAGGCCAAGCAGCAGGGGGGATAAAAATGGGGGATGGGAAAGTGTACATCACTGGTTGCTGGGTGCTCTGTCCCCTGCTGGGAGCTCTGTGAAGTTGCTTTCCCATACTCCCTGTCTGCCAATCGCCTACAGAAGTCCAAGATGGTGAATCCGTGCTGCTGTAGCTGATAGTGGACTTCCACTCGTATCTCTCCTCATTCTGTTTTCTGTCAGTTTCTTATTCCATTTGGTGCTTGGCTGAGTTCTTTATCTCTTCATTTGATGCTTAGGGTTCCAGGATTGACGTTTGTCTCTTTTATTTAGTTTTTTGGGTCTTTGCTGTGGAAGGACAGTGTGGTGCTTCTGTCTATAGCACAATGCTGGTTCAGCCTCCACAACCCACTTGTGTTGTTGAGGATAAGAGGTTTTGAATACCATGGCAAAAAAAAAAAAAAATTTTTTTTTGTCCTGGTCACCCTAAATTAGGTTTGGCTTTCTAATATTATCATTCTTTTGTTCAAAAGACTTTGATAATATAATATTTATTCTAAAATTAGAGTCACACATATAGCTAAATATATACATACACTGGTAATGGGTAAATATGTATATTCACACCTATATGTATATATGTAAAAGACATTTACTGCAACACTGTAATTCCAAAAGAAGCTTAAAAGCATAATTTCAGTCAATAAGCAATTGTTAAATTATGATACGTCTCTGGAATACAATACTGTTAAACAGAAAGCTATTAAAGAATGAGGTAAATCTATACCAGATAATATGTTAAACGAAATAAGCAAGGTAGAGAATATACAGAGTGAGATCTCATTTGTGATTAAGAAAAAAAAGGAATATATTCTTATGCTTGTATTGCTCATAGCATATTTCTGGAAAAATATACAAGTAACTGTGGTTAATTCTGTGCAAAGAGACTGGGGAATTGGCATCTGAGAAGAGGAAATCATTTTTCAGTGTATACCTTTTCATACCACTTGAATGTTTTACCATGTGCTTATATGAATGACAGTAAACAAACCAATTTAAAAAAACAGAAACAGGTTTCTAAAAGTTTGCCATTGCTAGAAAGTACCTTTCAAAATACTCTGGAGAGTTTTAATGTACCTAAGTGCCTAACAGGATGTCAAGGAGGAGAAAGTAAAGGCTGTGGCTATGGCCCACACGCTACCTGCTTTCATCAAAGCTCCTCTTTTATCTGTTTTTATATTGTGATTACATATGTGATATTGCTTGAAGAAAGGGCCTCAATGCTTCAAATACTAGATTGAAAGCTACTAGTCTAAGGGATATCTGCTTCATCTTAATAACATAGACATTACTGTCCCATCCTTTTTTTTAAAATGGAAAATGTGGCCCCCTTGCATTCCTTCAAACTTTTCATTACCGTTTCACAGCTTGTCAGAGACCCTATTCTCCTGGTCACCCCCCTCTTTTATGCATCTTCCCTCTACTGAATTTTTCTCAGTTATCCACAATCTTTATAAACAAAACAAAAAATTCTCCTCTGACTACAGTCTTAGTTATCTAGTGCTGCTATAACAGAAGTAGTACAAGTGGATGGCTTTAACAAAGAGAAACTTATTTTCTCACAGTCCAGTAGGCTAGAAGTCCAAATTCAGGGCGTCAGCTCCTGGAAAAGGCTTTCTGTCTCTGTCAGCTCTGGAGGAAAAGTCCAGAGTCTTACTTGGTCTGGGATTATCTCAACACAGGAACCTCAGGTCCAAAGGACACACTCTGCTCCCAGTACTGCCTTCTTGGTGGTATGAGGTCCCCCTCTAGGCTCACTTCCCTTTCGTTTTTATCTCTTGAAAGATAAAAAAGGTGGTACAGGACACAATCCAGGGAAACTCCCTTTACATTGGATCAGGGATGACACCTAGTTAAGGGTGGTGTTATAAACCCACCCTAATCCTTTTTAACATAAAATTACAATCACAAAATGGAGGACAACCACACAATACTGGAAATCATGGCCCAGCCATAGTGATACACACATTTTTGAGGGGACATAATCCAATCCATGACAACCACGCACACCCATATAGCAAACTCATTTTTTTTCTACTCTCATTTTAACTAAGATTCCTAAAATCCTAAAATACAATTGTCTCCATGTATAGTCTCCACTTTTCTACCTTCCATTCACAATCTGGCTCTCTAAATTTATTTCTATAACATGCCATTAAAATGGCTTTAGTGCTAAAATCCCAGAGCCATAACAAGGCATGATATTTAAGCAAAAATCTAATTAAATGAGTGTGTGGCCCTGCCAGAAAGGAAGACTATGAAAAGAATACAGAGTTTAACCAGAAGATAAACAGAATTGTTGACAAAAGTTGGTGGCACTCTGGGCTATTGCATACACATTACCAGGTGAAAGAAATTAGGTAATGGTATCCTGAATTTGGGAGGCAGGTCATGAGACAATCCCATCTGTAAGATGTGGAATTGAAGCTCACTATATGCGAATGAGTAGGTGCATGTCCATCACCAAGTCATCTTAATTTCACTTTCACCATAAACATTAAATTGATCCACTTGTCTCCACCTCCATAGCTGCCACAATGATCTATGTCATCAACAGTTTTCCTCTAGAGCATGGATCAGCAAACTGTGGCCTGTAGGCAAGGTGCCTATTTTTGTAAATGAAGTGTTATTTGTTTATGTATTCTGTATGGTTGCCATCTGTGTTACAACGGCATTGTCTGTGCTATAACTCAGCTTTTGCAACAAACTATGAGGCCTACAAAGCCAAAAATATTTACTATATGACCCTTTAAAAATTTTTTGCCAACCTCTGCTCTATAGTATAGACCACTGCTAACATTCATAATTGATCTCATTTCTAAACTAGCCCTAGTACCCACATCGTACCTGCTAAACTCCATTCATCATAGAGAAATCTTTGTTAAAAATTCAAATCAGATAATGCCACTTCACTTCTTGTTGTTGTTAGGTGTCATCAAGTCGATTCTGACTCATAGAGACCCTATGTACAAAAGAAAGAAACACTGCCCAGTCCTGCACCATCCTCACAACTGTTCCTAAGCTTGAGCCCATCACTGCTGCCACTGCGTCAATTCATTTTATTGAGGGTCTTCCTCTCTTTTGCTGACCCCTATTTTACCAAGTATGATGTCCTTCTCCAAAGACGGGTCCTTCCTGATAACATGTCCAAAGCACATGAGATGAAGTCTCACCACTCTTGCTTCTAAGGAGCATTCTGGCTGTACTTCTTCCAAGAGAGATCTGTTTGTTCTTCTGGCGGTCCATGGTGGTATATTCAATATTTTTCACTAAAACCATAATTCAAAGGCATCAATTCTTCTTCAGTCTTCCTTTTTCACTGTCCAGCTTTTGCAAGCATATGAGCAGACTGAAAATGGCTTGGGTCAGGTGCACCTAAGCTCTCAAAGTGACTTCCTTGCTTTTGAACACTTCAAAGGGGTCCTTTGCAGCAGATATATCGTTTAATCCCCTGACTGTTGCTTCCATGGGGATTGATTGTGGATCTGAATAAAATGAAATTCTTGACAACTTCAATATTTTCTGTTCATCATGATGCTGCTCATTGGTCCAGTTCTAAGCATTTTTGTTTTCTTTATATTAAGGTATGATCCATGCTGAAGGCTGTAGTCTTTAATCTTCATCAGTAAGTGCTTCCAGTCCTCTTCACTTTCAGCAAGGAAGGTTGTGTCATCTGCACATCACAGACTGTTAATGAGTCTCCAATCCTGACATCAGGTTCTCCTTCATATAGTTCAGCTTCTCGAATTATTTGTTCAACATACACATTGAATAGGTATGGTGAAAGGATACAACCCTGATATATACCTTTCCTGATTTTAAACCACGTAGTAACCCCTCATTCTGTTCGAACTACTGCCTTTTGACCTATGTACACATTACCCATGAGCACAATTAAGTGTTCTGGAATTCCCATTTTTCACAATGTAATCTATAATTTGTTATGATCCACAAAGTTGGATGACTTTGCATAGTCAATAAAACACAAGTAAATATCTCTCTGGTATTCTCTGCTTTCAGCCAAGATCCAGCTGACATCAGCAATGATATCCCTCGTTCTATGTCCTCTTCTGAACCCGGCTTGAATTTCTAGCAATTTCCTGTCAATGTCTGCTGCAACTGCTTTTAGCTTATCTTCAACAATATTTTACTTACATATAATATTAATGATACTATTTCAATAACTTCCACATTCTGTTGGACCACATTTCTTTTGGAATGAGCACAAACATGGATCTCTTCCAGTTAGTTGGCCAGGTAGCTGCCTTCCAAATTTCTTAGCATAGACTACTGAGCATCTCCAGCACTACATCTCATTTGTTTTGTCAGTTCCTGGAGCCTTGTTTTTTGCCAATGCCTTCAGTAGGGTTTGAACTTCTTCCTTCAATACCATCGGTTCTTGATCATATACTACCTACTGAAGTGGCTGAACACTGACCAATTCTTTTGGTACAGTGGCTCTGTATATATATTCCTTCCATCTTCTTTTGATGCCTCCTGTGTCGTTCAATATTTTACCCATAGAATCCTTCAATACTGCAACTGAAGCTTGAATTTTTCTTCAGTTCTTTCAGCTTGGGAAATGCCGAGTGTGTTCTTCCCTTTTGGATTTCTAACGTCACGTCATTGCTCTTTTCGTTATAATACTTTGCTTGGTCTTCCTAAACCACCCTGTGATATCTTCTGTTCAGCTGTTTTCTTCATTATTTCTTCCATTTGCTTTAGCTGCTCTAAGTTCAATAGCAAGTTTCAGAGTCTCTCTGACATCCATTTTGGTCTTTTCTTTCTTTTTTTTTTTTTAATTTTTATTGAGCTTCAAGTGAACGTTTACAAATCAAGTCAGTCTGTCATATATAAGTTTATATACACCTTACTCCATACTCCCACTTGCTCTCCCCCCTAATGAGTCAGCCCTTCCAGTCTCTCCTTTCGTGACAATTTTGCCAGCTTCCAAACCTCTCTACCCTCCCATCCCCCCTCCAGACAGGAGATGCCAACACAGTCTCAAGTGTCCACCTGATACAAATAGCTCACTCTTCATCAGCATCTCTCTCCTACCCACTGTCCAGTCCCTTCCATGTCTGATGAGTTGTCTTTGGGAATGGTTCCTGTCCTGGGCCAACAGAAGGTTTGGGGACCATGACTGCCGGGATTCCTCTAGTCTCAGTCAGACCATTAAGTATGGTCTTTTTGTGAGAATTTGGGGTCTGCATCCCAATGATCTCCTACTCCCTCAGGGGTTCTCAGTTGTGCTCCCTGTCAGGGCAGTCATCGGTTGTGGCCGGGCACCAACTAGTTCTGTCTTTTTAATGACTTTTTGCTCTCTTCTTGTGTGATGTTCTTGATGTCATCCCACAACTCATCTGGGCTTCGGTTATTAGCGTTCACTGTGTCAAATCTCTTCTTGAGATGGTCTCTAAATTCAGGTGGGTATACTCAAGATCGTATTTTGGCTCTCATAGACTTGTTTTAATTTTCTTCAGCTTCAACTTGAACTTGCATACGAGCAATTAAAGGTGTTCCGCAGCTGCCATTGCCTCTTTCCACAGATGTAGTCAGCTTGCTTCCTGTGTATTCCATCCAGCAAGAACCACATGTACAGCTGCCACTTACGTTGTTGAAAAAAGGTATTTGCAATGAATAAGTCACTGGTCATGCAAAATTCTATCTTGCGATCTCTGGCGTGCTTTCTATCACCAAGGCCATAATCAGTCCATTTCAGCTCACTACTGCCTAGGATGTTGATCTTTATGAGTTCCATTTTATTTTTTACAATTTTCCTAGATTCATACACTGTACCCTCCACATTCTAATTATTAATGGATGTTTACAGCTGTTTATTCTCATTTTGAGTCATGCCACATCAGCAAATGAAGGTCCCAAGAGCTTGACTCCATCCACGTCATTGAAGTCAACTCTACATTGAGGAGGTACCTCTTCCCCAGACATATCTGGAGTGCCTTGCAACCTGAGGGGCTCATCTTCTGACACTATATCAGGCAATGTTTTACTGCTAATCATAAGGCTTTCACTGACCAATTTTTTTAGCAGTAGATCGCCAGTTTCTTCTTCCTAGTCGGTCTTAGTCTGGAAGCTTTGCTGAAACCTGTCCACCATGAGCGACCCTGCTGATTCGTGAAATACTGGTGGCATAGCTTCTAGCATGACAGCAACACACAAGCCACTACAGTACAACAAACTGACAGACAAGAGGTGGCTTTGCTTCTTAAAATCCTTAAATAACATTGCAGTTACATTTAAGATAACATAACAGCATAACTGACAGCCTCTATAATGTCCCTCTTTGGTTTTGTACATAGCATGTGCTCTTTTAGTAGCTTAATATTTTTGACAGATTGAGCTGAACGTTAACACATAAAGGAAGACTATACGATTGTTTTTCTTGGCATTCTTATCAACAAGCTTTAAGAGAATTAATTGGGGAAAAAACTAGTTTTAAGGAAGATATTTGAATGCTGATCCTATAATTTACCACTTTGAATTTTTGTCTATATGTATGTCAATAATCTGGAAAGAATTAAAAACACATTCACCAAATTTTCAGTGAAATAATATTATCAAAACTATTTAATTCCATGGTGGGCAAAATTAAGATAATGAACTAGATATATTACAAAACCTAACCATGGTTTAACCATGATCAGTTGAAAGATGTACACAGAAGAACCAAAAGAACCACAAATATAAGACTAGGAAAATCACTAAACAGAAATACAGTTTAAAAAAAAAAAAAAAAAGAGTAATCAGAATAGATCAGAAGTAAATCAACAATTCAACATCCTTGCAGAGCAATTACAGAATGTTTACCAAATATATTACTTTTATTCACTGTCTGCAACTTTTACTAAAACCAATACCATTATTTATTGACAGCCTAGTATTTATAATAGACACTTTGCAAACATTTTCACTTCATTATTTTAGTTTTGTCAAGTAAACTCCAAGCATATTATTAGTATTAGCAGTAATAATAGTAATTTTCACAGATGAGGAAACATGCACATGGAAAAATTAAGTCACTTGCCACAGTCAAAGGGTATTAAGTGTCAGTGACAAAAGTCTGGACCCACTCTGTATAATACATCATTTTATTATACTCTATATTAATTAGAGTAATATTAAAACATCATCTTATGCTTTCGGTATGATGTTTTTAAACATTTTAAACAAATAAGGGAAGAAGCCAATCAGCACTGTAACAGAAAATAAGTTTTATAAGAGAAAATGGAAAAAAAAGCTTTTCAGACTAAAAATAAGAAGACTGAAGAATGACAGTTGTGATCTTAGGAACCTGAGGTTTTACAAAGCATCTAAAAGGCAGTCTCTCATTAAGTCTTTTCTTACTTCCTTCTAAAATATCTAGAGAACACCAAGAAAAGAAAACTTAGCAACAACATAAAGCACCAAGAGGGCTGAAAATCCATTGAAATCTGAGAATTTGTATAACCCAGCAAATAGGGGTTGTTAAATAAACTGAAATATTTATTCAAATGAATGCCACAAAACCATTAAAAAATCTTATTTTCTAATACTATTTAACACAAAGACACATTCATGGATTAACGTTAAGTGAAAAGCCAGGCGATATAACAAATAAGTTTGATCTAATTTTGTAAAGGAAAAATATTTAAAAGTGTATTTAAAAAAAAAAAAGTCTCAAAGGAAATATACCAAAACGTTAAAATGATTATCTCAGAGTAAAAAGTAATTTTTCCTTCTTTTTATGTTTCAGACTTCTCCAATACTCTACAATGAAAGTTACTACACAAAAATTAAACACACTCTTCCTCTATTTCTTTTTTTAAAAGAATAATCTTAAAATTTGAATTTGGCGTAAGAAGAATTCCTGATACAAGGTGATCAACAACATAATGTTCTTGAGAATATTCAGGAAAACGACTTATAATCAATTTTTCCTGGATGATTCAAAAGAGATAGATTAGTCACAGACTCTGCAGCTATATTTTCAGTCATCATTAACCAAAGTAATCACAAAATTACAAAGGAAGCTTAAAAAGAATAATTTTTCATTAAACAAGCATGTGCATTTTCAGAACCACTGTATCAGTATTATTGGCTTAGGATATCTAGCTGTTCAATAACCAGAAGGTAAGATTCTGGATCAAATTAGATTATAAAACCAATTTCCTCTGGGCAACATACACTATTTCCCTAATAATAAATGAAGAGCTGACTATACAATGGACAGATTCTTATTTCTTGATCCCCAGTTTACAACAAAATGAGTCGCTCATTATTGAACAAGTAATTATGAACACTTGAAAAACAGGAAGTCTTAGCAATGAAACTGGAGATATGAAGAAAAACCAGGAGGGGGAGCCAAGATGGCGGAATTGACAGACGCTTCCATTGAGCCCTCTTTACAACAAGTGAAAAGAGTATATTTGAGACAAGCTGGGGGCCCTGAGCATTAACGGTAAGCTTAGACAACTAACTGACGGGCAAGGGCAGGAGGAGGCCGTTCAGAAGTGGACAGGAGTTACCGGCCCTGAATCGTGGGGAGACTTCAGGCTCCATTCCCGGAGCGGCGGTGGCGGGGTGGTCCTAGTCTTCGGCTGCAGTTTCCTCAGGGAGAAGCAGCCAGCCACACAGCCTACTCACACCTCTGGAACCTGAGGAGAATGGCGCTCTCAGCAAAAGCTAAGTACTTCCGTGTATTTTACAGCACCCCCACCCCACCCCCACGCTGGCTTTAGCAGCAGAATCCCTGGGTCTGAGATAGACCCTGTTGAGCACCTAGAGCAATCCTCCCAGCCTTGGGGAAGGAAAAAATTTCTAACTGGGGGAAAAAGATAATTTGCTAGCTCTGTTAACCAGGGGAGTTCAGGAGAGAAGTAGCTCCTGTCTAGGCATAAACCGTCTGTGGACCTTGAGCACCTTTCCCTTCTGCATGGACCTGTGTGGGCCTATTTCAGGAGAACAGGCCCTTGTTGGCAAACTCCAACCATTTTAGCTGTGCGGTGGAGAGGTGGGTGTTTGACGTTTGACGTTGCTTTGTCTATTCAACAAGGTCCTCACCTGCCCACATCAGGGACCCAAGGACTGGTAGCTCCACTCAGGTCACCCAGCCACCCGCGACGGGTACAAAGATAACTGGTACCTCCCAGTCCTTAAAACCAAAAACACTGGGTGCCCATGGTCCCTCTGCAGAACCCACCCACCAGCACATTCTAGGGAATAGAGGCGCGTTTTCCTCAGAGACATGTGGGGGTTGGTTCTCAGCCCCCTGCCTTGTTCAGAGCGTAACCCCCTGCTGCAATTAGATACCGGTATATACGCCAATCACCCCTGCCCCTCTAAGGCTGTAGGACACAGCCTGTACCACACACTTGATATCAGCTACCTGGACACCTGAGCTGAATTCATACACGAAAAGTGAATGGATTCATAGACTGATATACCTGATAACAGCTCTAGCCGTCTAGGGACAGGATGTCAGAGCTCCAAAGGTGAAAATAATTAAGCTAGCTCACTCAAGCAACTGGTATGGGAATGTCAAAACAAAACAATGCAAGAAGCTAGGATACAGCAAGTAAACATAAAATAAACTAATACAATAACTTATTGATGGCTCAGAGACAACAGTCAATATCAAGTCACAGAGAGAAACAGACCCTGATCACCTCAACAGGCTCTCAAAACAAAGAATCCAGGGATCTTCTAGATGAAAGTCCAATTCTGGAATTACCAGATGCAGAATACAAAAGTTTAATACACAGAACACATCAACACATCAGGAAGGAAACGAGGCGATGCACAGAACAAGCCAAGGAACACAGATAAAGCAAATGAAGACATTAGAAAGATTATTCAGGAACATAATGAAAAGTTTAGTAAGTTGGAAAAATCCACAGACAGGCAGCGTTCAGAAATTCAAAAGATTAACAATAAATAAGAATTAGATAACTCAACAGAAAGTCAGAGGAGCAGAGTTGAGCAAGTAGAAGCTAGAATTTCTGAATTCGAAGATAAATCACTTGGCACTAATATATTTGAAGAAAAATCTGATAAAAGAATTTAAAAAAAAATGAAGAAAACTTAAGAATCATGTGGTACTCTATCAAGAGAAATAACCTACAAGTGATTGGAGTACCAGAACAGGGAGGGATAACAGAAAATACAGAGAAAATTGTTGAAGATTTGTTGGCAGAAAACGTACCTGATATCGTGAAAGATGAGAAAATATCTATCCAAGATGCTCATCGAACTCCACGTAAGGTAGATCTTAAAAGTCAGACAAATAGACTTATTATAATCAAACTTGCCAAAACCAAAGATAAAGAGACAATTATAAGAGCAGCAAGGGATAAACGAAAATAATAAGCTCGGACTACTCAACAGAAACCATTCAGGCAAGAAGGAAATGGGATGACACATTTAAAAAACTGAAGGAAAAAAATTGCCTGCCAAGAATCATATATCCATCAAAACTGTCTCTTAAATGTGAAGGTGAAATTAAGAAATTTCCAGATAACACAAGTTGAGGGAATTCGTAAAAACCAAACCAAAACTACAAGAAATACTAAAGGGAGTTATTTTGTTAGAAAATCAATAGCAACAGGTATCAATCTAAGACTAGAACACTGGGCAGAGCAATCAGAAGTCAACCCAGACAGGGAAATCCAAAAAAACAAAGAAAAATTATAAAAAAAAAAAAAGCCCAAAACAGCGTAACAGCGATGCTATTATATAAAAGAAGACAACATTAAAATAATAAAGACGGACTAAGAAACGTAATCATACACCTTCCATATGGAGATACAAAGATATGGCGATACAAAGAAATAAAGGTTAGTTTAAAATTTAGAAAAATAGGAGTAAATAATAAGGTAACCACAAAGGAGAAAAACCATCCTGCTCATCAAAATAAATCCAAGGGAAAAATACACACTCAGCAGAAAGACAATCAATGACGATAAATAAGAGCAAAGGACAATATGTAAAGAAAATCTACTCAGCACAAAAAATCAAGTGGTAAAAAGAAACTGTCAACAACACACAAAAACAGACATCAAAATGATAGCACTAAATTCAAACCTATCCATAATTACCCTGAATGTAAATGGACTAAATGCACCAATAAAGAGACAAAGAGTGGCAGAATGGATTAAAAACCAAGATCCGACTAAATGCTGCCTACAAGAGACACATCTTAGACTTAGAGACAAAGACAAACTAAAACTCAAAGGATGAAAAAAAATATATCAAGCAAACAACAATCAAAAAAGAGCAGCAGTTGCAATATTAATTTCTGACAAAAGAGACTTTAAAGTTAAATCCATCATAAAGGATAAGGAAGGACACTAAATAATGATTAAAGGGACAATACACCAAGAAGATATAACCATATTAAATATTTATGCACCCAATGACAGGGCTGCAAGATACATAAAACAAACTCTATCAGCATTGAAAAGTGAGATAGACAGCTCCACAATCATAGTAGGAGACTTCAACGCACCACTTTTGATGAAAGACAGGACATCCAGAAAGAAGCTCAATAAAGACACGGAAGATCTAAATGCCTCAATCAACCAACTTGAACTCATAGACATATACAGAATACTCTCCCAAACAGCAACCAAGTATACTTTCTTTTCTAGTGTACACGGAACTTTCTCTAGAATAGACCACATATTAGGTCATAAAGTAAGCCTTAGCAGAATCCAAAACACTGAAATATTACAAAGCATCTTCCTAGACCATAAGGCCATAAAAGTGGAAATCAATACCATGAAAAGCAGGGAAAAGAAATCAAACACTTGGAAACTGAACAATACCCTGCTCAAAAAAGATTGGAGTATAGAAGACATTAACGATAGAATAAAGAAATTTAGAGAATCAAATGAGAATGAAAATATTTCCTATCGGAACCTTTGGGACACAGCAAAAGCAGTCCTCAGAGGCCAATTTATATCAATAAATGCACACATCCAAAAAGAAGGGCCAAAGTCAAAGAATTATCCCTACAACTTGAACAAATAGAAAGAGAGCAACAAAAGAGGCCCACAGGCACCAGAAGAAAACAAATAATAAAAATTAGAGCTGAACTAAATGAAATAGAAAACAGAAAAACAATTGAAAGAATTAATAAGACCAAAAGCTGGTTTTTTGACAAAATCAACAAAATTGATAAACCATTGGCCAAACTGACAAAAGAAAAACAGGAGGGGAGGCAAATAACTCAAATAAGAAATGAAATGTGCAGTCTTACAACAGACCCAACTGAAATTAAAAGAATCATATCAAATTACTATGAAAAACTATACTCAAACAAACTCGAAAACCCAGAAGAAATCGATGAATTCCTAGAAAGACACTACCTACCTAAACTAACACAAACAGACCCATAACAAAAGAAGAGATTGAAAAGGTAATCAAAAAACTCCCAACAAAAAAAAGCCCTGGTCTGGACGGCTTCACTGTAGACTTCTACCAAACTTTCAGAGAAGAGTTAACACCACTACTACTAAAGGTATTTCAGAGCATAGAGAAGGACGGAATACTACCAAACTCATTCTATGAAGCCACCATATCCCTGATACCAAAAGCAGGTAAAGACACCACAAGAAAAGAAAATTATAGACCTATATCCCTCATGAATATAGATGCAAAAGTCCTCAACAAAATTCTAGCCAACAGAATTCAACAACATATCGAAAAAATAATTTCACCATAACCAAGTGGGATTCATGCCAGGTATGCAGGGATGGTTCAACCTTAGAAAAACAATTAATGTAATCCACCACATAAATAAAACAAAAGAATCCCACGATTGTATCAATTGATGCAGAAAAGGCATTTGACAAAGTTCAACACTCATTCATGCTAAAAACTCTCAGCAAAATAGGAATAGAAGGAAAACTCGTCAGCATAATAAAGAGCATTTATACAAAGCCAACAGCCAACATCACCCTAAATGGAGAGAGCCTGAAAACATTCCCACTGAGATCGGGAACCAGAAAAAGATGGCCTTTATCACCACTCTTATTCAACATTGTGCTGGAAGTCCTAGCCAGAGCAATTAGGCTAGGTAAAGAAATAAAGGGCATCCAGATTGGCAAGGAAGAAGTCAAAGTATCTCTATTTGCAGATGCCATGATCTTATACACAGAAAACCCTAAAGAATCCTCCAGAAAACTACTGAAACTAATAGTAGAGTTCAACAGAGTATCAGGATACAAGATAAACATACAAAAATCAGTTGGATTTCTTTACACCAACAAAAAGAACATTGAAGAGGAAATCACCAAATCAATGCCATTTATAGTAGCCCCCAAGAAAACAAAAAGCTGAAGGAATAAATCTTACCAGAGATGTAAAAGACTTATATAAAGAAAACTACAGTACACTTCTGCAAGAAACCAAAAGAGACTTACATAAGTGGAAGAACATACCTTGCTCGTGGATAGTAAGACTTAACATTATAAAAATGTCTATTCTACCAAAAGCGATTTATACATTTAATGCAATTCCGATCCAAATCCCAACGACATTCTTTAATGAGATGGAGAAACAAATCACCAACTTCATATGGAAGGGAAAGAGGCCCCAGATAAATAAGGCATTACTGAAAAAGAATAACATAGTGGGAGGCCTTCCTGTACCTGATTTTAGAACCTATTATACTGCCACAGTAGTCAAAAACAGCCTGGTACTGGTACAACGACAGATACATGGACCAACTGAACAGAATTGAGAATCCAGACATAAATCTAAGTTGATGTTTGACAAAGTCCTCAAACCAGTTAAATGGGGGAAAGACAGTCTCTTTAACAAATGGTGCTGGCATAATTGGATATCCATCTGCAAAAAAATGAAACAAGACCCATACCTCACTCCATGCACAAAAACTAACTCAAAATGGATCAAAGACCTAAATATAAAATCTAAAACAATAAAGATCATGGAAGAAAAAATAGGGACAAAGTTAGGAGCCCTAATACATGGCATAAACAGTATATAAAAGATTATAAAGAATGTAGAAGAAAAACTAGATAACTGGGAGCTCCTAAAAATCAAACGCCTATGCTCATCCAAAGACTTCACCAAAAAGTAAAAAGACTACCTACAGATTGGGAAAAAGTTTTTAGCTATGACATTTCTGATTAGCGCCTGATCTCTAAAATCTACATGATACTGTAAAAACTCAACTGCAAAAAGACAAATAGCCCAATTAAAAAATGGGCAAAAGATATGAATAGACACTTCACTAAAGAAGACGTTCAGGTAGCTAACAGATATGAGGACATGCTCTCGATCATTAGCCATTAGAGAAATGCAGATCAAAACTACAATGAGATTTCATCTCACTCCAACAAGGATGCCATGAATCCAAAAAACACAAAATAATAAATGTTGGAGAGGCTGTGGAGAGATTGGAACACTTATACACTGTTAGTGGGAGTGTCAAATGGTGCAACCACTTTGGAAATTGATTTGGCGCTTCCTTAAAAAGCTAGAAATAGAACTACCATATGATCCAACAATCCCACGTCTTAGAATATATCCTAGAGAAATAAGAGCCTTTACAAACGAACAGATATATGCACACCCATGTTTACTGCAGCACTGTTTACAACAGCAAAAAGATGGAAACAAACAAGGTGCCCATCAACAGATGAATGGATAAATAAATTATGGTATATTCACACAATGGAATACTACGCATTGATAAAGAACAGTGAGGAATCTGTGAAACATTTCATAACATGGAGGAACCTGGAAGGCATTATGCTGAGTGAAATTAGTCAGTTGCAAAAGGACAAATATTGTATAAGACCAGTATTATAAGAACTTGAGAAAGAGTTTAAACTGAGAAGAAAAAATTCTTTCGTGGTTACAAGAGGGGGAGCGAGGGAGGGAGGGAGGGAGGGAGAGGCGTGTTCACTAATTAGATAGTAGATAAGGACTACTTTAGGTGAAGGGAAAGACAGCACACAATACAGGGGAGGTCAGCACAATTGGACTAAACCAAAAGCAAAGAAGTTTCCTGAATAAACTGAACGCTTTGAAGGCCAGTGTAGCAACGGCAGGGGTCTGGGGACCATGGTTTCAGGGAACACCTAGGTTAATTGGCATAATAAAATCTATTAAGAAAACATTCTGCATCCCACTTTGAAGAGTGGCATCTGGGGTCTTAAACACTACCAAGCGGACATCTAAGATGCATCAATTGGTCTCAACCCACCTGGATGAAAGAAGAATGAAGAACACCAAGGACACAAGGTAATTACAAGCCCAAGAGACAGAAAGGGCCGCATTAACCAGAGTCTACATCATCCTGAGACCAGAAGAACTAGATGGTGCCTGGCTACAACCGATGACTGCCCTGACAGGGAACACAACAGAGAACCCCTGAGGGAGCAGGAGAGCAGTGGGATGCAGACCCCAAATTCTCATAAGACCAGACTTAATGGTCTGACTGAAACTAGAAGGACCCTGGTGGTCATGGCCCCCAGACCTTCTGTTGGCCCAGGACAGGAGCCATTCCCAAAGCCAACTCTTCAGACATGGATTGGACTGGAGAATGGGTAGGAGAGGGATGCTGGTGAGGAGTGAGCTTCTTGGATCAGGTGGACACTTGAGACTATGTTGGCGTCTCCTGCCTGGAGGGGAGATGAGAGGGTGGAAGGGGTTAGAAGCTGGGGAAATGGACATAAAAAGAGAGAGTGGAGGGAGACAGTGGGCTGTCTCATTAGGGGGAGAGTAATTGGGAGTTTGTAGCAAGGTGTATACGTGTTTTTGTGTGAGAGACTGACTTGATTTGTAAACTTTCACTTAAAGCACAATAAAAATTATAAAAAAAAAATAGAAATTTTAGAATTGGGGAAAAAAGTTAAAGGTTTATCTGCAATTGTTGGACTTCCATTTGTGGAATAAAGAATATGCTATGGTATATTCTTTATTGCTATGGTATAGGGTTGCTATGAGTTAGAATCAACTTGACAGTACTGGGTTTGGTTTTTGTTTTCTGTGTGGTGTTGTTCATACACTGAAGGATTAGAGAAAGTCTCCAGACAAGGTCCTCGTGAATGGTAAAGCTCTACTATGCTGAATATCAAGTATTACGTTAGTTCTTTAACAAAGGAAATGAAATATGAAAATCTTTGATCTCTGTCAGCATATCTGAATAACCATTCTGTGCCAGGCACTACTGATTGAAGTGAAACAGAATTTTTTTTTTTTTTTTTTTTGCAGCATAGGTGATTAAGATGTGATATTTCAGGGAATTCTCTACTGCTCAAAATACGCTTCATTCAAGAGTTACTTATTGAACATGTCATACATATCAGGCATTGTGCTACATGCTGGTGATATAATATGTGAAAATAAATAAATAAAATGGGGAAAAGAACTCATTGGATGGTCTCAACAGCAGAATGAAGATGACAGGAAGAAAAGTCAGTGAATTTGAAGATAAATCAGCAGAAATTATTCAACCTAACCAACAGAGAAAATGAACATTGTATAAAAATTAACAAAGTTTCAGGGATGTATGGGGCAATAACAAAAGCTCTAACCTTTGCGTAATCGGAGTTTTAGAAGGAGAGAAGAAAGCGTGTAGTGCTAAAAAATTATTTGAAAAATAATGGATGAAAACTTCCCATTTTTGGTGAAAAACATAAACTTACAGATTCCAGAAGTTGAGCAGACCCTAAACTGGGTAAACTCAAAGAAAAATTAAGTTCTAGATAGAAACGGACAATTTTCAACAAAATATACTGCTTTCACCAAGTGAATTCAAGTTTTTAAAATTACCTCAATATTCGTAATATTATAAGCAAAAATAAAAAAAAACTCAAAAAACAAAAAAAACTGACATTAAAATAAAGATCATCCATACTTATAAAAAAGTTTATCTTTATTAGCCTAAGAATAACTTGTTTCGAAGGACGGAAATAGCCTAGCTAAATAGTCTATTAAATTCTGCTTTTTACAGTATTCCTCCAAAGAAAAATGATAAGTGGTCATATTTTAGATTTTATAATTCAACAAAACAGCTGAAAATAGCTGTCAGTATTTTATTCTTTAGCCACAGGAAAATTTTTATCTTAAAGTTTTTCATGTGTTATCACAACAATCTTTAAATATCAGACGATAGCACAATTATACTGACCTAAACCTGAAGGTGGAAACCCTGGTGGCGTAGTGGTTAAGTGCTACAGATGCTAACCAAAGGGTCGGCAGTTGTAATCCGCCAGGCGCTCCTTGGAAACTCTACGGGGCAGTTCTACTCTGTCCTATAGGGTCGCTATGAGTCAGAATCGACTCGACGGCACTGGGTTTGGTTTTTGGTTTTTTAAACCTGAAGGAGTCACATTTAAACTCAATGCTTTGGAATATTATAAAATTTAAAAAATAATTATTATAGACAAGTAAGCTTAGCTTCTATTAGCCTGGATTTTAGTTTCCAGATTTTTTTTTATTAGTTCTAAAACTGACCCAAAAATTTTAAAAAGTTAGGAAGTTATTTCTATGTCTAAGAAAACATTTCAAACCCTGCCATACATACAGAATTTATTTTCTATTTGTTAAAATATGAATGAAGATGTCAATTTCACTGAAATTCCATTTAACATGCTTTTATAGCAGGAGAAAAGTAGTAATCTCCCATTCTTTGTTAACAATCCTTACATCTACAAGTTGCTTGCCGTAATTTCTCTTAGAAAATATAAAAATCCATGCTGTTTCTTTTGTTTTAAAACTATTTGTACACTGAATATTGGTGATGCTGATAAAAATGAACTGTTCAATCTGTATTATTTAAAATCCTATTTGTAAATTTTCCTTGATAAAAAGACAAAATTCTTTTTATTCAATACATTAAGAACAATCTAATGTCACTAAGTTTACATTATTTGTGATTCGTTCAAAATGAATAAAGTGTTTTATTTACCTTACATTGTAGGCCCATTTAAAAGCTGATCCATTCAGTGGAAATTCCTTATGAACTGTTCCTATAGTACTCAACACTGCTAATTTAATTCTCGTTGCACTGATGAGGGGCAGCAGGCAATAGTAATAGAATAACATATCTTAAATCAAGAAAATTTGATTTAACTTTGCCAACTTCAGAAAAATCGCTTCAACTATCTGAGCCTTTCTTCATCTGTAAAAGAAGTTTTGCATAAATCATAGGTAACGACTAACATTATACTTCTAAAATGTTATTTTTACACAAAACGTACAAAATATTTATACTGCACTATGGGATTTCAAAATAATTAATAATGATTTTGTGTTACAATAAAAATTGATTCATACATAGGAAAGGATCAGAGGGAAGTATGCCAAAATGCTGATAGAAGTTACCTTGGTTGGTGGGGTTGTGGTAATTTTTTTTCCCCTTTTATCCTTGTCTATACTTCTCTAATATTCTACAATACTTTGATAAGTATAGGACAAGTTGAGAAAAATGATGAGCGATAATTTTTAAATACAGTTAGTAAGGTGGTTGTTGAGAGAGTGAGAAAATAAATTTAAGGGGAAAATAGCTCTAGAGAAAACTAATAGCACATGTGTTGTTCAGAGAAATTTTTAGAAAGGAGGAAGGCAGGAAGGAAATTTAGTGGTAGACATGAGGTCAGTAAAATTTTCTTCTTTTTTTGGAATAAAAGGAATCTAAAGCTTCCTCTATGGTAAACATTTTTTTCTCATCCTTCAGATCTCAGCTTAATTGTCTCTTCCTCATAGAAGCCTTCCCCTCAAACCTGGCAATAGTTAGGTGCTCTTATTATTTGTATGCTTTCTTAGTGAAAACCCGTTGCTGTCAAGTCAATTCTGACTCATATCGACCCATCAGATAGAACTGTACTTCATAGGGTTGTCAATAGCTAATTTTTCAGAAGTAGATCAACAGGCCTTTCTTCTAAAGTATCTCTGGGTGGACTCGAACCTCCAACCTTTCAGCAGCTAGCAGCTGAGTGTGTTAATTGTTTGTACCACCCAGGGACTCTTATGCTTTCTTAGTAGCCAGTACTTTTTCTTTCATAGCTAACCAAATAAAAAAAAATAGGAGTTAAGTAATTAATACGTGGTTCAGTGTCTGTCTCCCCGCCAGACTGCATGTTGCATCAGGGCAGGAACTATGCACTGTATCTTAATTCTTACCTATGGGCAGATATAAACCCAGTGCCGTCGATTCGATTCCAACTCATAGCGACCCTATAGGACAAAGTAGAACTGCCCCATAGAGTTTCCAAGGAGCGCCTGGCGGATTCAAACTGCTGACCCTTTGGTTAGCAGCCGTAGCACTTAACCACTACGCCACCAGGATTTCCAGGGGTAGATATATCACTAAATATTTGTTGTAGGAATGTGTGAAGACCAAAATATTAAAAATGAAAGTGACAGATTATAGAGCTGCCAAGAGGAAATGAATTATAATAGGAAGTATAAAGAAGTATGCCTCAAAAACTTAAGAATAGGTACTGTGGAGAAATCATAGGAAAACAACTGAAACCTAAAGAAATTACGTTGTGGAAGCTTAAAGAGTTCAGCTGCTGTTAAAAAAAACATTTTTTTTTTTTACACAACTGGAAATTGGGGGCGGGGGGGAACTGACATCAACTGGCCAAATTCAAGCTATTTTCCAAAGCCAAAATTTTTATCAGAAAATTTTATTTGCAAGGAGGGTTACACCTGAACTGAAGTTTGAGTTTTATTATTGCTGGTTCAAAGCAAAGGATTTTGTAAATATCTTTTAACCCTGTATTCCCAAAAAGAATTTCATAGATAGTGTTTGTCATGGTAGATTTTTCCCTCATATCTACATATTTAATAAATATGAACAGTAATATAAATAAATAACCTGGACTAAGTCCCTTCTAACCTTGAGATTCCATGACTCTTATTAAGTATATGGGTCAAAAAAATAGTTTGCTGATAATGGTAAAAATGTTTTATTTTTATTTCTATTGCTTCCCTTTTTCTTCTTTATCTTCACTTCCTTTAAAACAATGCTTCATATTCTTTGTATTTATTTTTTGGAAATAATTTACTTTAAGTATATAAAAATTTATAGGGCTAATAAATTACCTAATCTCCCATTTCCACATGTTGCTATTAACAGGCATATGAATCAAGAAATACATTTTACATATTGAACATCAAAGCAAAGCACTCTCAAAACCTGAAGGACAGTTTCTGTACTAAGCAATAACTCCTCTTAGATGGACCCATTTTCTACAATCTTTCTAAAATACATACTGATAAATCCCTGGAAATTCCACAGATTGGGATGCATATACATTCATCCTTCAAAAGAAAGTTGAAAGAAAAAGTTGCCGCAAGTAACCCAGTTTTCTTTGACAAGCTGTCAGGGAACAAAAAAAGAGGAAGTGGGAATCTACAGATTAAAGAGATTGAAGAGACATGACAAACAAATGCAATGTTTAAGAGCTAAATATAAATTTTGATCCAAGAAGAAATACTTTAAAAGATTAATGGTACAGAAGTAAAAGACAATGAGAAATTTGGAAATTCTGATAAAATTTTAAGGAAAAATGATTACGCATTAAAGATTCTTTCTCTGCTTCTTATATACAAATATGATTTATTCATTTAATAAGTATTATTATGCATCTAGAGCCCTGGTGGCACAGAGGTTAAGAGACTGGCTGCTAACCAAAGGCTAGCAGTTCAAATCCACCAGCCACTCCTTGGAAACCCTATAGGGCATTTCTATTTTGTTCTATAGGGTCGCTATGAGTCAGAATCAAGTCAAGTGCAATGGGTTTGGTTGGATTTTTATTTTTTATAAACTCATACACCTAGTTGTTAAAATATAAAAATGAATAAGTCAGTCTTTTCCCTTATAAAAGTCCATTATTTAATAATTTTCTTTGAAAAAAAATTTTTTTTTCCATTCTCACTATACAGAAAAAAAGAAAAATCTTGTTGCCGTAGAGTCAATTCTGACTCATAGTGACCCTATAGCGACTCTATAGGACAGAGCAGAACTGCACCACAGAGTTTCCAAGGAGCGGCTGGTAGATTTGAACTGCCGACCTTTTGGTTAGCAGCCATAGCACTTAACCACTACACCACCAGGGTTTCCAATTCTCATTATAATTCAACCCAAATCTGGATTACAGCAAAAATTTTAATTTTCTGGTAGATAAAGATACATGTACTCACTTTACTAAGTTAAAAAATACAAAAGAAAACATACCTGCTCACACATCACATACACTGTCTTAAGTTTTGAACCTGTGTTGGGCACCAGGGCGTATCTCTTTGTTATTGTTTTCCCTTAACTATGAGATAACTGAAGAGTTTTGACCAATCTCTCCCTGTCTTTAGGATCAGATGAGGGACAAGGTGGTAGGAAAGAAGAGCTGGGGAGAAGTGGGGGCGAGAGAGAGAAAAAGAAAGACAAAAACTTTTTAAGAGATACTTAGTAATAGACTTACTAAAAAGAAAAAACCTCTGCCTTGACATAATTTTTAAATGATGACAGTTTTCAAGAAAGTAAAGTTTCACCTTCCACGCCCATCCAGGAAGGAGGAAGGCTCGTGTTCCATTGTGCTTTCCCCGTGTTTCACCCAGGCTTCCTCTACACAGACCATCTAATTCAGCAGACAGGACTTCTTGCTGTTGAGTGAATTCTTGTCCACTGCTCCTGATAACTTAACAGTGGGTCAAACGACAACACCTTTGTGGTCAAAACCTATCTGAACCAGGCATGACCAAGGAGACAATGGTTGGCCAAAAATCTATGCTCTATGTCAGCTACTTCTAAAAGACGCAACGATCTGATCAGATTTTCTCTGACACAGACATTTTCACTAATAGACACAGGTTGAGCTGAGGTATCATAAAGGCTGTGGGCCTAAGCATATACGAGCTAAAACTAAAGCTAAAGAAAAACAAGCCGGAAAAAATAATGGAAGAGCTAAAGTAGAGAGAAGCTGAGTGGCTCTGAGAAAAAGAGGATGACAGTATGGCCATTCTAGGTTCTTTTCTTAGACTCGTCTTTTTGCTTTTCCTATATTCACTGAGGCTTCTCTGTAGCCTTTCAAATATCTCTCCTTTTCCTTAAGTTTTAATGGGTTACTGTCTTTATTATCTGCTGCTGCTATAACAGAAATACCACAAAGTGGATGGCTTTATCAAACAGAAATTTATTCTCTCACAGTTTAGGAGGCTGGAAGTCTGAATTCAGGGGACCAGCTCCCAGGGAAGGCTTTCTCTCTCTGTCAGTTCTGGGGAAAGGTCTTTATCATCAATCTTACCCTGGTCTAGGAGCTTCTCAGCACAGGGACCTGGGTACAAAGGACGTGCTCCCCTCCTGGTTCTTCTTCTTGGTGGCATGAGATCCCCTTGCATTTGGGCGTGCTGCTCTGGCCTATTTATCAAGTGACTTGAAAGGCTGCTAGATTTCAGTTAGTCTCAGGCCAAGACACAGCTCTGCAACAGGTTCAGGCTGCCAAGCAAGTGACTCTGCCACCTGGGCCATATGATCTAGCTGATCCAATGGTGCTGTTTCTCCCATAGCCAAGATTCACAGGTCAAGGAATCAAAGGGTGGAAATGGGAATGGCACCACTTGCTATTACCCCTAGTAACCCACTTTCAAGATTTTTGCCTCTTGTTCCTGTGACCCTACACTCTGCAGGTCTAGAGGTCATAGTTTCAAAGGAAGGAATGCTCCCACCTGGAGACACATCATTGATTTCACTGAACTGGAAGTTAAGAAAGCCACCTGGCCATTTTGGGCTCCTTATGCCTCTGATCAACAGGCAAAAAAGGAAGTTACCGTATTTGCTGGTGTGATTGGTCCTGATTGCCAGGAGGAAATCAGACTTATATTACATAACGAAGGTAAAGAAGAGTATATCTGGAATGCAGGAGATCCCTTATGGCATCTTACGACTACCATGTCCAGTGATTAAAGTCAATGGAAAACTACAGCAAAACAATTCCGACATGACTACTAATGTCCCAGACCCTTTAGGAATGAAGGATTGGGTCATCCCACCAGGCAAAGAACCATGACCAGATGAAGTGCTTGCTGAGGCCATAACTTCGCATCTTTGAATTACAAAGCACTTTAACTTCTACCCAGGAAGCTGCTGATTACAGACTTTGTTTTATAAATTCACTGTACTATTCAGTACTCATCCAGCATGTCTGTTGAGCCTTAGTTTCTGAATCTTTAAAATGGGATTAATTATACTTACTTGAAAGAGTTGTTGTAAGTAAAGTGTCCAGCCTAGTTTCTGCTAGGTATTTTGTTCATTTGTGTTTGGCCAGGAGAACACAGTGAAGAAAATATCTTTAGTTTCCTCAAACTAAAGAGACAAAGGTGGGAAAGCAACTCACTAAAAGTCAATTCTATTTCTCTTATGTTACATGTGCACAAATGTAAGTTAAAAACTTCAAAAGCATTTTCAATTTGAAGCAGATTTCTTTCGCAGGTAAACCTGGACAGATGTTCAAGAAGTAGATTAGTCAAAACTACAATGAGATACCACCAATTCGAATGGCAATGACTTAAAAAAAAAAAACCAAAGGAAACAACATGTGTTGGTGAGGTTTCAGAGAAATTGGAACCTTCAACCATTGCTAGTGTGAAAAAAATGGTGCAGCAACTGGGGAACATTTTGGTGGCTCCTCAAAATGTTCAACAGAATGCCATATGACCCAACAATCCCAATCCTAGGTGTATAACCAAGAGACTTGAAAGCAGCAATGCAAATAGAAACATGTATACTAATGTTCATTGCAGTACTTTTCACATTAGCCAAAAGATAGAAACAACCAAATGTCCACCAACAGGTGAATGGATATACAAAATGTGGTATAAACATACAATGGAAAATTACTCAGCCATAAAAAGAAATGAAGCTCTGATGGCCACTACATGAATGAACCTTGAAAAGATCACGCTGAATGAAATAAGTCAGTTGCAAAAGGACAAATATTGTATGAGCTCACTTTCGTGAAATAAGCAAATATACAGAAACCAAAGACTAGTGATTAACAGAGGCAGGAGTGAGGCAGGGGTAGTTTTTGCTTAAGGGGCATCGAGGGTAGACGGATGGCGGTGGAATGACGAGGAAAGGACAGTGACAATGGATGCACAATCTGAAGAATATAATCAATGTCAATGAATTGTATATGTAGGAATTGTTGAGATGGTGTATGTTTTGTTCTACATATTTTCACCACAATTAAAAAAAAAAAAAAAAAAAAAGAAGTATATTAGGTTATCCATTGTCAGCCTGCCCCACCAAAAGGTGTCATCTTTGGTTTAAACTTTGAAGTATTACCTTCGAAGTTTAATTTGAAGTTTTAGTTTTAGATATCAGTGGAATTTTTTGTTTAGTTTTTGGATAATTAAAATAGTAAAGCTACTATTTCCTGAGAAATTAATTAATAATTTTATAACTTTTGTTATTCAAAGAAATAATTTTGTTCTGACTATAACATTCCTTCTTCACTAATCTGGGAAACAATTTTTTGTTCCTCTCTCCTTTTTGACACTGATAATCTCAAAAAATCCACTTAACAGTTACTATAATTCCCTCCACTATTCTCTTAACCCAGTGGCGTTGGTTAAGAGCTACAACTGCTAACCCAAAGGTCGGCAATTTGAATCCACCTTGGAAACCCTATGGGGCAGTTCTACTCTGTCCTTTAGGGTTGCTATGAGTTGGAATCGACTCGACAGCAATGGGTTTGGTTTTGGGTTGTTTTATTCTCTTAACTATATGATTTAGTGAAATCATGTATCAACCCATCATTTCAAATATGCCTCTTCTATTTCCCTCATAATTTTTATTATTTTCTGAATTTCTTAAATTTTCCAGGTCTTACTGTACTGACACACCCAAATATTGACATAAAACACATAGTTTTTATTTGTAAGAACAGAAGACCTTCTATAACATGCTCAGAGATGTCTACCTTCATAACACAAGGTCTTAAGTATGCATCCCAAACATGTCTTATGTTGTTGTTGATCTCAACTGACAGCAACCCCATGTGACACAGTAGAACTGCCCATGGGGTTTCCTATGCTATAATCTTTACGGGAACAAACTGCCAGGACTTTCTCCCACGGACCCACTGGGTGAGTTCAAACCGCCAACTTCTGGGTTAGCAGCTAAGTGCTTAACCATTGTACCACCATGGCTCTCTAACCTGCATTAAATACAAGAAAATATCATTTAACAGCTAAATACAGTGATGTATTAATGAAACTATGAGCCAATTTTTTTTTAGTATCTCTGTAAGTAAAATAAAAGCACCAGTTACATAATAAAATCATTCTAAAAATGAACACTGAGATGATTAAAATATTAGGTATTCTTCATAAATAGCTTACTGATAACTAAAATAAATGTAGTCTAACGATTGAACCGTATATGCATATTGGGAAAACAAAACTGTCCATATTTTAAACGCTCATCTAAATACTACATTTCAAATATTCAAAAGTTAAGAATATTTTAGGTCCCCCAAACATGAAACATAGTTACCATATGACCCAACAATTACACTCCAAAGAATTAAACATACAAGTCTACACAAAAACTTGTATAGGAATGTTCACAGCAGCATTACTGTGTTCATAATAGCCAAACAGTGAAAACAACCCAAATGTCCATTAATTGATAAATGGATAAATAAAATGTGGTATATCCGTACAATGAAAGACTATTCAGTAATAAAAAGGAATGAAGCATTGATAATTGCTATAACATGGATGAACCTTGAAAACATCAAGGTAAGTGAAAGAAGCCAGTGGCAAAAGACCACATACCGTATGATTCCGGTTATATGAAAAGTCCAGAATAGGCAAACCTAGAGAGACAAAAACAGCACAACCTTGCTTGCTGAAAGGGAAGAGGACTTGAAGCACTTACTGATTAAGATCAAAGACCACAGCCTTCAGTATGAATTACACCTCAATATAAAGAAAACAAAAATACTCACAACTGGACCAATAAGCAAATCATGATAAATGGAGAAAAGACTGAAGTTGTCAAGGATTTCATTTTACATGGATCCAAAATCAATGCCCATGGAAACAGCAGTCAGGAAATCAAAAGACACATTCCATTGGGCAAATCTGCTGCAAAAGACCTCTTTAAAGTGTTGAAAAGCAGAGACATCACCTTGGAGACTAGGGTGCCCCTGACCCAAGCCATGGTGTTTTCAATCGTCTCTTATGCATGTGAAGGCTGGAGGATGAATAAGGAAGACCAAAGAAGAATTGATGCCTTTGAATTGTGGTGTTGGCAAAGAACATTTAATATACCATGGACTGCCAGAAGAATGAACAAATCTATCTTGGAAGAAATACACCCAAAATGCTCCTTAGAAGCAAGGATGGCGAGACTATGTCTCACATACTTTGGACATGTTATCAGGAGGGATCAGTCCCTGGAGAAGGACATCATGCTTGGTAAAGCACAGGGTCAGAGAAAAAGAGGAAGGCCCTCAATGACATGGACTGACACAGTGGCTATAACGACAGGCTCAAGCATAACAATGATTGATCGTGAGGACGGCGCAGGACCAGGCAGTGTTTTGTTCTGTTGTACTCAGGGTCGCTATGAGTTGGAATCAACTCAACGTCACCTAACAACAATAAAAACAACAAGGGTTGGGGGTGTAGTCCCTGGGTGGTATAAAGGGTTAATGTACTCAGCTGCTAACAGAAAGGTTGGAGGTTGGAGTCCACCCAGAGGTGCTTGGAAGAAAGGCCTGGCAATTTACTTCTAAAAAATCAGTCATCGAAAACCCTTTGGAGCTCACTTCCAGTATGACACACATGGGGTCACCATGAGTCAGAGTTTACTTGAGGGCAACTGATTTAGGGCTGGAAGTAGGCTGGGGAAAATGGGAAGTTACTGCTCATGGGTATAGGTTTCTTTCTGGGGTGATTAAAATGTTCTAAGTGACTGTGGTGATGGTTGCACAACTCTGTAAATGTGCTAAGAACAATTGAATTGTATATTTACATGAGTGAATTGTATGGTTTGTGAATTCTACCTCAAATAGCACCCAACGTTAACAACAAAAGCTATAATAAAAAAAAAAATATTTGAATCTCTTGTTGATAGGATGCTTATTTGAATCAACGTATTCTCTATTGAAATTCTGAAGTCAGTACTCCTAGTTCTAGACTTCATATTCAAGACTAAACATAGAGTGTCCCTAATATGACCTTTCATGTGTTATATGAGATATTAAGACAGAGTTTTGGAAATCAAGTCACTCGCAAATCTCTCTTAGACACTCATCCACTAATTAATCTTGCATCTCTGCGTTATATTTTTAAAAACCAGCTAAAGCTATGTTAATTTGGTTTGGGGACTAAGATGGGTTTATGCAATATTATAAAGTACCTAAGTACTTACTAGACTTGTTCAACAACTTCAATCCAATTGTCAAATGTTTGGCTAGACTTTTATGACAGAGGGATTTAACAGAGATAAATAAGGCTGAGATTCTAAACCACATAAACTATTCACACTCTTTTCTACATATTCTGCTTCCTATATATATTCTCTGTTTTCCCACCGTCATCATAGTAGAATTCTAAATAGTCCTAATTCTGAATTACTGGAAATACTGCAATAGCCTTCTAAGAGTCTCTTTGCTTCTCTTTCTTCCAATCCTCCTGCACAGCCAACAGTAATTCTGTTTGTTCTTTTAACACGATAATCGTTTTTAATGCAAAAATTAGATCCTGCCACTCCTCTATTTAAAATCTTGCATTGTCTCAACATCACACATATGATAAAAACCCAGGTCCTTGGCTGTAAAAAGCTCTTCTTAATGAGGCCTCTGATATCCTCTTTAGTCTCCTCTCCCACTCTTCTCGTACCTGGCTTTCTAAGACATTCTAATGGGCAGCCAGGGTTAAGAGCCATTGCCATAGTGCACTTAAAAGCTTCAATTCAATACTGCTGCATTATATCAATTTTGAGGTTCAAATGAAAATAATAATCAACTAATATTCACTACATTGTGGGCCCAGTATATAATACTAAGGATGCTTTAAGACAAATCAAAATCAAAAACAGAAAAAGAAAAGATCTGCTAAGATGTGGTGGAGGGAGAGCTTCAGATGAGTACAAGAAGAGTAGGAGAAATACATCCGGAGCCTGTTTGAGAAGGTCTCATGACAAGAAGGGAAGGAAACAGAATTCATCATCATCGTAAGTCCCAAAACCCAGGTAGGACTTAAAAACAAACAAAAAAGAATGGAGGAAAATTCACACAAGTAACAGTAGGTGTGTATAAAGGGAATTTCTGACAACGAAAGGCTTAAGAAAATAATGGTTTTTATGTAATAGAAGCTCTGAATAGGTACACTGGTAAGCCGTATGATATACTGTGAACTGTGTTCCCTGTATCCAAGCAAACACTTAGGGTAGGAGGTGACTAGAGCAGGTGTGAGAACTCCCAGCCATCTTCCTGTCATAACAAGTATAGATAAATGTGATCCAAGGCTCTCTCCTTTCCAAGAGTCTTCTCCCCAAATAACTCTTACAAGGGCTGGCTATTATTTTTTCTGAACTAGAATATTTAAGGAGCCCTGGTGGGGCAGTGGTTAAGAGCTTAGCTGCTAACTGAAGGTCAGCAGTTCGAATTCATTAAGCACTCCTTGGAAACTCTATGGAGCAATTCTACTCTGTCCTGTAGAGTCACAATGAGTTGGAATTGACTCAACAGCAATTGGTAGAATATTTATACCAAGGTTTAAACATATGCTAGACATACAGAAGGGGGCCCTCCCACCCCTTCAAAAGAAGTTCTACAAGGACATAAAACTTTCTGGGCAAGGCTCTCTGTTGTCAGTTGCCATTGAGTCAGCCCCCAACTCATGGCAACCCCATTCACAATGGAACCAAACACTGCCCGGTCCTGTGCCATTCTCATGATTCGTTGTGGAATGGGCTGTGGTGATCTGTAGGGTTTTCAAGGGCTGATTTTCAGAAGCAGATCATAAATTTTTTCCTAGTCTCCCTTAGCATCACAGCAACATGCAAGCCTCCAATGGCAATATGAGTGGCAGCTGCACATGAGGTGCACTAGCCTGAAATCAAACTAGGGTCTTGGGCTCGGAAGGCAAAAATTCTACCACCAAAACACCAATGTCTTGTTCTTGTGTACCACTGAGTCAATTACAACTCATAGTGATCCCATAGGACAGCGCAGAACTGCCCCACAAGGATTCTTAGGCTGCAATCTTTACGTGAGCAGATTGCCAGGTTTTTTCTCCCATGAAGGCATTAATGGGTTTGAACCACCAAACTTTTGGTTAGAAGCCACGCGCTTAACCATTATACCACCAGGACTTTTTCCAATGCGTCATAACCATCCATAAATCCCTTACGAGGTAATAAACTCACGGGCTATCATTTCTTGAGGTTCCACATCATTCATACACAGAAGGAGCTGGGATGATGTGGGGGAAGGGAGCTGAACCTAGTAATGGTTCCTATTGTCCCAGTTATCCAGGAGATTTGAGTTGTAATACACCATATTACACTAGGATAACTGAGCATCCACAAGGTTCAGTTTTAATGAAACCAACAGATTAGGATAAACAGATCCTCATTGGTAATAAAGAAGAAGAGCTTCCAGAGGGTGGGTGTAGACTTTTTGTCAACTCCTTTGAGGGAGGAATATCTCCTGATACTTGACCAGTAACTATATAAAGAACCAGATAGCATTAGCCAAGAGAAACCACAAGCCTCCAAGGAAGGACACCATTGACACTTAGGCTACAGCTATGAAAGGCCTGGAAAAGAGGGCCTGCCTTTCAGAAACTGTGTATTTAGCAGAATACAGAGCCAGCAAGGAAAACATCATTACCATCAATGTCTTCCTCTCCTGAAATGGAAAATTTTTAACATCCTGAAAATTTTCCCATTGGAATCAGAGATGAATAATACAGCATACTAAGTTTTTTTCACCTCAGTAACTTGCGTCTTAGGTGAGAAGAATCAAGTGAGAGACTCTAACAACTGAGATAAAATGGTTAAAGAGGTAAGAGTCCAAAAATCAGCTCTATTGGTAGGTAGGACTGATAAATAATCTATCGCTCACATACACGCCACCTGTTCATTATCAGAATAGGCCAGCAGAGAAGTATTGATGCCCCTACTAAGGTATCAAAAATTATGGACTCATGGGGGCCCCAAATAAGCTTGGAGGAATAAAAAAGGCCTTCTAAACAATGCTAGATGCCCATCAAAGAGGGTACAGGTGTCAGCAAAGGAGTTCTCAATGTTTCTGAGTAAAAAAAAAAAAATTTTTTTTGAGGTTTCCTGTCTAAAATGCAGCCTGATATACTGAAGAGAAGTCTAAAACTTGAGGAAACCTGCTAAGAACTATAGAAAAAGTTTATTAAGCAAAAGATCAATAGCTGGCTCAGTAATGAAAATCAGCTTCAAACCACTACTACTGCAAGAGAGTGAGGAGGTAAAACAAATTCTAGTCACCTTGGAAAAAGACATAAAGACAAAAAGGGAGACCTGAAAAATGGGCAAACAGAGACACTCAGCCAACACCCTTATTCCCAGTTGTCTAATTCATCCATATTTGCTGTTATACTGGAAAAGACCCATGTTTGCAAAGTAGGCCTAGGCAACCAACATGCCTTGAATGGCCCCTGCATTTGGTCTAATAAGGCTACTGGCAACAAGGTCTCAGAACCACCCAGAAATGAATGATAAATGCAGTAGATTTAAAAAGTATGCCAGACACACACATACACAGACCCTAACTCTAATCCCATCTTTTTAGTGGAACCGGAAAAGCTTTCAAAGTGAATGAAAACATTAAACCAACCAGTAAAGATTCTTTAAATTGGAATATTAATCTTCAAGTCTACATGGATAGTTTTGTTTGGTTTTAGTATGTAATCTGTAGAAGGAGTCCCTGGTGGTACAGTGGTTAAGTGCTCAGCTGCTAAGCAAGGGGTCAGTGTTGAACCCACCAAGCTGCTCCATGGGAGAAAGATGTAGCAGTCTCCTTTCGTAAAGATTACAGCCTTAGAAACCTATGGAACAATTTTAGTCTGCCACACAGGGTTGCTGTGAGTCAGAACCAACTCGATGGCAACAGGTTTGGTTTGGTTTTAACGTGTAGAAGCACTAGACTCTAGAATAGAACCATAAGAAATGGCAACAATGAAATTAACTAGAAAGATGAGAAAATTGCATCTAGAAAGAATATAAACTAATTCCAAGTTTTAGATGAAAACTAAGAAGTTGAAAAGGTGTTTCTTTCTGAAGAAAAGCCATAATCTTTCTAAGATAAGTTTTGTTCAAATTTCTCATATACTAGTTCCAGAACGTTTTAAGGTATCAAGTTTATTTGAATATGTATCTGCTTATGTATCGGAGATTAATTTATTTTGGAAAATTAGGTGTACTGTTCCATCTAAGAAATTGGGAATAAAATTAGATGTAGGACTCATTTTAGGCTTCCTACTATTTGACAAGTAATCTTCTAACTTGAAAGATAAAAGAACTAAAAGAAAAAAGTCAGAAGGGACAAAGCAGATAAGACTTAGTTATACTACAGATACAATTACTTTAAAAAAGGAGGGGCTTAAAATTTAAAAAAAAACAAGGTTCAAAGAGGCCATATGTTTCTAACTAGAAGTAGAGATATTTTAAAATAAAAAAGTCATACATATTTGATTTTTATTATGGGCTATCACACTTTATTTTATCACACAGTCTTATAAATAGATACCCCAAATCACCAGGATTCAATAGGTACCTTGAAATGAAAGACAGAGTTGGTACTTTTCTACCCCCTTTAAATTTTCCACCTCACTTAGTTTTTGGTCCCTTGGAATTCCTTACTTTCTTACCAGTTCAGCAATGCCATGATAAAAACTTTAAAAATAGTTGATCTAATTATTTAACTTATTATTCAGTAGGTTATTCAAGGTATTTAGTCCACCATACTGCCAAAAAGGAAGTCCTCACTTTCTTCCACATTCTGTGCTCAGTAAACTACTCTCTTTTTGGTTTTAACCAAGTGGAAACTTATTTCTCAAAATACTTCCTCAAATCTAGCCTTTGTTGACGACTTAGACACCCCATAATCTTCTCAGTTCCTACTTAATTGTGAAGACTTATTAAGTTTAAATGAATATTAAGGCAGCTTGCCTCTGAGAGCTTTTTTTTTTTTTTTTTTAAGGATTCCATGAGCTATTCTTTGTCAATTTTCTCAAAATTGCTGGTTCTTTCAAATTCCCTATGCATCAAATATTCTCATATGCACCCCCGAGAAATTTAAAGGGAGCTTCCAATTAGTCTTCTTTTTATTTCCAGAAATTACTTCCCTGGTGTTCCTAAACAACATTCTCATCAGAGTGACCCATTACATCTCTAAGGAAAGAGACATACAGTCTCTTTCCTTATTGAGTCCACAAGTTTAATTCAGTATTATTTTGCGCTTGTGATATTATATATCCTCCTAGGGAAGCTTAGAATTAGGTCAAAAGATCTGCCTATACTTATATTGCTTTCCATTTCCTGAGTCACGTGATTCTATCAAGTCAACAAAATTAGCACCTCACTGATCCATGAAAAGATAGGTAAACACTGTTCTCCTAACTCATCTTGAATCTCAGAATTTACACCTTTAAGAGTCATCTCAAAAATGATGACTGAACCAAATACCTTGCAGGACTGAGTTACCGGGCTTGAGGGCTAGGGACCATAGTCTCAGGGGACATCCAGGTCAATTCGTATAACACAGTCCTAAAACCTACTGAGGTGAGTAGCGAGTGGCCATCTAAGATACAACTATTGGTCTCTTTCCATTGAAGCAAAGGAGAGTGAAGAAAACCAAAGACTCAAGGAACCAACTAGCCCAAAGGACTAATGGACCAGAGAAACCACAGCCTCCACTACCCTGAGACCAGAAGAACAAGATTGTGCCTGGCTACCACTACTAACCACTCTGACCAGGACCACAAAAGAAGGTCACAGTTAGAGAGGGAAAAAGATGTAGAACAAAATTCATATTCATAAAAAATACCAGACTTACTGGTCTGAGAGAGACTGGAGGAGTCCCTGATACTACAGTCCTTGGACACCTTTCTAACTTGGAACTGAAGTCACTCTCAGAGATCACCTGTCAGCTGAATAACAGGCAGGCATATAAAATAAACAATAACACCCATAAGGAAAGTGCTCCTTAGAACAATCATCTATATGAGTCCAAAAGGGCAACATCATCCCAAAAATAAAAATGAGGAGGAAAGGGCAAGAAAACTGGAGAAATGAAAATGGGGAACTCAGGATGGTAATGGGGAGAGTACCGATACATTGTGGGTTTTGCAATCAATGTCACGGAACAATTTGTACGTAACTTATGGAACGGGAAACGAATTTGCTCTGTAAACCTTCACCTAAAGCACAATTTAAAAAAAGGAATATAAAGGAAAGAAGGTGCAAAACCTCTGAGACGGATTTGACTCCTCTCCCCCCAGCAATTCTTCACCCCAGGGTTTCTCACTGCTTTCTCCCTCTCTGTTCCCTTGTCACCACTTGGTCCTGGGCCTTGGTACTTACAGCTCCACAGGAACATGAAGATTTATGAAGCAGCTACACTGTGACAGACCCCGTGGAATGCCCTGAATGGGGTATGAGCTGGATGAAACCACCCTTAAGTGTAGCTTTGAAATTATCATTTCTCTGCTCACTTCCCAATGCCTTTGAATTAGAGCTCAGATTCCACAGCTAGTGACTGGAGTGACTAGTTCTCTTCCCAAGTATACCTCTTGTACTTTCCAAGCCCTGGGACTTCAACTCATGCTGTGTCTCTTACCTGGATTTGTTCTGCCTTTCCAAACTCTCTCTGCCCTTTAAGGCACAGCTCAAAATCAACTTCTCCATGAAACCGTCCTGATTCTAGCAGTAGGAAGTGAGCTTATCTTCTGCTAAACTCCTAGAGCTCTTGGTTTCAACCGTAACTGACTGGTATGGTGGTTATTTGTGAATGTGTCAGGGATATAGCTTCATCTTAAACTTTTTATGAGTCACAAGGAGCCTATTCACACAGGGAGTGAGGAGTCTTCTGTGAAATAAATAATTCTAAGAAGAACTAGGCTTGACTTAATAATAAGGCCTTGGCAATAAGGGGTGGAGGGTACCTGTAACTCATGAATCTCCTTTTCTAGATCTTGAGCACCTTGAAGGCAGAGACATGAATGACTAGCCAAGTGAAGTCTGTGGTCTACAGTGTAGTGTTTGACAGCAGTGGATATTTAATAAGTTTTCGTAAGAATATTTACTGTCCCCTCCTTAGAGTCAATCTGACTGTATTTCAGACTTTAATGCTGAAAAAATTAAGTTGTAACCAAAAAACTTTCTTTTCATATGTGTGGATCTCTAGTGTGGAGTTATTGAAAGGGCTCCACAAATTCTTATTAGGTCAAGATTTACTGTAGACTCAATACATAAAATGCTTTGCACATATATATAATAATACTTTAAAATACGTTAATATACTGTTATGGGTAATAAAAGAAATAGACTTACTAAAAAATGCTGACTGAAATGCCTGTAGTCTTCTTTCTCAGACTTGTAAAGTATAAAGTGTTAAATATATAAAATAATAAGTTAGTACAAAATTACTACGTGTCTGTCACTTTGTCGTACTGTGGGGGCTTCTGTATTGCTGTGATGCTGGAAGCTATGCCACCGGTATTCAGATACCAGCAGGGTCACCCATGGAGGACAGGTTTCAGCTGAGCTTCCAGACTAAGACAGACTAGGACGAAGGACCCGGCAGTCTACTTGTGAAAAGCATTAGCCAGTGAAAACCTTATGAATAGCAGCGGAACACTGACTGATATAGTGCTGGAAGATGAGCCCCCCAAGTTAGAAGGCACTCAAAAGATGACTGGGGAACAGCTGCCTCCTCAAAGTAGAGTCAACCTTAATGATATGGATGGAGTAAAGCTTTCGGGACCTTCATTTGCTGATGTGGCACTACCCAAAATGAGAAGACACAGCTGCAAACATCCATTAATAATCGGAACCTGGAATGTATGAAGTATGAATCTAGGAAAATTGGAAATCGCCAAAAATGAAATGGAATGCATAAACATCGATATCCTAGGCATTAGTGAGCTGAAATGGTCTGGTATTGGCCATTTTGAATCGGAGAATCATATAGTCTACTATGCTGGGAATGACAACTCGAAGGGGAATAGTGTTGCATTCATTGTCAAAAAGAACGTTTCAAGGTCTATCCGGAAGTACAACGCTGTCAGTGATAGAATAATATCCATACGGCTACAAGGAAGACTAGTTAATATGACTATTATTCAAATTTACGCACCAACTACTAGGGCCAAAGATGAAGAAATAGAAGATTTTTATCAGCTGCTGCAGTCTGAAATTGATCGAACATGCAATCAAGATGCATTGATAATTACTGGCAATTGGAATGCAAAAGTTGGAAACAAAAAAGAAGGATCAGTAGTTGGAAACTATGGCCTTGGTGATAGAAACAATGCTGGAGATCACATGATAGAATTTTGCAAGACCAACGACTTCTTCATTGCAAATACCTTTCTTTCACCAACAATAAACGGTGACTATACACATGGACCTCACCAGATGGAACACACACGAAGCAAATTGACTATATCTGTGGAAAGAGACAACGGAAAAGCTCAGTATCATCAGTCACAACAAGGCCAGGGGCCAACCGTGGAACAGACCATCAATTGCTCATATGCAAGTTCAAGCTGAAACTGAAGAAAATCAGAGCAAGTCCACGAGAGCCAAAATATGATTTTGAGTATATCCCACCTGAATTTAGAGGCCATCTCAAGAATAGATTTGACACATTGAACAACAGTGACCAAAGACCAGATGAGTTGTGGAATGACACTGAGGACATCATCCATGAAGAAAGCAAGAGGTCACTGAAAAGACAGGAAAGAAAGAAAAGACCAAGATGGATGTCAGAGGAGACTCTGAAACTTGCTCTTGAGCGTCAAGCAGCTAAAACAAAAGGAAGAATTGATGAAGTAAAAGAACTGAACAGAAGATTTCAAAGGGTGTCTCGAGAAGACAAAGTATTATAACGACATGTGCAAAGAGCTCGAGATGGAAAACCAAAAGGGAAGAACATGCTCGGTGTTTCTTAAGCTAAAAGAACTGAAGAAAAAATTCAAGCCTTGAGTTGCAATAGTGATGGATTCCATGGGAAAAATATTAAGCGAGGCAGGAAACCTCAAAAGAAGATGGAAAGAATACACAGAGTCATTATACCAAAAAGAATTAGTCGATATTCAACCATTTCAAGAGGTGGCATATGATCAGCAACCGATGGTACTGAAGGAAGAAGTCCAAGCTGCTCTGAAGGCATTGACAAAAAACAAGGCTCCAGGAATTGATGGAATATCAATTGAGATGTTTCAACAAACACATGCAGCGCTGGAGGTGCTCACTCGTCTATGCCAAGAAATATGGAAGAGAGCTTCCTGGCCAACTGACTGGAAGAGATCCATATTTATGTCTATTCCCAAGAAAGGTGATCCGACCGAATGTGGAAATTATAGAACAATGTCATTAACAACACACGCAAGCAAAATTTTGCTTAAGATTATTCAAAAACGGCTGCAGCAGTATATTGACAGGGAACTGCCAGAAATTCAGGCCAGTTTCAGAAGAGGACGTGGAACCAGGGATATCATTGCTGATGTCAGATGGATCCTGGCTGAAAGCAGAGAATACCAGAAGGATGTTTACCTGTGTTTTATTGACTATGCAAAGGCATTTGACTCTGTGCATCATAACAAACTATGGATAACACTGCAAAGAATGGGAATTCCAGAACACTTAATTGTGCTCATGAGGAACCTTTACATAGATCAAGAGGCAGTTGTTCGGACAGAACAAAGGCATACTGAGCGGTTTAAAGTAAGGAAAGGTGAGCGTCAGGGTTGTATTCTTTCACCATACCTATTTAATCTGTATGCTGAACAAATAATCCGAGAAGCTGGACTATATGAAGAAGAACGGGGAATCAGGATTGGAGGAAGACTCATCAACAACCTGCATTATGCAGATGACACAAACTTGCTTGCTGAAAGTGAAGAGGACTTGAGGCACTTACTGATGAAGATCAAAGACCACAGCCTTCAGTATGGATTACACCTCAACATAAAGAAAACAAAAATCCTCACAACTGGACCAATGACCAACATCATGATAAATGGAGAAAAGATTGAAGTTGTCAAGGTTTTCATTTTACTTGGATCCACAATCAACAGCCATGGAAGCAGCATCCAACAAATCAAAAGATGCATTGCATTGCGTAAATCTGCTGCAACAGACCTCTTCAAAGTGTTGAAGAGCAAAGATGTCACCTTGAAGACTAAGGTGTGCCTGACCCAAGCCATGGTGTTTTCAATCACATCATATGCATGTGAAAGCTAGACAATGAATAAGGAAGACCGAAGAAGAGTTGACACCTTTGAATTGCGGTGTTAACGAAAAATATTAAATATACCACGGACTGCCAAAAGAATGAACAAATCTGTCTTGGAAGAAGTGTGGCCAGAATGCTCCTTAGAGGCAAGGATGGCGAGACTGCGTCTTACATACTTTGGACATGTTGTCAGGAGGGATCAGTCCCTGGAGAAGGACATCATGCTTGGCAGAGTGCAGGGTCAGCGGAAAAGAGGAAGACCCTCAACGAGGTGGATTGACACAGTGGCTGCAACAATGAGCTCAAGCATAACAACGATTGTTAGCATGGCTCAGGACCGGGCAGTGTTTCACTCTGTTGTGCATAGGGTCGCTATGAGTCGGAACCGACTCGATGGCACCTAACAACAACAAAATTACTAAAAAGAATATATGGACGTGTTTTCCAGTTAGCAATAATTAAGAGTGATTTTATTTTATAATGCAAAAAAAAAAAAAGGTAATTAAAAACCAAATATCTTTAAAATGTCCAGAAATACACTAATCACTTGTGAAAATGTTCTCACTTATCCTTTTACGATGGCATCCCTAGGGACTGAAAAATCCAAATTCAATGACCATGCTTTACAAATTACAGCAAAATTGGCATTACGAACCAGTATTTTCAATTATTTGTTTTTAAATTCTCTTTAAATATACATGTTCTTACATATAATAGGGTTTTTTTTTTTGTTTATTTCCTTTTTAAGAAAAATATCTAGTATGTGGTGAGGCTAGCATTCATTCAGCCTAATCTTTTATATATTCTATACCTATAAAGAATAAAAATTAATGATCGAAGTCCTTCATCAGGTCCCTTTTCCTTACAGGTGTCTTCCCTGGTCATTCTAGTGCTCCTTCCCTTAGTGTCAACTTACAGTATTTTACTTGTTTATATTACGCGTTTAGCAATTAATCTTACATTCCTTTCAACCTGTCTGGTGTTTCTAAATTACTGTTACACATTTAAGATTTGATTACGCTTTGTTTACTAAACTAGATTAGGTGCTCAAATTATCAAATCAAGACCCATATTTAATATTTGTTTGTACTCTGTTTTCTAAACTAGATTAGTAGTAGTAGCTCAAATGCCAAATCAGGACTCAGTAGCCCTCTACCATCTTCAAATCATCAAAAAATAATTCAGTTTTATACTTGCACAAATACATTACATAAAAATTTCAACAAGAAAGGTTAAGAGACAGCATCCTGGAAAAAATTAATGAGAATACTCATTTCCAGGGCACTGTAATTAATCAAAAGTATAATAGCTCTAATTCACCGGAATTATTAAAAACAGCGATAAGATACTTTTAGCAAAAAATGTTCTGATTGACTAGACATTTTTCTTTTTCCCCAACTGAATGAAAAACCAGGTATTGTCCAAATCAAAAAAAAAAAAAAAAAGACAAAATAGGTAAGCAAAACACATTTAACATATATACTAATTATTTTATATTAAAGTAGAAATCTTTCAGATATGTAATTCCAATTTTAAGCAGAACTACTAAAATACAAAATTACAAAGATAATGTAGATACAGTAAAAAGGGTGTTTTGGAGGCCAACCAAATTTATGTTAATTTAAAAAGCTCATGTAATGAGTCTAAACCAAACCTATTGCCCTTGAGTCAATTCCAGCTCATAGTGACCCTATGGGACAGACCAGAATTGCCCCATGGGGTTTTCAAGACTAAATCTTTGCAGAAACCAGACTGCCACATCTTTCTTCTGTGGACTGGCTGGTGGGTTTGAACTGCAGATCTTTTGGTTAGCATGTTATCCACTGCACTATCAGGGGCATGCAAATAAGTTATACTTTAGAGAGGTTTTTAAGGCATGAGAAAGGAATAAGTAGGATGAATAAATAATTTTTCTTCCTTTGAAAAATACCATAAGATTTTTAGAAACATATTGAAACAGCAGAACAGAAATATAAAGACTAGGTAAATTTCCTCAGAAAACAGCCAGAAAGGGGAAGGAAAGAGAAAAAAGTCTCTAAGAAGACAAAATGGATGAGCTAAAACCCATATTTTTCATTATCCTGAAAACCCTTAGTTTGAGTTTTTATAATTTACACGTTTCCAACAAGCTTGGTTTTGTGATTCCCAAGGTCCCAGCATATTAGAAAGAGAGATAAAGATGATGACGATAGCAGCTGTAATTTTCTGAGCACTTGTTAAGCACTATACGTGAGGATGGTAGCCAGGCGCGCAGGGAGTGTTTGTAATAGGTACTGAAAGCTATGTCAAAATTCAAAAAAAAGACCAACAAATGACTTGACTGTGTGATCAAGAATCTACAAACCTCATGCCCCAATCATATCACTGTGTTACAACGCAGAATGATAACTAATGTTCAAAAAGATAAGTCCTTGATACCTCAAACAAAAATTTCAAAAGTTTACAAAGCTGAAAAGTTCACAAACTTACAAAATTTTAAAAGTTTTGTTGCTAAAAGGCGTATGTATGGCACAATGAAAGGAGAAAGAGCACTGGAATCCAAGAACCTGGATTTTAATACAGACCCATCATCTAATATATCCATGACCTTAGACAATTTCAATCTCCCTGAGACTTAGTTTCGCTAAATGTAAAATAGAGTACTAGTTAGCTTACAGCACAATGGGGGATCAAATAACATATATAAAGCATCCAGTACAACTTATGAATATAGTAGCCACTAAAATATTCAGAAACTTGACCACGCAGAATAATTTGTTCTTTGATATAAATGATTTTACTAGTTTTTAAATGTTATTAACAACTTCTTAGATGTTTAGATGCTACTCGGTAGTAAGTAAACATGTAAAGTAGACAATGTTGAGAATCATTTAAAGAGATAGTGAATGCTCTCCAATATCATCACAAACCACCTCTTTACCTGAACAAATCCAATTCATTCTTCAATCTCAATTTAGCTGGCATCTCCTCTGGAAAGCCTTCCCTAATCATCCACAAGTAACTGCTTTCTCTTATTCCACTTCGCCACCTGCCACTGCCCCATTTCTTTGTTCCTCTTTGGAGCAAAACTTCTCTAAAAGGATTAACTCCAAGAGTTGTCTCCAATTTCACTTCTCCCAGTTTCTCGTAAACTTACTGCAATCACACTTTCATTGTCTCCACTTCATTCCAACTGATCTTGCCATGGTCACCAGTCTTAAGTCCAATGGTGAATTCTTGGCCCTTATCTCACCTCATCTATTAGGTGTTTCAAAGTGGTCAATTAATCTCTCCTCCTTAAAACACCTTCTTGACTTGGTTCCTAAGATACTACAGGCACTTGGATTTTATTCAATGCAGTGGTCATTCTTTTTCAATATCCTTTGTTCATTCCTCTTCTTAATGTTGAAGTCTCAGCTTTTGGTCTTTCTGTTCTCTTGGTGTTCCCATCTAGTCTCATGGAATTAACATTCTATCTCAAAGTCCAAATCTCCCAAATCTGTATCGACAATGCAGACCTTTCTCTCAAATTTTAGATTATATATCCACATTTTTACTTGCATATCTATCAGACACTTCAACCTAACACATGCAAAAGCAAATCCTGATTCCCTATCCTCTCCCAAACCTACTTCATCTGAAAAATCTTTCCTACCTCACAGCTGATGGCAATACCATCCTTCCAGCTGCTCAGCCAAAAGCCTTGGAATCATCCTTTTTCTTCTTTTTCTCATATCCCACATCTAGTTCATCAGGAAATCTTTTTGGTTGTACCTTGAAAACATCCAGAATTTGACTGCTACCACCCTTACCCCACTAGCTTCTGTCACCTAGATTATTGTAAGAGCCTTCTAACTGGTGCCCACAGAAACTGGAGTGATTCTTTAAAAATACAAGCCAACATGATAAATGTAATTAATGTCACTGAAAAAAAAAAATACATGTAAAAAACTGTTGAAATGGCAAATATTTTGTTATATATATATATCTACAGATATATATAGGTACATATACAGGCACATATCTATCTAGCTATATTTATCTATACACTTTTTTTTTTTTATATTTAACAAAAAACAAACTAGCAAACAACCAAAAAAACCATGCAAGCCAAATCTACGTAAAGCCCTGCAACGGCTCCTCAAAGTCCCTATAGTGGTCTATAAAGATCCTATATAATATGACCTTCTCCCTCATTACCTCTGACTATACCTGCTCCTATTCTCACCCTCCTTCACTCTGCTCCAACCACACTGGCCTCTGTTCATTTCCCTGAATGCACTAGGCATCCATGCTCCTGCCTCACACACACCCTCTGCCCGAAAGATTTGTGTCGAAGATATCCACATAGCTAACTTCCTCAGTCTGCTGAAATATCGCCTTCTCTGCGATCACACCACCATCACATCCTTCTTAATCTACTCTTATTTTTCTTTCTTCCATAACACCTTCTGACATGCTGTATACTTTACATATTTATTACTCTTATTGCTCATCTCCACCCCTAATATTAAGTTACATAGGGGCAAGGACCTTTAAAAGTTCTGTCCCACCTAGAACAGCACACAAAAAAAAGTGCAAAATAAATACATAAATAAAAGAATATATTAGGTACCTCTCCTTTGTGCAACCTTCAGCATCCTGTTGTTACCTGTTTTATCAGTTATCATATTTAACTATTTTTGTTGTTCTTACCTGCTGTCGAGTCAGCCCCCGACTCATGGTGACACCAGTTTTAGAGAGTAGAAGTGCCCCATAGAGTTTTCTTGTCTGTAATCTTTATGCAAGCAGTTCATCAGGCCTTTCTCTGCAGACCCGCTGGGTAAATGTGAACTGCCAATCTTTAGGTTAGCAGTTGCTTGAAAACTGCTTGTACCACCCAGGCTCCTACTGTTAATCTGCCTCTGAGACAAGGGATTTTGTTTTGCTTTCCACTGTTACCCCCAGTCCTCCGTTACAGTGTCTGACACTTAGTAGGTAATCTGTAATATTTGATAAACTGATGAAGAATAGGGCCAAGTAAATCAAAGATATAAGCACTTGTTATTATCTCCAAAATATAAACACAATGGTTAAGGCCATGACACTGGCAACTGAGTTCTTGATTCTGGATTCTGTTAGAGATTTTAGTTCTGGCTCTGGCATTTGTTGGGAAACCCTGGTGGTGTAGTGGTTAAATGCTACAGCTGCTAACCAAAGGGTTGACAGTTCAAATCCACCAGGTGCTCCTTGGAAACTCTATGGGGCAGTTCTACTCTGTCCTATAGGGTTGCTATGGGTCGGAATCGACTCAACAGCACTGGGTTTTTGTTTTTTTCTGGCATTTGTTAGTTAAAGGCAGGGCTTTGAACTGGTTCGTTCTGGTTCAAACCCCTGCTGAAAATTTGCCTTTCCTCCATGATATACTGAATCGGAATCTACATTTTTAACAAAACTGGCAGGTGATTCTTATGTACAATAAATTTAGTGGTTCTCAGAATTGGCCCCTAACCAGCAGTATTAGCATTGCCTGGGAACTCGTTAGAAATGCAAATTATCAGCAGAGGTTCCAACCAAAAGGAACTCTTTAAAGCCCTGGTTAAAGGACGTTGATCGAGTTAGTTATTTAAGTTCTCTAGAACTATTTCCTTATCAGTAAAATAAGGATAGTAATAGTACCTGCACCTCATGGGATTATCATGAATATCAAGTATGATACAAGTAAAGCCATTAACTCAGTGGTTTGAACATACTAAGCAATGAATAAATGACATCTATTTTTTATTATGTTATCATAAATCAAGTGTCACTATTATAAATTTTACTTTGATAACTTGACTCGAGTATTCACAAAATATAATTTTCAGAATCTCCTTAGACTACACCAATAATTTATATTAAAAATTACTGAGTTACCTAAAATAACCTTGGGAAACATTTTGCAAAAGAAGGTACCTTATTTCTCTCAACAAAAGTGGAATTCTATTTATATTATCCCATATTTTTAAATATTTCTGTTAGCTTCAATAACCTTCTTTAGTAGCTGCTTTTAAAAAAAGCTTTTAAGATTTAATAATTTCTTATGTTTCTTTTATATAACCAAAATATCTAGTGCTAGAGTTTAGATCACCAAGTTTTATTAGCTCTATAATATATATACACACATTCTTCCCTCTACGAGGAATATTTTCATGTTAAGGAATAAAACTTTTGAGAAGAAGTTAAATAATTTAAGTATATTTGTGATTCTTTACTAAATCACCTCAAACCTTCCTGCTTCTCATTTTAGTCATGTATCCTACAATATGTGTAACCTTTAGTAATGTTATATTAAGGATTGAGCAAAACTAAGAGTTCTGTTCAAATTAAAAGGCCAATGTAATACTGTGTGTTTTAAAGCTGTAACAGTTTTCTATTATTTCCCTGTCTAACATGACTCCTAAAAATTTTCTTGTTTTTTCTGCAGTCAGTTCTCCATTTCATAAAATACTTGTTAAACTCATTTTCTTTATGCTTTGTACCATCATAAAGAAATAAACATACACCTTTTATCTAACACTCATGTGGACAGTAGACAAGAAAACTGAGGTAAGCAGTTTAAATGACTGTCCCACAATCACAGATAGACAGCCAGCTTCAGGATTAAAACTAAGAAGCTCATGACTCCCTTCTTATATTCTGAATCCTTAACAGTGCTTTTATATCACGAAGATCTCTTAACTAATTTAAGAAAAACAATTTAATAATTAAAATAATTATCAACATATTATGAAAATACTTGCAAAGAGAATTATGAAATTTATTAATGCCTCAAAATAAAATTAGTGTTTATCTGAATAGTCCCTGAAAAAATTAATCTGAATTACTACATAGGTGATTTTTTAAATTTTGCTTGAAGTACAAAGATAGTGGCAGCTTTATATAATTTATCATTTCAGTGTTTTTTAAAAATAATTAATTTCTTTAATCAAAATCTTAATGAGTATGAGAGATGGTTGGATTTAAGATACCAAACAAAAATACTTTTTCATTTGAAAAAAAAATTCCAAACTTAAAACAGTAGTGTCTACTCTAATTATAAACTTCAACTTCAGGATATATTTATAACAAACATGTACATATGAAAAGACAATTTAAAAAAAGTAGAGAAAACACCAAATACTCTTGCATTTACAGGAGAAAAAGACATACAGTAAAACATTAAAAGCTTACTGTGGAGAGTGGGTTTAATCAGGAAGTAGCCATTATCCTTTCGATTCAGAGCAGTGACAGCACTCCAAAACAACCAGCCGTGATATTTTTCAGTTAAAAGCAATGAAAGAATACCTACTATTGTGTCCTAGCTTTACTGACCCCAAAGGTCACCATATGTCTTTTATCCAAAGCTACCATGAAAACATAATCCAAGTAAGCATTTATAACGCTCTATTTGTTGAAACACCTAAAATCTACCTAACACAACCTCTCTCTCTGTTACTCACAAAACATGGCTGTCTTATTCAGAGATTAGCAATTATTGTAATGAGATACTGTCGGAGAGGGTCAAATAGTACTTCCTGCAGTTTACACATCTTGATTTCCTGGTAAACATACTGAAAGGCAGGTGGAGCACTCAGATCACCAGTGAACGTGAATGCTCACATGACAAAACTAAGCCAGGTAAGGTTCATATCTCAAGTAATCGTTAATATCAAAACAAACAATAAGAGAATAGTTCTCTTTCTGCCTTTTTCTAAGGAGGAGTTATTCCTGACATGCATAAACTCACAGCTGATAATAAGAAATGCTTGAAAACTGATACTGTTTAAGCAGGTTTTAGGAATTACTTCTGGCAAATAATTTGTAAAAGCCAGGCAATGCTAACAAGGTTTAAAAAAAAAAAGAATAACTGTTCAAAAACCTGCTAAATGTAAGGAAAAGTTTTTAAATAAAAAGTTTGTATATTTCAACTGCTAGGAGAGTAGATAAAAGAAGTTTCTGAGTTATAGTTATAAAACTACAATTAAAATTTTTAGTTATAGCATGAGTCTATTTTCATTAGGACAAGCTCCTGCATAACTTAAAGCTATTTCCTACAACATTTTAAACCCCTATTTCAAAAATAAAACAAAACTTAAAATATTCACCTGTGGGCATTTTAAAAAACATGACACTGTTAGCTTAAAAACTACGTTTCTTTGTCCTTAGTGCCGCCCTCCCGCAAATTGCTGTTTTTTTCCCCCCACTCTTTTGTTTCTAATGTAGTTGCATGAGATGAGTTGATTTAAATTACCTGAGTACAAAATGAGAAAAGTCACTCTGCCAAAATGACAAACTCACTTTGAAAATGTTTTGTGATTTTAAAAATTTGCAAATCTTATATTTATCTTAAAAACCCTGTATTTAATAAGACCATGCATCTAAGTCCTAAAAAAAAAGCCATATAAAAACGGCATGCTTTAATTCTGATGCAAAGAGCTCTTATGGACACTTTCACAACAATATAATCTTGTCAAGGCATTAAAACTATGTTACTTAAACTAGGTTTATATTTATTCTGCAAAATCAAGTTCTAATGCACTGAAACAGAACACAAAACAAAATGACAATAAAATCAATAAAAAGAACACCGAAACAGATAAAGACTGTGTCAAGGGGACAAAACACTTAATATGTGCCATTTGAAAGGAGTATGTATTTAGTATTGAACCACATTAACACAAATCGTTAACATCACTAATCACCCTCACTACAATGACACATGAAATGGATGCCAGATTTTCTGAAAATTATGATTAAGGTGTTAACAGTTCCAGCTGAATTTCTTGGTCAAACTAAATATTTAAAATATCTGGAGTGTGAAACACAGTCATTATTTACTTTATAGAAAACTTAGATATAATTCCTATTAAATGGGAATTTATATATACTTCCTTAACATCTATATCTAAACTTAGAAACTTAGAATAGTAGTGTATAATTCCTATTAAATTCATATCTCCAAAACAGAACAAAATTTAAATTGCAAGATTATTATTTCTAAGTATCCATGACTATCTTTGTTTCCCATAATGGATCAAATTGAGAGGATGATGAAATAAGCACAAGCAGCAGAAAAATTAAATTTAATATTTTGTTTCATTTAAGGTGGCTTTTATCAACAGTCAGCAAGTTCCGGTTATTAAGAGTACAATTCAGTCAAAAGGGCACAACAAAAACCAGGGTAATATATACAGCATCCTGTGAGCGAGACAAAGCCTTCTCCCTGAGCCGATAAGTGAGAAAAAGATCTTTACCCTTTTTTTAGAGTATACTCAGTCAGGCACACTCTACCCAATTAACTGTACCTGGAAGCTTCAGAAAGGATTCCCCACTTCCCTGGCAAGTCCAACTAACTACAGAAGAGATTAATCCACCATGACTTAAAAAACATACACACAAAGTAGTGGGGAGCCGGAGGAGGGAGCTAGAGGAGAAAGAAATGCTCCTACGACTTTTATACAGGGTTCCTAGGAGTCAGAATGGACTTCATGGCACACAACAACTTTCATTTGCTTGCCTTCTGTGAGCAATGAATAATCTTTACATAATTATTTATTTCCCATCTTATTCCAAAATAATTTAAGGTGGCTTACAGAAATGCAAGTAGTAGAACAGAACGCTTTCAAAAGAGAAATTAAATGAATAAAGGGAAAATAAGAGGAAGTGAGACAGCTGAAGCACAAGGTAAAGCTGGGACACAGAAATGCCTATTAGCTCCTGCCAAGTTCTAAGATGTGGGTGGCTCAGCTCTGAGCTTCCTATCAATCAAAGTGAAGTGGGAAACAAGTTCAACTTAAAAAACTCCCATTCTCCATTAGATGTATTTTAACAATAAGCTCCAAGGCTTCTAGTACTTAAAATTGAGAGAAATTTCTCCTACATTTTCCAATAATGCAATACAATAGTTAAGTTTTCTCAACAACATCTTTACAGAAATTAAAATAATGAATTTCATATTAAAAAAACAACTTTTTAACATTTTCTCAGGGCAAGCCAGGGCCATAAACATAAAGGTTATGCAGAAAATAAGTTATCTCTAGGAAACCTTCCACAATATATCAAATTTGGGTCTTTAAACATATACCAATAATCCCCAGATCTTTTGTTAAACTCACAATCCTTAAACCATACTCCCTGCTTTATTTAATTCGGGTTGTGAGTACATAAAATGGGTATGCAAGGGATAAATGGGGTTCCAGATGAGGTAAAGAAGAAGACCCTGAGAGGTAGCCCCAGGTATTTAAAGGGACGTCCCTTCTTAATTTAAAAGAGTTCCTCTCTTCTTCCTGGGCGGCCTTATATGATCCTGTTCTATTCAGTAGGAGCACAATCTATGGTTTGTTTGTTTGTTTTTAATTCTTCCTCAGTTTTACTTCTAATAATGGTATGGAAATCTGATTTAGAGCTCCTAGATTTGTCCAGTCTGCACCAAGTAAGCTTCATGTTTGCATACTTTTAGAGCATTTACTTTTATGTTATTGGTAAGAGAAACAGGGAAAAAAAGTAAAAACCAATGTACAGGTAGTCCTCAACCTAAGACGTATTCAAGTTATGACGAACTGCACTTAACATGTGCTTTTTGGGGCATCATAATACGTACTGCATACAATGTTGTAGCATGTAATTGGCTGTGTGATCATTCTCAGATGTTCACTCGCGCATGTTCAAAGACAAATGAAAATCGGATTTATAACAATACTAATTATAAAAGGCAATAATAATGAAAGCTTTAAGAGGCATTCAATTTACGTTAGAATTGACTTACAACGGAGTCATGGGAACACAAAACCAAAACAAACAAATCCATTGCTGTTCAACTCACAGTAACCCTAAAGGACAGCGTAGAACTGCCCCATAGAATTTCATGGGGTGGCTGGTGGATTCAAACTGCTGACCTTTTGGTTAGCATTCAAGCTCTTAATCACGTGCCACCAGGACTCCATTGGAATACAACCCTGTCTTAAGTCACGGATTACGTATATCGGAAATTTCCTATCTTCTATTTTGCTATACACGAAAAAACAAGGTCTACAGTAGTAGCATGTCAATGTACTGTATCTGGACTGAACACTACTAAAATTTAACAATGCTACCAATCTGATTTTCTTATGAGGTTAATCCAAAGGTTAATAGGTAATGGCAAATTATATCTTCCATTATAGTTGAGTTGATCCCCATTTGTCTCCCAAATATGTCAGGCTTATGTCCTCCCACCTCCCAGATTATGCTTATGTTGTTTACCATTGCTCCCCTCTCATTATGAATTCAGGTCTCATAACTTCCAGGATGCCCATTTCCCTGAATATCTGAGTCCATATAACCTTCTTTCGCTACATGATTTAGCTCTAAATTACTTCCTAATTATTTGGAGGGGGATCCGTCTTACCAGATCTTGAAGTTAATTTTTATGTTATCACCATGAATGATCAAATGCTTGACATGTAGCCAACACTGTAAGTACAAATTAACTTAATATAATAAATTAATAAACTGCTGCACATATTTATAAACAGCTGATCAAGATATTTATTAGGATTCTATCAAGTGAACTAGAAAGCCAATTTTTACCAAACAGATAATTTCTACATGGTATACAATCAATAGTGGAGTCACTGGATAGCACAAATTGTTAAACACTCAACTACTGGCTGAAAGGTTGGTGGTTTGAACCCACCCAGAGGCACCTTGAAAGACAGGTCTGGTGATTGGCCCTGAAAGGTCACAGCCTTGAAAACTCTATGGCGCAGTTCTACTCTGCACACATACAGTCGCCATAAGTTAGAAATGATTTGACTGCACTTAACAACAGCAACAACATATAATCAACCTATCTTTGGGCTTTTCGTCTTTCGAGCTTGTCAAAAGAATATCTCAGTCATGTGAAGAACTTTGAGAGCACTACCAAAACCTGAATATATTTGATAAATTACTTTCAGACCTCGAAATTACTAAAATTACATTACGACTGTGTTCAATATGCTTTGATCCATATTTGAACCTATATCCATGACTGAGAGAATCATGCAGCCTATTACCTTATTAGGAGCCCTGATGGAGCAATGGTTAAGTGCTGTGTTGCTAACTGAAAGGTGGGTGGTTCAAACCTACCAGTCACTCTGCCGAAGAAAGATACAGCAGTCTACTCCTGTAAAGATTACAGCCTTGGTGAAGGGTAAGACAGTATACAATACTAGGGAAGCCAGCACAATTTGTACAAGGCAAGGTCATGGAAGCTCCATAGACACATCCAAATTACCTGAGGGATCAAACTGCTGGGCTGAGGGCTGTGGGGATCATGGTCCCAGGGAACATTTAGCTCAACTGGCATAACATAGTTTAAAAGAAATGTTCTATATTCTACTCTGGCGAGCAGCATCTGGGGTCTCAAAAGCCTGTGAGCGGCCATCTAAGATACTCCACCGGTCTCACCCCTTCGGGAGCAAGGAATAATGAAGAAAACTAAACATACAAGGGGAAGATTAGTCCAAAGGACTAATGGACCACTTCTACCACGGCCTCCACCAGACTGAGCACCCACTACCACCACTAACTGCTCTAACACAGATCACAATAAAGGTTCCTGGACAGAGCTGGAGAAAAATGTAGAACAAAATTCTAACTTACAAATTAAGACCAGACTTACTGGCCTGACAGAGACTTGAGAAACCGCAAAAGTATGGCCTCTGGACAACCTTTTAGTTCAATAATGAAGTCGCTTCCGAGGTCCACCCTTCAGCCAAAGATTAGATAGGCCCATAAAACAAAATGAGAGTAAAGGGGTACACCAGCCCAGGGGCAAGGACTAGAAGGCAGGAGGGGCCAGGAAAGCTGGTAAAAGGGAACCCAAAGTGGAGAACGGAGAGCGTTGATATGTCATGGGGTTGTTAAGCAGTATCATAAAATAATATGTATATTAACTGTTTAATGAGAAAACAGTTTGTTCTGTAAACCCTCATCTGAAGTACAATTAAAACAAAAAAATGTTATAGCCTTGGAAACCCTACAGGGCGGTTCTACTCTGCTCTATAGGATCGCTATGAGTTAGAATCAACTCGAGGACATCGGGTATTGCCTTATTACCACTAAGTGAACTCGTTCCACAGTGTAGCCTCTGAAATTTTTTATTTCTGAATTTCTTATTTTATGAAAACTCAAATCTTAGTATGGAAATCTCAACATACAATTTTAATTGTATTTTTTCTAGATGCTACCGCAAAGTTAGCAGTATTTAGATATGGGATAATATGTACACCTTGTTTAACATATTTTTTAAAATAAGAAAATGACTCCTAACATTTCAGAATGTTACTAAACATATGCCTAAGTAGCTCATATTAATTACTATCCTTAATCTATCAAGATTACATTCTATTGATTTAAAAAGTACAGGATAATAAAAATGGTTACATTATCAACTGCCTTATAATTTTTTACTTCTGAGAACAAAAGTAGAACACATATTCTTAATATAAATTGAAAAAGCATTTGAACAAATTTAACAAAAGAAAAAAGTATAATTCAATTTCTTTCTTTTCCTTAAAAAAAAAGCAACGAGTATACCGAAGAAACCAGCAAATGTATACATTTACATTTTTGCAACGTAACAGATACACACAGAGCCTGTGAGAATACAATATTCATTTTGCTGCAGAAGAACATACATTGCATAATAATGAGATTTGCTAATGAAAACAACCATCAACCTGGAATACATATGTATTAAACCAAGACCTCAGTGTCATTTTCTTTTTGTATCGTTTGTTCTTTCATTTTTTCCTCAACCTTTTCAATACTTTTGTCCTTTAGATTTTAGAACTTCGGTAAAGCAAAGTCAAGACTATAATATTATAGTGTACTGCTTTTTATTCATCACATTTATTTTTAATGTAAATTGCACTTGTTCTGCTTCTATCGGCACTATTAGTGTACCTTTGGGGGGGGAGGGGGGAATCAATGGATGCTACCAGAAGAAACAAAAGAGGTTAATTTCTATAGAAAATTGTTGGATCAGGTCTCAAAAAAAATGTTTATCAATATCAGACAAAAATTCCACATATAAACTTTCATAGCAAGGTTAGTGCTGACTTATTCAATAAGAAATAAGAAAATAATAATAAATATATTTAAAGTCACTTTTACAATAACTCCTCCAGCAATTCTGACTGCTGACAATTATTAGATGAGATAAGGTAGGGCTTATATGATAACTACCAAAATGAAAATAACTAATATTTTTAGATAAAATACTAATTTTCCCCTAAAACGTTTTCAATGTCCTGCTCTACAAATGTTAATGCCGAATTACCATTCATCAAAAAATAAGTAATTCTGAGAATTTTCTTGAATATTTATGATTTAGTTATAATTTTTATAAAAGTACAAAAACTTTTTTAAAGCATTTAGTATCACTTCTCTTAAAGGACAGCATCAATGTTCCCCACAATCCATTTATGCCCTTTTGAGAACACACTATTGAATGGCTATCTGTCCTATTGTTTGTGTAGTTACAAAAATTAGATTTTCAATTCACTTGTACTACAGACAATTTAATAGGCTAACCTGCTGTGGTATACAAATTGTTACTAATACATAATAATAATAATGGTTAAAAAAAAAAAAAAGGAGTACTTATTACCCACTAAAACAGCCAAAGTCAAACAGAAGATTAAGTTTCCCATTTTTACTTTCATAATATCTTAATGTCTAACTTCAAACAATATTCTGCAAAGTAACAAAAGGCAATAAAAATTACAGTTCTCTTAGAAAAGTAAACCAAATAGTAGATAAAACCACTAAACCCGTTGCCGCTGAGTCAATTCTGATTCATAGAAACCCTATAGGACAGAGTACAACTGCCCCATAGGGTTTCCAAGGAACAACTGGTGGATTCAAACTGCTGACCTTTGGGTTAGCAGCTGAACATTTAACCACTGTATCAACAGGGCTCCAAATAGTAGATATTCCTTATTAAACTTAAACTCATCCGAAAATTGCCACTAACATTCTAATATTTCTTAAGGCTATTTTAAAAATCTTGAAGAATGGTTTTAAGCAAAGAACCACATAATCACAGAGCAATCATTAATTCATACACAAAGGATTTCCATAAAAACCAAAAATTTCCATTAAAATGAAAAAATATAAACCAGACCGTAAAGGAACAGTTTAAACAAATGTCCAAGGCAATACCAAAAACCTACTTTCACTAGGGCAAAGCATGTAATACTAAAATGTGGTGATAAGCTTAGAAAGGTCATTTAACTCCTTGTTACTCAAAGTGTGGTCCACAGAACAACAACGCTGATATTTCTTATTAGAAATGCAGACTCTCAGGCCCCAGCCCAGGCCTACTGAACCAGAATCTTCATTTAACAAAATTCCAAGGTTATTTAACTCTCTTAACAATGATTTTGAATTGTTTCAGTGGAAGAGTCACTTCTTCAAATAAAATCATGTGAAGAAACCCAATATAGTAAATAAGAAATGAAGAGCTGCCCTTTGGGTAGGGGAGGCAACCAGTAGCTCCCAAGGCATCTCAACAGAACCAACTCCTCCTAAAGTTTCTCTGAGGATAACTTAAAAAGTTTTTGTTTGTTTGTTTGTTTGAAAGCTTTGACTTAAGAAAAGGGAACTACTCAAAAGTTTAAATAGAAATCATACAACTGTTTTACTAATCTACATATAAAACTTACTATTCATCAAAGCAAGACCTAAACAATCACTGTATAACAACCCATTTTTAAATTTCATTTAATTTATTCTATCGTGTTTTAAATTAAGAACACGAGATTAATATTACATAATTTTTTTTCCTAAGCAAATAGATCTCTCCCCAAATAGGTCCCACTGGAGAAGCTGAATTTAATTAATAAAATTTTATCTTCATAAAATTATTTTAATAAGTAAGAAGGCCTACCATGGAGCCCTGGTGGCATAGTAGTTAAATAGCTATGGCTGCTAACCAAAAGGTCAGTAGTTTGAATCCACCCGCTGCTCCTTGGAAAACCTATGGGGCAGTTCCACTCTGTCCTCTAGCGTCTCTATCAGTCGGAGTCAACTTGACAGCAACAGGTTTGGTTTTTGGTATTTTTTTAGGCCTACCATATTCACCATGTGTCACAAACCAACTTGATGACAGCTAACAATAACAATAACAACAACAACCGGTACTACCACCACAATATACAAGGTATTATGTTAAGTGCTGGCACCCTGATGGCACAGTGGTTAAGAGTTATAGTTGCTAAGGAAAAGGTCAACAGTTTAAATCCACTACTGCTCCTTGCGCTCCTTGCACACCCTATGGGGCAGTTATATTCTGTACTTCAGGGTCGCTATGAGTCGGCATCAACTTGACAGCAACTGGTATGAGGATATGTTAAATGCTACAAGGGTAATACAGATAAACGGGCAAAATACTCATCTTGAAAGGTCAATAAGACAAATGCATAGAACATACTATATGTCATAAGAGTGGTATAAATAAAGTACTATGGAGTAAACTTAGCTAAGGAGATCAAAAAAGGCTTCACGGCAAGGTGACATTTGAAGTGGATCTTGAAAAATGTGTAGGATTTTGAAAGGCAAAAATGGCTGAGTGGGGGAACTAGGAAAAAAGGTACCCAACTGCAGGGAGAGCATAATCTAAAAATTTGAAACTGAGAAGAAATAATGAGAATCATGAGTTGTTCATTTTTTACCAGTTGTTGTTCTTGTATGCCATCGAATAGATTTTAACTCAAGCAACCCTACCGGACAGAGAATAACTGCCCCACAGTGTTTCCTAGGATATAATCTCTATGGGAGCAGATTACTGGGTCTCTTCTCTCATACAGCAGCTGGTGGATTTGAACAGCAACCTTTCCGTTAGCAGCTTAGTGCATTAACTACTGCGTCACCAGGCGCCTACAATATTCAAGTGTTAAAATTGTTGTTGTTGTTGTTACGTGCCTTTGAGTTGGTTCCAACTCAAAGTGACCCTATGTACAACAGAACAAAACACTGCCTGGTCTTGAGTCATCCTCAAAACCGTTGCTATGCTTGAGCCCACTGTAGCAGCCACTGTGTCAATCCATTTTGTTGAGGGTCCTCCTCTCTTTCTCTAACCCTCTACTTTACCAAATATAATGTTCTTCTCCAGGAACTGGTCCCTTCTGAAAACATGTCCAAAGTACATGAGACCAAGTCTTGCCATCCTTGCATCTAAGGAACATTCTATCTGTACTTATAAGGCAGATTTGTTCATTCTTCTGGCTGTCCAGTATCAATAATCTTCGCCAATGCCGTAATTCAAATGCATCAATTCTTCTTTGGTCTTCCTTATACATTGTCCAGCTTTCAAATGCATATGAGGAGACTGAAAATACCACAGTTTGAGACAGGCATACCTTAATCCTCAGAGTGACATCTTTGCTTTTCAACACTTTAAAGAGCAGATCTGCCCAATGCAATACGTCATTTGATTTTCTGACTTCTTCCATGGGTGTTGACTGTGGATCCAAGTAAAATGGAGTATTTGATAACTTCAATAGTTTATCATGATGCTGTTTACTGATCCAGTTGTGAGAATTTTCATTTTCTTTATATTAAGGTGTAATCTATGCTGAAACCCGTAGTCTTTGGTCTTTATCCGTTTTTCACTTTCAGAAACAAGACTGTGTCATCTCCATATCACAGGCTGTTAATGAGTCTTCCTCCAATCTTGATGCTATGTTCTTCATATTATCCAGCTCTTGGATTATTTGCTCAGCATACAGATTGAATGACTACAGTGAAAGAGACAACCCTGATGCATACCTTTTCTGATTTTAAACTACAAAGTATCCCTTTGTGAGGTTTGAATGACTGTCACATGGTTGATATACAGGTTCCTCATGAGCATAATTAATTGTTCTGGAATTCCCATTCTTCACAATGCTATCCATAATTTGTTATGATCCACACAGTCTAATGCCTTTGCATAGTCAATAAAACACAGGTAAACATCTTTCTGGTAGTCTCTACTTTTAGCCTAGATCCATCTGACATCAGCAATGATATTCTTGTCCCATGTCCTCTTCTGAATCCAGCTTGAATTTCTGGCAGTTCCCTGTCAATGTACTGCTGCAACCGTTCTTGAATGATCTTCAGCAACATTTTACTTGTGTGTGATATTAATGATATTGTTTGATAATTTCTCCATTTTGTTGGATCACTTTTCTTTTTAGTGGGCACAAATATGAATCTCTTACAGTCTGTTGGCCAGGTAGCTGTCTTATAAATGTCTTGGCATAGAGGAGTGAAGACAGCCAGTATAACATTTGTTTGTTGAAACATCTCAATTGGTATTCCGTCAATTCTGGGCGCCGTGTTTTTCCCCAATGCCTCAGTGCACTTTGAACTTCTTCCTTCCATACTGTTAGTTCTGGATCACATGCTATCACCCGAAATGGCTGAACACTGATCAATTCTTTTTGGTACAGTCACACTGTGTATTCTTTCCACCTTCTTTCGATGCTTCCTATGTTGTTCAATCTTTGCACATAGAATCCTTCAGTATTGAAACTTGAGGATTGAATTGTTACTTCAGTTCTTTCAACTTGAGAAATTCCAAGTGTGTCTTTCCCTTCTGGTTTTCTAATACCAGGTCTTTGCACATTTCATTATAATACTTTATCTTCTCAAGCCGTCCTTTGAAATCTGCTCAGCTTCTTATTTCATCATTTCTTCCATTGGCTTTAGCTACTCTATATTCCAGGGCAAGATTCAGAGTTAATGTAAGTACCTGTATAGTATAACACACCCAAAAACCAAAAAACCCACTACCGTCGAGTCGATTACAAGCTCATTAAATATCTGTTGTCTAAATGAATGAATCAATCAATCGTCTGTCTGGTATACAGGATATGCATATAAAATACTGGTAGATATGGCTGAAAAGGTACTTTAGGACCTTATCGGAGATCATCTGAAATACCACGTTAAGGTATTCAAATTTAATGCTATAAACATTGGTGTCTTAGTTATCTAGTGCTGCTGTAACAGAAATACTACAAGTGGATGGTTTCAACAAACTGAAGTTTATTCTCTCACAGTCTAGTAGGCTAAAAGTAGGCTAGAAGTACAAATTCAGGCTTTCTCCATTGGCTTCAGAAGAAGGTTCTTGTCATCAATCTTTTCCTGGACAAGGAGTTTCTCCACACAGAAACCCCTGGTCCAAAGAACACGCTCTGCTTCTGGCACTGCTTTCCTGGTGTTATGACATCCCCCGCTCTCTGCTTGCTTCCCTTTCCTTTTATCTCTTGTAAGATAAAATGTGGTGCAGACCACACCCCAGGGAAACTCCCTTTAGATTGTATTATGGATGTGACCTTAACAAGGGTGTTACAATGCCACCCTAATCTTCTTTAACATAAAATTACAATCACAAAATGGAGGACAACCACATAATACTTGGAATCATGGCCTAACCATGCTGACATATATTTTTGGGGGATGCAATTCAATCCATGACATTCCACCCTTCGGCCCCCCAAAATTCATGTCCTTGCTACATGTAAGACACATTCATCCCATCATGTCATAGCAAAAGTCGGAGGTGGAGCCAATATAGCGGAATAGACAGATGCTTCCAGTGAGCCCTCTTACAACAAAGATCAAAAAAAACAGGTGAAATGACTATATTTGTGACAAGCTAGGAGCCCTGAACATCAAAGGCAAGCTTAGAAAACGAACTGAGGAGCAGGGAAAGGAAGAGACGGTTCAGAAGCGTAGAGAAGTTACCAGACCTGAATCGTGGGGAGAACTCAGGCACCATTCCCCAGAGCAGCGGTGGCGGGCTGGTACTAGCGTTCAGCCACAGTTTCCTTAGGGAGAAACAGCCAGCCATGCAGGCTACTCACACCTCCAGAACCAGAGAAGAATGACACTCGCAGCAAAAGCTAAGTACTTGCGTATATTTTACCACGCCCCCCTGCTCCCAAGCAGGCTTCAGTGGCTAATTTCCCTAAGTCTGAGATAGGTCCTCTTGAGTGCCTAGAGCCATCCTCATGGCCTTTGAGAAGGGATAAATCTGCAATTGGGGGAAAAGATAATTTGCCAGTTCCACTAACTGGGGGAGCTCAGGACAGAAGCGGCTCCTTTCCAGGCATAAACGGTCCATGGATTTTGAGTACCTTTCCCCTCTGCACAGACCCGTGAGGGCCGATTTCAGGAGAATAGGCCCTTGTTCGCGGACTACAACTGTTTCAGCCGTGTGGCGGAGAGATGGGTGTTTGATGTTTGACATTGCCTTGCCTATTAAACAGGGTCCTCACCTACCCACATCAGGGGCCTAAGGACTGGTGGCTCCACTCAGGTCACCCACCACCCATGACAGGGGTCCAAGGATAACTGGTACCTCCCAGTCCTTACAACCAAAAACACTGGGTGCCCATACTCCATCTGCAGAATCTATCCACCTGTACGCTCTAGGGATGAGGGACATGCTTTCCTCAGAAACACGTCGGGGATGATTCTCAGCTCCCTGCCTTGTTCAGAGTGTGACCCCCTGCTCCAACCAGATACCGGTACCTACACCAATCACCTCTGCACCTCTAAGACTGTAGGACAGAGCCTTTACCACATACTTAATGATCAGCTACCTGGACACCGGAGCTGAATTCATACAAGAAAAGCATACGGACTTCTAGACTGATACACCTGATAACAGCTCTAGCCATCTGGGCACAGGATGTCAGAGCTCCAAACACAAAAATAATCAAGACAGCTCACTCAAGCAACCCATTTGGGCATATCAAAACAAAACAAAGCCAGGAGCTACAACACAGTAAGCAAACATAAAATTAACTACTAAAATAACTTATAGATGGCTCGGAGACAACAGTCAATATCAAGTCACATAAAGAAAAGACCATGATCACCTCAACAAGCTCTCAAAACAAAGAATCAAGGGATCTTCTAGACAAAAGTGCCTTCCTGGAATTACCAGAGGCAGATTACAAAGGATTAATATACACAGCCTTTTAAGACATCAGGAAGGAAATGAGGCAATATGGAGAACAAGCCAAGGAACACACAGATAAAGCAACTGAATAAATTAAAAAGAGTATTCAGGAACATAATGAAAAATCTAATATGCTGGAAAAAATCCATAGACAGACAGCAATCAGAAATTCAGAAGATTAACAAAATTAGAGAAGTAGACAACTCAACAGAAAGTAAGAGGAGAATTCAGCAAGTGGAAGGCAGAATTTCTGAACTTGAAGATAAAGTACTTGGCACTAATATATTTGAAGAAAAATCAGATAAAAGAATTTAAAAAAATGAAGAAACCTTAAGAATCATGTGGGACTCCATCAAGAGAAATAATCTACGAGTAGTTGGAGTACCAGAACAGGGAGGGATAACAGAAAATAGAGAATTGTTGAAGATTTGTTGGCAGAAAACTTCCCTGATATCGTGAAAGCTGACAAGATATCTATCCAAGATGCTCACAGAACTCCACATTAGGTAGATTTTAAAAGAAAGTCACCAAGACATATTATAATCAAACTTGCCAAAACCAAAGATAAAGAGAGAATTTTAACAGCAGCTAGGGATAAATGAAAAGTCACCTACAAAGGACAGTCGATAAGAATAAACTTGGACTACTTGGCAAAAACCATGAAGGCAAGAAGGCAATGGGATGACTTATACAAAAAATTGAAGGAAAAAAACTGCCAGCCAAGAACCTTATATCCAGCAAAACTGTGTCTCAAATATGAAGGTGAAATTAGGACATTTCCAGATAAACAGAAGTTTAGGGAATTCGTAAAAACCAAACCAAAACTACAAGAAATACTAACGGGAGTTCTTTGGTTAGAAAATCAATAATATCAGGTATCAACCCAAGACTAGAACACTGGGCACAGCAATCAGAAGTCAACCCAGACAGGGAAATCAAAGAGATAAATCAAGATAAAAAAACACTCAAAACAGGGAAACAGTGATATTATGTAAATGAAGACAACATTATAACAATGAAGAGGGACTAAGAAATGTAGTCACAGATCTTCCATATGGAGAGGAAGACAAGGCAATACAAAGAACCAAAAGATAGGTTTAAATTTAAAAAAATAGGGTAAAGAATAAGGTACCCACAAAGGAGAGAAACTATCCTACACATCAAAATAAAATACAAGAAAAAACTAGAGACTCAGCAGAAACAAAAACAACAACAATGAATACGAGGAAAGGACAATATATAATCTACTCAGCACATAAAATTAAGAGGGAAAAAAAAACTGTCAACAACACACAAAAAAAAAACATCAAAATGATAGCACTGAATTCATACCTATCCATAATTACGCTGAATGTAAATGGACTAAATGCACCAATATAGAGACAGAGAGTATCAGAATGGATTAAAAAACAAGATCCGTCTATATGCTGCCTACAAGAGACACACCTTAAACTTAGAGAAACAAAGTAAAACACAAAGAATGGAAAAAAAATGTATCAAGCAAACAACAATCAAAAAAGAGCAGGAGTAGCAATATTAATTTCTGACAAAATAGACTTTAAAGTTAAATCCATCATAAAGGATAAGGAAGGACACTATATAATGATTAAAGGGACAATATACCAAGAAGGTACAACCATATTAAATATTTATGTACCCAATGACAGGGCTGCAAGATACATAAACTCTACCAGCATTGAAAAGTGAGATAGACAGCTCCACAATAATAGGAGACTTCAACATATCATAGCAAAATTCTTAAATCAACTCCAAGTCCCAAATTCAAAAATTCCTCTTCATCTGTGAAATCTAGAATACAGGTTATCCGTTTCCAAAGTACAATGACAGAATAGGTACAAACTAGACATTTCCATTACAAATGGGAGAAACTGGTGGGAAAGAAGGCATAACAGACACCAAGAAAGTCGGCAGAACACATTACATTAGCCCTCAAGGCTTTGCAAATAATCCTCTGTTCTCTGAGTTCATTTACACAACAGCTTTGCCCTCCAGACTCTAGATTTTGGCCACACTCTCCGGATTCTGAGTTGAGGCCCCTCAGCTCTGGGCTCCAGCTCTGCCCTCCAGCTCTGCCCTTCAGGCCCACTAAGACGGCAACTCTGCTCCCTCAGCTTTAGACTCACCATTCTCCTAGTCCATCTGAGGGGCAACTCCACCCTTAGAAACACCAGAGACCATGGCTCCACCCTTTGAAACTCCAGAGGTCAAGGCCATGCCTTTCAAGACTGCAGCAGCTTGTCTGTGTTCTTTTTCTCTTCGGCTTCTGTTTCCTGGTTCCTTGGGCTCTCTACCCCTCAGGCCTCATGCCTGCATCTGTCCTGCTGGGGGAAGTGTTCCAAAGCTCTGTAGCTCCACCAATAAGTGCCCAAGGGCACCCCACTCTGTCAGTAAACTTCAGCCGGAAGGCACTCAGCTATCTTGCCCCATGAGATGGCAAACCTAGCTCCACTGGTGAGTACCTAGAGGCACCCCACTGTGCAAGGAAGCCTCCTGTGCAAAGGCACTCAGCTCTCTCACTCTGTGGGTCAGCATCAGCACAGTCTGGCGCTGATCTCCTGGTTCTGCTGCTGCTGGTTCTCTGACATTTCCAGTCCTCGGCTGCTGCCAGTCCTTTATCCATTCACAGCTTCAAAACTGCTTCCACATTTTAGGTTATCTTTTTTTTTTTATCTTTGTTATCTAGTGTTGCTGTAACAGAAATATCATAAGTGTATGGCTTTAAAAAACAGAAGTTTATTCTTTTATAGTCTACTAGGCTTGATGTAGGGCATCGGTTCCAGGGGAAGGCTTTCTTTCTCTGTTGGCTCTGGAGGAAGGTTCTTGTCATCAATCTTCCCCTAGACTAGGAGCTTCTCCATGCAGGAACCCCAGGTCCAAAGGGCATACTCTGCTCCTGCATTGCTTTTTGATGGTATGAGATTCCCTACTCTCTGCATGCTTCCTTTTCCTTATATCTCTTGTAAGATAAAAGGTGGTGCAGGCCACATTCCAGGGAAACTCCCTTTACAATGGATCAGGGATGTGACCTTAATAAGGGTGTTACAATCCCACCCTAATCCTCTTTAACATAAAATTACAATCACAAAATGGAGGACGACCACACAATACTGGGAATCATGGCCTAACCAAACTGACACATATTTTTGGAGAATACAATTCAATATGATAATTGGTAAACTACTTACTTTAGGAATATTGGGATCTAACAGTTCTAAGTAGAATGGATTAGAGCAAGAAAAGATTTCAATAGGGACATTTTAATAAGTAGTACTGCAGTGTGATGGATCACTTTTATATGGCCCTTCTCGCCATACTCTTGTAACTGCTATCAAATGATTGGGTAGGACTATACAAACAAGGTGCTTGTGGCTCACCAAGGGGATTGGACAGCTTCCTAATAATGCAAACAAGGTGCACGGCACCTTTGTGGGAGTGGGACCACGGAAATAAAGCATATGGAACCCTAACAAGGGTATCGGTCAGCCCTGTCATCCCTCTGAAAATGAGTCATCTCAGAGGCGGAAAGGGGAACCTGACTACCACCAAGAAGAAGAGGCAGGAGTGGAGCATGCCCTTTGGACCCGAGATCCCTGTGCTGAGACCCTCCTAGACGCAGGAGATAGAGAGAGAGTGGAGACTGCAGGATGACAAGAAGCAGCAGCAGAGAAACAGTGGGAGCACAGGCAGTAGAGCCAGGAGTCCAGCCGGCCAGCCCACAGAATAAGAAAGCTTAGTGCCTTTGGGCAGGAGGCTTACAGGCAGACTACGGTGCCTCCAGGCACTTGTCATCAGAGCTAGGCTTGTCACCCTATGGAGCGAGAGAGCTGAGTGCCTTTGGGCTGTAGCTTATTGGTGGAGTGGGATGCCTCCGGAAACTTAATAGCAGAGCTAAAGATAATGATTCTCTCTCCCCCTTGTGAAGTTATAGGAGGCCAGATGTCTCCACCATGACATTTTTACAAGTTAATATTATTTAACAATAGTTTAACCAAGAGTTAAGGGTCTAAACTAAGTTTGTAACAGTAGAGTCAGAAATGAGGAGACAAATATAAAATCTACGGAAGCTAAGATAATCAAAGACTTTTGACTTGGCTGGTTAAAGTAGAACAAGGAATAAAAAATTATCTTGTAGAAGTAAACTCTATTGGTCTTCACAGTAAATTCTACACACAGGAAGTAGGAAGTCTGAAAAATAAGGAAATCCAAAGGTTGGCAAAAACGTACAGCAGGAGATCTCTTACTTATTTGACCAGTGGTGTGGACTGGTATAACTGGCCTAAAAGAAATTAGACAGTATACAGTAAAGCTGAAGAAGCATGTAGGCTATATATAACACAGCAGTACCATTTTTAAATATGTAACCTAAAAAAGTTCCCATACGTGTGCACAAGGAGTCATGTATGCAGCACTATTAGTAATGTTGAAATATTGGATATATCCTAAATAGTCATCAATAGGAGAATGAATAAAAAGACTGTCATGTTTACACAATAAAATAGTATATAGCAGTTAAAATGAACAAACTACTGTTACATGTATTAACATGAATATATCTTTAATATGCAGACAGCCGCTTGAATAAAGTGAAGGTTTTTTGTTTGTTTTTTACTTTTGTCATTTTAGTTAGGCTAGGAGCACTATTTTTTTTTTTTTAGGACAATCCTTTAGGTAACAAATAAACCAGTCAAAGAGGAGTTCACTGAAGCAAATTTCTGGAGGAGGCAGAAGAGATTAAAAGGAAAAGGCACGAATAAAGTGTTAGGTTTAGTGAGGAAGAGGTGAGACACCTTATTCTGAGAGACCAGTGGGGAGGCAGAAGAATAAATCTAGACAGTTGTTTTTGTTTTTTTAACTTGTAATTTTGAAATAACCAAAGATTCACAAGAAGTCACAAGAATACTACAGAAAGGTCTCGCAATACCCTTCACCCAGTTCCTCAGATGGTTACACCTTAATTACATTTTATGAAAATCAGAAAACTGACATTGGTACAGTGTGTATACAGTTCTGTGTCATTTTATTACATATGAAGCTTTATGTAACCAATCTGCACTCAAGATACAGAACTATTTCATCATCACAAAGATCTCTCTTGTTCTGCTCCTGCTCCTTCACAGTCACACCCAAATCCCTCTCCACCAGCACTCTTCCCCCTAAGCACCCCCAGCCCCTGCCAACCATTAGTTTGTTCTCCAACTCTATAATTTGGACACTTTAAAATGAAATCATATAGTATGTGACCTTTTGAGATTGCCTTTTTTTACTCAGCATAATGCCCTTGGGATCCATCCAAGTAGTGGCGGTATCAGTAATTCATAACTGCTGAGTAGTACTGCATGGTATGGATGCACCACACTGTGTTTAATCATTTACCTAAGGTAAAACATTTTGATTGTTTCCAGGTTTGGGCCATTACAAATAAAGCTGCTATGAACAATCGTGTTCAGGTTATGTGTACATAGGTTTGCATTTCTCCAGGATAAATGCCTAGAGTGTGGGGACGAGGTAAGTATACATTCAGTTTTTTAAGAAACTACAGAACTGTTTTTTCAGAATGGCTGTACCATTTTACATTACCACCAGCAATGTGTGAGACAGCCAATCTCTCCTCGTCCTTGCCAGCATTTGGCACTGTCATATTTCTTATTTTAGCTGTTCGATACGTGCATAGTGATATCTCCTTTTTGCATTTCCCTGATGACCAGTAATGTTGAACATTTTTTAATATGCTTATTTCACACTCATATAATTCTCTTTGGTAAAATGTTTTTTCCTGTCTTTTGCCCATTTTCTAATTAGTTTGTTTTCCAGTTTTGAGGGTTTTTTCAAATCCCAGAGAGGATCCTTTGTCAGATATATGCTTTGCAAATATTTTCTCCCTGTAGACAGTTTATTTTTTCATTGTCTTAACAGGGTCTTTTGCATAGCAAATGTTCAATTTTGATGAAGTCCAATTTACTGATTTTTTTCTTTTATGGATCATCTTTTGGTGTCATACTTCACTAAGACCCAGGCCCCACAGATTTTCTCCTAAAAATTTTATAGTTTTATGTTTTACATTTAAGTCTATGATTCAAAAAGTTTCAGGGAAAAAAAAACAGATTTTTTTTTTATTAGAAAGTCTTCAACTACTTAGAATTAACTTCAACATTTATTAAAGTATTGACAAAGCGACAGGCATTAAAGGCAGGTACAAAGTATAAGGTATAGAGAGTAAACTCAAATACGTATTTTTATTTCGTTGTTTTAAGCGCTTTGACAGAATTATGTACTGAGTGCTAGGCAAGCCCAGGAGTGATTTCACCTAATTTAGCCAGAAAGGGCTTGAGAATGTTCTTGGCAGAGATGGATTACCCAAGAAGCAAGGTACACATGGCCTTACTTTTGCTTACTTACTTACCTGCTGTGCGCCACATCATGTGAAATTGTGCACTACAGTTTAGTAAGTAAATATAAGTAAACCCATGAGTACCCTGCTTACTCGTTAATCCACCCTGGTTCCTGGAAGAGATTACATCTGCTCTAAATCTTTAAGAATGGAGAATTAAGCTGGTAGCAAGGGGAAGGCTATGCCAGAAAGAGGTAACAACACTGAGTAAAGGCAAGAAGACTGTAAACCCACAGCCTATTTTAAGGAAGTGGAAAGAGTTTAAAATTTGGAGAGTACTAAGTATGGGAGATTGAGGCAAAATAGGAAGTTAGTAAAAATTTTAAGTAGGTGAATGACATGGTCAGATTTGTTATGTCAAGTGCTGAGGGGATGATGAATTTGGACAGGGCAAGACTAGAGGCAAAGAAACTACATAGGAAGCTACTGTGACAGCCCAGTCAGGCATGATGTAAACCTACTTAAGCTTTAGGCGTCATGAATAGAAAAAAGGAATGAATTAGAGAAATGTTTAGAAAAAAAAATGCAGTCTTTACTGAAAAAGAAGGTAGGGACAGGAGTTGGTTTAAGGATTGTGGAAAAGTTATGAAACAGCAATACAGAAGGTCCTTTTATTAATCTCTAGTTAACCTGTAGAACTGTCCAATACAGCATTTACCAAAGCATGAGAAACACTAGTGCCATAAAACACATGCTCTTTGAAGAAAGGGTCAAATAAGTTGGAGATTCACAAACACATTAAAAGATGCTCAGAAACTCTGCTGTTAAAAACATGTTTAACTTTGTTTAATATTAAACCTATATTTTCCAAACTTATTTGACCAAGGAAACATTTTTGTTTTTTTCATGTAATTCCCATTCCATACAAGCAATGCTCTACCAAAACCATCTTGGAGACTGCTGGTTTAGTAACAATACAGGTTTTGGTTAAGCTGATTGGTGTTTTTAGTTGCTGTCAAGTCAAATCTTCCGACTCATGGTGACCCCACACGTGCAGAGTAGAAGTGCTCCATAGAGTTTTCAAGGCTGTGCCCTTTTAGAAGCGTATCATCAGCCTGTTTCCCAAGGCTCCTCAGGGTGGGTTTGAACCACCAACATTTCAGTTAGGAGTTAAGGTCTTAACTGTTTGTGCCTCCCAGAAACTCATTGGAGAACATAATTTTTTCAATCTTCTCTTAAAAAAACAAAAAGACTTAAATGCAGGCTTCTGTGAAATCTCTCTGGCTTCATTTATTACTCTGACTGCTCACAACACTACTGTCACGCTGGTTTCCTTACTGTTCTTGGAACATGCCTAGCACAGTCTCTCTCAATGCCTTTGCATCTACTGTTTTCTTTGTCTAGAATAGTCTTCCCCCAGATACCTTAATGACTCATTCTCTCAGTTCCTTCAGGTGTCTGCTAAATATCATCTTATTAGAGAGACCTTTGCCAACCACCCTATAACAAATACCAATTCCACACCTTTGGCACTCATAATCCTTAATTTGCTTTATATTTTTTGTAGCACTGATTGCTATGTAACATATTAAATATTAACTTATTTATTGCCTCTTTGACCCTTAAAATGCAGTCCCCATGAGTGCAGTCTCTATTTTGTTCACCTTATTCTCAGAATCTGCAATTATTCACTAATTAGTTGTTGAATAATTTAATGGTCATCTTTTAATCTCTATCCAAGTATACATATTTCATATTAAAGTGGGTCTTTGGTGAAATAGCTACATATGAACATATCCATTGATAGAATAATAATCTACAATACAGCAGTAAATATTTTCCTAAAAGATCTATTTAAAAGACTTGACCAGTTTTATCCTTAAAAAAACAAAAAATGAAAAAAAAAAAAAACTTTAGAATTTTGGAAGCTTTCAACTCTAACCTTTCAAATTCTTTCTCTTAATTAAAAAGATGTAAAGTCATTTTGTTGTACAATTTACCTTTAGAAAACACACAGGCATTTTGGTATAACTGTAAAATTTCTCTTTAACTGCACTTCTTTAGACACTAACTGACTTGCAAAAGACTACTACTTGAAGCACCGGAAGATTCTAAAGCAACAACCTTGACCCTGTAAAGAAAAGGGCCATTTTCTTCTGTGATGTGCAGTGATTACTTGCTGTAACTTGAGCAATTGTGAAGTGCTTTAATAGATTTTAGGCGTATAATGCTTCCACTTTTACTAGCCATGACTTATTACTCTCCAATATAGGTCAGCTGTTCAATTGAACATAGTCTACATGATAATATACTCTTCATGGAGACATATATTCCTACTAAAACTGAAAGAAATTCTCACTGATACATGCAGCACTTACAAAATATCTCAGTCTACAATCTACAAAACCCTTAAATACTTTAACATGAAATGCAGTATTTCCAAAAGGCTTTTAAAAATACTCAAATAAGTCAACATAAGATACATGCTTGAGTTGGTACTGATTTAAATAAAATACTTATTAAGAAATAAGAACAGAGTTTGTGTATACAACCTTTAAAACAGGTATAAATTTTTCAGTCAACAAAAATTTTCTAGATAGCAGTCTAGTGATGAAAAACACAAATAATTTCAATTAAAGTATATGCAAGTGAATAATAAAAGTCTCTAAAAGTAAATACTTCCAGCATGCTGCTGCCATGCATAATAAGTAGGCGTACTCTGTGGTATTCTAAGTTTATTTAAAGATAATAGTTTCTTTCACCTTCATAACTAAAGAAATTTTGTGTGTATAAAACCCAACAGAAAAAAACCCCACTGCCATCAAGTCAATTCTGACTCCTAGTGACCCTATAGAACAGAGTAGAACTGACCTATAGAGTTTCCAAGGAGAGCCTGGTGGATTTGAACTGCTGACCTCTTGGTTAGCAGCCATAGCACTTAACCACTAGGCCACCAGGGTTTCTCTTTTGTATATATAGCAACTCATAATCTAAGAGTCACTTAATAGCCTTTCATTAACTACAAAAATGACCTTGGTTAAATCATAGTCTCTGAGCCTAGGTCTCTTCATCTGTAAAATGAGAGAACTGGTCTAGGATTATCAGCATACTTTCTAGGTTTAATATTCCATGATTCTAAATGATTTTTATTATTTTTAGATATTCTAAAAATTAAACTTGGCTTTTTTTTAAACTCTTGAAAAGCAACTGAGAAATATTTAGCACCAAGAAATGTACATTCCCTTAAATGCTTACTTCTTTAAAAAGTAGGTAATAAAATATATTTATGTTTCTTTATAATGAAACACCTCAATTTGTACTGAAATATGATGACTACTATTTATCTACTTTAGGTGAATAAGAGCTGAGGACAATTTATTGGAGCACAGGAAAAACTCTTCAATACTAGAAGGTCACAGCCTGTGTGCTGAGCTGCTAGCAAACATCTATGATGTTTCAGAGCTGCCGTTTTTCTTCCTTGACAAAGACTCCATCTGCTACCGAGCCATTTACAGCCTCTGAGTCAGAATATCAATGATTTCCAACCATTCTGCAAGCCTGCTTTCACCTTGACATCACCTCTGTAATACATCTAAAGCAGATGATATATATATCCCCAACTACAAGCATGAAGCCCATGCTTCATTCATTTGATAGGTATTTAAGCTATCCTCTAATGTACTATTTTTATTCATGCTGAATTGCAAAAGAATTTTAAAGTATATATATTTCCTGTAATTCCTGTTGCTTTGCTTACGTGCTTTAAATCAGATATACTCATAAAACTTCAAAACCTGAAAAGATTGTATAGGTAGTATTCAATTATGGCTTAATGGCTAAAACACTTCCATTTAATACGATCTATTTTTTTTTATATAAAACATTATTTTGTTGGAAATTGAAAACTTTATAACAATGATGACATGCTGATAAAGTTTCTAGTTTTGTATTCTAATCAGCGTTCTTAACATTGTACACAAATGAACTTCATTTACCTAGCGATAAAATGTTGCTGTTAGTTGCCCTTGAGTCAGTTCTAACTCATGGCAACCCCAGGTGTGCAGAGTAGAACTGGTCCATAGGGCTTTCAAGGCTGTGGCCTTTCAGAAGTAGATTGCCAGGCCTGTCTTACAAGGCACTTCTGGGTGGGTTTGAGCCACCAACCTTTTGTTTAGTAGTTGAGTGCTTAACCTTTTGCCCCACCAAGGGCTCCAGCAATAAAATAGACCCTTATATTTTGTTTTTTCCTGCTACTTTTGTTTAGTAAAGCCTTAGAAATAGGTACTATCAACTAAGAACTACTTAAAAATTCTTCTTCCATCCCTTTAAATAAAAGCAGTATAATCTTTGGTCATCATTATCTGTACAAATGAAAATAATTACTTAAATTAATCAAAATACTAGTTTTATCTGAAAGTATTTATTCTCTACAAAATAAATAAGGAAGAATTAAGGCTTGCTGCATACAAAGCATTAAGAAGAAAAAAAAAGTTTAAAACAATTTCTTGGCCTCAAGGTAAGAAAATAAAAAATGTACTCATAAAAAGGCATCTAAGAAGACAAAGCACTTCACAGTGATAGGAAGTGTGTTATATAAGAAGAAATTCTGGATGAAAGGTTAGGAGATATAAGTCTAATTACATCTCTGCCCTGAACCCTCCAAGTTAACTAATGTTACTCATTTAACTGAAGGAAATCCATTTACACAACTATAAAGTGAAGGAACTAGAATAAGTGATAGTTAAAGTCTCTTCCTCCACTAGTACTGTATGATAATGGGATACCATGTGTAGGTATCAACTGACTATACTTACTGACACCAGGTTTTGCCAGTGTCTTCTTTCTCTTTAGGTAGATATGGCCAGTACTGAGGAGAAAGTGAGATCTGAGTTGGATCTTGAAGGATGGGGAGCATTCAAATATGTATGGAGAGGTAGAGAAAGAACCTTCCAGAAAAGGGGAATAAGCACAAACAGAGGTGTAAAAAAAGAACTCATGATATCTGATAGGTTAATGTGACAATGTTATCCACAATGAGTTAGGAGTCATGATACTAGAGACAGAAAAACTAGTGAGTAAACTAATACAGCCATCTAAGCATGACCTGAAAAGGGTGGTAATAGGAATGAAAGGAAAACAAAGGATGCAAAAGATATTGAAAAGACACAACAGACACTTTAACTTTTGATTATCTGGAGCCAGAGGAAGGAGAGTAGTACAAAGTGACACCAAGGTTTCACATCCTGATGTGGGAAATGGTGATACTATTAACAGAAATAAGCTTGAAAAGTGATCCTCCTTCTAAAAGAATATTGGGGGGGGGGGGGGGAATAAAAAAAGAATAAAAGGAAGCCACCTTTATTCCTAATTTGAAGAGTCTGATTATTAATAAAAACTTTGTTTTGCCTAAGAAGCCCAACATTCACTATGCAAAAACGATCACATTACAGTGCTTAAAATAACAAAAATAAAATGGATCAGAAATGTTTAGGTGTTAGCTTTATTATGCAAGTAAAACTTCAGATAATAACATACCCAGCCCTCTTTACAGATAAGAAAATTCTCTTTTCATTATTAACATTTGACTACAATACAATCACTTCTCTATCATCATTTCAAAGTGAAATCCACATTAACAGGATTGGAGCTACTGTAATTGTCTGGCTGATTCTTTAGCTAAAGACGACCGTATCTGTGTGACAAAAGTATAAGTGATTCATTGCTGCTATAGTGATTCGATAATCGGTTTGGTCCCCATTCTCATATTTTAATGCCTCTTTAAATGCGGCTTTAGAAAAGAACAATTAATAGCAAGTAACTGAATCAGTGTGAGTTAAATCATATACAGATTTGCTGAACACACAAGCCATTAACTACAAATATACATTAAAAATTAATTTGATCCAACAAATATTTACTAAAAGTCAGTTTGAGAGTTTAATTTCTAGTACTGTGAAAATACATACATAAATAGAACAAATTTGTCCACAAGGAGTTCACAATCTAAAGTACAAGCCAAACTTCTCAAAGAGTTTTCATAAAATGTTTCACAGTGTTCACATTGTTGAATGAGGTCATAGCCAGTTGCTGTTGAGTTGATTTCAACTAATATGTGTCAGAGCAGAACTGTATTCCATAGGGTATTCAATGGCTGATTTTTTGGAAGTAGATGGATAGGCTTTCTTCCAAAGTGCCTCTGGGTGGACTCGAACCACTAACATTTCAGTTAGCAGCCGAGCACATTAACTGATTATACCACACAGGGATTCCAAATGAGGTGACAGCATGTTTAAATTTCTGTCTTTAAAAATAAATAAAAGTAAACAAAAAAAGAACCATATGAGATTAAAGCATTTCATGTGTGGTAATAAGTGGCAATCTGATGAGACTGCCCATCACTTAATTACTCAATCCCCTTATCACACAGCTGAACACTAACATAGTTACCATGATGGTTTTAATAATTTTACATTTTTAAAGTAGTTAAAGAATGGAAGCATGAGGTACATTGTTAGGGAAAACAAAATGCAACGAGGACTCACTTTAACAAAGAGGACATTCAAGGGGCCAACAAGCACATGAAAAGCCATTAGAGAGATGCAAATCAAAACTACAAGGAGATACCCTCCCACCCCTGCAAAAATGGCACTGCCCCCCATCCCCCCAAAAAAACCCAGAAAACAACAAATGCTGATGAAGATATGGGGAGACTGGAATGCTTGCTTATCTACTGCTGGTGGGACCGTAAAATGTAAAATGGTACTGTAAAAAACCAAATATGGAAAATGGTATGGTGCTTCCTTAAAAAGCTAGGAACAGAAATACCTTATGATCCAGCAATCTCGCTCCTAGGTATATATTGTTATTGTTGTTTTGTGCCATTCAGTCGATGCCGGCTCATAGTGGCCCTATAGGACAGAGTAGAACTGCCCCATAGGGTTTCCAAGAAGCAGCTGGTGGATTCCAACTGCTGACCTTTTTGGTTAGTAGCCTGAGCTCTTAACCACTTTGCCACCAGGGCTCCTAGAGATCTAATAGCAGTGTCACGAATAGATACATGCACACCTGTGTTTGCTGCAGCATTACTCCCAATAGCAAAAAGACAGAAACAACCTACGTGCTCATCAATGGATGAATGGATTTTAAAAAATGTGGTATATACATCCAATGGAATACTATGCAACTATAAAGAATAATGAGTCCAAGAAACATAACATGGATGAATCTGGAGGACATCATGCTGAGTGAAATAAGTCCAGCACAAAAGGGCATTTATTGCATGATACCACTTTTACAAAAAAAAAAATAAAAATAGGTATACATACAGAAATCAATGCTCTTTGGTGGTTACCAGAGATGGGAGGTAAAGGTAGAGGGAATCACTCTCTAGACAGTAGACGTGGTATTTTTGGTGATGGGAAAGGCAATACCAAATGTGGGTGAAGTGTGCAAAACTCAACCAAGGTCAATTATAACAACAGGAAATATACAAGATTAAAGGGCCTTATGGGTAAATGCTATAACATAAACAATTTGGCAACAACGGCAGTAACAACTCAAAAATACATGAGTGGTTACAGAGGTAGAAACAGGCATCTGTATGTATAGCAAGGTATATGTATATACATATATACATGTGCATATATAGGTGTATATGCAATATACATATATATGTTTGTATGTGCTGCACATATATTAACATAAATAATAAAACACATAGAGGATGCAGTCATGGTTATCTCCCAGACATAACCAAACACCTCGCAGGACTGATTTACTGAGTTGAAGGTTCAGGACCATAGTCTCGTGGGAAAACTCAGTCAACTGGCACAACACACTCTATGAAGTTTATGTTCTACATCCTAGTATGGTAAGTAGTGTCTCAGGTCTTAAAAGTTTGTGAGTGGCCATCTAAGATACAACTATTGAGCTCTACTCATCTGGAGCAAAAGAGAAAGTATGAAGCCAAAGACTCAAAGAAGAATCTTGTCTACAGGAATAACTGCCTACACGAACCATGGTCTCATCCTTTCAGAGACAAGAACAACTAGATGGTGCCCGGATACCATTACTGATCGTTCTGACCAGGGACACAATAGATGGTCCCAGATAGAATGGGAGTAAACTGTAGAATAAAACTGTAATTCTTATACCAAAATAAATAAATAAACTGGTAGAGACTAGAGGAACTCCCAAGACTATCACCCTGAAATACCCTTTAAACTTTCAACTGAAAGCTAAATAATGCATTGACTCATAAAATAAACACTATCATCCATGAGTCCTGTGATCCTTAAAAAAAAAAAAAAAAATCATCTATATGAGACCAAACAGTTAACATTTACCCTAAAGCATAGGTGAATAGGTTGGGGGGGGTGGGGATGGAAGCAGGATTAATGGAAGCAGAACAAACAACCAGATTGGAAATATAGAGAATGTTGGCACAATGTGAAAAATACAACCAATGTGGCTGAACAATACGTACAGAAATTGTTAAACGGGAACCTAAGTTCTGTGTAAACTTTCACCAAACATTCAATAAAATACTTATTAAAAGAAAAGTCAACAAGGACATAAAATAATTCTGCAAATTCACCTCAGGAAGATCTTGAACAAACCCCTAAATTGTACTCATTTGATTAAAATTCTTATATAACACACCAAGATGTCTTTATTATTTCAAAAACTAAAGTTAAGAAGACAAAATATAATGCTAATTTTTAATCATGAAAAACCAAACTGGATACAATGATCTCTTATCTCAATTAGGACACAATTTATGAAAATAAACCAGTTTAGTTTTTAAGTTCACACTGCAAGAATTTCAAACATTTGTAAATAAAAGCTGTTTTAAACTATTTTAAATGTTGTGATATAAAATTTTAATCTATGCTTAATAAACAAAACATCATTTTAAAATGTAGATAAAGTATTTGTTACATAACTAAAAATGAAAGAAAATAATTAAAAATGAAAGAAAACAGAAAAAATCAAACTGTCTTTATATATTGCAAATATTTTCAAAGATTAAACTAAAATGAAGATACCATAATATTTAATAATGTACTAATCAAAACTATAAAATTTTTAGTGAAAACTACTTATAATATAAATGGACTGAGATTTTATTTTCCAAGGAAATTCATAAGACTACACGTTACTGAAAAGAGTTCAAAAGACTTCCTTTTTTAATCTTAAATAATAAGTAAATTATAAACAGCTAATAAATGAAACAAAAGTATATGCAAGGTTTTCCATCCTAGAGAGTAGCACAAAGAAAAGATTGCTATACCTTACTTGGGAAGGTGAGAGAAGGTTTACTGGAGATAGCAACTAAGTTTTAAGAATAAACAGGATTTGATCATGTAACCATTGGGGGAAGAGAAAGTATTTCAGGAGAAGAACATAAAGAAAATGAAAGCAGTCCTTCATATGTGAAAAATTTTCTTGAATTACCTAGTGAAGATGTCCTCCCTCGACTCTTCTGTTCTGTCTGGAATTCCTATTATTCAGATCTTGTATCTTCTGTAATCATTTCTCTCCTATTTTCTATCTTCTTTTCTCTACTTTCTGTGAGATGTCCTCAACCTTACCTTCTAGTTCTTCTAATTGAGGTTTTCAGTTTCCATTTTAATTTACAAGAGCTCATTTTGTTTTCTGAAATTTTTTTTTTTTTTACAGTGACCTTGTGACATTGAGACATTATCTTCATTTACTTCTCTGAAGAAATTATAATATTTTTAAGTTTCCTTTCTCCTGCAGAGTTTGCTTTTTTTTCTGCTTATTTGTTTGGGTCTCTATCATTCCAAATAAAGGCTTTCCTAAATGTCTGGTGACTCTCAGCCACACTCTCATATTAAGAGTAGAACATTAAAATGCTTTGTCAATTGAGTGGGGCTTGTTAACGGTGGATTTCACCGTAGAGGGATCCAGCTAAGTCGCCAAGCCATTCCATGAGGGAATCCCTTTTAATTGTTTACATCATTGGTTAAATAGCCAAGTGAGTAAAGATGGCTGGGAAAACCCACTGCCATCTTGTCAATTTCGACTCATAGTGACAGGGCGATCATAATATTCGGTATGTAATAAGCTTTCATTCAATCTCCAACTCTATATGATACCCCTGCCCCGACTATGCTGGATTTCCCTAAATCCAAAGACCTTCAGTTTTATCCACTCCAAAGGATAAACCTCCAGTCTTCTCTGCTAGGTGAAAGAAACATCACCACCCGACTATGTAATGTGGAAGAGAGCTTAGGAATCTAACTGGTTAAACAGACGTTCATTTAGTCTTTGTATTCTGAGTTCAACCTGCACTTACCATTTCCTTCACCTCCCCTGCCCATCCATTCCAGAGATACCTGAATCTGCTTATTTCCGAGCCTTTGGGCATTTCAAAGGCGTAAATTAGTTTTCTTCCCAGTTTCCTCATTGTCAGTGAAGAATTCAGTTCTCTCGGTCTGCTAAACCAGTTATTACACATCCATCTGCTCTTGAGCTTCCAGAATTTTGTGCTTATTCATTCCTCTCCTGTTTCTTTACTCATGCCTTTTAAAAACTACTTTCTTCTATCAAATTAATGGGGCGTCAGAAGTGAATACGTATGTCCAATCTATCGTCTTTACCAGAAGTTTACTATCCTCTTCTTCAGTTTCGTGAAGTTTTTTCTAAGTTAAAAATCATCTTCTGTAGGAAGATGGTTTCAGGAGTAAATGTGCTGCAATTTACTTTAAAACCCAGTGCTGTCAAGTCAATTTACTTTACAGGTCAATTATTATTCTATAAAGGCTTGCTATCACTTTTAATTCTGCTGCTGCTATTTTTCTTTTATTTCTTCTTCTTATATTTATGTATTAAATCTTTATGCACCACCAGTCTTTTTTGATTTAATATTTACATTAACTTCATAAGAGGAAATAACCCCTTCTTCAGTTTCTTCAATTCTCTAAGCATACTTATGTCCTAAATTATGTTATGTTGGTTTCATTTCTCCTCATACCATACTCTAGCATGAGTGTGCTCTGCATTTGTTGGTATGGTTGCACTTTCTCTTTAGGTATCTGCCTTAGTCTCAAACAATTTTAATTCTCTAAGACAAAAGAATTACAAATCATATTGTTTTCTCCATGGTCATGTCGCCCATTCGAGTTGTACTGGTATTAATCTCATATCACTCTAGTATGCTGTATTTGTGACAGTGCCTATCTGGTATTGTAGTAGGATGCATTATATATCTATGCCTGGGATTATGACTGGGAATTGTCTAGGCTCCTAACTGCAGGTCATCAGAGTATGTTATTCTCAACTAAAAAAAAGAAAAATTCCCTTCTTACAATCCCATACACACACTACCACCCCCATTTCAAAACCAAACTGGTAAAATTTGCTACGCAGCATTCCTTTAGAACTTTTTATCTTCTCACGTCATATGATCAGATGTGTGAGAGAAACAGGAGAGAAAGGCAACAGTTAACAAAGAGCAGCATAATGCTTTTTCACCCTCTACTTGGAGGAGAAATTCAACTTCCTCATGTCCACCAAGTCAGATACCACTTGTTTATTTTGCTCTGCAGCTGAAAATCATAAACCTGTTCTCAGGGTTTGTTTTTGCAGCATAGATATCCCTGTTCAAATAGTGATAACTACACTGTACTATGCATTAAAAAAACAAAAACAAAAACCTGTAGCTGGTGAGTTGATTCTGACTCACAGTGACCCTATAGGAAAGAGCAGAACTGCCACATAGGGTTAACAATGAGCAGGCTGGTGGATTCAAACTGCTGACCTTTTGGTTAACAGCCGTAGCTCTTTATTACTACCCTGTAAAAAAGTAGAAGGGAAATCTCCGGAGGCATGAATACTTCTGGTGAGGCCTTTCCCACTTTCCAGAGATCACACCATTCTTTTTATATTGAAAAACACTACATACACCTCTATTGTGGTATCTACCACACCTATAATGATTGGTTTGTGTGACTGTTTCTCCACTAGACTGTAAGCTTCTAAAGAAGAACAGTGCATTTTCCATCTTCATAAATTTAGTACGTAAATTCAAGAGGAATAACATAACGTTTATTGAACCAAGGAAAAACTAATATCCATTAATTTGTCTTTAAGATGTGTCTTAGTTACCTAGTGCTGCTATAACAGAAATATCACAAGTGGACGACTTCAACAAAGAGAAATTTATTCTCTTAAAGTCTAGTAGGATAGAAGTCCGAATTCAGGGCATCAGTTCCAGGGGAAGAGTTTCTCTGTCAGCTCTGGGGGAAAGTCCTTGTCATCGATCTTCCCCTGGTCCAGGAGCTTTTTGTTTGCTGGAACCCCAAGTCCAAAGGACATGCCCTGTTCCTGGTGCCGCTTTCTTGGTGGTAGGAGGTCTTCATGTCTTTCTGCTTGCTTCTCTCTTTTATATCTCAAAAGAGATTGGCTTAAAACCCAACTTCATCTTATAGATTGAGTCCTGCCTCATTACCATAACTGCCTCATTAACATCATAGAGGTAGGATTTACAACACATAAGAAAATCATATCAGATGACAAAATGGTAGGCAATCACACAATACTGGGAATCATGGCCTACCCCAGTTAACACACGTTTCTGGGGGACACAATTCAATCCACAACAAGATGGAACCTCCTTACCTACGCTAGCAGAAAAAAGAGCAGAGGCATGCTAATTTAGGGATAAGACAGTGTTATGCTTCCAAAAATATAAGTGCATAAAAAGTATAAAGAATTTATAATAATGCCTTAATGTCAACAATGTACTAGAAATAGCCTCCTACTTAGAAACTTCTGAAAGGAGGAAAGTTGAGTATGGTACATTCTCAACATAAAGTAGTATGCTCTATCACATCTCCCCCCCACCCTTGGAGCTCCTGTCAATATATGAAAATATTTTATTCATTTACTTATTTATTTATCCTCTCTTACTAGAATGTAAACTTAATGTCAGCAGGGACTTTGTCTTATTGACCACTGTGTCCCCAATATCTAGACTGTGCAAGCACAAAAGCCAGTGCTCCATTAAAGTTTGTTGAGTGAATGAATGAATGAGTAAATGAGTGACTGAATTTGAAGTATACAATATATTGATTGATTGAATGAATGGCTCACCATTCCTGCTAGGGAATGTTTTGTCAGGCAGAATCTTTGCGAGCAAGCTACTTTCCATTTCGTACTAATTTCATGTCTCTTCCCTTTCTGGGGATCAATAATGTAACTAAGGTATAAAAATACAAAGATAATTAAATAAGAGAAGGATTGGCACTACATAAATTGTTTGAAGAACATGTGTCTCATAAAATCAACTCAGGGTACTTACTGGCTGATTCTAGAATTCTTTTCTTCCATAATCATCCTTCTGTCATTCAATCAACTGGCAAATATTTATGAACATTATAAACCTCATGTGCTCTATTTCTAAACACACACACCATGCTCTCTTGAACACAGATGAATTTTATATTCTTTGAGTACTTTACCGTAGAAAGATCATGGTCTTTAGAGTTAGATCTGGATTTGAATTCTAGCTATGACCGTTACTAATTATGTCAACTTTAGGCAGTTATTTAATATCAAATAAACCTAAAATAAAATGATATATGAAAACTGGTACAAATTAGCCTTCATTGTTAGTTCTCCCTTAGAGGGCAGGGATCCAAAAGTAAAAGAAAGAACAGGCCATATATTTGTTCTAATGGTCACTGTCGTACACTGTGGTTTCACCTGTTGACTGAGAAGCAACAGGTCAAAAACAGAGCTAATAGATAATATAACCGTAACTGCACTTGCAAAGGACAAAATCACATCCCTGAAACATAGTAGGCATTCAGTAGTCATCTGCCGAACTGATAAAGTAATAAACAATTTCAGGTCCCAGCTTATAATTATAAAGCTTGTAATTTCTTACCCATTTCTTAGATTTGTATTTCTAAGAAGTACGGTAGTTCAGATGCTAGATTCAGATGTTCTTAGATCATGATATACAGGAAAATTAATTAACCTCTGTAAGCCACAATTAAAACTGAGTTGTTGATAATTTAAACATACTTCAAACATTTCTTATTACCCTTAAAGAAAAAAAATCCTTATCCAAGTCTACTATGCCATGTATCTCTTGGTTGCTTACCACACACACCACCACAATCACCCTTGCTCTCTATACGCCAGCTACACTGGTCTTCCATTCTTTCCTTCAAAGTACTACATTGCCTTACACCACAGGGACTTTGCACATGTTGGTCCCTTTCTGTAAGGTACACACCAGCCATTGTTCACCACCTGCCCCTGCCAGAACCTCTTCGGCTAGCTAATTCCTACTAACCCCTCATATCCAGGCAAATATAATGTCCTGAGGAAGCAGTCCTTAACCTTCCTCCCACATTAGGTCAGGTCCTCCTATGATGTGCCCTCAAAGCACAATATACTATTCCTTTATCCCACCGATCACAGATGTAGTTCTAAATTTCCTAGTATAATTATTTGATTAGTGTCTCTCATGCATATTAGACCTAAATAAGGTCAAAAATACTCAACCACGTCTATTTTTGCTCACCATTGTATTCTTAACGCCTAGAACAGTCCCATGCCTGAATATACATTTGTTGAGTGAATGAATAAACAAATGACAAATGCGTGTCGTTGTTGGAAAAAATAAATAAAACTTTATAAATTATCAACAACTCAAAGTATCTGGTGCTGTGGCAAAAAGAGAATTAATGTAACATAATAGTTAGTAATACAGGCCCTGCCTGAGTTTGAACCCTGAACTTCACCACTTGATAGCCATGTGACCATGGAAACTTTTCTTAACCTCTCCATAGCTCAGTTTCCCCAGCTGTTAAATGAGGATAATAATGACACCTATTTCATGAAGTTGTTAAAACCCAAAACCATACCCACTGCCATGCAATTCCAACTCAGACACTCTATAGCGACCCTCTAGGACAGAGGAGAACTGCCTTGTAGGGTTTCCAAGGAGTGGCTGGTGGATTTGAACTGCTGACCTTTTGGTTAGCAGCCAAACTCTTAATCACTGTGCCACCAGGGTTCCATGAAGCTGTTACCCAAAATAGGAGGATGAAATAAGTTAAAACAATAAACTCATAAGCAGTGACTGGCAAACTTGCAAGACTCAGAAAAACAAGGCAGTTCCATTGAGTTCCAGCTCTCACAGGTTTCACTGTATTATTATTATCATTTTTATACATGTTCTAAAAATGTTGATTTCTATTCCCTTGAGCTCCCCTATTTCTATGAAACAAACACTAAATATTAGAGAACATATAAAACTTATAATAGTCAATTTTTTGTTTGCCAAAAAAGCATGGATTAGCAAAATTATGAAAAATTATTTTAGATGTGATTAAGTATTAGGATAAATGTTCTGTCACCTCCCTGAACAAATCCTTTTTATCAAAGGTGCTAAGTAAAAAAATACCTGGTGAACACATGTTTTATTTTCAACCTCAGCCTCTAATGCCTATACTTTTGTGCTAAACACTTCTGCTTTTTATATAGTCTAACACCATCATCAAACCTAAAATAATTTTAACAATAAGACTTAATATCAAATATACAGTCACTATATAAATTTTTCTGGTTGTCTTAAAATATTTTAAAATATCTTAAAATGTTTGCTTGCTTGTATCTGGATTTAAATAATACTCATACATTGGAATTGGCTGATGTGTCTCTCAAGTCTCTTTTAACCTGTAACCCTTATCTTCAGCCAGTCTTTTATTTCTTTGAAATTTTTAGTTGAAAAAGCTACATACTTTGACTTACAGAGTATCCCACATTCTGGACATTCCTGATTACATCTTCCTAATGTCATTTAACATGTCCTACTGTCCTATTTATTTTTTGTATATTAAAAGCAGGCTAGATCATATTCGAGTGTGGCTGTTGCTGTTTCCCTTTTCTTTCCTTTTTTGGGGGGCAGGGGCTGGACTGCTTCATGGGGGTGGAGTGTAACCTCTATTAGCAAATGCATAATGTCTCTCTTACATAAAATGGGGATAATATTGTCTAGTTCTTAAAGTTGTTAAGATGATTAAAAGAGTTACTACAGGTCAAATGCTTAGATTAGTACCTGGCACACAGTAAACACTCCATAAATATTAGCTCTTCTTACTACACTGCACATAGAGAATCAATGGGATTTGATGGCAGATTAGATGTGAGTTTTTGAAGTAGTTGAAGGTATCTAATAATTTCAGCTTGGTGGCTGAGCGTGTGTTGATATCGCTGACAAATACAGGGAATATATAAAAAGGATAAGGTTTATGGGAAATTGAAAAAAAAAAAAAAAGTTCAAGTTTGGACATGCTGAATAAGTGCCTGTGGGATAGCCAGTATGGATGGACATGTTGTCGTGTACCATCAAGGCGATTCCAGCTCAAAGTGACCCTACACAGGTCAGGGTAGAATTGCCCTATAGTGTTTCCTAGGTTGTAATCTTTACAGAAGCAGATCACAGGCCTTTCCTCCTGCAGAGCAGCTGGTTAGTTCCAACTGCTGACCTTTCAGTTAGCAGCCGAGTGCTTACCCAGTGTGCCATCAGGGCTCCTTATGGATGTACACAGAAGGTGAAAATAGAGGCCCTACGATTTAAAAGAGAAATCTGGGGGCTGCAGATAAAGATCAAATGCTAGTAGGAAAGTGATCTCAGTGAAGTTTACAGTTCTCAGAAAAGACAGCAAGGCTACCTGAAGGGCAAATTGACATTAGATAAGGAGAGGTAATAGTATTTCAAGAAAAGGAATGATGTGGAGAAAAAGACAAACATGCAGACAAAATAATCACCGTATGTTGTGCCAAAAGGAGTATTGTGATTAGAAAAGAATCTGTGTGTTGGAAAGTAGAGGAAAATGAAGTTAGGTAGATAGGAAAAGGCTAATTTTTGTTGCTGTTGTTCTTTGTGCTTTAGGTGAAAGTTTACAGCTCAAGTTAGTTTCTCATACAAAAATTTAAACACACATTGTTATGTGACCTTAGTTGCTATTCCTATAATGTGACAGCACACTCCTCCTTTCCACCCCAGATTTCCTGTGTCCATCAACCAGCTCCTATCCCTTTCTGCCTTCTCATCTCACCTCTGGATAGGAACCTCCCACTTGGTCTCATATATCTACTTGAACTAAGAACACTCTTCATGAGTATCATTTTATGTCTTATAGTCCAGTCTATTCTTTGTCTGAAGAGTTGGCTTTGGGAACTGTTTTAGTTCAGGGTTAACAGAGAGTCCGGGGGCCATATCTTCTGGGGTTCCTCCAGTCTCAGTCAGATCACAAAGTGTGGTCTTTTTATTAGAATTTGAGTTCTGCACCTCACTCTTCTCCTGCTCCATCAGGGACTCTGTGTTGTGTTCCCTGTCAGGGCAGTCACTGGTGGTAGATGGGCACCATCTAGTTCTTCCGGTCTCAGGCTGATGGAGTCTCTGGTTTATGTGGCCCCTTTTGTCTCCTGGGCTAATATTTTCCTTGTGTCTTTGGTGTTCTTCATTTGGCTTTGCTCCAGGTGGGTTGTGACCCACTGATGTATCTTAGATGGCTGTTCACTAGCTTTTAAGACCCCAGACGCCACCACTCACCAAAGTGGGATACAGAACATTTTCGTAATAAACATTGTTATGCCAGTTGACCTAGATGTCTCCTGAAATCATGGTCCCCAGAACCCTGCCTCTGTGCTACACTGTCCCTCGAAGTGTTTGGTTATGTTCAGGAAACTTCTTAACTTCTGGTTTAGTCCAGTGGTGCTGACTTCCCCTGTATTGTGTATTGTCCTTCCCTTCACCTAAGATGACAGAAACCCTGGTGGTGTAGCGGTTCAGTGCTACGGCCAAAAGGTCGGCAGTTCAAATCCACCAGGCACTCCTTAGAAACTCTACGGGGCAGTGCTACCCTGTCCTATAGGGTCGCTATGAGTCCGAATCGACTCGACAGCAGTGGGTTTGGTTCGGGTTTTGGCCACCTAAGATAATTCTTGTCTACTATCTAGTTAGTGGAAACCCTGGCAGTATAGTGCTTAAGTGCGACAGCTGCTAACCAAAAGGTCGGCAGTTCCAATCTACCAGGTGCTCCTTGGAAGCTCTATGGGGCAGTTCTACTCTGTCCTATAGGGTTGCTTTGAGTCGGAATCAACCCGACGGCAGTGGGTTTGCTTTGGTTTTTTATCTAGTTAGTGAATTCCCTTCTCCCTCTTTCCCCACCCACATAACCATCAAAGAACGTTTTCTTCTGTGTTTAAACCTTTTCTTGAGTTCTTATAATAGTGGTCTCATACAGTATTTGTCCTTTTGTGACTAATTTCACTCAGCATAATGCATTCCAGATTCATCTATGTCATCAGATGTTTCACAGATTCATCATTGTTCTCTATTGTTGTGTAATATTCCATTGTGAGAATATACCATAATTTGTTTATCTGTTCATCTGTTGATGGGCACCTAGGCTGTCTCCATCTTTTTGCTATTGTGAACAGTGCTGTGATGCACATGGGTGTGCGTATCTATTTGTGTGATGTCTCTTATTCCTCTAGGGTATGTTCCAAGGAATGGGATTGCTGGATCATATGGTAGTTCTACTTCTTGCTTTTTAAGGAAGTGCCAAATAAATTTCCAAAGTGGTTGTACCATTTTACATCCCCACCAGCAGTGTGTAAGTGTTCCAGTCTCTCCACAACCTCCCCAACATTTATTATTTTGTGTTTTTTGGATTAATGCTAGGAGGACAAGGCTAAATCTGAAAGGCCTTGAAATTCAGGAATAGGTAGTTCAATTTGATTAAGTAGGACACAGGAAGACAATGAAGAAGTTAGCAAGACAGGAGAGTGCTATGCTATGGCAAATTATTATACAAATATCTATGATAACAGAATTAGAAAAGGAAAAAATGTATTTACTATATTATTTTAGAGGATCTTAATTTATGCCAGTTTTATTTCCAACTAAATTAAAGCAATCCCTGGTGGTGCAGTGGTTAAGAGCTCAGCTGCTAACTAAAAGGTTGACAGTTTGAATCTGCCAGTTGCTCTTGGAAATTCTATGGGACAGTTCTACTCTGTCCTATAGAGTTGTTATGAGTCGAAATTGGTTTTTTTGGTTTGCCTAGGCATCGTGGCTTCAAGCAACACCCCAAAGGTGGGAGACAGTACCTTTAGTACCATCCCATATCCCCTTCCATTTTCTTCTCTGAGGAACCAATGCTTTCAAGCTACCCTAACTGTAAAAAACTACGTTTTTGTAATGGTGCCCTGTCTTTTTCCCTGAAGCACTCTGGTTACATTCCCCTACTCAGTTCTGGCCTGCAATGAAACCTTTTTCATTCCCCAGTCATCCTGATAATAGATCTTTGCTAAGAAGAAAACAATTTAATTATATAATTCGTAAGACACTGTAAGTGATCAAAAATCTAGGGATATTTAATTTAAAAAGAGCAATCTGTTGATTCATCTGAATTTAAAATTGTTAAATATATATACTCCCTATATGTTTCCTGGAGTCCTGGTGGCAGAGTGGTTAAGAGTCTGCTGCTAACCAAAAGGTCAGCAGTTCGAATCTGCCAGCCACTCCTTGGAAACCGTATAAAGAAGTTCTACTCTGTCCTATAAGTGTCACTGTGAGTTGGAATCGACTCAACCACAACAGGTTTGGTTGTTGGTTTACATTTCCCATGTATTTAAGCATGCTAGTTCGATCTGACAAATCATCGACACACTAGGGCAAAAATGTCTGCTAATTCTCTGTATATCATACTTAGCATGCCAGTACAGGCAAGTTTATTGCATAAACACCTGCTGGGCTACTATTAGGTACAAGGCATTGTGACCTGACTCTAAAATATTCATCTTTGCGTTGTAAGGATGTAAGAACTAGAATTGTAAGAACTTTACATTCTAATAGGTGAGACAAACACAGAACTAATCACATAAGGCAGATAAATGTTCTAACATAATATTCTGAGATTTAATTATGTATAGACCGCTTAAGAAAAGAAAATCTCATGGACACCTATGCTGACTTAAATTCATTAAATTATTATGTTATTGAAATGTATAGAAAAATAAAACTATAGATGAGAATAAACTATTTTGTTTCCAGATCTTATTCATATATAATACAAAACATTTACAAATTATGCACATAAAAGCTTTAAAACTAACAGATTTGAAATTACTATAATATACATTTTTGCTAAAATGAAATACTGAACTCAGCATGAATACTGTACTGACTGCTACTTTCCCATTATTTCTCAGATACATTTGGGTTTGGCAACACCTATATTTAGTCTAGTGTGTATGAATGATTAAATATTCCCACCATTTCTTTCTACTCAAACTACTGCAAACTTGTGACTTAGCTCACTCTGATGTCATCTGGCCTTTACTTGGTACCAAATGAATCATTTATGTAACAAGCCTATTTTTGTTCTTTTCTCATTAGACTGACATAATTAAGCACAATCATAACCCTGAAAGTACATGATAATAACCGGTTATAAGGTGAACATCCCAGATGATCCAAGAATATGCTCATATAAATTTCTTTACATTAACATTGAAATTTTAAAATTCTGGCAGCATACTCTCTTCCCTCAGAGAGTATGTTTGCACACTCAGGTCCAGACACCTAGAGTTGAAGAACACAGCCTTACAGAAATAAATACTAGAAAGGTAGAAATTTGGGGGAAATTAATTCCATCAGAGGGGAGGCAGAGATTTGGAAGGTTTTATGGAGAAGGTAACATTTATAAGTGAGCCGTGACATTTGAGTTTAGTGCCAAGTGTGTAAGTTTTCTGCAATTCCCTATCTATAAGCCTGACACAGAGAATAAAAAGTAGCCAGAGTTTAAAAAAAAAAAAAAAAAGACACCTGGAAATATTTAGTGGTAAGAGCAACAAAGAGAAAAAAAATCATTTATTTTATGAATAAAAGTGGGATTTTCTTTTTTTTTGAGGGAAAGAAAATCAGAGAATGAACTAGGCAAGCATTAGATGTGCTATTCACAAAATAAACAGCACACTTTGCAGGTGGGAAAGTTTACACGTATTGTCTTATATTATGATGGAAATGTACCTTAGGTAGGATTTTTCCACTTTTGTCAAAATTCTTTCTCTTCTATTTTTCCTTTGTACACTTACAGAAAAAGAGAATGAGAGTCAAATATTTCACAACTTGGTCTAAGACACCTTTCTTCTCATCTCAACAGTTTTTGCAGATTATACTTGTATTTTATCTACTCTTTCACTAACATTTGTATAAATGAAAAAAAAAATTTTTTTTTTTTTTATATCTCACAGCAGAACTGTGTGTGCATTGCTGTTCTATAGAATGTGAGAGGAAGAGAATGATTTCCTAACCAGATTAAATTTTAAGTTACATTAATTCAGAAAATATTTATCTAGTCTAGGTGCTAAAAAAAAAAAAAAAACTCTGCTAATTACAATCAGAAAACACCAAACCAAAATAGAAAACTAGTTTTTGTTTTATACTACCCATCTCGGTTATTTGAAGAGTTTTTTTTTACTGTTTTTATATCTCTTCTTTATTTTTTTTAGACAGACTTATAAAATAGTGGTCCATCTTGAATTTTCAGGCAAAAAAGAACTAATCTTTGAACCAGTGATTCTGTAACATTGCATACATTCAGATATTCAAAAGAAGTTAAGTCTATGCCCATGGGTCATTTTACCAAGTATGCTTTTAGCACCATTAATGTTGAAATATGCAACTTTTGGGGAATTGTGGTAAGTGGGGATGGAAGCTTTCTTTTATCCATACGTACATTTAAAAGTAGCAATGGAAAATGGATCTGTATGAAGTAATTTAAATGGCTGCTACATATTAATTTTGTAGATACTGTTGAAAATATTCGTATTTTAAAAAATGTTTAAGACATACTTGATAGCTTTATTATATTAGATATTTTTATTTAAAGTTAATGTTTTCAGATTTATTAGTTGGCATAAGATAAGGAAATTTCTCTGTAGACTTTTTTTCTGGTTTGATCAGTGTTATTATATTTTACCAAAGATATTTTAAAGTTGACTATAATTGTTATACTTCTGATATTAGAAAAGCAGAAAAATAAAGGTCAGGTAATACATAATGACGTTGTTCTGGAAATGGTTGATTTTTGTACCTTTCAGATAATGACTTTACCACTTTGAACACTCTGGGAAAGTCACCTCACCTTTCTGAGTCACAGTTTAGTCATCTGTTAAATGTAATAATATGTTTTCTAAAACTGCTATAAGGTTTAAATTAAAAAAAAAAAAAATAGCACCTTTTAAACCAGTGAATAAATACCAGTCGTGGTCTACCATTTTTAACACTTGTATTGAAATGTTTTTATTAGCAAAAAAGTGAACAAAAAACCTATAAATAATTTTTAAATGGTTATTATAAAAAGAATCCTTCAATAAGTACCCAGCAATAACCAAATTTTTTGGTTTATAAATTCCTATAAGGTCTGACCTTTAGACTTATTTAAAAAACAAACAAACAAACAAACCCATTGCCATTGAGTTGATTTCCAACTCAAAGCGACCCTATAGTACTTCCTCCAATTTTACATTTGAACGTTGAATTAAAAATCTGCATATCCCTGAGCACATGTTCTTTCAAATATATGTGCCTATTTCCTCTTTCTGAATTCTCTTCTAATTCATACTTCGCAAATTTAGCCCAGAAGCAGGGACAGATTACCCAATAAACAAGGTATGAAGGTGCTTACTTGTGTTTACTTACTGATCTGTAGTGCAAAATTTCGCATGGGTTTCAATCCGTATTAAAACTCATGTGAAATTGTGCACTAAAGATTAGTAAACACAAGTAAACCCGAGTACCTTGCTTACTGGTTAATCCACCCCTGCCCAGACGTCTGTCTCCCTCCTCTATGAATCTCTCCCAACCCCCTCTCCTAAAAAAAAAATGCAGAATGAATCCTTCCCTTTTCTCTTCTTCTCCTAAAACATCAAGAGTGGCAGCAGAGTTCAAATAAATGAAATTTAAACAAATCAATTAAAGAGTTTTTAACAATGGCATAAACTGTCTTTGTAAAATTACATTATGTGTCAGGATTAGCTTTGGCTGTGAGTAACAGAATGCCCAAAGTCAGTGGATTATACAAGATAATTTAAATCCGTCACATAAAAAGAAGTCCAGATGTAGACAAGCCAGGGCAGGCAGGGTGACTTTGTGAAGTTATTAGAGACTTTCTATCTTACTGCTCTGCCTGTTCTCGGTATGTGGTTTCCACTTACAGTGCAATTCTCATGTTCACATTTCAGCCAGCAAGAAAGAAGAAGGGAAAAAAAGAGAGGGTGAACCCCCTTCCTTTAATGAAAATTGCACATGCTACACACACACACACACACACACACACATTTATATACATATAAGTATGTGACACTTAACATGCACAATATCTTCTGTGAAACACACATTATGTGATTTGGACATTGTGCAAAGAACATCTAAGTCCACCTGGGTCTGTGTAGCGCAAGACCTGGGGGCTGCTGTGCAGTAAGCTGTCGGGCAGTGGCAACGACTCTGGTAAGTGCTGACGGATCCCCTAGCCTGGGGAAGGTCATGGTGGGAAGACTCCAGGCACTGGTCTTGGCACAAGGGAACTGTTTAAGCAAACAGGTGTGAGTAGGGCGAGGTGTCTGACAACTTGGGCGCCTGGGAACAGCGCCTTCCAGCAGCAGAGGCACCCGTTCCCAACAGAAACAGGCTGCAGGGCAGGCCTGCTGCTGAGCTGGGCTATGGGCATCCCTCCAAGAAAGTAGAGCTTTTTTTTTTTTTTTTTTTGCGGGGGGGTGGGAGGGACATCAATCATTTATTATGGGGGTGGAGTGGAGTTAGTGAAACAGCTCCTTTATAAAAGGGAGCAGAAGGCTGCATTTGGAGCCCAGAGCGCAAGGGCAACATCTTTCGGCCCGAATCTGGGGCATTCCATCAGCCTTGCTAGGCTCAGGCTCCGACAGCTCTCTTAGGCAGCTGCCTGGCCCTGCACATGCCCTGGGCAGCCCCACTATGCCCCAGCTTGGCCTGGGCCCCGCGGGATCTGCCTTTGGGTTTTAGAGGCCTCTAGTCACTGCCTCAGTCTGGCCTTCCATCCTTTACCTGCTGCTTCTTGCATGGAGGCCTGGGGGGCTTGATCAGCCAGGGAACACGCTCTTGTCGGGCTTCTCGCCTACTGCCTGGAGTAAATATTCAGCTGCATTTTACTCCTCAGGTCAGTTGGCCCTGTTGGCCTCGGCATGGCCCCCAGGTCTTTGGCATCACTGTCCCCATGGGTCTCTGCCCTTACCCTCTTCATGCCCGCCAGGCTTTTCTTGTGGACCTCTCCCTGCTCCCACTTGCACTGCACGATGTGGGCCTGCTGGTCCTGCCTCAGGGCCCAGCTGCAGCCTCTCGCCTCCTTGGCCAGCAGGATGGCCTGCAGCTCCTCCTCCATCTTGTGCACGAAACTATGGAACAGATCGTTCCCCTGTGGATACCCTCCTAGAGCTTGATGAGCTGCAGCATCATCTAGGGCCGATCTCAGTGAGCCACAGGGCACTCTGTGGGCCTGCATGTGCTGCCCGATGGCCTGGGGCAGCTTCCTAGTGTTGTGCTCCCCATGGGGCTCAGCTTCACTCTCTCACAGCCCTGCCTGTGCCAGCAGCTGATATCCTGCTCATGTTGGGGAAGTTCTCCTGGAGAAGCTTCTTTGTCCCACAGCTTGCGCCCACAGGAAAGATTTTAATGTTATAATGGTAGAAATTCAGCTTCTGGAAGTCAGATGGAGCCCTGGTGGGGTAGTGATTAAGAGCACAACTTCTAACCAAAACGTCGGCAGTTCAAATCCAACAGCAGTTCCTTGGAAACCCCACAGAGTAGTTCTACTCATCCTATAGGATTGCTATGAGTCATAATCAATTCGACGGCTATAGGTGGAATCAGATGATGAGGAGGCAGCACTTGGTGGTGGTCAGGTTTACCTTGTGCACATTGATAGAGGGGAAGAGGTTCTAGAACACAGTGGCCATGACCTTCATGTGTACGCAATGGGGGCCTAAGCTGTGGAGCACCAGGAGGGGAGGGTGAGCATCCCTTGGAGGGTGCCCACCAGACTGCTCATTACACACAGTTGGAGGTTGCCAGAACAGACGTTATGCATATATATATATATATATATCTCCGGTCAAAACTTAGTTACATGGCATGACCACATCTAGCTGCAAGGGAGGCTGGAAAAATGATGTTTTTATTCCAGTTAGTGATATGTCGAGAAAAAAATTGGAAGAAAGGGAGATTCTATATTAAGAAACAATTAGCAGCCATACCTGGATATACCTTACCTGCGCGAGGCACCTCACTGACATTTCTAAATTACTGTCTAACACCAGTATTTATGACAGCTTGCACACTGTAAAATTATACAGTAACTCCTTCTAAATTTCAATTTTTAACTGAAATATTTTTATTGGTAGAGATTATTGTTCTTGTTAGGTGCCAACAAGTCAGCTCTGACTCATAGCAACCCTATGTACAACAGAATGAAACACTGCCACATCCTCATGAGTGCTGTTATGCTTCAGTGCACTGCTGCAGCCACTGGGTCAATCCATCTCATTGAGGGTCTTCCTCTTTTTCACGGACCCTCTACCAAGCATGATGTCCTCCAGGGACTGATCCCTCCTTAAACATGTCCAAAACATGTGAGGCCTAGTCTCACCATCCTCATTTCTAATAAGCATTCTGGCTGTACTTCTTCCAAGACAGATTGATTAGTTCTTTTGGCAGTCCGTGGTACATTTGATATTCTTTGCCAATGCCATAATTCAAAGGCATCTATTCATCTTCAGTCTTCCTCATTCATTGCCCAGGTTTTGCATGCACATGAGGTGATTGAAAACACCATGGCTTAGGTCAGGTGAGCCCTAATCCTTAAAGTGACATCTTTGCTTTTTAATACTCCAAAGAGGTCTTTTGCAGCAGATTTGCCCAACGCAGTGTGTCCTTTGATTTCCTGACTGCTGCTTCCATGGGTATTGATTATGGATCCAAGTAAAATGAAATCCTTGACAACTTCAATCTTCTTTCCATTTATCATGATGTTGCTTATTGGTCCAGTTGTGAGGATTTTTGTCTTCTTTATGTTGAGGTGCAGTCCATACTGAAGGCTGTGGTCTTTGATCTTCAACATTAAGTGCTTCAAATCCTCTTCAGTTTCAGCAAGCAAGGTTGTGTCATCTGTATAACGCAGGTTGTGGATGAATCTTCCTCCAATCCTGATGCCCCATTCTTTTTCATATTGTCCAGCTTCTGGAATCATTTGTTCAGCATAGACATTGAATAAGTATGGTGAAAGAACACAACCCTGACACACACCTTTCCTGACTTTAAACCACGCAGTATCCCCTTGTTCAGTTCAAACGACTGCCTCTTGATCTATGTACAGGTTCCTCAGGGGCATAATTAAGCATTCTGGAATTACCATTCTTTGCAATGTTATCCATAATTTGTTGTAATCCACACAGCTGAATTTCTCTGCTTAGTCAATAAAACACATGTAAACATCTTTCTAGAATTCTCCGCATTCAGGCAGGATCCATCTGACATCAGCAATGATATCCCTTGATCCATGTCCTCTTCTGAATTCGGCTTGAATTTCTGGCAGTTCTCTGTCAATGTACTGCTGCAACCACTTTTGAACTATCTTCAGTAAACTTTTACTTGCGTGTGATATTAATGATACTGTTAGATAATTTCTACATTCAGTTGGCTCACCTTTCTTTGGAATGGGAACAAATATGAATCTCTTCCAGTTGACTGGCCAGGAGCTGTCTTCCAAATTCTTCCAGTGTTGCATCCATTTGTGGAAGTATCTCAACTGGTATTCCATCAATTCCTGGAGACTCGTTTTTCACCAGGGACTTCAGTGCAGCTTGGACTTCTTCCTTCGGTACCATTGGTTCTTAACCATGTGCTATCTTGTGAAATCACTGAACGCCAACCAATTCTTTTTGGAACAGTGACTCTGTGTGTTCCGTTCCATCTTCTTTTGATGCTTCCTGTGTCACTCAGTATTTTGCCTGTAGAATCTCTCGCTATCACAACTCGAGGCTTGAATTTTTTCTTCAGTTCTTTCAGCTTGAGAAATGCTGAGTGTGTTCTTTCCTTTTGGTTTTCTAACTCTAGGTCTTAATCACCACAAAATTTAAGTAATATTCATAATAAAATTCTCCAGTGGAAAAGGAAATTTTAATTAAAACAGAACAGGCCACTCAAGTTATTTTAAAGGTTGCTTTGTAAAAGACAGGAAGCCCTGGTGGCATAGTGGTTCAGAGCTATGACTGCTAACCAAAAGGTTGGCAGTTCAAATCCACCAGGTACTCCTTGGAAGCCCTACGGGGCAGTTCCACTCTGTCCTATAGGGTTGCTGTGAGTTGGAATCGACTTGACAACGATGGATCTTTTTTTTTTTGTAAAAGAGTATCAAATATATATCAAAATATTTAATAAAAATACTTAAAAAAAGAAAATGTAGCTATTGCATTAATGAAGTCAGATATAAATGAAATTACAGGAAGACTCTCAGAAAGGTTTTGGAATTGGGGGAATTGAAAAAATCTATGGATTTTTTAAAATTATACTTCCTGTAATTACTGTTTAGAAATGTTTACACAATTAAGAGGTGATCGCAACACAGATGAGTAACAATTATAATGTTGGAATAAAGCAAAAAGTAAATTGAGTCCAAGATCTCAGGCTATATGATTTGGGCAAGTGACTTCATCCATGATGCCTAGGATGAAGGGACAACAGAACTTAGTACTGCCAGCTACTGTGCTAAGTGTTTTATAAGCAATGCTTCATTTAATACTCACAACATTCTTGATATATAAATATTATCACTATTTTAGAGAATAAAAACCTGGTCTTACATTAAGTAATGCACTTTAGATCACAACAGCTATATAAACAGCAGAGCACAAACTTAAACAAAGGTTTTTCTGACCCCAAGTTTCTGTTCTTAACCATTATGCATATTACCTCCTCTTTAACACTCTGGATGTTGGTTTTCTAATTTGTTATATAAAGGGTTACAATCTAAACTATTCTAAAATTTATTCTGGTCCTGAAGATGTTGGTATTCTAGTGAGGTTTGACCCCTTTTTCCCAAATAAAAACACATTGTATCAATAGATTTAATTGGCTTCCTTGCTAGAACTTACATAAGTCAATAAAGTTATCACTAATATATATAATGCAGAAAGTAGAAATTCATTTACTAAAAGTTGTACATAAAAGGGCCACAATGTATGATGAAGGTCAAGTTGAAGGTCTGGGACACAACCCTGACCTTTACGGGTTGATTCATGCCCCTTGGTGTATCTGTAAAGCAGTAAACCATAAAATTATATGAGTAAGAGGGAAGAAAGGTAATTAACTCAATCTCATACAATAATTCTGTGAAATATATGTAATACATCATTTTGTAAGTGAAGACACTGCCTCAAAGAGGCTGACTTGCTGAAAGTCACACAACTAGTATGTAGTAACATCAGCACTACCTGGTTCTAAATCCATGCTCTTCCTTATCCTCCATGTTTCCTACAGTTCAATTATGGATATCCATGTATTAATATTGTTATTTCAGTTTTAACAAAAAAATCTAAAGATACTGTCATGGACTGAATTATGCTCCCCCCCCCCCAAATATCTGTCAACTTAGCTAGGTCACGATACCCAGTACTGTATGATTGTCTACCATTTTGTCATCTGATGTGATTTCTCTATGTGTTGTAAACCCTATCACTACGATGTAATGAGATGGATTAGTGGCAGTTATATTGATGAGATTTACAAGATTAGGTAGTGTCTTAAGCCAATCTCTTTTGAGATAAAGGAGAGAGAAGTGAGCTGAGAGACGTGGGGACCTCATACTACCAAGAGGGTAGCGCCGGGAGTAGAGCAAGTCCTTTGGAACTGAGGTTCCTAAGCTGAGATGCTCCCAGACCAAGGGAAGACTGATGACAAGGACCTTCCTCCAGAGCCTAAAGAGAAAGAAAGCCTTCTCCGGAAGCCAGTGCCCTGAATTCAGACTTCTAGCCTACTGGGCTGTGAGAGAATAAACTTCTCTCTGTTAAAGCCAGCCACTTGTGGTATTTCTGTTATAGCAGCACTAGATGACCAAGATAGATACTAACTGATTTAGCACTTTCTGGGGTATTTATGATTACCAGCAAACATTTGTTGAATGCTCATTTGTTGAGAACAACAGAAAGATATCTATTAAAATAGACGAAATACAAGGGATTAAGCATTACCAAACTGCCAGGGAGAGACAGTAACTTTCAATTAGGATGATTACGAAATGCTTCAGAGAGATGATTATATGTAGACAGGGCATTTAAGGGCAGGTTTGATTTCAAAAGATGAAATAAAGGAGAAGTCTGAAAAGAAGGATAATATTCCAAGTAAAGGAAATGGCAGGAATTAAGTATGGACCCACTAAGTACTAATTAATTAATTAAGTATTCAAGGTAGAATAAATAGTCCACACTGGGTAGTGTAGGGTTCTTGTTCTTAAATATCACTACATATGTCTGGGAAATATGCTGGTGCTGAACTAAGCAGAGATCTTGAATATCAAGTTAGAAAGTCTGGATTTGATCCAGTAGACAACTGGAAGTCACTAAACATCTCCAAATAGAGAAGGAAAAAAATCAGAGCAATGCTTCAATAATATTAAATTGAGGATTATGTAAAGGCTACAATGGAATTGATGACAGGAAGAAAAGAAATCAGAATGTTTTGGCATTTCTGTGCATTGTAACATAAAGAAAAACTGAAATTCTCCTGACTACTGAAAATTTTTGAGGAAAAATCAATATAAAGTGTATATCATATTACCATACATATATATATTCTCAACAGCTTCAGCTCTGAAACAATCTATAATATCCCCCTCTCTAATCTTTGAATTGTGGTGTTGGTGAAGAATATTGAATATACCAGGGACTGCCAAAAGAATGAACAAATCTGTCTTAGAGGAAGTGAGGCCAGAATGCTCCTGAGAGGCAAGGATGGCGAGACTGCGTCTTACATACTTTGGACATGTTGTCAGGAGGGATCAGTCCCTGGAGAAGGACATCATGCTTGGCAGAGTACAGGGTCAGCGGAGAAGAGGAAGACCCTCAACGAGGTGGATTGACACAGTGGCTGCAACAATGAGCTCAAGCATAACAACGATTGTAAGGGTGGTGCAGGACCGGGCAGTGTTTCGTTCTGTTGTGCATAAGGTCGCTGAGTTGGAACTGACTCGATGGCACCTAACAACAACAACAATCACAAGATTCTACTCTTTTAGAACTTACTTTATCATCTCATCACTCCACCTTTTAAGGCCTCACTTCTTTCTAGCCTCAAGGGCAATAACTAGAATTACTCTTTCACTAGCACCCTCAACATGAATCAGTGCTGAAACCTACCTTCTCTTCTCCTTGACTCAAGATGCTGGAGAAAACCTCACAGCTCTGACATTATTATAAAATAATGGCTTCTAATCTCAGTCACTTATGAACTTCTCAAAAGTAATGAACACTTCTTTAACTAATTTAACATATGATAATATTGAAAATCATCTCTCTTACTGAAATTCTTGAATTTAGAACAGTTGCAGGAGTCCCTGGATAGTATAAATAGTTAAGCATTTGACTACTAGCCAAAAGCTTGGTGGTTCAAACCCATCCAGAGGTGCCTTGGAAGACAGACCTAGCAACCTTCTTCAAAAAAGCCTGCCTTGAAAGCCCTATGGAGCAGTTCTATTCCATACACATGGGGCTGTCATGAGTCAGAATCAATTCAACAGCAACTAAAGAAAATTACACATGAGTTGTGGATAAAAACTCTCTTAATCTTACCCTAAAAATGCACTGTGATAGTAAGCATTTTTTAATTCTTAAAAGCAAGGAAAAAAAAAAAAAAAACTTTCATCCAAGCTAATTTTAACCTCTTTTACTGTAAAGCACTGGATGCTAAACAGAAGGTTGCTACAGAAATATGTCCATATTTTGATGTAAGATATCCCGTTAGGATAACACAGTTCTGATGAAGAAAAAATAAATAAGCAAAGAGCTACAAATCAGAGAGCTAAAATGTTTCCTTAGGAAAACAAATAAACAGGCCATAAACATCAGTGGACTGAATGATGGCATAAAGTCTTCAAAAATACAACCAAAGTTCTCTCTAGCCTCTGAAAAAAATATTTAACTTAACAAAATGACCTAGTTTTGAAATAAAATATTAGAACATAATACAACGATTACCTATTAATTGGTTTACATTTCTAACAATTATTGCTTTTATTATTTACTCAACATTTAAAACAGAATTAATAAAGCGAGTTCACAGAGTAAGCAGATTCACTGAGTAATGCTTTAAATTTATTTCTCTGCTATTTAAAAGTATTTTTCAAAAACAATATAAAATCTCATTACTACAATTTGGATTTTACAAGTTAGAATTATACAATAATGTGGATTAAAGCCTTGGATAAAGTTTTGCTTGCACACAGTAGAAATTAACACTTTAATAAATTAAAAATGAAAAGTATCACTCACTTAACAGAACTATCCTTTTTCAAACAACTCTCCATATTTCAAAGACTCTTTATAATAAAATCATTTAAATATCATAGTCTATATTTTCATAGTCTTTTTTAATAACTCAGTACAGCCTCAACTGATTTTATTTATGTAAGTTTTTCCTAATGCAGGGTTCACTGTGAACTTCATGCTAATTTTCAGTAAACACAAAAACAAACAAACAAAAAGAATGATGTTCAGAGTATGATTCACATTGAAGTATGTTAATAAAATTAGGCATGTAATTTCAGTTATAAATAAAAAGTAATTTTCATTTAAATTTTTAAAAAATTCTTTAAAGCAGTGTTTTTAAAGTATTTAAATCACTAACTAGAAGTTTGAGATCTGTGCCACTGAAAATGTAAATATCCATCTGGTTGCTGGAAGAATAACAATTTAAAATTATAAATATTTTCTAACTCTATTGGTTATAAATATTTTCTAACATCCTCAGAGAAAATGTAGCATCTTTAAGAGCTTAATTATAATTTTGATCTTACTGTAATCAATGTGGTCAATCTTGTGACATCTCTGTTGAGAAATCTGCAATAGGAAAACAGAAATAGCAATCAGCTGAATCATACTTGAGTAAGTTATTTCAGAGACTAAAAAGTTTGTTTAGAATTTGTGTCTTCCTTGATGCCATAATGCAGTATTTAAAGTTGTCAGGAAATATAAGTAAGCATAAAATACCTGGAGTTTACCTACAAACCATTATGTATTGATGAATTTGAATTATGGTGCTGGTGAATAATATTGAACATACCATGAACTGCCAAAAGAATGAAGAAATCTGTCTTGGAAGACATACAGCCATATGCTCCTCTTTAGAAGCAAGGATGGCGAGACTAAGTCTCACGTACTTTGGACATATTATCAGGAGAGGCCAGTCCCTGGAGAAAGACATCATACTTGGTAAAGTAAAGGATCAATGGAAAAGATGAAGACCCTCAAATAAGATGTATTGGCACAGTGGGCTCAAACACGTGAGGATGGCACAGGACTGGGCAGTGTTTTGTTCTGTTGTACATAGGGTCACTAGGAGTTGGAACTGACTCAACAGCCCCTAACAACAACAACATTCATTACAGTATGGCAAGTTATGTTTTTGTTTATAATCAGCAACACCCTAAGGTTAATATTAACTTCGGTTGGAAGTTTTGTTTTCAAATATGCACTAAGAGAAACACAGTGTATAAAACACTTTACAAACAAGAGACAGGTACTGTTTATAGATACCTTTCTCTCTAGGGATAACAGCTCCGCTTAGAGCCAAAGTGTGAGAAAGTATGTAAGCTACTTAATATAGAAGAAATTGCCTCTTGCTTAATCCTTATGAATAATGACAGAACTATTAAATGCTGAAAATATCACTGGGAGGGATCTAGTCTAAACTATAAACCCAAAGGAAGCTATAAACTCTTTCCTAAATTATATATTGCTTTGAATTCTTAGCCCTATAAAACCTAAGCTTTTAAAATTTTTTCATTAAAAAGTCCTAATTTAAGATGAGCTTCTTACATGTTTATGTTAAGATGTTTTAAGGTTCACAATGGACTTTAATGTGTTATTTCTTCAGATCCTTAGAAAAATTCCTTCAAGAAACAAGAAACAGGCATTTCATACATACACTCAGGAAAAAATAGAATTTAGAGAGGTTGCATGACTTATCCAAGCACAGCAGGCTGTTTCCTTGGTTCTTCTTTTACCTCACACCTTCCTTCCATCCAATCTATACTGCCAACTATACTTCCTGATATTTTCCTCAATTCAAACACTTCTTAATACTGCTGTTGCTGTTGTTAGTTGCTATTGAGTCAATTTCAACTCATGGCAACACCATGTGTGCAGAGTAGAACTGTTCCATAGGTTTTCAAGGCTATAAACTTTCAGAAGCAGATTGCCAGGCTAGTGTTCTGAGGTGCCCTGGGTGGGTTCTAACTGTCAACCTTTCAGGTAGCAGATGAATGCTTAACTGTTTGCCACCGAGGGACTTCTTTCTAGTTGAAGATATTTCTCTCTTGTATTATTATCATCTCCCTACTTCTATTCTTAACTCAGTGGCAAATAAATCAGATCCCATTACTACCTTTCTCAAAACTCTCCAGTGACTTTCCTACAGTTTAGAATAAAATCCACAATACTAACCATGACCAATAAGGCCTTCCATCACCTAGTCCCCTGACTTCATCTCTTGATGCTCTCTCTCTCTACTACGTTCCAGTCACAATGGTTTTTTTTGTTTTTTTCATTTCACAAAAATACCAAACTTGTCCTACTTCAGGGCTTTAAAATTACTGTTTCCTCTATGTGGGGCAATAATTGCTCATCTTTAAGGACTGGCTCTCTCAATTCATTCAGGTCTCATAACAAATGCTACCTCTTCAGAGAGGCCTCCTGCTACCATGGGAGACTGTTGTTTAGCTGTAAGCTCCACAAAGGAAGAAACTATCTTGATCACCCGAGCACTACTGTAGTTCTAAAAAAAAAAAAAAAACCTTTTGCGTTAGCAGCCACTTTCTTAACCACTGTGCCACCAGGGCTCCAGTATAATACTAAATGATAGTAACTGCTCAGTAAAAATATTTCGTAAATGAATGAACAATTATCGAGTTCCTACTGCATCTAGCACTATGCCCAGAACTTCAGAGGATCCAAAGAGAAAGTATAAAATACAGCCCTTATCCTTACAATAATTATTATCTATTTAAGAAAAATATACCATAACAACTTGGTATACATTATTAACAGCAACAACAACAACAAGCCACTGCAGGAAGAGTCTGGGAAGCTTAAAACAAAAACAAACAAAAGAGAGGTAAAGCAGGAAGTGGTGGTGGGGACATGGGAAGTGGCAAGTCACAGGCATGAGATAATGCCAGTCTGGGATAGCGATGGTGAGGAAATGCACAGGAAATGGAAAACCCAAGGCACATTCTAAATGGAGAAAAAAGAGGACTTTGTTTCAAATTAAGTATCACGAACAAGGATAGCAAAGAATGACAGGTTATCTCATTGGTTCTAACTCACCAGGGATGCACCCACAGAACCTTGCAGGGATGGGTGCATTGACTTTTGTTTTGAACAAAAATTAAGCCCAGTGTTACCATGAGGCATTCAAATGGAGATGCTCCCAATCGCATCTAGAAATTGTAATTAATAAGAGAGGGATTGAGATTCATTGATTGACTTCAAAATCAGTCATATAAAGTGGCAAAATATCTACAAATAAGACTCTTGGGAAGCAAGAGAATTGGCATTGTAGTTTTGTTTTATTTTTTTAAGTTTAAAACGTAGAGAAATGGGAGACCGAAGGCAAAAGAGGAGAGATTTCAGGGAGGAAAAAGTGTTGAGCAGCTTTTATGTTATGCATAGGAGGTCAAAGACAATTAAGACTAGAAACATCATCTGTCTAAACAATCCCTCTCCAACCCACCGTATCAAATCAGAGCAAAGGAAGGCTGCACAGATGAACTTTCTATATCCAAAAAACTATCTTTATTATGCCTACTATATTGCTCTCAACTTTAGTCAATATGAAAAACAGTCTCGTGACAGTAAAAGTGTCAATACAAAAAGTCTCATGAAGAAGGCAACTGCACTTTCTATAAAAAATCTGTAATTCAAAAATCTGTAGTCACAAACAATATTCGTAACTGAATAAAAAGATTAAAGTAAGTGTTCCATTTTATTTTAGATATTTAGAAAAAAATACCCCAAAAAATTAAGAATCTATGGTTAAAAAATGCATACTTAAAGCCTTACAACTTACAGAGTAAAAAACCAGTGATGACATTCCTTCTTTATGGTAGCAATTTTTACACATGACTTACTGGGTACTTGAAATTGCATGAGGAAAAAAAAAATACATGAAATTAAAATGACATTAGAGGTTGAAATCTGACAAATCTTAAACCTTCTTATAAAAATCTTAAGTGGATTTTACAAGCAAAAGGTAATTCTCCAAAATCATCTCAAAACTAGGAAATGTATTCAAATCACACATATAAAAAGTATTGCTATATTTTATAAAAATATAATTCAACTAAATATATCAGTTATGTGCCATTTCTCTATAAGACATCATTTTAGTAAATATGCACAGAGAAAACCTCGACTATAATTTACCCTCAGAAAACACCTACCAATGTTAAACTGTGGAAAAAGAATCTTAAGTCATGACATATAATTCTAGGACTATTTTTCCAGCAATTAGCACATGGTATCTTTTTTTTCCCCTCTTTCTCTGCCACAAAACAGAGAAGGTCTTCCCTTACCATACCCAAATCTTAACCTTCATTTGACAGCTTTACAGAAGTAGGATATTTATCCTACAAAGTAAGGACATTTATTGCCACCTATTTCACTGAAACAAATGAATGGCATGCCTAAACCTAACCCACTGGCGTCGAGTCAATTCCGATCCATACTGACTGTATAGAACAGAGTAGAACTGCCCCATAGGGTTTCCAAGGATCAGCTAGTGGATTCGAACTGCCAGCCTTTTGGTTTAGCAGCCGAGCTCTTAACCACTATGCCACCAGGGTTCCACAGGATGCCTACTATTTGCTTTTTCTCATCTCACTCATCCTAAACATGGAAATATGTGCTGATTAACCCTAAAATTCCTTTAAAATAGTAGTCACTAAAATATTTAATAATTTATTTATATATCAGCTTTATGTTTTCCCCTGCTTTTTTTTGGGGGGGGGGGTTGGTGCTCTTTTCGAGGTGTGCTTAGTGTAAAAAACATTTATTTCCAAAATTTACATATGAAATCAAATTTCATGAATCACAATTATTTGCAGTGTGTCAGTCTTGGATTATGGGCTTGGAAATGTTAAGGACCATCTCTATCATTATCTCTCTTTTGTTATTATTTCGTTTTTAGCCATTCTGATAGGTGTATAATAATATGGTTTTTCAAAATTTTATTGTGATAAACTATATATAACATAAAATTTGCCATTTTAAGCATTTTTTAAAGTGTATAATTCAGTGATATTAGTTACATTCACATTGTTGTGCAACAATCACCACTATCAACTTCCAAAAGCTTTACATTACCCCAAACAAAAACTATGTACCCAATGAACAATCATTACCAATTTACCCCTCCCCCAACCCCTGGCAACCTATAATCTTTCTGTATCTATGAATTTGCCTGTTCTACATATTTCATGGAAGTGGAGTCATAAAATATTTGTCCTTTTGTGTCTGGTTTATTTCACTTAGTGTAATGTTTTCAAGGTTCATCCATGTTATAACATATATCAGAACATCCTTCCTTTCTATGACTGAATAATATTCCACTGCATGTATGTAGCACATTTTATCTACTCATCTGTTGGAGGGTGGCGAGTACTTGTAAATAATAAAAATTATATACTGGGGAAACTGATGACCATATGATCTTCAACTAATGGAATACTCTAAACAGTACATGCAATAGAACTTTCTGAAATGATAGAAATGTTCAGTATCTGTGCGGTCCATAGGCAAGTGTGCCTAATGTGCACTGGTAATATGGCTAGCATGACTAAGGAACTTTCATATCTTATTTATTTTAAATTATTTTTAACTTAAATTTAAATAGCTAAATGTACTAGGAGTTACCGTTTTGGATGGTGCAATGATGCATTTCTGAAACCATGCGAGACCAAACTGTAAAATTGTTCTTATAAATATTTGAATTTTTTTTCCCTATTTTTTATAAAATAAAAACTATCCAACTATGTTTGGTAGAATATATGTTCACTTCAGTAAAACTGCTTCAAGTTTGGAGAAGGGAAATTCTTTCATCTTCAAATAACTTTCAAGTTTGTGTTTGAAAAAAACATGTTTATTTTACCATAGAATCTTTAATGTACCATAGTACTTGTAACGGGAAATAGTCTTGGGTTTTGAAGAACTGAGTTTAAAACTTCTTCAGGTTACATCACTATTGCCTGGTATTTAAAAGTTTCAATTTGCTTTACTTTGTTCATCTGGGTAGACGTGCTTTACTTCATTCACTCATGTGCTACTATGACTAAAATCTCAACAGAATTTAGAAAAACAAAATGAAATCTTAATCATTCTGATTCCTGGTAATGTCTTTTGCTGTCAATTATTTTCCTTTTTTTATTAGGTCTTCAGGAACAAAGATGAGCAAAGCTTTAACAGCAAGACAGAGTTTGGACTAAGCACTTAATATGGCACATATGGAAGGATTCTCTCCCCTCAGTCTAAAAACAAAACCAAAAACCAAACCCGTTGCTGTCAAGTTGATTCCGAGTCATAGTAACCCCATGGGACAGAGCTGCTTTAAGTACTAAACAAAACCCAAAGCCAATCCCACTCCTAGGTATATGCCCTAAAGAAATAAGAGCTGCAACACAAATAACACATATGCACACCCGTGTTCACTGCAGCATTATTCACAATAGCAGAAAGATGGGAAGAACCTAAGAACCCATCAACAGATGAAGAGATCAACAAACTGTGGTACACACACACAATGGAATACTATGCATTGATAAAGAATAATGATGAATCCGCAAAACATCTCAAATATGGATGAATTTGGAAGACATTATGCTGAGTGAACTAAGTCGATCGCAAAAGGACAAATATTGTGTGAGACCACTGTTATAAAGAAACAAAAAAAGGTTTACACACAGGGGGAAAAAAATATCTTTGATGGTTACCAGGGATGGACAAGGGAAGGAGAGAAAATTGGACACATGTTAACACTGGTAAAGGGAAAAGGAATACACTATAAAAAAAAAAAAACACTATATAGAAGTCAGTAAAACAGGACTACAGCATGGCGGGACCCTGAGAGGAATGCGGGAACAAAGGGCAATAATGGTGATTACTACAGCATAGATAATCCTGAAATGATAGTATTAACAAACACTAATTTATGAATGGATACAAGGCAGAGGTACACCAAGAGTTGTGGGAGGGTGTACAGGAACATACCTACCTGCAGATATAGGTTTGGTGGTAGATATTTCTACATACGTAACTATAGGTGCTGCTTATATATCAATATAGACAATAGAGCCATAGTCAGGGAAACTTCTTACATATAACCAAACACCTTGCAGGATGAAGTTTCTAGGCCCAAAGATGAAGGGCCATAGGCTTGGGGGTCATCTACGTCAACCGGCACAAGAGAGTTATAAAGTTCTGCATCCTACTTGGATAAGTAGCATTTGGGGTCTTAAAAGGTTGCGAGTGGCCATCTAAGATACTTCTATTGGTCTTTCCCAGTCTGCAGCAAAGGAGAGTGAAGAAAACCAAAGATTCAAGGCAGCAATTAGCCAAAGGACTAATGGGCCACATGTACCACAGCCTACACCACCCTGAGGCCATAAGATGGTGCCCAACTACCATTACTGACCGCTCTTACTGGGATCACAACAGAAGGTCCTGGACAGAGGAGAGAAATTATAGAACAAAAAATCAAATTCACAAGAAAGACCAGACTGGCTGGTCTGACAAAGACTACAGGAATCCCCAAGGTTATGGCCTTAAGACTCCCTTCTGAGCCGGAACTGAAGCCATTCCGAGAGACCACCTTTCAGCTAAACGATAGACAGGCCCATAAAATAAAAAATAACACCTGAAAGGAACGTGCTCCTTGAAACAATCAATGTTATGAGATCAAAAGGGTGACATTTGTCCAAAAGCAAAGATGAGAAGGCAGGAAAATACAGAAAATCAGGATGGAAATGGAGAGTGTTGACTCATTGAGGGGAATGAAACCAATGCTATGAAACACTTTACGTTCATATTGTCCGACAGGAAATTAATTTGCTTTGTAAACTTTCACCTAACACACAACATAAATTTTTAAAAAGACAACACTAGAATTTTAAAATTATGAAAAAATAAACCTGAATAAAAAAAAAAATTTTAAAGTCCAATCACTTTAACACTTTAAAAAGGAGTCCAACTTTTTGTCACCCTCCCAAGCCACCACTCTTCAGGAAAAAAACAAATATAAACAGATGTTAACACAGGTACTTCTTATGTTGATAATGATTTTACATTCCCATAAATTACAAAAATTTATCAATTAATAATTTCACTATCTTTACTCAAAAAAATTGTCATTCAACTCAAAATGGATAATAATCTTCATTTGTAACACTTGTCGTTACTATTCTGTTCAATTGAAATTTTTCTAGAAAAGATATAATTCCCAATGGTTGGCTCACAAAAGTTTTAGACAGTGAACAAAAGTCTTATTACATCAAATTTAGCTGGAGCTCAGATGACAACTTAAGTGTTTTGCTGAAAAGAAAAACCTTGCAAACAAAGTGCAACTGGCTAGTATACTTGGTAAATTATTTTAAAAAATTAAGATACACAAGCTGCCTGTTTTCATAAATTTTACCACTCTGTTCTTTCAACACTAATTAGCACTTCTCAAAATCTTTACTCACTTGTTCATATGTTTCCTTTTTAGAGCCATAAATGGGCATTCGGTAGAGGAAGGAGAGGGTAGAACAGCCAATTGGTGTTGAAACATTCCTGAGGTTAATATATACACAACATCCAAATATGAGCCAATCACTTGCGGGAAATAATACAACAGATAGTTTCATTTGAGAAAAAAATCATATGCTGTTTTAGCTGTATTTTTACTTCTCTAAGGATCTACAAGTTCTGTAGGGAATTTATTTCAAATTATAGCAACACACAGGATTTTAGGAATTACTAGAAACTAAGTTAAAGCATTTACTGAATGTAGTTTTGAAAAATTTTAGCTTTTAATATCAAAATTAGAATCCATCTAGTCCTACCAACAAATGCCAAATTGACAGATAATTTGTCATTTATATTAAGGTAGCCTTTAAAAAAACCTCATTGAAGAAGCCAGCAACTAAGGCAAACATAAGCTCATAGCTTTATAAAGTTTTCATGTATCATAGCTAAAAGACTGAAATGATGCTATTCCAAATGTTTAAACTTTAAACCTAAATCAAACCTTGAAAGATCCAATTCAGACTATCGTTGTGAAGACTGGTGAGGAAATTAAGCAATCTAACAAAACACAGGTACAAGAAATACTTGCTTAATTCCAGTAACTAATACTATCAGTAATAACAAATAATAGGTTTCAGATAATTTATATTTTACTATTTGTATCAAAAATACCTTGCTATGAATTTTTAGGGGTATTAACTAATGAGTACTATTTTTTTTCCTAAAAACTCTTAGATTGATTTTATCATAAACAAGAAATGTGGTTTAATGCTCTCATCAAGAGACTACCTAACCCTGGCCCATATTCAGGATTTTGGCACACACTCATTATGTATCTTAGGCAATCTCTTGGTGCTTCGGGTGGCCACACCATAATTATCTACTTCATAGGGATGTTGTGAAGTTTAGCTAATTATGCTTATCAAATTTTTTGAGGTACACAGATGAAAGAAGTATAAGGAATACATACATAATTGCTATATACTTGATGAAAAAAGCTAGTTAAAAACATTTATCAAGTGTGGGAATCAGAATATAAATCACAAACTAAAATTTTTCTTATTCACTAATGATTTGATAAACATCAAATCAATAATTCATTTGTTCATTCATTCAGTAAATATTTATTGACTGCTTTGTATGTGACAGGTACTGTGTTAGGCCTGGGAATATAACAGCAAACAAAGTTTCTGTCTTCCTGAAACTTACATTCATACAGAGGCTTACAAACAACTAAAAAAGAAAGAAAAAATTACATCCTTTTGAAAAATAAGGGGATGGAAAGTGATGGCAAGGAAGTCTTCTCTGAGAAGATAATTACTCTGAGGCCAGAATGAAGTAAGAAAGAAGAACACTCCAAACAGAGAGAATAGCAAGTGCCAAGGCCCTGAGGTGGGAAAGTTTGATGTTTTCAAAGAATGACAAGAACAAGTGGGGTTAGTGTGCAATAAATTAGAAAAGAGTGGTAGGAGAGCTAGGCAGGAATCATGTAGGGCCTAGAAGTTAACAGTAATTAGTTTGGATGTTATTCCAGGTGTGTTGAAAGCTAGAAGGAAAGAATCAAAATACAGAGACCAGTTAGAGACTAAATCAGGTGATGAGATGACTGTCATAGTAATCACATTGGTGTTGAGAAGTGGTAGGATATTTGGTTGCTGATGGACTCAATAAGAAAAAAAGAAGCATGGTCAAAAATGACTCCATGGTTTTGGTTAGGGCAACCAGGTGAAAAATGTTGCCAATCATTAAGATGGAGAACACTAGGGGGAGGGATAGATTTGGTAGGGAGCAGTGGTGAGAGTATTCAGAAATCAAGACTTCGATTTTGGACATGTTAAGGAGCCAAGTGAAGAACTTCAGGAAGGATGACATGATCAACTGTGACAAATGCTGCAGGGAAAACACTTAACATGAATGAGGGCGGAGAAGTGACCAATGGATTTATCAAGATAAATTTCACCGGTGTTCTTGACAAGAATGTTGTCAGTGGAGTGTTGAAGACAAAAGTATGGGGTGGGTAAAGTGGAGAAAGTAAGATGAGGGTATGGACAACCCTTTGAAGGAGTTTTGCTACGAAGGGTTGTAGAGAATTGGTACTGTAGCTGGGGGGATGTGGAGTCTTGAATGCTTTCTTTGTATTAAAATAGGGAACAGTACAGCATGTTTATATGATGATGAGATGATGTAGAGAAGGAAAAAAATGATGGAGAAAATTACAGAAGCAAAATCATGATTACTAGGCATCTAACAAATGTGTAAAACGGCCCATTCTACTGAAAATGCAAATAAATATAAGACATGGTGACTAATTTAAGAAGTATATGGAAACGATATTAAAGTCATGGAGGGGAATACCACATATAGATAATTCAATTAAAAATTCTTTAGAAAGAATATTATTTTATAATAAAGACTGCCATGTTAAAAATATTATGCAAAGCAATGTTAACATATCTCACGATATGACAGCAATGTCCTTCTAAGCAATACAGATGCAGCTGCACAGTATAAAAACAATGCCATGAACAGGTTCATATGATTATGCACGGTGGGATTTAAATAGGATCAACATTAGACAAAAAGTAGAGCCAGCAACTTTAAAAAACATTGCCACTGTACTTTCTTCTTTCCTCCTCTGTACAGACCCATTTTGACTTTCGGTTGTCCAGCATCCCACTATTCTGTAACTCATCACCCTACCCAAAACGGGAAACAATTCAATATCACAATTTACACAAGTCTTCATTATTCCCAGAGTTCTCTTTAGGATGCTTATTATTAACTACTTCCCACCAGGTTCTCTTGCCTCTTTAAAAAAGTTAAAAATGTGATAGTTATGTAGACTATTGTTTAATTTACATATTAGTGTAAATCAATTTAGGTAAGTTACTCAAACACACATTTATTTGCATTGTAAAGTTTTTTTCTCTAATTATAAATTTATTTTTCCTGTAAGATCCTTCTACCTTGTTCTAAAAACATGATATGAGGTAATATACTAAAATACATAGTATAAAAAATAAGAACTAAACATATTAAGAGAGAGAAAAATTAAGATGAGGCCAAGAATAAAGCTGGTATAAAAAATACATAACATAAGGCACTGTACCCTTTGTTTCCAGACCAAATATATGGTTTTGTGTTTCCTGGTAACCAATGCAAAGAAGAAATAACTACCATATGCGTCTTTTGTTAGTTTATGCTATTCACAGTATTCATAATATGAAAATAGTTTCTTAGAGGAAGCACAGCGTTTTTTGTTATTGAGGTCCGAGGAAAGTTTTTCTACTGAGTTGTTAAAAATACTCTAGCAGGAGGTAGAGCCAACATGGTGCCCTAGACAGATGTACCATGCCATCCCTCTGCAGCAAAGACCCAAAAAACTAAGTAAAACAGATACAAATGTAAATACTGGAACCCTGCACATCAAACAAAGAGATAAAGAACTAGACCAAACACTAAATGGAAGAAGAAGGTGACAAAAAACAGAGAATAAGGAAGGACACAGGCTGGAGGTTCCCTGCTAACCAACACAGCACTGCGTGGCCATCTTCAAACACAGCCAGCAATAACCCCAGGCAGGAAGTGAAGGAAGGCAGCTTTACAGAGCTCACAACAGGAGACAAAGCACCCAGTAACCACAGAAACATGCTTTCTCACCGATCACCCCTCTGGTGAGTAGAAACAAGAACGCCCTTCCCCGGCCCCAATCTATAGAAACTACATAGGCAAGAAGACAGTGGAATGACATATATAAAACCTTGAAAGAATAAACAGCCAACCAAGAATAATATATCCTGTAAAACTCTCTATCAAATACAACGTTGAAATTACAATATTTCCAGACAAACAGAAATTAAACCAAACCAAACTTACAAGAAATGTTAAAGTGAGTCCTTTGGTTAGAGAACCAATAACACTGGACTACAACTGAAATCAAGGACACAGGACAGCATAAGCCAGAAACCAACCTCGGTAAAGAACTCTTAGTAATAAAATACAAACCTAAAAAAGACTTAAAACAGGGAAACAGAGACGTCGATGTATAAATGATGACAATGCCAAAACAATAAAAGGGGGAATAAATGGAGTAGGTATAGAATTTTCAAATGGAGAGGAAGTCCAGGTGATATCAAGTAAAAAAGACAGATTCAAACTTCAAAAGATACGGGTAAATTTCAAGACAACCACAAAAAATGTTAACAAACCTACTCATCAGAACAAAAAAGAAGAAAAACATAAACACTCAGTAAACAAAAAATCTGTAATAACAAAAGAAAAGAAAATCCATGAAAGAGGAACTCAGCACAGGAAGTAAGAGGAACAAAGAAATCGTCAGCACGAAAAAAAGAAAACACATCAATGACAAATTTATACCTATCGATAATTACAATGAATGGAAGTGGCTTAAATATACATGTAAAGAGACAGATAGTGTGGAAACATTTTCATATATTTTTATATAAGAGTGATCTCATATATCCAACTGTGGTGAGTAGCAGCTGGGGTCTTAAAAGCCTGCAAGTAGCCATCTAAGATACATCTACTGGTCCTATCCTGGCTGGAACAAGGGAGAAAGAAAAAAAAAACAAAGACACTAAGGAAAGTTTAGAACAGAGGACTAATGGACCGTGACTACCACAACCTCCACCAGATTGAGCACTGAACAACTAGATGGTACCCAGTTACCACCACTCACTGCTCTGGCAGGGATCACAACAGAGGGTCTTGGAAAGAGCAGGAGAAAAATGTAGAATAAAATTCATATGCACAAAAAAAGACCAGGCTTGCTGGTCTGAAAGAGACTGGAGAAACCCCAAGAGTATGGCCCCTGGATACCCTTTCAACTCAGTATTGAAGTCACTCCTGAGGTTCACTCTTCAGCCAAATATTAGACAGGTTTTATAGGGCTAACAATAACACATGTGAGAGACATGCTTCATAGTTCAATCATGTATACAAGACTAAGGGACCCATCAGGCCAAAAGCAAAGAGAAGGCAGGAAGGGACAGGAAACTGGACAAATGGAAACAGGGAACCTGGGGTAGGCAAGGGTAGAGTGTAGAGACACTGCAGGATCGGCAACCAATGTCACAGAATAATTTGTGTATTAACCGTTCAATGAGAAACCACTTTATCTTTACACTTTAATCTAAATCACACACACACACACACAAACACAAAAACAGAGAGACAGAAAGTAGCAGAATGGACTAAAAACCACGACCCATCTATATGCTGTCTACAATAGACACACCTTAGACACAAAGACATAAAATGGATTAAAAACCAAAGGATGGAAAAATATACCAAGCAAATAGTAAACAAAAAAGAACAGGAGTGGCAACACCAATCACAGATAACATAGAATTTAAGACAAAATCCACCATAAAACACAAGGAAGGACATTATATAATGATTAAAGGGACAACGTGCCAAGAAGACATAACCTTAAAAAATGTTTACGCACCCAACAAAGGGGCTCAAAAAAAAAAAAAAAACTCATTGCTGGCAAGTAGATTTCGACTCATAGCGACCCAACAGGACACAGTAGAACTGCCCCAGAGGGTTTCCAAGGAGCGCCTGGTGGATTCAAACGGACGACCTTTTGGTTAGCAGCCAAATTCTTAAAGACTATGTCACCCAGGTTTCCAACAAGGTTTCCAGAACACATAAAACAAACTCCAAAAGCACAGAAAAGAAAAATAGACAGTTCCACAATAATAGTAGGAGACTCAACACACCACTCTTGGTAAAGGACAGAACATCTAGAAAGAAACTAAACAAAGATACAGAAGATCTACAGGCCACAATCAACCAACCTGACCAAACAGGCATATATAGAAAGCTACCCAACAGCAATAAAGCACACATTCTTTTCCAACGCACATGAAACGTTCTCCAGAATACACCACGTTTTAGACCACAAAGCAACTATCAATAAAATCCAAAATTACAATACAAAGCATCTTCTCTGATCACAACACCATAAAAGTAGAAATCAGTACGAACAAGAAAAAAAAAAAATACACGGAATCTGAATAACACCTCACTGAAAAACAACTGGGTAAAAGAGGGGATTAAAAAATTCGTAGACTCAAATAAGAATGAAAACATATTTTACCAAAACCTTTGGGACACAGCAAAGGCAGCATTGTTGTGGTTAGGTGCCACTGAGTCGGTTTCAAGTCACAATGATCCTACCATCCTCACAATCCTTGCTATGTTTGAGCCTGTTGTTCCAGCCACTGCGTCAGTCCATCTTATCAAGGGTCTTCCTCTTTTCACTGACCCTCTACCTAACCATGCAATAAGGTCCTTCTCCACGGGAGGGTGCCTCCTGATAACATGTCCAAAGTACGTGAGATGCAGTCTCACCATCCTCGCTTCTTCCAAGACAGACTTGTTCATTCATCTGGCAGTCCATGATATATGCAATATACTTCACCAACATCATATTTCTAAGGCATCAATTCTTCTTCAGTATTCCCTATTCATTGTCCAGCTTTTGTATGCATATGAGGTGAACAAAAATATCATGGCTTAGGTCAGGTGCACCTTAGTCCTCAAACTGACACCTTTAATTTTCAACACTTTAAAAAAGTCTTTTGCGGCAGATTTGTTCAGCGCGATACATCATTTGATTTCTTGACTGCTACTCCCATGGGTGTTGATTGTGGATCCAAATAAAATGTAATCTTTACCAACTTCAGTATCTACTGTGTTTGTTTTGATGTCACTTACATGTCCTATAGAGTCGCTATGAGTCAGAACTGACTTGATGGCAATTGGTTTGGATTTTTTTGTTTGTTTGTATGTCCAGTTGTGAGGATTTTTGTTATCTTTATGTTGAAGTGTAAATCCATACTGAATGTTGTAATCTTTGATATTCATCAGTAAGTGCTACGAGTCCTCTTCACTTTCAGCAAGCAAGGTTGTGTCATCTGCACATCGCAGGTTGTTAATGAGCCTTCCACCAATCCTGATGATGCATTAGTCACATAGTTCAGCTTCTTGGGTTATTTGCTCAGCATACAGATTGAATAAGTATGGTGAAAGTATACAACCCTGATACACGTTTTCCTGATTTTAAACCATGCAGTATTCTCTTGTTCTGTTCAAACAACTGTGTCTTAGTCTATGTAAAGGTTCTGCATGAGCACAATTAAATGTTCTAGAATTCCCATTCTTCACAATTCTATCAAAAATTTCTTAAGATCCACAGAGTCAAATGCCTTCGCATAGTCAATAAAACGCAGGAACATCTTTCTGGCTTTCTCTGATTTTAGTCAAGATCCATCTGACATCAACAGTGATACCCTTCGTTATACATCTTCTTCCGAATCCAGCTTGAATTTCTGGAAGTTCCCTGTCGATGTACTGCTGCAACCATTTCTGAAGTATCTTCAGAAGATTTTACTTGTGTTTGATATTAATGCTATTATTCAATACTTGCCACATTCTGTTGGATCACCTTTGGAATGGGCACAAATATGGATCTCTTCCAGCCAGATAGCCAGGTAGCTGTCTTTGAAATTTCTAGGCATAGATGAGTGAGCACCTCCAGTGCTGCATCCGTTTGCTGCAATATCTCAACTGGTATTCTGTCAATTCCCGGAGCCTTGCCTTCAGTGCAGCTTAGACTTCTTCCTTCAGTACCACAGGTACTTGATGAAATGCTATGTCATGAAATGGTTGAACACTGACCAAATATTTCCAGTACAGTGACTGTGTATATTCCTTCCATCTTCTTTTGATGCTTCCCACATTGTTCAATATTTTCCCTGTAGAATCCTTCAATAGTGCACCTTGAAGCTTGAATTTTTTCTTCAGTTCTTTCAGTTTGAGAAATGTCGAATGCGTTCTTCCCTTTTGGTTTTCTATCTCCAGCTCTTTGCACATTTCATTTTAATACTTTACTTTATCTTGTCGAGCCGTCCTTTGAGATCTTCCATTCAGCTCTTTTACTTCATCATTTCTTCAGTTCGCTTTAGCTACTCTATGTTCAAGATCAAGTTTCAGAGCCTCTTCTGACATCCATTTTGGTCTTTTCCTTCTTTTTAATGACGTTTTGTTTTCCTCACATATGATGTCATCCCACAACTCAACTGGGCTTTGGTCATTAGTGTTCAATGTGTTGAGATGGTTTCCAAATTCAGGAAGGATATACTCAAGGTCATACTTTGGCTCTCGTGGACTTGTTTTAATTTTCTTCAGCCTCAGAAGTCAATTTATAGCAATAAAGGCGCACATCAAAAAAGAACAGACCAAAATCAAAACATTAGCCCTACAACTCGAACAAATACAAAGAGAGCAGCAAAAGAAGCACAGAGACACCAGAAGAAAGGAAATAATAAAGATAAGAGCAGAAATAAATGAAACAGAGAAAAAAATAATGGAAAGAATCAACAAGACCAAAAGTTGGTTCTTTGAAAAGATCAACAAAATCGACAAGCTGGAACTAATAAAAAGTTGTTTCAGCAAAGTAGCAAGACACAAGATTAACATACAGAAATCAGGTGGATTCTTCTACAACAACAAAGAGAACTTTGAAAAGGAAATAGGGAAATTAATAACCATTTATGTTGTTGTTCACAGAAGAAGTCTTTGGTCTTGCAAAATTCTATCATTCGATCTCTGGCATTGTTTCTATCACCAAGGCCATATTTTCCAACTACTGATCCTTCTTCGTTTCCAACTTTTGCATTCCAATCAGTAGTAATTATCAATGCATTCTGATTGCATGTTCGATCAATTTCAGACTGCAGGAGCTGGTAAAAAAACTTTTATTTCTTCATCTTTGGCCTTAGCGGTTGGTACGTAAATTTGAATAATAGCTGTATTAACCGGTCTTCCTTGTAGGCGTATGGATATTATCCTAACACTGACAGCACTGTACTTCAGGATAGATCTTGAAATGTTTTTTTTGACAATGAATGCAACACCATTCCTCTTCAAGCTGTCATTCCTGGCATGGTAGACTATGTGACTGTTCTATTCAAAATGGCAAATACCAGTCCATTTCAGCTCACTAACACCTATGGTATGAATGTTTATGCGTTCCACTTCATTTTTGATGATTTCCAATTTTCCTAGATTTATTCTTCATATATTCTAGGTTCCAGTTATTAATGGATGTTTGCAGCTGTTTCTTCTCATTTTGAGTCATGCCATATCTGCAAATGAAGGTCCTGAAAGCTTGACTCCATCCATGTTATTAAGGCTGACTCTACTTTGAGGAGGCAGCTCTTTCCCAGTCATACTTTGAGTGCCTTCCAACCTGAGGGGCTCATCTTCTGGTACTGTATCAGACAATGTTCCACTGCTATTCGTAAGGTTTTCACTGGCTAATTCTTTTCAGAGGTAGACTGCTGGGTCCTTCTTCCTAGTCTGTCTTAGTCTGGAAGCTTAGCTGAAACCTGTCCTCCATGGGTGACCCTGCTGGTATCTGAATACCAGTGGCATAGCTTCCAGCATCACAGCAACACACAAGCTCCCACAGTATGACAAACTGACAGACACACGGGAGAATAACTATTTATAATAATCCCTCCAAAGGTAAAATACTTAGGAATAAATCTAACCAAGGACTTAAAAGGCCTATACAAAGAAAACTATAAAACATAATGGCAAGAAATCAAGAGACCTACATAAATGGAAAAACATACCAAGCTCATGGATAGGAAGTCTCCACATTGTGAAAATGTCAATACTATTACGCAAAGCAATCTAGTGACAATGCAACCCCAATCCAAATTCAAACGGCACTCTTTAATGAGATGGGGAAACTAATCAGGAACTTTATATGGAAAAGGAACAGGCCCCAGATAAGGATTACTAAAGAAGAACAAAGTGGGAGACCTCATACTACCTCATCTTAGAACGTACCACAGAAGTCAAAACTGCCTGGTACAGGTACAACAGACACATAGACCAATAGAACAGAATTGAGAAACCAGATGTAAATCCATCCATCTCCAGGCAGCTGATATTTGACAAAGTGCCAAAGTCTATTAAATGGGGAAAAGACCGTCTCTTTAACAAATGGTGCTAGCACAACTGGATGTCCAACTGTAAAAAAATGAAACAGGATCCATATCTCACACCACACACAAAAACTAACTCAAAATGGATCAAAGCCCTAAATATAAAACCTAAAATGATAAAGATCATGGAAATAAAAAATACAGACAAGGATAGCAGCCCTAATACATGCCATAAATATAATACGAACCAAAACTAACAATGCACAAACATCAGAAGATAAACTTGATAACTGAGAGGATCTAAAAATTAAACACATTCATCAAAAGACTTCACCAAAAGAGTAAAAAGAGAACCTACAGACTGGGAAAAAATTGGGGGCTATGGCATATCCAACAAGGGTCTAGTGTCTAAAATCTATAAAATACTTCAACACCTAAACAACTAAAAGACAAACAATCCAATTAAAAAATAGGCAAAGGAAATGAACAGACACTTCATCAAAGAAGACATTTAGGCTGCTAGCAGACATGAAAAAATGCTCACAATCATTAGCCGTTAGAGAAATCAAAATCAAAGCTAAAATGAGAGACCATTTCATCCCAACAGTACTGGCACGAATAAAAAAAAAAAACCAGAAAATAACAAAGGTTGGAGAGGTTTCAGGGAGATTGGAACCTTTATGCACTGCTGGTGGGAATGTGAAATTGGAACAACCATTTTGGAAAAAAATATGGCATCACCATAAAAAGCTAGAAATAGAAATAGGATACGAGCCAGCAATCCCACCTAGGAATATATCCTAGAGAAATAAGAGCCATCACACAAACAGACATATGTATACCCATGTTCATTACAGCCCTGTTCACAATAGCAAAAATGTGGAAACAACATAAGTGCTCATCAACAGAAAAATGGATAAACAAATTAAGGTACAAACACACAATGGAATGCTACACAACAAAAAAACGATGATGAATCAACAGAACATCTCACAACACAGATGAATTTGGAGTGCATTATACTGAGTAAGGAAACCCTGGTGGTGTAGTGGTTAAGTGCTACAGCTGTTAACCAAGAGGTTGGCAGTTCAAATCCACCAGGCGCTCCTTGGAAACTCTATGGGGCAGTTCTACTCTGTCCTATAGGGTCGCTATGAGTCAGAATCGACTCGACGGCAGTGGGTTTGGTTTTAGTTTATGTTGAGTAAAATAAATCAACCACAATATTGTATGAGACCACTATTATAAAAATTCAAGAGAAGGCTTATACACAGAAAAAAACAATCTTTGATGGTTACGAGAGAGGTGAAAGCTGGGGAGGGGAAATCACTAACTAGAGAGTAGACAATTGTCAAGTTTGATGAAGGAAAAGGGAAAACACAATATAGGAGAAATCAGCACAATGTGTCCAATGCAAAGTCATAGAAGCTTTCTAGACACATCCAAACATCAAGGAAGATTGAATTGCTGGGGCTGAAGCCTGAGAACCATAGTCTCAGGGGATATCTAGGTCAACTGGCATAACACACTTCATAAAGAAAATGTTCTACATCCTACTTTGGTGAGTGGTGTCTAGGTCTTAAAAGCTTGCTAGTGGCCATGAAAGATGCATCTACTGGTCCCATCCCGTCTGGAGCAATGGAGAATGAAGAAAACCAAAACATAAGGAAAACATTAGCCCGAAGTACTGAAGAACCACATGAACCACTGACTCCACCAGCCTAAGCCCATAAGAACTAGATGGTACCAGGCTCCCACCACCATCAGCTCTAACAGGGACAAAAATAGAGAGTCCTGGGCCGAGCAGGAGAAAAATATAGGACAAAACTCAAATTCACAGAAAACAGACCAGACTTATTGCTCTGACAGAGACTGGAGTAACCCTCAAGACTATGGCCCCCGGATGCTCTGCTAATTCAGAACTGAAGCCACTCCTGAAGTCTACCTTTCTGCCAAAGAATAAAACCAAACCCATTGCCTTCAAGTCAATTCCGACTCATAGTGACCCTACAGGACAGAGTAGAACTGCCCCATAGGGTCTCCAAGGAGAAGCTGGTGGATTTGAACTGCCAACCTCTCGGTTAGCAGCTAAACTCTTAACCACTGTGCCACGAGGGCTCCCAGCCAAAGATTAGGCAGGCCTATAATACAAACCATAACACATGTGAGGAACATACCTCTTATTCTTAGTTCAATCAAGTATATAAGACAAAATGGGTAACACCTGCCCAAAAACAAAGACGAGAAGGCAGGGACAGGAAAACTAGATGAATGCACAAAGCGAACCCAAAGTGGAAAGGGGGAGAGTGCTGACACATTGCAGGGATTGCAACCAATGTCACAAAACAATTTGTGTGTAAATTTTTAAATGAGAAACTAATTCACACTTTAAATTTTCACCTAACGCACAATAAAATTAAAAAAGAAAACTGCAAGACTGGAAAAAAAATTCCAACAATAAATACAAAAACAAGTTTTATAGAACTGTTGCTGTAACATCCCTCAGAGAGGATTAATGACATAGTACTTAAGAGCATTTCGGCAGCTAAAACAATACAGTTCAAGTGCTTCACACATAACTTTAAGCTAAGGATGAGAGAATTGGAAACTTACAGATCAGCATCGCTCCCTAAAATTTCACAGTTAAAAAAACACACAATCCATTTTTTTAAAATTGTGATAAACTTCAAATAATATAAAAATCACTATTTTACAGTGTACAATTCACTATTTTTAGTATATTCACAATCTTATACAACCAACACCACTATGTAATTCCAGAAACACTATACTATTAAGTGATCTTTCCCATATCTACTCCCAGTCCCTGGAAATCACTAATCTACATTCTACTATAGATTTACCTATTCTGGACATTTCATACAAATGTAATCATACAACATGTAGTCTTTTGTGACTAGATTCTTTCAGCTAGAACAATGTTTTAAAGGGGCATCCAGTGCTTCGTTATCTTTTTTATGGCTGAATAATATTCCATTATAGGAATAAACCACATTTTGTTTATCCATTCATCTACTGATGGACATTTTGATTGTTTCCACTTTGGGGCTATTATAAATAATGCTGTTATCAACATTCAGGTACAAGTTTTTGCGTAAACAAATGTTTTCAGTTCTCTTGAGAACACATCTAGAAATGAAATTGTTGAGTCATACAGTAACTCTATATTTAACTTATTAAGGAACTGCCAACAGTTTTTCAAAGTAGCTGCATCATTTTACATTTCTACCAGCAATGTATGAGGATTCCAATTTTTCCACATCCTGGACAACATGATTTTCTATTTTTGTTGTTGTTGTTTTGTTTCGAATTGTAGTCCTGCTAGTAGGTATGAACTGGTATCTTTTATTTGTGTGGCTTTTATTTGTATTTCCCTAATGACTAAAGATGTTAAATACTTTTCACATGGTTATTGGCCACTTGTATATCTTCTTTGGAGACATGTCTATTCAAATTCTTTGCCCATTTTTAATTAGGTTGTCTTTTTATTGTTGAGTTGTAAGAATTCTTTTAAATACATTTTGAATACAAGTCCAACATCAAGTATACGATTTGTAAATATTTTCTCCCATTCTGTAGTTGGCATTCACTTTCTTGATAGTGTCCTTTGAAGCATAGAATTTTTCACATTTGATGAAGTCCAATTTATACATTTTTTTCTTTGGTTGCTTGTGTTTTAAGAGATCATATCTAAGAGACCATTGGCTAACCCAGATCCTGAAGATTTATGCCTATGTTTTCTTCTAAGAGTTTTGGTTTAGCTCTTATGTTTAGGTCCCTTTTGAGTTAATTTTTGCACATGATATGAGGTAAGATTCAAACTTCATTATTTTGTATATGAATATCCAGTTGTCCCAGCACCATTGTTGAAAAGACTGTTTTCCCCAGTGAACTGTTTTGGCACCCTTGTCAAAAATCAATTGACCATAAATATGAGGATTTATTTCTGGACTCTCAATTCTATTCCATTGATCTAAAGGTCTAGAATTAAGCCAGTACCACATTGCCTTGATTGCTGTAGCTTTGTAGTAAGTTTTGAAACCAGAAGTATGAGTTCCCCAACTTTGTTCTTTTTCAAGATTGTTTTGGCTATTGTGGGACCCTTATTACAAGATTTCTTGCAAAAGTTCTTCTTTTAATTCTCACCTTTGTTGTATTGATAGCCCTTCACGATTTTTTTTTTTTAATCTGAAATTAATTTTCTTGAAGATCATTCATAACCTCCTTTGGCCAAATTTAGTATCCACCCCTCCCCCCACCCAATGCTTTAGTCCTTTTTTTTTTTTTTTTCCAATTATCTAGAAAAGATCTTTCCCCTTCTTCCTTCCCACTGTGCCAGTCTTTTTTTCTGACATTTTGTCCTTACGTTTCTTCCTTTTCCTCTTTCAACTAGTTCGTGAGTATCTTTCATGTCCTAAGCACTGTGTTAATCTCAGGAAAAAAAATTCTAATTAAACACAGTCCTTACTTTCAAGTTGCTTATAATAAATAGTATGAAAGACAAGCAAGTAAATCAGTACTAAATTCTCTTTCATAAAGAAGAATCAGAGATTTTTGCTTTTGTCTTTGATTTTGATAATGTATACAGCTTTTAAGATTTTGTTAAACCTGAAAGTAATAATTTGAAACAGTAAGCTTATGTTGAAATAATTTTAAAAAATAAAGGCAAACATCATCTATATAAGATGAAAAGGAATAGCAAGAAAAAGGAAAAAAGCTTTAAAATGTGATACAACCATAACTATGCATATTAATAAATTAAATATGAATAGTTTACAACTTCTATTTTTGTTCAATTTTACTCATTTATTCATTTATCCAAATAAATGTATTAAGCATCTATAGCAGATATAATCCTTGGTTTGAAGGAATCTGGAATCTGGTGGGGAAAAAACCTATTTTTATTTTATCCATAAAAATAAAATCCTAGTACTACGTGCTAAGTTATTCAGTGGGAGAAACATGCACAGCACCTTATGGAACATTAGCATCACTTATTTAGGGAGAGACGGAATTGGAATCCAGTTAAGAGAGCAGAGGGCAGAGATTAAAAAAGAGTTTCTGGAGGAAGTTGCTTTTTGCCTCACAAATGGGAAGAAGACAGGAAAGAAAGAGTAGGAAATGCCCTGGGGCAATACAGGAAAAGGTCAATCAAGGAAGGGTCACTCTCACCTCACAATGATTTATGGGGAAGATTTTCAAACTGAATATTGCTATACTTTATTTCCTGACCTTTTCCATAAAGTGAAATTCCATTAAAAAGTGTCCATTTTCTAAACTGAAAGTGATTCTAAATAAGAACATTTTAAGTTTTAAACCAAAGATGAGAATCTTCATTCTCCTCATAAGGGTACTGCTCCTCAGGAAGGTAAGGTACAGAGAAGATGTACAACTTAGTCTGACGGACATATATTGAAAACCCACTGTGTGTCACACTGTGCAATAGGTTTATTATTTTATCATGGGACATTTTTCTGTAACTTCATGTACTAATAGAGATTCTTTGGATTAAAGAATGACAACAATAAAGAATTTACTTCCCAGATGAATTAACTGGTGAAAATAATCAAATCGGTATTCATATACACTTTTGAAATGTTACGACAAGAAGGACAATAGAAAAGTGAAACCATTTTTTAAATTTGAATCAAAAGAACATATTTTTATCATGATAAATTTAGTATTTTTTATTCTACATTTTTGTTTTTAAAAATCCTAAATCTACCAACTTTTCATATGTGCACCTTTTTGTACTTCTGTTTAATATTAGAAAAGTTGCTGGTGAGTTGGATTATAGAAGTTCATCATTAAATCTTTTTTATACTTTATTTTTATTGTAACTTCTTTGCCTGTTTCACCCAGGTATATGATAGGAAGGAAAAACACTGTCAGCACATTTTGCAGTATGTTGGTATTCTTTCAACTTTTCTAAAAACAATCATTGTTTCATCTTGAATAGCTTACCTCACAATTTTTTGAGAAGTTGAAGGATGTCATTGTCTTTGAAGTATCCCAACTTTTACGCTTACTTAATTCACTAGCATTTTGAGAGCAACAATAATCTGTTTTTCATTTAAGGCATCTTTTTTGCTTTGAGAACAAGGTTCAAAAGTGTAAATACGCATCACTGATAATACCACAAACATATGCTGAAGTTATAAATCAAGATATAGTTTGTTGTCATGGACTAGATAACATGTTTTAATTATTACTTGGTAAATGATGTTTGTACATCACTATGTTTTTTTTTATGTAGAACAGAGGTCATGCCAAGTAATATAAGGCAGGAGGTCACAGAAATCCTAACATAAGGAAAAAATAGTAAGTGATATAGTAAAATTCATTTACTCAGACAGTACTTAATTAAAAATTATATCTAGTAAAATTTAAATATTCAGGTGATTAAGGTGCTAGCCTTTTCATGATCTTGTCCTTTCCTCCCAGCAAGTTCAATACTATCATTGTTACAAATTCTAGCTCTTATAAGAACTCAAGAAAAGGCTTAAACACAGAAAAAAGCATTCTTTGATGGTTAAGAGGATGGGGAGGGAGAAGGAGGGGAAATCACTAACTAGGTAGAAGACAAGGAGCCACTTCGGTGAAGAGAAGGACAATACACAATACAGGGGAAGTCAGCACAACTGGATCAAAGCAAAAGCAAGGAAGTTTCCTGGACACATCCAAGCATTTTGAGGCACAGAGCAGCTGGGGCTGGGGCCTGGGGACCAGAGTTTCGGGGGACATCTAGGTCAAATGGCATAACAGAGTTTATTAAGAAAATGTTCTACATCCCGCTTTGATGAGTGGCATCTGGGGTCTTTAACACTTGCAAGTGGCCGTCTAAGATATATCAATGGGTCCCATCCCACTCAGAGCAACTAGTGGTTTAAGTCAACACAATATGGTATGGCCCTAGGAAAAGACTAATAAACCAATAGTGCAAAAGATAGAGCTCAGAAACAACCAAAAACCACCAAACCCAGTGCCGTCGAGTCGATTCTGACTCATAGCGACCCTATAGGACAGAGTAGAACTGCCCCATAGAGTTTCCAAGGAGTGCCTGGCGGATTTGAACTGCCAACCCTTTGGTTAGCAGCTGTAGCACTTAACCACTACACCACCAGGGTTTCCCTCAGAAACAAAGCTATGCATATAAGGGAATGTTAGAGCTGGCATTAGAAATCACTGAACAGAATATCTTGAACATTACAAAAGTTACAAACCCTGACTATAAAAGTTATTTTTAACATTTTCTGTTTTGTGTGTGTCTATGTATGTGTGTGTGTGTGAGTGTGTTTATACATGCACACATCACTCTTTTTCCTAGTGGAATATTTGCTTTATGTTTTTATATTAATTTTACATAGAACTCAACATTGCTAATCAATTACGAAAAATAAATAAATGAAAAAAAAGAGAAGAGACAAAGAAAGACAGACAAGAACGCTTGGGCTACCAGAAGCTGAGAAAGCCAAGAAAGGATCTTGCCTAGAGCCTTCAGAGAGAACATGGCCCTGCCAACACCCTGATTTTGGATCACTAGCCTCCAGAACTGTGAGACAATGCATTTCTGTTGTTTAAAGCCACACATTTTGTGGACCTTTACTACAGCAGCCCTAGGAAATTAATACAACCATAAACAAGTATTATTTTAATAAATTACTTTGTGTTGAAAACAAATTAGTGTGGTAAGGGCAGACTGCGGCACTGTTTCAATTGTTCAGTGGTTAATTAACCATACAACAAAAAATGAACCTAGATCTCTATCTCATCTCAAACACAAAAATGTCAGACCTAACTGAAAACTTTATGACTTTAAAAAAATATGAAGGGAGGTGTGGCGGATTTAAGTTTTCAAAAGATGGTGCATAAATATCTCCCATCCTACATACTCTTCAAAATGAAGTTTTGATCCTCCTCCCATCAAAAGTAGGATCTATTTCCCTTCCTTTGAATCTAGGGAGGCTTGGGATACTATGTGACTTACACGGCTAGTTCATAAAAGGTGATATAACTTCTGCCTAGTTTTCTTTGGAGATACTTACTCTAGGAACCCAGCCACCATACTATAAGGAAGTCCAAATTAGTCCATGTGGAAAGATCAAATGGGGGCAGGGGGTCATGTGTAAGAGTTCCAATTAACAATCAGCATCAACCAGTTGAACCAATAGAAGTCCCAGTCAACAACCAGCATTAAGATGCCTCCAGATTATTTCAAGCCACCCCAGCCTTCAAGTCACGCCATCTGAGGCCCCAGACATTGTAAAGCAGAGACAAGGCGACTCTGTCTGCATTCCTAACCTACAGAAACCAAAAGATAAAATGTTGTTTTAAGCCACTGAATTTTTGGTTACATCGGAACAATAAGGAAAAATTAAAAACGATAAAAATATTATGCACAATAATAAAGTAAAAACAAATAACTTTGACTAAATTAAAATTTAAAAAATTCTATGACCAAAGACACTACAATCAAAGTGAAAAAACAAGACACTGACTGACAGAAAGCATCTGCAATGCATGTAACTCTCTAGAACATATGTAAAATAACAAATAGACAAACAACCTGATTTAAAAAAAAAAAAAAAAAGAGGGCCAAAAGTAGGACAGGCAATTATTTCACAAAAGAAGAAACCTAAATGACTAGTAAACAGATCAAGTTCAACCAGACAATCAGAGAAATGCAAATAACAAATTAAAAAAAAAAAAAGTAGAACTGCCCCATAGAATTTCCAAGGAGCGCCTAGTGGATTCAAACTGCCTACCCTTTGGTTCGCAGCCGTAGCACTTAACCACTACACCACGAGGGTTTCTAAATAACAAATAGCTATCATTTAATAACCAGTGAGATTAGTAAAAAAAATTTAGGTCTAGTAATATCAAATTTGCCCAGGATCAGGAGAAATAAACACTTGGATGTAACTTTAGTGGTAATGTTAATTGGTATAACCATCAGAGACAGCGATTTGTTAGCAATTAATCATTTTGAGGTATAAATTCAGTTCTAGATATATATCCTTGAGCAACTCCTACAAATATGCATAAGAAGTACAAGAATGTTCACTGGGACAATGTCTGTAATTGTGAAATATTATATGTACCCTACACATCCACTGAGAGAATGGATAAATTAATTACATTGTATTCATACAATGAAATACTATTTGCAATTAAAATGAATGACTTAAGTGTGTATGAACAAACAGATAAATCTGAAAAACAAAGATTAGTTAAAAAAAAAAGCTGACACATGTAGTATAATAGTATATAAAGTTTTAAAACACACTGGACAATACTGAATATCATTGGTAGATTCATACATGTGTGCTGTAAAAAAAATATAAACACTTTCACAGGAGTGGTTAACACAAATCTCCGGTCACTGGCTGTCTTTGTGGCCAGAGGTTATACATGAGGTTTCAGTGTATCTGTTTTTATTTTTAAAATAAGTTGAAGCATATGTGGCAAAAAATTAACATTTATTAAAACAAGGTGGTATGTACATGAATATTCATTGTAATTCGCTTGTAGTCTTTATACTTGCAAAGTTTTAAATTTTTTTAAAAAGATAACAAGGGACAGTGGACAGGTTGGGGGACTCAGGAAAAGTGTTAAAAAGTAAAGACTTGGAATCTTGGTTATGAAGAATGTTACTAAGCTCAGTTAATTGCAAATGGGCAAAATAATTGATGGTGAAAATAGAGCAACTGGGCAGCATGGAATTGATTTATAAAAAGATTCAAAACAGTGCTATTTTACATAGACGCTTCCTTACTTACATTTATTAATGTATGTTTAGAAAAGATTCCACTTGAATTCCTGTGCCCTAGAAAATACTTATGAGTCAATTGCATAATAAAAGGCACATCTCTGAAATATCAATTTACATAAAAGAATATTTTGCTTCTATTAGCAACTTATAAAGTTACCTCTACACTAGATACAGTATGCTAAAATGCAGTATATTCTGAATACTAATATATGAATAGAAAATACTTTGATTTTATTAGCTGGCACAGTTTAAAGGGGACCTATGAAAACTCCCTAAGTTGTTGTGAATTCTAAACTTTAAAAGTACTGTATAAGTTGAGGCTTTATTGAAAGTGGTTATAACTTATTTAAAAAAAAAAAAAAAAAAAGCCCTACATTTAAATAACAGAACTAGAACCCAGATATCATCTCACTGATCTTTGGAGCCTAAGCTCTACAGTAATTGTATCATTTTTCAAGTGGATGGAAACCCTGGTGGCATAGTGGTTAAGGGCTACTGCTCCTAACCAAAAAAAAAAAAGGTCAGCAGTTCAAATCCACCAGGCACTCCTTGGAATCTCAATGGAGCAGTTCTATTCTGTCCTATAGGGTCACTATAAGTTGGAATTGACTCGATGGCAATACTTTTTTTTTTTATTTTTTAAGTGGATATTTGTAGGTCATTCCCTACTCTTTGAGGGCAGGGAATGTGTTCTGTGCATCTTAGTATTCCCAATGCCTAATCCATAATGGGTGTTCAATAAATAATTACTTGTTGAGTGAATTAAAAGCGTCCAGCCCCTACTAACACAGAGACAATCTCAAAATCTCTGCAACAGATTGTAGAGCCAAAGCCACCACTGTGGGACAGACCCACTGTTTCTTTTAGCTGCAGGTTGGAAAAATTCTCTGGAGGGGTTATCTATGTTCAAGTAGCCCTGGTGTCTCAATGGTTAAAGTGTTCGATTGCTAACCAAAAGGCTGTCGGTTCGAACCCTTCAGATGCTCTGCAGGAAAAAGATGTGGCAGTCTGCTTCCATAAAGATTACAGTCTTGGAAACATTATGAGGCAGTTCTACTCTGCCCTGTACAGTTGCTGTGAGTCGAAATCAACTTGATGGCAGTGCAGGTTTTTTTGTTACACTCAGAAGCTCTACTTTTAATCCTACTCCCCTAATATCTCAAGCAGCAAGTAAACCATTTAGATTTAAGATGCCCTTGAAGGTAGAAGGCCAAAAGATGGCGATAGAAGACACACAGCAAAATGTCTATGGGAATGTTTACACTTCATAGCCTAATTTTGATTCACTGCTAATACAGGTAATGAGATGAGAACTGAGAACAGGCCACTGGATTAAAAAAAAAAAAAAAAAAGGGTCATGGAACTATTGCAGTACAGCAGTAGGAACAAAAGTCGAATTACATTTTGCAAAGAAGATGATAATAATCTAGTTTGGATTACTTATATTTAAAGACTATGAAGCTGACAACGTACCAATACAAACACTACAATGAAGGAACAATTATAATTTAAAAGAAAATTCTGCAAATTCACATCATATACCCATTGCCAGAGAGTTGATTTTGACTCACGGTGACCCCATGTGTTACAGGGTAGAACTGTTCCATAATGGTTTCTTGGCTATAATCTTTATGGAAGCAGTTCGCTATGTCTTTCTTCTGCAGAACTGCTAGGTGGATTTGAACTGCCAATCTTTAGATTAGCAGCTATCGTAAACAGCTTGCACCACCCAGGGACCTTCACGTAATATAGGTCAAGCTAAAAAGTAAATGATGGCACTACCAACTGCTAAGGTTATTATATTTCACGTACATTTTTATAATACACGAATACTAAGAACAACAAAACTTCTTTTTAAAATACGCCAATTGGTTAAACAAACACTATTTATTTTTCGGATTTCTCTCCTGAGAAAATATCAAAACAATTTAAGAAGAATGCTAAGGACTAACATGCCAAATTGCAAGGTGCCAGGTGATAGGTGCCCCCATGTGTCTGTCAGTTTGTCTTGATGTAGAGGCTTGCATGTTGCTGTGATGCTAAAAGCTAAGCCACTGGTATCCAGATACCAACAGCATCACCCATGGAGGGCAGGTTTCAGCTGAGCTTCTAGACTGAGACAGACTAGGAAGAAAAACCTGGCAGTCTACTTCTGAAAAGCATCAAAAAAAAAAAAAACAACCCAGTGCTATCGAGTATTAGACAGTGAAAACCTTATGAATAGCAGCGGAACACTGTCTGATATACTGCTGGAAGATGAGCCTCCCAGGATGGAAGGCACTCAAAAGATAACAGGGAAAGAGCTGCCTCCTTAAACTAGAGTCGACCTTAATGATGTGGATGGAGTAAAGCTTTTGGGACCTTCATTTGCTGATGTGGCATGCCTCAAAATGAGAAGAAACAGCTGCAAACATGCATTAATAATTGGAACCTGGGATGTACAAAGTATGAATCTACGAAAATTGAAAATCATCAAAAATAAAATGGAACACATAAACATCGATTTCCTAGGCATTAGTGAACTGAAATGGACTGCTATTGGCCATTTCAATCGGACAATCATACAGTCTACTATGCTGGGAATGACAACTTGAAAAGGAATGGTGTTGCATTCATTGTCAAAAAGAACGTTTCAAGATCTATCCTGAAAACAATGCTGTCAGTGATAGGATAATATCCATACGCCTACAAGGAAGACCAGTTATTGTGACTATTGTTCAAAATTACGCACCAACCACTAGGGCCAAAGATGAAGAAATAGAAGATTTTTATCAGCTGCTGCAGTCTGAAATTGATCGAACATGCAATCAGGATGCTTTGATAATTACTGGCGATTGGAATGCAAAAGTTGGAAACAAAGAAGGATAAGTAATTGGGAAATATGGCCTTGGTGATAGAAACAATGCTGAAGATCAAATAACAGAACTTTGCAAGACCAACAACTTCTTCATTGTAAATACCTTCTTTCACCAACATAAACAGTGACTATACACGTGGACCTCACCAGATGGAACACAGAGAAATCCAACTGACTACATCTGTGGAAAGAGACGATGGAAAAGCTCAATATCATCAGTCAGAACAAAGCCAGGGGCCAACTGTGGAACAGACCATCAATTGCTCATATGCAAGTTCAAGCTGAAACTGAAGAAAATCAGGCCAAGTTCACGAGAGCCAAAATATGACCTTGAGTATATCCCACATAAATTTAGAGACCATCTGAAGTACAGATTTGATGCATTGAACACTAGAGGCTGAAGACCAGATGAGTTGTGGAATGACACTGAGGACATCATCCATGAAGCAAGAGGTCACTGAAAAGACAGGAAAGAAAGAAAAGACCAAGATGGATGTCAGAGGAGACTCTGAAACTTGCTCTTGAGCGTCAAGCAGCTAAAACAAAAGAAGAATTGATGAAGTAAAAGAACTGAACAGAAGATTTCAGAGGGCATCTTGAGAAGACAAAGTAAAGTATTATATGACAAGTGAAAAGAGCTGGAGATGGAAAACCAAAAGGGAAGAACACACTTGGCATTTCTCAAGCTGAAAGAACTGAAGAAAAAATTCAAGCCTCAAGTTGCAATAGTGAAGGATTCTATGGGGAAAATATTAAACAACACAGGAAGCATCAAAAGAAGATGGAAGGAATACATACAGTTATTATAACAAAAAGAATTAGTCAATGTTTAACCATTTCAAGAAGTGGCACATGATTAGGAACCGATCGTACTGAAGGAAAAAGTCCAAGCTGCTCTGAAGGCATTGGCGAAAAACAAGGCTCCAGGAATTCATGGAATATCAATTGAGATGTTTCAACAAACAGATACAGTGCTGGAGGTGCTCACTCGTCTATGCCAGAAAATATGGAAGACCACTTCCTGGCCAACTGACTGGAAGAGATCCATATTTATGCGTATTCCCAAGAAAGGTGATCCAAAAGAACATGGAAATTATAGAACAATATCATTAATATCACACGCAAGCAAAATTTTGCTGAAGATCATTCAAAAACAGCTGCAGCAGCATATCGACTGGGAACTGCCAGAAGTTGAGGCCAGTTTCATAAGAGGACGTGGACCCAGGGATATCATTGCTGATGTGAGATGGATCATAGCTGAAAGCAGAGAATACCAGAAGGAAGTTTACCTTCTGGTATTGACTATGCAAAGGCATTCGACTGTGTGCATCATAACAAATCATGGATAACATTGCGAAGAATGGGAATTCCAGAACACTTAATTGTGCTCATGAGGAACCTTCACATAGATCAAGAGGTAGTTGTCCAGACACAACAAAGGCATACCGAGTGGTTTAAAGTAAGGAAAGGTGTGCGTCAGGGTTGTATTCTTTCACCATACCTATTTAATCTGTATGCTGAGCAAATAATCCAAGAAGCTGGACTATATGAAGAAGAAGGGGGCATCAGGATTGAAGGAAGACTCATTAACAACCTGCGTTATGCAGATGACACAGCCTTCCTTGCTGAAAGTGAAGAGGACTTGAAGCACTTACTAATGAAGATCAAAGATCACAGCCTTCAGTATAGATTACACCTCAATATAAAGAGAACAAAAATCCTCACAACTGGACCAATGAGCAACATCATGATAAACGGAGAAAAGACTGAAGTTGTCAAGGATTTCATTTTACTTGGATCCACAATCAACAGCCATGGAAACAGCAGTCAAGAAATCAGAAGATGCATTGCATTGGGTAAATCTGCTGCAAAGGACCTCTTCAAAGTGTTGAAGAGGAAAGATGTCATCTTGAAGACTAAGGTGCGCCTGTCCCAAGCTATGGTATTTTCAATTGCATCATATGCATGTGAAAGCTGGACAATGAATAAAGAAGATCGAAGAAAAGTTGACACCTTTGAATTGTGGGGGTTGGTGAAGAATATTGAATATACCATGGACTGCCAAAAGAACGAACAAATCTGTCTTGGAAGAAGTAAAACCAGAATACTCCTCTGAAGCAAGGATGGTGAGACTGCGTCTTACATACTTTGGACATGTTGTCAAGAGGGATCAGTCCCTGGAGAAGGACGTCATGCTTGGCAGAGTACAGGGTCAGCGGAAAAGAGAAAGATCCTCAACAAGGTGGACTGACACAGTGGCTGCAACAATGAGCTCTGGCATAACAATGATTGTAAGGATGGCTCAGGACTGGGCAGTGTTGTGTTCTATTGTGCATAGGGTCACTATGAGTCGGAACCGACTCGACAGCACCTAACAACAACAATAGGTGATAGGTAAGGAGAGGAGTAAGCAATAATAGTATATCATCATAGAAGAAGAAAGTCTTAGAAAGGAAAAAAAGGTTTCTATATATCATCTATTAATTAAAATAATGATCCTAATAACTATCATATAATATTTTTTAATGATGTGTTTACAGTAAAACCTGGAAAAGCCAGAATCTCTGTAAGACAGAAACCTGCCAGAAAAGGAAAACTCAAGTATTTTCCACTAAAAGGAGAAACAAAAAAGGCAGAAAACTGGTAAGACCTGGAAAAACAAGGCAGTTTTATTGAGTTCTGGCTCTCACAGGCTTCACCGTGTATGTATAGAACTATCTGCAGAGCAGCAGCCCTGGTGGTGCAGTGATTTAAGAGCTTGGCTGATAATCAAAAGGTTGGTAGTTTCAATTCACCAACCGCTCCTTGGAAACCCCATGGGGCAGTCCTACTCTGTCCTATACAGTCACTGTGAGTCAGAACCGACTCGATAACAAGGGGTTTGGATCTACTTAGCAACTAGCCCCCATCAGCTTCACAAGAAATACAAAACTTAGTTGCGATATGTGTTCTTTTACAGACACCATAAATAACATTCTGATTGTGTGCAGTGCCACTAATAAAAGAGCAAATCACCAAGAAAGTTCAATGAGTTCATTGCAATAAATGAAACATAAAGGCAGTCACTTACAATGCATAGCACAATATCACTTATTAAGTATACTGGCCTAAAATGTGTATCCTGAGTCTAACCATGAGGAAGCATCAGACAACCCCATACGAGGAGCACTCTATTAAAAAGAAAGGAAGGCACTCCCCCCGCCCCCTCCGAAAAGCTTCAATATCAAAAAGACAAAGAAAAGCTGCAGAAAAGTTCCAGGTTAAAGGAAACTAAAGAGAAATGACAAATTAACTGTAATACTTGACCCTAGACTAGATCCCGTACTGAAGGGGGGAAGAAATATAAGGACATCGTTCAGTCAAATGACAAAAACTGAAATACAGACAAGAGACTAGAGTTTTCTAAGAATTTTAAATTTTCTGAAGTTGATAACTGTACAATGGTTATGGAATACGCTTCTTAAGAAATACACACTGCAACATTTAAAGGTAAAGGGCCATCATTTTGCATCGTTCTCTCAAATAGTTCAGAACTTTCTAAACGGTTCAGAAAAACGACGACGACAAAAGTAGGTAAATCTGGGTAAAGAGATAAAAGCTAAATGTGTATTCTATACTATTATTAGATGACTTTTCTGTATGAAATTACATAAAAATAGTTTTAAAAATGTACTTAATTAGGTAGAAGCCATGTATGGAATTCTAATTGAAAACACTAAAGAATAAATGTATATTATTAATATACAGTTCTTGCAAAACTAATTTTTTTTTTTAAAGTACAAAATATTTATGTATTCTCAATGTACTGTCAGCATCAAATTGTGAATGAGGCCTTCTATGAAACTGATGGATAAAAATACATCGAGGTCAGTAACATCAGAATATTCTCTATCTTGACCAATAACTTTGATTGAGATTGAACACCTGCACAAAATTGCCTCTAGCAATGTTTGTTCATAATGTCACAGATATCTAAACATTTTTTCTACCAGTGAAATCAGTTTTCACTGACGAACAGTTCATGGATCAATGTGAATGGGTTTCTGTTGACTCTGCCTACGTGATGATTGGCAAACATAATTCAATAATAAAAGAATGAATAAAAATGTCAAATTCTCTGTCGATACTTTCATATACTACCTATGAGACTCCATCACTGCTTTATTTTTATTTTGTTCCTTTAATATTATTTTACTTTTGGTTTACTTTCTTCCTCACTGCTTTATAGTTTGAAGTTTTCAGTACTCCTTTTATCTTTTTCTTTTTTTTAAACGTACTTTTCCTTACGATTTATGAATTTTATATTATTTGTTTTTTTAATTATTATCTTAATCTTGGCCTATAATGATGGAAAGGGAGGATGTTAATCTGGATGACAGCTGTTGAGGAAACACACACCATGAACATATGGGCATGACAGATTGGAATCTTTTCTTTCACCTATTTCTATATTGAATTCCCATAAAATTTGAGCTTCAGTAAATTAGAAACCATTCATTCAGGCTAAAACGCATTCCTACAATATTAGTGTACTTGTGCAGATACCACACTCAGGCTACCAGAAGAGTGTCGTTTTCTCACATCATATAGCATCCTTCATTTTTGCCTTACATAATGGTAATCTCTTTGTTGTTGCTAGGTGTTGTTGAGATGGTTTCAACTCATGGTGACCATATTTACAACAGAACAAAGCACTGCCCAGTACTGTGCCATCCTCACAATCGCTGCCATGTTTGAGTCCACTGTTGCAGCCACTGTGGTGGCAATACATCTTATTGAGGATCTTCGTCTTTCCCATTGACCCTCTACTTTACCAAGCATGATGTCCTTCTCCACAGATTGGTCCCTCCTGATAACATATCCAAAGTACATAAGACATGTCTTGCTATCCTTGCTTCTAAGAAGCATTCTGGCTGTACTTCTTCCAAGACAGATTTGTTTGTTCTTCTGGCAATCCATGGCATATCCAACATTCTTTGCCAACATCGTAATTCAAAGGCATCAATTCTTGTTCAGTTTTCTTTACTCATTGTTCAGCTTTCTCATTCACATGAGGTAATTGAAAATACCATGGCTTGGGTCAGGTGTACCTTCATTGGCAAGGTGATATCTTTGCTTTTTAAACACTTTAAAGAGGTCATTTTCAGCAGATTTGCCCAGTGCAATACATAGTTTGATTTCCTGACTGCTACTTCCATGGGTGTTCATTACGGATGCAAGTAAAATGAAATCCTTGAGAAATCATTTACTGTTGCAGAAGCATAGCTGTTAGAGGTGAGCATAGCCACTCCTCTGCATTTACCTCTAACCCAGATTCCAAAAACTGGTCAGTGTTCTCTTTGATCGGGGGCAGGGCTAAAGGGAGAATCCATAAAGTTGGCAATATAAAAAGAGAAAACACTACAAGAGATACACACCAATCTTTCTGGAGTTACTTTCACAGGTATGGAATGGCAACAGAGGCTACAACAGGGCCTGGGGTCGGGAGGTGGGTGTGGATATATGCACAGTTTCACCAGACACAGAGCATCTACGCAATAAGCAAAGTCTAAAAACTATCTTCTCACCAAGTGGCCATTACAATTGAAAGTGGAGGTAAAAAAAAACAGATTTGAGTCCTGGGCAGGCAATTTTTCAAATAAATTATACAATGTGTGGCTGGCCACCATGCCATGGTTTAAAAGGAAAAAAAAAAATTCCACAAACACAAAAATCCTCTCAACTTATGCAGTTCCCTTCCCTTTTAGAATCCTGAATGAGGAGCTGAATGATTTGAATACTGTTGCTCCTGATGGGAACTGTCAAGTCAATTTTGACTCATAGCGACCACACGTGATAAGATAAAACTGCCCCACAGGGTATTATAGGCTATAATTTTTACAGGAGCATATCACTAGGTCTTTCTCCCACAGAGCCTCTAAATAGGTTTGAACCACCAACCTTTCAGTTACCAACTGATTGCTTCACTGTTGCACTACCAGGGCTCCTTGAATTACTGACTAAACCTATATTATCACAGCCTTCAGAATAAAACAGTATCCACACACGAAGAAGGAAGCAGTAAAGAATCCAATTGCATATTCTTAGGTGAATAGTAATAATAAAAAAAAAAAAAAAAAAAAAACCAGTGCTGTCGAACAGGTATATATAAATCTGCCTTTATATGAAATGAGTTAACCAGAAAAAAGAAAGCTGTGTAAGAATTCTGTTATAAAAATGTATGGTAGGTGGAGGCAAAATGGCAGACTAGACAGACCCTTTCAGCAAGCCCTCTTTACAACAAAGACCCGAAAGAACAAGCAAAATGAGTATATTTATGACAAGTTAGGAGCCCTGAACATGAAAGGGAAGCTTAGAAAATGAACTGAGAAGCAGGGGGAAGAAGAGACTGTTCAGAAGCAGAGAGGAGTTACTGGACCTGAATCGCAGGGAGCCCTCAGGCACCATTCCCGGAGCTGCAATGGCAGGCTGGTACTAGCGTTGGGCCGCAATATCCTCAGGTAGAAGCAGCCAGCCACACAGCCTACTCGTACCTCCAGAGCCTGACAAGAACGATGCTCTCGGCAAAAGCTAAGTATTTGTATATATTTTACCGTGCCCCGCTGCTTCAATGCTGGCTTCGCTGGCTGAATGCCCTGGTCCTGAGATACGCCCTGCTGAGCACCTTGAGCCATCCTCCCGGCCTTGGTGAAGGAATAAATTTGCAATGAGGGGAAAAGATAATTTGCCAGCTCCACTAAGCAGAGATAGCACCTGTCCAGGCATAAACAATCCGTGGAAGTTCAGTACCTTTCCCCTCTGCATGGACCTGACTGGGCCTCTTTCAGGAGAATAGGCCCTTCTTTGCAGGTGCCAGCTATTTCACCTGTGCAGTGGAGAGTTGGGTGTTTGACGTTTGACATTGCCTTGCCTATTAAAAACAGGCCTCACATACCCACATCAGGGGCCTAAGGACTGGTAGCTCCACTCAGGTCACCCACCACCCATGACAGGGGTCCAAGGATAATTGGTACCTCCCAGTCCTTACAACCAAAAACACTGTTTTTTTGATTTAGTGCTTACAACCAAAAACATTAGGTGCCCAAGGTCCATGTGCAGAACCCACCCACCTGTACACTGTAGGGAGCAGGGACACGCTTTCCTCAGAGACACATGAGGGATGATTCTCAGCCCCCTGCCTTGATCAGAGTGTGACCCCCCTGCTGGAACCTACACCAATCACTCCTGCCCCTCTAAGACTGTAGGACAGAGCCTGTACCACACACTTAATGATCAGCTACCTGGACACCGGAGCTGAATTCATACAAGAAAAGTGTATGGACTTCTAGACTGATATACCTGATAACAGCTCTAGCCATCTGGGCACAGGACGTCAGAGCTCCAAAGGCAAAAATAATCAAAACAGCTCACTCAAGCAACCCATTTGGGCATATCAAAACAAAACAAAGCCAGGAGCTACGACACAGTAAGCAAACATAAAATAAACTAATACAATAGCTTATAGATGGCTCGGAAACAACAGTCAATATCAAGTCACATAAAGAAACAGACCATGATTGCCTCAACAAGCTCTAAAAACAAAGAATCCAGGGATCTTCTAGATGAAAGTGCATTCCTGGAATTATGAGAAGAAGGATATAAAAGATTAATATACAGAACCCAACAAGACATCAAGAAGGAAATGAGGCAAAATGCAGAACAACCCAAAGAACACACACATAAAGGAACTGAAGAAATTAAAAAGATTATTCAGGAACATAATGAAAAACTTAATAAGCAGGAAAAATCCATAGACTAGACAGCAATCAGAAATTCAGAAGATTAACAATAAAATTACAGAAGTAGACAATATAAAGTCAGATAAGTGGATTTGAGAGCAAAGGAAGGCAGAATTTCTGAGCTTGAAGATAAAGCACTTGGCACTAATACATTTGAAGAAAAATCAGATAAAAGAACTTTAAAAAAATGAAGAAACCTCAAGAATCATGTGGGACTCAATCAAGAGAAATAACCTACGAGTGACTGGAGTACCAGAACAGGGAGGGATAACAGAAAATACACAGAGAATTATTGAAGGTTTGCTGGCAGAAAACTTCCCTGATATCCTGAAAAATGAGAAGATATCTATCCAAGATGCCCATCAAACTCCATATAAGGTAGACTCAGCAGACACAAACTCAGCAGAAACAAAATCAACAACAAATATTAGTAAAGGACAGTAGATAAACATAATCTACTCACAACAGAAAATTAACTGGGAAAAAGAAACTGTCAACAACACGCAAAAAAAGACATCAAGATGATAGCACTAAATTCATACCTATCCATAATTACCATGAATGTAAATGGACTAAATGCACCAATAAAGAGACAGAGAGTGGCAGAATGGATTAAAAAACAAGATCCAACTCAATGCTGCCTTCAAGAGACACACCTTAGACTTAAAGACACAAACAATCTGAAACTCAAAGCATGGAAAAAAATATATCAAGCAAACAACAATCAAAAAAGAGTAGGAGTGCCAACATTATTTTCTGTCAAAATAGACATTAAAGTTAAATCCATCATAAAGGATAAGGAAAGACACTATATAACGATTAAAGGCACAACACACCAAGAAGATATAACCATATTAAATATTTATGCATCCAATGACAGGGCTGCAAGATACATAAAACAAACTCTACCAGCATTGAAAAGTGAGATAGACAGCTCCACATTTACAGTAGGAGACTTCAACACACCACTTTTGGTGAAGGACAGGCCATCCAGAAAGAAGCTCAATAAACACAAAGAAGATCTAAATGCCACAATAATCCAAACTGACCTCATACACATATACAAAACACTCCATGCAACAGCAACCAAAGATAATTTCTTTACTAGTGTACATGGAACATTCTATAGAATAGACCACATATTAGGGCATAAAGCAAGCCTTAGTACAATCCAAAACTTTGAAATATTACAAAGCATCTTCTCTGAACATAAGGCCATAAAAGTGGAATTCAATGACAGGGAAAAGAAATCAAATACTTGGAAACTGAACAATACCTAGCTCAAAAAAGACTGGATTATAGAAGACATGAAGGACGGAATAAAGAAATTCAGAGAATCTAATGAGAATGAAAACAGTTCCTATCAGAACCTTTGGGACACAGTGAAAGCAGTGCTCAGCAGTCAGTGTATATCAATGAATGCATACATACAAAAAGAAGAAAGGGCCAAAATCAAAGAATTATCCCTATAACTTGAACAAATAGAACAACAAAAGAAACTCTCAGGCACCAGAAGAAAACAAATTATAAAAATCAGAGCTCAATTAGATGAAATAGAAAACAGAAAACAAATTGATAGCATTAACAAGACAAAAAGCTGGTTCTTTGAAAAACATCAACAAAATTCATAAATCATTTGCCAAACTGACAAAAGGAAAACAGGAGAGGAAGCAAATAACTCGAATAAGAAATGAGATGGGTGCTACTACAACAGACTCAACTGAAATTAAAAGAATCATATCAGATTACTACAAAAAATTATACTTTAACAAATTTGAAAACCTAGAAGAAATGGATGAATTCCTAGAAACACACTACCTACCTACACTAACACAGAGAACTGTAACAACCAAATAGACCCACAACAAAAGAAGAGTTTGAAAAGGTAATCAAAAAATTCCCAACAAAAAAAAAGCCCTGTCCCAGTTGGCTTCCCTGCAGAGTTCTACCAAACTTTCAGAAAAGAGTTAACACCACTACTACTAAAGGTATTTCACAGCATAGAAATGGAGAGAGTACTCCCAAACTCATTCCATGAAGCCACCAGATCCCTGATACCAAAACTAGACAAAGACACCACACAAGAAGAAAATTACAAACCTATATCCCTCATGAATACAGATGCAAAAATCCTCAAAAAATTCTAGCCAATACAATTCAACAACATATAAAAAAATAATTCACCATGACCAAGCAGGATTCATACCAGGTGTGCATGGATGGTTCAACATTAGAAAAACAATTAATGTAATCCATCATGTAAACAAAAGAATCACATGCTTTTATCAACTGATGGAGAAAAGGCATTTGACAAAGTTCAACACATATTCATGATAAAAACACTCAGCAAAATAGGAATAGAAGGAAAAATTCCTCAACATAGTAAAGGGCGTTTATACAAACCCAATAGCCAACATCATCCTAAATGGAGAGAGCCTGAAAGCATTCCCCTTGGGTTCAGGAACCAGACAAGGATGCCGTTTATCACCACTCTTATTCAACATTGTGCTGGAGGTCCTAGCCAGAGCAATTAGGCGAGATAAAGAAATAAAGGGCATCCAGATTGGCAAGGAAGAAGTAATATTATCTCTATTTACAGATGACATGATCTTATACACAGAAAACCCTAAAGAATCCTCAAGAAAACTACTGAAACTAATAGAAGAGTTCAGCAGAGTATCGGGATAAAAGATAAACATACAAAAATCAGTTGGATTCCTCTACACCAACAAAAAGAACATCAAAGAGGAAATCACCAAATCAATACCGTTTCAAGTAGACCCCAATAAGATAAAATACTTAGGAATAAATCTTACCAGAGATGTAAAAGACATACAAAGAAAACTATAGTACACTTTTGAAAGAAACCAAAAAAGAGACCTACATAAGTGGAAAAACATACCTTGCTCATGGATAGGAAGACTTAACATCATAAAAGTACCTATTCTACCAAAAACAATCTATACATTTAATGCAATTCCGATTAAAATTCCAAGGACATTTGTTAATGAGATGGAGAAACAAATCACCAACTTCATAAGGAAGGGAAAGAGGCCCCAGATAAGTAAAGCATTACTGAAAAAAAAAGAACCAAGTGGGAGGCCTTATTCTACCTGATTTTAGAACCTATTATACCACCACAATAGTCAAAAACAGCCTGGTACTGGTACGACAGCAGATACATGGACCAATGGAACAGAATTGAGAATCCAGACATAAATCCATCTATATATGAGCAGTTGATATTTGACAAAGTCCCCAAACTAGTTAAATGGGGAAAAGACAGTCTTTTTAACAAATGGTGCTGGCATAACTGGATATCCATCTGCAAAAAAATGAAACAAGGCCCATACCTCACTCCATGCATAAAAAAGAACTCAAAACGGATCAAAGACCTAAATATAAAATCCAAAACGAAAAAGATCATGGAAGAAAAAATAGGGACAATGTTAGGAGCCCTAATACATGGCATAAACAGTACACAAAACATTATTAACAATGTAGAACAAAAACTAGATAACTGGGAGCTTCTAAAAATCAAACACCTATGCTCATCCAAAGACTTCACCAAAACAGTAGAGAGATTACCTACAGACTGGGAAAAAGTTTTTAGCTATGATATTTCCAATCAGTGCCTGATCTCTAAAATCTACATGATACTGTAAAAACTCAACTACAAAAAGACAAATAAAATGGGCAAAAGATATGAACAGACATTTCACTAAAGAAGACATTCAAGTAGCTAACATATACATGAGGAAATGCTCACAGTCACTACCCTTTAGAGAAATGCAAATCAAAACTACTATGAGATTTCATCTAACTCCAACAAGGCTGGCATTAATCCAAAAAACACAAAATGGTAAATGTTGGAGAGGTTGTGGAGAGACTGGAACACTTATATACTGCTGGTGGGAATGTAAAATGGTACAACCACTTTGGAAATCCATCTGGCATTATCTTAAACAGTTAGAAATAGAACTACCATACAACCCAGAAATCCCACTCCTTGGAATATACCCTAGAGATACAAGAGCCTTCACACAAACAGATATATGCACACCCATGTTTATTGCAGCTCTGTTTACAACAGCAAAAAGCTGGAAGCAACCAAGGTGTCCGTCAACGGATGAATGGGTAAACTGTGGTATATTCAAACAATGGAATACTACGCATCGATAAAGAACAGTGACGAATCTCTGAAACACTTCATAACGTGGAGGAACCTGGAAGGCATTATGCTGAGCGAAATGAGTCAGAGGCAAAAGGACAAATATTGTATAAGACCACTATTATAAGATCTCGAGAAATAGAAAAAACTGAGAAGAACACATACTTTTGTGGTTACGAAGGGGGGAGGGAGGGAGCGAGGGAGGGAGGGAGGGAGGGAGAGGGTTTTTTATTGATCAATCAGTAGATAAGAACTGCTTTGGGTGAAGGGAAAGACAACACTCAATACAAGGAAGGTCAGCCCAATTGGACTGGACTAAAAGCAAAGAGGTTTCCGGGATAAAATGAATGCTTCAAAGGTCAGCGGAGCAGGGGCTGGGGTCTGGGGAACATGGTTTGAGCGGACTTCTAAGTCAAATGGCAAAATAATTCTATTATGAAAACATTCTGCATCCCACTTTGAAATGTGGCGTCTGGGGTCCTAAATGCTAACAAGCGGCCATTTAAGATACATCAATTGGTCTCAACCCACCTGGAGCAAAGGAAAATGAAGAACACGAAGGTCACACAACAACTAAGAACCCAAGAGACAGAAAGGGCCACATGAACCAGAGACCTACATCATCCTGAGACCAGAAGAACTAGTTGGTGCCCGGCCACAATCGATGACTGCCCTGTCAGGGAGCACAACAGACAACTCCTGAGGGAGCAGGAGATCAGTGGGATACAGACCCCAAATTCTCATAAAAAGACCATACTTAATGGTCTGACTGCGACTGGAGGAATCCTGGTGGCAATGCTCCCCAGACCTTCTGTTGGCACAGGACAGGAACCATCCCCGAAGACAACTCATCAGACATGAAAGGGACTGGTCAGCGGGGGGCGGAGAGAGATGCTGATGAAGAGTGAGCTAATTAAATCAGGTGGACACTGGAGAGTGTGTTGGCAACTCTTGACTGGACGGGGGATGGGAAGATAGAGAGAGAGGGAAGATGGCAAAATTGGCACGAAACGAGAGACTGAAAGGGCTGACTCAATAGGGGGAGAGCAAGTGGGAGAAGGGAGTAAGATGTATGTAAACTTACACGTGACAGACTGATTGGAATTGTAAATGTTCACTTGAAGCTTAATAAAAGTTAATTAAAAAACAAAAACAAAAAGGCTAGAAATAGAATTAACATACGATCCAGCAATCCCACTCCTTGAAATATACCCTAGAGAAATAACAGCCTTTACACGAACAGATATATGCACACCCATATTTACTGCAGCACTGTTTACAACAGCAAAAAGATGGAAGCAACTGAGGTGCCCATCAACGGATGAATGGATAATTACGGTATATTCACACAGTGGAATACCACACAACAATAAATAACAGTGATGAATCTGTGAAACATTTCATAACATGGAGGAATTTGGATGGCATTATGCTGAGTGAAATTAGTTGCAAAAGGACAAATATTGTATAAGGCCACTATTATAAGAACTTATGAAATAGTTTAAACAGAGAAGGTTCTTTGATGGTTACAAGTGGGGGGAGAGAGATAGGGTAACCAAAAAAAAAAAAAAAAAAAAAACAAACCCAGTGCTGTCGAGTTGATTCCAACTCATAGCGACCCTATAGGATAGAGCAGAACTGCCCCGTAGAGTTTCCAAGGAGCACCTGGCGGATTTGAACTGCTGACCCTTTGGTTAGCAGCCGTAGGACTTAACCACTACACCACCAGGGTTTCCTGGAGGTAGGGTAAGAGAGTGGAATTCAGTAATTAAATAGTAGATAAGAACTACTTTACGTGACGGGAAAGACAACACACAATACAGACGCAGTCAGCACAACTGGACTAAACCAAAAGGAAAGAAGTTTCCTGAATAAACTGCTTCGAAGGTCAGCATATCAGGGGCAGTGTTTGGGGACCATGGTTTCAGGGGACATCTAAGTCAATTGGCATAACAGAATCTATTAAGAAAACATTCTGCATCCCACTCTGGAGAGTGACTTCTGGGGTCTTAAACACTAACAAGTGGCCATCTAAGATGCATCAATTGGTCTCAACCCACCTAGATCAGAGGAAAATGAAGAACACCAAGGACACAAGATAATTACAAGCCCAAGAGACAGAAAGGGCCCCCTAAACCAGAGACTACATCAGCCTGAGACCAGAAGAACTAGATGGTGCCTGTCTACAATCGATGATTGTCCTGACAGGGAAGACAACAGAGAACCCCTGAGGGAGCAGGAAAGCAGTGGGATGCAGACCCCAAATTCTCATAAAAAGACCAGACTTAATGGTCTGACTGAGACTAGAAGGACCCTGGTGGTCATGGCCCCCAGACCTTCTGTCACCCCAGGACAGGAACCATTCCCGAACCCAACTCTTCACACATGGATTGGACTGGACAATGGGTAGGAGAGGGATGCTGGTGAGGAGTGAGCTTCTTGGATCAGGTAGACACTTGAGACTATGTTGGCATCTCCTGCCTGGAGGGGAGATGAGAGGGTGGAGGGGGTTAAAAGCTGGTGAAATGGACAGGAAAAGAGAGAGCAGAGGGAGGGAGCAGGCTGTCTCATTAGGGGAAGAGTAATTGGGAGTATGTAACAAGGAGTATATAAGTTTTTGTGTGAGAGACTGACTTAATTTGTAAACTTTCATTTAAAGCACAATAAAAATTATAGAAAAGAAAACACAGTACATGAAAGATTAATGAAGAAGACCTATTCCAGGAAATAAGGAACAATGACTACTTTCTACTCTCAGGAAAGTTTTTAAGAAAATTATCTCAATGAACTAAGTTATAAAATGACATAAAACCCTAGACCGAAATAAAAATTTGTAAAGTTAAACCAATCCTAATAAAAATTCAAGGGCATATTTTCTAAACTTGATTAAAATTTTCAAACCGTACTTGAAAAGACAATCAACAGAAGAATTCTGAAATAAATAAGGAAAGACAAGAGATCTGTCCTAAAAGATACTCAAACTTATTATTTATCTAACAATTAAAAAGTGTGGCAGGGAGAAAAAAATAAGATGAAACTATCTAGAGAATACAAAAACAATCCTGTAAATTTATTTAGTATATCAAACACTGCATATTGAATTAGTAGGAAAAGGAATAACTATTCAAAATAAATACTACTGGGACAACTGGATAGGTATTTGGCCGAAAAATTAATTAAACCCATATTCATGATTCCAGATTTCCATATGGATTAAAGGGAGCCCATTCTAAAATACCAGCAGAAACTTTTATTTAAGCCACTATATTTTTGGTCTCTTCATCATAGCAGCTTAGTCTATATTCTAATATGAAGGCTATAAACCATACAGGAAAAGAAAAATACATGTCAGCACTTAAAAAATGAAAATCTTTCACATGGAAAAATACTTATACAAGGTTAAATAGGAAGTGACAAAACGGGAAAAATGTATTTCCAACATACCCAAACCAAACCCATTGCCATCAAGTCTATTGTGACTCACAGTCACCTTACAGGACAGAGTAGAGCTATGCCATAGGGTTTCCTAGGAGTGGCTGGTGGATTCAAATTGCCAGCCTTTTGGTTAGCTGCCAAGCTTTTAACCACTACGCCACCAGGGCTCCAATTCCAACACAGGTGGCAAAAAAAAACTGTTCGTAAGAATAAATTTTAAAAAAGACATGCATCTCAAAAATGTGGACAAAATATGTTAACAGGTATTTCCAAAGAAAGAAAAGGTCAGATAAAACAAACAATATGTTTTACCTCTAATACTAAAATGAATACAAATCTAAATAAAGATACAAGTTTTCCTTTACCAGATCTGTAAGGATTAAAAGTAGGAATCCCAGAACCTGGCAGAATGGACACGAAAAGAGACAGTGGAAGGAAGGAGCGGCTGTCTCATTAGGGGGAGAGCAATTAGGAGTATATAGCAAGGTATGTATAAATTTTTGTATTAGAGACTGACTTGACTTGTAAACTTTCACTTAAAACACAATAAAAATTTTTTGAAAAAGTAGGAATCCTTATACAGTAATGGAAATATAAACTGATACAATTTTTCTACTTTCTAGGGAAATCTGCCAAGATAGATAAATTTTACTGCATATATTCTTTCATCCAATAATTCCACTTTATTCTACGGAAAAATCACACACATGCACATATTCTTTATAGCCATATTAGTGAAAAACTAGAAACTAAAATTTCCTAAAATAAGGGACTGTTTAAACAAATTAAGAGTATATCCACAAAACTGAATATTCTGTCATCATTAAAAAAGATGTAGTTTGACATGTTTTGAGATGGGAAGATATTCATGACATACAGATGAGTGAAAAACAGGTTTGCAAAAGAGAATGCATAGTAGTGTATATATGTATGCACATGATGCACAGTAAAAAGTAAAATAATTTACACTATAATATTTAGTAATCATCTCCAAGTGGTGATATTTTTTATTATGGGAATTTTTTTTAACAAGGAGCATAACACACTCTTAAAGTCAAAAAAAGAAGCTGTTTTCATTTATAAGCAAAAATACAAAGGGAAGAAGATGTCAATTTCTACACGAAAGTAATGTAAGAGTACTAAAAAATTAATTTAGCAATGAATACATAATTTGTAGTAAAAAAGTCCTGGGGTGGTCCACTTAACACACTCAGCTGCTAACCAAAAGGTTGGTGGTCCAAGTCCACCCAAGATGTGCTTTTGGAAGAAAGGCCTGGTGATCTACTGCCAAAAAATCAGCCATTGAAAATTCTAAGGAACATAGTTCTTTGATACACATGGGATCTTGTGAGTCAGAATCTACTCAATGGCAACAGGTTTATGCGTTAGTGATTTTTCGTGAGAACAGTTTTACTAGAGTAAATAGGAGAAGTGGAGAAGACAGATACCAGCTGAGTGCAATAGTAACAATCACTTTCAAGTTTACTTTCATCTCCATCCCCAAACCCCTCTTAGTCATCTACTGCTGCTATAACAGAAATACCACAAGTGGATAACTTTAACAAAGAGAAATTTATTCTCTCACAATCTAATAGGTTGCAAGTCCAAATTCAGAGCATCAGCTCCAGGGGAAGGCTTTCTCTGTCGGCTCTGGAGGAAGGTCCATGTCATCAATCTTCCCCTGGCCTAGGAGCTTCTCTGTGCAGAAACCTCAGGTCCGAAGGACATGCTCTTCTCCTGGCACTACTTTCTTGGTGGTATGAGGTCCCCATGTCTCTCTGCTCACTTCTCTCTTTTATATCTCAAAAGAGATTGGCTTAAAGCACTATCTAATCTTGTAGATCTCAATATAACTGCCATTAATCCATCTCATTACATCATAGTGATAGGATTTACAACATATATGTAGAAATCACATCAGATGACAAAATGGTAGACAATCATACAATACCAGGAATCGTGACCTAACCAAGTTGAAAGATATTTTGGGGGAACATAATTCAATCCGTGACACCCTCCCAACTAGCCAAACTATTATTATAACCTTCAACAGGATTTTAAGCTTCAAGAGGGCTCTAACATCATTGACTACATAGTAAGTAAAGACATCTTTCCCATGTGCTTCAATCAAAATTAACTACTGCATTCTCTGTGATCTTATATTGCTTTGCATGAGTATTTGAAGTCTGCTTTACGGCTATGGTTATTATTTATATTGCTTATATGCAGAAATGGCTAAGAGCTATGGCTAACTAACAGGTCAACAGTTCGAACCCACCTGCCGCTCCTTGGATACCCTTTGGAGCAGTCCTACTCTGTCCTATAGGGTCGTTATTTGTCAGAATCAACTTGACAGCTATGGGCTTGGTTTTGTTTTTATTATTATTATACTTTATATATTATTGCTATTTCTACAACCTCCATCAAGTTATATAGTCCTTGATAGGAAGCACAGAGGTATTTATCTGTTTCTTAGGATTCTCAAGCACAGGACCTTTCATAGAGTAGACAGTCAGCTGACTATCTACAACTTTAGAATTAGTTACAAGGATTCTAAGTCACTTTGAATAAATCCAATCTTTTCTAAAAAAAAATTAACGAACAAGGTTAGAAATTAAACTTCAAAACAACTGAACAAGGAATGACTAGGTTTTCCTATAGCTACCAGTTTCTATTTTAACACAATCTACACATGGATGATCAACTTCCCTGGGTTGGCTGTGGCATTTCAGTATTTTGCTTATTCTTAAGAACCCAATTAACAACATGCATGACTTGCAATGCAGTTAAAAAAAAATAACCACAAGTGAATGATCACCTGGAATATCATTTAGAGACTCTGTTACCCATCCACTCTTGAAATTTGAGAAAAAGTAAACTACAGAAAGTCATCTGATTTGAACTTCATTTATTATGATTTACTCGAGACTATCATTTTTTTATCATTTTATAAAGTACCTGAACCAGCAGGATAGAATTTTATGAAAAATTTCTGAACAGGCTTACTACATTTCTAGGGAAAAATTATCAATAGCCTTCCATCTTGAAACCTGCCAGAACCAAAAGAACTCTCAAAGATTTCATCCAGCTATAAAGTTATATAGTTTTTACCAAATTAATCTTAATAAATTGACACATTTCTACCATTGTATCATTTCTACCCTATACTGGTATACGAGAACTTTGAATTAAATAGCATCTTAGTTCAAATTTTAAAATTCTACATATTTATGATATGAAGCAATACTATTTAACTTTTCACTTACATTTATCAATTCAGTCTAGAATTCTAGAAGACCACTGGACTCAGGAAGAATATCCATGTTTTTGTTTGCTGTACTACTACTTACTAGCTGTGAATGAAAAGACTAATCATTATATAAGCTAAAGGACATGTGGTAGAAAACAAATTAAAAACATTTAAAGAAGAGAAAATTGGTAAATCAAAAGGGGCTATAATGAAAATGGAGACAATATAGAACGGAATTCAATTCAACAGACACAGTTATATGTTAAGGATACAAAGGTAGATAGCTTGAGGAACTTGTTAAGAAGATGTCTTAGTCATCTAGTGCTGCTATAACAGAAATACCACAAGTGGATAGCCTTAACAAAGAGATACTTATTTTCTCACAGTCTAGTAGGCTAGAAGTCCAAACTCAGGGCATCAGCTCAAGGGGAAGGCTTTCTCTCTCTGTCGGCTGTGGAAGAAGGTCCTTCTCATCAATCTTCCCCTCTACTAGGAGCTTCTCCACACAGGAATCCTGGATCCAAAAGATGTTCTCTGCTCCTAGTGCTTCTTTCTTGGTGGTAGGAGGTCCTCTCTTCTCTGCTTGTTTCCTTTTCCTTTTATTTTTCATAAGATAAAAGGTGGTGCAGGCCACAACCGATGGAAACTCCGTTTACATTGGATCAGGGATGTGACCTTAGTAAGGGTGTTACAATCCCACCCTTATCTTCGTTAACATAAAATTACAATATCAAAATGGAAGACAACCACACAATACTGGAAATCATAACCTACCCAAGCTGACACATTTTTTGGGCGGACACAATTGAATACATAATAGAAGGCAACATTGTACTTTTTAGTAAAATTTCATTTGATGGAAAAAAAACAAGTGAACACCCAAATCCCCCAGATAAAATAAGAGAAATTGATGTTTAGGGTTGAACCACAGCATTTGCCCCTAATTAATTATTGAACTTTTATGTGCCTTAGGTTCCCAACCTGTAAAATGAAGAATGCAGAGTCTAGATCTCTCACTTCTAAAATTCTAGGAGTCAAGACAATCTTGACAGACTAGAAACTGAAATAATACCTCAAAAGCTACAAAAAGAGTAATTTTAAGGTACATATGTATTCCATGCCGTCCAGTCAATTCCGACTTATAGTGACCCTGGTGCTGTAGTGGTTAAGAATTATGGCTGCTAGCCAAAACATCAGCAGTTTGAATCCACCAGGCGCTCCTTGGAAACCCTACGGGGCAGTTCTACTCTGTCCTATGGGGTCACTATGAGTCAGAATCGACTTCACAGCAACTTTTTTTTATATATATTTCATTGACATGATTATGAAACCTTCACAGTGATACTAATGAATAAAAAATTATCAAAAGATAAAATTATAACATCACTGAAGACTAAAGCTCCAAAAATACATCCAGATCTGGAAGAAGAGTCCCTAGTCTTCCTTCCCCCACACCAACAGCTTTTAGAGCATGTGAAATTAGGACAACACTGAGCTGAATTCTACAAGCAGTAGCCTAAAACACTGGGCCAATATTCACATGCATTAGAATTTTTTTTCCCCGTTAAGATCTAGAAATTTCATAAATTCCTGAAAACCAAACAGCTACAAAATATTACCATGAAAAATATTTAGAAATTTAACTAAACCCAGCTGGCCTTATTCGCAATGAGTACGGGCAGCCTGAATTTGAATCCTAGGTTTACCACACAGTTAGCTGTGTGTCTTAGTTAACCTGTGCTGCCATAACAGAAATAGTATAAGTGGGTGGCTTTAGCAAATGGAAATTTATTTTCTCACACTTTAGAAGGCACAGAAGTACGAATTCAGGGTGCCAGCTCTAAGAGAAAGTATTCTCTTTATTCACTCTAGAGGAAAGTTCTTTTCTCTTCAGCTTCTGCTTCCTGGTTCTGTGGAGATCTCCACGTGTCTTGGCATCTCATCTGTGCTCTGCTCCCTTGTTTAATCTCTTTGGTACCTCAAAGGAAACTGGCTGAAGAAACACCCTACACTAATCCTGCCTCATTAACATAACAAAGACAATCCATTCCCAAATGGGATTATAACCACAGGCATAGAGGTCAGAATTTACAACACTATTTTTGAAGATACAATTCAATTCATAACATCGTTTTCAGTTACTTAACATCTCAGTTTCCTCAACTGTAAAATGGGAAAAACATAGCACCTACCTCAGAGAATTCTTGTGAGGATTAAATAAATATAAAAAGTCCTAATAACGTAATATCAATATGGGTAAAAGATGTTAACAGATAGCAGACATTAAAAGATGTTAATAGAAAATTCACATAAGAAATAAGCGTTCATTACATGAAAATATATTCAACCTTACTAATAATCAAAGAAATGCAAATTTGAACAATCTTAATTCATCATTATGCACCAATCAGAATATCAAAATTGAAACAAAACAAAGTACCCAAAACTGAGTAAGCTGTGGAGGTAAATGTATTCTCATACAGTATTGTAGAGAATGTAAATTGATACCACCATCTGGAAGGCAGTTTGGTAACTACTGCCAAAATTTTGATCCAGCAATACCTCATTAGGAATTTATCCTATAATCACAAGGATTTGAAGACATATCTACAAAAATATTTATCATGGACTGATTCATAATCTGGGAAAACTTGGAAATGACCTAAATGCCAATTAAAGAGCGTTAATTAAACCACATATACCCATAAAATGACTTGCATTTTCACAATATATTATTGAGTAAAAAGGCAAATCATAAATCTTAAAACCGTATTTTTATAATTGTGTGTATATATATACAGAGGGATGTCTACAGAAAAGCAAAGAAAAGCAATCAACACAATGTTAAACTGGTTACCTCCAGAGAATAGGGTTTTGGTGATTAACTTTCTATAAACATTTTCTTCATTACTTAAAGTTTCTATATGGCTATGCATTATCTTTATGATCAGAATAAAAAAGTATTTTCATTTCTTTAGATAAACTAATTTTTTTTTTTTAATTTAAGAATGAAAAGAATACTAATTCCTAGGCCAATAACTGTTTTCATTGCACAAAACTACTGATCCAAGCAAATATGCAAGGGAGGGAAATGTACTCTGAATGTACCCTAAGATTAGAGAAACCTAACAGCACAGCGGAAGGCAAAAGTAAGGCCAGTTAAGTGGGAGGCCTTACTTTACCACAGTAGTCAAAACAGGCTGGTACTGGTACAACAACAAATACATGGACCAATGGAACAGAATTGAGAATCCAGACATAAATCCATCCACATATGAGCAGTTGATATTTGACAAAGGCCCCAAAACAGTTAAATGGGAAAAAGACAGTATTTTTAACAAATGGTGCTGGTCTAACTGGATATCCACCTGCAAAAAAATGAAACAAGACCCATACCTCACTCCATGCACAAGAACTAACTCAAAATGGATCAAAGACCTAAATATAAAATCTAAAGTGATAACTATCATGGAAGAAAAAATAGGGACAACATTAGGAGCCCTAATGCATGGAATAAACAGTATACAAAACATTACAAAGAATGCAGAAGAAAAACTAGATAACTGGGAGCTCCTAAAAATCAAACACCTAAGTTCATCCAAAGACTTCACCAAAAGAGTAAAAAGACTACCTACAGACTGGGAAAAAGTTTTTAGCTATGACATTTCTGATAAGCGCCTGATCTCTAAAAGCTATATGATACTGCAAAAACTCAACTGCAAAAAGACCAATAACCCAATTAAAAAATGGGCAAAAGATAAGAATAGACACTTCACTAAAGAAGACATTCAGGTAGCTAACAGATATATGAGGAAATGTTTTTCGATCATTAGCTATTAGAGAAATGCAGATCAAAACTACAATGAGATTTCGTCTCACTCCAACAAGGCTGGCATTAATCCAAAAGACACAAAAGAATAAATGTTGGAGAGGCTGTGGAAAGACTGGAACACTTACATACTGCTGGTAGGAATGTAAAATGGTACAACAACTTTGGACATCGATTTGGCGCTTCCTTAAAAAGCTAGAAATAGAACTACCATATGATCCAACAATCCCACTCTTTGGAATATATCCTAGAGAAATAACAGCCTTTACCTGAACAGATATATGTACACCCATGTTTACTGCAGCACTGTTTACAAAAGCAAAAAGATGGAAGCAACCAAGGTGCCCATCAACAGATGAATGGATAAATAAATTATGGTATATTTACACAATGGAATACTATGCATCGATAAAGAACAGTGAGGAATCTGTGAAACATTTCATAACATTAGGAACCTGGAAGGCATTATGCTGAGTGAAATTAGTCAGTTGCAAAAGGACAAATATTGTATAAGACCACTACTGTAAGAACTTGAGAAATAGTTTAAACTGAGAAGAAAACATTATTTCATGGTTACGAAAGGGGGGAGGGAGGGCAGGTGGGAGAGGGGCATTCACTAATTAGATAGTAGATAAGGACTACTTTAGGTGATGGGAAAGACAGCACACAATACAGGGGAGGTCAGCACAATTGGACTAAACCAAAAGCAGTTTCCTGAATAAACTGAATGCTTCGAAGGCCAGCGTAGCAGGGGCAGGGGTCTGGGGACCATGGTTTCAGGGGACATCTAAGTCAATTGGCATAATAAAATCTATTAACAAAACATTCTGCATCCCACTTTGAAGAGTGGCATCTGGGGTCTTAAACGCTAGCAAGCAGCCATTTAAGATGCATCAATTGGTCTCAACCCACCTGGATCAAAGGAGAATGAAGAACACCAAGGACACAAGGCGATTACAAGCCCAAGAGACAGAAAAGGTCACATGAACCAGAGACTACGTCATCCTGAAACCAGAAGAGCTAGATGATGCCCGGCTACAACTGATGACTGCCTTGAGAGGGAACACGACAGAGAACCCCTGAGGGATAAGGACAGCAGTGGGATGCAGACTTCAAATTCTCATAAGACCAGACTTAATGGTCTGACTGAGACTAGAAGGACTCCGGTGGTCATGGCCCCCAGACCTTCTGTTGGCCCAGGACAGGAACCATTCCCAAAGCCAACTCTTCAGACATGGATTGGACTGGACAATGGGTTGGAGAGGGATGCTGGTGAGGAGTGAGCTTCTTGGATCAGGTGGACACTTGAGACTATGTTGGCATCTCCTGCCTGGAGGGGAGATGAGAGGGTGGAGGGGGTTAGAAGCTGGCTAAATGGACATGAAAAGAGAGGGTGGAGGGAGAGAGCAGGCTGTCTCATTGGGGGGAGAGTAATTGGGAGAACGTAGTAAGGTGTATATGGGTTTTTGGGTGAGAACTGACTTGATTTGTAAACTTTCACTTAAAGCACAATAAAAATTATTTTTTTTTAAAAAGTAAGACCAGTTATGATAACAAGATTCAATACTATCTCCATTTTAAAACATATCTAATCAGATTTCTATACACCACAATTAATAAAACTAAGTGTTTGAATGTGAAAGACAAAGGCAAAAGACATAGCTAAAAAATTTACTAGGTACATTCCAACTTAATACTGTTTTCAAGTGACTCTGTTACTCAGAGTAATTCAAAGAATTATTCAACATGAGAAAAAAACTGGTTTATTTATGTTGGAACAATTAAGTGATTTAAGGAAAACTATATTAAACTGATTGAAGCCTAACTTGTTTTCACTTGTCACTAGTTACCTACAGAGAGATCACCAGCTGACAAAAAGAACCCATAAGACATACAAATGTTAAGAAACTTCTCCTAGTATCAACATATGAAAACTATTTTTCCCTTATAAGAAAATCTGTATTTGACTTTTCTACTTGAATTCAGGAAAAAGGACTAAATAAAGATGAAATTCAAACCACTAGGAGCAACATGGCACAAGAGTCAAGAAACTGAGGTTATGGTTTCAATGTCCCAGTAACTCAGTCTCAATTTCCTTATAAGTAAAAGACTGAGTAGACTCCAAATATGTTTAATGGAGCATTAACGACATAACATGCAATCTGAAAAAATTACATGCTCCAGGAAAAAAAGTTTCCATGACAAAATAAGTTCAGGAAATTCCGCTCACCATTTATCCTCTTTAAAAATTCATAATGTACTGTACTAAAGAAGTACTGCAGAAAAGAAACTATTTAACACTATATAATCTTCTGCTTCTCAAAATTAGAAAGGAACTAAATGTCTGTCAGTAAAAGAATGATTAAAAAATGATTATGCATCATTGTGCAATCTTTACCAAGAAGATATTTTATTGGCATGGTAGTTTCTGTGACACAAGGCATAAAAGATTAAAAAAAAAAAAAAAAAAAACTTTAGTTTTTGTATATACACCTATAGAGAGTTTTATGCATATAATAATGTAAAAAAGGACACACAGCGAAGTTTTAACAGTGATTCTAGAAACATCAATTGGCACAGCCAATAGGTATGCATTCCAAAAATCCAAACCCACTGCCACTGAGTCGACTCCAACTCATAGCAACCCTATAGGACAGAGTAGAACTGCCCCGTAGAGTTTCTAAGTAGCTCTTGGTGGATTCAAACTGCCGACCTTTTGGTGAGCAATCATAACACTTAACCACCATAGCACCAGGGTTTCTGGGGTATACATTACTACTTTATAAACTGATAGGTTTAAATGTTCTTCAGTAAAAACATGTTTTTATAATAAAAGTAGACAAGAAAACATATAAATGCACTGGGGAAGTTAACTAATATTTTTACAAAAGAAGTACACCAGTTCTTTTACATATCTGAAATTTCATGCATTTTCTTATAATAGGCTACGAATTAGACTTCCTAAGATATTGAGGCCTTACCTGTAAAAATACACATTAGAAAAAACCTTAATGCCTATAATAACGAATAGTTAGGTAAATGATTAAAATTTAACCTAACCCTTTACCTATTTTGTTTATGAATTGTGTATTTTTTTTTTTGAAAGTGAACTCAACAAAATGTTAGTAACTATGTTTTTTTTTTTTTTATGGAGAATACAGAGCAACACAAAAAAAAATACTTATGAACATAAGTGAGAAAAATTCTAGTGTGTAATTATATTACAATTATATCCACTGCTGTTGAGTTGATTCCAACTCAAGGTTGTAATCTTTATGGAGCAGACTTCCATAAAACCTCCCCACTCCCTGCAAAGAGGCCGGTAGGTTCAAACCACCAACCTTTCAAGTTAACATGCAGCAGAGCTCTTAACCACTTCACCACCAGGGCTCTTTAGTTTATCTAAAGACTGAAACATATAAGGCTTTGAACAAAGGAGAGGTGTAATCTGACTTAAGTTTTAATAGGTTTGCTTTGACCGCTGCATTGATAATAGACTCTAGGGAGCAAGAGCAGGAAACTATTTAGAAGGATACTGCAAATAATCCAAGTAAGAGGCAATAGTAACCTGGGCCATGGAATGGCAGATTCCATGATACAAAAGATGAGAATCTGAATCTGTTTTTGAAGGAGAGTCAATACAATTTGCAGATGGGCTGAATGAGGGCATATGAGGGAAAGAGGAGTCAAGGATGAAGTTTTCTAGATATAAGTTGCCATTAAATAAAATGGGAAAGACTGTAGAAGGAATAGAGTTGCAGGAATAAAGTAAAAAGTTTGACATTGAACATACTAAATTTCAGATGCCTACTAGCACACTGGTAGAGACCTCAAATAGGCAGTTGGCTATGTGAGTCTGCGTTCAGGAAAAAGTTCTGGACTTACAAATTTCTTCCTTTAAAAAACACAATTAAGCAAATTTGGGAGTCATCAGTATTTAGATGCTATCTAAATCCAGGAGACTGAAATGACTTCACCAAGGGAGTGATTGTAGTGAATGAAGACAAGCTATCCTCCAAGGGCAGAGGCCTAGCACATGGGTGGGAAAATGATGAGAAACCAGTAAGGAAAGGAAAACGAGAAAATTAAAAGCAAAATCAAAATATGAAGTTCTTGAAGCCAAAGAAAAAAGAATGTTTCATGGACAACAGAGTTTTAAAAAATGTCGAATGCTGTTAGTTTTGTCAAAAAAGATGAGAATTGAGAACTCACTGGATGGGATAATTGGACCGCACAGAGGTCACCAGGGACACTGACCAAAAAAGTTTCAGTGTAGTACATACGAAGCAAAAACATGACTGAAATCAGGTCAAGAAAGAGTGGTAGGAAAGAAGTTAGAGGTAGCAAATACAATTCTACTGAAAAAAAATGACAGAGTTAGGGCAGTAGTGAGGGGAGAAAAAAGGTCAAGAGAGTTTACCCCCCCCCTTTTTTTTTAGTATGTTGATGGTAATAATTGAAGAAAGAAAAATTTTGATGCAGAGGGGGTTATTCTGTCTAATAAAACTCTAGGTCCTGGTACGGAGGAGAGGGTAGGTAAGTATATCAGGAAAGACTTCCCCGACCTATCTCAGGGCAGACTTCTTTGGGAAATTTCTTTAAAATGATTTGGCTAAAGGATGGGTATGGGAAATTCTAGGCACATGGAACACAGGAGTGCAAAGGTAAAATCTTAATGTCAATTACCTATTTCTCACCCTTTCAAGACAGTTAGGGACATAAATCAAGCTGAATCATGAATCCTGACAATACTAATGGATTAGTTAATTTATTTGTAATCATTTGGAAAGCATGGATTACAGATATACGGAAGGTCACTTAATTGACTTATTTCGACAGCATGCCATCCTAACTGAGGCTTTCCATTTCCTCTGAAAACACAAACTGTTGCCTAAATAGGCTAGATGGTCACAGCAAGCACCCAACTTTCCAGTGGGCCATATTTTTGTTCCCAATATTTAATTTGCAAGCTTGTGAAGGGTCAGTGGTGTTTGTTCACTGTTCTATTAACATTAGTAATACTTGATACTGTAATGGTTTCATTCAATAAATAATTACATATACTGATGAAATTGGCACAAAACGGTTATCTCCCTGAAAATTAAATGCTTCTGAAAAACTTGATGAAAGTGGGTCATGTTTTAAAAGTTACTGTAAAATAAAATACAGGTAAGACAACTATAAAATGTTGGGGGAAAATATAAAAATTAACAAGGACTCTGCATGCAGAAAATTTTAAGTGTCTAAGTTTTTGCTATGTTTGAATTTGGAATTAAATTTCTAGATTGGGGATGTGTTTTATGCAAGAAAGACACAATGATTTAAAATTAGGGAATCCATTCTCAAAGAAAAAGTACTGACTGGCCATACACACACCCATACACAAAAATAAATAAATGCATAAATAGGTATGAAAGTTTTAAGTTATCAAATGTATAAAACAAAAAAAATAAACCCAGTGCCGACGACTCGACTCCAACTCATAGCGACCCTACAGGACAGAGTAGAATTGCCCCATAGAGCTTCCAAGGAGCGCCTGGTGGATTCGAACTGTCGACCCTTTGGTTAGCAGCCAACCCTTTGGTTAGCAGCCGGAGCACTTAACCACTACGCCACCAGGGTTTCCATTTATATGTATATGTATCATCTTTTAATGACTTCCCATTTTGATTTTATTGCTTAGAAGAATCATTGTCAGCCTCAACTGCACAGGACAAGAAGTTTTTTGCTATAAATTTTGCAAATAATTATAGAAACCATTTTTTCAAACCTAAACATCCATACTAGAAATAGTCTAAGCAAAACGATTAACATACCCCTTTCTCCTTAAACTGTCTTTTTTTGATACTCAGAATCATCTAACAAAATCAAGTAGCTATTTTTTATATATTTATTTTACAGATGTAATATAGCGATGCCTTCATTAAATGATTAGGACTCTGCCCCTATGCTAAATGGCGTCAGCCAGACTGCTTTCCAATTTTTTTAATTTTCTTTCCTATTAGAAGGCTTGTGAGCTGTGACTTGCCTGTACCTAAATGCTTACTTAAAAATAATCTTTACAACATCATTTGCCTAAATAAATGACTTTTCCCTTTACATAACTTGTTATGCCATATTTTTGGCAAAAGGCACCTTTACATTACTAACTCAGAAATGTTTTATTCAAATATGAATAAGACAGATTAATACTCAGAATTTGTATTAATAAGTCATCCTATATGTGGTAAAGATGCAGATCATTTTTACAACAATTATTGATTTCACAATTTCAGCTTTAACATTAAAAGTCCACAATAAATATAAAAACCCTTGGCCATTTAACTATTAATTTATTGATGATCTATCTTTTGTGCTAAGACCAAGAGGCAATCCTTCGAACAGAACAAGGGGATACTGTGTGGTTTAAAATCAGGAAAGGTATGTGTCAGGGTTGTATTCTTTTACGATACTTATTGAATGTGTATGCTGAGCAAATAATACAAAAAGCTGGACTATATGAAGAAGAATGGGGCATCAGGATTGGAGAAAGAACACTCATTAACAACGTGCAGTACGCAGATAACACAACCTTGTTTGCTGAAAATGATGAGGATTGAAACACTTATTGAAGAAGATCAAAGACCACAGCTTTCAGTATGGATTATACCTTAACATAAAGAAAACAAAATCTTCACAACTAGACCAATAAGCAACATCATGATAACTGGAGAGAGGACTGAAGCTGTCAAAGGTTTCATTTTGCTTGGATTCACAATCAACACACATGGAAGCAGCAATCAAGAAATTGAATGACATACTACATTGGGCAAATCTGCTGCAAAAGACTCTTTAAAATGTTAAAAAGCAAAGATATTCAGTCCTAATTCATGATGCATTGCATTGGGCAAATCTGCTGCAAAGAACCCCTTTAAAGTGCTGAAAAGCAAAGACGTCATCTTGAAGACTAAGGCGCACCTGACACAAGCCATGGTATTTTCAACTGCATCATAAATGCATGCGAAAGCTGGACAGTGAATAAGGAGGACCCAAGAAGAATTGATGCCTTTGAATTGTGGTGTTGGCAAAGAATACTGAATATACAATGGACTGCCAAAAGAAGGAACAAATCTGTCTTGGAAGAAGTACAGCCAGAATGCTCCTCTGAAGCAAGGATGGCAAGGCTGCATCTTACATACTTTGGACATGATGTCAGGAGGGATCAGTCCCTAGAGAAGGACATCATGCTTAGTAAAGTACAGGGCCGGTGGAAAAGAGGAAGACACTCAACGAGACGGATTGACACGGTGGCTGCAACAATGGGCTCAAGCATAACAATCATTGTGAGGATGGTGCAGGACCGGGAAGTGTTTTGTTCTGTGGTACATAGGGCCACTACGAGTTGGCACGGACTTGACCGCATCTAAAAACAACAACAATTTATGTCATAAATTACCACGTATAACTAAAAATGCACAAATAACAGAAAATAAACTAGATAACTGGGACCACATAAAAATTCAATACTTATGCTCATCAAAAGACTTTACCAAAAGAATAAAAATAGAACCTACACATTGCAAAACAATTTTTGGTAATGGCATATCCGGCAAGGGTCTAATCTCTAAAATATATAGAAAACTTCAACAACTCAACAACCAAAAGGCAAACAATCCAATCAAAAAATTAACAAAGAACATGAACAGACACATCACCAAAGAAGACGTTCAGGAGGCTAACAAACACAAGAAGAGATGCTCACAATCATTAGCCATTAAAGCGATGCAAATCAAAACTACAATGAGATACCATTTCACCCTTGCAAAAACGGCACTGATCAAAAAACCAGAAAACAACGAATGCTGGTGAGGTTGTAGGGAGACTACAACTCTTATACACTGCTGGTGGAATTATAAAGCAATACAGCCACTATGGAAAACAGCATGGCAATTCCTCAGAAAGCTAGAAATAGAAATACTGTATGATCCAGCAATCCCAGTCCTTGGTATATATACTGGACAAATAAGAGCAGTGACATGAATGGACATGTGCACGTGCATGTTCACTGCAGCATTATTCACAATGGCAGAAAGATGGAAACCACCTTAGTGCCCATCAACAGATGAATGGATAAACGAAATGTGGCACATACATAAAATGGAATCCCGTGCAACAATAAAGAATAATGATGAGTTAGGGGGAGAGCAGCTAGGAGTACACAAGCAAGGTGTGTATAACTTTTTGTATAAGAGACTGACTTGATTTGCAAACTTTCACCTAAAGCACAATAAATAAATAAATAATAGAATAATGATGAGTCCAAGAAACATCTTATAATATTGATGAATCTGGAGGACATTATGCTGAGTGAAATAAGTCAATCACAAAAGGATAAATATTATATGATACCACTTTTCTAAAAAGTCAAGAATGAGTATACACACAGAAAGCAGCATTCTTTGATGTTTACCAGGGATGAGAGGGGGAGGGAGGAAAAATTACTTACTAGACAGACAGTAAAAAAGACACATGTTAATCCTGGTGAAGGAAAAGACAATATACAATATGGGGGAAGTCAGCATGAAGTGATCAAGGAAAATGAAGACACTGAGAGGTACTCAAGAATAAAGGGCAACTACAGTAAATGCTATAATATACAATTTGGTTGTAATAACAACCAAAAATGTGTGAGTACTTACATACGTAGATATGTATGTTATATAAGTGTGGAAAGGTGTGAGTATACCCACATGCATATATACTTTTGGCTGTGATATCTCTACATACGTATCTGTATGTTCTGCAAACATATTCATCTACGTAACAGAGGGAAACCCTGCTGGCATACTGGTTAAGTGCTACAGCTGAGGTCGACAGTTCAAATCCACCAGGCGCTCCTTGGAAACTCTATGGAGCTGTTCTACTCTGTCCTATAGGGTCGCTATGAGTCGGAATCAACTTGACAGCAGTGGGTTTGATTTTGGTTTATGTAATAGAACACATGGGGTCACAGGGGGATACTTCTTAGAACTATCTAAACACCTCAGAAGACTGAGTTACTGTGCTTGAAAGCTAAAGACCATACTCTCGGGGCACATCTAGCTCAACTGGCATATCACAGTTCCTAAAGATAATGTTCTACGTCCCGGTTTGGTAAGCAGCATCTGAGGGTTTAAAAGCTCGCAAGTGGTCATGGAGCCAAGATGGTTGCAGAGACAGAAACTTTCGGTGAACCCTCGTAACAATAAAGACCAGAAAAAACAAGTGAAATGAGTACATTTATGACAAATTAGGAGCCAAGAGCATCAACACAAGCTTAGAAAACGAACTGAGGGGCAGGGGGAAGCAGAGACGGTTGAGAACTGGAGAGGAGTTGCCAGACCTGAATCGCAGAGAGCCATCAGGCGCCATTCCCAGAGCAGTGCTGGAGGGCTGGTACTAGCGTTTGGCCGCACTTTCCTCAGGGACAAACAGCCAGCCACACAGCCTACTCACACCTCCAGAACTAAAGAAGAACGGCACTCTTGGCAAAAGCAAAGTAATTGCGTATATTTTACCGCGCCCCCCTACCCCCAAGCCAGCTACAGCAGCTGAATTCCCTGGGCCTGCGACAGGCACTGTTGAGCACCTACAGCCATCCTCCCAGACTTGGAAAAGGAAAGAATATGCAACTGGGGAAAAAGATAATTTGCCAGCTCCACTAACTGGGAACGCAGGATAGAAGTGGCTCCTATCCAGGTAAAAACAGTCCACTCACTTTGAGTACCTTTCCCCTCTGAATGGATCTGTGTGGGCCAATTTCAGGTTAATAGGTCCTTGTTGGCAGACTCCAACGGTTTCAGCTGTGTGGTACAGAGGTGGGTGTTTGATGTTTGACATTCCTTTGCCTATTAAACAGGAACCTCGCCTACCCATATCAGGGGCCTAAGGACTGGTAGCTCCACTCAGGTCACCCAGCCACCTGCGACAGGGGTCCAGGGATAACAGGTACCTCCCAGTCCTTATGACCAAAACCATTCTGTGCCCATGGTCCATCTGCAAAACCCACCCACCTGCACACTCCAAGGAACAGGGATGCGATTTCCTCAGAGACACTCGGGGGTCGGTTTTCAGCTCCCTGCCTTGTTCAGAGCGTGACCCCATGCTGCAATCAGATACTGGTACATACACCAATCACCCCGGACCCTTGAAGACCATAGGACAGAGCCTGTACAACACACTTGATGATTGGCTACCTGGACACTTAAGCTGAACTCATACAAGAAAACTGAATGGACTCCTAGACTGATATCCCTGATGACAGCTCTAGCCATCTAGGGACATGACGTCAGAGCTCCAAAGGCGAAAATAATCAAGTTACCTCACTCAAGCAACCCATTTCGACATATCAAAACAAAACAAAGCATAAACCTGCGACATAATAAGCAAACATAAACTAATACAAACACTTATAGGTGCCTTGGAAACAACAGTCAATATCAAGTCACATAAAGCAACAGACCATGATTGCCTCAGCAAGCTCTCAAAACGAAGAATCCAGGGATCTTCTAGATGAGAGTGCATTTCTGGAATTATCAAAGGCAGAATACAAAAGATTAACACACAGAACCCTTCAAGACATCAGGAAGGAAATGAGGCAATATGCAGAACAACCCAAGGAATACACACATGAAGGAACTGAAGAAATCAGAAAGATTATTCAGGAACTTAATGAAAAATTTAATACGCTGCAAAAATCCATAGACAGCAATCAGAAATTCAGAAGATTAACAATAAAAATACAAAAGTAGACAACTCAATAGAAAGTCAGAGGAGCAGAATTGAGCAAGTACAAGCCAAAATTTCTGAACTTGAAGATAAAGCACTTGGCACTAATATATTTGAAGAAAAATCAGATAAAAGAAATTAAAAAAATGAAGAAACCTTAATAATCATGTGGGACTCCAACAAGAGAAATAACCTACGAGTGATTAGAGTACCAGAACAGGGAGGGATAACAGAAAATAAAGAGAGAATTGTTGAAGATTTGCTGGCAGAAAACTTCCCTAACATCATGAAAGATGAGAAGATATCTATCCAAGATGCACATTGAACTCCACATAAGGTAGATATTAAAAGAAAGTCACCAAGACATATTATACTCAAACTTGCTAAAACCAAAGACAAAAAGAGAATTTTAAGAGCAGCTAGGGATGAAAGAAAAGTCACCTACAAAGGAAAGCCAATAAGAATAAGCTCGGACTACTCGGCAGAAACCGTGCAGGCAAGAAAGCAATGGGATAACTTATTTAAAAAAACTGAGGGAGAAAAACTGCCAGCCAAGAATCATACATCCAGAAAAACTATCTCTTAAATATGAAGGTGAAATTAAGGAATTCGTAAAAAACAAACCAAAACTGCAAGAAATACTACAAGACTTCTTTGGTTAGAAAATCAATAGTATCAGGTATTAAACCAAGATTGGAGCACGGGGCAGAGCAATAGGAAGTCAGCCTAGCAGGGAAAGCAAAAAAACAAAGCAAGACTTAAAAAAAAAAAACTCAAGACAAGGCAACAGCAATGTTATTATATAAAAGAAGACAACATTAAAACAATAAAGAGGGACTAAGAAATTCAATCATAGATCTTGATTATGGAGAGGAAAGATATGGTAATACAAAGAAATAAAAGTTCATTATAAATTTAGAAAAATAGGGGTAAATAATAAGGTAACCATAAAGGAGACAAACTATCCAACACATAAAAATAAAATACAAGAAAAAAACACAGACTCAGCAGAGACAAAATCAACAACAACGAATATGAGGAAAGGACAATATATAAACATAATCTACTCAGCACAGAAAATTAAGTGGGGAAAAAGAAACTGTCAACAACACACAAAAAAAGACATCGAAATGATAGCACTAAATTCATAAAAAGAAAAAATACCTATCCATAATTACGCTAAATGTAAACAGACTAAACACCAATAAAGAGACAGACAGTACAGAAAGGATTAAAAAACACGATTCGTCTATATGCTGCCTACAAGAGACACACCTTAGAGACACAGACAAACTAAAACTCAAAGAATGGACAAAAATAATCAAGCAAACAATCAAAAAAGAGCAGGGGTGGCAATATTAATTTCTGATAAAATAGACTTTAAAATTAAATCCATCATAAAGGATAAGGAAAGACATTATATAATGATTAAAACAGACAACATACCAGGTGGATATAACCATATTAAATATTTATGCACCCAATGACAGGGCTGCAAGATACATAAAACAAACTCTATCAGCATTGGAAAGTGGGATAGACAGCTCTACAATCATAGCAGAAGACTTCAACACACCACTTTTGATGAAGGACAGGACATCCAGAAAGAAGCTCAATAAAGACACGGAAGATCTAAATGCTACACTAAACCAACTTGACCTCATAAACATATACAGACAACCCCATCCAACAGCAACCAAGTATACTTTCTTCTCTAGTGCACATGGAACATTCTCTAGAATAGACCACATATTAAGGCATAAAGTAAGCCTTAGCAGAATCCAAAACACGGAAATATTACAAAGCATCTTCTCTGACCATAAGGCCGTAATAGTGGAAATCAATAAAAGAAAAAGCTGGGAAAAGAAATCCAAACACTTGGAAACCGAACAATACCCTGCTCAAAAAAGACTGGATTATAAAAGACATTAAGGATAGAATAAAGAAATTCATAGAACCCAATGAGAATGAAAACACTTCCTATCAGCACCTTTGGGACACAACGATAGCACTACTCAGAGGTCAATTTATATCAATAAATGCACACGTACAAAAAGAAGGGCCAAAATCAAAGATTTATCCCTACAACTTGAACAAATAGGAAGAGAGCAACAAAAGAAACCCTTAGGCAGCAGAAGAAAACAAAAAATAAAAATTAGAGCAGAAATAAAGGAAATAGAAAACAAAAATAATTGAAAGAATTAACAAGACCAAAAGTTGGTTATGTGAAAAAAATCAACAAAATTGATAAACCATTCACCAAACTGACAAAAGAAAAACAGGAGAGGAAGCAAATAACTCGAATAAGAAATGAGATGGGTGATATTACAACAGACCCAACTGGAATTAAAAGAATCATATCAGATTACTACGAAAAATTGTACTCTAACAAATTTGAAAATCTAGAAGAAATGGATGAATTCCTAGAAACACACTACCTACGTAAACTAACAAAAACAGAGGCAGAACAACTAAACAGACCCATAATAAAAGAATAGATTGAAAAGGTAATCAAAAAACTCCCAACAAAAAAAAAGCCCTCGTCCTGACAGCTTCACTGCAGAGTTCTACCAAACTTTCAGAGAAGAGTTAACACCACTACTACTAAAGGTATTTCACAGCATAGAAAAGGACAGAATACTTCCAAACTCATTCTATGAAGTCACTATATCCCTGATACCAAAACCAAGTAAAAACACCACTAAAAAAGAAAATTGCAGACCTATATTCCTCACGAACACAGATGCAAAAGTCCTCAACAAATTCTACCCAATACAATTCAACAACATATAAATAAATAATTCACCAAGACCAAGTGGGATTCATACCAGGTATGCATGGATGGTTCAACATTAGAAAAACAGTTAATGTAATCCATCACATAAATAAAACAAAAGATAAAAATCACATGATTTTATCAACTTATGCAGAAAAGGCATTTGACAAAGTTCAATATCCATTCATGATAAAAACAATCAGCAAAATATGAATGGGAGGAAAATTCCTCAACATAAGACAGGCCATTTATACAAAGCCAAACAGCCAACATCATCCTAAATGGAGAGAGCCTGAAAACATTCCCCTTGAGTTCGGGAACTAGACAAGGATGCCCTTTATCACTGCTCATTCAACATTGTGCTGGAGGTCCTAGCCAGAGCAATTAGGCTAGATAAAGAAATAAAGGGCATGCGGATTGGCAAGGAAGAAGTAATATTATCTCTATTTACAGATGACATGATCTTATACACAGAAAACCCTAAAAAATCCTCAAGAAAACTATTGAAACTAATAGTTCAGCAGAGTATCAGGATACAAGATTCCTCTACACCAACAAAAAGAACATCAAAGAGGAAATCACCAAATCAATACCATTTCAAGTAGCCCCCAATAAGGCAAAATACTTAGGAATAAATCTTACCAGAGATGTAAAAGGCATACAAAGAAAACTACAGTACACTTCTGCAAGAAACCAACAGAGGCCTACATAAGTGGAAAAACATACCTTGCTCATGGATAGGGAGACTTAACATTATAAAAATGTCTATTTTACCAAAAGCAATCTATACATTTAATGCAATTCTGATCCAAATTCCGAGGACATTTTTTAATGAGATGGAGAAACAAATCACCAACTTCATATGGAAGGGAAAGAGGCCCTGGATAAGTAAAGCATTACTGAAAAAAAAAGAACAAAATGGAAGGCCTTACTCTATCTGATTTTAGAACCTATCATACCACCACAGTAGTCAAAACAGCCTGGTACTGGTACAACAACAGATACATGGACCAATGGAACAGAATTGAGAATCCAGACATAAATCCATCCACATATGAGCACCTGATACTTGACAAAGGCTCCAAAGCAGTTAAATGGGGAAAAGACAGTCTTTTCAACAAACGGCGCAGGCATAACTGGATATCCATTCATCTGCAAAAAAATGAAACAAGGCCCATATCTCACTCCATGCACAAAAACGAGCTCAAAATGGATCAAAGACCTAAATATAAAATCTAAAACAATAAAGATCATGGAAGGAAAACCAGGGACAATGTTAGGAGCCTTATATATGGCATAACCAGTACACAAAACATTACTAACAATTCAGAAGAAAAACTAGATAACTGGTACCTCCTAAAAATTAAACACCTATGCTCATCCAAAGAGTTTACCAAAAGAGTAAAAAGAATACCTACAGACTGGGAAAAAGTTTTTAGCTATGACATTTCCGATCAGCACCTGATCTCTAAAATCTACATGACACTGCAAAAACTCAACTGCAAAAAGATAACCCAATTAACAATGGGCAAAAGATATGAACAGACACTTCACAAAAGAAGACATTCAGGTAGCTAACAGATGCATGAGGAAATGCTCACCATCATTAGCCATTAGAGAAATGCAAATCAAAACTGCAATGAGATTCCATCTCACTGCAACAAGGCTGGCATTAATCCAAAAAACACAAAATGATTAAATGTTGGAGAGGCTGTGGAGAGATTAGAACACTTATATAGTGCTGGTGGGAATGTCAAATGGTACAACCACTTCAGAAATCGATTTGGCAATTGCTTAAAAAGCTAGAAATAGAACTACCATACGATCCAGCAATCCCACTCCTTGGAAAATATCCTAGGGAAATAAGAGCCTTTACATGGACAGATACATGCACAGCCATGTTCATTGCAGCTCTGTTTACAATAGCAAAAAGATGGAAGCAACCAAGGTGCCCATCAATGGATGAATGGATAAATTATGGCATATTCACACAATGGCATACTACGCATTGATAAAGAACAGTGAGCAATCTGGGAAACATTTCATAACGTGGAGGAATCTGGACAGCATTATGCTGAGTGAAATTAGTCAGTTGCAAAAGGACAAATATTGAGACCACTATTTTAAGAACTGAGGAAATAGTTTAAACAGAGAAGGAAATATTCCTTGATCGTTACGAGAAGGGGGAGGGAGGGAGGGTGGGAGAAGGTTATTCACAAATTAGATAGTAAATAAGAACTACTTTAGGTGATGGGAAAGATAACACACAATACAGGTGAGGTCAGCACAACTGGACTAAACCAAAAGCAAAGAAGTTTCCTGAAAAAACTGAATGCTTCGAAGGCCAGCGTAGCAGGGGCAAGGGTTTGGGGACCACGGTTTCAGGGGACATCTAAGTCAATTGGCATAAAAAAATCCATTAAGAAAACATTCTGCATCCCACTTTGGAGAGAGGCTTCTGGAGTCTTAAACACTAGCAAGCGGCCATCTAAGATGCATCAATTGGTCTCAACCCACCTGGATCAAAGGAGAATGAAGAACACCAAGGACACAAGGCGATTACAAGCCCAAGAGACAGAAAGGGTCACATAAACCAGATATTACATTGGCCTGAGACCAGAAGAGCTAGATGGTGCCCGGTTACAACCGATGACTGGCCCTGACAGGAAACGAAACAGAGAACCCCTGAGGGAGCAGGAGAGCAGCGGGATGCAGACCCCAAATTCTTGTAAAAATACCAGACTTAGTGGTCTGACTGAGACTAGAAGGACCCCGGCAGTAATGGCCTCCAGACCTTCTGTTGGCCCAGGACAGGAACCATGTCCAAAGCCAACTCTTCGACAGGGATTGGACTGGACAACGGGTTGGAGAAGGATGCTGGTGAGGAGTGAGCTTCTTGGATCAGGTGGACACTTGAGACTATGTTGGCATCTCCTCCCTGGAGGGGACATGAGAGGGTGGAGGGGGTTAGAAGCTGGCAAAATGGACATGAAAAGAGAGAGTGGAGGGAAGGACTGTGCTTGTCTCCTTAGGGAGAGAGCAATTGGGAGTATGTAGCAAGATGCATGTAAGTTTTTGTGTGAGAGACTGACTTGTTTTTTAAACTTTCACTTAAAGCAGAATAAAAACTGAAAAAAAAAAAAAGCTTGCAAGTGTATTTAAAATTTTAAATTATTCAGTATAGAATAATCTTAGACTTTGCATAATACAAACTCTAAAGCTAAATAATATAAATTAATGTGTAAAAGCCTGAATTTAGATTTTCCATTAACATTTTGATCCTTCAAGGTCTTGTATGTAGGAAGCTCACTCTGAAAAGATAATATAGTTCTCTCCTTCCCCCAGCTATATCCTCCACAATGCCAGCAGAGATATCTTTCTAAAACGTAATCTGACTAAATCTAATCACGTGCCCCTTTCTAAAAATTTCATTAAAAAAAAAAAAAAAATGCAAGAAAATTTCAGTGAAATACCATCACCTGAAAGTTTCTTCATTACCCCTCTAAGCCTCATCTTCCAACATTATCTGGTATCACTTCCAGGAATATCTACTTTCTTTCTGCCAACACAATATGCTTTTTCATGCCTCTGACTATTGTAATATTTCATCCTTGGACTGAAATGCCCTTTCCCATGTTGTCTACCTGGACATACTTCAGTTCAGTCTTTAAAAATGAACTATTAATTTATTTAATTAACTAATATTTATTGCCTACATCAGCAAGTTTAAGATGCAGTGCTATGTACTGGAAATATGTTACCTCTTCGGGGAAAAGAGGCAATCCCTGCCTTTAGAGTTTAATAATCTAGTTACTTTCTCCCTAAAAGCCTACCCCTGTCAGAGCTATTTTGTACATTAAATCTAATTCTTCTGAGGTACTTATCACACTCTACTTCCCCTTACTAGCCTGTGAACAGAGGGAGAAGAACTGTGTTATTAATCTCTCTACAGTCCCAGCACCTAGCTTAATGAATTACCAGTAGTAGTAGTCAATGTTGCAATGAATTTTACCCAATATAATGTGAGCAAAAATAAACAAAATGTTTACCAATGAAAGAAAAATGTCTTTGTTTTGTACATCTTATCATTAGTAATATGTTGCAGCACATAATTTGCTGATGTTATCCTCAGATATCCTCAGATAATAAAAGGCAATGATAATAAACAAAACTAAAAAAAAAAATGAGATATTCCACTTGCGTCGGAACCGGTTCACTACAGGGTTGTAGAACTATCTGTTAGGGACTTACTTTTATTACCAAACTCAAACCTACTGCGGTCGAGTTGATCCTGACTCATAGCTACCCTGTAGGACAAAGTACAACTCCATAGGGTTTCCAAGGCTGTAAATCTTTAGGGAACACATGGCCACATCTTTCTACTGTGGATTGGCTGGTGGGTTTGAACAGCTGACCTTTCAGTTAGCAGAGTGCTCTAACCATTGAACCACCAGGGCTCCTATTTACCTGTATTAGAACAGTAAAATTAGATAATTCATAAACAAATACACATATATTGGTGACTTATTTTCCAAAATGTTTTTACTAATAGGGAAGCATAATCAAAATAGTGGCAAGACCATTATTATAGAAGACTTGAGTCTAAAAACCACGTAGATGAAGAATTTTCTAAACCCTGGAGAGAATCATTTCTTTTAGTATTATCTTTTAGTATTAAAGATAATACTAAAAGAAAAGACACCCACGTAAGAAGCACCTATTGTTAATCACCTATTCAAAGTAAAAATTTTTCAAGCGAACAAACTAACAAAAAAAGCAACACTGCCTCTTTAGGGACAGATTCAATATTAAAAAAAAAAAACTCGTCAAGTAGATTCTGATTCACAGCAACTCTATAGATTTAATATGGGAACTGTGCTAGGAAAGAAACTTAAATTAAGGGCCCCAAAGCAAAAAATTCCAAAAAGTGTGCTATTTTTTCAGTTTGCTTAAATATGTGCGAAAACACTTCGCCCACAGAAGGCTTATCAGAAATAATATCAAATCTCACTCCCTGGAATATATTAATACCTACAAATGAAACACACATTATAAATATTTAAAGGTACACGAGTAAAGAATAAATAGTAGTCTAACCATTCACACTAGGTTTTTAACCATTCACAGGAATGAAAACTCCTTTCCAAGATCTTCTAAGAGCTATGTAGAACATAATAAAAAAACTCTGAAGCATACTGGAGTTAAATTTCAGTTTTTTTTTTTTTTCCTTGTGGTCAACAGTCCTTAGGATGCTTGCTCATTTCCATTAAAACAGGAGCTGTAATGAAACAAACACAGCAACTACAGGTGGAGAGTTAAAATGCTCATTAATGTCAGTTGCTGGCTACACTGCCAGTTTCCTAGTCCACTTCTGTTTCTATGGCAACAAAGGTAGGACTAGGAAAACAGAACCAAATACTTTAAGATAAGCAGCTAAGTGGAGAGTGTCAAGTGTTGAATTGCATATAAAGTAACTTAATTTTAAGAAAATAATCTAAAACGTAAAAATAAAGAAATCAGTCTATACAATCTTAAAGATACTGAAAGGGAGGACCTTATCCTTGCAGTATTTTTTTCCTTCACCACTTTCATTAAAAAGTATTTATATTTTACTTATAACTTTTCTAAGAGTTTTATTTTATTCCCAACATGGGAGACCAAAAAAGCAAAACAAAAACAAAATCACCAAGAGTCCAGATTCACTTTATTAGCAAAATTCATAGTGCTGGAATTAAGGGGTTTAAATATTCTACCACATTTAGCGATCCTAATTAGGACTTTGTTCTAGTTAATAGTGTTATGGTAATGTTAATATGAACTTGAACCTTTATACACACACACATACATACCTACACACCAACTTCATACCAATGAAATACATATAATGTGTCTGGAATGGGAATCTCCTCAGATTTTCTAAGTAATTCTGGGGTTATCTGAAGTCTGCAAGTATCCAGTATCATGGCTTTACCAGAACTTTTCAACTGTTTATTCTTTGTCAAATTGTACCATGTTAAAAAATTTCTTCTTCCTGTCTCAGAACATTCTCATTCCAAAAAGGTTATTATTACCCTGACAAGATCTGGAAAATGATGCGTTCACCAGCCTCTGAGACAGTTCCCAATGGAACTTACCTAGTATTCATGCCCTTCTACCAGGGTTAGTCTGTGTGACCAATAGAATATGGCTGCAGTGATGGTATGTTGTTGCTCGGATTGGGTTATACAGGACAATGCAGCTTCATTCTTGGTTTCTCTGCCTCTCATCTCTCATCACTCACTCTAGGGGAATCAAGCTCCCATGTCAGGAGCAGTGCTATGGAAAGAACCACTGGTCAACATTAAAAAGGAATTGTTAATTATAACCTATTAACAACAGTGTGAGTTTGGAAGCAGGTCCTCCAGCCCCACTTGAGCCTTGAGAAGTCTGTTGTCCCAACTGAGAGCTTGTGAGCCATCTCATAAGCAATCCTAGGTCAAAACTACCTAACTAAACTAATCCCAGGTTTCTAATCCAGAGAAACTGAAATACTAATTAATGTTTGGTGTTTTGAGCTGCTAAATTCTGAAATATTTTGCTATACGGCAACAAAGAATTAATAAAGTACCTTATTCATCCTCTTATCCTCCTATCTTCCCCCATTCTAACAGAGTTCTTTGCCTACAGCAAACACTTAACAATAATTAACAAAGCAGAAAATTAAGATGTGGTACAGTTTGGCTAAAACTCATACCAGATGGGAAGCAAATTTATACTCCTCAACCTTTCATGTGACAGCTGAAATATAAGAAAATAAATGTTAATTGAATAAAACATATGATATTCAATAAACAGCAGAGAACCAAGAGTATGTCCAATGTCTACATTACCATCCTTAACTCCCACTATTTTCTACACTGAACACCCAAACTTTGGACAAATCTCTGCATCTTATCTTTGTCTAATCTGGAATGACCTCTGTTTATTTCACCCTTCTAAATTCTACCTGTCTTATAAGAATGCCTCCTGAGAGGGAATATTTTGGAAGACTTTAACAATTTCAAAAAAACATTACTGATATCCCATCTGGGGCATCTTACCATGTTATCTGTGCCTTTCAGTGTTTTTGAATTAAAATTCCCAGAGAACAAAGAAATTGAACTTGTAATATTTTAAATGTGCTACATTAAAAAAAAAAAAAAAAAATTCTTAGAAAAACTAAGTCAGAACCTTTTAAGAATCCAAGTTTACATAATTAAGGGAAATCTCTGGCAAATGAGGCTAGTTTAATAAATTTGGTTACAAGAAACCAGCTATGGCTTTAACCAACCAAATAAGCTAACATTAATCCCATATAATATTTATGAGTATGAAAATATGAATTCACATTCAACTAAATTGAATCAATATTCTGACAAACTTTTTTATTTCAATAGTAATTATGTTTTGTATTTTGTAGTAAGTCAGCCTGAAAACAATTTCAAAGATCTTTAGGTAACCTATAACCTTGGACTGGTATTATTAAATAGTTAATTAAATGATATTTATTAAATACCCAGATAATTTCTAAGGAAGATAGAATACAGAAACTAATTACTAAGTATACCTTTAGGTTTATATACTTTTGCTTCTTACTTTTACATGCTAGTGACAGGGTTGGCAGTTCGAATCCACAGCCACTCCTTGGAAACCCTGCGGGGCAGTTCTACTTTGTCCTATAGGGTCGCTATGAGTTGGAATCAACTCAACTGCAATGGGTTTTAGAGATTTCACTAACAAGGCATAGTTTTGGTGATATTATATTCATTTTTACCACTTTAAGAAGGTGCAAGAGGGATGTGTCCCTATAGAAAGTTGTGTTTTATGCACTCATTAGCCATACTACTCTGCTAAAATGCTGGTATATGACAAACAGTTCTCAATTATCCACCCCCAAGTTTCTCTTTGAAATAGAAAATAGTTACTTTGGTTAAAAGTTACAACAATATAAGTAGTTGAGACTATATTAGGAGCAATAATGACAAAGAAATATAACTGGATATGTGCACGTATTTAAAAAAAAAGAAAGACTAAATTGTGTCCTAAAGGAGGAATTCTCAACCTTTTTGGCTCCTGATCCCTTTATATTTGTAGGACTTATTGAGAACTTGAAAGAACTTTTATTTATGTGGGTTATAACTCAATATTTATCATATTGGAAATTACAATAGAAATCTGTAAGAACAATTATTGATTCATTTGAAGATAGCAATGATTAATGCATTGCATATTACCAAAAATAACATCTTAGTATTATTATGAAAATAGTTTTGACTTGCCAGATACCCTTCAGAAAGAACCACTGACCCAACAATCTCAACCCAACAATCCATAACTTGTAAAAATGAGGTTTAGGGACATAGAAAACCTATAAAAGAAGTAAGGATCACAGAGCTTGGGATCCATGTTCACACAGCAGACAGAACATCAAGGGCTAGTGGTTAAAAGAGACTTACTTTTTGACCTCATCATTGTAATCTTCCTCAACCTGTCTTTAGGGATGAAAAGAACCTGATTTGCAGGTGATGATCAAATTTGACTAAGCCGACATAAATAAGCCCTGACTCACCAAACAAAACTCATAAACCACAAGATTACAGAGTGATCCAACCTCATCACCCCAGTGTGCCAGGCTCTTCTTAAAAGCAGAGAAAACTGTTAAAATCAGAGACAGACTCACAAACAGGATCACAGATGCCCCCCAAAGCAACGATTTCAACAGATTCAGAAAAAAAGTTCTAGAAGAAAACATATCCAAACTGTATTTCCTGTTAGCCAGATCACCTGGCCTCTTACCCCATATATGAGAAACCATAAACATCTAAACCTCTAACACAAATCAAAAAGCAAAAACAAACAAAAAAACTTAATACTGAAGTAAATGGGGAAGGCCATCAAGGATTACTTATAGTTTAAGTTACTCCTGCATTTGATAAAATCCAATTCATTCCTGATTTTTAAAAAATTTTAATAAAGTAGAAATACATGCTTGCTTAATATGCTTTTTAAAAATACATATAGGAAAGTCCCTGGGTGGCGCAGATGGTTTGCACTTGGCTGGTAACCAAAAGGTTGGCAGTTCAAACCCAGCCGACAGGATCGGAAAATGGCAAGATGATCTGGTTTGGTAAAGATTATACTCAAGAAAGCATTATGGAGCAATTCTACTCTGCATGGATTACACCTTAACATAAAGAAAACAAAAATCCTCACAACTGGACCAATAAGCAACATCATGACAAACAGAGAAAAGACTGAAGTTGTCAAGGATTTCATTTTACTTAGATCTACAATCGATGCCCATGAAAACAACAGTCAAGAAATCAAATGACACTGCCTTGGGCAAATCTGCTGCAAAAGACATCTTTAAGTGCTAAGAAGTAAAGATGTCACTTTGAGGACTAAGGTGGGCCTGACACAAGCCATGGTGTTTTCAGTAGCCTCATAGGCATGTGAAAGTTGGACGACGAATAAGGAAGACTGAAGAAGAATTGACGCCTTTGAATTATGGTGTTGGCAAAAAATACTGAATATACAATGGACTGCCAAAAGAAGGAACAAATCTGTCATGGGAGAAGTACAGCCAGAATGCTCCTTAGAAGCAAGGATGGCAAGACTTCGTCTCACATACTTTGGATATGTTATCAGGAGGGACTAGTCCCTGGAGAAGGACATCATGCTTGGTAAAGTAGCGGGTCAACAAAAAAGAGGAAGATCCTCAACAAGATGGACTGACACAGTGGCTGCAACAATGGGCTCAAGCATAACAATGATTGTGAGGATGATGCAGGACCAAGTAGTGTTTCACTCTGTTGTACACAGGGTTGCTATGAGTTGGAACTGACTCAACGGCACCAAGCAACAGTATGTGGGGTCTCTGAAGACACAAAGCAACAATGAAAGAAAATCAACAACAAAAATACATATAGGAAATAAACCAAAACCCAATATGATAGACAATAATGAAGTATTAGAAGCATTTCCAAAGTCAGCAAAAGAGATAAAGGTGTCCAATATTAACATTGCTCTATAAGTACTTGCCTGTTGCCGTCGAGCTGATTTCAACTCATAGTGACCCTGTAGGGCAGGGCAGAATCTCCCCATAGGGTTTCCAACGTTGTAATCTTTACAGAAGCTGACTACCGCATTTTTTTACCAAAGAGAGAGGTTGGTGGGTTCCAACTGCCATCTTTTTGGTTAGCAGATGAGCACTTCAACCACTGCACCACCAGGGCTCCTTCTGCAAGTACTAGTAAGCTTTATTTTATTCTTTACACAGAAGACAATTCTGTTGCCTTGCTTCCAATAAATGCAACTTTATCTTATTCTTTACACAAAAGAATAACATAAAGTTACACATATTGGAAGGAATGCAACAGAACTGTCTTTTTTTGCATAAGATATAATTTTTATATCTGGAAAACCCTTGAGAATCAACTGAAAACCTATGCATAAAATAGTCATTGAAACATTATTTATAACAGTGAAAAAAGAAAACAATCCATCAATCTAGGTATATACCCAACAACGTGTTCTACTAACACAGAGGACCACAAGGGAAAAATCAGGTAGCCCTGTGGGAAGGCAGGTAAAGGGTTAGGAACATTTAGCAGAAATAACTCTTCATCAGGTATTAGAAAACAAACAGGATTTTACCAGGCAAAAAGAAGGAACAAGAATTGAAGACAAGGGATATCATGTACAAAAGCCTTGACTCATGAAAGGCTATACTCAGGGATCCATAACAAATTTGGTATGTCTGTGATATGTTTAAAATATGCTTTCTCTTATGTACCAGTGGTTTTCAGAAACCAGTGTTTGGAAGTGATTGTTGTTGTGCGCAGTCTAGTCGATTCCGACTCATAGCGACCCTACAGGACAGCGTAGGACTGCCCTACAGGGTTTCCTAGGCTGTAATCTTAATAAACAAAAATACATATGAAAACGATTAATATAGCTGAGTGTGATTTTTCATCTATGTACAATGTGATGCATTGTACACAGATTTTTAAAATTGAGTTTGTTTTAAGCTAAACTCACCATGAGATTCTACGATGTATTAGAAAGTCTAACCATTGATAAGTTATAGATAAGCCATAGCAATCTCTCTCTAGTTCTCATTTTCATCATCTGAAAATGTTCACCTGAAGTGTTTAACTACATGGAATTATTATGATCATATGAAAGAGATTTGAATGCAAGGAAATACAATCACCAACCTACCCAAACCAGCTTAACCCCATTCCTTTAAATAATATGTCTCTCATATTTACATGTCTGTCCATTCACACTGAAATTAGTCATTACCACCCAAAACTGGAATTTTTACAACAAACCATTGCCCGTTCTTTTAATAGCCTCCTTTTTCTATACATTCAACAGATTTCTTCCAAACCAGTTTTTCTAAAACAACTTTTTCTTTTTAACCAAGTTACCCCTCTCCTTAAAAATTATTAATTAATCTACATTCCCCTTTTAACTTCACTTCCCACTATTTCCAAACAAATTTTAGTTAGGTAGGTTTCCCTCCATCTCCCTCCTTTGTTGAGATTGCTGTTCTAAGCTAAAGTCTCTACTTCCTTTACAGCTCAACTCAAATTCCACCATCTTCTTGAACTCTTTTAATTCCAAACCAATTTTTTTTCCTATTTACATTTTGGGGATATCAATACTAATAATTAAGTACATAAACTATCCTGAACCATATACAGAAGAGGTTCATCTTATGGGGGGGGAACCAATGGGGGAGGGTAGGTTCTAATCAGCAGGTTGTATTAAAATATACTAAATATTATCTTTGACATGGTACCACACTGGAGTCCTACATACTGTCTCTCAGTAAGTCCAACAGTTTCACCACCAGCATAAAAAAATGTCATTTATGTAGCTGAGGTCCAGATCCCCATAGGTGCCCTGCATTTAGGAGCTATGACATACAAAAAGTATTTATACAAGATATTTAAATAAAACATGACGCCACACTTAGTGCAAGATGCTCGCTGTGAGAGCCACCCGGGAACAGACAGCACCTGAAAGAACAGCAGATTCATGAATCCCACCTGAAACATGAGTTCACTGAATGGGTAATAACTGTTTAATCTGATTTTCCTTCCAATTCCCTTTTTTTTTTTTTTTCCTAATAGGAATGACTGAATTTCTATGAGTTAAAATCATATATGAGATTTCACTATATGTACACCCTTTCTCCTTACATAAATTAATTTGAACTCCTTAAAAGCATATAGTCCATGTATTTTACTACTGAGCACCTCGAATTGTTTCTGGTTATTAGTAAACAAATGCTGACCTAATTCCTGTCCTCGATTTAGTGATCAATTTATTTAACTAATCTGTACTAACTAATAAGGGGCTATTAGCACATCACAATAGTACTACCCAAGTACTAAGCAGGAGAAATTGATAAATGATTTTTATCTGTTACAGGTAAGTAGGATTATTCTCAGCTCACTTATCAAATGCTAAGTTTACAAATACATAAACAAACAGGTACTTCTATGCAGGTACGTGTAACCAATTTATACCTGCTGGGCTTCAGCTGCATTTAATAATACCACCTGCAAAAAAATAATTTTTTTGCCAGAAGTTACAAAAATGAACCAAACTGTTTACTGTTTATATTGCCCCTTCCCTAGTTCACAAAAGATGTCTTTTTATTATTAAAATGAAAAAGGTCAAATTCAAGGTACTATGTCATTAAGGAAAATATTGAAATTCTGATCACGTTCTATTTCGCTTTTATTCCTAAGCATGCCTAACTCATACCCTCCATTGCTTGCATAGAACTAAAACATTTACACGTTCTTTAAGCCAGTTCTTCTCCTTTGTGACTTTTGGCAAGTACACCTATGAGCAGGCTTTCTGGAGGTGGAAGGGGATAAAGGAGAACTTTTACCTAGCTCACCAACATTATTACATGTGCTCTTCCTGAACCAAACTGTTTACTGTTTGCATTGCCCTTCCCTAGTTCAACTTTAAATCCCCAAGGTACGATAAGAGTTATTTTCTCAACAAGCTGTTCGTTATGGATTGAATTGCGTCCTCCAAAAATATGTGTTATAAATCCTAACCTCTAAGATTAGAGCCCTGGTGGTGCAGTGGTTAAGGGCTAGGCTGCTAATTAAAAGGCTGGCAGTTTGAATCCACCATCCACTCCTTGGAAACCCTATGGGGCAGTTTTCACTCTGTCTTATTGAGTTGCTATGAGTCTGAATTGACTGGAGGGCAATGGGGTGCCTGTGATTATAATGCCATTTGGGAACAGGTTGTTTTGTTATGTTAATAAGGCAGGATTAGTGTAGGGTGAGTCTTGAGGCAATCTCTTTTGAGATATTAAAGAGATTAAACAGGCCAGCAGAGCAGAGATGGGGTAAGTAGATGCCAAGACACATGGACATCTCTGGAACCAGGAAGCAGAAGCTGAAGAGACAAGGGCCTTCGAGAGAGAGAGAAATTCCCCTGGAGCCAATGCTCTGAATTCAGACTTCTAGCCTCCTAAACTGTGAGAAAATAAATTTCTGTTTGTTAAAGCCATCCACTTATGGTATTTCTATTACTGCAGCACTATATAACTAAGATACTGTTGAAAATATTAATGACAATGCAAAGGAATATAAAATATACCACTCTGGGGAAAATCTTGATACTTTCCAAGAGGTGTCCACTACACATCAACACTCCCCTCCTCTTAAGTTTTAACATTTAAAAACCTTCTTAAAAATTGTTTCCTTTTTTGTTGTTGTTACTAACCACCCTCTAGTGACACTTCCTGTAGCTCTACAGTAACCCTTCTTTCAAACAGAGATTTGACCTATAACCTCTGTCACCTACTGTGGCAGTCCAGACTCTATTTCTTTTCACTATGCTGCACCAACAACCCATAAAGAGAGAAGCAGGCTATAGGCTGCTCTGATTTTTTCAGGTGTTTTGTTGCTTCTTATGTCACTATGTTAAAACAAAAAAACCTGTTAGTCCTTTTCCTGAGGATGGGCAGAAGTATGTTTTAACAACCATTATCATCATGAAAACCAGAAAAGATAGGAAATATGGACCCTCTCTACACTCAAACACTAGATAGCCTTCTAGTCCCACTTTTTCCCCTTTAATTTACCTCAAAACTCATCATGGAACAAGGATTACGTAAAAATTTTTAAAGTTTCCTTCTGACAAGTCTCTTGCAGGTAATGGGGAGTCAGCAGCTCTTGCTTTTCCTTACTTCATTATTGCTGCATTAAGATACATAAATGAAATCTGTTTAACCTTTGTATTTGTAATATTGTGATGAACCTTTACCTGCAAGAGACTTGTCAGAAGGAAACTTTAAAAATTTTTACATAATCCTTGTTCCATGATGAGTTTTGAGGTAAATTAAAGGGGAAAAAGTGGGACTAGAAGGCTATCTAGTGTTTGAGTGTAGAGAGGGTCCATATTTCCTATCTTTTCTGGTTTTCATGATGATAATGGTTGTTAAAACATACTTCTGCCCATCCTCAGGAAAAGGACTAACAGGTTTTTTTGTTTTAACATAGTGACATAAGAAGCAACAAAACACCTGAAAAAATCAGAGCAGCCTATAGCCTGCTTCTCTCTTTATGGGTTGTTGGTGCAGCATAGTGAAAAGAAATAGAGTCTAGCCACTGAAAATTATTGTCCTTGGCCAAAACACTAGGTAAAAGATCTTTTTGTACATTTAGGTTTGAATTTTTTTTAATCTTTCTTTTTTACACTCTATTTTTAGTAGAATTTAGTATTACTGTTATTAAAAATCAGGACTGTGAGTTCTGTTGCTGCTTTTTGTTCTTATGTATATACTGATTATTGACAATCCAGCCTGTCTGGCTGTCTTTTCCATTAATATAAAAGAACTAAAAAAAGCATATGATTTTTTTGAGTTGGAATCATCAAATTCCCTTAGAAAATCTAGCTCCTCACCACCAAATCAAGAAAAGAGACACAGAGGGGATGTCCCTTCTGCTTTTTGCTCAATGTTTTTAGCAATTATGACTATGCATTAGGGTTCGAAAAAAAACATTTACGAAAACACAGGAACAGAACCAAGGAGAAAAGAGGGGATCCAGTTAATCTCACAAGAAACAGATTTGAATAACTCTGACCAGAAAAGCCAATTTTAACCTGGCCCCCACAAAACAAGCTTATCCATGCAACAGGCAATCTGAAACTGATAAACTCAAACTTCTCCAGAGGAAGCCAAGCAGTCAAAATTTAAAGCACTGGAAGAATGGAAGGGTCCCATGACATTTTCTTTTTCTTTTGGGGTAAAAAGGGATGGGGTAGGGTGACCCCAGAAAGGTTGGAGAACTACCCCAGACGCCCAGTGGACCTAGCTTTAAAGTGTTTGCTCTACAAGGGGCTCAAGCTGTCCTTTTGTTGGCTCCTTACTTCCTGATCTCTGAATATGCTGTTTACTCATTCTTCTTGGTCTAGTTCAATGGTACCTAAACAAAAAAATCCTTTCTTATCATTACAACCACAAGTCATTTCTTCCCTATTCTGAACTTTCATAAACTTTTATCCATAGCCTTCTATGGGCAGACTTGAAGATAGCATTCACTATAAACTTGATCAATGAAGGCAGCCCCCTTCCCCTTTCCCTTGTTATTAGTGCTAGAACAATAAAAGAGTATCAAATACCTGTGATTCTCCTTATTGACTCAATTCGTTTTTTAAGCAATGGCTAAATTTTCCAGTCTTTTGCTGAGTTCTTAATATTTTAAAAATTGAGTCAACTACCTTATCCTTCTTTTTTCCTAAATATAATTATCTGTTGTAAAATGAGAAGCAGAAAAGACAAATAAAGCCTCAAGCCCTCATTTTAACCAAAAATTAAGAACTTCTTTCCACCTTACCTATCAAAAAACAGGGGAGGCAGGGAAATCAAACTGCTTTGGAGTTTGCAGTGATGAACTACTACAGAGTAGAGAAATAACTAAAAGGACAATAGTCAAAAGGGATAGAAGGGCATAAGATAATTAAGAAAATGACTAATGTAACCTCAAATAATGACAAGTTGACTGTGTGCATAAAGTTACGATCCTTATGCAATTCAGAACTAAAACATAACACACTGTCCTTTAATAACCTTTGAATTTATTATTTATAAAAAATACAACCTACTATCAGCTAGATTAAATTTGGCCATATATTCTGTTATATTACCAACATATCCAGTCATTTGCGAAGCCAAGAAAGAGTAAAATGCACTCTTAGGACTAGTACTCAACCTTGAAGTGCTGAAAGCTACTTCATCATCCAGTGTAGGGACAAGCACATGCATGCACATGTGAACCAAACACTGTGTTGTTTGGAAACTCCATATAACTGCATCATTGTAAATCACTCAGGTGTTCCCTTACTTTAACATACACAAATACAAGGATATATGAAATCATATTTAACATTTTCTCCTCCCACTCTTCTCATTCACTGCTTGGAATACGGAGGTCTTCTCCTCTCCTTTCAGTCACTACTAGAGACATACAAGAACCTGGACTAGCTTATAAAACAGTAGTTATGCTTAATACTCCAGAAGTGACCCAAAATGCAGAAGAGGCTCCTCATTAGATTCTTTCTAAAAATACAGAGTAGCTTTATAGTTTTAGGATGATGAAGATTATTCTAACCCAATTATAAAATCCTGTTAATTTCTTTTCTAACTTGTCTTACACCACTCATAAACTAAAAGTGCTATCATCTGTCTACATATTAGAAGACATGGTTTTACAGGCTAATTAGCCACAATCTATTGTTTGTGTTATTTCCTATAACTGTATATAGCTAATACAATTAACATTTTCAAATCAAAGATAATATAGTTATCTATGGGCAAAATAATAAAACGTTTTCAAAAATTATGATATAGGTTGTATAAACTATGTTTGTTTTTTGGTTTTTCTTTTGGCAAAACATGCCAAAAATAAATGTGGTGGGTTAGACATTATTGACCTTTTACACTTGGTTCCTTCAAAGCATCTTCATTTTATTCAGCATTTAGTTTAAATTAAATACTTAAAATTGAAGCTGTTCTATGTTGCAAACACAGCTAAAATGAAGAGCTTCTGTGGCTGCAGTGACCAGATTTTAAATGCAGGTAGATCAATAAAAAAAAAAAAAAAATTCACCATGCGCTGGCTCCATGTGTGAGTGGAATGGTTTATAATAGCTCGCAAATGACTATGTGCTTGCTATAACCAGCTGTTCTTAAATTATGAATATGCAACCAATTCATGTTAAAGCCAAATCCCAGCACTATTTCTACAGAAAAATCCCAGTAGTTCCGCTTGTTCTACATGTTAGTTCTGTTAAGGATACAAATAGCACTAAGCTTCTGAACAAATAGGACCAAACTATTGGCATTTCATGCACTAGGTCCATTATCACAGCAGGGGATGTCAATCATTGGTACATTCCTATAACAGCTCAGGCAATATGACAATGATCTCGTAGGGAAAAAAATCAAAATCTCTGCAGCATACTCAAAGTCCCTCTGACAACCTAATGCTTTTTTACTTCAGCCAATCAGACTGTCAGACCTGACCTACTAGAAGATTTGCATCAAGCTTCAAACATTTAAAAACATCGATCATAAAAACAAAGACAGGACACTGAATTATACAGTATTAACCTCCAGGGTTTGCATACAAAGACTTTAGATTTATTTATGTCCCAGCGAGTTAAGAGCTTCAGTACACCGTTCTTTACACCAAACTGACTGCCAATTTGATGAACCTCTCTGCCCTCAGCAGGAGTGCAACGTCTTTGATTAATGAGTGTATGCTTGTGGAAAAGTGTTAAAAAGAAAAACAGAGGAAAAACACACAATTATGTCTATACATAGCTGAAGTACCAATGTGATAATTATCTTCAAACTAAATGCTTCTTTTTTCTTACATGCACACACACTCTCACAGGCACAAAAATTAGTAAAGATTCTTACCTATTACCTTCATTACTATTCTGTCCCTAATAATAATTATTTGAATGAAAGGCATTCAAAACTAAAGGTACAAGTCAAATTTTTTTAAGTTATAAAAACAACTGTTTTAGTAGTATGTTTTATTTTTTAAAACATCCTTATATAGTTAATTTTTAAATATGTGCAACAGAAACCATATTTTCACCTTATAGTCTCAAAAAGCCTATTAATTTAAAAACTCAATGTTTAATTTACATGTATCAGGATTATTATTTTATAACTAAATATTATGACATGTCACAAATCAAATGGTATTTAAATAGATTTGAAAACCATACAAATTCATTTAATTTTCCTGCTTTCAGCGAAGATATTGGCAATATTTTATAATTCCATATGCAATTGTATATGAATTGAATAGATTACTCATAATTTCAAAGTTAATACTGTCAACAGAAAAACTTCTGAAAGAATTTACGAAACCTTTTATGACTCTTCTGCTCAGAATTACCTTCTTTTAAGAAACCCAATGCTTAAAAGTTCCTGCTGAAATTATGGGGTGCTCATTTGCACTGTAATTAAGACTACGTTATGTCTAAAAATGGATTAAGCATTGAGAGTACTTTTAAAAAAAAACTGTTTACACTTAATGTATAACTCAATTTACCATAATTTGGTGTATATGAATATCTGCCTGGACACAAATGTGTCATAAATAAATACATTTAAAAAAAACTGAATCATAGTCTAAGGTAATAGAATACTTTTATTTGTTTGTTTTAAGGAATTGTTCACTTATTATATAAAAGGGGTTGAGAGAAAATTTACCTGGATATAAATCTTAGCTTTAGTCTGAGAGATATAGGATCTATTTCAAGCCTCCATAAATTTATAATTTCAAAAACTTTATAATTCTGGAATTATTCAGATGGATATTATGAATGTTTCTAATCTGTTTATACTGTATAGGAAGTCCTTTTAAAGGAATTAAGCTCAGTAAATTACATACTCGTACCATCAATTTCACATTTTAAATATTTTTTAATGGGAAAACTATTTTAAATGTTACAAATTTTATAATCTTTGAAGAACTGTTTAAAAGTTCAATGTACTTTAAGATTTAAAAATCAATAAAATTGGGAAAATATCCCTTAACCCAGTGATAAACTATCTTATATTTTTAAATCTGATCTTAAAGTTTTCTTACACAAATTTTTTAATGTGTTTTTCTCTGTTGGGATTATCAGTTTTTATTCCTCTTTTCTCTATTCCTTCCTCTCTCCCTCCAAAAAACCATGTGAATAATTTGAAAAAGAAGAAAACACTTAGGCACCAATGGAATGATGATGCCATTTTAGTACCACAACTGGCTAGGTGAAACTAAAAGGGTACAAAAAGTTATCAGAATAAAAATATAATTTCATTTTTAAAATATCACTAAATGACTACTAGTAAAATACTTTAAATAACTATATGAATTATTTAATATCTTGGCCTCCTTATAAAGGAAAATAAATGTAAAACTATTTCCTCAGTAACTTTTTCTCTTCTGGTTATTAAGAAAATAACTCTGTAACAAAAGTTCAAAGAAACATTTAACTAAATTCATGAAAGCATAGTATTTTTAAAACCTCATTAATTTTATATAATCAAAAACATCGTAAAATAACTAATTTAATTAATCCCGCAAGAAATCAAGTATATTAAAAATCATTAAACCTTGATGATATAATTTCATCTAGGGGTCAAAATCAACATATTACTTTGTGCTAAATCATATTTCTTCTTTTTGTAGTTCTGGGAAAAACTCATATACTACAACTTAAAATCCCTTACTTTGGGAAATCTTTAAACCTAAAAGTAATCAAGTTCTAACACATACTTTCATTAATTCAAGGAGATAAGACAGAAAACAGGAACTTTCTTGCGACTGTGATATCCTACATCTTGTAGAGTAACACAAAAGTAGCAACAAAGACATTAACAATTGCAGTTCAAGCTGGGAGTGACTGTTCTGTTTCAATTCAATGACACCACTAATGGCTTCTTAGCAGCTCCATGAAATCAACCAGCTGTCAAGTTGATGCATCAGAAGGAACAGTTATGCACTCCCATAAGAAAAAGCAACACATCAGGATGTGTGGCAAAACATCTGCTCCTTTACACTGCAGTTCTATAATAAACATGCAAACAAAGAAATGGAAGAAAGGGCAACAGAATTAAAATTCCAAGGTTTCCATTACGGACTTATATGCATTTTAAATGAAAGGCTGATAAAAATAAAAACAAATTTCTGCCAAGTTGAATAGTTTATTATTCTAAATTTTTTTAAGCTACATATAATTAAACACCCTAATTCTTCTAGAAAGACAAAAACTACATAAAAATCTTTACATTTTAAAAATTAAGAGTAAACTATATTCAAGTAAATCATTACCATAATGTAAAATACAAGACTCAAAATGTAGTATTAAAATATATCCTTCTTCATTTAATGAGTACTTAGTAAATCATGCCAAGGGTATTCTAATAAATGCATTTCCAAGAGTGAATATTCCATAAATATTTTTAATTAATATTTGAAAGAATAAACTTTGCTATTGCTCAGCACCAGTTCAACATACAAGAACAGTAAAGATACTATTCTCTGGATTTTAAAATATGTACCTACTCCTACTTCTCCCCAAGCCATTATATGAATATAATATTAAGCTCTTGTAAATAACTTCGTTTTTAAAGTAATACAACTTCTTTTCCTGAGGAGGGGGGCAAAAAACACTTATACTAGGCTTAGAATAATTTTGCATTCAACCACTCATCTCAAACATTGGAAATATCTTACCTTATTTCCTATCTGAAACATACAAGTGCCTTAATGTTGTCTAAATTATTGATTACGCAGCACTGTAACAATATGTAGAATGTTTACAATAGGTGTGAGACATCAAATGTACTTAACTACCATTTTCTTAAACTGCTTATCCTCTGTTGCTTGCCATTTATAATCTGCCAAATCTTCTGGTCCTTTGTTGCATGTATAATTTAGAACCATCTGTTCTATGTGCTTTTAACTATTTAAACATTTTTTATCTACCTACAATTCACATAAACGGCAGACATTCAATTCAGTCAACTTTTCTATATAGCATTTTACATAAAGCAAATTCCTCGATAAATAGCACTTAACACCAAAGAAGGCTGCTACAGAGATAAAAACATATAGCATATACAGCATAAGTTTTTATGTGTTAGACGTTTCCAATGCATTCAGAAATGTTTCTATTAGCTTTTTTCAGTTAATAGTAGTCAATGTTTTTCCCCAACCCAGAAGACAAAGAGAATGCAAATTAAATACAGACAGTTTCATGTCCTTGTTAGAAGAGATGTAAATATGCTGACTGAAAATGACTACAGGAGACAGAATTCCACTTTTCCATTCAATTTACAGTGCCTCTTATTTATATACTAGCCAGTGTATCATTAAGTTTGGTCATGTGACCAGCTGAACTTTTGTGAGGTGGAAAACTATTTTAGAGCAGCAAATTAAAAGAACACCAGTTTCTATTGTTTATCTTTTCATACAGAAAGCTTATGGCCAGAGGTTATAAATATCTTTTAAAATCAATTCTACATTTTAAGTACTAGCTAACTCTCTGCCAAGCTTTTTACTTCATAAAAAAATTCATATCTCGTACTGAATAGGAGTATCCGGTGTATTCCGGTATTTTCAAAAATTAACCATTTAAATAAACTCAGTTGTATCTTTTCAAACTGTAAAGTAGTATGTAAAAAATAGAACATTTAATTACAAAATGGAAGTCGGATAATCTAAAATATACACAAAAATGAATAAAGTTGATCAAAAAGAAAAAAAAAATCCACAGCTAAGAGTGGGCCAAAAAAGCAAGGGAATATGCTGATCAAAAATAATATTTGAAAGCTTTAAAGAAAAAAAAAATGTAGAGAGAAACTAGGTGAATACCGAAAGCCACAATAAAAGTTTATACCATTTTTGGCACATAATTTTCCACCTGTTACCAAAACATAAAACATACAGGCTATGAGGTTTCATTTTGAGACAAGAACACAAATAAGCAACACAATTTATCGTTAACCTGTAAGTCATAGAATCTTTTTAAACAGGGAAAATAACATGCGAAAAAATTACTCCTGGGAAAATATCTCTGTAAAGTTTACATGACGTCACCGGCCCCCTTAACATTCCTTAAACTTTGAGTCTTACGCAGACACACTTTTCGCCTTTTCAAGGCTTCTTTTCCTTCCTCAAAAATATAAAAGAGAGACTTGGGAATAAAAATTGCCCAAGATGGCGAAACGCTTGTTGTTTAGAGGGCAGGGGGAAAAAATGGAGGATATTGTAATATACACAAAGGGATAAATTTCAACAACTCGGCCAAGGACTGCAGCTGCTTCTCTCTTTATAAGGAAGCAACACACAAAAGATAAATACAGAGGGCGAGAGAAAAGCAGAGAAAATCTCCAAGAAGCAGAGCCAGCTTTGACTCTTCAAACACTTGCTTTCCAAAATCTCAATCCTGGGGTTCCTGGAACTACTTTAAGGGTAGGGAAGCCGAGAAACGGAAAAGGTGGGGGGAGCGACAAGAAGATTAAACAAGAGGAAAGGAGAAGAGTTGAGACCTGGCGGTTCCCCGTGAAGAAGTACTGGGAAATGAGAGACCGGGTCACAGACATTACTGTAGGAAAAGCAATGCTCCTCTAACCTTCGTACTGACACAGGTCTCCCCAAGTACCCAGATCTTTTCCCCGTCCCACCTGGCCACCCCACTTCAGCACATTTTCTGTAAACTCTAGAGTTCCAAGCTGCACAGAGAGCAGGAGGCCCGAATCGGGAAGCCGGGGTTGGCAGGCGCAGCTCATCAGTCCGGGAGGGAAGAGGGGCGGAGGCAAAACAGGGCAACAGTAGGCGAACGGCGCGGGGGGGGATTTTGAAACTACCCCGGCGGGGGGAGAAGGGGGGGCGGATATTCTGGGGTAGGAACGGCGATCGCAATAGTGCCAGAGGTGATATTTCAAGAAGCAAAACATTTGGCGGAGACCTGAACGCTAGAAGCCGAAGAGGAGGAAGGAGACGCGAAGCCGGGGCAGCCGGCACAAAGGAGGCGGACTCGCGGCGGCCGCCCGCCCGAGCCGGGGAAGCCTCGGCGGCGGAGGCCAGGCAGGGAAGGCACGGCGCGGCCCCGCGAGACAGAAGTCCCGCACTGGCAGCTAGGAATAAAGTTTACATTCTCCTGAGACCGCGCCCCCCCACACCTCCCACCCAGGACCGCGCATCCCCGCGTCCTCCTCCCCCAAACTCCAGCCGGGACCCTAAGAACCACCCCAGCCTTCCAGCCAGCACAACAAAGAGACACAGCGACCAGCGAGGGTAAACAGCGGCGGCAGGGCGGGCAGGGCGAGCGCCGCGAGATAAGCAACTCCGGAGCCTCCCCGCTCGCAGGAGCGTAGTTTCTCCTTTTCTGTTTCAACCGACTGTTAAAACATTTGGAATTTTCATCTTCACCCGCACCCCTCACACCCAAGGATTTTTAACTCACCTTTACTTTCGAACTGAGAGTTGCGGTGGATGGGGTTTTTGCCTCCCCCGGATGGTTGAAGGTTACGATTTTTTGTTTTTGGAAACCCACCACCTCCTTATTTCTATTATTATTTCTGCAAGAAAAGTATAAAAAGAGCTGGAGTGGAGGTGAGATTTGTGATCGGGGAAGCCTTTGACTCCTTCCTTCTCCGTCTTCCGCCTCTCTCTCTCTCTGATTAGTTCCTATCCAGCAGCAGATTGAAGCAGGAGATGATTCTTCTCAAGGTTTGTTCAGCAGCTTCACTTCTAGGCGAAGGCTTCATGAACCAAGTGACGTCAACCAACAAGGCTTCTCTCTCTCTCCTCTCTCTAACAATGAAAGTTGCTGTTAACAAGGGAAAAGAGAGAGAGAATTGTTTATACCATTTCAGTTCCAAATAAATGACCTATTAGCTCCTAAAGGAGCCAAGGGAGGGGGGAGTTGCTTCTTCCTTCCAAGAATACTGTAGCTTTGAGTTTGCACCGTTCATTTCCCCAGGAAAAAGTTAAGAAAGTTAAATGTTTTGTTTTGCTTTTAAAGGAAAACAGAACTGAAAACTTAATTTAAAAACGAGTTAAACTGGAGAAGAGGGAGCGTAGGTTAACTACCTTCACCCAAACTTTTATGCCCGTAAACTCAGAATTCGGTGGAAGTCTACATGCCAAACTAAATTCATATGCCAAGAATTCGAGGATACTAGGAACCCGAAATAAAAGCAGGACGCAAGACAGTCCCGGGATAATACGCTACTACTGCCCTTCCACGGGCAAATTAAACTAGCTGTAATGTTTAACTGAGTTAAAATTAAAAAATGAACGCCATTAAAGATAGTTTTTAAGTTATATATGAAAACTATAAAAAATAATCTCGATAGTTTTCTTTTTTCCAATTTTTGAGAGGTTAAAAAAAAAAAGCTAATTGTAGGAATTGAACACTTTTAAAAACCAAGACTGGTAGCTCCTTGCTCCATCTTTAAACGACACACGGGGTGTGCCATTTGTCTACCCGCAGAACCTCTTCCAACTTTCTCAGTTTTTTTACCTTTCCACTTTTTCCATCCAGTTCTCACTTCCCGCAATCAATCAAGTTAAGCTAAAGGTAAACCACAACACCCCATTCCCCCAGAATAGCTTCCTAAAAATGAAGCATTAAAAAAATAAAAAGACTTAACCTTGAGAACATATTATCACCCAAAAAGATATATAATTTTAAAAATAATTTAATCGAGCTAGTGCTTTTTCCCTGGGAACACACTGAATTCTCAAAGTTCATATAATTTTAAAATTGTGTAATTTATTCATGATGAAGATCAAGTGAAAATGAAGTTAAAGGAGAATAACTTGACCATATAAATATATTTTATACATATATATGTGGATAAATGTATTTTAAAAGATGCTATTGTTTTATGTTTCCTCTTCAGCCACTGGCTGTGATTTTAATTGTGCTGGAGGATCTTCATTAGTATTAACACATGGGGAGATTTCACAAAGCTGCTTCATTAGGGAAAAAAAAAAGCTTGGCAGACGAGGTCTTTTTGCATGCACTGAGAATGTCAGCCTTACCTCGGTCATTTGTAACATAATAAGTGCAAGTACAATGATTGCAATGCAGGAGCACTGGGGGAAGGGCAGAAATGCTGCCTGTCTAATAGGGATATCTGAAAAGAAGGCTGCTCATTACGTAGTAAAATGTATGCTAAAAATTAGTGAAGATGATGTCTCAGGAGACTGATGCTAAATAAATTAATGTGCTGATATGTTTTTAATTATTATTTTTGTAGTAGTTTATTTCCTTCTCAGGATTCACATTGAGCAGCAAAGCTGTGCTGGCACTTATTGATTTTTTTTCCCTGCCACATTCCCGGAATACAGATTTTAATCATTTCACTACACCACACTCAGTAATTTCATTAAAAACTGGAACCTTCCATCCCCAGAAAAGCATTTAATTTCAATGACATACAATTTCTGTCTTAGCAGCAAACTGTCTGTACAGTAAAAGCTGGCCTAAGGTTCAGATGCATAATTTAATCCTGAGTTTTCCATGCTCTGCATTCCTTTGAAGCTATAATTTGAGTAACTACCTAATAACTGTAATAAGGACAATAATTTCCTTATAATATATTATTAACTCATATTTAATTAACTCAGAGGCCAAGCTCTGTACATATATGACTGGGTCAATACTTCTTAAATCTCAAATTTTACTAATAATGCTCCAGAAGAAAAATATAGACTACAATGTAGGCATGAACGCTAGCATTTAGTTACTCCATCCAAACCAATATGCAAAAAAAATTTAATGCCTTTTTCTATAGCGGTGGTTATTACTCAAACAACAGTATTTTAAAACATTTGGAAGTAAACAATGAAATTCACTGATATTTCCATTGGCAAATAAGGTATTATTAATATTTTAAACAACCCATTACTGATGCTTTGCTAATTATTTGAGCTACTGCTGAAAATATTTAATTTTGAAAGCATTAAGAAAAAAGGGCTAGATTCAAGTTGTCTTAATTTTCATAAGAATTCTCTTAAAACACTTCTCTTAACAAAGCTAAGTGGCACACTGTAATGTGAATAATTAAGAATATTTTTACTTAAATATTTTAAACAATACAAAGCATGTTGTTTTGGTTCCAATAATATTGGCTTAGGAGGTGACACGCTGGTTTTCCAAACGGGGTTTCATAAGGATATGAAGTTTATATTGCCTGACTTTTAAAGAAGAAATCTATAAGGAAAAAACTCATAGAATAACATTCATTTATTAATTTAGACTGTGGAAATATGCCCCAACAACAGGAAAAAAGGTACATATGTAATGAAAGTGACTATTATAGAAAAGCTCATATAAAAAGTTTTTATCATTTTTCCTGAGTGATTTTAGAACTGTAATTCAAAAGTTTTATCTATATGTATATGTGTATATATCTTTTTTCAAGTTGAATCCACATACAACATATTTTCATTTCCTTGATTTTACAGTGAAGTAACAAAAAAGTGGGGGACTTAATGTCTTCAAAAGGTTGGAATAAGAGATAAAAATGGTGATAATGAAGAATTTGATCTTAGTGTCTTTTTAAGCACATTTAAAGAATATATTTTATCAAGGGTTCTTGATGGGAAATATTTTTGTGACATTCATGAATATGAACTTAGATGGAAATCAATAAAGTCATTAGTAAATGAAAAATTCACATTTGTATCTCTAAGATGGATTTTTTTATTTTGATAAAAAATAATAAAAGCTTTACTTTTTGTATTAAAATATATCTTTAAAATAATCAGGTTTTTTGGCAATTCAAATATATTAATTATCCAATGTAATCTATACTTTAAACTGATTTTTAAAAAATAATGGTAAATTATACATTTTAGATTTTACTCCAGGTATTTGGTAGTTTCTTACTAAAGAGAATTTGTGCTTAAGTCCTATTTTTTAATGACTCCCTCCCTTTCTTCATGCTATTGCATTTGATCATTTTAGAGATTAAAACATAGAGAGGGGAAAAGCAGAGAAAATAATTATTAAAGTTATAATTTGGACCCCGTACTTAGTCTTCTACCCAAGATCATCATTTAAATTAGTACCTCATCATGTATGGAATTGTGAAAGAATAATCAAGAAGATCTTTTCCAATTTTACTGATAATTCTAAAATTCTGTCTATATATGATATACACCAATCCAAAAGACTAATTATGCCACTACTATGTACTAAATTATTGCACTTTCTTCTGTAAAACACGATGTTTTTAAAACCAAGATAGAATTTCTTAAACAGGTAGATAAATGTCATCATTTACTACTATGGGTGTTGTACACGGTTCCTTACAGAGTAAAGAATTGCTATGTACAGAGAACAAAGTCTAGGAATGCTGACAACAAAAAAGCAAAAGTACAAGAGATCTCAATAGTAGAACAAGCTGGCCACTGTCAAATCTTGTTTCTGTTTCAATCAGTGCAAACTAATGAAGCTTTATTTGTTTCTACTCATTGAACAAACATTTGAGTGCTTGCTATATGTTATACACTGTGCTAGAGGCTGAAAAGAACATGAAAAGCTTACCTTCTGGCTGATGTTGAAAGTGTGAAATTCCTGAGAGATTAGAGACTCCTACAAATCATATTATAAAGGTACAAATATTAGAGTTATGTGAGAATAAAGAGGATGGGGCCCCAATTCTGACGAGAAGACTAAAAAAGGCTTTATCAAAAAGATACCATTTACACTGCATCACAAAAACTGAGAGTTTACCAGGCCAAGAAGCGGGAGAGGGGGACTTATAAGTGAAGAAAACTATAATCATAAATACACAGAACTCTTAGGTCTGGTGTCCATCCACTATGAGAAATGCAGCGTAACAGTTATATGCAGTGTGAGGTTTGGAATGAGAAGGATAAAGGCCAGAAAAGGAGGCTGGGACCGCTAACCACACCAACGTAATGTGGCTGAATTTATACTGAGAGCCCATGAAGATTAGTAAAGGAGTAACATGATCAATTTTGTTTTGAAGGAACAATAATTGTGAAAACAGTGCTAATGATGGACTGTAGTATGAGGAGATATTAGTCAACGTTAAGCCTGCTGCCAACAGTCCACGAAAAACATGGTGAAAGACAGTGGTACTGGAGATTTGGAGCCAGATGTTTGAGGTAAAATTTGGCTTTTTTACCTGAAAAAAACTGAGTTAAGGGAGAAGAAATGAAGGAGAACTACTGGGAGTTCTACTCAGGAACCTGGGTAAGTGGTGAAGTCATTAACTAATGTCTGGAATACAAAGGGGGAAACAAATCATAAGAAAATTTGGAAAAAGAACTTGAATTTTACAGCTCATTTTTTCTTAAATGCGATTATCAGAATCAATTGGAGAGCTTTTTCAAAATGTACACACCCAGGTCCAGTGCTCAGAGATTCACTAAGTCTCGGGGGGCCAAGTTATTATTTCTTTTTTTTTTTAACTCTACAGGTGCTTGTGATACACACCCTGATTAAGAACACTGCTATAAGCACAAGTTGATTATAAAGTTCATTTGGAAAATCAAACAAGAAAAGGCAAGAAAATTCTGCAAAAGAAGAGCACTGAAGCAGAGACCAGTCACATCAGATATTAAAGCATGTTCTAAAGCCTTTACAATATAACAGTTGGCACTTGAATAACAAAACTAATAGAATACAAAAGTGAGAAACTCACCCAAGTACATAAGAAAATTTATATAGATAAGGGCTGCTGTATCTCAAAGCAGTGAAGAAGAGGTATACTTTTACATAGTTTTTTTTAAATAGGTGGTATTCAGATGGCAAAAATACTATATAATGGTGTTACTGCCCATCTCTTAACAACTCTGTGTTCAGTGATGTCCCATTGGTAGCCTGAATTAGGCCATGGTGGGAATGTTCATACCACGGAAACTGACAAATACTGCAAATCAAAGCATGACTCAATGTTCTGTTCATAGTCTAGACTTAAGATAGTGATTAAAAAAATGTTAACAATGCAGATTAAACAACAGTAAATAAAATTGTAAGTAGCACCAAGAAAAAAAGGAGAAATATTTTTCCAATATGCAATGACTAGCATCAGTTTTAGCAAAGAAGTCACTCATGTCATTGACAAAAGTTCCAACATGTTTTTATCATTTCACTTTCATCATACTCATTTTCTTAAGCAAAAATATCAACCAACATTTATGTCAGAACAACATTCATTTAACAACTACAACTATATGTTGTCTATATATACGACTACAGACAAGAGTTTGGCAAAAAATTAACTCAAGCCTTCTGTGACAATCAATTGGCTATTTGGATTTTATAATAAAGAGTATTGTATACTTTGGAAAGCCTGGTGGCATAGTGGTTAAGAGCTATGGCTGCTAACCAAAAGCTCAGCAGTTCGAATCCACCAGGCACTTCTTAGAAACTCTACAGGGCAATTCTACTCTGTCCTATAGAGTTGCTATGAGTTGGAATTGACTCAATGGCAATGGGTTTATTGTATACTTTATTATTACTTGCAAATCGTGTGCTATAGATATGTTGTCTCAGTGAAATGTATAAGCTTATGTATGTATACATTTTATCGCTGGAAAGTCTGTTATTAAACATTTACTAGCATATCATTGTTGGGGAGAGAGCGTAACTGGTAACCCTTAAGGAGTGCACAGTCCAATTGGGCGAAATTCACACCCCGAAGTATCTGATTTTGTTCTTATTAGGTGCCTTCGAGTTGGTTCCGACTCATAATGACCCCATGTACCACAGAACAAAACACTGCCTGGTCCTGCGCCATCCTTACAATCCTTGTTATGCTTGAGCCCATTGTTGTAGCCACTGTGTCAATCCATCTCATTGAGGGTCTTCCTCTTTTTCGCTGATCCTCTACTTTAACAAGCATAATGTCCTTCTCCAGGGACTGATCCCTCCTGACAACATGTCCAAAGTATGTAAAGATGCAGTCTTGCCATCCTTGGTTCTAAGGAACATTCTGGTTGTACTTCTTCCAAGATAGATTTGCTCGTTTTTTTTGGCAGTCCATGGTATATTCAATATTCTATATCTGATACAATGTGATAAATACTCAAATAGAGGTATTCCAAGTAAAATGAGTTGAAATATTATTCAGCCATACAAAGGAATGAAGTACTGATACATGCTACATCATGAAGTTTGAAAGCATTATGCTAAGTGAAAAAGCCCGTCATAAAAGACCACATACTATGTGATCCCATTTATATGAAAGTCCAGAATAGAGAAATCTATAGAGACAGAGGAAACCCTAGTGGTGTAGTGGTTAAGAGGAATAGCCGCTAACCAAAAAGTCAGCAGTTCAAATCTACCAGGCGCTCCTTGGAAACTCTATGGGGCTGTTCTACTCTGTCCCATAGTGTTGCTATGAGTCGGAATTGGGTTGGGTTTGGTTATTATAGAGACAGAAAGTAAATTAGTAGTTGCTAAACGACTGGGGAGGAAGGTGTGGAGGGGGAGGGGGTGATAGCTAAAGGTACAGGGCTTCTTTTTATTTTTTACTATTGGAGTTATACACACAGACACACATATATAAAAGAAAATTTGCCATTTTAGTCTTTTTTGAGTGTACAATTCAGAGACGTTAATTACATTCATCATGTGGTGCAACCATCACCACTATCCATTTCCAAAGTTTTCACCACCCAAAAAGACTTTTTTCTTTGAGGTGATGAAAGTGTTTTAAAATTGAATGCAGTGATGATTGTACATATCCATAAATATACCAAAAACCATTGAAAAAAAGGAAAATGAGTGATTACTTTTCTGGGTAAAGGGAAGAGAAGGCATATTTTCAATGTGTGAAAAATTCCACCACATAGTGATTAACCCTTCTTTGTTTTATAGTTTTTCTGATATATTATCTTTAGCATTAAAATCCATACCAATTTAGCCCTCAAGAATAGCTTCAAACTGTTGAAGGTACAGAGACATGCCATTTGAGCAAGCTGCTGAAATCATAAAAATGATCTTTTTTAAGGTCATGAAGAAATGTTTTTATCTCATATCTGATTTCAAAAAATTCATACGACTACTTTCCCCCTTAACTGTGAGCATATTTCAGGTTGGAAAATTAGAGTTCTATATTCACTACTCATTTATTTTCACAGCATTCTGGAAAATGTACACTCAAGGGACCAAAACTCAATCATGAGCACAATTTTCATTAGTTCCTTTAACAACTGAATCAAAATCAGAGTTCACATTGTTTATAGACATGTGTGGCCTGGAAGTAATGCAGTGTGAAAATTAATATTCAGGTGCAGTCTCTTCAGTGCAGTGATGTTCTTCTCCTATAGCTGGTACTCTGTCAGTATCCCAATTACACTTTTTCCAGCAACCTTTCTGACTCACATAGTAATCACTAATCAGAAAATATTCATTATTCAAATAAAAAAATCTCCGCCCCATTAGCATGAATTGTCAGTGATTAAAAATGAACAATAAAACCTCCCAAAAACAACAACAAAAAAGCCCTGGAACAGACAGCTTAACTGAGGAATTTTGCCAAATATCCAGAGAAGAATTGATACCAATCAGACTCAAACTCTTCAAAAACATACAAGAGGAAGGAATACTCCCTAACTCATTCTGTGAAGCCAGCATTATCCTGATTCCAAGGCGAGACTAAGACATCACAAGAAAACTACAGACCAATATCCTGCATTAATATAGATGCAATAATTCTCAACAAAATCCTAGTGAACAGAATCCGGCAATATATTAAAAGAATTATACACCATGACGAAGCAGGGTTTATTCCAGGAATGCAAGGATGGTTCAACATTAGAAAATCAATATAATATGCCACTCAATAGAACAATGAAAACCAACCACATGATCCTCTCAATAGACACAAAAAAGGCATTTGATAAAATCCAACACACTTTTCTGATAAAAACTCTCAACAAGACAGGAATAGAAGGGGAATTCCTTAACATGATTAAGAGTATCTCTGAAAAACCAACTGCCAACATTATACTCAATGGAGAAACACTAAGACCCTTTCCCTTGAGAACGGGCATGAAACAGGGATGCTGCCTATCACGTCTATTCAATAACACACTACAAGTCCTAGCAAGAGCAATAAGGCAAGAAAAAGAAATAAAGGTTATCCAAATTGGAAAGGAAGAAGTAAAACTCTCTCTATTCGCAGATGACATGATCCTATACATAGAAAATCCCCCAAAATCTACAAGAAAGCTGCTAGACCTCATAGAAGAATTCAGCGAAGTTGCAGGGTACACATCAATACACACAAAAAACAATTGTTTCCACACACCAACAAGGAGAAATCTGAAAAGGAAATCAAGAAAACAATACCATTTACAATGGCAACTAAAGAAATAAGATACCTGGGAATAAACCCAATCAGGGATGTAAAGGATTTATACAAAAAAAAAAAAGTAAAACATGGCTGCAAGAGACTAAAACAGACCTAAATAAATGGAAAGATAATCCACACTCATGGAATTGGAAGACTGAATACTGTGAAAATATTAATACCACGCAAAGTGATCTATAGAATGAATGCAATCCTAATCAAAATTCCAACAGCATTCTTTACAGAAATGGAAAACTAATCCTCAACTGTATATGGACAGGAAAGAGACACAGGTTAACTAATGCAATTTTAAAGAACCAAAGTAGGAGGCCTCAAAATTCCCAATTTCAAAAAATGCAGTACAACCACAGTAACCAAAGTAGCCCGAAACTCGCTTAATGATGGATACATAAATGAATGGAATAAAACTGAGAGCCCAGGAATAAATCTATGTATCTATAGACAACTGATTTTCGACAAGGTTGTTAAGTTCATTCAATGGGGAAGGAACAGTCTCTTCCACAAATGGTGCTGGCAACATTGGATTTCCACTTGCAGAAAAATAAAGCAGGACCCCCACCTCACACTACACAAAAACGAATTCAAAATGGATCAACGGCCTAAATGTTAAAGCTAAAACCATAAAGTTCTTGTAAGAAAACTTACGGGCAAAAAGATGGGCCATAGCTAGTTTGTTTTGCTTTTTTTTTTTTTTTAATTGTACCTTGGAGGAAGGTTTACAAAGTTGCTTCTCATTAAAAAATTAACACACATATTGTTTTGTGACACTGGTGCCAACCTCATGACAGGTCAATACTCTCCTGTTCTCAACCTTGGGTTCCCCGTTATCAGCTTGCTTGTCCCCTTCTGTCTTCTCATCCTTGCCCCTAGGCTGGTGTGCCCATTTAGTCTCACTTTGTTTTATGCTCTGGTCTAATCTTTGGCTGAAAGGTGAATCTCAGCAGTGAGTTTAGTACTGAGCTAAAAAGGTAACCAGACACCATACTCTCGGGGTTTTTCCAGTCTCTGTCAGACCAGTAAGTTTGGTCTTTTTTTGTCATCACTTAGAATTTTGCTTTACATTTTTCTCCACCTCTGTTCGGGACCCTCTATTGTGATTCCTGTCAGAACGGTAGCTGGTCGTATCCAGGCACCACCTAAATGTACTGGACTCAAATCTGGTAGAGGCTATGCTACTTGTGGTCCATTAGTCCTTTGGATTAATCTTTCTCCTGTGTCTTTGGTTTTCTTCATTCCCCCTTGCTCCAGACAGGATGAGACCAGTGGAGTATCTTTAGATGACCACTCACAAACTTTTAAGACCCCAGACACTACTCACCAAAGCAGGATGTAGAACATTTTCTTTATAAACTATGTTATGCCAATGGACCTGTAGATGGTCCCCACAGCCCTCAGCCCAGTAATTCAGTCCCTTAGGAAGTTTGGCTATATCTGTAGAGCTTCTATGACCTTCCCTTGGTTAAGCTGGGCTGGCTTCCCCAATATTGTATACTGCCTTCCCCTTCACCAAAGTTACCACTTATCTATTGTCTATTTAGTGTATTTCCATACCCACACTTCCCCTCCCTCATAACCATCAAAGATTGTTTCTTTTTGTGTGTAAACCTTTTCATGAGTTTTTATAGTAGTAGTCTCAAACACTATTTATTCTTTTGTGATTGGCTTATTTCCCTCAGCATAATGCCTTCCAGATTCATCCATGTTGTGAGACATCTCACAGATTCATCATTGTTCTTTATCATTGCATAGTACTCCATTGTGTGTATGTACCACAGTTTGTTTATTCATTCATTCATCTGTTGATTGGTACTTTGTATACATCTTTTTGCTATTGTGAACAATGCTGTAATGAACATGGGTGTGCATATGTCTATTCATGTGAAGGCTCTTATTTCACTAAGATATATTCCTAGGAGTGGAATTCCTGGATCATATGGTATTTCTATTTCTAGCTTTTTAAGGAAGCACCACATCATTTTCCAAATGGTTGTACTATTTTGGATTCCCACTCACAGTGCATAAGGGTTCCAGTCTTGCCACAGCCTCTCCAACATTTATTATATTCTCTTTTTTAAAATTCGTGCCAGTAATGTTGGGGTGAGATTGTATCTCATTGTGGTTTTGATGTGCATTTCTCCATTGGTGATCCCAAGCTTTTCCTCATATGTCTATCAGCCACTTGAATGTCTTCTTGGTGAAGTGTCTGTCCATATCCTTTGCTCATTTTTTAATTGGATTATTTGTCCTTTTGTTTTAGAGGTGTTGGATTTTCCTATAGAATTTAGAGATTAGATCTTTGTTGGATTTTTCATAGCCAAAAATTTTTCCTCAGTCTGTATATTCACTTTTTACTCTTTTGGTGAATTCTTTTGACGAGTATATGTTTTAATTTTTAAAAGATCCCAGTTATCTAGCTTATTTTCTGGTGTCTATGTATCTTTTTTAAATTGTAATTTAGATGAAGGTTTGCAAAACAATTAGTTTCTCATCAGTTAGTACACACATTGTTTTATGGCATTGGTTAACAACCCTATGACATGTCAACACTCCCCTTCTCAACTCTGGGTTCCCTATTAACACCTTTCCTACTCCCTCCTGCCTTCCAGTCCCTGACCCAGGGCTGGTGCACCCCTTTAGTCTTGTTTTGTTCCATGGGTCTATTCAATCATTGGCTGAAGGGTGAACCTCAGGAGTGACTTCATTACTGAGGTGAAAGGGTGCATGGGGGCCATCGTCTCAGGGTTTCTCCAGTTTCTGTCAGGCCAGCAAGTCTGATCTTTCTTTTTCAGTTAGAACTTTATTCTACGTTTTTCTCCAACTCTGTCAGGGACCTTCTATTATGATCCCTGTCAGTACAGTTCGTGGTATCCGGGCAACATCTAGTTTTACTGGACTCATTCTGGTGGAGGCCATGGTAGATATGGTCCGTTAGTCCTTTGGGATAATCTTTCCCTTGTATCTTTAGTTTTCAGCATTCTTCCTTGCTCCCAAAGTAGTGAGACCAGTGGAGTATCCTAGATGGCCCCTCACAGGCTTTTAAGACCCCAAATGCTACTCACCAAGTAGAATGTAGAACATGTTCTTTATAAACTATGTTAAGCCAACTGAGCTAGATGTTCCAGGAGATAATGGTCCCCACAGCCCTCAGCCCAGCAATTAGGTATCTCAGGGAGTTTGGATGTGTCTATGGAGCTACCATGACCTTGCCTTGTACAGGTTGTGCTGGCTTCCCCAGTACTGTGTACTGTCTTACCCTTCACCAAAGTTTCCACTTATCTATTAAGTGTTTTTCCATCCCCACCCCTCCCCTCCCTCATAACCATCTGTCTCAGTCATCTAGGGCTGCTATAACAGAAATACCACAAGCGGATGGCTTTAAAAAAGAGAAGTTTATTTTCTCACAGTAAGTAGGCTAACAGTCCAAATTCAGGGTGTCAGCTCCAGGGGAAGGCATTCTCTCTCTCTCAGCCTTCTCATCAATCTTTCCCCGGAGTGGGAGCTTCTCAGTGCAGGGACCCCGGGTCTAAAGGATGCACTCTGCTCCTGGTACTGCTTTCTTGGTGGTATGAGGTCCCCAACTCTCTGCTTGCTTCCTTTTCCTTCAGAGATAAAAGGTAGTGCAGGCCACACCACAGGGAAATTCCCTTTACATTGGATCAGGGAGGTGACCTGAGTAAGGGTGGTATTACAATCCTACCCTAATTCTCTCAACATAAAATTAAAATCACAAAATGGAGGAAAACTACACAATACTGGGAATCATGGCCTTACCAAGTTGATTCACACATTTTTACGGGGACATAATTAAATCCATGACACCATCAAAGATTGTTTCTTTTTTATGTATACCTTTTCATGAGTTTTTATAGTAGTGGTCTTATATAATATTTATCCTTTTGTGATTGACTTATTTCACTCAGCATAATGCCCTCCAGATTCATCTATGTTATGTTTCACAGATTCATCACTGCTCTTTATCGTGTGTAATACTCCATTGTGTGTATGTACCACAGTTTGTTTATCCATTCATCTGTTGATGGGGATCTAGCATGTTTCCATCATTTTGCTATTGTGAAAAATGCTGCACTGAACATGGGTGTGCATATGTCTATTCATGTGATGACTCTTATGTCTCTAGGATAGATTCCTAGGAATGGGATTGCTGGATCATCAGGTATTTCTATTTCTAGCTTTCTAAGGAAGTGCCATATCGTTTTCCAAAATGGTTGTATCATTTTGTATTCCCACGAGCGGTGCCTAAGAGCTCTGAAATCCCTGCAGCATTTCCAACATTTATTATTTCCTGCTAATATTGTTGACATAAGATAGTATCTCATTGTGGTTTTGATTTGCATTTCTCTAACAGCTAGAGATAGTGAGCACTTCTTCATGTGGTTGTTGGCTGCTTAAATGTCTTTTTGGTGAAGTATCTCTTCATTTCCTTTGCCTATTTTTTAATTGAATTATTTCTCTTTTCATTGTAGAGATGTTGGATTTTCTTATAGATTTTAGAGATTAGACCTTTGTCTGTTTTGTAACAGCCAAAATTTTTTTCCCAGTCTATAGGTTCCCTTTTTACTCTTTTAATGAATTCTTTTGATGAACATAACTGTTTAATTTTTAGAAAATCCCAGTTATCTAGCTTATCCTCTGGAGCTTGTGTGTTGTTGGCTGTGATTTATATCCTGTTAATGCTGTGTATTAGGGCCTCTAGCATTCATCCTATTTTCTCTTCTATGAAGTTCATGGTTTTGGGATTTATATTTAGATCCATTTTGAGTTAGTTTTTCTATACAGTGTGAGGTATAGGTCCTGTTTCTTTTTTTTGCAGATGGATATCCAGTTTCGTCAGAACCATTTGTTAAAAAGACTGTCTTTTCCCCATTTGGTGACTTTGGGCTCTTGTCAAAGATCAGGTGGCCACAGGTGGGTGGATTTACAACTGGATTCTCAATTCTGTTCTATTGGTCAATGTATCTGTCGTCGTACCAGTACCAGGCTGTTTTGACTTCTAAAGCTGTATACTAGGTTCTGAGGTCAGGGTGTGTGAGTCCTCCTACTTTATTCTTCTTCTTCAATAGTGCTTTACTGATCCGGGGCTCCTTCCCATTCAATACGAAGTTAATGATAAGTTTTTCCATCTCTTTGAAGAATGTTATTGGTATTTAGATGGTATTGCATTGTATTTGTAAATCGCTTCGGGTAGAATTGTCATTTTCAAAATGTTGAGTCTACCTATCCATGAGTATGGTATGTTTTTCCATTTATGTAGATCTCTTTTGGTTTCTTCCAATAATGTTTTGTAGTCTTCTTTCTATAGGTCTTTAACATTTCTGGTTAGATTTACTCCCAAGTATTTTTATTTTTTTAGGGGCTATTATAAATGGTATTGTCTTCCTGATTTCCTTTTCATCATTCTTTTTATTGGTATATAGGAAACCAACTGATTTTTGTATGTTTATCTTGTATCCTGCTAAACTGCTGAATCTTTCTATTAGTTTCAGTAGTTTTCCTGTGGAGTCTTTTGGGTTTTCTATGTATATCATATCATCCGCAAATAGGGAGAGTTTAACTTCTTCATTACCAATTTGGATGCCTTTTATTTATGTTTCTTGCCTTACTGCTCTAGCTAGGACTTCCAACACAATGTTAAATAGGAGTGGTGATAAAGGGCATCCTGGTATTCTTCCTGATCTCAAGGAGAATGTTTTCAGCCTCTCTCCATTAAGAATGACGTTGGCCATTGGTTTCGTATAGATGTCCTTTATTATGTTGAGAAATTTTCCTTCTATACCTATTTTACTGAGAGTTTTTATTAGCAATGGTGTTGGACTTTGTCAAATGTCTTTTCCACATCGATTGAGATGATCTTGTGATTCTTTTCTTTCCTTTTATGTGGTGGATGACGCTGATGGATTTTCTAATGTTGAACCATCTTTGCATACCTGGTATGAATCCTGCTTGGTCGTGGTGTATTATTTTTTTGATATGATGCTGAATTCTATTGGCTAGAATTTTGTTGACAATTTTTGCATCTATATTCATGAGAGATGTTGGTCTGTAATTTTCTTTTTTTGTGGTGTCTTTGCATTGTTTTTGTATCAGGGTTATGCTGGCTTCATAGAATGACTTCAGAAGAATTGCTTCCTTTTCTATGATCTGAAATAGTTTTAGTAGTACTGGTATAAGCTCTTTTCTGAATGTTTCGTAGGATTCTCCGTTAAAGCCATTTGGGCCAGGGCTTTTTTTGGTTGGGAGTTTTTTTTCTTAATGCTTTTTCAATCTTTTGTTATGGGTCTGTTCAGACTTTCAACATCATTTTATGTTAGTTTGGGGAGGTAGTGTGTTTCTAGGAACTTGTCCATTTTCTCTAGGTTTTCAAACTTATTGGAGTATACTTTTTCATAATACTCTGTTATGATCCTTTTTATTTCAGTTGGGTCTGTTGTAATGTCCCCAGTTTCATTTCTTATTTGGGTTATTTGCATCCTCTCCTGCTTTTCCTTTGTCAGTCTGGCCAGTGGTTTGTCGATTTTGTTGATTCTTTCAAAGAACCAACTTTTGGTTTTGTTGATTCTTTCTATTGTTTTTCTATTCTCTATTTCATTTATTTCTGCTCTGATCTTTATTATTTCCTTTCTTCTGGTGGCTGTGGGCTTCTTTTGCTGTTCTCTTTCTATTTGTTCAAGTTGTGTAGCTAATGTTTTAATTTTGTCCATTCTTTTTTGATGTGTGCATCTAGTGCTATAAATTGACCTCTGAGGACTGCCTTTGCTGTGTTCCAAAGGTTTTGGTATGATGTGTTTTCATTCTTTTTTTAATTAATTTTTATTGTGCTTTAAGTGAAGGTTTACAAATCAGGTCAGTCTCTCACAGAAAAATTTACATACACCTTGCTATACAGTCCTAATTGCTCTCCCTCTGATGAGATAGCACAGTACTTCCCTCTACTCTTCATTCTCATTTGATTATAGGAATTTTTTTTTTTAATTCCATCTCTGAATTCTTCTATTACCCAGTGATTTTTAAGCAGGGTGTTATTCAGTTTCCATGTAATTGATTTTTTTTTTTTCCTTGCTCTTCCTGTTGTTAATTTCTACTTTGGTGGCATTGTGGTCAGAGATGATACTTTGTATTATCTCAGTCTTTTGGATTTTGTTGAGGGTTGCTCTGTGACCTAAGATGTAGTCTATTCTGGAGAACACTCCATGTGTGTTGGAAAAGAATGTGTTCTTTGCAGCTGTTGGGTGGAGAGTTCTATATATAATATATATGAGATCAAGTTGGCTGATTGTGCTCTTTAGCTCTGCTGTATCTTTGTTGAGTTTCTTTTGAGATATTCTGTCCTTTACTGAGGGTGGGGTGGCACGCTGAAGTCCTTTACTGTTATTGTGGAAATGTCAATTTTTCTTTTCAGTGCTATTAGAGTTTGTTTTATGTATTTTGGAGCCTTGTCATTGGGCGTGTAGGTATTTATTATGGTTAAGTCTTCCTGATGGATGGACACTTTAATCATTATATAGTGCCCTTCTTTGTCTTTTATGGTGGAGTGGATTTTGCTTTAAAGTCTATTTATCTGAGATTAGTATTGCCACTCCTCCCTTTTTTCGGTAGTTATTTGTTTGATACATATTTTTTCTATCCTTTGATTTTTTAATAAATTTAAACCTTTGTTTCCAAGGTGTGTCTCTTGTAGACAGCATATTGATGAATCCTGTTTTTTTATCCAGTCTGTAACTCTGTGTTTCTTGATGGGTGCATTTAGGCCATTTACATTCAGTGTAATTATTGATAGGTGTGAGTTATAGGTTATTATAGGTTAATTGCTGTCATTTGGTAGTGCTTTTTTTGTGTGTGTGGTGTTAATTTGTTCCTCTTACTATCCTGTGCTGAGTTCCTTTTGTTTGTGGATTTCTTTTTTATTTCTTTTGTTTTTATTGAGACTTAATGTTTTTCTTCCTTATTTTGAGAAACAGGTTTGTTAACTTTCTTTGCAGTTACCTTAAAATTTACCCTTATTTTCCTAGGTTTACCAGAAAATTACTACTTGGTATCGCCTTGCTTTACTCTCCATTAGAAAGTTCTATACCTACACCATTTATTCCATCTTTAATTGTTCTGATTTCATTGTCATTTACAGGTTAACCTCTCTGGTTTCCTGCTGCAATTCTTTTGGTTTTACACAGTCCTCGAGAGTTCATGTCCTACGTTTGTATCTGGCTGGTACAATCTTACATCCTAGATTCAGGCTGTGGCCTGATGTTGTTTGTTCTCAGACCGAAGGACTCCGTTCAATAATTCTTGTAGGTTTGGTTTGGTTTTTACATATTCCCTTAATTTCTATTTATCTGGAAATGTCCTAAATTCACCATCATATTTGAATGAAAGTTTTGTGAGATATATTATTCGTGGTTGTGAATTTTTTTCTTTCAAGGTTTTATATATGTCATTCCATTGCCTTCTTGCCTGCATGGTTTCTGCCGAATAATAAGTCTTATTGTTTCTCTTCTGCATGTGACTTTTGTTTTTCTCAAGCTGCTCTCAGGATTTTTTCTTTGTCTGATTTTAGTGAGTGTGATTATGATATGCCTTGGTGTTTTTCTTTTGGGTTATATCCTATATGGGGTTTGTTGAGCTTCTTGGATGGTTAGCTTTACATCATGCATGATATTAGGGAAGTTTTCTGTCAGCAATTCTTCAGTGATCCTCCCTGTGTTTTCCCTTTTCTCTCCCTGTTCTGGAACTCCGATCACTCATAAATTTTTGCCTTTCATTCCATCACACATAATTCTCAGGGTTTCCTTATTTTTCTTTGTTCTTTTTCTGATTTTTCCTCAGACAGAGTTGTAACCAAGTGTTTGCCTTCAATTTCACTGATCCTGTCTTCTGTCATTTCAGATTTGCTCCTCAGCCCTTTTGTGACACTGTCCATTTCTGCAATCTTGTTATTTATCTTTTGAATTTCTAATTGTTGTTTCTGTGTGATTTCTAGCTGGGAACTTATTTTGGCATTTTTTTTCCTGTTTTATGTTCCTGAATTCTTCCATTACTTATCTGTATTTTCCATAAATTTGCCTGCCTTTTGCATAAATTTGCCTGTTTTTTTGTCATTTTTATCTACTTTTTACTTCAACTCTTGGATAGCTCTGAATATTAGAAATTTTAATACCCTCTCAGGTATGTAGTTCTAGTACCTTTTCTTCTACTGGAAAGTCATCTGGTATCCTTTTTTTAAATGTGTTTTAATATTGTCTGCTGTCTTCAGAACATTCAATAGTTATTTTCTTCATTTCTTGATTTTAAGTTTGTTTTGTCCTGGGTTTTTTTGTTTTATTTGGCTGTGTCTGAGCAGGTGGGCTATATGTTCTTTGTTGTTTGCTCGTCTGTAGTCATGATACATTTCGCCTCCTTTCCAATGGGCAGGGCTAGTCACTCATCTATGATGCAGCAGGGCAGGTCCAGCTGAAGGGGAGGGGCTGGGATGGGTTGTTTGTGGCACATAATAGGGCCGACAGGGTGGTCCTGGAATCAGTGCTAGGCAAGTTCTGGTAGGCTGGACCTCTGCTGCTCGGAGGTGTGATGTTCAGCGCATGGTGCAGGTAGGTAGGAAAGATGGGGGAGGCTCTGATATATGGAGCAAATATGGGTATGGGAAAGAGGAGAAACAAACAGGAGCCAAAAACAAACAAACTATGGGGGGAAAAGTGCAAAGGGAGCTTACCATTGAAATGGAAAGATGAGAAACTGAGAAATAGAGAAAAGGGAAAAAAAGTAATGAAATAAAAATTTGGAAAAGGAGAAAGAAAAGCCCCCAGGGTTCCCAGTGGTCAGCCATGAAGACCATGTATGATGTCACACAGCCCCACATATTCAGGAGACAGGAAAAGATGGTAAGTATGGGCATAGGAGAATTTAGAAATGAAGAAAGACAGAAAGGGAAAAAGAGAGAAGAAAAAAAAAGAAAGAAAAAAAATGCCCCCAGGGATCCCGCCTATATGGCTATGCAGACTGGGTGAGTGGCTCCTGTTCCGTGCAGTGCAGCCTGGCTAGAAGTGGCTCCCAAGTGCAAAAAGAGAAGAAAGCAAACAAACAGAACAAGACAAAATAAAACAAAACAAGCAAAAAAAACCCAGGTATCCCACCAGTGTGCTGATGCAGGCTGAGGGAGTGGTTCCCCAGTCGAGCAGGGCTTCACAGCCTTTCATGAATAAGCAAATATGGCACACAGAGCCAGATATTTGAGAGAAAGGAGGGGGAGTTGGTGGGAGGCATGGAAGAACTCAAAAGAGACGGAAAGAAGCCACGCCAGCTCAAGGATCCGGCCAGTGTGGGCAAGACGAATCCAGGTGGCATAGATGCTATACTTCCCAGCCAGCCAAGCCACCGCAGCCAACCAGAAAACTTGCAGGTATAGCACTGTGGAGAGGATTAGGGGTGGGAAAGTGTGTATCATTGGTTACTGGGTTCTCTGTCTCCTGCTGGGAGCTCCATGAAGCTGCTTTCCCTTGCTCCCCATCAGCCAATCTCTGACAGGAGTCCAAGATGGCGAATCTGTGCTGCATCAGCTGATAAGGAACCTCCTCAAGTATCTCTCCTTGCTCTCTGTCCTCTGTCAGGTTCTAATTCCATTCAGTGTTTGGCTGAGTTCTTTATCTCTTCATTTAACACTTCAGGTCCCAGGAACGATGTTTGTCTGTTTTACTTAGTTCTTTGGGTCTTTGCTGTGCAGGGACGGTGTGCTGATTCTGTCTGTGGCGCCATGTTGGTGGGAAGCCCTGTGTATTGTTAATTATGGTTTGTATCCTGTTAATGCTGTGTATTAGGGCCTCTAGAGTTGACCCTAACTTTTCCTTTGTTATCTTTATAGCTTTGAGTTTTATATTTAGATCTTTGATCCATTTTGAATTAGTTTTAGTGTATGGTGTGAGGTATGGGTCTTATTTCATTTTTTTGCAGACGGACATCCAGTAAAAGATTGTTTTTTCCCCATGTGATGGACTCTGGGCCTTTGTTGACAATCCAGTAACTGTAGGTGAATGGATTTACGTTTGGGCTCTGAATTCTGTTCCACTGGTCAATGTGTCTATGGTTGTACCAGTACCAGGGTGTTTTGACTACTGTACCTGTATTTATAGTAGGTTCTGAGGTCAGGTAGTGCAAATCCTCCAACTTTATGCTTCTCCAATAGTGCTTTACTTATCTGGGGCTTCTTTCCTTTCCATATAAAGTTAATGATTAGTTTTTCCATCTCTTTAAAGAATGCTGTTGGTATTTGGATTGGGACTGCATTTTACTTGTTGATTGCTTTAGGTAGAATTCATATTTTCAAAATGTTAAGTCTTCATATTCATAAGCATGGTATGTTTTTCCATTTATGTAAGTCTTTTTTGGGTTCGTGCAGTAGTGTTTTATAGTTTTCTCTGTATGGTTAGATTTATTCCTAATATTTTATTTTTTTAGGGGCTATCATAAATGCTTTTGTTTTCCTGATTTCCCTTTTGTAGTACTCATTACTGGTACATAGGACTCCAACTGATTTTTGCACATTTATCTTGCATACTGCTACTCTGCTGAGTCTTTCTATTAGATCAAGTAGTTTTCTCATGCAGTCTTTTGGGTTTTCTATGTATAGGATCATCCCCCTGTGCCTGTCATTTTGTCATACTATGGAGGCTTGGGTATTGCTGTGATGCTGGAAGCTATGCCACTGGAATTCAAATATCAGCAGTGTCACACATGGTGGACAGGTTTCAGCTAAGCTTCCAGACTAAGACAAAGTAGGAAGAAGGACCTGGTGGTCTACTTCTGAAAAGAATTAGTCAGTGACAACCTTATGAATAGCAACCAAACATTGTCAGATATAGTGTCGGAAGATGAGCCCCTCCAGTTGGAAGGCACTCAAAAGATGGCTGGGGAAGAGCTACGCCTCACAGTTGAGTTGGCTTTAATTACGTGGATAGAGTCAAGCTTTTGGAATCTCCATTTGCTGATGTGGCATGACTTAAACGAGACGAAATAGCTGCAAACATCCGTTAATCATCAGAACCTGGAATGTATGAAGTACGAATCTAGGAAAATTGGAAACTGTCAAAAAATGTAATGCATAAACATCGATATCCTAGGCATTAGTTAGCTGAAATGGACTGGTATTAGCCATTTTTCATAAAACAATCATATGCTCTACTATGTCAGGAATGGCAACTTGAAGAGGAATGGTGTTGTATTCATCATCAAAAAGAACATTCCGTATGCCTACAAGGAAGACCAGTTAATATGACTCCTACTCAAATTTACACACCAACCACTACAGCCAAAGATGAAGAAATTAAAGATTTTTATAAACTTCTGCAGTCTGAAATTAATTGAACATGCAATCGGGTTGCATTGAAAATTAATAGCTATTGGAATGCGAATGCTGGAAACAAAGCGGGATTAGTAGTTGAAAAGTTGGACTAGGTGACAGAAATGATGCTGGAGATCGCATGATAGAATTTTGCAAGACCAACTACCTATTCATTGCAAATGCCTTTTTTTAACAACATAAACAGCAACTATATATGTAGATCTCGCCAGATGGAATACACAGGAATCAATCTGACTACATCAGTGCAAAGAGACAATGGAAAAGCTCAATATAATCAGCCAGAACAAGGCAACAGGCCAACTGTGGAACAGACCATCAATTTCTCATATGTAAGTTCAAAAAAAAAATTTTTTTTTTTAAGTTCAAGTTCACGCCGAAGAAAATTAGAATTCAAAGTACACTCTAGAGTATACACCACCTGAATTTAGAGACCATCTCAAGAATAGATTTGACGATTTGAACACTAATGACTGAAGACCAGACAAGTTACAGAATAACATCAACGACATCATACATGAAGAAAGTAAGAGATCTATAAAAAGGACAGAAAGGAAAGACCAAAATGGATCTCAGAAGAGACTCTGAAACTTGCTCTTGGATGTCGAGTAGCTAAAGCAAACAAGAAATGATGAAGAGAAAGAGATGAACAGAAGATTTCAAAGGGTGGCTCAAAAAGACAAAGTAAGTACTATTTTGAAATGTGCAAAGACCTGGAGATAAAAAACAAAAAAGGAAGAACACGCTCGGCATTTCTCAAGCTGAAGAACTGAAGAAAAAATTCAAGCCTCGAGTTACAATATTAAAGGAATCTAAGGGGAGAATATTAAATGACACAGGAAGCATCAAAAGAAGAGGGAAGGAATACATGGACTTACTGTACCAAAAAGTATTGGACGATTTTCAACCATTTCAGGAGGCAACATATGATCAGGAGCTGATGGTACTGAAGGAAGAAGTCCAAGCTGCACTGAAGGCATTGATGAAAAACAAGTCTCCAGGAATTGACAGAATAACAATTGAGATGTTTCAACAATTGGATGCAGCACTGGAAGTGCTCACTTCTTTATGCCAAGTAACGTGGAAGACAGCTACCTAGCCAACCCACTGGAAGAGATCCATATTTACGCCTATTCCAAAAAAAGGTGACCGAACCAAATGCGAAATTATCAAACAGTATCATTCATATCACATGCAAGTAAAATTTTGCTGAAGATCACTCAAAAGCAGATGCAGTGTATCTACAGGGAACTGTCAGAAATTCAAGCTGGATTCAGAAGAGAACATAGAGCCAGAGATGTCATTGCTGGTGTCAGATGGATCCTTGCTGAAAGCAGAGAATACCAGGAAGATGTTTACCTATGTTTTATTAACTATGCAGATGCATTTGACTGTGTGGATCATAACAAATTATGCATAACATTTTGAAGACTTATAATTCCAGAACACTTAATTGTGCTCATGAGGAACCTGTTCCTAGATCAAGAGACAGTTACTCAAACAAAACAAGGGGATACTGTGTAGTTTAAAGTCAGGGAAGGTGTGCATCAGGGTTGTATCCTTTCACCATACTTACTCTATCTCTATCCTGAGGAAAGAATCAGAGAAGCTGGACTATATGAAGAAGAATGGGGCATCAGGATGGTTGGAAGACTCATTAACAAGCTGCATGATGCAGACAACACAACCTTGGTTGCTGAAAGGGAAGAGGATTTGAAGCACTTACTGATGAAGATCAAAATCTACAGCCATTGGTATGGATTGCATCTCAACAAAAAGAAAACAAAAATCCCCATGACTGGACCAATAAGCAATGTTATGATAAAGGTAGAAAAGATCGAAGTTATCAAGAGTTTCATTTTACTTAGGTTCACAATCAACACCCATGGAAGCACTGGTCAAGAAATCAAAAGGCACATTGCACTGGGCAAATCGGCTGCAAAAGACCTATTTATAGTACTAGAAAGCAAAGACATCACCTTGAAGACTAAGGTGCACCTGACTGAAGCCATGGTGTTTTCAGTCACATCATGTGCGTGCACAAGATAGACGATGAATAAGGAAGACTGAAGAACTGATGCCTTTGAATAGTCGTTTTGGTGAAGAATATTGAACATGGACTGCCAAAAGAATAAATAAATCTATCTTGGAAGTAAAACCAGAATGCTCCTTAGAAGCAAGGATTGCAAAACTACAACTCACATACTTTGGATATGTTGTTAGAAGGGATCAGTCCCTGGAGAAGGACATCATGCTTGGTAAAGTAGAGGGTCAGTGAAAAAGAAGAAAACCCTCAACAAGATGGATTGACATACGGGTTGCAACAATGGGCTCAAGCATTACAGTGATTGTGAGCATGGTGCAGGATTGGGCATGTTTTGTTCTGTTGTACGTAAGGTGGCTATGAGTTAGAACAAACTCAATGGCACCTAACAACAACATGTATAGTATCATATTGTCTGCAAACAGGGACAGTTTTACTACTTCTTTATCAATTTTGGATGCCTTTTATTTCTTTTTCTTGCCTTATTGCTCTAGCTAGGACTTCCAATACAATGTTAAATAGGAGTGGTGATAAAGGGAATCCTTGTCTTGTTCTTGTTCTCAAGGGGAATGTTTACAGCCTCTCTCCATTAAGAATGATGTTAGCTGTTGGTTTTCTACAGATGCCCTTTATTATGTTGAAGAATTTCCCTCCTACACTTAGTTCGTTGAGAGTTTTTATCAGGAATGTGTGTCGGACTTTGTCGAAGCCTTTTCTGCGTCGAGATGATTACGTGATTCTTTTACTTATGTGATTGATTACATTGATTGATTTTCTAATGTTGAATCCCACTTTGTCATGGTGTAGTATTTTTTTGATATGATGCTAAATTTTACTGGCGAGAATTTTGTTGAGAATTTTTGCATCTATATTCATGAAAGGTATCGGACTGTAATTTTCCTTTTTTGTGGTGTCATTGCATGGTCTTTGTATCAGGGTTGTGCAGGCTTCATAGAATGAATTCAGAAGTATCTCTCCTTTTTCTATGTTCTGAAACACTTCGAGTAGTACTGGTATAAGCACTTCTCTTAATGTTTGGTAGAATTCTCCCATTAAGCCATCTGGGCCAGGGATTTTTTTGTTGTTGTTGTCTTTGGGAGTTTTTTTTTTTTCTTACCTTGATAATCTCTTCTTCTTATGGGTCTGCTCACACTTTCAACTTCAGTTTTGTGTTAATTTGGGTTGGTAGTGTGTTTCTAGAAATTGTCTCTTTCCTCTGGGTTTTCAATTTGTCAGAGTACAATTTTTCATAGTACTCTGTTAAACAATCCTTTTTATTTCAGTTGGGTCTATTGTAATGTCCTCCATTTCATTTCTTATTTGGGTTAGTTGCATGTTCTCCTGTTTTTCTTTTGTCCGTTTGGCCAATGGTTTCTCGATTTTATTGATTCCTTCAAAGAACCAGCTTTTGGTGTTCTTGATCCTATTGTTTTTCTATTTTCTATTTCATTTATTTCCACTCTGATCTTTATTATTTCCCTTCTTCCTGTGGCTATGGGCTTCTCTTGCTGTTCTCTATTTGTTCAAGTTGTGTAGCTAATGTTTTGATGTTGTGCCTTTTTTTTTTTCATGTAAGCATCTATTGCTATAAATTGACCGCTGAGCACTGCCTTTGCTGTATCCCAAAAGTCACATATGGTATGTTTTCATTTGCGTTTGATTCTAGGAATTTTTTGATTCCATCTTTGTTTCTTCTATTACTCAGTGGTTTTAAAGCAGGGTGTTACTCAGTTTCCACGTATTTGATTTTTTTTTTTCCTTGCTCTTCCTGTTATTGATTTCTACTTTGATGGTGTTGGGATCAGAGAAGATACTCTGTATTAGCTCAATATTTTGGATTTTGTTGAGGGTTGCTATGTGGTCTAAGATGTATTCTATTATAGAAAACATTATATGTGTGTTGGAAAACAATATATACTTTGCTGGTGTTGAGTAGAGTGTTCTATATATGTCTGTGAGGTCAAGTTGGTTGATTCTGGCCTTTAGATCTTCTGTATCTTTGTTGAGTTTCTTTCGAGATATTCTGTCCTTTACCGAGTGTGGTGTGTTGAAGTCTTCTAGTATTATTGTTGAACAGTCAAGTTTTCTTTTCAGTGCTGTTAGAGTTTGTTTTATATATTTTTGGGGGCCCTGTTATTGGGTGCATAGATATTTATTATGGTTATATCTTCACAGTGGATTGTCCCTTTAATCATTACATAATGCCCTTTTTTTGTCTTTAGAGTCTATTTTACCTGAGATTTGCATTGCCACTCCTGCTCTTTTCTGGTAGCTATTTGCTTGATATATTTTCTTCCATCCTTTGACTTTTACTTATGTGTTTATTTCTAAGGTGTGTCTCTTTAGACAGCATATTGACAGATCCTGTTTTTTTTAAATCTATTCTGTCACTCTCTGTGTCTTTATGGGTGCATTTAAACCATTTACATTCAATGTGATTATTGACAGGTGTGAGTTTACTCCTATCATTTTGTAGTGCTTTTTTTTTTTTTTTTTTTTTTTGGTGGTGCTGATGTTTTCTCTGTTCCTCTTTCTCTCCTGTGCTGAATTCCTTTTGTTTCTTTCTTTCTTCTGTTTTTATAGATTTTGTTTTTACTGAGACTTTTCGTTTTTCTTCTCTATTTTTATGAGTAGGTTTGTTAACTTTCTTTATGGTTACATTGAAATTTGGTCCTCTCTTCCTAAGTTTGAATCAGTCTTTTATTACTTGATATTGCCTTGACTTCCTCTCCATTTGAAAGTTCTATACCCGCACTGTTCATTCCCTCTTTTATTGTTCTGACATTGTTATATCTGTTTTACTTAGTTTTTCAGGTCTTTGCTGTAGAGGGAAATTGTGGTGCTTCTGTCTATTTTGCCATGATAGATTCCTCTCCTGTTTTTTGTGTTTAACAGATCAAATTAATAAGCAACAGAAGACTAAATAAATTGGGAACTCATGAAAATTAAATATTTATGCTCATCAAGAGTAAAAAGACAGCCTACATGCTGGGAAAAAATCTTTGGGAACCATATACCTGATAAGGGTCTATCATCCAAAATATATATAAAGCTTCTACAACTTAACACCAAAAAGACATATAAGCCAATCAAAAAATGGGCAAAGGATCTGAACACACACTTCATCAAAGAGTATATTCAACTGGCCAAAAAACACATGAAAAGAGGCTTATTATCATTAGCCATTAGAGAGATGCAAATCAAAGCTACAGTGAGATACCACCTCACCCCTACTAGAATGGCAATGATGAAAAAACAGAAAACAACAAATATTGGCAAGGATGTGGGGAGATCAGAACTATTATCTGCTGATTGTGGGAATGCAAAATGGTATAACTGTTGTGGAAAACAGTATGTCAATACCCCCCAAAATTAGAAATAGAGCTACCACCTGACCAATAGCAATTCTACTCTTAAGTATGTACCCTAGGGACCTAAAAGTAATAGCACAAACAGATATATGTACACCTATGTTCAACTGCAAGGAGCCCTGCTGGTGCAGTGGTTAAATGCTTACCTACTAACAGTAAGGTTGACGGCTCAAACCCACTAGCTGGCCATCTGCTCCCGTACAGATTTCAGCCTAGAAAACCCTATTGGGCAGTTCTACTCTGTCACATGGGGTCTCTAAGAGTCAGGATTTACTCAACAGTATACAACAACATGTTCATTGCAGCACTGTTCATAATAGCAAATAGATGAAAACAATCCACATAGCCATCAACGGATGAATGGATAAACAAAATGTGGTACATACATACAATGGAGTAATACTCAGCGTTAAAGAAAAATGAATTCCTGAGACATTTGAAAACATGGATGAACCTCAAACACATTATGCTAAGTGAAATGATCAATGATAAAAGTACAAAATATTGCATGGTCTCACTATATGAAATGATAAGAATAGGTAAATATATAAAGGCCAATGGTTACTAACAGGGGTAGAAGGGAGGAAGGCGAGAAGGAATCATTCTCTAGGAAGTAGTAAATTTTTGTCTGTGGTGATGGGAAAATTATTACGCAACTTGATTAATGTGACTGATATTACTAAGCTGTACACCAGAAAAAAAGGGTGAAATGAAAAATATGGTGTTATGTACAATTTTACAACAGCAACCAAAAAAAAAAAAAAAAGCCTGCACTTGCTGACACTACTTAGGTACAACTAAACACCTCATGGGATCAAATTTTTTGGTTCAAAGGTTTAGGATCATGACTTCATGGCTCTATCTAGTCAATTAGCCTAATGTTTTAGTTTCTGTTCTACCTCCTAGTATGATGAATAGTGCCTGAGTCTCAAATTCTTGAAGGCAGCCACCCAAGATACAAAAATTGGTCTCTATTCCCCTGGAGCAGCAGAGGACTAAGGAGACCCAGGAACTGGAGAAGGAAATGGATTATAGTTCTAATCGCCTCCATGAGTTCCTACCTCCTATATCATGAGACAAGGGGAAATGGCTGGTCCCCAGCTACCACTACTGAACATTTTGATAAAGGACACAAAAGATGGAGACTGATCAAAAGGAGTAAAAATGTGGAACCCACCCAGCCCAGTGCCATCGAGTCGATCCTGACTCCAGAATGTTGAATTGTTACAGAATACAGATTTACTAGATCCATTGAGACTAGGGAAACCCCCAAATCTATTGTCCTGAAATAATGTTTAAACCTTGAACTGAAACTATCCCATGAAGACATATTTAAACTAAACAATAGTTTAGCTCAAGTAATAAAGAATGTTAGCCTTGAACACTGCACTCTTTTAAAGAATTATTTATATGAGACCAAATTGACAATAGTAACTGTAAAGCACAGACAAGAAGTTTAAGGGACACAGAGAGCAAAAGTTAATGGTGGTGAAAAAGTATAGGTAGAGATAGTAAGAATGGTGACTGTATTGCAGTATGTGCAGCATCTGAAGTCTTCTAACTTCAGGAGGAGAAGAATCACCATGAGTACCAAGCAAATTCCTATGACGTGGAGGGAGGTGTCATGGGCTGAATTATGTCCCCCAAAAAATATGTGCCAACTTGGTTAGGCCATGATTCCCAGTACTGTGTGCTTGTCTTCCATTTTGTGATTGTAATTTTATGTTAAAGAGGATTAAGGTGGGACTGTAACACCCTTACTCAATTCACATCCCTAATCCAAGACAAAGAGAGTTTCCCTGGGATGTGCCCTGCACCACCTTTTTATCTCTCGAGAGATAAAAAGGAAAGATAAGCAAGGGTGGGGACCTCATACCACCAAGAAAGCAGTGCCGAGACAGAGCTCGACCTCTGGACCCAGGGTTCCTGCGCAAAGAGCTCCTAGGCCAGGCAAAGATTGATGACAAGGACCTTCCTCCAGAGGTGACAGAAAGAGAAGGCCTTCCCTTGGAGCTGACGCCTTGAATTTGGACTTCTAGCCTACTGGACTGTGAGAAAATAAATTTCTCTTTGTTAAAGCCATCCACTTGTGGTATTTCTGTTATAGCAGCACTAGATGACTAAGACAGGGGTTAGACATACCTCCAATCTGCAAACTTTTTACCAGTTCTGACACCAACCAGCCTTCCCATGGCACTCTCTACTTCTCTTCTGGGTTCAACAATTTGTTGCAACGGCCACACAGAACTCACAGATCATATGGACAGTTAAGTGGCTTATTAAGGAAGTAACAGTACAACTCAGGGCCAGGGCCAACAGGCGACAACTTGGGATCAGGATCAAGAAGCGTGCAGGCAAAGTCTGGAAGCCTTCCCTTAAGTGGAGAGCACGTCCTTCCCTTCTTCAGTGCAGGACAGCTCTCTCAGCTCCTCTCAGCCATAGAAGAAAGCAGGCCCTTTTCTCTGCAATTCATGCACCGTGCAGGCCTCCTCTCAGCCCCCTCAGAATACACCTCCTCTTGGTCCCCTCAGGAGACAGACTTCCTTTTGGCCATGCACACTCCCTCTCAGCATTTCAGCCCTCTTCTCAGCCTCCTCAAGACAAGCCTCCTTTTAGCCATGCATGCCCCCTCTAAGCCATGCAGACCTCTCTGCCTTTGGCCTCCCTGCTGCTGGTTTCTCCACTGGTAACTGACTCCACTCATAGCCAGTGTAGCAGCTTTGTTCAGCTCTGTTAGCTGCATTTTTACCAGCAGGTTTCTGCCATCACCACCGACTCTGCCAGAGGGACTCTCCCAGGCCTGCCGCCACTCTTCTAGGCCTGTTGCCACCAGCTCCACTGCAGGGCCCATTCCAGGCCTCTTGCTGTCTTCAGTATTACAGCCCTCAACCCATGTTACAGCTCATTTAGAAGGTTCCGCATCTGCTTTCTCTTTGCTTCTTCTTTCTTGTCTCTTTTTTGCCTCTCTTGCCTTTTCTGCTTTCTTGCCTTTCTTCTTCTCTCCTAAAACCCTGTAAGGTTAGCTGCTTATATACACAAACACCTTGTCAATGTCAAGGCACTGTCTCCCAGCAGGACTATGAACTGAGCAATTCCCTCGTTGGGCCACAGTCAATTCATTTGCACAGTCTACAAGTCACTTCATTTGCATCGTCTATAGCATACTGATCAATCCCTGAAAGGTCCATAAAACAGACCAATCACAGGGCAGGCTGCAGCCCAGGTCCAGACAAAAAGTATTAAACCATCAAGTTGTTTACAGCTTACCTGGGAAATGTCAATCAACCTGGACTAAAGAACTTGGCTGCTAACCAAAAGATCAGCAGTTCAAATCTACCAGCCACTCCTTGGAAACCCTGTCTGAGGGTTCTACTCTGTTCTATAGAGTCGCTATGAGTCAGAATCCACTCAACAGTGAGGGTTTTTTTGTTTAATAGCAACTTCATTTGCATAGTCTATAGTATACTGACCAATCTCTGCAACGTACATAAAATAGACCAATCACAGGGCAAGCTGCAGCCCAGGGCCAGACAAAAAGCATCAAACCATCAAGTTGTTTACAGCTTACCCAAGAAATATCAATCAACTTGAACAAAAGTAAATCCTCTGCAGTAGAAAACTAGGGCAAAGGTAACTCCTCAGGACCTAGGGGGAAAATACCTCCATTTTTCCAAAGAACCAAGGCAAAAGTTTACGTAAAGAAACTTATTTCACCACAGTGACACAATGTGAAGAATGTAACCAATAGCATTAAACTGTACTTGCAGAAATTGCTGAACTGGCATATGTTTTATTGTGTGTATTCTCACACAAAAAAATTGATATATATATTAAAAATAAAGGAGAAGGAACAGTCACGTACCTCTGCCTCGTGTATAAACTATACATAGGCCACAAGTTCATCCATACTCTTCACACAGAAGGCTTCATCCAAATTTAAAATGAGGTTTCTATTAGCAAACACATGTTAGAGTCAACTGTTTTCATACTGTATATCATTGATACTATACTGCCCAAAAGCATCACATTAAAGCAATTTTGCCAATGGTTGCTTCTGCCTTCTCTACAGAAATCAGATTTATTATTTTGCTGGTTTAATAAATTTGGCAGCCACGTGGTTTTATATGTTTTTGCTCTGTGAAATAATACTTCCTTAGCTCTACTGTCTTCTCCACCCTTAGAGACAAAAGTACTGTAAAGCATTATTTTGTGCTGACTCTGGGAAGCTTTTACTGTTTTCCAGAATAATTCACTAAAAATATCATTAAGTTTTGTTTAAAAGAGAGTCAGAGACTTGAAACTGTCCCCAGCCTAAACGAATTCAAATAACTTTTCATAACTGTACCACCACCCCCCCCATACATTTAATGGAGAGAGGCAATCAAAAGAAAGACAAATTATTTTCTAAGAGAAAAGCAAAATAAATAATAGGAATCACTGGCAACAAGGTGATAGAAGTTAGATCTTGAACAATGGCAAAGAAGAAACAGATGAGCTGTGAGTAACGCAATCTAGCTATATATATATAGTATAGGAAGAGAACAGAGACAATTTTTATGTGAGGCATTTGTTGAAGGAATTGGGTTCAGCTCTTTCAGGTTTCTTGGAGGTTCACCCTATCTTCTCAAGGGACAGAATATATCCTATTCCCATAGGGAGACTGCTTTTAGGATTTTAGATTATTCTTTCAATTTGTGAGTCCTAAAGCCTCTGATTCTGCCAGCAAACATGCCCTAATCTCTAACTTTTCTCCTTTCACTCATCTCTTTCCAGTAGCTGTTTCCATTTTCACATTACAAGAAAAGCAAAATATAAGGAGACTCCATACATCTATTTCTCCACTACTTCAGTTGTATTAATGATGAATCTCAAGGTCACAGCTTTTTGGGAGTAGACAGGCTGGGACCATACTATGCTGCACCATATCTTTGGTTTCTTTCCTTGGCTTTCATCTTTTGAAATGTATGAAATGAGATTCTACCCTATATTCTTGTTTCTGGTTGCTGCTGGTGCATGTTTTATTTGTCACTCCACCCCTGCTTTTCTATTTGTTTGTTATACCTAATTATGGTGTATCCAAGGATGGAAATTCTGTAGCTTCTACCACCTTTAAACAGAAGCTTTTTTCTTTTTTTTTATTAATTAATTTTTATTAAGCTTCAAGTGAACATTTACCATTCCAATCAGTCTGTCACATGTAAGTTTACATACATCTTACTCCCTTCTCCCACTTGCTCTCCCCATATTGAGTCAGCCCTTTCAGTCTCTCGTTTCGTGCCAATTTTGCCGTCTTCCCTCTTTCTCTATCTTCCCATCCCCCCTCCAGTCAAGAGTTGCCAACACACTCTCCAGTGTCCACCTGATTTAATTAGCTCACTCTTCATCAGCATCTCTCTCCCCGCCGCTGACCAGTCCTTTTCATGCCTGGTGAGTTGTCTTCGGGGATGGTTCCTGTCCTGTGCCATCAGGTCTGGGGAGCATTGCCTCCGGGATTCCTCTAGTCGCAGTCATACCATTAAGTATGGTCTTTTAATGAGAATTTGGGGTCTGTATCCCATTGGTCTCCTGCTCCCTCAGGAGTTGTCTGTTGTGCTCCCTGACAGGGCAGACATCGATTGTGGCCGGGCACCAACTAGTTCTTCTGGTCTCAGGATAATGTAGGTCTCTGGTTCATGTGGCCCTTTCTGTCTCTTGGGTTCTTAGTTGTCGTGTGACCTTGGTGTTCTTCCTTTGCCTTTGCTCCAGGTGGGTTGAGACCAATTGATGTATCTTAGATGGCCGCTTGTTGGCATTTAGGACCCCAGACGCCGCATTTCAAAGCGGGATGCAGAATGTTTTCATAATAGAATTGTTTTGCCCATTGACTTAGAAGTCCCCTCAAACCATGTTCCCCAGACCCCAGCCCCTGCTCCGCTGACCTTTGAAGCTTTCATTTTATCCCGGAGAAGCTTTTTTCTTAATTGAAATCATGCTTCTTATGAATTGAATTATGTCCCTCCAAAAAATGTGCTGTAAATCCTGACCTTTACGCTTATAGTTATATTCCCATTTGGGAATGAGTTGTTTTTCTTATGTTAATGAGGCAGGATTAGTATAGGGTGTATCTTGAGAGAATCTCGTTTGAGATATAAAAGAGATTAAACAAGTGAGCTGAGCAGAGATGGGGGTAAGATGGACGCCAAGATACATGGGATCTCCACGGAATCGGGAACTAGAAGCTGAAGAGACAAGGACCTTCCCCCAATTTCGAAAGAGAGAAAAAGCCTTTCCCTAGAGCCAGAGCTCTGAATCCACCTAAACTGTGAGAAAACAAATTTCTGTTTGTTAAAGTCACCCACACTTGTGGTACTTCTGTTAAAGTAACATTAGATAACTAAGACAGAATTTGGTACCAGAAGAGTGGGGTGCTGCTCTAACAGGTACTTAAAATGGGGAAGCGGTTTTGGAATTGGGAAATGGGTAGAAGTTAGAAGAGTTTTAAAGTGCCTCATAATAAAAGTTTGGACTGCCTTGAAGAGACTGTTGGTAGAATTATGGATGTCAAAGGCAATTTTGGTGAGAGCTCAGAAGGAAATAAGGAGAACTACAGAGAAAGTTTCTATCGTCTTAGAGAATACATATGGTATCAGCAACCCAATGCTGTTAGAAATGCGGACGTTAAATGTGCTCCTGGTGAGGCTTTAAAAGAAAATGATGAATATGTGACTGGACAATAGAGCAAGGGCGATGCTTTTTATGCAGTGGCAAAGAACTTGTCTGAAATGTGTTCGAATATGTGCTGAAAGATCTTATAAGTGATGAACCTGGATATCTAGCTGATCGGATTTCTAAGTAAGATCATAAAGGAGCTGCATGGTTTCCCCTTGCCACTTACAGTAAAATGTGAGAAGAAAGAGATGGATTTAAAAATGAACTATGCAAAATGGAAACGTAACTTAAAGATTTGGAAAATTCTGTTGTACAAACTAAGGATGTGTCCTAGAATGTTCACCAAAGATGTGGCTACACAGGCTTTTGTTAAAGAGATTAAGCCTGTGACTGATGGATCTAATGAACCGCCACAGCAGAAAACCCATCGGTTCAGACTGTAGGGGACAGACAGAGAGCGAAAGCAAAGAACACTGTCTGCCTCTTGGAATTCCACATGCATGCAACAGGACAAAGGAGCTACATCTGCTGCCCCCAAGTAAAGAAAAGGACCATCCCTGGAGCATTTTGGAGATCAGAAAAACTGTGGGAAGAAGCTCAGGAATCAGGATCTTCTTGGTTTTAAAGGGTAAAGTCACAGTCTCCTGGATCTCAAAGGATGAGGCCACAGCCTCCTAGGTTTGAGTCAGGTCTTCACCAACTCAGTTCCAGGGTGTGGGGTGGCCATTAAGGTGTGCCAGGGGGATGGAGCCACTGCCCAAAGCTGAGGCAGTGGTGCTGCCATGCCAAGGGGCAGAAGAACGGGGCTGAGGGATGGAGCTGCCACTCAAATGGACTAGGAAAATGGGGCTGCCTAAAGGCGAGAGAGAAGAGTTGCCATCCCAGGGGGCCTAGAAGGTGGAGCAGAGGCCCAGGGCCCAGGGGCCTCCATCCAAAATCTAGAGGGCATGGCCAACACTCAGAGTCTGGAGGACAGGGCCATTGCCCAGACAGTCCCAAAGAACAGTGGATTATTTTCAAACCTTGAGAGCTAATGTAAATTGTTATTCTGGGTTCTGGACTGCTTGGTGCCCGTTATCCCTTCTTTCCCTCCAATTTCTCTCATTTGTAATGGAAATGTCTACCTTGTTCCACCACTGTTCTTTGGAAGCACGTAATTTTTATTCTAGATTTCACAGGTTCACGTATGAAGAGAAACTTTGCTCCAGGATGGAATATGCCTAATATGTCACCCATATTTGATTCAGGTAATTCAGAAGATGAGATTTTCAACTTGGAGTTGATTTAAGACTTTTAGGATTTGATGGTGTGAGTGTGTTCTGCACATGGCAAAGTCATGAATTTTGGGGAACCAAAGGGTGGAATGTTATTGACTGAATTATGTCCCTTAAAAATATGTGTTGTAAATCCTAAATTCTATGCCTGTGGTTATAATCCCACTTGGGACTGGTCTGTCTTTGTTATGTTAATGAGGCAGGATGAATATAAATTACATCTTGGGTCAATCTTGTTTGAGATATAAAATAGATTAAAAAAACAAGCAGAGCAGAGATGAGGTAAAATAGATGCCAAGGCACATGGAGATCTCTATGGAACCAGGAAGCAGAAGCTGAAGAGACAAGGACTTTCTCCAAGAGCTGACAGAGAAAGAAAGTTTTCCCCTAGAGCCAGAGCTCTGAATTCGGATTCCTAGCCTCCTAAACTGTGAGAAAATAAATTTCTGTTTCTTAAAGCCATCCACCTATGGTATTTCTGTTATAGCAGCACTAGATAACTAAGACAATGCTTAACTGAAAGCATATTTTTTAGATGATAGCGGCACACAACAAAGCTGATAATCTAGAGGCATTTTTGCCTTTAAAACCTAAAACCTTTCAATATAGTCTTTAATTATACACCACAGCCATCTACTTTCTTTCATTTAATCATTTATTTGTTTCAGGAATACTCACTGAGTACTTCCTATGTGCGAGGTACTATTCTAGCTGCTAGGGACACAGCAGTGGAAAAACAAAAATACCTGCACTCATAGGGCTTAGCTTCTGGAGGGGAGAGACAAGCAACAGACAAAGAACCAAATATATACTATATATTAGAGTCTGCACACTTCTTCTGTAAAGGGCCAAATAGCAAATATTTTAGGCTTTGCAGACCAGGCATTTCTGTCACAGCTATTCAACTTTTCCACCGTAGTGAGAAAGTAGCCATATTCAATATGAAAAAAATAAAATGGGTGTAGCTGTATTCCAATAAGAACTTTATCTGTAAAAACAGGAGCTAGGTCAGATTTAGCTCACTGGTTTTGGTTTGCAGACCCATGGTATATATATTTGTGATAAGCATTACGGGGAAAAATAGTGCAGGCAAGGAATACAAGAAGTTCTAGGAGTAGTTGCAAAGAGTTACTGTTAACATGGTATTTGAGTAAAAACCTAGAAAAAGTGAAAATATATGCCATAAGGACATATGGGGAAAAAAAAACTTTCCAGGCAGAAGGAAAAAGATGTGTAAATGCACTGCAGCAGGAGCAGGCTTAGTTTGTTGAAGGTATAGCAAATAAACTGATGTGGACAAGAAGGGCATTAAGAGATGAAGTCAGAGATGAAAGACGGTACCATGTTGTGTAGGGTCTTTCAGGCCATTATAAAGACTGTGAATTTTTACCCTGAGTAGAAAAGCACTAGATGGTTTTCAGCAGAGAAATGAATGACATGATCTGACTTAACTTTGAAAAATATGTCTCTCACTCCACTGTCAAGAATAGACTGTAGCAGGACAAGGGTGGAAGCCTCGAGACCCGTAGGAATTTACTTAATAATCCAGAAAAAACAATGATGATAGGTTAAAACTGGATGGTAGTGATGGAAGTCATAGAAAGTGGCAGATTCTGAATATATTTTGAAGGTAGAACTAAAGGGCCTGTTGATGGATTGGTTATAAGAGAAACAGGAGTAAATGATGATTCTTAGTCAGAAGTCCTCATTTTGTCCTCAGGAACTGAAAGTCTAAAATTAGCATTTATTTATATAGACAAGACTGCAAAAAGAACTGCTTTGGGGGGTAGAGTGAGGGGCTGATGGAAAGCAATAGATTGGTTTATACATGTTAAACTGAAAGTGCCAACTAAACATCTAAGTGGAAATGTTAAACAGAAGATGGCTTTGTAAGCCTGGCGTTCCGGGAAAAAGTCTTGGCTGGGGACACAAATTTTTTTTATTAAATTTTATTTAACTTGTTATTGTTGTTGCGAATTATACAAATATACACAACAAAAAATACACCAATTCAGAGTTTCTACATGTACAATTCAGTGACACTGATAACATTCTTGGAGTTGTGCAACCATTCTTATCCTCCTTTTCTGAATTGTTCTTCCCCCCATTAACATAAACTCACAGCCCTCTGAGTTTCCCATCTAATCTTTCAAGTGGCTGTTGTCGATTTGATCCCATATAGATAGTTCTTAAAAGAGCATAACGCTCAAGGCAGACATTTTTTACTAGTTAAGCTAAACTATTGTTTAGTTTTAAGACTTCAGGGGATATTTTTAGTTTAAGGTTTAAAGGTTATCTCAGGGCAATAACTTCAGAGCTTCACCTATCCTCTATAGCTCCAGAAAGTCTGGAGCCCATGAGAATTTGAAATTCTGTTCTGCATTTCTCCACTTTTGATCAGGGTTTTTCTATAGAAAATTTGATCAAAATGTTCAGTAGTGGTAGCTGAGCACCATCAAATTCTTCTGTTTTCATGGCAAAGGAGGCAGTTGTTCATGGAGGCAATTACCCACATATTCCATTTCCTCCTCCTATTCCTGACTCTCCTTCTTCCTCTTTTGCTCCAGGCAAATTGAGACCAACTATTGTGCCTTGGATGGCCTCCTGCAAACTTTTAAGACACCAGGAGCTATGCAATGAATTAGGCCAATTAACTGGGATATTCCATGATACCATAACCCTAAACCTTCAACCAAGGAACCAAATCCATGTGCTGTTTCTTTGTACATAGCAGCTTCAGCACCTACTCTTTTTTTTTTTCCCCGTTGTTGTAAGTATGTCTATCATATAACTATTGCCAATTCAACTTTTTATAGTTATACAACTTATGACAGCACTTATAATAATCGGCTATGCAACCCCACCCTTAATTAATGCAATTTTTCCATTGCCATAAGCCAAAACTCAGCACTCCATAAGCAATAACCCTCTTTTCCCCTCCCTCCCAGCCCAGGTAACCACAAAGAAACTGGTCTCTATACATTTGCTCATTCTTGTGTTTTTATATAAGTGAGGTCATGCAGTATTTGTCCTTTTGTGATTGACTTCGTTCACTCAGCACACTATCTTCAAGCTCCATCCATATTGTAGCATGTATCAAGACTCCATTTCTCCTACTGACTCAGTAGTATTCCATTGTATGTATGTACGACATTTTATTTATTCATTCATCTGTTGATTGGCATTTAGGTTGTTTCCACCTTTTGGCTATTGTGAACAGCATTCATCTTAGTCATCTAGTACTGCAATAACAGAAATACCACAAGTGGGTGGCTTTAACAAAGAGTTTATTCTCTCACAGTCCAGTAGGCTAGCAGTCTGAATTCAGGGTGCCAGCTCCAGGGGAAGGTTTTCTGTCTGTTAGCTCTGGAGGAAGGTCCTTGTCATCAGTCTTCCCTTGTTCTGGGAGCATCTCAGCACAGGATCCTCGGGTCCAAAGGATGCAGTCTGCTTCTGGTGCAACTTTCTTGGTAGTATGAGGTCCCCATGTCTCTCTACTCACTTTTCTCTTTTATATCTCAAAAGAGACTGGCTTAATACACTATCCAATCTTGTAGATCTCATCAATATAAATGCCACTAATTCATTTCATTAGATCATAGTGATAGCATTTACAACAGAAGGAAAATCACATCAGACGAAAAATGGTAGACAATCATACAATACTGGGAATCATGACCTAGCCAAGTTGACAGGTATTTGGGGGGGATACAATTCAACCCATGACAGTGCTACAATGAACACTGGTGTAATGGAGATACAAATTTGAGAGTTATTTGCTTATAGTATTTAAACCTACAAAACAGCTGAGATCACCAATGAGTGAGTGTAGAAGTTGGAGTTATAAGGAAAAACTAGGCAAGGAAACTAACTTCCCAGTTAGTGAAGTCAGTGAATCACCAAGGGTGTTCTAGAAATTAGAGAAAATTATGTTCAAGAATTCAAGACATAATTGTTTCAACTGCCACTGGTAAACTAAGTAAAATGAAGATTAAAAATTGACAATTGGATTTAACATCACGGAGGTCAGAGCTGTTTAGTGAAGTGGTTGAAAAGATCTTTAAAAAATTCATCTTTCGGCTGGTTTTATGAAATTTTTCTAGAGGTTTGGGAAACATTTTTTGCGCTCTTGAAAATCTGAGAATGTTCTTGTGTTCCTTTCATACGTGAAAGACAAATCAGTTAAACACATAATTCTTAAATCAATCTACTCCCTTCAAAATTCTATATATGTTTCTCCATTATCTTTTGGAATTTACTACTGTAGAGAAAGCTGAGGCCATTCTGATCTAGGTTCCCTTAAAAATAACATGATTCTTCTGCTTGAGTGTTTATTCCTTTCATTATAATTTAAAAATGTTGCCAGATTGATTAAGAGTGGTTCTCTTTTCTGTGATTAGTCTTAGATTAGGCTTAATCCTTTAATTTAAAATTCTTAGATGAAAAAAAAAATCAGAAAACTTATGGTTTTGGTTTTTGCTCCTTTTCCAATTGGTGTCCTTTTTACTTTAAAAAAGAAGTAGGTATGTTTCAAATATAACATGTTTGTGTATTTTCTTATTTTTATTCTCTGCTTACAGAGTAAATTCAAGATTCCCTACCACACCACTGATTTGTCTGCACAGTCATTTAGATAGTATTGCCTCTAAAGTAAACTTAAATTCTACCAGTGAACTTTTTAATCTCCTTGGAATCTTTCCTTAGAGCTTCCTCAACTCCCTTTTTATCTAATCTTGCTGTCTTTCCTTCTTTTCATATCCACTACTTTGGGTTTCTTGCTCAAGCTTTATTAAGATCATAGTTACTATCTTATAGCAGAAATTTTAAATGTATACAAAGTGTTCTTCTAGCTAATTTCAGTGTTACACTCTTTTTTCAACTTTTGGAGATAGTGTTTATTTTCCCTTGTTCTGTAGCATGTTTTCCATAGTGTCTGCAAATCTACTGTATCGGTTTCCTTTGTGTACATGTAAGTGATTTACAACTTCAAGGATTTGTAGCTGGAGGGCAGGCTGATATATGTACATGGAGTGCTGGTGGTGCAGTGGTTAAACTGCTCAGTTTCTAACAAAAGGTTGGCAGTTTGAACTCATCAGCTGTTGTGTAAGAAAATGATGTGGCAGTCTGCTTCCATAAAGATTTCAGCCTTGGTAACCCTATAGGGCAGTTCACTGTGAGCCAGCATCAACTTGACAGCAATAGTTTTGGGTCATTATGATGGTTAAGATTGTGTGTCAACTTGGCTGGGCGATGATTCTTAGTGTTTATATGTGATCACACACATGATGGGATTTGCTGTGAGCAGCCAATCAGTTGGAAGGGAGTTTCCTTGGGCAAGTGGCCTGCATCTGAATATAAGTAAACGTTCTGGCTTTTGCCTGCTCTGGATCCTGCAGCTGCCTCCTGTTCATCTGACCACTGGTTCTTGGGACTTGAGCTAGCAGCCTGCCGGCTGATCTTGGGATTCATCAATCTTCACAGCCTGTGAGCAAGAGCCCTGCTCTCCAACCTGCTGATCTTGGGTTTGTCAGCCCCTGCAGCTACGTGAATCAGGAGAAGCCTTGTGGTCTTGTCTGCCAATCTTGGGATTCGTCAATCTTTACAGCCTGTGAACAAGAGCCCTGCTCTCCGACCTGCTGATCTTGGGTTTGCCAGCCCCTATGGCTACGTGAATCAGAAGTCTCTATCCTGCTCCATGGACTTGGGATGTTCCAGCCTCTACAATCGCATCAGCTGTTTCCTTGATATAAACTCTGCCTATATATATTTACGTGCTTTACTGGTTTTGCTCCTCTAGAGAACCCAGCCTAAGACATGTGGTACCAAGAGTGGGGTACAGCTCTAACAGATACCTAAAATGTGGAAGTGGTTTTGAAACTGTGAATGGACAGAGGACTCAGAAGGAAGTGAGGAGAACTGTTAACACTGGAGAAGGTGCAGGTGGTGTGAAACAGCAGCAGAGGACCAGCAGCAGCAGAACCAGGAGACCAGTGTGAGACAGAGCTGGAGCCGACCCACAGAGTGAGTTGACTGCCTTTGCGCAGGAGGCTTCCTGGTAGCGTGGGGTGCCTCCAGGCACTTATCAGTGGAGTCAGAATTGCCAACCCATGGAGCAAGAGAGCTGAGAGCCTTCTGGCTGAAGTTTACTGGCAGAGTGGGGTGCCTCCAGGCACTTATTGGTGGAGCTACAGAGCTTTGGAACACTTGCCCCAACAGGGGAAATGTGGACATGAGGCTCGAGGGCCAAGGGGCCAAGGAACCAGGAAGCAGACACTGAACAGGGAACACAGAAAGCTGAGCTGCCTCAGTCTCAAAAGAGAGAAGTAAGCAGAGAGACATGGGAACCTCACACTACCAAGAAAGCAGCACTGGGTGTAGAGGGCATCCTTTGGATCTGGGGTTCCTGTGTGGAGAAGCTCCTAGTCCAGGTGAAGACTAATGACAAGGGCCTTCCTCTAGAGCCAACAGAGAAAGAAAGCCTTCCGCTGGAGCTGATGCCCTGAATTTGGACTTCTAGCCTACTAGGCTGTGAGAAAATTAATTTCTCTTCGTTAAAGCCATCCACTTGTGGTATTTCTGTTATAGCAACACTAGATAGTCAAGACAGTCAAATGAATACACACACCCACACCATTATATCTATATGTGTAAACGGAGCCCTGGGTGCAGTGGTTAAGTGCTCGCCTGCTAATAGAAAGGTCAGTGGTTCAAACCCAACAGCTACTCAGCAGAAGAAAGATGTGGCAGTCAGCTTTTGTAAAGATTACTGCTTTGGAAATTCTATGGGGCAGTTCTACTTTGACTTAGGAGGTTGTCATGAGTCAGAATGAATTCAACAGGAACAGGTTTTATATGCGTAAATGAGTGTATGAGTGTGTGTAGAGCTTATCATCAATTCCCAGGATCTAACAGGTCTTCATCAACTGAGGTGCAACTTTACAAGACTGGAATCACCTAAGGATCCAGTCACTTCATCAAAAATTAATTTACTAAAAGCTAATACTCAGTTTACTGAATAATCGATTTGTTAAATATATCAAACTCATTAATTGGTATCCACTTAACCCACTCCTGTCAAGTCAATTCTGACTCAAATTGACTCTACGGGACAGAGTAGAACTGCCCCACGGGGTTTCTAAGACTGTAATCTTTACGGAAGTAGACTGCCAGACCTTTCTCCTGTGGAGTGGCTGGTGTGCTCAAACAACTGACCTTTCAGTAAGCAGCCAAGTACTTAAGCACCGCACTACCAGGGCTCCTTTCACAAACTGGTAGTAACTGTTAAAAGCTTTAACAGAACAATATAATGAAATGTCAGAAAACAAAATTTCATTGTTTCATATGGGAAACTTAATATTTACATATTTTTATTTGGAATTGTTTTGGTTAATTCTAATTTTTTTCAAAACTTTGAATTCAATTTAATGAAACTTTTGAGCTGAACTTAATTTATATCATTTCTACGTTCTGTTGCCTTTGAATATAATTAAATTCAAAATCAGAATCTTAATTACTGCTTTTTTTCCCCACAATTTTAATTGAGGTATACAGGCATCCTCATTTTGAACAGGAAATGTATGGAATGTAAAAATAACTGTCCAAGCTAAACTGTCAAAACTTTCTTATTAATTAGTGGGAGAAATTACACATGTTCAATGATTTTAAAAATTTTTGTTAAAACATTAAAAGCTCTGTTACTATTGGTTATAAATGTTTGGGAAACAAAAAAATATTAAAACTAATATTTTATTTAGTACACTATAAAACATTAGGCACATTGAGAACTAAATTACTTTATTTCTTTGTAGTTTCAATAGTGCCTGCCTCCTTCTCCTCCTATAACTTATGGTAGCCAGCGAGCATCTTTTCTATATGTTAGTGACTTTTCATATTCTTTGGATCAGCTTCTAACATTTCTTTTTTTTTTGCATTTTCAATGTCATGAAATATCTACAAATGTTATTTTGAGATTTTTTTGCTGGATCACTTCCTCTGGGAGATCTTTATTTTTTTCATCATAAATACTTTCCTCACTGTGTTGATAACTTCACCTTCACTGAGTTCCTCTGGCTTAGTATCTAGTCTTTTTAATGACAGCAGTATCAACATCTCCATGCTCAGCTAATTCCTCAGTAACTTCACTTATTAGGGATTCAAATTTCACTACCAGCATTATCACATTATGTTTATTTGCTGCATTTTCATCTTTGTTGGCCAATTCCCTCTTTTGATTATCCATTTAGGTAAAATGTCACAGGGATTTATCACTGGGATACAAGGAGGCAACATAATTACATGCTTTGCTCTCTGTGTATGAAATGATTTGCAATGGCCAATCATCAACAGACTTAGAAAGAAGTAATTTGACTGGTCACTGATTATAAAATCCGTCTGTTATACACATGGTGATTGTGAACTAAAGAGCCAGAAGTTTGTACTTCATGCAATTATTCACAGTTAACATTCCATGGTAACTGAAATTTGAACTACGTTTTTAGGAGACTTGTGTGATTTAACTGAACTGTGGTGACTGAAATTCATTTACACTGGAACCAGGCAAAGTGACAAATGCTTGTGTTATGGGTTGAATTGTGTCCCGTATAAAGATATGTTGAAATCCTAACTCCCAGTACCTGCGAACGTGACCAAATTTGGAAACAGTGTTTGCAGATGTAACCAGTTAACATGAGGTCACACTGGAATAGGGTAAGCCCTAATGCAATATGACTGGTATCCTTAAAAAAAGAAGAGGGAGTTGTTGCTTAGGGGGCACTAAATTTCTGTTAATGGTGTTGGAGTAATTAGAAATGCATAGTGCTAATAGTTTCACAATATGATGAATGTAATCAATGTCACTGCTTTGCTATGTATTTGTATATTTACCACAGTTAAAAAAAACACAGACAGACACAGAGGGAAGACAGTCACAGTCATGTGATTGATGGGGGAGAAATTGCAGTTATGCTGCCATAGGGCAAAAAATGCCTGGGGCTACCAGAAACTGGAAGAGACAAAAAAGGATCTTCCCCTAGAAACTTCAGAGACACCTGGCCCTTCAAATACCCTGAATTTGGACAATTCAGATACCCAGAACTTTAAGACAGTAAATTTTTGTTGTTTTAAGCCACCCACTTTGTGATAGTTTGTTAAGGTAATCCAATGCAATCTTAACTAAAACTAATATAATAATTTACATACAATACATTATATATGTTTATAGTATACAATCTTACCATTTTTGACATATCACATACCTTTGAAACTATCAACATAATTACGATAATGAACATATCCATCATCCCAAAAGTTTCCTCATATCCCTTTTTAGTGTCTCCTTCTTGCACTTTCATGCTACCCAACTCCATGATCCCAAGTAACCACTGACTTGCTTTCAATTGCAATATATTAGTTTGCATTTTCTGGAATTTTATATAAATGGAATCATAGAGTATGCACTCTTTTTTATCTAGCTTCTTTCATTCAACATAATTATTTTGAGATGCATCCATTTAATCCATATATTAGAGTTTTTCACTCCCTTTATTTGTAAATTGTATTTACATGTGGATACCACACTTTATATCTATTCGTCAGATGACTGACATTTGAATTGCTTCCACTTTTTGGGTATTATAAATAATGCTGCTATCAATATTCATGCACAAGTTTTTGTGTAGATTTACGTTTCCATTTCTTTTGGGTGCATACCTAGGAGTAGAATGGCTGGGTCATATGTTGTTGTTGTTAGGTGCCATCAAGTTGGTTCTGACTCACAGCGAACCTATGTGCACTAAAACAAAACACTGCCTGGGCCTCCACCATCCTCACAATCATTGTTATGCTTCATGTATCTGTTAACCACCTGAATATCTTCTTTGGTGAAATGCCTGTTCATACCCTTTGCCCATTTTTTAATTGGGTTATTTTTCTTTTTGTTGTTGAGTTTTTGCAGTACCATGTAGATTTTAGAGATCAGATGCTGATTGGAATTGTCATAGCCGAAAACTTTTCCCAGTCTGTAGGTAATCTTTTTACTCTTTTGGTGAAGTCTTTGGATGAGGTAAGTGTTTGGTTTTTAGGAGCTCCCAGTTATCTAGTTTCTCTTCTGGTGTTTGTTACCACAGTAAATTTTTTAAAGTGTATTTCACTTTTAAGTATTAAATACTTCACTTTAATAGGTTTTAGTATATTCATATGGTTAAACAACCATCACTGCTATCTAAAATCACAACTTTTTCATCACTCCAAAAGAAACTCCATAGCCACTTGCAGTCCCTATGAATTTCCCCTCTCTCCCCCAACCATGGCAACCACTAATCTCTTTTCTGTCTCTGGATTTGCGTTTTCTGGACACTACAAGTAAATAGACTATATGATATGTGGTCTTTTGAGACTAGGTTCTTTTAGGCTCATCCATATTGTAGGGTGTATTGATACTTTATCCCAAGTTATTGATAAATAATATTTCATTGTATAGATATACCAAGTTTTACTTTTCCATTCATCAGTTGATGGGCATTTGAGTTGTTTCTTCATTTTGGCTATTATGAATATATTTGTATAAATTTTTGTGTGAGTATGTTTTCAGTTCTTTAGGATTTATATCCAGGAGTGAAACTGCTAAGTCATATGGTAACTATTTTTGATTTTTTAAGGAACTGCCAAACTGTGTTCTAAAGTACCTTTACGATTTGACTTTCCTATCACTTGTTATTGTGCTTTTTTTTTAATAGCCATCCTAGTGGGCTGACATGGTGGTATGTCATTGCATTTGCAAAATGATTAATATGCTGAGCATACAAGATGCCATTTTCAACCAGCTTCCCACACTACTTCTTTATGAAAACTTTCATAAGTATTTTACCTAATACGTGGTAAGTACTTTTTAAAAAATTTTATTGTGTTTTAGAGGAAAGTTTACACAGCAAATTAGGTTCCCATTTAACAATTTTTGTTGATAAGCATTTAACATTAAAGTTTAAAAACGTCATTCCTGTAACATTTCCCAAATTAGACTATTTTTTAACTTGTTCAAATGTATACTTAACTTCATTTGTGCACAGGTGAGCAAGATAGTCTGTAAGTCTTTTAAATGAACATACAAATGAGTAGGAAAGAATCAAAGCTTATAGGTTTTGTTGTCACCCAGTATCACTCAGCAAAACTTAAGGCAGTCTTTGCTTAATATTCTAGGAATCAAACCACTGTAAATTCAATTTTAAAATTCAAAGATATTTAAAAGAAAGCCTGTACCGGCTAGCTTATATAATATATAATGAAATTACAGATAAACTGAAGTGTCTTCAAATCATTCAAATAATTAGTGATACACCTGTTAGTAAAATCTATATATGCTGACCACTACTCAAGTGCTCTTTCGACTGGGGTACACTGACTCGTAAGTCAAATAATAAAAAATGTAGCATAAAATAATTGAAAGGGCAATAGACTGGAAATCAGAAGGTATGTCTGTACCTTCTTATCTTGATTGATCCTAGGGGAATCCTAATTTAACCTCAGTGTAATATTTTCATCAAAAAGAAAATTCCACTAGATAATCTACAAGGAAGTCCTTTCTGATCCAAAATTCTTTGAGATTCAGATAGGTTAAAAGAAAAAAAAAAAAAAAGCAGTAGTAAGTGGACTTAAGCAATAACCTACACAGAATACAAGAACTTTAATAAAAGATAAGCCAAAACCCTAATGGAATTTTCACTGTTTACAACAATGGGATGAAATCAAAAGCACATTCTATGAACAAGAACAGCACAGACTTACGTAGGCAGGAAAATAACTTTCACTATATGTTGTGATATGCTGATCAATAAAAGGATAGGCATTTTCCAAATGCACAAAACAATATTCTGAGGCAGCCACAGAAGACTACCAACAGTTATACCATAACCTCTTTGCTGTTACATCTTCAGAGACTACAATGGCCAGCATGAAACATATAAAGGAGGGAACACAGGGTGGGAACATATAAAATAATGCATATTGGGAGTGGAAGAATGGAAAGACAGACTTGAATGTAGCACATATTTCCAAGCATTATAAACTGAGGTCTGACTCTAATATATGCAGAGAACCCAAAACAAAAATGGAGTCAATTTCAAGCCAGCAGATCCAAAACAAACAAAAAAACAAAAACCCAAACCCACTGCTGGAGAGTCGGCTCCACACAAGATAAATGTCAGAAGATATTGCAATCTGAGGTAGAGACTTGCCTTCAAAGTCAGCCCTAAAAGAGCAACTTCCTAGAGGTTGGTAAAAGCTGATGATCTCTAAGAGCTCTTCTTCAATCTTGTCTATTTAACAATAAATGCCAGATGGATTTAGATGAGAATGTAGGCAAAAAAAGAAAAAAAAGGGGATAATTGCTTCGAAAAGATAGTATAGCAAAAGTAAAACACACATAAAATAGTATACATTCTGTAAATAGTTTCCACTAAGTAAAATATAAACATTTGTTTCCATCTGCTTGGTTACCCGAAGCAGATGTCTCTCAACATGAGAGACAAAAGGAGACATTAAAACAACATGAAATAAAAAGGAATTCCTCAATATAAGGAATTACTTAACGAGAAATACACAAAATATGCATTCTAGTCACATAAACTGAACGACGATGTTAAAAACACAATTTAGAATATTTCTGAGTGAAGAGAAAAATACTGTAAAAAATTATAGCTCTATATATGTGTATCAGCATCCCCTCAGGAAACAACACATTCAAGTTGGGACAACTGAAGGAGGTTTTATGTACAAAGAAACTATTTATAAAAGTGAGGGGAATCACAAAGAATAGTAAAATAGCCCAAGGTAGCAGAGCTGTTTACTTTCGCTTGGCCCAAAGGTATGACGAGAGGGGTTTGTTATTGAAAGGAACAGGAGGGAATAATGTAGAGAAAGCCATTTACAGTGTAGAGACATCACTAGCCTGAGATGCCCTCATGAGGATGAAGCCAGGGGAATAAGCAAGCACCCTTCTTCCACTCTTCTCCCTTTCTCTATTCTTCTTCAAGGGCTCCTCATTGGTGAAAACAGAGCAAGCGCAACAGGGTATGTGGATCTATATAACCCATGTAAATCAGTATTTCAGGATGAAAAGAAAAGTGGATTAAGAAGAAAAATACATTTGGAGAGGCAAATGGAAGACAGCTAGAATACTGTTCTATATGATAATGAAAAGGAATGAGAACAGAATCTCATTGTAGTTTTGATTTGCATTTCTCTAATGGCTAATGATCGTGAGCATTTTCTCATGTATCTGTTAGCAGCCTGAATGTCTTCTTTAGTGAAGTGTCTGTTCATATCCTTTGCCCATTTTTAATTGGATTGTCTTTCTGTAGTTGAGTTTTTGCAGTACCATGTAGATTTCAGAGATCAGGCACTGACCGGAAATGTCACAGCTAAAAACTTTTTCCCAATCTGTAGGTAGTCTTTTTACTCTTTCGGTGAAGTCTTTGGATTAACATAGGTATTTGATTTTTAGGAGCTCCCAGTTATCTGGTTTTTCTTCTGCATTTTTAGTAACGTTTTGTATACTGCTTATGCCATGTATTATGGCTCCTAACATTGTCTAATATTTTTTTTTTAACATTGTCCCTATTTTTTCTTCCATGATCTTTATCGTTTTAGAATTTATATTTAGGTCTTTGATCCATTTTGAGTTCTTCCTTGCCTTTTATGGTGAATTTTGCCTTAAAGTTTATTTTATCAGAGATTAATACTGCCACTCTTGTTCTTTTTGGTTATTGTTTGCTCGTTATATCTTTTTCCACCCTTTAAGTTTTGGTTTATTTATATCCTTGTTTTTTTTTTTTTCTTTATCTAAGGTATGTCTCTTGCTGGCAGCATAATGATGGATTGTAATTTTTTAATCCATTCTGCCACTGTCTCTTTACTGGTGCATTTAGGCCATTTACATTCAGTGTAAGTATTCATAAGTATGAGTTTAGTCCTGTCATTTTGTAATGCTGCTGTGTATGCACGTGTGGTGTTGACAGTTTCTTCGTTCCACTTAATTTTCTGTGCTGAGTTTTTTTTATTGTGGCTTGTCTCTTCATTTCCTTCATTGTTGTTGGTTTTGTGTGTACTGAGTCTTTAAGAATTTCTTCTTTCATGTTTTGATGAGTAGGTTTGTTAACTTTCTTTGTGGTTACTCCAAAATTTACCTTTATTTTCCTAAGTTTAAAGTGGCAATTTATTTCTTTATATCATCTTGACTTCCTCTCCATATGGAAGTTCTAAACCTATGCCCTTCATTCTTCCTTTATGTTTTGAAGTGGTCATTAGCTACAGATTGACATTTCTGCTTCCCTGTTTTCTTTAAGTTTTACTTTATTTTTTAGAATCCTTTATCTTGGTTGCTATTTGACTGATACTGTCATGTGTTTTAATCTCAGGTTGTCTAGTGTTGTTAGTTTTCTGTCTGAAGGACTCCCTGTAACACTTCTTGTAAAGTTGGTCTGGTTTAACAAATTACGTTAATTTCTGTTTATCTGGAGATGTCCTAATTTCACCATCGTATTTCAGGGATAATTTTGCTGGACATATAATTCTTGCTTGGTAGTTTTTTTCTTTCAAGGTTTTATATATGTCATCTCATCACCTTCTTGCCTGCATGGTTTCTGCCGAGTAATCAGAGCTTAGTCTTTTTGATGCCCCTTTGTAGGTAATCTTTCATTTTTCCCTAGCTGCTTTCAGGATTCTTTGTCTCTGGTTTTGGAAAGTTTGATTATGATATGTCTTGGTGTTCTTCTTTTGGGATCTATACTATATAGGGTTCACTGTGCTTCTTGGACGGTTATCGTCTTTCATGATATTAGGTAAGTTTTCTGTCAGCAAATTTTCAACAATCCTCTCTGTGCTTTTTGTTGATTCCTGCCTTTCTGGGATTCCAATCACATGAAAGTTATTCCCTTGATGGTGTTCCACATAGCTCAGCTTTCAGCTTTTTTTTTTTTGATTGTTCCTTGAACAAATTAGTGTTTTAAGGGATCTGTCTTGTATTCCACCGGTCCTGTCTTCCACTGTTTCAGTTCTATTCCTACGACTTTCCATTGAATACTCTATTTCTGAAATTTTGTTAAGCTTCTGGATTTCTAGTTTATGTTTTTGTACAATTTCCAATTGTCTATTTGTTTTGTCATTTTGTTCTTCTGTTATTTTTCTGAATTCATCTAGCACTTTTTCTATGCTTTCCTTGGTTTTATCTGTGTTTTTCATAGTTTTATCCATGTTGTTTCTGGATTCCTTTGAGAACCCTATATATAAGTCTTTCGAATTCCTTATCAGCAAGCTCCATTACATTTTCTTCCTCAGGGGGGATTTCTGGTTCTTTATTGTGGTCACTTGCTGGGGTCATTTTGCCCTGCTTCTTTAAGTGGTTTGCTATTGTCTGTTGTCTCTGGGACATTAAGGGGTTATTGTACTTACTTTTCAATTGTATAATTGTTTGCTGTGTCCTGTTTTGTTTTGTTTTGATGATTCCTGGTGGACATGGCTGGCATGATGCTCTGGTAGCTGAACTGGCTGTGCTGGAGTACTGCCTACCTGTCTCCGGGTGAGTAGGGTAGCAAGTAGGTGTGAGAGCTTGGGTCTCTGTTTACTGGTCTTGTGGGGCACCTGAGGATGGGTTGGTTGGGCTTTAGTCTCTGTCTGCCTTCAGTCTGGTGGTGCGGGAGCAGGGAGTGGTGCTCTGCTTGCAGGTAAAGCAGCCAGTGTCACAAGTGTGGCGGGTGAGTGAATGCATGGTAGTAACCTCTCATCAGCTGTGGGAGAAGTGTGAATAGTAGAGGGGGGCAGGAGGTGGACATGTGCACAATCATTCTACTTCTGCCTCTTGGGCAGGGGAGGGAGGAAGAACAGTAGGCAGATGTTCACTTAGTCATGCTGCATCTGTCGCTGAGCAGGGAGAAGGAGGAAGGTGTAGCAGAGGGCTGTGCATGTACTTTCTCCATCTCTGCTTCACATTGGGCAGGGGGAAGAAGGAAAGGGCCTCAGGAGGATGTGCACACAGTCCGAGCTCCTCTGCTTCTCTTTGGGCAGGTTAAGGGAGGGAGTCTTGCCTGGCAAATGCATGTACAGTGGTACTGCTTGTGGGGGGGGGGCGGGGTGGGAGGAAGGGGCTACAAGGGGATCTGTGCACATTTGCAGCTGTTCTTCCCCTCACTGGGCAGTTTAATACAGGGAGTCAAAATTGGTGGATGCATGCACAGTGGTGCCACCTCCCCCTCGAGCTGGTAGGGGAGGGAAAGTGGAGTGGCAGAAACGTTCGTATGCAGTCGAGTATCCTCCACCTCTCGCTGGGCAGGGGGGAAAAGGAGAGAGCAGTGGGCAGGCTGTCTCATTACCTTTCCACCACTGCCCCCACTGAGCATTTCTGGGGGGTGTAGGTTTTTTTTTTTTAGGTGGTAGGGGGCACATGTATGGGGGCACACCTAGCCTTGCTTGTCAGGTAGTCAGAGGGGGTAGTGGACAAGGATGGGTGGGGTAGAGGGAAGAAGACAGGCTTGTGTTGTGGTCCCCCAGTCAGGCAAGGAAGTCGGGATATTGGATCCTCTGCTGATCAGGTGGATGGGGAGAGGGGGCAAGCATCCCGCTGGCTAGGTTACGGGGGTGCCAGGGCACCTCGCATCCAAAGCAGACAGTGATTGGTACCTGTCCCCTCTCGAGTATGAAGAGGGAGGCTGTCAGGGGACCAGTTGGGTGAGAGACCTCCTGCTGACACTCCTCGAGTCCAGCACCTTGTGCATACCACTCACCCCTGAAGTCAGGGGCCACCACTCTTGAGTATCTCTGGTTCCAGACCCTGGTTCCCTCCCTGCCTCTGCTTCTTTCCATGTTTATCTATAGAGTTTCTCTGCCCCTTTTGGGAGGTCGTGAAGTTGCTTTGCTCTCTGCACATGAGGTCACTGCTGGCTTCGTCCTAAGATGGCCACATCAGGTCGGGACAGCTGGATGAGCTCCTCCATTTTGTGTTACTCCTCTTTCACTGCTTTCACTTACTTTTTCCTTCCAGTCAGTGTTCAGTTCTTAGACCTTCTTTTTGATGTTCAGACTTCCAGATTGTTATCTGCTTCTGTTTCAGCTGGTTTTTTGAGTCTTTGGTGCGGGGGGGACACCATGGTACACGTGACTAAGCTGCCATCTCAGCTCCACTTCATGTATACCTTAGGGAAATATCTATAAGATCTTTGTCCATTATTTAATTGGGTTGTGTTTTTGTTGCTGAGTTGTAAGTTTTTTGTTTTTTTTTAAAATATATTCTGGATCCTAAACACTTAACAGATACATGACAATACTTGCTATTATGTATCTTTTTTATTGTAGTTATCCTAATGGGTATGAAGTGGTATCTTATTGGGGCTTTTATTTCCATTTCCCTGATGGCTAATGACGTTGAACGTATTTTCATGTGGTTATTGGCCATTTGTATACCTTCTTTGGAGAAAGGCCTATTCAGATTCCTTGATTAGTTTTTGACTGGATTATTTGTCTTTTTATTACTGAGTTGTAAGACTTTTTTATATATGAAATATAAGTCCCTTATCAGATATATGAAAGCCCTAGTGGTTTAGTAGTTAAGCACTAAGGCTAACCAAAAGGTCAGCAGTTTGAATCCACCAGACACTCTTTGGAAACTCTATGGGGCAGTTGTACCCTGTCCTATAGGGTCGCTATGAGTTGGAACTGACTCGACGGCAACGGGTTTGGTTTTGATTTTTGGTATCAGGTATTTGCAAATACTTTCTCCCTTTCTGTGGGTTGCCTTTAACTTTCTTGTTGCTGTTCTTTGAAGCACATTAGTTTTTCATTTTGATGAAGTCTGATTTATCTATTTCTTCTATGGCTGTTACTTTTCTAAAAATCTGTCAAAACAATTTTTCAAAGTAGTTATACCATTTTACATGTCCCCCAGCAATGTATGAGGGTTCTAGTCACTGTACATCCTCACCAACATTTGGTACTGACATTTTTTTAAGTTTATCAATTTTAATAAGTATATAAAGGGGTGTCATTTACATTTGAATTTGCATTTCCCTGTTAACTAATTATATATTAAGCACAATTTTATAGCTTATTTACCATTCACATATCTTTTTTGTAGTGTGTGAAATCTTTTACCCATTTTTCGACTGGTTCATTTGTCTTATTAACAAATTTTAAGAGTTTTTTTTTTTTTATACTCTAGAAGTAAGTCCTTGGATATATTTGTTGCAATTAGTCCCCCTTTCCAGACATGCATTGCCTTTTCATTTTCTTTTTTTAACTTTAGCTTTGGTGAAAACATACTCAGCAGAACATATATCTTCAACAATTTCTACATGTATAATTCAATAACACTGGTCACATTCCTCACTGTGCCACCACTCTCCCTATCTCTACCCATTGTTTCACCACCATTGACTTAACCTCCAAACTTCTTATCTATGCTTTAAAGTTAGTGTTGACAATTTGATCTCATATAAATAATAATTCTTTAAAAGCGCAATGCTCGTGGGAAACATTCTTTACTAATTTAACTAGACAGTTGTTTAAAGATAACTTCAGGGGATAATTTCAGTCCATGGTTTGAAGATTTTCTCAAAGCAACAGATTTGGGGGTTCCTCCAGTCTCAACATGTCCAGTAAGTCTGATGAATCCTGACCAAAAGGGGAAAAATGAGGAACAGAATTGCAAATTCGTATGGAATTCAGACTTACTAGGCCTTTTCACCACTAGGTATAATATTACCCAAAGGTTTTTAGTATAGAGATTAAGAACTTCTCTACTAGTCCTATTTAGATGAATTTTTATAAAGAATGTGTGTTAAATTTTTGTCAACTTTTCCTTCTGCATCTTTTGAAATAATCATATGTTGCTTCTCTTTATTTTGTTAATGTTGAACCAGCCTTGTATTCCCTTTAGGTTACGATGTTATTATCCTTCTTATATATTCTTTAATTACGTTAATATTTTATTTTGTAAAGGATTTTTCCATTTATGTTCATGAGGAACACTGGTCTGTAATTGTCTCTTCAGGTTTTGGTATATCAGATTTTCATATCAGAGGTCTGCTAGCCTCACACATTATGCTGGGGAGTGATCTCTCATCCTCTTTTTTCTGAAAAGTTTGTAAAAGTTTGGTATTATTATTATTATTTAATATTTGATAGAATTCACCACTAAAACTTTCTTAGTTTTCTTTGGAAGAAGATTTTTGATAATACAATTACTTCAATAGGTTTAAGATTTCTGAGATTTTTGTTTCTTATGACAATTTAGTAAGTTGCTCTTTAAAGGAATTCATTTTACTGAGGTTGTTGAATTTGATGGCATTAAGTTGTTCATAAAATTCTCTTATTATTACTTCTTTAGTGTTGTAGTGAAAAACTGTCTTTGATTCCTTACATTGGTGGTTTTTGTCTTTTCTCTTTTTTTAATTGATCAACCTAGGCAGGGGTTTGTCAATGTTTCTTTTTTCAAAGAATCAGCTTTTCGATTTACAATATTCTCTACTGTCTGTTTTTTGTGTTACTGATTTTTAGTCTTATCTTTTTCTTTCCTCTCTCAACTTTGGGTTTGCTTTTTTCCTTTCTTCTTCAGGTGGACCCCTAGGTCACTGATTTCTAGATCTCTCTTATTTTCTAATTAAATGAGTTAAAGCTGTTTCCCTATAAGCACTGCTTTATCTGCCTCCCACAAATTTTGATATCTTGTGTTATTAACTTCAAATATTTTCTAATTTCCCTTTCAGTTTATTTTTGGACTGTGATTCATTTAGGAGTGTGCCATTAAATTTCAAAATATTTGGTACTTTCCTAGCTATCTTATTGTCATTAATTTTTTATTTTAATTCTGTTGTGGACAGGGAACACGCTCTGTGTTATGAATTGAATTATGTCACCCCAAAAATGTGTGTGTCAACTTGATTAGGCCATGATTCCCAGTATTCGGTGGCTGTCCTCCATTCTGTGATTATAATTTTATGTTAAGATGATTTGGGTGGGATTGTAACACCACCCTTACTCAGGTCACCTCCCTGATCCAATGTAAAGGGGGTTTCCCCGGGAAACTCCACCTTTCATCTCTCAAGAGGTGAAAGGAAAAGGAAGGAAACAGAGAGTTGGGGGCCTCATACCACCAAGAAAGCAGCACCAGGAGCAGAGTGCATCCTCTGGGCCTGGGGTCCCTGTGCCTGAGAAGCTTCTCGACGGTGGGAAGATTGAGGATAAAGACCTTCCTCCAGAGCCAACAGAGAGAGAAATCCTTCCTCTGGAGCTAACACCCTGAATTTGGACTCGTAACCTACTTTACTGTGAGAAAATAAACTTTTCTTCATTAAAGCCATCCACTTGTGGTACTTCTGTTATAGCAGCACTAGGTAAGTAAGACATCTGTATAGTTTCATTCCTTTTGTATCTGTCGATTTGTTTTATGGTCAGCATAGATTCTATCTTTATGAATATAACATCTGCACATGAAAAGACTATGCATTCAGCAAATATCCATTAGATCAAGGCAGTTCATGGTGTCATACAAATCTTCTGTCTTTACTGATTCTTTCCAGTTGTTTTATCAGTTAATGACAAAGGGGGTTTTAAAATCTCCTAATATGGTTGTAGAAACATCTATTTCTTTAATCAACTCAATTTTTGCTTCATGTATTTTTAAGCTGTTGTTAGATGTATACACATTTATCTTTCAGATGAAATGTTCCTTTTATCATTATGAAATACACCTTTTTATTCCTGATAATACCTTCTGTTTTCAAAGTTATTTTATGTGACATTAATATATTCATTCCATACATTGATGCTGTTTCCCTGGTATAGCCTTTTCCATTCACTTATTTCAACGTATCTGTGTGACTTTATATCTAAAACATATAGTTTATCCACTCAGATAATCTTCGCCTTTTAAATGGGGCTTTAAGACCTTTAATATTTAACATAATTATTGTTATCATTGGATTTTATTCAACCATTTTATTTTTTGTTTTGTTTGTCCCTTGTGCCTACTGCTGTTGTTCTGCTGCAGCTGTTCCTCCTTTCCTGCCTTTTAAAAAAGAATGTAAATTTGAAAAGTAGTATCTAAAAAGTATCTAAAAGATAAAGAATGCCAAGAAACGCCCTGGGCTACCAGTAAGGAGGGATCCTCCCTTAGAATCCAGTCCCTAATTTGGATTTCTAGCCTCCAGGACTATGAGAAAATAAATTTCTGTTTTTTAAAACAAAAAAAGTAATTTTTTTTTTCTTTTTTTTTGGTATTCTATCAGTATTTCTATTAGCTTTCAGGGCCCTGGTGGCCAAGTGGTTAAGTGCTATTGCTGTTAGCCAAAAAGTCAGCAGTTTGAATCTACCACCCACTCCTTGGAAACCTATGGGGCAGTTCTACTTTGCTCTATAGGGTAGCTACGAGTTGGAATCGACTTGACGGCAACGGGTTCATTTTTTTTTTTATTGGCTTTTGAGCTACACGTCTTTTTTTTATTTTTAGTGGTTGTTCTAAGAATCATAAGACACATCTGTAATCCTTCATATTAGATGCAAATTTTATGTAAAATATCTTAGAAACATATAGGTACCTTTAACCACCTTCCCCTTCCCCACATGCACGCAGACTCCGTACATTATGCTATAGTCTTATATATTTTTACAGTAGCTTTATGTTTTAGTTTTATAGTATTTCTTCTGTATTACATCTGCATACACTGAAAATTCCAAAGGTCAAATGGTAGAATTTTAGCTTTAAACATCCATAGATTTTCTTTCAAGAACTTAAGAAGTTAAAAACAACCACTTATTTTTATTCTGATATTTACCATTTCTGATGCTCTTCATTTGCTTCTGAAGATCCAAGTTTTCTGCTCATACAACTTCCTTTCCACTTGAAGAACTTCCATTAGCACTTCTTGTAGTACAGGTCTGCTGGAGACAAATTTTTCTTAGTTTTCTTTTTGAAAAATTGTCTTAACTTAGCCATCATTCCTGAAGGATCTTTTCATGGAACATGAAATTCTGGGTTAACTTATATATTGTTTCTACTTTAAAAATGATACATTATACTGTCTCCTGGTCTCTATGATTTCTGATGAAAAATCTGCTATGATCTCAATCATCATTTTTTTGTATATAAAGCAATGTTTTTTTCTGGCTGCTTTTAAGATTTTCTCTTTATCTTAGGGTTTCAGATTGTGATGTGTCTAAGTGTGGTTTTCTTAGAATAGCCCTCATGATTTTAAACTGTACCTCAAATTGTCTCACCCCTTGATTTTCTGTCATGCTCAATATATCAGTCCTCTAAGTCTGGCACTCACTTCCTGTCTTCTTTCTTCATTCATAAGGTGTCAATATTGGAATGGTCAAAACTGCTGATTCACAAGGTAATGTTTTACAATTCTACTGAGCCATCAGAGCTCCTTGACAATACCTTAATTCTCTGAAAGGATCATTCCCAATGAAAAACTGCATGAAAGAGAGACATACATTCAGACAGGAAATAATTAGTAGCTATTTTTTTTTATACAGGATACAAAGAACTAACTCCCAGCAGAACTAACTACCTCAAACCCTTTTGAAGTGAATTCAGTGATAATACCTTTTGAATGAGTTCAGAGATAAAAATACCAATTTTAAAAAGAAGAGTATAGACTAGATAATTATATTTAAGGAGTTATTTTACCAATTAAACAAAAAGCACAATTGTCCAGTCCTGCTAAAGTCATCAAAGGCCCGTGCAATCAATGAACATGAACTCACTCTGCTCAGGTATACTCAGAATATCAGAAAAATTAGTAGACATAAAGAGTTCATAATTCCCATATATTTATATCACACCAAGACAAACACTGGAGTTACTTATATTAATGCCATTTAGCCTTTGAGGGCATGTTATATTATTTTTCCCTCTAATGGTCACTTCTCATGGATAGGTTCTAGTCACCTCAATAAGCTCTTTTATAAATTAATCCCGACCATATCATATTGTTTAACTACTCTTAGAATGGTTCTTGGGAGCTGTGTAAGAATATCAGACTTCAGAGTGGCCTGAAAATTCTTTACCCTGTATTCATTCCAGGAACCCTTTGTCTTTTTTTTTTCCCCCATCAGTCTTGTCATTTCATAAATACCTTACTATGTCATTTCCATACTGATACTGTGATCATTAAGGTTATGTATCAACTTGGCTGGGACATGATTCTCAGTAGTTTGGCAGTCGTATGACGTGATTACCTCCATGATGGGATCTGCTGTGAGTAGCCAATCAGTTGAAAGGACGTTTCCTTGGGTCTGTGGCCTGCATTGAATATACAAGTGGACTTTCTGGCAAGGCTCATGGGCTGGATCCTGCAGCTGGCTTCTGTTCATCTGACCTCCAGTTCTTGGGACTTGAGCTAGCAGCTTACCTGCTGTCTTGCCTACCAATCTTGGGATTTGTCAATCTTTGCAGCCTACGAGCAAGAGCCCTGCTGTGTGACCTATCAATCTTGGGTTCACCAGCCCCTCAGGCTACATGAGTCAGGAAAAGCCTCTATCCTGACCTACAGACTTGGGATGTTCCAGCCTCTACAATCATGTGAGCCATTTCCTTGATATAAATCTCTCTGTATATGTATTTAGTCCCTTTACTGGTTTTGCTTCTCTAAAGAACCCAGCCTAATACAGATAAAATCCTAAACTTTTGTATATGATGCAAGAATATTTCTCTAGTGGCAAAAAAATGGTAACAGTAATTTTGCTTAAAAACATAAGACTGTTCATAATCATTCAAAAAATCAGGATTTATAGTACGCACTTCAAAAATGTTAAAGAGGAGCTGGTGTAACAGCAGCAAATATACTTAAAAATTAAAATATAGTTAAAGAATATACTTAGGACATGGGGTTTCCATGGGTTGGAATTAACTCAGTGGCAATTGGTTTTGTTTTTTTAATCACCAAATCCAAACGATCTCAGCTTACATAAATACTCTTCAACAACTGTCATTATTGTTTACTTTGTCCCTCCTATAAATCTCCCTGTCCAAGTGGTAAAGATGAATTGTATAGTTTTCATTAAAATATGATATTAAAAGGAGACAATGCTGCATCCCAACAGCATCCTGGGCTCTTCAGAATCCTCCTGGAAATATGCATCTGATAGCGATATTACCCAGACTGACTGAAGTGTTTTCAAGGGATGTTGTCATTGTTATTGTTGTTAACCGCTATCGAGTTGGCCCTTGAGTCATGGTGGCCCCACGCACAATGGAACAAATGCTACCTTATCCTGTGCCATCCCTATGATCAGCTGTAGGTCAGACTGTTGTGATCCATAGGGTTTTCACTGGCTGATTTTTGGAACTAGATTGCCAGGCCTTTCTCCCTAGTATGTCTTAGTCTGGAAGTTCCACTGAAATCTGTTGAGCATCATACTAACACACAAACCTCCAATGACAGACTGGTAGCTGTTACCCATGAGATGCATTGGTCAGGAATCAAGCATAGGTCTCCCCCACGGAAGGTAAGAATTCTACCACTGAGCCACCACTGGGTAGTATCTATTTTACTCCTTTGGAGAGAGGGGGCTGTTATAGCTTCCTGATACCTCCTATTACTTGAGACTATGAGGAGTGCTTGCCAGCTAACCTGGTATAAATATACAACATACCCCTAGCTTCTGAAAGTTTACTAGGAGGCAGATTAGTTGTAGGTCAAATTCCAGGTTTCCCTGACCATTTGTCCAGAACGAAGCCTGACACTTCCTTGAATGCTGCCTCAATAGATCTGCAACCACATTTGTATTTGGGAGTATGCCCTAAGGACCATAGTCACACATCTTTTTCCCCACAATCCACTTCTTGATCCTTGGTGAATGATCATTTAACTAACCAATTATCACGAGTTATATACTTTTGTAGTTTTTGTAATCGAGGATCAATTGATTGACTCACATACTTATAACTTTACTAAGCACAATTTACTTGCTCCTTTTGAGCATCATCATCGGGACTTTTTACAGGTTCAACTGGTTCCAATTATTGTAATCATGGTCTTCTTTTTCATGTTCAAACAGTCAAAACTTGGCCAATAAAACCTCTTTGAAGTTGACATTTTTGTCGGTACTTCCAGAATCTTGGAAGTATTCTTTCTTTCTCACAACAATAATATATTCCAGACCAGTCTTATTTTCCCCTGCTGCAAACATGAAATCAGTTATTCTCCAAAGAATCCTGGCTCAAAAAAAAAAAAAAAAATTTATTTTTATTTTTTTTTGTTAGTGTAGACTGCCAACTAAAATACTGAAACTAAGAAAGCCTCAGGTTCCTCTCTAAAATAAGGCTTTTAAACATCGTAATATTTTAGCCTGTTAAGCTTATAAACCATGTGTTTTCTTTCAAGATACTAAATTAGATGACCTATAAGTTACTCTATTAGTTTTCTTACCCAAAGTTTTGTTGGATTAAAACACACTATGGTATGCTCATTGATTCCCATGAAAATAACTACAACAGATAAACAATATTCCAAGAACTCATTGCTATTGAGTCTATTCAGACTCATAGCAACCATATAGGACAGAGTGGAACTGCCCCATAGAGTTTCTATGAAGCACCTGGTGGATCTGAACTGCTAACCTTTTGGTTAGTAGCCATAGCTCTTAACCACTAAGCCACCAGGGTTTCCAAACAACATTAGAAGTTCTCATTTTGTGTGTTCTTAACATCTGTGTTCAGTCAGGGTGATGTGCTGCTAGACTTCTTGGTGACTGAGGTAGAGGGACCTAAAAGATACATAAACCCTCCTCTACTCCAAAAATGGCAAAGAAGGTGCTTTTCAGGTCTGGTAGAACTCTCATTTGATATTGGCAATATCCTTTGTCAATAGGAAAAACATTATATAATTTTACTGTACCTGTTGGAGTCTTTTATTCAGACTTTTATTCAGTCACTGTCTCATTATGACCTCTATCCAAATTGTTTCCATTGGAATATTCACTCCTAGTTCTTATCCTATTTGACCAACTTCTCTTTCTCAACTTACTCTGTTGACTCCCCTTGTTTTACCCGCACCTTGGTGCTTTTGTTTCCCCAGGTTTCTATTTCCTAATTTTTTTCATTTGTCAATCTGTAAGTCATCTCTGACTGATTTCATTCGACCCAAGTGTTTCAGTTAGGTACACAGCATAGAGTGGTGACGCAATAAGCATTTCTTCAATGAGTAAGTAACTGAATGAACAGGAAGAAAACTGGAATGAGCAATCGAAGAAAACTGGAATGAGGAATCAAAGAAATCTGAGTTTTGATACTGGTCTACCTAACTAGTTATTGCTTCTAAGCCAACTAACTTAACTTTTCTGGACCTCAGGTTTTTTTTGTTTGTTTGTTTGTTGTTTCATTTAAAGGATTTTTTCATTTTAAAATTTTAATTATTTATTATATAAATTTTGAAAGATTAAGAAATAGTAGAAAAATATAACAAACCCCGATATAGCCTTACACAGTTTAAAATGCTCTGAGCTATGGCATGTATGGTTCTTCTATATCTCTAACCACTTTCCCCACCCAACAGGATAATTTTGAAGCAAACCACATGCATTCTATCATTATATCTGAAATTACTTCAGTATATCTTTAAAAGATAGAAATTATTTTCTTAAATAACCACTGTACCATTGTCACACCTAAAATAATCAACAATCATTTTCAATAATATTAAATATCCAATTGTTTTTCAAATTTCCCCAATTATCTCATAACATTTTTTATAACTGGTATTTTGGAATTAGAAAACAAAAAAAAAGTCCACATATTTTATTTGGTTGGTATGTTTTCTTTCATCTGAGAAAGGATAGAAGTATTTAATAAGCTTCTATACTGAAGTATAATAAACTGAAAAAAAGCACACAAACTATAAATGTAGAGTTTGATGAAATATTTCAAAGTAAGTGTTCGAGAAACAGAACATTACATCAGAAGCCTATCACATATACCCTCCCAATTAGTACCTCCTGGAGCCCTGGTGGCAAAGTGGTTAACAGCTTGGCCACTAATCAAAACGCTGGCAGTTCGAATTCACCATCCACTCCTTGGAAACCCTATGGTGCAATTCCACTCTGTCCTACAGGGTTACTATGAGTTGGAATTGACTCAATGGCAACAGGTTTAGTATTGGGTATCATACCCGTGTTGCAAAAATGATAATACTCTTGACTACTAACAGAAATGTTGGCAATCTGAACCCACCCAGAGGTTCTTCAGCAGAAAGGTCTGGTGATCTGCTCCCGAAAGGTCACAGCCTTAAAAAGCCATGGAATACATACAGCTGTACCCTGCAACACATGGGGTTGCCATGATTCAGAATCAATTTGACAGCAATTGGTTGCTGGTTAATCAGCATTCACAAAAAAATAATAAAAACCCAAACCCACTGCCATCAACAGCAGAACTGCCCTATAGGGTCTCTAAGGCTGTAAACTTTTACAGAAGCAGACTGCCACATCTTTCTCCGTGGAGGAACTGGTGGGTTTAAACTGCCGACCTTTTGATTAACAGCTGAATGCTTTAACTACCATGCCACCACGGTTCCTTACAAAAAATAATCAGTATCATGAATTCCTACATCATAGATTACTTTTAACTGTTTTTAAATTTTATATAAATAGAATCACACCTACTCCTCACTAACTACCTTGTTATCTGACATTTCATATTTATTACAAAAGTAAAAAATCTACTATCCAACTATTTTGTATATTAACTAGGTGGTGGGCATGGCAACAATGGCTTCAGAGTGTCCCCTCCCTCAAGGAGGGTCTCCGGGTGGCCTCTGGGAAGCTGCCCCAAACCGTCCACTCCCTCCTGCTGGAGTGGGTGCAGTATCCAGCTGACGCACAGGGTGAGCATCCTCTATGGCCATGGCCTCAGGTGGACACGCAGACAGCACCAAGCCAGTGGGTGCTTATTCTCAGTTCCCAGCTCCTATACCATCTGAGGACCTACAGCACAAAATTGCTGTGGGATAGAAAAGGAGGAAAAAGGCATCGGAGAGGGTGTTTGGAAGAACTGAGTGAAAGTTTAATGACATCCCAAAGTAAGCCAAACTGGGCTCGAGGCCTTCCCCGTGGTGGGGCCAGGCTTCCAGTGCCTTCCCAGGAAGCCCAAGCCTGGATGACTCGCCACACCCAAGGGCAGAGTAGGCTCCAGGATCTTGAACACTTGCAGGGGTGGGAGGACAGCCCTGAAGGTGGTTCCAAGAGGGAAGCTCTGACCCAGCACAGGAGGAAGCTTAAGTAGTTAAGCTGTGGGCCCTCCAGTCACACAGTCTGGCTTTATCTAGCTTTGTCTCCTACAAGCCTACTTCTCTACAGAGGAATAATTCATTACTGGACTTGTCACAGTAATAAGTACATGAGTAAATCATAGCTGTTCTTATTTCTATGGTCACATTTTCTATATAAAAAAAACTGGACAAATGGATGGTCTGAAAACAGAAAAAAAAATCCTCTATTTTCATGTAACACTGATTTTTGCAAAACTGCCTGATTTTTGGAACCTAACCATGTCTATAAGTGAAAAGTGGCTATATACAGTAGATCTCAACAGCATCTAACAACAACACCTACATCATTATGAAATATTACACTTTATTTATAGAATGCTTTTTGCCTTAAAGACTACTTTGATACTAAACCAAAAAAAAAAAAAAAAACAAACCTGTTGCTGTTGAGTCAATTCCAACTCATGGCAACCCTAAAGGACAAAGCAGAACTGCCCCATAGAGTTTCCAAAGTGTGGCTGGTGGATTCGAACTGCCAACCTTTTGGTTAGCAGCCATAGCTCTTAACCACTATGCCACCAGGGTACTTTGATACTAATACAGCTGTAACAGCTTCCTCTTTTGTTAGTGTTTGCACATGTCTTCCAACCTTCTTCTTTCAACTTCTTGTATTTCCATTTAAATTATTTTTTTACAAGTAACAAACGCTGTATTGTTTACATCCCCACCTAGTGGTCTTAAGTTTCTGCTCTGCACTGTGTTCAAAAATGCATATTCTTAAAATGAAAATTCAAAAAAGTTATCTGGCAAAAATTAAAACTAATCGAAGCTTTACATTTAAGAAGACTATTATTAGATTACGTAGTCTCATGCTATTCCAACTAGGGTATACAATGGTTGTATCAGGAACTAAACAAAGCCACCAGAAAAACAACATGGATCATTTTCCTGCAACATCTATTTTACTTCACATTAAGTAATTTAAAACATTTTCGTGTTAAAACAAAGATAAATTCTGAAGTAAAATTCTTATTAGGAGTATTTCAGTTTAAGAAGCATAAGGTCCAAACTCCTCATTCTCTAGAAAAAGATCCTGATGACCAGAGCATTTAAATGATTTGCTCAAGTTACTCAACCAGGTATGAAGTGTCAAAAATGCAGATATTTTATATCCTTTACATAACAAAATAAAAATCAAGTTCATGAGACACTAAATACTAATTCCAAATGCCAAATAGCTATACACTGTCTTTTCTTTGTATATAGAGTTTCTTAGATATGTTATTTTAAACCCCAGAATTTTCCTTTGATTTCATATCATAGCATGCTGAAAATGTGAAGCTAACTCAAAGAACTAGTCTGCATTTTTTCTGATGTTTGTTTAAAATTATACAGTAAAATTGACGTTTGGTGGGGATGTGCATTCTATGAATTTTAACATATGTACAGATTCATGTAACCACCACCACCATAGGATAAAGAAAACTTTGTCAGTCCCTCAAAAACGTCTTGTACTGTCCCTTTGTAGTCATATCCTCCTAAAATCCTGAACCACTGGCAACAACTGATCTGTTTTCTAACAATACGGTTTTTTGGTTTTTTTTTTTAAGAATATCATACAAAAGGAATCATACAGAATGTAACCTTATTAGAACGGTTTCTTCTATTCAACATGATGCCTCTGAGATTCATTCAAGTTATTTCAAGTATGAATAGTTCATTCCTTCCTATTGCTAAGTAGTATTCCATAGTATAGGTGGATCATTGTTTATTTATCCATTCACCCTTCGAAGAACATTTGCATTGTTTCCAGTTTTAGGTGACTATGTATTGAGCTTCAGTAAGCCAAGCAATCATGTCCGGGCTCAATTTTTTTTTTGTAGTTGATTTACTATCAGAAGCCTTTCCCAATTCTGATATTTATGTAGAATGTGACAAAAAAATGTAACTTTCATAAGGACAAATAATTTTAATGCTTAAGTTACTTCATCACTATTCAAGAGTTAGCATTAAGAAGACTATTATTCCTATTCATGTACGGCAAAAGTTAAATAAAAATAGTGAACAATCAAATTCCCTTTAAACATGGGCATACATATATTTACTTAGGAACCAAGGAAGAAAATGGCAAATACCTGGCACTTGGGCTACTATTCCCTCTTCCTCTGCCCAACATATACATCAACGATCAATCAATACAAACTTTGCTGTAGAGTCTCAAACCTGGTTCAAATACCGTGTGGCTTCAGACTGTTCAATGCACGGCTCTAGCAGCCACTACTACATGATCAGAGTTGGGATTCCAGTTGTAACCAATTTTCCATCTCTGACTCAGCAGAAATTATTCTCAATAAACTGCAATCTCTATAAAAATTATGTTAGCCTTACGAAGGCACTGGGTTTTCTGGGTTAGGAAAAAAAAATATTATGTAGCATTCTTAATCCTAGTCCTTGAAAATGTGTTATTTCTCACAAAACAGAGCAGGAAAAACTGCTGGAACGGCTCTGGACAGCCATTAATACCAGAACAAAATCCAAAGCATGAGTATTCAAGGGAAAGGAGTACAATTTTAAAGAAGGAGAAAAAGGAAGAGAAGAAGAGGAAGAAGATTACAGCCTTTTGAGAAATAGTTAAAATCTTGTTTGTCATCCATTGTATGAAGCTAAATCTTCCAGCTTTATGTCTTGTGCTTATTTGATAATAAGTACCTGCTACTTATTATCATTATATCTTTATACTAGCTATTTTTGTTAGACATCAGGGTTAAATTCTAATAGTTTAAGTACATTCTTGGACTCCATATTCTGTTGTTATAGACTGTCAAGTCAATTCCAACTCACAGTGACCCTATGTGACAGAATAGAACTGCCTTATATGGTTTTCTAGCTGGTAATCTTTACGGGGCAGATGGCCAGGTTTTTTCTTCTGTGAAGCCACTGGTTTGAATCAACAACTTTTTGGTTAATAGCCAAGTGCTTAACCATTGTACTACCAGGCCTCCTTTTCTATATTCTAAATACATAAAAATGGCAAATAAAATTTTAATATGAAAAACCATAAGATACAACATGTTTCAAAAACAAACATATCTGTGAACTAAAAATTGAAGAGTAATACAAAGTGATGAGTCGGACTGAAACCCGAAGCCTGCTAGACTCCCGTCCAAATGTAGGCAATGACAGCTGGGAATTCAGCTTCTGTGGAGTAACCCTCACTAAACGTGCTATATACGATAAGGAGGGATCAGAGATAGATTTATTGATAGAAGCTAGAGACAGCAGTAGGACATAATAAGTAATAAGCTGTCATACCTACTCCAAAAGAAAGCTATAAAATGTGCTGCCAATGTATTGCCTGGGGCTCCAGCTCTATAGGAAGGTATGCACCCAAGGAGATAGAAATACAAAAACACAGCCTTAACACATGGTTAAATTTTAGGATCAGTAATATCCCCCCAGGAAACCCTGGTGCCATAGTGGTTAAGTCCTATGGCTGCTAACCAAACGGTCAGCAGTTCAAATCCACCAGGCGCTCCTTGGAAACTCTATGGGGCAGTTCTACTCTGTCCTATAGGGTTGCTATGAGTCAGAATCGACTCGATGGCACTGGGTTATATCCCCACAAACCATTACAAAGTAACCGCTCTCCAATGTCATTATAAAACCTAGCTCTAGACTGGTGGGAGTCTTGGGAGGGGTGAATATAGAGCAAGATGGAGGAAGAGACCAGGGAAAACAAAATACTACATACCCTTCTAATTAAAATGAGCATGTTAATCAAAATTCCAGAACCCATGAGAAAATCTTATGCTAAAACAGGTATCAAAATCAACAATCAAAATATTAATTTACTATAAATAAAATTTTATGAAAATCTGACAAGATTTAAAAAGTAAGCTTGTCAGATTTTCATAAAATGTTCAGAGTAATGAACAAAGAAATCAAACTCATAAAAGAGGATAAGAAATTATAAAATGAATCAGGTAGAAATGAAACAAGAAAAGATAGACATGATATGATATGAAAAAGGAACACATAGCCATCTTAAAAACACCCTGTTGCCCTCGACTCAATTCTGACTCACATTATAAGCCTACAGGACAGAGAAGAACACCCCCATAGGGTTTCCAAGGCTGTAATCTTCTCAAAAGCAGACTGCCATGTCTTTCTCCCACACAGCAGATTGTGGATTCGAATGGCTGACCTTTTGGTTGGCAACCGAGTGCTAAATCACTGCACCACCAGGCCATCTCAGACATGAAAAATACACTTAATGTTTATGCAAATAATACGTGCCTTCTACGTTTGTTTGCCAATCATGCTTTCCCCCTGCAAGGTATTTTTGTAAGCACACTATGCTAATCTTCTTTTACAACAACATATAAAAAAAATTGGCATAGCAGCAATTATGAAAATACCTTGGAGGAGAGCATGGTTGGCAACCAAATGTAGAAGGCATGCCTTATTTGCATAAAGATACGGTAGTCACTGAAATAAAAACCTTAACAGATCTGATAGATGCTAGACTTAATAACTGTTATACTGAAATATGATTTTATCAGTTAAGATGCATCAGTCAGGGTCCCAGCAATAAACAGATGATATAGTCAAATTAAGGAGCCCTGGTGGTGTAGTGGTTAAAGCTCTCCATTGCTAACCTGAAGGTCAGCGGTTCAAACCCACCAGCTGCTCTGTGGGAGAAAGATGTGGCACTCTACTTCTGTAAAGATTTACAGCCTCAGAAACCCTGTATGACAGTTCTACTCAATCCTGTAGGGTCGCTATGAGCCTGCACAGCAGTGGGTTTGGTTCAGAACAACAGTCAAATTAAAATAATTTGAGAAGGGTTTAATAAAGTATGTAGGGAAAGCAGAATAGTGTAGAAATTCAGGACTAGTATAAGTAGGAGAGAGTTGTGTAGAGAGAGCTGCCTTAAAAGAAGCTGTGACTTTGAGTCAGGGAACTTAGCCTGCAGGACAGGAGACAGGGAAATAAATATTTCAACTTCACTCTCTTCCCTTACTCTAATTTTCTCCTCAGGCTCTTTCTACTGGCCAAACCATGGAAAACTGGCAGGCAAGAGAGCCTACAGATGCTATCCATACAGTTCACTCACCCAAAATAGAGAACAGGGTGGAGAAGATTGAAGTAGATCCCAGATAGATAAAGAAAGATAGCCTGGCACAGATGGTTTTCACTAAATATAACAGAAGGCCCAGCTAAGATGGGTGAAGGAAGAATATTTATTATATCTCATATAACAAAAACAGATTTCCAACAATTCCAAGGTTAACTAATCCATCAGTTCGATAATAGAACACAAGCTCAGCTTCTCCGCAATTCCCTTAATTTTCTTTGTGACTGCACCAGTTTGAAGCACTATGCCCTTTTGCAATTACTTCCAGAAGAGGAAAGAAAGGCCTGTTTCTTCTCACATATCTCTTCTTCAAAAGCAAAACAGACAGACACACACCACTTTCTAGGAGTCTTCCTAGCAAGCTTTCACTTAAGTCTTTTTGTTATTGTTGTTCTTATGGGGTTGTGGCTTACTAAATAAGAATTCTAAGTGCACTTCCCCAGTGAACATCATTTATAATAGCTGCCTTCTGTTTTAATATTATACTTTTGACAAATGTATATAATTTCATGGGCTGTTCAAGACACCAACCAGCACATATAACTTTGTTTCTAATGGAAAATATGTACTAAACAAAAGATTTTTCAAGGTCAGGTTTATTGAGGTACACTGTAAAAAAATTTAAAAAGATAGTAGCTATCGAGTAAATTCTGACTCATAACTTACAGTAAAAACAAACTTTACAGTGTACTGTTCTACGAGTTATGAAAAATACATATATAGTCAAGTAACTACTACCACAAACAAGATACAGATAGTTTGAGACCACTGTTGCCGTTACTGTGTCAAAACATCTTGAGGGTCTTCCTGTTTTTCACTGATCCTCTCTACTTTACCAAGCACGATGTCCTTCTCCAGGGATTGGTACCTCCTGATAACATGTCCAAAGCATGTGAGATGAAGTCTTGCCATCTTCACTTCTAAGGAACGTTCTAGCTGTACTTCTTCAGAGACAGATTTGTTCATTCTTCTGGAACTCCATAGTATATTCAAGATTCTTCACCGACACCAAATTCAAAGTCGCCAATTCTTCTTCAGTCTTCCTTATTCATTCTTCAGCTTTCACATGCATATGAGGCAACTGAAAGCACCATTACTTGGATCATGCATACCTTAATCCTCAAAGCCACATCTTTGCTTTTAAACACTTGAAAAATGTCTTTTGCAGCAGATATGCCAATACAATGTCACTCAATTTCTTGAGTGCTACCTCTGTGGGCGTTGATTATGGATCCAAGTAAAATGAAATCGTCGACAAACTCAATATTTGCTCTGTATATCACGATGTTGCTTATTGGTCCAGTTGTGAAGTTGTTTTTTTTTTTATGTTGAGTTGTAATGCATACTGAAGGCTATAGTCTTTGATCATCAGCAAGTGCTTCAAGTCCTCTTTGCTTTCAGCAAGCAAGGTTGTGTCATCTGTGTATTGCAGGTTGTTAATAAGTCTTCCTCCAATTTTGATGCTGCATTCTTCTTCATATAGAACAGCTTCTCAGATTATTTCTTCAACATATAGAATGAATAAATAAGGTGAAAGAATACAACACTGCCACACATCTTTCCCAATTTTAAGCCACTCAGTATATTCTTGTTCTATTTGAACGATTGCCTCTTTATTCATGTATAGGTTGCACAGGAGCACATATGCTGTAAGTTCAAGAAACCAAAAAACCAAATCAACTGCTGTCAAGTTGACTCTGACTCATACCGACCTTTTAGGACAGAGGAGAACTTCCCTAAAGGGTATTTCAAGACTAAATTTTTATAGAAGAAGACTGCCACATCTTTCTCCCACAGTGTGGCTGTGATTTAAGCTGGGTTCTCTAGAGAAGGAAAACCAGTAAAGCTTATAAATATATAGACAGATTTATATCAAGGAAATGGCTCACTGGTTATAGAGGCTGAAAAGTCCCAAGTCTCTGGATCAGGCTGGAAGCTTACCCCGCCTGAAGTAGCTGCACTGGCTGGCAAACCCAAGACTGGCAGCTCAGACAGCAAGACTCTGGCTCACAAGCTACAGAGACTGATGAATCTCAAGGTCAGCAGGCAAGACGGCTGGTAAGCTGCTAGCTCAAGTCCCAAGAACTGGAGGTCAGACGATTAAGAGTCAGCTACGGGATCCAGAGCTAGCAAAAGTTCAAGAGACTTGCCAGAAAGTCCTCCTATATTGGATGCAGCAGGCCACAGCTCCACGGAAGCACCCTTTCAACTGATTGGCTACTCACAGCAGATCCCATCATGGAAGTGATCACATTATATCAAATCTTATCATGGAGGCAATCACACCATTATACGACTGTCAAACTATATCACCACTGCCAAACCAGTGAGAATCATGGCCCACCCAAGTTGACACATGATCCTAACAGTCATAGTCCACCTCTTGTCAACCTGGTACCTGCATACATCTTCTTGAACCATACATAATCTCTGAATAAAGACAATCATAATGTCATACTTGTACCTAACATGATACAACGAACACACATACAACCGAAAATGTACTTGCCCTGTTTACGTATAAGTGAAAAAAAAAAATTTGATGCACACATATAAGACAGAAATATTCATAATAATTACAGTCTTTATTTCTACAACTGGTCATGTGGTTGTAGCTGGTACTCAAAACTACCTTCTTCTAACACCCATTCCATATTCCCTTTGCCCTCAGCTGGTTGTGGTTCTCTGCCTGGTGAGGTGACCCAAACCTTCATTTCTGGGGGGTCTAGGATATTAATAGTCACGTCAGGAATTGGGTTGCTGTAGTTTTCCACTGACTTTAATCACATAACACGGTAATACTAAGAGATGCCCTAAGGGATCACCTGCATTCCAGACATACTCTTCTTTATCTCCATTATGTAATATCAATCCGATTTCCTCTTGGTAATCAGGATCAATCACACCAGAAATATGGTAACTTCCTCTTTGCCTGTTGATCCAGAGGCATAAGGAGCTCAAGGTGGCCAGATGGCATTCTTAATTGCCAGTTCAGTAGAATCTGTGATGTGTCTCCAGGTGGGACCATTCGTCCCTTCAGAACTAAGATCTCTAGACCCATAGAGCATAGGGTCACGAAAACAGGAAGCAAAAATTTTATGAGTGAATCACTATGGGTAATATGAGTGGTGCCACTCCCATTTCCAACCCTTGATTCCTGGACCCGTGAATCCTGGCTATGATAGAAACAGCACTATATATTAGATATTGGTTAGAGCATATACAGCCTCCTGGAGAATGCTGCCCCAACCCTGAAAGGTATTCTCATCTAGCTGGCACCATAATTGTGTCTTTAGAAGGTCATTCAATCCTTCTATAAAACCAGCTGCTTTAGGATGATGGGGAACTTGGTAAACACACTGAATTCCATGAGCATAGGCCTACTGCTGCACTTCCTTTGCTGTGAAGTGAGTCCCTTGATCCGAGGTGGTTCTATGTGGGATACCATGACAGTGGATAAGGCATTCCATAAATCCACGGATGGTAGTTTTGGCAGAAGCATTGTGTGCAGGGAAGGCAAATCCATATCCAGAGCTAACTGTCTATTCCAGTAAGAACAAAATGCTGCCCTTTCCACAATGGAAGTGGTCCAATGTAATCAACCTGCCACCAGGTTGCTGGCTGATCATCTCAAGGAATGGTGCCATATCAGAGACTCAGCATTAGTTTCTGGTACTGGCAGATTGGGCACTCAGCAGGGGCTGTAGCTAAGTTGGCCTTGGTGAGTGGAAGTCCATGTTGCTGAGCCCATGCATAACCTCCATCCTGGCACCATGGCCACTTTGTTCATGAGCCCATTGGGCAATGGCTGGAGTGGCTAGGGAAAGAGGATGACTGGTTTCCAAAGAACACATCACTGTATCCACTTGATTGCTAAAATTCTCCTCTGTTGAGGCACCCTTTGATGAGCATTCACATGAAACACAAGTATCTTCATTTTTTGGTTGATTCAGAGAGGTCTATCCACGTAATTCTTTCCCATACCTCCTTGTCTCCAATTCTCCAATCATATTCCTTTCAAGCCCCTGACCATCCAGCCAAACCACTAGGCAAAGCCCATGAATCAGTATACAATTGCACATCTGGCCATTTCTCCTTCCCAAAAAAGTGAACAACCAGGCACACTGCTTGAAGTTCTGCCCATTGGGAGGACTTCCCTTCATCACTGTCCTCATAGAGGTCCCAGAAAGGGGCTATAGTGTTGCAACTGTCTACATCCCAGTGGTGCCCACATATGGTGCAGAACCAGGCACTAGTTTTCTCTTCCTCAGTCAACTGATTATAAGGCACTCCCGATAAGGCCAGAGATGCAGACTGGGAGATGGAAGGTAATATATTAGGAGCAGAGATCATGGGCATTTGGACCGCTTCCTCATGCAACTTACTTGCGCCTTCAGTTCTTCCTTGGGCCTGATCTCTTACATACCAATTCCACTTAATGATGGAGTGCTGCTGTGCACATCCAACTTTATAACTCTGTAGGTCAGACAACACCCAGTTCATGATGGGCAGCTCAGGCTGCATGGTGACTTGGTGGCCCATGGTTAAGCATTCAGTCTGTACTAAGGTCCAGTAACAAGAGCTGTTTCTCAAAAGGAGAGCAGTTATCCGCAGAGGATGGTAGGGCTTTGCTCCAAAATCCTAACGGTCTGAGATGTGATTCACCAACAGGGACGTGTCAAAGACTCCAAACAGCATCTCTATCTGCCACAGACACTTCAAGCACCATTGGATCAGTTGGGTCATATGGCCCAAGTGGCAAAGTCCTCTGTCTGGCAGCCTGAACCTGTTGCAGCCTGAACTTTTTCTTGTTCTGGGTCCCACTCAAAACTAGCAGCTTTATGAGTTACTTGATAAAAAGCCAGAGTAACACACCCAAATGAGGGAAATACTGCCTCCAAAACTCAAAGAGACCCCTTAGGCATCACACTTCCTTTTCAGTTGTGGGAGAGGCCCAGATGGAATCACTTATCCTTCATTTTAGAAGGAATATCTCGACATATCCCACACCACTGCACCTCTAGAAATTTCACTGAGGTAGAAAGCGGCTGAATTTTTGTTGGATTAATTTCCCACCCTCTAGCATACAAATGTTTTACCAATTAAGTCCAGAGTCATTGACACCTCTTCCTTACTAGGTCCTATCAGCATAATGTCATCGATGTAATAGACCAGTAGGATGTCCTTGTGGAAGGAAAAAGCTGTTAAGGTCCCTACAGACTAAATTATGACATAGGGCTGGAGAGCTGATATAACTCTCAGATAGGACACTGAAGGTGTATTGCTGGCCTTACCAGCTAAAGGCAAATTGCTGGTCCTTCAAACGAGGTATGGGGCACAAAAACTAACTCCAAGTGGATCAAAGACCTAAACATAAAGACTAAAACGATAAAGATCATGGAAGAAAAAATAGGGAAACGTTAGGAGCCCTAATACAAGGCATAAACAGAATACAAAATATTACTAGAAATGATGAAGAGAAACCAGATAACTGGGAGCTCCTAAAAATCAAACACCTATGCTTATCTAAACACTTCACGAAAAGAGTAAAAAGACCACCTACAGATTGGGAAAGAATTTTCAGCTATGGCATCTCTGACCAATGCCTGATCTCTAAAATCTGTATGATTCTGTTAAAACTCAACCACAAAAAGACAAACAACCCAAACAAAAAGTGGGCAAAGGATATGAACACGCACTTCACTAAAGAAGATATTCCGGCAGCTGACAGACACATGAGAAAATGCTCTTGATCGTTAGCCATTAGAGAAATGCAAATTAAAACTACGATTAGATTCCATCTCACTCCAACAAGGCTGGCATTAATCCAAAAAACACAAAATAAGGAGGGGCTGTGGAGAGATTGGAACTCTTATACACTGCCGGTGGGAATGTAAAATGGTACAACCACTTTGGAAATCTATCTGGCGTTTTCTTAAAAAGTTAGAAATAGAACTACCATACAACCCAGAAATCCCACTCCTCGGAATATACCCTAGAGAAATAAGAGCCTTTACACGAACAGATATATGCACACCCATGTTTATTGCAGCACTGTTTACAATAGCAAAAAGCTGGAAGCAACCAAGGTGCCCATCAATAGATGAATGGTTAAATAAATTATGGTACATTCACACAATGGAATACTACGCATCGATAAAGAACAGTGACGAATCTGTGAAACATTTCATAACTTAGAGGAACCTGGAAGGCATTATGCTGAGTGAAATTAGTCAGATGCAAAAGGACAAATACTGTATAAGACCACTATTATAAGATCTTGAGAAATAGTATAAACTGAGAAGAACACATACTTTTGTGGTTACGAGAGTGGGAAGGGAGGGAGGGTGGGAGAGGGTTATTTACTGATTAGTTAGTAGATAAGAACTACTTTAGGTGAAGGGAAGGACAATACTCAATACACGGAAGGTCAGCTCAACTGGACTGGACCAAAAGCAAAGAAGTTTCCGGGATAAACTGAATGCTTCGAAGGTCAGCGGAGCAAGGGTGGGGGTTTGGGGACTATGGCTTAAGAGGGCTTCTAAGTCAATTGGCAAAATAAACTCTATTATGAAAACATTCTGCATTCCACTTTGAACTGTGGCGTCTGGGGCCTTATATGATAACAAGTGGCCATCTAAGATGCATCAATTGGTCTCAACCCACCTGGATCAAAGGAGAATGAAGAACACCAAGGTCACACGACAACTAAGAGCCCAAGAGACAGAAAGGGCCACATGAACTAGAGACTTACATCATCCTGAGACCAGAAGAACTAGATGGTGCCTGGCCACAACCGATGACTGCCCTGACAGGGAGCACAACAGAGAACTCCTGAGGGAGCAGGAGAACAGTGGGATGCAGACCCCAAATTCTCATAAAAAGACTAGACTTAATGGTCTGACTGAGACTAGAAGAATCCCGGCGGTCATGGTCCCCAAACCTTGTGTTGGCCCAGGACAGGAACCATTCCCGAAGACAACTCATCAGACACGGAAGGGACTGGACAATGGGCTGGAGAGAGATGCTGATGAAGAGTGAGCTACTTGTATCAGGTGGACACTTGAGACTGTGTTGGCATCTCCTGTCTGGAGGGGAGATGGGAGGGTAGAGAGGGTTAGAAACTGGCAAAACGGCCACAAAAGGAGAGACTGGAAGAAGGGAGCGGGCTGACTCATTAGGGGGAGAGTAAATGGGAGTATGTAGTAAGGTGTATATAAGCTTATATGTGACAGACTGACTTGATTTGTAAACTTTCACTTAAAGCACAATAAAAATTATTAAAAAAAAAAAAAAAAAAGAGGTATGGAGAAAAAAGCATTAGCCAGATCAATGGCTCATACCAAGTACCAGCAGATTTATTAGTTTGCTCAAGGAATAAAATAACATCTGGAACGGCAGCTGCTGTTAAGTTTTCAATACTCCCCTGTCATTCTCCAAGATCCACCTGTTTTTTACGCAGGTCAAATAGGCAAGTTGAATGGGGATGTGGTGGAAATCAAGTCTTTGATGATGGCAGTAATCTCCAAATACTTCTAGGAATGCAGTATAGCTTTTGGTTTACTATTTTCCTAGATAGGGGCAATTCTAATGGATTCCACTTGGTTTTTCCTACCATAATAGCCCTTACTCCACTTGTCAGGAATCCAATTTGGGGATTCTGCAAGTTGCTTAGTATATCTATTCCAATTATGCATTCTAGAACCACGGAAATCACTACAGGATGGGTTTGGAGACTCACTGGACCTACTGGGAGATGGACGTGAGCTAAGACTCCATTAATAACCTGACCTCCATATGTCCCCACTCTGACTGGTGGGCCACAGTAATGTTTTGAATCTCCTGGAATCAGTATCAGTTCAAAGCCAGTATCCAGTAACCCCAGAAAAGTCTGATTATTTTCTTTTCCCCAGTAAACAGTTACTGTAGTAAAAGGCCACAGATCCCTTAGGGGAAGGTTAGGAGAAAGGTTAACAGAATAAGTTCTGGGCAGTGTGGTAGAGTCCCTCCTCAAGGGGACCCAGCTTGCACTTCATTTAAGGGGTTGTGCATCTGTAAACTCGCTCAAGTCTGGGAATTGATTGAGGGGCCTAGACTCTCTATTCAGGTGATTCGAGTTAGACTGCTGTTCAATTGACAGAGGATTCTTTCACTAGTACAGATCAAGTAAATATTTAGTAGATTTCCTATCTATTTCATTCCTAGGGACACCAAGGCTAAGTAGCCAATGCTGTTAAGTCTATACAAGTCAGATTATTCTGATTACTGCTTTGACTCTGCTGTCCATTATACCAGCCACGCCCACCTTGTCTTTGTTGACTGAGTGCTGCCACTTGGTCCCTACTACCATAGAGTCCAATCAGCCCTACTGTAATTAGGTGTCTTAATTCAGTTAGGGCAGTTCCCACTGTCAAATGTGATTTACATAAAATAGCAATCACAGCAGTCTTTAAGGATGCTGGGGTTCCCTTTACAAATTTATTCTTCACCACTGTGGTAAAAGGTGTGTCCTCTGGGCACTTCATGCGTGGGTGTGTGGATCTAGCCTAATAAATCCACTCTTTTAACATGCCAATTGCCCTAAGCCTTTGGATACTTACTTCTACAGTATACTAAGGCAGTTCTGGTACTTCATCTTGATTTAGTGTAGGCCATTGTGTAATCCATGCTTCAGTGACCCAACGAAATAAACTAATAGATCCTTTACTAACCTCTCGAGCTGAACACTGAATGAAGAATCTGTGCTTAGTGGGCCCATATCGATAAACTCAGACTAATCTATTTTTATGTTCTTTGCAACATTATTCCACACCCTTAATAGCCATCCCCACATATGTTCCCCAGGTTTCTGTTTGTATATATTAGAAAGGCCAAGCAGTTCTTCTGGATTGTAGAGTACCTCCTCTTGGGTCACACTTTATATTTCACCTTTTGGAGTTTGCTGGGACTCAAGTCTAGTTACAGGTTTAGAAGCCAAAATGGGTGATGGGGGTGTGTTTTGAGAACATTCAGCATTGTCTTGTAAGACATTCACCTCAGGCGATGTGCCAGGCAATGACTTAAACGCAGCTGGGTTAATATCATCGGATGTGGTTGGAAGGCTAACAATTTTACTGGGGAGGGAGTTTAGCAGACAAAGACGGAGTAATCTCTTCAGATGGGAGTGAGAGGGCTGTTCTGTTGGAAGGAGTGATTTTACAGAATTTAGAGGCTCAGTGTTCCCAGCTTCCCGATTATCAGCCCATATGTTTCAAGTTTCAGGATCCCATTTCTTCCCAATCAATGCTCTCTCTTTAACTTCCAACACCACTCAAGGCTGGGAATTCAACTGCTGTTGTGATTCAGGTGGAGCTGTAATTCAGCCACTCTTATGATAAGATGCAGAGTTTGGTTTTCGGCAATATCAGCTGTTACTACAAGAAATAAGGTTTTCTTTTAAGACACAAGTGGGAACTTTGAGGTCATTTATTTGGTACTTGAGCCCTGACTCTGAAGCCCTACCCCATCCCTTTCTTTCACTACTTTGTCTAGCAAAAGTAGGACCAACCAACCAGCTTCCTTATACTTCTCATTATGACAAAAATGTAGAAACCTATCAAACATAGGATCACCCAGAGCCTCGCCTTTGATCAACACCTGATCTGTTGGTGGTAATATTTTGCATTTTTCTATTGCCACCTCATGCCATGGATTAGCAGTACCCTTTTTACTACTAGAAGCAGAGTCATCAACATCTTTTAAGACTAACCAGACTTGAGAAGCAATTTAGAAAAGTCATCCTTACAATATTGTTCCTTTAGTACCACTCTTGGTATCAAATGTCTTATGCTGGGTTCTAGAGAAGAAAAAACAGTAAAGCTTATAAATATATATACAGAGAGATTTATATCAAGGAAATGACCCGCCAGTTGTAGAGGCTGGAAAATCCCAAGTTCCTGGCTCAGGCTGGAGCCGTTTCCCAACTCATGTAGCTGCATGGGCTGGCAAACCCAATATCGGCAGCTCAGACGGCAAGACTCTGGCTCACGGGATGCATAGACAGATGAATCCCCAAATCAGCAGACAAGATGGCAGGTAAGTTGCTAGCTCAAGTCCCAAGAACTAGAGGTCAGACAAACAGGAGCCAGCTGCAGAATCCAGAGTGAGGAAAACGAGAGAGTCTTACAAGAAAGTCCACCTGTATTGGATGCAGGCCACAACCTTATGAAAACACCCTTTCAACTGATTTGCTACTCAAAGCAGATCTCATCATGAAGGTGATCACATTATATTCAATCTCATCATGGAGGTGACCACATCATTATATGACAGTCAAACTATATCATAACTGCCAAACTACTGAGAATTATGGTCCAGCCAAGTTGACACACAATCTTAACGATCACAGGCTGATAGGTTCAAACTGCTGATCTTTGGGTTAGCAACTGAGTGCTGTAACCACTATACCAGCAGGGCTTGCTTGAAGGAAAAACAGTGATGTAAAGTTAATTATTAATAACACATCTATGTTACATGATAAAGGAATAAGAAATGAAAGAGAAGAAAGATATTTGAGATACACATACACACATATTCAAAATGAAATAAGGTAGAAATACTCATAACAATTACATTCCTCATTTCTGCAACTGGTCAGAGGGCATTACCTGGTATTTATAACTACTCTTTTGCACTGCCCATTCTATGTTCACTTTGCAAGCACCTCAACTGGTCATGGTTCCCTGGCTGGTGAGATGACCCAAACAGTCATTCCTGACAGTCTGGCCCATTCATAGTCCTGCCTGAATTGGGTGTTGCAGTTTTCAACTGACTTTAATCACAAGGAATGATAATATTAAGAAACACCCTAAGGGATCTCCAGATTCCAGACATAATCTTCCTTACCACCATTGTGTAGTAGCAGCCCAATTCCCCTTGGTATTCAGGGTCAATCACTCTAGCCAGTACTCTGGCTCCCTTCTTTGGCTGACGATGCAAAGGCATAAGGGGCCCAAAGTGGCCTTCCAGTTCAGTGAAATCCTTATTTTGTTTCCTGATAGAAGCGTTCATCCTACTGAACTAAAACCTCTAGACTAACAGAGCATAAGGCTGCAGGGACTGGAAGCAAAAAAAATTTGCTAGTGGGTCATTGTTGTCAACTTGGTTCCGACTCGTAGCAACCCTCCGCACCTAGAATGAAACACTGCCATGTCCTGCACCATGCTCACAATCGTTGTAATGCTTGAGCCCACTGTTGCAGCCACTGTGACAATCCACCTCCTTGAGGCTCTTCCTCTTCTCCACTGATCCTGTACTTTACCAAGTATGATGTTCTTCTCTAGAGACTGATTCCTCCTGACAACATGTCCAAAGTATCTGAAACACAGTCTCACCATCCTTACTTCTAAGGAGCATTCTGGTTCTACTTGTCCCAGGACAGATTTGTTCATTCTTTTGGCAGTCCATGGTCTATTCACTATTCTTTGCCAACATCACAATTCAAAGGCATCAATTCTGCAGTCTCCCTAATTCATTGTCCAGCTTTCACATGCATATGATGTGATTGAAAATACCATGGCTTGGGTCAGAAACACCTTAGTCTTCAAGGTGACATCCACGCTTTTCAACACTTTAAAGAGGTCCTTTATAACAGATTTGCCCAATGCAATGTGTCTTTTCCTTTCTTGACTGCTGCTCCCATGGGTATCGATTGTGGATCCAAGTAAAATGAAATTCCTGACAAATTCAATCTTTTCCCCGTGTATCATGATGTTGCTTACTGATCCAGTTGTGAGGATTTTTGTTTTCTTTATGTTGAGGTGTAATCCATACTGAAGAATGTGGTCTTTGACCTTCACCAGCAAGTGCTTCCTCTTCACTTTCAGCAAGCACGGTTGTGTCATCCGCATAATGCAGGTTGTTAATAAGTCTTTCTCAAATCCTGATGCCCTGGCTCTTCTTCATATAGTCCAGATCCTCGGATTATTTGCTCAGCATACAGATTGAATAGGTATGGTGAAAGGATACAACCCTGACACACACCTTTCCTGACTTTTAACCACTGAGTATCCCCTTGTTCTGTCTGAACAACTGCCTCTTGATCTATGCACAGATTCCTCATGAGCACAATTAAGTGTTCTGGAACTCTCATTCTTTACAATGTTATTCATAATTTGTTATGATCCACACAGTTGAATGCCTTTGCATTCAATAAACACAGGTAAACATTCTTCTGGTATTCTCTGCTTTTAGCCAAGATCCATCTGACATCAACAATGATATTCCTGGTTCCACATCCTCTTCTGAATCTGGCAGTTCCCTGTCAATATACTGCTGCAGCCACTTTCAAACGATCGTCAGCAAAATTTTGCTTGCATGTGATATTAATGATATTGTTCTATAATTTCCACATTTGGTTGGATCACCTTTCTTGGGAATAGGCATACATGTGGATCTCTTCCAGTCGGTTGGCCAGGTAGCTGTCTTCCAAATTCCTTGGCATAGACCAGTGGGCATTTCCAGCGCTGCATTCGTTTGTTAACACATCTCAATTGGTTTTCCATCAATTCGTGGACCCAATGCCTTCAGTGCAGTTTGGACCTCTTCCTTCAGTACCATCGGTTCCTGATCATACGTTGCCTCTTGAAATATTGAAGGTCAACCAAATCTTTTGCTGTAATGACTTTATGTATTCTTTCCATCTTCTTTTGATGCTTCCTGCATCGTTTAGTATTTTCCCTCATAGAATCCTTCACTATTGCAACTCAACGCTTGAATTTCTTCAGTTCTTTCAGCTTGAGAAATGCCGAGTTTGCTCTTTCCTTTTGGTTTTCTATCTCTGACTCTTTGCACCCATCACTATAACACTTTGTCTTCTCGAACCTCCCTTTCAAATCTTCTGTTCAGTTCTTTTACTTCATCATTTCTTCCTTTTGCTTTAGCTGCTTGACATTCAAGACCAAGTTTCAGAGTCTCTTCTGACATCCATTTTGGTCTTTTCTCTCTTCCCTGTCTTTTTAATGACCTCTTGCTTTCTTTATGTATGATGTCCTTCATGTCATTCCACAACTTGTCTGGTCTTTGGTCATTAGTGTTCAATGCATCAAATCTTTCCTTGAGATGGTCTCTAAATTCAGGAGGGATATACTCAAGGTCGTACTTTGTCTCTCGTAGACCTGTTCTAATTTTCTTCGGTTTCGACTTGCATATGAGCAATGGTGTGTTCCACAGTTGCCCCCTAGCCAGCTGTGTTCTGACTGATGATATTGAGCTTTTCCATCATCTCTTCCCACAGTTGTAGTCAATTTGATTCATAAGTATCCTGTCCATGTTTACAGTTGCCATTTATGTTGGTGAAAAAGGGTATTTGCAATAAAGAAGTCATTGGTTTTGCAAAATTCTATCATGGAATCTCTGGCATCGTTTCTATCACCAAAGCCGTATTTTCCAACAACTGATCCTTCTTCTTTGTTTCCAACTTTTGCATTCCAACACCAGTAAGTATCAATGCATCCTGATTGCATGTTTGATCAATTTCAGATTGCAGAACCTGGTAAAAATCTTCAATTTCTTCACCTTTTGCCTTAGCGATTGGTGCGTAAATTTGAATTATAGTTGTATTAACTGGTCTTCCTTGTAGGCGTATGGGTATTATCTTATTACCCACAGTATTGTACTTCAGGGTAGATCTTGAAATGTTGATGATGAACACAAAGCCATCCCTCTTCAAGCTGTCATTCCCGCATAGTAGACCATATGACTGTCCAATTCAAAATTGCCAATACCAGTGTATTTCAACTCACTAATGCCTAGGATATCGATCTTTATGCATTCCATTTCATTTTTGATAATTTCCAATTTTCCTAGATTCATACTTTGTACATTCCATATTCTGATTATTAATGGATGTTTGCTGTTGTTTCTTCTCATTTTGAGTCGTGCCACATCAGCAAATGAAGGTCGCAAAAGCTTTACTCCACCCACATCATTAAGGTCGACTCTACTTTGAGGAGGCAGCTCTTCCCCAGTTGTCTTTTGAGTGCCTTTCTAATATGAGGGGCTCATCTTCCAGCACTATATCAGACAATGATAAACTGCTATTCATAATGTTTTCACAGGCCAATTCTTTTCAGAAGCAGAGTGCTGGGTCCTTCTTTCTGGTCTGTCTTAGTCTGGAAGCTTAGCTGAAACCTGTCCACCATGGGTAGCCCTGCTGGTATCTGAATACCAGTAGCATAGCTCCCAGAATCACAGCAACACACAATCTCCCACAGTACGGCAAACTGGCAGACACGTGGCGGAGTGTATCACTAGTGGTAATTATAAGTGGTGCCACTTTCATGTCCACCTGTTGATTTCTGGACCTATGAATTCTTGCTATGGAAAAAACAGTGCCACATACTGGATTCTGCTTTAGAGCATATAAATCCGCCTGAAGAACACTGCCACAGTCCTGCAAGATACTGTCATCTATCTGCCATTGTTTCTGAGTCTTCAAAAGGCCATTCCAGCATTCTATCACACCAATTGCTTCAGAATAATGAGGAACATGGTAAGAGCAATGAATTCTATGAGAATGTGCCCACTGCTGTATTCATTTTCTGTGAAGAGATTTCCTTGATTAGAAGCAATGCTGTGTGGAATACCATGATGGTTGACAACGCATTCTGTAAGTCCACAAATGCTAGTTCTGGCAGAAGCGATGCATGCATAAAAAGCAAATCCATATGCAGAGTAAGTGTCTATTTCATTAAGAATGAAGCACTGCCCCTCCCATGATGGAAGCAGTCCAATCTAAGAGTGTAATCAATCTGTCATAGGTGGTGGGCTGATCACCCCAGGGAATGGTGCCAAATCAGGGACTCAATCATAGTCTCTATTGATGGCACAGTGGCAGTGGCTGTAGTCAGATCAGCCTGGGTAAGTGGAAGTCTATGTTGCTGAGCCATGCATAGCCTCCATCCCTGTCTCCATGACCACTTTGTTCACAAGTACATCGGACAATGAGAGGAGTGGCTGGGGAAGGAGGCTAACTGATACCCACAGAATGGGTCATCCTATACACTTGATTATTAAAATCTTCCTCTTCTGAGATCATCCTTGTTGAGCATTTTCATGGGACACAAATATCTTTTTTTTTTTTCCAATTCAGAAAGGTATAACCACAGTCAGGAAAGGTATACACCAGAGTTGTATCCTTTCACTGTACCTATTCAATCTGTGTGCTGAGCAAATAATTCGAGAAGTTGGACTATATGAAAAAGAATGGGGAATCAGAATTGGAGGAAGACTCATTAACAACTTGCGTTATACAGATGACATAACCTTGCTTGCTGAAAGTGAAGAGGACGTGAAGCACTTACTAATGAAGATCAAAGACCATAGCCTTCAAAATGGATCACGCCTCGCCATAAAGAAAACAAAAATCCTCACAGATAAATCAATAAGTAACATCATGATAAATGAGGAAAATACTAAGTTGTCAAGGATTTCATTTTACTTGGATCCACAACTAACACCCCTGGAAGCAGCAGTCAAGAAATCAAAAGATACAGTGCGTTGGGCAAATCACCTGCAAAAGACCTCCTTAAAGTGTTAGAAAGCAAAGATGTCACCTTGAAGAATAAGGTGTGCCTGACCCAAGCCATGGTATTTTTCATCGCATAATATGCATGTGAAAGCTGGACAATGATGAATAAGCAAGACCAAAGAAAAATTGACGCCTTTGAATTGTGGTCTTGGTGAAGTATATTGAATATATCATGGACTGCCAAAAGAACCAACAAACCCGTCTTGGAGGAAGTACAACCAGAATGCTCCTTAGAAGACAGGATGGCAAGACATCGTCTTACGTACTTTGAACATGTTGTCAGGAGGGATCAGTACCTGGAGGACATCATGCTTGGTAGAGGAAAGGGTCAGCGAAAAAGAGGAAGACCTTCAATGAGATGGATTGACACAGTGGCTGCAACAATGGGCTGAAACACGACAGTGATTGTGAGCGTGGCGCAGGACCAGGCAGTGTTTCATTCTGTGGTACACAGGGCCGCTATGAGTTGGAACTGACTTGACAGCACCTAACAACAACATATCCACACACCTTTTCCACTGACTTCCTTGTCACTAATTTTCCAAATCCTGTTCCTTCCAAGTCCCCGACCACCTAGCAATACAGCCCATGAACTGGAATACACTTTTATATCTGGACATTTCTCCTTCTAAGCAAAATTGAACAACCAAGTACAGTGCTTGAAATTCTGCCCACTGAGAGGATTCTATTTCACCACTGTTCTTCAGGGATGTCTCAGAAAGAGGGTGTAATGTGGCAGCTGTCCACTTCTTGGTGGTATTTGCATGTTGTTCAAAACCACCTGTAAACTATATCAGTTGCCATCGAGTCGAATCCAACTCATGGTGATCCCGTGTGTATCAGAGAATTGTGCTCCACAGGATTTTTAATGGCTATTTTTTTAGAAGTAGGTCACCCGGTCTTTCTTTGAGGTGCTTCTGGGTGGACTCGAACCTCTACCTTTTAGGTTAGCTGCCAAACACATTAACTGCTTGTATCACCCACACACTTCATCTGTAAACTAGGCTTGAATTTTCTCTTCCTTTTCAACTGATAGTAGAGAAACGTCCATAAGCCCATCAGTGTGGGCGGGAAAAGGTAATGTATAGCAGGATTGGAAAACATGGGCATTTGAGTCACTTCCTCAGGTAAATTTCCTATGCCTGCAAGGCCCGCTTTAGCTCAATCTTGTGTATACCACTCACAGTTGATGAAGGAGTGCCCAAATTTATGATTTTGTGTGTCAGACAACACCTAGTTCATGACGGATAGCTAATCTCATGGTAACTTGGTGGCCCACTGTTATGATTAAGATTGTGTGTCAACTTGGCTGGGCCATCATCTCAGTGTTTTGGCAGTTGTATAATGTTGTGGTCACTTCCTTGTTGAAGTATCATATGTGATCACCCCCATGATGGAATCTCCTGAGTGGTACCTGCAGGGGCAAGGCCTGTGGCAGCTCATCATCCCCTCAGCCTTGACCTCTCTGCCCTCCGCCGCCTATTTCCTTCCTGCTCTCCTGGCCAAGGCTTTTGGCTTGTCCTGGGTCCTGCAGCTATCTCTTGTCATCTGACCTCTGGTTCTTGGGACGTGAACTAGTAGCTTACCTGCTGATCTTGGGATTTGTCGATATTCACAGCCTGTGAGCAAAAGTCCTGCTCTCTGACCTGCCAATACTGGGTTTTCCAGCCCCTATAGCTATGTGAATCAGGAGAAGCCCTGCAGTCTTGCCTGCCAATCTTGAGATTTGTTGACCTTCACAGCCTGTGAGCAGAAGCTCTGCTCTCTGACCTTCTGATCCTGGGTTCTCCAACTCCTGGGGCTGCGTGAATTGGGAGAGGCCTCTATCCTGACCCATGGACTTGGGACTCTGCAGCCTCTACAATCCTGTGAGCTGTTTCCCTGATATAAATCTCTCTATACGTATCTATATGCTTTACTGGTTTTGCTTCTTTAGAGAACCCAGCCTAAGACACCCACGTGTAGTGCTCAGTATCTACTAAGGCCCAGAAACAAACCAAAAGCTCTTTCTCAAAATGAGAGTAGTTATCTGTAGAAGACAATATGACTCTGCTCTAAAATTCTAAGAGTCTACAATGTAATTCACCAACAGGGGCCTGCCAAAAGTTTCAAATAGCATCTCTGCCACTGACACTTCAAGCACCATTGGATTTACCAGATCATATGGCCCAAATAGCAGAGCAACTTATATGGCAGCCTGGGCCTGTTCTCTTGTTCTGAGCCTCACTCAAAACTAGCGGCTTTTCAGGTCACTAGGTAAAGGGGTTGAGAAGCACAACTAAATGATGAATATGTTGCCTCCAAATTTCAGAGGCCCACTAGGCATTGTGCCACCTTTTGATTGTTGTTAGTAGCCATTGAGTTGATTTCTACTCAAGGAGATCCCATATTTGCAGAACAGAGCTGCTCCATAGGACTTTCAAGGGTGTGATGTTTCAGAAGCAGATTGCCAGGCCTGTCCTCCAAGATGTCTCTGGATAGGTTCAAACTGCCAACCTTTTGGCTAGTAGTCAAGTGCCTTAAGTGTTTGTACCGTCTAAGGACTCCTTTTTTGATTGTAGGAGGGGTCGTATGCATCAACTTATGCTTCACCTCAAAACAGATACCTTGACATACCGCACAACACTGAACCCTGAGAAATTTCATTGAGGTGGAAACCCTGAATTTCTGCCTGATTTATTTCCCACCGGAAACCCTGGTCGTGTAGTGGTTAAGTACTACAGCTGCTAACCAAAGGGTCGGCAGTTCGAATCCGCCAGGCGCTCCTTGGAAACTCTATGGGGCAGTTCTACTCTGTCCTGTAGGGTTGCTATGAGTCGGAATCAACTCGACGGCACTGGGTTTGGTTTTTTTTTTGTTATTTCCCACCCACTGACACACAAATGTCTTGCCAGTAAGTGTCGATTAGTTGCTATTTCTTGTTCACTAGGTCCAATCAGCATAACGTCATCAATGTAACAAACCACTGTGATGTCTTCTAGAATGGAAAGGTGATCAAAGTCTCTGAGGACTATATTATGACACAGGACTGAAGAGCTATCTCTGAGGCAGTACAGTGAAGATACTGCTGGCCTTGCCAGCTGAAAGCAAGGTACTTCTGGTGGTGTTTACTAAGAGATAATGAGTAAAAACCATTTGCCAGATCAATGATTGCATACCAGGTACCCGAGGATATGTTCATTTGCTCAAGCAACGAAATCACATCTAGAACAGCAGATGTAATTGGAGCCACCAACTAGTTGCATTTATGAAAATCCACTGTCATTCTTTAAGATCTATCTGTTTTCTGCACAGACCAAACAGGAAAACTGAATGGGGATGTGGTAGGAATCACTACACCTGCATCCTTCAAGTTCTTGGTGGCAATGATCTTACCTCAATCCATCCAGGAATGTGATACTGAGTTTAATTTACTGTTTTCCTAAGTAGAGGCAGTTCTAGTGACTTCCATGTGACATTTCCTACCATAATGACCCTTACTGCACAGGTCAGGGAACCAATGTGGTGATTGTGCCAGAAGGTGAATATGTCTATTCTAATTATGCATTCCAGAACAAGAAAAATGACCACAAAATGGGTTCAGGAACACACTGGTCCCACTATGAGATCAATCTGATCTAAAACTCCATTGGTCATCAGACCTCCCTAAGCACCTATTCCGGTAGGTAGACCACAGTGATGTTTTGGGTTTCCTGGAATTTGTCTCAATTCAAAGCTAGCGTCCAATAATCCCTGAAAAGCCTGATTATTTCTTTTTCCCTAATGCACAATCACCCTGGTAAAAGTCCACAGATCCCTTTGGGAAAGGTTGGAAGAAAGATGAACAACGTAAGTTTCTGGCAGTCTTTTGGTAGGGTCCTTTACTCAAGAGTCTCAGACGCACCTTCATTCAAAAGTTCTGGGTCTGTAAATTAGCTCAAATTTGGGAATTGACTGAGGGGCTGTGACTCTCTGTTTTAGAAACTCAAGTAAAATTTCTGTTCACTTGACCCAGAGCATTTCTGCTTATACAAATCAAACAAGAATAGATTGCCTATTTTTCTCTTCTGTAACACATTATCTAGTTAATACCGTAAGACTGCAAGTCAGATTATACTGATTACTGTTTTGACTCTATTGTCCATTAGATAACCACAGACACCTTGTGCTTTGTGGTTAAATGCTATCACTTGGCCCCTGCTATCCCAGGGTCCAATTATCCCCATTGCATTTAAGGATCCCAGTTCAGTGGCATCAGTTCCCACTGTAATTTGTAACCTACAGAGACAAGTAACCAAAAAGAACCTCCAGGTTGCTGGGGCTCTCCTCTCAAACTTACTGCTCAGAGCCATGGTGAAAAGTGTGTTCTCTGGAACTTGCTGGGGTAGGTGAGCAGGTCTTATTGGATAAATCCAAATTAACGTTCTAATCTCCCTAAGCCTTTGGACACCTTCCTCTACAATATACCAACACATTCTGGCATTTCAACTTCATTTAGTATAGGCACTTTTTGGTCCATGTTTCAGTCAACCAATCAAAAAAACTGTCAGAGCCCTGCCTGATCTTCTGAGCTACAACACTAAATCCAGAATTTCTGCTAAGTGGGCCCATATCAATAAATTCAGCCTCCTCCAACTTTATCTATTCACACAGATATTCCCCAGATTTCTGTCTGTATAAATTGAAAACATCATGTAGTTCTTTTGGAGTGTAACACCATTCCTCATAGGTTACACTCTGTATCTCACCCATCAATTACAGATGCAAAGAGGGGTAGTGGGAATAGATCCTGAGGAGAAAGAGCAGTGTCTTGAAAGGCAACTATCTCAGGAGACAGGCCATTACAGGTTTCTCAGGCAAACCAAGGTAAACCTCCTTAGTTAGGGCTGAAAAGGACCCTTCAGCAGAATTTCATAGTTCAATGTCCTCAATTTCATCAGAATCTGCCCATATGTCCCCATTCCAATTTTCAGGATCCTATTCCTTCCCCCACGTTTGTCAGTTTGTCATACTGTGGGGGCTTGTGTATGGCCGTGATGCTGGGAGCTATGCCACTGGTATTCAAATACCAGCAGGGTCATCCACGGTGGACAGGTTTCTGCTGAGCTTCCAGACTAAGACAGACTAGGAAGAAGGACCCAGCAGTCTACTTCTAAAAAGAATTAGCCAGTGAAAATCTTATGAATAGCAGTGGAACACTGCCTGATATAGGACTGGAAGATGAGCCCCTCATGTTGGAAGGCACTCAGAAGACGACTGGGGAAGAGCTGCCTTCTCAAAGTAGTGTCAGCCTTAATGACATGGATGGAGTCCAGCTTTCAGGACCTTCATTTGCTGATGTAGCATGACTCAAAATGAGAAGAAACAGCAGCAAACACCCATTAATAATTAGAACATGGAAAGTACAAAGTATGAATCTAGAAAAATTGGAAATCATCAAAAATGAAATGGAATGCATAAAGATAGATATCCTAGGCGCTAGTGAGCTGAAATGGACTGGTATTGGTTATCCTGAATCAGACAATCATATGGTCTGCTATAACAAGAAGGTCAACTTGAAGAGGAACGGCGTTGCATTCATCTTCAAAAAGAACATTTCGAGATCTATCCTGAAGCACAACACCGTCGGTGATAGGATAATATCCACACGCCTACAAGGAAGAACAGTTAATGTGACTATTATTCAAATTTATGCACCAAAACTAAGGCCAAAGATAAAGAAATTGAAATTTTTTACAAACTTCTGCAGTCTGAAACTGATTGAAATACAGTCAGGATGCACTGATAATTACTGGTGATTGGAATACATAAGTTGGAGACAAAGAAGGATTGGTAGTTAGAAAATAGGGCCTTGGTGTTACAAATGCTGCTGGAGATTGCATGATTGAATTTTACACGACCGATTTTTTCATTGCAAATATCTTTTCTCACCAACATAAACCGCAACTATACATGTCGACCTTGCCAGATGGAATATGCAGGAATCAAATTGACTACATCTGTGGAAAGAGATGATGGAAAAACTCAATACCAACAGTCACATTAAGGCCTGGGACTGACTGTGGATCAGACCATCAATTATTCATGTGCAAGTTCAAGTTGAAGCTGAAGAAAATTAGAAGACCACGAATGTAAAGTATGACCTTGAGTATATTCCACATGAACTTAGAGACCATCTCAAGAATAGATTTGACGTGTTGAACACTAATGACCGAAGACCAGACGAGTTGCAGAATGACATCAAGGATATCACACATAAAGAAAGCAAGACATCATCAGAAAGACAGGAGAGAAAGAAAAGACCAAAACGGATGTCAGATGAGACTTTGAAACTTGCTCTTCAATGTTGAGTAGCGAAAAAATGAAAGGAAAAAATGAAGTAAAAGAGTTGAACGGAAGATTTCAAAGGGTGGCTCAAAAAGGCAAAGTATTATAATGACATGTGCAAAGACCTGGAGATAGAAAACCAAAAGGGAAGAACACGTTCAGCATTTCTCAAGGTGAACGAACTGAAGAAAAAATTCAAGCCTCAAGTTGCAATACTGGAGAATTCTACACGGAAAATATTAAACAATACAGGAAATGTCAAAAGAAGATAGAAGGAATATACAGAGTCACTATACCAAGAAGAACTGGTCGATGTTCAACCATTTCAGGAGGTAACATATGATTAGAAACCAACGGTATTGAAGGGAGAGGTCCAAACTGCATTGAAGGCCTTGGTGAAAAACAAGCCTCTGGGAACTGACACAATACTAACTGAGATGTTTCAATAAACGGATGCAGTCTGGAAGTGCTCACTCATCTATGCCAAGAAATTTGGAAGACGGCTACCTGCCCAACCAACTGGAAGAGATCCATATTTATGCCCATTCCCAAAAAAGGTGATCCAAGTGAATGAGGAAATTATTGAACAATACCATTAACATCATATGAAAGCAAAATTTTGCTAAAGATCATTCAAAAGTGACTGCCGCACTGTATCAACAGAGGACTGCCAGAATATCAAGCTTGATTTAGAAGAGGACATGGCCAAGGATATCACTGCTGATGTCAGATGGATCCTGGCTGAAAGCAGAGAATACCAGAAAGATGTTTACCTCTGTTTTATTGACTATGTTAAGGCATTCAACTATGTGGATCATAACAAACTACAGATAACATCGCAGAGAACAGGAATTCCGGAACACTTAATTGTGCTCATGAGGAATCTGTACATTAATCAAAAGGCTGTTGTTCAGGCAAAACAAGGGGATACTGCACGGCTAAAAGTCAGGAAAGATGTGTGTCAAGGTTGTCTCCTTGCACCATACCCATTCTATCTGTGTGCTCAACAAACAATCCGAGAAGCTGGGCTATATGAAGAAGAACGTGGTATCAGGATTGGAGAAAGATTAACAACCTGCATTATGCAGGTGACACAGCCTTGCTTGCTGGAAGTAAAGAGGACTTGAAGTACTTACTGATGAAGATCAAAGACTGTAGCTTTCAGTATGGATTACATCTCAACATAAAGAAAACAAAAATCGTCAAAACTGGACCAAAAAGCAACATCATGATAAATGGAAAAAAAGCTGAGGTTGTCAAGGATTTCATTTTACTTGGACCCACGATCAATAGCCATGGAAGCAGCAATCAAGAAATCGAAAGACGCAGTGCATTGGGTAAATCTGCTGCAAAGAACCTCTTTAAAGTGCTGAAAAGTAACGATGTCACCTTGAGGACTAAGGTGCACTTGACCAAAGCCATGGTGTTTTCAATCACGCATATGCATGCGCAAGCTAGACAATGAATAAAGAAGACCTAAGAATTGACGCCTTTGAATCACGGTGTTGGAGAAGAATCCTGAATATACCATGGATTGCCAAAAGAATGAACAAATCTAGAAGTACAACCAGAATGCTCCTTAGAAGCAAGGATGGCAAGACTGCTTCTCATATACTTTGTACACGTTATCAGGAGGGAGTAGTTGTGGAGAGGACATCATGCTTGGTAGAGGGTCAATGAAAAAGAGGAAGGCCCTCAAGCAGATGGACTGACATAGGGGCTGCAATAATGGGCTCAAGCATAAAAACAATTGTGAGGATAGCACAGGACAGGGCAGTGTTTCATTCCATTGTGCACGGGGTCGCTATGAGTCGGAACCAACTCACGGGGAACTAACAACAACATTCCTTCCCAGTCAATGCCCTCGTTCACAGGATGAGACTTTGGGCTTGGTTTTTAGCAATCTCAGCTTTGCAGCTACACGAGATAAGGGGTTTTTTTCAAGGTAGATATAGAAACTTTCAGGTCATTTATACAGAGCTTGAGCTGGGAATCTGAAGCCCTAAGCACATCCCTTTCTTTCTCCACTTTTTCCAGCAGAGTTAGAAATGAACAGCCTATCTCATTATAGTCGCTAACTTGACAAAAATGTTCTAAGGTATAAAATGCATGGTCACCCAGAACCTTGCCTTTTGTAAGTATTTTACTAGGATTATCCAATGGTGATATTTTGGGTATCTCTATTGCCATCTCACACCATGGATTATGAGTACCCTCTTTACCACTGGAAATGGAGGCACTAGTGCCTTAAATCTAATCAGATTATAGAGAACCAATTCTAGATACTCCAGAACCAATGAAAAACTTCATCCTTAAGATTCTGTTTTTCTAGAACCACTCTCAGTATCAAAATTTATATTTGTCAGGGTTCTCCAGAGAAAGAGAACTAGTAGAAGATATATATCTATAAGTAAATAATCACATATCTCTATTTATACATAGATATAAATATACGACATATTTGAAGGAATTGGCTCATACAATTGTGAGGCCTGCCAAGTCTGAAATCTGTACGGCAGGCCAACAGGCTAGAAACTAAGCAGGGGTTGACACGACATTTCTTGAGGCAGAATTTCTTCTTCAAGCAACCTCAGCTTTTACTCTTAAGGCCTTCAACTGATTGGATGCTGCCTATACCCATTATAAAGGGTATTTTCCTTTACTTAAAGTCCACTGATTATAGATATTAACACATTCATAAAATACCTTCATAACAACACCTAGATTAGTATTGATTAACTGGGTACTAGCCTAGACAGCCCTGGTTGCGTACTGGGTAAGAGCTACAGCTGCTAACCAAGAGGTCAGCAGTTCAAATCCACCAGGCGCTCCTTGGAAACTCTATGGGGCAGTTCTACTCTGTCCTACAGGGTCACTATGAGTCGGAATCGACTCGACAACAACGGGTTTTTTCATTTATAGCCTAGGCAAGTTGACAAAGTTAAACATCAAACCACTGAATTATACGCTTTAAAAGGGTTAAGCGTGTATTTCATGAATTTCACTTCAAAAACAGGAACAAAACTCCTTGTTGACTCATTCTTTCAACATTTACAGGGTACTCATGGCATGAAGGAGCCCTGGTGGCACAGTGGTTAAGAAACTATGACTGCTAACCAAAAGGTCAGCAGTTTGAATCCACCAGCTGCTCCTCGGAAACCCTATGGGGCAGTTCTACTCTGTCCTACGGGGTCACTATAAGCTAGAATCGATTCCATGGCAATGGGTTTGGTTTTATTGTTCTATTTTGTTTTATAGCGCAAAAGAACTACGCTTTGTTTATCCCAGATATCAGGGCAGCATGTAGTGACAGAGTATAAAATATAGAATGGAGACAGACATACCCAGTATCCTCAGAGGAGCTGATGACATAAAATTGAGAAATACTCTTGAAGTCTTCCTTGTGAAACTGTGTATTCTCTTTCATTGGAGGTTTTTGGATTATATAGAGGATCAATATTTAAGACGGCCCAAGCACGTAAATACTATTAAAAAGCCAAGGTTAAAAACAAACCCTGAATTTTCAAATTCTATTTTTCATGGAACTTACAATAAATTTCAGTGGATATTCTTTAAATATTTTGCCTTGGCACTTTGATTAATCACCCACCCCAAAAGTTGCTTCCAATTTCTTTCTATACATCTGAATCCTACCCTTCCTTCTGTGTACAGTTGTAATGCCATATCCTCAATGCTTACAATGAATTTTATTCAACCACATTACAATTCATTCTATTACCTCAGAATTCCTATAACCTGATTTATATAAACTACTGATTTGCCATTTATAGTATACAGTTATTTTATTTTTATACGTATTCATATGTATTTATCTTAGCTATGCATCTCAACCGTAGGAGCCAAAGGTTCCAGGACTTTGAGGCCCTTAGGACTTTGACTTATACGGCATTAAAATGTGGGTAGAAAAAGTCAAACATGTAAGAGGGATCCTTATGAATTTTTCAAAAATTAAAGATGTCAAATAAATTAAAATGTTACCACCTCCAAATTTTTCTCTTAAACCTGAAACACACGAACTGTCAATAGTATTTCTCATTACTAGTATAAATCACCTGGATCAAGTAATTCTTCTAATAAAATTTCCAAAGTGCTTAAAACAGGGAGTTATTTTAGTATAATTTTAAAATATCCAAGAAAAATGTACTGAATGTGCATTTTACAATTATGGAACCACAAAACACAGCAAAGGACGTGGCCATAAAGTTTAAAATTCTTTGTTTTGCCAAATGTCTTAAAATAATTTATTTATTTACAACTTTATTTTAAATAATGAATCACAAACATAAATAATACCTATGCGGCCTGCTGTTCTTTTTGGATAAATGTTCTTTAAAAAATCATTGAGGATTTAGCATTAATACTATTGTTTTATCTAATATCTTTAACATGTATGATAATCTGAACAAAGTATGATAATCCCAATAACAAAGTTTAGAAATCCCACACAGAGAACAGTACTGCGGTGTAATAGATCACTTTGTGTATGTTACTGTTGTTGTTAGGTGCTGTCGAGTCAGTTCTGAGTGGCTGGTAGATCTGAACAGCCAATCTTTTGGTTAGCAGCTAAGCTCTTAAACACTGAGCCACCAGGGCTCCAAATGAAGTATAGGAAGTTTTATGCGTATGTCCTGAAAAATTTTATTCTAAATATATGATTCTTAAAAATAATGTAAAGCTCTCCCAAGAGGAAAGGAAAAGGAGCAATAGTGCATTTAAAAAAGTAATCTATAATAATGGGTATTTTTAAGATATGTAGACTAGGAACTATATCCTTGACAAAACATTTTTCAAAATAAGGGGCTAAAAAAATCTAAAAATGTCATTTCCTTCCTTTTAAATTATAGGAAGATGCCATACCTCAACGGGCTATTCTTAAAACATTTAGAATATAAAATAAATACTTGAATATTTTTTTTATTTTACTTGCTATTATATCCAACTATTTATCTGTACCTGACAGTTTCTATTATAGTATTATTTAAATAATAATATCTGGCAATTGAGATACTATTTGCAATACAAGCAGTAGTACAAAACTTGTAATTTACAAAATAATTGTGAGAGTAAATTCTATCTAATTGTAAATTCCATTTAACATTCTTTTAATTTTTATTGTGCTTTAAGTGAAAGTTTACAAATCAAGTCAGTCTCTCATATAAAAATTTATACTCACCTTGCTGTATACTACTAATTGCTCTCCCCCTAATGAGACAACACACTCCTTCCCTCCACTCTCTTTTTGTATCCATTTGGCCAGCTTCTGCCCCCTCTGCCCTCTCATCTCCCCTCCAGACCAGAGATGCCAAGAGAGTCTCATGTGTCTACTTGATCCAGGAAGCTCATTCTTCACCAGTATCATTTTCTATCCCATTGTCCAGTCCAATCCCTGTCTGAAGAGTTGGCTTTAGGAACGGTTCCTGTCTTGAGCTAATAGAAGGTCTAGGGACCATGACCACCAGGGTTGTTCTCGTCTCAATCAGACCATTAAGTCCGGTCTTTTTACGAGAATTTGGGCTCTGCATCCCACTGCTCTCCTGCTCCCTCAGGGGTTCTCTGTTGTGTTCCCTGTCAGGGCAGTCATCGGTTGTAGCCGGGCACCATCTAGTTCTTCTGCTCTCAGGCTGATGTAGTCTCTGATTTATGTGGCCCTTTCTGTTTCTTGGGTTCATAATTACCTTGTGCACATTCTTTTTATATTAAATAGGCAGGATAAAATATTTTTGAATCTCATAAAGTGGTAGAGTTTTTCTTAGAGAAGGATGTTCAAGCAAAACTGATATTAAATTTCCTGTTGTTGTTATGCTAAATTAAACATGTGATCTACAAATCATGTCTAATTCTTGATTAAAGAAAAATACTATACAATTTCACTTTTAAGTGCTAAATAGAGCAATGCTTGGTCTCCAATAAAAACAACAGAATAAAAAATATTTCTAAACAATGGCAATCGAAAAGAGTATTTTAATATATTCTACACATTAAACCTAAACATGATTAACGTCAGAGGTCACTAGCCACAAAACTAAGAGTTATGTTTATTGTAAAGCAATATTTATATATACATTTTCCAATGAGAATTTTAAAACATAGTGTATTTGAGATACAGACACATACATCACCCACACAGACTCAGTTCATTTTTATTTTTCCTCTTCTCATCACAGTCATGCATGTTCAGGCAACACCGTACTGCATATAAGTCAATGGTCCCATGAGGTTATAACAGAGTTCAGAAATCTCGAGTGGAAAACGGTACCGCAGTGTGATAGATCACTTTGGTGTGGCCTTTCCAGCCATGGTCTTATAACTCCCACCCAAGTGACTGGGTGGGACTGTGTGATAGGGTAATTGTAGCCCACCAAAGGGATTGGTCAGTTTTTGCCATCCTGCGGGACTTGGGGTGAGGCATCCTAGAGACAGGAAAGAGAAGATACCACCACTGCCAAGGAAGACGAGACCATAGGAGATGGTGTAGTGGGCATCCCAGCCCATAGAACGAGAAAGTTGAGCGCCTTTGGGCAGAGACTGAGAGCCACGGGGAAGCGTGCCTGTGAGCACAGCTGCGAAGAGGCTGTCCTGATGGAAGAACTGAATCCTTGAGTGTTCCTGAGCCTGAACTGTAACCTGTTACTTCCCTAATAAACACCATAATCGTCAGTATGGTCTGTGAGTTCTACGTGGCCACTGCGATGAACTATAGAACCCAGAAGATAAGTACAGGGTGCTGTGGGAAGTACGGTTGGTGTCAGAATTGGTAAAGACAGCATAGAGAGTAGCCCTGTCTGACCCCTGCCTCACGGGAATCAGCCTTGGACTGTTGATTTTGATTCTCCTTTCCACTTGTGAAGTTAGAGGAGGAGGTCAAACACTGCCCCCATGCCATTTTTACAAGTAAGTGGCAGACATAACTGGATGCAGCAAATGCAACAGCTTTGCACACACAACACGTGTATCTCACATCTCCTGTATACATAATATGGTGTTTGCACAACCTCCAAATCACTTAACGTCTTATTTCACAGAATGTATCATAGACGTGAAGCAACACACAACTAAGTAATAATGGAGACAACTGTAAAATATTCCTTGCCTTTTAACAGGAAATATGTTCCCATTTATTGTGACTGATGGAGCCCTGGTGGCGCAGTGACTAAGTGCTCAGCTGCTAAACCAACAGATCAGCAGCTCAAATCCATCAGCAGCTCTGCTGCTGATAATGGCAGCCAGAGGCATATCTGAGAAAGGAGACCTATAGCAAGCGCTAAAATTGCGCCCCTTAGGGCTGTAGTGAGGTAACAAGCACCCAGGAGCAATCTCTAAGTGCGCTCCCCCCAATTCAAGCACCCAGGGGCAATTTCTAAGTTGCACCCACTTCCAATTTCAAGATAGACATTGATAGCAGCAACACATCAGCAGAAACGCCTTCCCCCCACTTGCCCAGCTGTTTCAGTCAGGCATCTTTCATATTTGTGGCGCCTCAAAATGTCATTCTGTGCTTCATCGGGCACTGCCTGGGACTTGAGCCTAGGGGAGAGTGCCCCTCTCTGTCCCCCCTTGCTATGCCCGTATCTGCCATGCTTGAGGAAGGACACTGGGCCATATTGAGTCAGTAGGAACTGTTCAGCACCCCACACCCCTTCGAGTGGCGGTCGGGGCATGTACCATACCCACCACGCCTTAGACACCTCTCTGGTAGCAGTCTGCTTCTGTAAAGATCTACAGCCTTGGAAACCCTACGGGACAGTTCTACTCTGTCCTATAGGCTTGCTATGAATCAGAATCGATTTGAAAGCGATGGATTTTTTTTTGTCTGGTCACAGGGACTGAGAACCTGTATCATATAGTCTTCACAAATAAAGGTAATTTACTAAATTGCCTGTATGAACTGATGAAATGCCGAATTTAAAATGTTAAAAAAAATTTCAGGAAAACAAATTTTCTCTTACTTAAAATGTAGTAATGTATTTTTTTAATAGTTGTATATTTTAAAAATCTATTTTATATTCGAGTCTTATTAAGCATATTCTTTCTTCATCTACCTTGTATTCATCATTTTTATTAATTTCTTTTTAAGTACACATTCCTTTTCTGCATAAAATCAATAAGGAATATTGCAAAGACAGTCTGTGCCAATTTTGCTCTATAACCTTTTCTACACTGAACAACAGCAAAAATTCCACATTTGGTTCTGCTACCAAGCAAACATGTCTGAATAGGGCATTAAAGCTTCTATTCATTGTTCAAGAGTTGCAGTTTTCCCAATTAGGTTGATTTAGAAGCAAAGTGTTGTAGTATTTTCAGTTTTTTCTACACATTATCTTTTAATAAAGAAAATAAACGCTAATAGTTTCTAAGTGCCTTTCTTCCAAGTATAGATAAAACACTGGCAGTTTTTTATCTCTGAACACTATCAAGAAGAATTATAAAAATTTAACTTAAAAAACTCCTTACCCAAATTTTTTAGAGACAAATTTTCATCTGCCCAATTAATAATGGTTTTGATAATGGTTCATTTATTCAGATAAAGAATTGTTAATAAACCAAACCAAACCCAGTGCCGTCGAGTCGATTCTGACTCATAGCGACCCTATAGGACAGAGTAGAACTGCCCCATAGAGTTTCCAAGGAGCGCCTGGCGGATTCGAACTGCTGACCCTTTGGTTAGCAGCCGTAGCACTTAAACACTATGCCACCAGGGTTTCTGAATTGTTAACAAGGTCTATTAAAATCCTGATATACAACTTCTTAAAATAATTTTACAAGTAGTCTCCAATTCACGTTTCCAACATAAGCTGAAAAACTCATTTTTTGATTTTTTAGTTTTTGTTATTATTGCCTTTTATTTTCAGTGTCTTCATTAATCCAATCTTTATCTGTCTTTGGGGACTGGAAACATTACATATAAACTTACAGATATATTTTAATACACATGCTCGCAAATACATGAGAAAACAGACAAATCATAAAAATTTACTCCGATGATGAAATTAACAACTGATGCTTTTGATGGTACAAAACGCTGAATAAGATCACACTATAGGCCTGGTCTACAATGAAGTCCGATTAGTGTCCTAACACTGAAGTCGGAATTTTAACAGTTTTGGGCCTGTGCACAGTTCAATTGTCATATGTCGTTAGAGTTGAAAATTGCCCAGTTTTCTATCTGTTACAATTCCCGATACCAAAACCAACTTCATCGCAGACCAGGCCAGAGCCTGCTATACGACAGTGTTTTTTACACTAAATCATAACAATGAACATCTGCAAGTGAACATCTAAGAATGGTAACATCTGCAAATTAGGCACTACCATATTTTATTCGTACATATTATTAATGATAAAATGTACCAAACAAAAAAACAGACAGTTGTTAAGTACAGTTTATCATAACTCAAATATATCATAAGTCAGGGACTGCCTGTAGTTTGGAGCCCTCGTGATGCAGTAGTTATGTGCTTGGCTGATAACCAAAAGTTCAGCAATTCAAATTCACCAGCCACTCCTTGGAAACCGTATGGGGCAGAGTTTTACTCCGTCATATAGTGTCACTATGAGTTGGAATCAACTCAGTGGCACAAAACAACAACTTGTATTTGAGAACAACTCTAGCAATTTATATTACTAGCACTAAATATAACAGCAAAATTGATATACCAGTAAAACATTCAGTTATCAATCTGAGGAAGTAAAGCCTAACACAAAACAGTTATTATCAATATATTTACAAAACTGTTAAAAGATCGAAGAAACCAAATATTAATTGTTTTTCACATTTTCATTCACATCCTAGAGCCTCAGTGTGCAAAGACATACTCAAAACTTTCAAGTAAATATTTCAAAGTTTATAAGCTTAAAAAAACACCTTAATAAATGGTCTTTAAAACTATGAAATATTACTTTCCTGAGAAGAGTCTTCCCACAAATTTAGTGAAAATTACCCCACCCTAACAAACGAAAAAATTACTGAATTAGTATTCACTAAAAATGAGTTAAAATATAATTTTTTAAAGTACAGAGTTCTTAGCTTTGAAGAGAATATTTAAGCCTAGCTTTGAACAAAATCACCAACCACTACCAATCTGTTTTATATGTCGTGCTAAAGGCAAGAATTTCAAACATTAAATATAAGCTAAACATTTTAAAGTATGTCACCACTCCCATGCTATTTATGATGACATAATAGAGAAACTACAAGATTCCTTCTACACTGTCCGTGGTACAAATGGCAGACTTGCTGTCAAGAGTGGCTAAAGCTCCATGGTGAGAAACTTAGATTGGACTCTAGGGTAGGAAACAGGGCTATTTAAAAAACCAACTAAGTAGAGTGCATGTGTGTACTTGTATAGTATTTTATTTTACTTATGATATGCAAAAGTACTGGTGACATGTTTTCAAATAACTGAAGTACATTAAATGGTTTTAGCAAAGTGCTGTGAAAGGGGGAAAAGAATAGTGGAAATAATAAATTAAGATAATTCCTAGGCAGGTTGTTAGTGTAACATGCATTGTATAATGCAAAGCCAGTTAAGTGTATTGGGTAATTCTGGAGGAAATGAGAGAATCACCATTCCTTATAATTGAATAGGTAGGTGACAGAAATGCAGAACAGTATTAATTCATGAAAAAGCTTCAAAAGAAAGGCAAAAATTTTTATTTTTCTGAACCATAACAGAAAACCCAGAAATAAGTTTAGTATAAATTAAAAAAAAAAGACAAAAGTGGTTTTTCTAATCATAGAGAAATGATTGGAAAGAAATGTTGCTGGCATACTCACTATCTACTGTGAAGAAAATAGACTTGGATTCTATTAGCTTATTCCATATACAAAAATAAATTTGAAATCAACTAAATTTAATCTGGAAAATTTAGGCTATTCCACGATACAGTTCAGAGACTTAGGGTAAGACTTTTTAATCTAAGCTGGAAACACTGAAGTTATAAAAGAAATCACAGACATATTTTACCATACAGGGTTATACATGGTAAAAGGAAATAAATGCAAAGTCAACAGACAAGAAAGTAGAAAAATCATTGCCAAGGCAGAGGACAGATTGCTAAAATCTATTACAAATTGACAAGAAAGGAAAAATAACCAAATAGAAAAATGGGCAAACAGATAAATGTGGATTCGGACAACAGGTGTTAAGTTAAAAAAGAGAAAGATGCATGTTTAAATTTGATTCTCTTTTATAAAATAAATGGGTTTTAAAAACTGCATATGTATATGAGTAATTTCGTGTGTGTGTATATATATGTGTGTACACACATATACCTATTACTTTATGATTGTGTGACCATGTAGAAAAAAATGTGGACAGGCAGAAAAAATGTGGAAGGATACGTACTACTCTGCCAAGAAGAATTATAAGATGTCTGTGGGGTAGTACATGGAGACAGGAGAACCAAACTAAAAAGGAAATAAAAGGGTGGGGGGGGAATAAAAGAAAAAGGGAGGGAAAAGAAATGATAGAGGCTATACTAAAATAGTCAATACGTATGAAGTAATCACATTCATACAATTTTATAAAACTGTACAAATACGTACCAAAGAAAAGACGAAATTGGGGGATGCAGAGTAAACACTCGGGATTTATATCAGTATCTGGATGCGCTTCTGCTTCCAGTGTCAGAAAATATAGTCTGAAGTGACCACAGAGGCCAAACTCAGTCCTCGATTATTATCATTCTGAAGCCTTTTTTCTGGTGTTTTGGTAAACAGTATTATAGGAACAGAAATCAGTTCAATCTAGATTCATGGTTTAATTCTGGGGCCAGCAAACTGATTATGTAAAGAGTCAGAGATTAAACACTGTAGGCTTTGTGGGCCATACTGTCTCTGCCACAACTACTCAACACTGCTGTTGTACCATGAAAGCAGTCACTGAGTCATAGACATGATGGTTAATTTTATGTGCCAAGTTGGCTAGGCTACAGTACCCAATTATTTAATCAAACCCTAATCTAGGTATTGCTGTGAAGGTATTTCACAGATGTGGTTAACATCTACGATCAGTTGACTTCCAATAAAGATTACCCTTGATAATGTGGGTGGGCCTCATTCAATCAGTTGGAGGCTTTAGAATGAAATCTGAGGTTTCTTGGATAAGAAATTCTACTTCAAGGCTATAGATTGAACTCTCGAGTTTCTAGCCTGCTGGGATGCCCCACAGATTTCAGACTTGCCAGCCTCCATAATCATGCGAACCAATTAAATAAATCTCTTTATGTATACATATTAATATCCTATTGGTTCTGTTCCTCTGATACACAAACAATATGTAAACTAATGGGTATGACTGTGTTTCAATAAAATTATTTACAAAAACAGATTTGGCTTGCGAACCATAGTTTCCCAACCACTGGTTAAATCAATGACAAAAGATTGCTGCTTTTATCAAGCACTCTCTGTCTTAGGCAGTGTGAAAGGTGCTTCACATAAGGATTCCAAGTGTCCTGGTAACTAAGAATTGTTCCTGGCCAGGCCAGATATTCTGCAGCAACTATGAGCAGGGATGATCTTCCTAGAACCAGTGAGTACTAGACTGTAAGCTTAACTGTAAAGTTCAGAATTGGTGTCTCAGAAGGGTTTTGAGATGGTATCTTTCAGTATTTTTATATCTTTTTAACTATCGGTGTGAAAGAGCATTCCAAACCTAAGGCAATTGACATGACTGAGGCTTCTGACTGAGTTATAGGCCAAACTCCATCTTGTCTTAAGTGTTACTTCTGCCTTAGCATGTGATCTATAAGATAGAAAATTTTTACAAGACACTGTGCAGACTAAAATTAGGTCATGCTAAAGTAAGATTCTGCTTGCTCTCATTTTTGCTTGCACAGTGTTCCACGAAAGACATGAAGAAAAAGTTCTCAGAAAACGTTTGTTCAGATTGTTCTCAGATATTATGTAAAGATTAACTGATACCAAACAAAAACATCTGAGGTCTTGTAAGTTCTGCAAACTGCACCAAAATACTGCTGCTTTCCCTTTAAGCAGCGGAACACTTTGCAATTTCGCTTGAGTGCTGCCTGATTCAAATCACTCTATTTCTTCAATACACTCTGCTTTTACTTCTGACAGAATAAGAGCCGTAGTGTGCTACGGTATTTCTGGTGTCAGAAGCAGGACCAAAGGCACATTATCTTCTGCGGTTCCCAAGACTTCATGGATTCAGGCTAAGGTAACAGCTGAGCCACTTGGGCTCTCCATCTTTGTGGGGGCGGGGTTCTCAGGAGTTGCCTAAGGTAAATAACCTCTTGGATTCGAACTCCACTCTTTTTGCATTGCAGCTCTTCTAGTATTATTGTTATATCTGGTGTTGCATGTACTTTCAGTTTTACTTGCAAGTAATGGGTAATGCCAATTCAGAGGAGAAGGTGAAGGCTACTGCCTGTTTTGTGAACAAGCACTTTGGTCATGTAACATTCTCGTTCTTATGTAGTTGTTGGCATCACTTAACAAGTGACAATTTAGAAGATCAGTGGCCACTGTGGGAATATTTTGATCTCTCCAAGTGAACTTCTCTGCACAGTAAATTGGAAAATGAAAATCGAGGCTACCAATTAAACAACTTCTATGGGATGTCCATTTTGATTGGTATATAGAGGTCTCTAAAACACATCAGGACAATGACATTGCTTCCAAGTTTACTGAACAAAGTAAAGAACTGCAGGGTCAAAATCCAGTTACAAACCTTTGTCTGAAATGCCTCTTGTAATTGTTTGTATTTGGATTTTTGTTTGGACTCCCTAATGACAGTAGCCACTTTAGGGTCCTTTCCAATTAGAGAGACTAGTATATTTAAGGTCTACAATAAGAGATTAGGTTTCTAGCCAGCAGAATGAATTAGGTTCAGAAAGATCAAACCAGATTTTGTATGTTTGTATAAAAAAAAAAAAGTTCTAAGTCAAGTAAACAGAAATTTTACTTGAATTACTAAAACAGAGAGCCACAGCACCTCTGTCAATTCCCAAACCTGAGCTAACTGCAGCCACAAAAAATAAGTAGGCATGAGTTAGAGCATCTTCAAAGCCTCTAGAGTGCTTGCCACTGACAGAAAGACACCCATGAAAGGATAAGCTGGGACATGAGATGGGCCAGAGCACTAGACCAGCTGCAAGACAACTCTTATGTGATAAAGTTACACTGTGAAACAAAACACTGACCAAACCCTGTGGTAGATCCGCTGCAGTTGTTTTTGTTGTTAGGTATCATCGAGTCAGTTCCAACTCATGGTGACCCTACGTACAACAGAATGAAACACTGCCTGGCCCTGTGCCATCCTCACCATCATTATCATGCCTGAGCCATTGTTCCTCTTTTTTGCTGACCCTCTACTTTACCAAGCATGATGTCCTTCTCCAGGGCCTGGTCCCATCCGATAACATGTCTAAAGTATGTGAGGCAAAGTCTTGCCATCCTTGCTTCTAAGGAGCATTCTGGTTGTACTTCTTCCAAGACAGACTTGTTCGTTCTTCTAACAGTTCATGATATATTCAATATTCTTTGCCAACACCATAATACAAAGGTATCAATTCTTCTTCTGTTTTCCTCAGTCATTGTCCAGCTTTCACATGCATATGAGCCAATTCAAAATACCACAGCTTGGGTCTGATGTACCTTAGTCCTCGAAGAGACCTCTTTGCTTTTCAACACTTAAAAGAGGTCTTTGCCACACAGATCTGCTCAATGCAATATATCATTTGATTTTCTTAACTACAGCATCCATGGGCATTGACTACGGATCCAAATAAAATGAAATCTTTGACAACTTCAATCTTTTCTGTTTATCATGATGTTGCTTATTGGTCCAGTTGTGGGGATTTTTGTTTTCTTTATGTTGAGGTGTAATCCATACTGAAGGCTGTAGTCTTTGATCTTCATCAGTAACTGCTTCGAGTCCTCTTCACACTCAGCAAGATCCCTGCTAGAGATCTTATTTGACTCTGGGAGACCAAAATGTCAACCTAATCCTCAACATCCTTGATAAACGAGCCTGGATTGCGTGCCCCCTTCCCCTGCCCCACACACAAACTTGGACGCTGGTTTGGGGCTCATGTTCAAAAACACTATAAGCTGAATATATCTGAAATAATTTTGAATTTCAGTGATCACTTTAGGAAATGAGTTCCTATTTATGTTGTCTCTTTTTTCCTCTGGGGAACTTTTTTTTGATGTTCAGGTTTGTCAGAGGGTCTGATATTCCTCCATTCCGAGACTCTGACAAGTTAATGAGTTTATCTAGGACCTGCTTTTCTGTTGAACTGAGGCAACCTCATCCAACAATTGCTGCATACATTTTAAGAAACTAGGTTCGCTATAAGTTTGTGTTATGCAGTGTTGAGTATAAGCCTGAGGTTCGAGCTGGCCTCAAAGACCGGTAACTTTATGTGGTTTTTCTGTTTGGTTCTGTGTCTGACCTTCTGTCTTGTCTTGGGAAGCCATGACTAGCAGTTTCTAGGGTTTTTTTTTTTAATCTCACGAGGCAGTCATTTAAGTCTTAGAAAAACTGCTCCTCATGCCTGCCTTATGCGTTGGGCTTTCAATAGCTACTTTCAGAAAAATCTCACACAAATTAGTCTATTTGAAAAGTGAACTGAAAAAAAGATAAATTATTTTAAATTGCTTCTTTAAAGTATCTTATAAAGCACACAAAAGGCAAAGTTATGAAAATATAGTAATTTCCTACCTCTGGATAATATTATTAAATTAGATTACAATATTTCTTCAAACAACTTACTCTGACTGGTTTAATAATAAATAAGCACTTATATAAATCAAAAAGTCCTAAGGGTCCCAGCAATTAATGAAAATAAATTCATTCTGACAAAGGTTTTTGCTTATGCCAACCCTGAAGGTAAAATCTTAAAGGCAAAATCTATGTATCTTAAGCTAGATACTACATGACATGCGTTTCATTTAAGGAGAATAATTTTATTAATAATAAGATAATTTATATGGACAAACTTAAGTTTAGATTGAGAAAATATAAAAAATGGTAAAAAAAAATTTGCATGAAAATATAGACTATTTAGGCAAACTTTACCTCAATGGTAAATACATTTTGAAGTTTATCAGTTCATACTTTTTATGCCATAGAGAAAGAATACATATATATTTTAGGCCTAGTAATCATTGTATTCATTTTTGCTACTTAAAGAGTTTTACTATAAAAAATATGTAACAAAGACAAGAAACTTAGAAGATTTATTAAGAGGGAATTTGTTTGATATGGCCAAAATTCTTATTTGCTGCAGCTAGAAGTTTAATGGGTTAATTTATGAGAATTTTTAAGAGCTTTAATGTCACATAGTAAAGAACTCAGTTTCTTGTTGTTAAGACATCACAATTTTCTTTGACTACTAGGTTGAAGAGTTCATTGTATTCTTGTGCAATCTGACTTGAAAGCAAGAGTTTGGCAAAATAAACTCCTGAGTTAAAAAGCAAGCTGTATGTCTTAAAGAAACTAAGGTTTTTATCTTTAAGATCTTCAATTATATAACTCAAGTATTTTTTTCTTGGTGACCTATGACACACTCCTGACAACTCTGAAACTTCATGGAAAGCCATGTAAAGTTTGTTTTTGCTTTATAAAGAGAAAAATGCTAATAAAAAGGTTTATTTAATATGCTATGAATTACATCAAACCATGCTGTCAAATCAGAAATACCAAATTTTCTTTGAGTTAAAATTTATGTGTCAGCAATATTTGCCTGATATTAGACAAGTGCATAATATTGTCACAATTTTATATTTCAATTGCTCACACTGTTACAACTTTGTTTCCTTTGAATCTAGCATCATCAAGGCTAATAGCTTTAGCTGGGGTATTCACATCATTTACTCACAGAGTTTTTATTACTATCTAGCTATTTTTTTTAGCTATTTAGGTATTGATGATCTCGGTAGATTCTTAATATATCTTGACTATTTAGTATTGCAGAAACCCTGGTGGCATAGCGGTTAAGAGCTCCTAACCAAAAAGTCGGCAGTTCAAAGCTACCAGGCGCTCCTTGGAAACCCTAAGGGGCAGTTCTACTCTGTCCTAAAGGGTCACTATGAGTCGGAATCAACTTGATGGCAAAGGGTTTTTTTTATTTGTTTAGTATTATGTCTCAAGATTATTATGTGTTATATCTGAAGTTCTTTGAAAGGAAGGTTAATCATTATGTTTACCAATTTTTTTGTCTAAAGTTTCTTTTTAATTTTTATTTAGCTTTGCACTGCTTTTGTAATTAATTCCCATCAGGTCTTTCACTTTTAAGAATTATTATTATTATAAGTTAACCACAGGCATTTTTAAGTTGTCATCTTCAGATAACTTTTACCTTACTAATTCACTAAAAACACTTGACCAAAAAAAGCCTTTGTAAACAAGAATCAGACTCCCAACCCCTACCTAGTATCTCCCCAGGATAAGTACATGTATTGGGAAAAACATCAATTGAAGAACTTATTGGAACCCCTCTTCAAAAGACCATACTTAGTGTTACTAACTAACCCCTAAAAAACTAAATTAAAAGGAATTAAGCCTTGAGTTCATTTATGTCAATTAAAAAAAAAAAAAAGAACAACCAAACCCACTGCTGCTGAGTCAATTCCAGCGTATGTATTATTTCAACTAGAAAGAGCTAAAACACGTTTTTGGACTAGTCAGTCCTCTGGAGACTTAAACGTCACATTCTAATGCCCCTGCAGCCAGAAGCAGATGACATCTGAGGCACACAGCTAGTTCCAAGACCATGGAACAATATTATACGCACCTCGCTGAATTTTATGGACATTGCTTTATAATTGTAACTGTCCTTATGCTGTTGGCATTACTCTATTTACTTAGTAATCTTATTAATATAAAAAACCCAATTCCAGAAAACAGACCCTATGCCTGGGCCTTGCCTTGCTTAGATGACTGGCATATAGAAATGCAATGTACACTAGGCCTTCTGAGAGTACCATTAGATATACACTCCTATAATAAAAGTATATACTGGGTAAATTATTTGAAAATTCTAACACAAACCAGAAGTAATAATCAAATCAACCTCCGGGCCTTCTTACCTTGGCATGGTGTTGTTACACTTGCTCAAATTGCCAAGGACATTGCCAATGGCATGGAAGTCCAACAGAGATCTTTAGAATCTCTTGTTAAAGTAGTATTAGACAACAGACTTACCCTAGACTTTCTTTTAGCACAACCAGGAGGAATTTGTGCCATTACTAACACTTCTTACTACACTTGGATAAACACTACTGGAAAGTGGAATGAGATGTTTAAAAAAAATAAAAATTCACCAGAAAGCTACCTGACTACATTCAATACCCCCATGCCTGATTCCCCTTTCTTAAACATCTTTAGTTGGTTGCCCAATGGTATTAGTTCTTCACTATGTTCTATATTACACACTAGATTAACCATTTTAATTGCTGTTATAACTATCCTAGGCCTTGTCAAAAGTCTAAATATTTATACTCAACCAACTACTCCCCTTGCTATGCAACAAATTATGTACTTTGAAAAGACCATCTACCCAGAAGAGTTTGACCTTATACCTTGTTAGATGCCTTCTCCCTGTTAAGTTCTTCCTTCCAACTCAGCCTTGCTCTATGCGTGTTCCCACCCTGAAAGATCACTGAAGCAGAACATTCAAGCTACGGTATAGTGTAGCAACGGCCTACAACACCTGACTTGAACAGTGAATATCAGGTCAGTCCTAATAGAGTCCATATAGAAGAAAACGCTCTTTAGTGTGATCAAAAAACTCCTACCATAATTCTTGATCAAAAAGAAGGGAATGTGAAAGAACATTCCAAAACTAAGTTGCTTGACATGATGGAGGCTTCTGAGTTGTAAGCCAAACTCAATCTTGTTATAAGTTTTATTTCTGCCTTAACACGTGATCTATAAAAAAAAAATTTTTACAAGACACTGTACAGACTAAAAGTAGGTCATGCTAAAGGATACAGTTTTGCTTGCCCTCATTTTTGCTTGCACAGTGTTCCAGGAAAGTTATGAAGAAAAAGTTCTCAGAAAGTATTTGTTCAGACTGTTCTCAGGAAACATGTAAAGATTAACTGATACTGAATGGAAAATGTTTGAGGTCTTGTAAATTCTGCAAACTGCACCAACTCACTGTATAAATACCGTATTTTTACACGAACAACACGGACCTTCTACATTTGTTTGCCAACCATGCCCTCTTCCCACAGGGTATTTTCATAAGCATCGCTATGCCAATTTTCTTTACATGTTGCTATAAAAAAAAATTATATGTTGCTACAAAAAAAATTAGAATACTGCACTTAACAAAAATACCTCATGGGGGAGGACATGGTTGGCAAACAAACATAGAAGATGTGCGACATTTGTGTAAAAATATGGTACCACTGCTTTCCCTTTAAGCAGCAGAGCACTTTGCAATTTTGTTTGAGTGCTGCCCAATTCAAATTGCTTTATTCCTTCAATAAAACTCTTTGCTTTACTCCTGACAGAGTAAGAGTCTTTGTGCACTACAACACTGGCTTTGGGGATTAAACGTAGTGCTGCTAATCTGGCAGAAGTCAACCAACAAAATGTCCTGGATCATCATTTATTAAATGTGACATCTTCTAATAAAACTTGATAAGGGAAAAATAAAAACCAAAAAAACATTGACCAAAAAAAAAAAAAAAAAGCCTAAACTAAGCTTGTTGCTGTCAAGTTGATTCCAACTCATGGTAACCTCACGCGTTACACAGTACTACTGCTTCATAGGATTTTCTTGGCTGTAATCCTTACAGAAGCATGTTGCCAGCCCCTTCTTCCATGGTATCGCTGGGTGGATTCGAGCCACCAACCTTTTGGTTGGTGGTAGAGCACAAACCAATTGTGCTGCTCAAGGATCCTTCAACAGCACTAAATCAGGGGTTTATTATTTAAGGCATGAAAATAATTCCTTATATCAAAGATTTAAAGTAAAAGATTTTTAAGAAATGCATTCCTTAGAAGGAGGGGTCCTCAATCTATAGACTTTAAGTTAGTTGATGCCACCAGGCTCCCTTTCATATCTGAGGAGAAACTGGCATCCCTTGTTTTCAACTCAGGGACCTCACTAAAAGCATTCCTATATCATCCTGGGAATTAGCTCCTGTTCCTCAAAAGTTTAAGAAATAACCCACATTTAAAATGATTTGATTTACAAAAACCATATATAAGCACATCTTTTCAAAAACACACCAATTGTGCAAAATGGAGATTATCTAAAAGATATCGTCCTTGCCATAGGGAAGCTTCTTAGAAGGTTAGGTTGCGGGATAATAAAAAAGAGGGGAAAACAGGAACTTTGAAATTCAATACCTAAAAGAGAATTCTAAGCTATGAGGGTAGAGAAAGAAATATTTAAACATAAGTGTAAAGGGCTGTTACGACCACAGGCAGATGATAAACTTACAAAGTACAAGGGAGAACGGTAAATAAGACCCAAACTTAGAAAAGAAGTAAGTTCAAAAATATAAATTAATTTGAGTAGTATGAGCAAGTGGTAAACAAAGATATTTAGATACAGAAAGATGTGTCAGTCAGTCAAGAGGACAAAAAGTTTAGTAGAGGAAGGTCAAGTGGGGGCAGCCTGTGGATAGAAGGAAATCCTGCAGTGTAGATTATTTAGAAGAGTTATAATTTCAAATATTTTGCCTGTCAAATCATTTTGTCCTTAGTTTTAGTTCAGAAAATATGGTCTCTATTACACTTACTTGTACCACAATGCCTAGCAAAAAGTCTTCAAAAAGCAAAATCTCAATAATTATTTGTTGATAATGATAATTACTTGGAAACTGAAATCAGAGAGAATATATTTAAAAAACAACAATTAACCACTCCTAAGGAATAAAAACATACTTAGTGGTCTAGATTCTGGAAACTCTGTTTAGCATAGGAAATTGGTACCATACTCACCTCTGATGATATCATCAGTGCTGACTGGGGATAAAGCCACAATTTGGCAAAATCTGCACCATCTTTGCCAGATTTGGGGATTCTGCAGAGAAGTCACAACTACCAGGTCTGACTGCCATAGCTCAGGAAAATGATGCAGTCATTCCTCATAGTGCAGGATAAACTTGAGATGTTTAAGAGACCTATGTATTAAGCTCCAGAAAGAGAAATTATTAGTGGTTTGGACATGGAATGTAATAGCTAACAATTATGGAATGCTTACTATGTTTCAGGAACTGATGTACTACCTCATTTAGTCCTTTCAACTCTAGAACACCAAACCTGTTGCCATTGAGTCAATTCGGACTCACAGTCACCCTATAGGGCAGAGTAGAATCGTCCCATAGGGTTTACAAGGAGTGCCTGGTGGATTCGAACTGCTGACCTTTTGTTAGCAGCCAATCTCTTAACCACTGCACCACCAGGGCTCCTATGGTGTATAAAAAAAATAGGTATTGCTTATTATCCTAATTTTACAAGAAAACTAAGTTTAGCAATGTTAAGAAATTGCTGAAGATAATAAGGTATTAAAATAAAATAAAGGTATTAAAAGGATAGGGCTGGGATTTGAACCTATATAATCCAGTTCTTGAGGGTGTATATATCCATAACCACAAGTACACTCAGGCTGGAAAAAAAATTATTTTTCTAAAAAAGGACCATCTCTGTTCGTTTTATACTAGATGCATAATCTTCAACTCACACCCTAAAAAGTTATACTGGCATTTATGTATCAATTTTTTAAATAATAATAATCAAATTCTAAACCCTTAAAATTCACAATATTTTATAATTTACAATAGTGAAGGCTGGACAGTCTGTGTCTTCAAGACATGATAAAAATGGGACAATAAGTGATACTCCACTCTTTTCAGATGCAAAGATAATACATATAAGATTAATATTTCACTTATTGGAATTCTTTGGGTCCTCATTCTTCACTAATTAAAATTAAAGCAATTTAATAAAATACCACTTTTTAAAAATCAAACGCTTTTGGTTTCGATAACTGATCTTTAACTTTAGAGAACTTTTATGTTTATTATACATTATTTAAAATCCACATAATATAATCTAAATCTACGTAGGTTGTGGGTTTTTCTTTTAACCTAACCAAAAAAATACCAAACCCGTTGCCGTTGAGTGGATTCCGACTCATAGTGACCCTATAGGATAGAGCAGAACTTCCCCATAGGTTTTCAAGAAGCACCTGGTGGATCCGAACAGCCGACCTTTTGGTTCGCAGCCGTAGCTCTTAACTACACTACCAGGTTAGATTCCTCTAACCTACTCCCTTTTATTTACTAATACTTACATCTTAGGTCTTAGTTTACCACATTTACAGGTTTTTGAAGTTTTGTCTGTATTCACCAGCCTATTTCCCTCAATTTTCCTTCCTCTCAATTTGTGAGTTTTTATTGTAAAATCAGTAGTTATACTATCAAAGGTTAACGTCATGACTTTAAAATACATGATTTTAAAAGTACACCACCACCAACACTGAATTACCACAAGGAAAGAGACTACACACAAACTGCCTCCAACCCTTAGGGGAAGATTTGCAATCTGATCAAACCGGGCAGGCAGGGAGTCAAGGGGAGAGGAGGGAAGGTCGGGAAGGCAGAGCTTAATTCAATTCAATAAACACTCACTGCGCCACTTACAAAGCGAAAAAAAAAAAAAAAACAGAGCTAGATGGTATTTTGAGCTGTGGGGCCAGCAAGCTTGCCCGAGGGGACAGGAGCCTGTGGGCAGGGACCCAGGCGCCCGGGAGCGGCAGGACTGGTTCAAAGCCACTCACCAGGAGAGAATGGCCAAGTAGGGCCGGGCCTCCGGAGCCCCGCTCCCGGCTTCCGCACACTCGCCAGCGCAGCCGCCAGCCCGCGAGTCGACCAACCGCAGCCGCTTACCGGTGGCGCCTCGCTGCCTCCCCAGGGGCAGCCCTTCAACGGTTGCCGCAGTCAGAGCACCACCCCGCGGCGGGGCACGCTGAGCCGGCAGCAGCTCACGGATCACCGCAGCACCGCCACTCTCGCGAGAAGCCGGCGGAGTCCGCGAAGTGGGGGAGGAGGGAAAGGGAGGGGCACTTAACGGCGGCGGCTGGTTGTGCGGCGGATCCGGGAGAGGGGCGGGCGCCATTGTGCTTCGTTGTGGACTGCTCTGCTTCAGCCAGAGGCCTAGAACTCCGGAGGAGGAACACGGCAGTGTGATTGCTGCAAGCAGGACGCACCTTGTTCAGTGCCAGCCTGAGAGAAGGGGTAATCTGCGGAGCTCGGGGTTCTCCCTCACAGGGAAGTGATTAGAGTCCAGGCCGCGGCTGGGGGAGGGGAGGAGACGAAGTGCGGGCCTTGGGACGCGGAGGCAGCCTCCTAGCAAGATGGGAGAGAGGAACTTGATTGGGGACAGCCGGTACGATTCAGAGCAGGCCAGGCTCAGGCCTCCTCTCCCGGTGGCCTTTCATCCTACGGTGGAGTTTGTGACGAGTGGATGGGCAGATAGTGGGCCCTCTTTATGGACGAGTGGTAGCGAGGGAAAAGAGCTTAAACCCTACGTTAACTTGGGGTGGCCTCCTCTTGGTCCAGGCTAAGAAGGGTCCTCCGGAGCCCTGCGGGCCGGGAGTGTCGCGAGTGAAGTATTTAAGTGAGGCGGGGAGGACTGGGGCTCTGCCAACCCAACCTCGAATGAAGCGACTCCGTCGACGCTTAGATTCTGTGAAGATTTGCTCGTTGATGGCTCCAGTTCTTGAATATCATGATACTTTAGGAGTTATTTTTGTATCATAAGTTTTTCAAGTTGAAATAGGTAATGATAATGTGTAAAAGACGACCTGTTGGCGTTAAAAAGTAAAAATATCGAAGGCACGGGTATTAGAATACTCCCTCATTTTGATGAAACTGCGTAGTAAAGATGACCGTGTACAAACACAAAAAAATTACTATAATTTTTCCTACCTACAATTGTAAATGTTAGTATGTGGGGAAAATCCTATCTTGCTAATAAATTCTTCGGGACTGGTGTTTTTCGGCCCTTTTGGTAATTTTCACTTAGTTAAGAGTTAATATAACAAATGAAATTGAATTTAGTAAGGTTTTCTTAGATTTTGTGGGACTTTTTAAAGGTTTTTTTCATTAATTTAAATTTCCCCTTTGTATCTCGTGTTAAAACAGGACATATAGTGGACCTAGATTTTTTCGTGAGATGACGAAAATTTTGTGTCAGAAATGGGGTCAGCGTTTCATTTTTCAGCTCTACAGCTTTTTGAGAAACAGCAGTGGTGTAGGGGCAGTAGCACTTAAGAGTCAAAAGATGGGTTTGAGTCTTGATTTTGCCATTGTTATGTAATCTCTTGAGATTTCCTCAGGAAGGGAGCAGTTAATTCCTAGAGTTGAGGTGAGAATTAAATGAGATAGTATGTGAAGCAGTCTACACACTAAGGAACATAATACATGCAGAGTTTTTAATAAATGTACATCATTGCAGTTGATAGCTAAAGTCTGAGTTCTGGTGAAAATAGCTTTAAAATTTTACTCTACCCACGATGTCCCCTAGAGTCTTGACTGCTTCATGTTTCATACGGTAATATTTATGTAAGTACTATGTTACATATATGCTTCTTAGATAAGAACTTTACATCTTCTTTTTTACTCTATATGACAGATGTAGCATACATAGTTTTGATTTTTTTTTCAAAGTTACATGCAGGCTCAAGTGTCTGTCTTAAGTACAAGTTATTTCTTCTTTCTGCCACATTCCCAAGAGGGCTTATTTTCCCAGGTAAAGCATGAAGATGCCCCTGTATAGACATGTACGTATGTTCTACATGTAGGTTTCATGTTTACTTGGACATAAAGTCATCCGTGCCTCTCGTACAGCCAACCTATAATCGGTTCTAAATCCAACTCACACAACTCTCCATCTGATAGGTGTTCAGAACTGCCCACATTTTAATATGTTTTAGGAAAATAATAGTGTGAAATCCATCAAATAGTGTAAATATATATTTATCGATAGTTTGTCGTGTTCTGGAGCCTTGGTGGCGCCGTGATTAAGACCTTGGCTGCTAACCTAAAGATCAGCAGTTCGAGTCCACCAGGCACTCCTTTGGAAATCCTTTGGGGCAGTTCTCAGTCCTGTAGGGTGGCTATGAGTTGGAATCCATTCCACGGACAGCGGGTTTGGGTTTTTAGGTTTTTGTTGTGTTCTGACTACTGGATTAGGGCTTCACGTTGCAAGAAAGACAGTGTCTGCTCTCTACTACTCGCAGTTTAGCTCTCAGACTAAAGTATAAACAACTACTGTTAGTGTAAGTTTATAGTAATAACGTGGGAGCACAGAGGAAGGGTGCTTAATCCTGGGGGGGATAATTTCACAAGAGGTGTAAGTATTGCTTGAATTAAGATGTGAAGAATGACTCGAAGTTCAGTAGGGGAACTGAGCAAGGTCATGATATCTTGATTTGTTTTAGGAATTCAAGGTTAGAGCCTGACATGAAAGACTTTCTTTGTTGTATTAGAAGGTTCATGCTTTATGCTATGGGGCATGGAGAGCTAATGTGTCTGTAAGCCAAATAAAAATGATTTTTAGATTATTTTTCTTGATCCATCCTTTTGTTACCTCAGATAATTAAATTTCAGTAATAAAGAACAATGAGAAATGTGCAAATGAAATCCACAGGTTTTCATCAAACCTCATTTTTATCGAACAAATTAAACTTAAGAACTAATGAACCTTTTAACTGTTCAATAACTGAATCAACAACTGATCGTATTAGAATTACTACAATTTAAAATACGATTTTGAGTCTCTACTAAGATCTACTTGTATTTACTAAGGCAGAATTTTATTACAATGAAATAATTTATTTTCTCACAAACCATTGTTTTACAAAAATTCTGTGCTTAATACAGTTGCTGATCACTTTATGGAGGGAATAAAATTACTTCATAATTTCAGAGTTGGCTACAATTTAATTTTTACTTATCTTAATTTTTAACTTTTCTACCCTGACCTGGTCTCATGTGGTTAAAGCTGGTTTTTCTTGCTCTCAAGTATGTTTTTCTCTGTGGCTCTACCGGTTAGACTAGATAAGTTGAACACCTGGTTTTAAAATCATCTACTGCTCCACACCCATTTTTGTCAACAGCTTTAAAAGAGAGCAAGTTTTGAACCTTAAAAGCTAGTTATTCTCTTGCCATTGTGATCATTTCACCTTAGTGTAATGTGTTTCTCATCCTCCAGAACAGGGCTTCAACCAGGTTCTTTCCAGTTGGACTCCATGCTCAGAATATGCATTTCCTCCCCAGATAATACTAAATCAGAATCTACATTTTAACAAAATTTCACCTGGGGATCTAATTAAAATGTAGGTTCTGATTTAGTATATCTGGGGTGGAAAAGCAAACTCTCAGCAGAGGGTTCAGATCAGAAAGAACCTGTTTGAAGCCCTGAAAAAGAATCCCAAAATGGTTTCCACTTACTTAATGAAGATTTAAACTTGACACTTACAGATTGAATTCATTGCAAGGAGAATAGGGTATCATATCTTAAAGTGCTCTAGTGTACACTTAGTATTACAGCCATTTTCTCATGGCTTTTTTCTAGTTTCCTGTTTTTCAAGACTTGGGTATGTCTTCGTCATATCTATTTAAATGTCAGCCAAAAATTAAGCATTTAAAAAATTATAACCAAAAAATTATGTTTTCAATGTCCTTTTCTCATTTTACCGACTTAGCTTCCATGTCTCCATGTTGACTAAGATCAGTGAGACACCAAGATCTCCCATTAATGTAAAAAGAATCTTTTTCCCCTCAGAAGCATATTTTTTAAACAAAAAGATATTCAAAGTAGAGGTAAATACTGAAATTGTCTTAAAGATTCTGTTTTTTATGAGGTAACAGTGTCTTATTCCTGAAGACTCTGACTTGTTGAAATCCATTGGTAGTTTGTGTGGTAACTTTGGCCTTCCTGCCATGTATTTATCTTGTAGTAATGTGCTTTTGTAATTCAGTAATTGCAACCACCCTTAAATGATATTTAATTTAAGGATTCCTAATTAGAAACAGTAATGGAATAATGTTTTTCATATAGAGACTAGAGGTGTGTGATAATTGTGGGTGTGTAAAAGTTAAGATGTGAGGACATCGACGGTTCAGTGTAGAATTCTCATCTTCCATACAGAAGACCCAGATTTGATTTCTAGCCAGTGTACCTCCTGCTCAGCCCCCACCCATCTGTCAGTGGTGGTTTGTGTGTTGCTGTGATGCCAAACAAGGAGTCCCTGGGTGGCGCAGACGGTTAAGTGCTTGACTACTAGCCAAAAGATTGAAGGTTTGAACATACCCAGAGGTACCTTGAAGACAGACCTGGTGATCTGCTTCTGCAAGATCACACAGCCTTGAAAACCCTATTGAGCAGTTCTCTGCACACATGGAGGTCACCGTGGGTTGCAATCCATTTGACAGCAGCTAACATCCATGATGCTGATCCAGCTTCAACAGAGCTTCCAGACTAAGACAGACTAGGAAGAAAGACATGGTGATCTGCTTCTGAAACTCAGTAAACAAAAGCCCTATAGATGACAGTGGCCTGATCCGCATTTGGCCGAAACTCAGTAAACAAAAGTTCTATGGATGACAGTGGCCTGATCCGCAGTTCGTCACAGGGTTAGCATAGGACTGGGCACGTACGGTTTCTGTTGTGCATCAGATTGCCATTAGTCAGGGTTGACTTAATGGCAGCTAACGATAAAAGTTAGGGTAAGTTGTGAAGCTTGAGTCTATTGCTGTGTAACAAACCACCTCAAAATTTAGGGAATAAAACAACCGTTTACTGTTTTTCGTAGCTCTTTGTGCCTACTGGTCAGTTCTACTGGTGTTGCCTGGCTTCACTTATTTACCATCTTTCAGCTGGAGGAGCACCAGGATGAGAGATCAGAATGACCTTACATGTCTGGCAGTTGGTATAGGTTACATCTGGGCCTTGGTCCACGTGGTTCCTCATGACATGGAGGTCTCAGGCAGCATTCGAAGAGAGTGAACGTGGAAGTTGTACAACTTTATACAGCCTTGGAAATCATATAGTGTAACATACTGCATTCTCTTAGTCAAAGGAACTCTCACAAAGTACATCCCACATTCAAGGAATGGGGAAATAAAAATTCCAGCTCTACATGGGCACGCTAACAGGGATGTAGTGATATCTTGTTTTAATTTGCAGATCTCTAGTGACATATGCAGGAGCCATGGTGGCACAGTGGTTAAGCATTCAGCTGCTAACTGGAAGGTCAGAGGTTCAAACCCCCCAGCAGCTTATTGGGAGAAAGATGTGGCAATGTGTCTCCATAAAGATTACAGCCTCGGAATCATATACGGTCGCTATGAGTCAGAATAGACTTGAGGGCAACAGGTTTGGTTTTTACTGGTTAATGACGTTAAACATCTTTCATATGCTTATTTGTCATCTATGTATCTTTGTTAAATGAATAAGAAAGACCAAAAGAGAATTGACACCTTTGAATTATGGTGTTGGCAAAGAATATTGAATATACCATGGACTGCCACGAGAATGAACACATCTGTCCTAGAAGTACATCCAGAATGTTCCTTAGAAGCAGGAATGGCAAGACTTCATCTCACATACTTCGGACATGTTATCAGGAGAGACCAGTCCCTGGAGAAGGACATCATGCTTCGTAAAGTAGAGGGTTAGCAAAAAAGAAGATGACCCTTAACGAGATGGATTGACACAGTGGCCGCAACAGTGGGCTCAAACAGGAAAGACTGTGAGGATGATGCAGTATTGGGCAGCGTTTTATTCTGTTGTATGCAGAGTGGCTGGAGTCAGAACCTATTCAGTGGCACCTAACAACAACGTCTTTGTTGGTGAGGTGCCTGGTCAGATTTTTCCCCATATTCTAATTGGGTTGTTTGCTTTCTTATTGTTAAGTTGTTTGCATATTTTGGGTGCAGGTTCTTTCTCAGTTATGTTTTGCAGAGATGTTCTCCCAGCCTGTGGCTTGTCTTTTCTTTCTCTTAACAGTGTGTTTCCCAGATCAGAAATTTTTTATTTTAATGAAGTCCAATTTACCGATTTTTTTCTCCCTTTGATTGTGTTTTTAGTGTTGTCTCTAAAAAGTCATTGCCAAACCCAGGGTCAGCTAAATTTTCTATGTCTTAAAATTTTTGATTGAATGCCAAGTTTTGTAAATAAAGCAGTAGAGACTGAGATAAATACTATGTGTCTGAATATGGGCACACTCTAATTTTGTGAGGCTGTTAGTATGGTGGATTGAGTTAGGTTAGTCTGTAGTTGAGCTGGATTTGAGTTTTACTCCCATAGTAGACTCCTATAGGGTTGCTATGAGTCAGAACTGACTCTACGACAGTGCATTATTAAAATTACCTAGACTGGTATAAGGCCTGTAGTGCTGGAGGATTTCTTTCAATTCTTGTAGCACTTTCAGCTGTACTTTTGCACTGCAGAGGAGATTCTCTTTCTGGCTCCTGCCCCTCCCTCGACAAACTCATGGCTGGAGGGTAGGGGTTACTAGTTCTGCTGAGCCCTCTCCAGTTTTAGACCGGCTCTGTGTGCCTGATTCTCAGAGGTGAGGTTTTCCCAACATTTGTGCCCTTTTCCTTACCCACTTTGTTACAGGGTCTAGAGTACAGGTGGATTTCATATCCCTTCCGCACTAGTCGCAGATTTCTGCTTTCTATCTGTGCAAAGTTCATGCTGAGAGTTGGTTTCCTGCCCCTCTCCCAGCAGCAGCTGACCACCATCTTACACTCCTGCAGGATCTTGAGCATGGTTGGGTTTCTCCAGGTGCTCTTGTTTGTCTTTCAAACTTAAAGTGGCCCTTCATGGTTGTGTTACAGAGAGGGAGACTCTTTCAGGCCTCCTGACTGCCCTTGTGAGCACTCAGTGAAGGCCTGTGGAAATAGAACTCCCCTTGTGTCTGGAACTCCCAGGGCTTCTAAACTGTCACAATAGCCAGTGTTTGACCTTTAGGAACTTAAGAATTTGATAAATTTTGGCCCTTATCAGTTTTTATAGTGGCCGTTTCTGTCCCATTTGGGGGGATCACTTTTGTCCTATCTCTCCTTGTGTAAGGACTTTGTCATCCTTTGGAATCCAGTTCATCTGGTTGTCTTGCATTCTTTGCTCTTTGGTAGGCTAAAAAAAATTGGCTTTATTAGTTATTATAGAGAGTTATTTTTTTTACCATATTTGCTTTGTATCTACATAGCTTTAAGGAGCCTTGGTGGTACAGTGGTTAAGTGCTAGGCTGCTAACTGCAAGGTTGGCGATTCAAACCCAGCAGCAGCTCTGAGAGAAAAGACCTGGCAATCTGCCCCTGTAAAGACTACAGCCTAGGAAACCCTGTGGTGCATTTCTCCTCTGTCCTAATGGGTCACTCTGAGTCAAAGTCAATTTGACAGCACACAACAACAACAACATGTGTCTTTATATATACATATTTTCTGAAATACTTATTGTCTTAGTTATCTAGTGCCGCTGTAACAAATACCACAAGTGAATGGCTTTAACAAATTTATTCTCACAGTCTAGTAGGCTAGAAGTCCAAAATCAGGGTGCCAGCACAGGGGAAGGCTTTCTCTTTCTGTAGGCTCTTGAGGAAGGTCCTCGTCATCAATCTTCCCCTCGTCTAGGAGCTTCGCAGCACAGGGACTCTGAGTCCAAAGGCTGTGCTTTACTCCTGGCACAACATTTTTGGTGATACGAAGTCCCCAATGTCTCTGCTTGTGTTTGCTCCGCTTTTCTCTTTTGTATCTCAGAAGAGATTGATTAAAGACACAACCTGATCTTGTAGATTGAGTCCTGCCTCATTAACATAACTGCTGCTAATTCCATATCATTAACATCATAGAGGTAGGATTTACAACCCATAGGAAAATCACATCTAATGACAAAATGGTGGACAGTCACACAATATTGGGAATCATGGACTAGCCAAGGGGACACATTTTTGAGGGGGACACAATTCAAACCATACCAAGTATTATTTCAGAACTGTTTAAAATAAGTTGCAGGCATCATGACACTAAAGTATCAGCGTATCTCGTCTAAGTTTATGGACAATCATATATAACCTCAAAACTGTTATCCTGAAGAAAATTAACAATTCTTTGAATATTTTCTAAAACCCACTCCATATTCAGATTTTCTGTTAATTATCTTTTTGAATTACAATCCAAAATTAATACATTGCATTTGGTTTTGTGTTTTTAGTCTCAAACTAGATCAGTCCTCCCACAGTTTTGATTTCATAATATTGACCTTTTGAAGAGTTCAGGCCTATTGTGTTACAGAATATGCTGTATTTGGGATATATCTTAAGTTTGTGGTATCATTTATATATTATGGTTATTATATATTTTAGTATTAAAATTTCTCTTTAGCCTTTTTTCCAGGTTTTTTTTTTTTTTTTTTTGACAGTTTTTTGTTTCTCGCATTTATTGTCAAGCTTCTCTGTATTTAAACACTGGGAGCGTAAGAAAACACAAAACCTGTTGCCATCAATTCCAACTCTTAGTGACCCTGTATGACAGTAGACCTGGCCCATAGGTTGCTAAGGATGTGATCTCTCTGGGAGCGGACTGCCACATCTTTCTCTCATGGAGCGGCTAGTAGGTTCAAGCTGCCAACCTTTTGGTTAACAGCCAAACGCTTAACTGCTGCACCACTGTAAGCATAGTTGTTTTTTAATCTGCCTGAAATACTTGATTTGACATTTTTGCTGGTCTTTTTTTTTCTCTTGTCTGTTGTGTCTCAATGACCTTGTTTATGATGCCTTATTTCATTGTACACTTGATTATCCCCTGCTCATTATATGTGAGAAATTATTTGTAGACATAATTTAAGGCCTAGCATGAAGATATATTCTTCAGGAAGATTTGTTTGCTTCTGCCTGGTGGATTATTATGCTGGAATTACCTTAAACGAAAATCAGGTTTGAGCTTTCAGTTACCATCCAGGAAATAGCATCCTGGGCTGCAGATCTGTGCAAGAGCTAGTTTACTTGTGGCTTAACTCTTACCTGAGGTCGTAGCCATTTGGAGTCCAGCTTATTGTGGGAAAGTGACCTATTAAATTCCTCACCTTTTGCATCTCCTAAGCTTTGGTTTCCTACCATGGGACTGGCAAAATTTACGTTTGAATTTGTTAGAAATCTACAAATGTCCTCAGGGCAGAAGCAGCTTTTGTAGTCTCGGATCTCTCTAGCTTCCCATTTTCCCTTATTGGTCTAGTAATCCTTATTATCCTGTCAGGCCTCAAAGCTTTTAAGACAAGACTGTTTACATATTACCTTCTTTTATCATTTTGAGGGAAGGATTCATTTGAATGATCTGTTGTTATCAAGAACTAGAGACTCTCTTCATGGTGTTTTATATACCTCTGCTGTTTAACTTGTATCAGAGTTGGCTAGTTATTTATTTCCCCCCACTTCTCCCACCCCAGAAATATGAGTTCCGGAGCTAGGTCTTGTTACTATATTCCTAGAGTACTATGCCTGGTATGTTGTAGGTGTTCAGTAACAACTTATTTTTAAAAAGTTGAACTGGTGCTAGGTTTTTTTTTAAGGTGGTAATTGGAAATTAATTGGAAAAAATAGATTAGAGTCATGGATGCTGGGCCAAAAAATTTGAACTTCCTCCTTAAAGTAATGGGAAACAGTTGAAAGTTTGGGAAAATACAAATGAAAGTATTTGGGCTAATGATGAGTTCCCCTTTAGACAAGTCCTAGCTTGGTAGTAGAGACAAACTTTGTTGATTTACCTAGAGTAGGCCTGATGTCTGAGTAAAATCTAGCTGGAAATCATTGTAAGATTAAATTTAAATTTTGTTTTGTAGTATGAGTTGTGAGATGTATTTTCAGTTGTGTTTAACATGTGACAAATTTTGGTAACTCGCAGCTTAAATCAAGCACAAAATTAATTTTAGCATTCTGCGTTACAACAAAATTCCTTTAAGCTTTTTACCTAGACTTCTTAAGGTATAAGACAAGATTATTTCCACAGAATAGATATAAATTGTGCTGTTTATGGGAAGCAAAAACTTTTTTTTTTTGTCCGAAGATCCTTCATAGAGATCAACAGAACACCGAAAACAGGAACTTTCTTTAAAGAGCTCTTCAGAGAGTTTCCTAGGAATCCTTATAGAGTGAAATTACCTAACCAAAAAAGGTAACTATAGTTTTGAGAAGTTTATAATCCATACGTTTGTGAGATAGACGTAACTACATAAATTCTGGAGTTGGTATGAATACCCACTTTCCACTTCTGTTATTTTATGTTAGCCACTGTTAATAAATACCTTAAGATTTGGACACACTTAAAAGAGATAAAATAAGGCTGGTTAGGTAAAGTCTTGAGTTAAATATCAACTTTAGAGAGTCTTCATCCAAAGGACTGCATTTCAAAAGTTGTAAAGTTTAATAAAGTGAAAATCTCAAATATTGGTCTTAAAATTTTTCTGGCTCACCATTTTCTTTCTGCATTCGAAACAAGTTTTGGTAAAACAAAGTGTCACCTCTTGGGCTGTCAGTGCCTCCACTACGTCCTAACAGTTGTTGATTATGCAACGTGAGCACAGAATTCCAGTGGACCTTGGAAGCATAGTTCAGCAGGGCTCAAAACAGGTAGAATTTAAGCACAAGTTAACCTTGTGAGGCAAGCTGCATAGCAACCACGAATGCTATGTACAAATCAAGTGGAAGGTATGGTGGGCATGCTTGTATCTTCTCTGCTCAAGCTCATGCTCCACCACCCTATACCTCGCTTAGAAAACACAACTTCAAAGGTAAAATTATAAAGAATTTTCAAGATTCAGCAGCAGGGCTTTTAAATGAGTGCAGGGCCCTGTATGATTGCACAGGCTGTACATACATGAAGTTGACACTGGTAATAAATTATTATCATCAAACATGCAAAGAGATCCCGACTTTCCACTTTGGAATCTAAATGTAAAAAACACTATCTAGTGACAGAAGGAAACTAGATAGATTGCTGTCAAGTCAGCTCTGACTCATGGCAACCTTAGGTTACAATAGAACGAAACTTACCCAGTCCCGCAGCTATCGTGCCAGTCTGTCTCACCGAGGGTCTCCTTGCCCTTACTGGCTCTCTACTTCACCAAACATGAAGAAAACTAGGAGACCATTGAAGAAAGATTATACATATAAACTGCTTTTTGTACTGTACACTTTGTTTTGGTTTAAAACATTAAGCTTTGAATACCTTTTTCCTACTAGTCTGTATAGTTATAATGAAACCCCTTATCAAACCCGTTGCCGTTGAGTTGATTCCGATTCACAGCAACCCTGTAGGACAGAGTAGAACTGCCCCCGTAGAGTTTCCAAGGAGCGCCTGGTGGATTTCAACTGCTGACTTTTTGGTTAGCAGATGTAGCTCTTAATGATTCTGTAGCTCTTAACCACTACGCCACCATGGCTTCCATAGTTATAATAGGACTTAACAGTTATTTAAATTATGTGGTTATTTGTGTAGTGTATTTGTCATCTACCAGACAACAACTTCATTGAGGGCAGGTGCTCTCAATTAGTTGTGTTCAGTGTTGTACCCCACCTCACCTCTTTGTTCAGCATAGTGCCTAGCACTTAGTAAGCATTCAGGAAACTATATTAAATGAATGAGCTTGAAAAGATCATAGAACTTTCTAAGTGGTCTGGTAGAAGTTTTTCAAGGACTGCACATTTGATTTTTCATTATTTCTTTATGCTTTTGACCTACAGCTTATGCAACCAAATTAGGATATTTTTGTGTATCCACCTACATTGTCAAAATTCAATCAATTTATGTAGTGGGGTTGCCAAAAATAGTTTCATGTGGTATAAATTTTATCTCTCATAGGACTCTGCCTCTTTGTCTCATCTCAAGAGGTTTGCTTCGAGCAGATTTCTGACTAGGTTAGCTTCTCTTATCCTGCAAGTAAGTCTGCAAGTAAGAATTAACTTACCAATAAATGGTCAAAGTAAACTATGAGAAATATGATTAAGGATTGTTACCGTTGTGAAAGAACCAACTGTAGACCTGTATCTTTCAGAAAGCATTTCGTCTCCCTGCTTAAAATCCTCAAATCACAAATATAGTCCCTTGTTTAGTATTTCTGTAGTTTTCTCGATACAGTAACAAACCTAGTTGTTGAATAATTTATGGGCTTTTCCATGTTTTCTACTATTCTTTCTCTAAATGTATGTTATTCTTTAAATTTGCAATTTAAAATTCACCTCTATTTTTTTAATGAAAAAAATTTTTTATACCAAATATTTACATAGTTTATGAAAACCTGATGGTACAAAAGGTTTATGAGTAAGATTTCTAAGTCAGATGACTATATGCATTATCATCCAAACCAGGACACTTTTGAGAGACAACACAGGTACTATTAATAATTGTCACAGTATAATGAACCTAAACTAGGACTTTTGGGGGGCATAAACTGGGACTGTTCTGGGAACATGGGAAATATGGTTATCCTACTTATGAGTAAAGTTTCTGGGCAGTGCAAACTGCTAAAGTGCTCAGCTACTAACTGAAAGGTTGAGAGTTTGGATCTACATTCAAAAGACCACAGCTTTTGAAAACACTATGGAGCATAGCTCTACTTACAAACACATGGAGTTGCCATGAGTCAGAATTGATTCAGAGGCAACTGGTTTGGTTTTTTAACTTATAAAGAAAACAGCAAACTCTTGCCCCACCCTTCACCACAATCCCACTCTCCAAAGGAAGCTACCCTCAACTCTTCAGCTGTGTCTTCTAGGATTTAACCTTCATGTTTCTAAATGATGTGTTTATACTCTTGTTTCATGATTTTTAATATATTTCTGTTGTCTTTCCCTTATTGCTATCATATTTACTTCCATCCAGTTCCATCCCACGCCATATTTGTAGCAAAATTGATCCACCTTGCAGTCTGTGTTGACATTATTTAGCTCGTAAATATTAGAGTTCACCCAATCAAAATTTTGCCTACTTTCTTGAATGACTATTGTCCCTGAGTTTAAAAAAAAAAAATTAATTTTTACAATTGTTTTGTGGCCTGTACACTCAGCTTTTTGTTCCCAATTATAATTTCTGTCAGGTGCCAATGAAATGTTTCCATGTAACCGTTTCTCTCTCTATCTCCTTAGAACTTTTCCTTTCATTAATTGTGGTCTTGTGGTCTTACTGTATTTTGGTTGGATTGCCCCCTATGCTTTCTTCATACTATTCTCCTTTCCTTTGTAACTATTACCTGGTTTCTGTGTTTTGCTCTTTCATGCTTTACACTCTCATTTTCCTAGGGCATGCTGATTGGCTTCCTAAAGTTTTTTGTTGTTTTTGTGGAGACCTTACATGTCTGAAAATATGTTGTGTTCTCTACCTCACACTTAGTTGCTAGATTGGAATTCAAGGCTAAGATTTTTTTCTCAGTACTGTGGGCTTTGCTTCATTATCTTAGGTTTTAATGCTCTTCCAGTTCCTTTTCCTTAGTTTTTGACCCATTTTTCCACCTGGACACTTAAGATCTTTCCTTTATTTCTGGTCTTCTGAAATTTCAAGATGATATATTTTGGATGATGTTGGTCTTTTTTCTTTGATCCTGCTGAGTACTCTTATCTGGAGATTTGTGTCCCTCAGTTCTAGGAAAAAAAACTTAGTACTTTGGTAGTTTCCTTTCTACTTTCTTTCTTCTCTCAATAACTATAACCAGAAAAACCAAACTGGTTACCGTCAAGTCAATTCCGACTTGCAGTGACCATATAGGAGGGGTAGAACTGTCCCATAGGTTTCCAAGGAAGGACTGGACTGGTAGGTAGCAGCCGAGATCTTAATTACTGTGCCACCAGAGCTGAATAATAACCATAGTCAAATGATAATTGCCCTGGGCAGTTCTTTTCTTTGCATGTTACATTTTCTACTTCTTTTTTGTCCTGTTTTCTGGGAGGTTTCCTCAACTTTGTCCCAGTTCCTATGTTGAGTTTATTTCAGTGTATCACTTTGTGAATTTCCATGGTTCTTTATTGTACTCTGCATTGTCAAACATCTGGTCCTTATTTTATGAATGAATGTTTTTTCATCCTTTAGGGGATAATCTGCTTTTTCTAGGTTCCTTTTTTTTTTTTTTTGGTTGGTTGTTTTGGTCTTTCATATTGAAGGCCTTTCTTGGGTATCTAGTGATCCTTGGTGTCTATCAGAGGAATCTCTTAAAAAGCTGATTAGAAACTCTTGGAGACTGATGGACTTTGTCGGAGGGTAGGGTGGTCAAATGGCAAACTAGCTTTTTAATTGAGGGCATTCCAAGTCTCAGTATCCAGAAATTTTACCTCTGGTGTTCTTTGGTGATCCAAGGAAAATACCTTAGTCTCTTGACAGCATTGTAAAAGCAAACCAGGAAAGGGAGTCTTTAGGTCTCAACATTAAGTATATAGATTTTACAATATTCCTTCTATCTATCATTCTCCCTAGCTCCCCTCTCCTGAGATGATTGTACATTTAGGGGAGAAAAGTTGCCAGTGAGATTCTGATTTTCCAGAGAATAAATATCCTGTCTTTGGGGAGATAGAGCTAGGGGAAGAATCTGGGGTTCTACTGCTCCAAATACAGATTTTAATTTAACAACTCTTTTTTCAGTCCCATAGACCATCCCTTTTTATGGCATCTTCTCCTTCCAAGTCCATTTTCTAGGGTGCTATAAGGCCAGATGCTTTGCTTCCAGTCCTACCTTTCTAGGTACCGAGGGTGTATATAGTTAGCTTCATCCTCTCTGATGAATTGTTCTACCTCTCCAGGTTTCTATTTTCCAAATATATATTGAAATCTCTCGCTTTCCGTGGCCTTCTTTTCTTTTCATGGTTAAAACTTTTTTTTATTAATTTAGTGTCTTTTTTTTTTTTGTCGTATACCTCCCACTACAGCATAAAACCGAAAACCAAACCCATTGTCGTCCAGTCGATTCTGACTCATAGCATCCCTGTAGAACAGAGTAGAACTGCTCCATAAGGTTTCCAAGGAGTGCCTGGTGGAATCTAGCTGCCAACCTTTTGGTTAGCAGCCGTAGCTCTTAATCACTGTGCCACCAGGGTTTTCCACTATAGTATATGTAGACCATGTCTTTTTTGGTTTTTGCTCTCTTTGACTTTTTTTTTCTGTCATCGCTTAATACCATGTTTATAAGGCAAACATAAAAGGGAATTCTTTTTTAGTAACTTTAAGGTCAAAAGATTTGATTAGTCCAAAATTGAGTCAATAAATTAATGAGTATGCATGCTGAAAATGGGATAACTTAAATGTTTACGTTTGGATGTTTTAATAAGGCAAATGTACCTAATCTAGGCTTTAGATTGAATATGTGCATCTGTACTTGTCTGAATTCCAGTTCCCTACTGAGATAATAAGGAAATCAATAGAATTTTGACTTTCAAAGTCTGTGACTGTGGAAGAAGTTGAAGAGATTATGGTGGTACCTATTGCTTTCTTTCTATTTGCTACTTTGTTTTGTACTTCTCGTCTTTCTACTCTCACATCAAGTGGTGTTTCAGGTATCTAGAGGCCTCATTCTAAGTCCTTTCTTCATAATAAAAAGGGCAAATTGAGTACATTCATGTAATGAAATACCATGTAAACCCATTAGAGTGGTTTACTAGAAGCACATATAACAACATGGATAAATCTTATAAATATCTTGAGCAAATAAAGCCAGACACAAAAGACTACATATTGTAGGATTCTGTTTTTATTTGTTAAAAGTGAGGCACCAAGTAGTTATTCTTGTTGTGGGATGGGGAATATCTAGTGAAGAAAACATTTATAAAAGGGGACGTTGCTCAATTCTACATTTTATATGTCAAATTTGCTTTATTTCCTTCCAAGTTCCTCTTTCATTTTTTTTTTTTTGCATAATTAGAATCATACTGCATGTGTAGTTTTATAGATTGCCTTTTTCACTTAAAATATTGTGATCATTCTCCCATATTATAAAAAAACTTTGAAAACGTATGGGAAACACTTCACAGCTGTGTGACCTTGTTCGACTTACATAATCTCTCAGTGCCAGTTTTCATATGTTTAAAGTAGAGATAATATAGTTACCTACCTAAGAGGGTTGTTTTGAAGATTAAATGAGCTGTAAGTAAACAGAATCCCCTGCCACTGGCTCGGCATATAATACTCAATATCAACTATTGCTATATATATATGTATGTATTTTTAACTATTACTATTTTGGGAGCCCTGACAGTGGAGTGGTTAAGAGCTCAGCTGCTAACCAAAAAGTTGGCGGTTCGAATCCACAGCTGCTCCTTGGAAACCCTCTGGAGCAATTCTACTCTGTAAGGTTGCTGTAAGTTGAAATCTACTCAATGGCAATGAGTTAGTACTATTTTTACTTGGATCCACAGTCAGCGCCCATGGACACAGCAGTCAAGAAATCAAACAGTGTATTGCATTGGGCAGATCTACTGCAAGAGACCTCTTTCGTTAAAAGGCAAAGATGGCACTCTGAGGACTAAGTTGTGTCTGACTCAAGCCATGGTGTTTTAAGTCTTCTCATATGCATGCGAAAGCTGGACAATGAATAAGGAAGACTGAAGAACTGATGCCTTTGAATTAATGGTGTTGGCAACGAATAGTGACTGTACCATGGACTACCAGAAGAATGAACAAATGGGTCTTGCAAGAAGTACAGCCACAATGCTCCTTAGATGTGAGGATGACGAGACTTTGTCTCTTGTACTTTGGTCATGTTATCAGTAGGGACCAGTCCCTGGAGAAGGGCATCATGCTTGGTGTCTTGGTCATCTAGTGCTGCTATAACAGAAATACTACAGGTGGATGGCTTTAACAAAGAAACTTGTTCTCTCACAGTCCAATAGGCTAGAAGTCCGAATTTAGGGCACTGGCTCCAGGGGAAGGCTTTCTCTCTCTCTGTGGGCTCTGGAGGAAAGTCCTTGTCATTAGTCTTTCTTTTGTCTGGGAGCATCTTAGTGCCGGAACCTCAGGTCCAAAGGGCACACTCTGCTCCCAGCACTGCTTTCTTGGTGGCACGAGGTCCCCATGTCTGCTCGCTTCTCTCTCTCATATCTCAAAAGAGAGTGGTTTAAGACACTGTCTAATCTTGTAGACCTCATCAATATAACTGCCACTAATCCATCTTATTATGTCATAGTGATGGGATTTACAGCACATAAAATGGTAGGCAGTTGTACAATCATACAAGGGAATCATGACCTAGCCAAGTTGACAGATAATTTGGGGGGACACAATCCATGACACATGGTAAAGTAGAGGGTGAGCAAAATAGAGGATGGATTGACACAGTGGCTGCAATAATGAGCTCAAACATAGCAACAATTGTGAGAATAGTGTAGGACCAGGCAGTGTTTTGTTAGGTCGTACATGGCATCACTATGAGTTGGAACCAACTTGACAGCACCTAACCAACTTGATGGCACTTCAAATTAAGAGATTTTATAAGAATGGGAAGTAAAAGGAAAATGCATTCATCCTTACATTACATTTCAACTTCTGCTTATTGAGCACTTATTGTATTCCAGACAATTGTGATAAAGTATAGATAGTCCCCAACTTATGCTGGGGTTCCATTCCAACAACTGTTGTAAGTCGGTTCTGACATAAGTTGAATATACTTTTTTTTTTTTTGCCTTTTATTATTATCAGTATCTTTATAAATCCTGTCTTTACTTGCCTTTGGGGCTTGGAAAATTACATATAAACTGAGAAATATTTTTTAATACATATAAAAAAAGCAGATGGTCATAACTGCAGTTCATTGTAAGTCAGGGGCTGCCTGTACGTAAAGTAGTTCTGTCCAAAAGAAGGGCAGATAGGTAAACAAATTACAGTATAAGGTGATATGATGTCTTAATAAAAGTATGTACAAAGGGGAAGGACACAGAAAAAAAAAGAGTGTTTACAAAAATAACCAGGAATTGGATGGGGGATATATAAACTTTCCAAGCACATACAAAGGCCTCTGAGCACATGTTGTGTTGAAACCAGTTGCCCATCGAGTCGATTCAGACTAATGGAGATCCCACGTGTGTCAGAGTAGAACTGTGCTCCATAGGGCTTTTAGTAGCTGATTTTTCAGAAGTAGATTGCCAGACTTTTCTTCCGAGGAGCCTCTGGGTGGACTTGAACCTTGACCATTTTGGTTAACAGCTAAGCACGTTAACTGTTTTTACCACGCAGAACTCCATGTTTGTTCAATATATAGAATACTCGTTGCCATCAGGTCCATTTAGACACGCAGCGACCCCACATGAATCAGAGTAGAACTGTGCTTTACAGGGTTTTTAGTAGCTGATTTTTCAAAAGTAGATCGCTGGGCTTTTCTTCCAAGGGACATCTGGGTAGACTTGAACCTCCAACATTTTGGTTAGCAGCTAAGCACGTTAACTGTTTTTACTACTCAGGACATCATGTTATGTTGAATATATAGAATACCCATTGCCGTCAAATCGATTCTGACTCATGGTGACCCCATGTGTTACAGAGTAGAGCTGCTGTATAGGATGTTCTTGGCTGGAATCTACCAAAGGAGGTTGCCAGGCCTTCTGCAGTGCTGCTGGGTGGGTTCAAACTGCCAACCTGTAGGTTAATTAGAGCACAAACTGTTGGCACCACCCAGCGACTTAAACGTTGCGTTGAGGGGTATGCGAATAGTACATTATCTTTAATGCTCAGAGTATACACATTGGACATTAATAGTTAAGAATAGCAAGAGAATCACGGACAAAATTCATGTAGGATTCTATATAGAGACAAAATTTGGTAGGGAAAAGAACCCAGGCTTGGAAACAGACCTCAAAGTTCCTCGTTCCCTTTTAAAGTGTTTGTTTCATTTTATGAATAGTAGAGAACCTTTTATGGATTTCAGACCTCTGCCTTATAGAGGCAACATGGTGAAGTTTTATATCTTGCCAAGCCAGATATAGTTAACTAATTTGCATGGCTAATTCTTAATTTGAGTAGATGATTAAGAAGGATTAAGAATTGAAGGTTTGCATGTTTTCCCAAAGGCAATTAATCAAAATTTGCCTTTCACAGGAAATTTTAGGAATGGAGTCTAAGCCTTCAAGGATCCCAAGAAGAATTTCTGTTCAGCCCTCCAGCTCTTTAAGTGGCAGGATGATGTCTGGAAGCAGAGGAAGTAGTTTAAATGATACCTATCACTCAAGAGACTCTTCATTTAGACTGGATTCTGAATATCAGGTAAGATCTTAATTTGCAATGTATATTCATAGTCCCTCTTTTTCAAAACCCTTGCAGCCATGTGTTTTTTGCGTTTTTTAAAAAGTAACCTGTAAAACTCTCAGCTAAGGCATTCTGCAATCAAACATGTTGATATTCCTGCAGCAAAATGAGTGACTGTTCACCCCAAGTCCATAAAGACTTAGTTGCATGTCAGTTGAGGTCAGATTTTACCACCAAACGCATTTGCATGATATTCATGAAAAAACTTAACTTTCTGAATTTCAGAATTAAAGATAGGTGCTTGTGGCCTTGTATAAAATCATCATACTTTTCAAATATATCAGTTTAAGTATATATTTGACTAAACTAGTCACTGTGGAAGACTTTCCGAAAAACCAAAAACTGCATCCTTTTCTCTCACATTGTACTTTTTCATCTGGCTTTTCTCTGCATATACACAAAGCAGTGATGGAATAATGATTGCTGTTAAGTACATTTCCTTGAGAACCTGACTTCTAAACATTTTGCTTTTAATGGTGGGTGATTATAAACTAATAGGCTGTCCTTTTGTGAAGGTACATCGCTGATAGTTTTTAGATGAATTTTGGGTTTTATTGTTAATAACCAGTGTACACTGATTCGCCCACCAGCTAACAATGCTAATTTTGATTAACTATGTAGCTAATCTTCCTTAGGACCAACAGCATGTTGACTGATTTTTTTAATTATTTCTTATGTTGTAACACAATGGTTGTAATATAAAATTGTGCAAAGCTCAGGGGGCTTGATGTGTAGGTGTAATACAATTTATGTTGTCCATCTTTTAAATTTAAATTCATTGCATTATTGGCTAATTAAATAACATTTGGTTTGTAAATGTCTGATAAGTTAACTGAATCTAAAACAATCTTATGAAAATTAATATTATTTCTAATTTCTGTTTGAGTCTGAGTATTTATATATCATTAGATTTATAACAAAGTCTCATTTAAAAATATTCCTGTACAGGAATGAGCATTTTATAAACTATTCATAAAAAGATCTAAGTAAAAATACCATTTCTCTGCAATTCTTCTAATACCCACTTCTTAATTGACTTTATATGAACTACTTCCTTGGTCTTGTTCTAAATATTGATTCATATTGTATTTTTTTATTTTGTTACTAGACAGGTACACTTGCCAGAGGTACAGAGTCATACACTTTTTTGCATTTTGTAGGAATATTGTAGCTTAAATATTTATGATTTACAAAGGGCACAGTGTTTTGTTTTGTTTTTTTCTATTATTTATGTCTTTATAAAACTGTATCTACCTGTCTTTGTCTAAATTTATCATACAGATTATTTGTGAGGAATACAAACTCTGAAATCAGACTATACTTCCTGGGCTGGACTCTGCTCCACCGTTTACTAGCTCTGTGAACCTGGGCACATTGCTTAACCTCTTCGTGTCTTAGTTTCCATGTCACCTACCTCATAGAGTTAAATGAATTCATGTATTGAATGAGAACAGTGCCACACACGTTAAGCACTAGAAAAATGTTAGCTGCTGCTGCATTTGTTTTTATTATCATTGTTATAGTATTAATAATAATATTTTAGGTTGTAAATGTCTCATACATACTTAAGAAATATATTGACATTTATTTAAAAATATCACTCTTTTCAAACCATTCCTTTTCACTTTTTATCAATGTAATAGATTATTCCAAAAGTCTCATTTTTTGTTGTGGTAGTTAAATAAATACTGACATAAAAAAATCACTTAAATAATATTTTAATGACTATGAGATGACCACACCTAAGAGGAGGTGGTAGTAACCCATCAATATTGAATTCATTCTGTTGCAAATTTTTTAATATGTTTAAATACCAAAGTAAAATAAATTCAGAAATTGCTTTCAAATATCCAAAAGCCAAACTGAATAGTTTTTTTCAGCTTCATTGATTAATCAATTTTGTGAAGCTTAGGAATCACCTTAATGCTTTTTTAAGTAGCTCTAAATGGCTTTTTTTTTTTTAATGTGTTATGGAAATAGTTCCAGTCATAAATGAACTATTCCTTGTCTGCTTTGCTTTGTAGTTTTTTTTTAGAAACTGAAATTCCTGTGTTCTTTAACATATACTTTTCATTAATATTTACGTTACTTTGTACTGCTTCATTTGTGACCTGATTAAAAGTAAATCTGCTCTATGAATAGCCATAAGGAGAAGAAACATATAGTTTGTAATGTAAACTGCCATACTTGACCATTCGTGGAATCCACTTTTATGTCCTTGCTTTTGTCTTTAATCTTACTGGTTCACGGATTAGAATACCTGCATTCCCATTTTTCTGTAAAATTACTGAAATAAGCTTTGATAACATTTTATAAATGTTGAATTTTAAAACAGAGTGGTTAAAACCATGGGTTCTGAATCAGACTACCGAAGCTGAAATCCTGGTTCATCTAACAGCTATATGATGTTGAGCAATGTATTTTATTTCTGTTTCCTTGTCTGTCAAATGGTGGCAGTGGTACTTTTCTTGTACCATTATTGTTATGATTAAGAGTAATAATAATTGCAGAACACCTAGAACAGCCCTGCTTAGCATATAATAAAGGTTTAACTGATTGCTGTCAAGTTGATTCCTACAGATAGCGACCCTAGAGGACAGAGAAGAACTGTCACAGAGTTCTACCCCACAGATTACAAGGGTGTAATCTTTACGCAGAAGCAGACGGCCATGTCTTTCTCCCATGGAGTAGGTGGTGGGTTTGAACCGCCAACCTTTCAGTTAGCCGAGTGCTTAACCACTGCGCCCCTAGGACTCCTTACTAAGGGTTTAGATGTTGTTAACCAATTATAAATTGCATTGGGCAAATCTGCTGCAAAGGACCTCTTTAAAGTGCTGAAAAGCAAAGATGTCATCTTGAAGACTAAAGTGCGCCTGACCCACACCATGGTATTTTCAGTTGCATTATATGCATGTGAACATGGAAGACTGAAGGAGAATTGATGCCTTTGAATTGTGGTGTTGGCGAAAAATATTGAATATACCATGGACTGCCAAAAGAACAAATAGGTCTGTCTTGGAAGTACAACCAGAATGCTCCTTAAAAGCAAGGGTGGTGAGACTGTGTCTTACATACTTTGGACATGTTGTCAGGAGGGATCAGTCCCTAGAGAAGGCCATCATGCTTGATAAAGTACAGGGTCAGCAGAAAAGAGGAAGATCCTCAATGAGATGGATTGACACAGTGACTGCAACAACGGGCTCAAGCATAACAATGATAGTGAAGGATGGCACAGGACCAGGCAGCGTTTTGTTCCCTGGTACGTAGGGTCACTGTGAGTTGGAACTGACTCAACGGCACCTAACAACAAATACAAATAATTGTGATTGCTATTGATACTGTTACTATCATTTCCTGACCCTATAATGAGTGATCCCATTGGCGTTGATTCCAACTCATAGTGACCCTATAGGACAGAGTAGAACTGCCCCATAGAGTATCCAAGGAGCCACTGGTAGATTCGAACTGTCAACCTTTTGTTTAGCAGCCATAGCTTGCCATAGCTCTCAACCACTGCACCACCAGCGGTCCAAAGAACCTTTAAATATGGAGGGAACATTTCTTAAAAATTGCTGAAGCTTTTACATTCACAGCTTGACATATTGTAGAACATTTTTCACTTTTAATTTTACTTAAGCAGGGCATATATTTGTGTCATTTCATAAATCAAGAATCTGAAATCTGGAAAAATTAAGTAATTTACTCCCAGTCACATGGTTAGTATGTAATATTCTTGAGCTGTAAGAATCCAAGACTTCTGGATAGCCTTGTTTCTTTGGGGAAATGCAGATTCTCAGTTCCAAACAATTGATTTCCTAAATAACTTTTTGTTCTTGGCCCTTTAAAAGCTGGGGCTGCATCTGTTAATAATCTTTCTTATATTTGTTACTCATCTTTGAATTTTTGTTAAAATTTGAATGAAATTCTTACCTGTTTGGTGACAGTAAGTAAAATTTTAGATAATTTTGAAACGAAAATATAATCCCTGTAATTCATACTGTTAAAGTTAAAATTTGGTAGTTTTCTGTGAATATGTAATTTTTTATGTTACTTTTGTATATTTTTCTGTAACAGTTTCAGGGAGGGCCAGAAACTGACCAATCCCCCTGTTGGTTGGCCACAGTCACCTCATTTGCATAGGACTCATAGGACACTATAGGCACTTCATCTGCATTAGTATACTGACCAATCCCTGCAAGATGTGTAATAAACCAGTCAGTTACAGGGCAGGCTGCAGCCCGGGCCAGACCAAAATTATTAAACCATCCAGTTGTTTACAGCTTACCCAGGAAATGTCAATCAAAAGTAACAAACTCTGTGGGGTAGAAAGCTAGGGTAAAGGTAATTCCTCAGGGCTTAGAGAAAAAGTCTCTCCCACTGTTTTTCTAAAGAACCAAGGCAAAGGGCCACAGAAAGAAACTCATTAGAACAGCTAGAAAGATTTTTTTTTTTAATAGCAGCTTTATTGAGATATAATTTGCATACCATACAATTCACTCACTAGATAGCCTTTTGAGTTGAAAGTAACTCCTGGGAAATGTTGCTTGCTCCAGGAGCCCAGTCTCTTCTGGGTAAAGGCTGGACATTTTGTAGATGAAAGAAAGAGAACTCCGTGAAACTCAAATGAATATTTAACTTTTCACTCATTTCTTAGCTTCATTTGATTGTCAATATTCTGGAAGCCTTTTTGCAAATACAACTAGATTGATAAGACTAATTAACCGAAATCTAATCTCTTATTTGTGGCGTGGAAAATACGAGGTGATTTTATTTCTCTTACAGTTCCTATAAACAGTTTGGTTGTTTGAAGGTATACAAATAGAATTTAGAGAATAAAGATGAAGTAAACAACAACAACAAAAAACTATTAGAGCTATGTAGGACATGTTCAGCAATATTGCAGGATGCAAGATCAGCGTACAGAAATCAATTGTATTCTGTATGTTAGCAATGAATAATCCAAAAATGAAGAAAACAACTCCATTTATATCATCAGGAAGAAAAAAATAACTTAGGAATAAATTTAACAACAAAAAGTATAGGACTTGTTACACTGAAAACTACAAAACATTGTTGAAAGAAATGTGAGAACTAAATTGAGTCAAGGATTTGAATAAGCATTTTTTTAAAGAAGATAGACAAATGGCCAGATAAGCGCATGGAAAGATGGTTAACACCATCAATCATTAGGGACATGTTCAGAACTACAGTGAAATACCACTTCATATCTACTTGAATGGCTAAAAAAAAAAAATAATAATAAAATAATGACAAGTGTTGGTAAGGATTTGGAGAAATTGGAACCCTCATACATTGCTGGTGGGATTGTAAAGTAAGTAGTACAGCCACTTTGGAAGACTGTTCAACAGTTCCTCAAGAAGTTCAACTCCTGGGTATATATACCCAAGAGAATTAAAAACATCGTCTACACAAAATCTTATACACAAACATTCATAGCATTTTTTATACCATTGTTCATAATAGCCAAAAAGTAAAAGCAGCCTAAATGTCTATCAGCTAATAAATGGGTAAGCAAAATGTGGTACATTCATACAGTCAAATATTATTTAGCTATAAAAAGTGAAGTACTGACACATGCTGCGAAATAGATGAGCCTTTAAGTCTTGAGCTAAATGAAAGAAGCTAGTTCCAAATGTTTAGAATAGGCATATCCATAGAGAAATAAAGTAGATTAAAGGGGGAGAGGAAGATGGAGAATGACTGATAAATGGGTATGGTGTTTCTTTTGGGAAAATTAGACGGTGTGATGTTTGCACAATTCTGAATATGCAACCAGTTCTCGTCATTTGCGCTAGGTATGTTCTGTAAAGTTGCCGGGGAACACTGAATGAGAGAAAACTGAACTTTAGAGGAAACACAGGGTTAGGTTCCTGTGAGCATCTGGTGACATTTTTGTCAACCAGTCAATATATAACCTTGTTTTATGTGTGTTTCTATTTTAAGATGCTTTATTTAAATTAATATATGTTGTTGATTCATTAACGTTGAAGTCAAGGAAAAAGCACTATAACGCAAACCTGAGCAAAGCTTATTTAACACATGCTTTTTCCTTTAGGCACCTCACAGTCTTGTATTACGAGCACTAGACATCACTTCAGAACTATGCTTGGGGGCGATTTTGAACAGAAAAATTACCAACAGAAAACCACAAAAAATGCAAGAAAGGGCACTGAATAGACCACAAAAGGATGCTTGTTCACAGGATGAGAGCTGAAAAAAGAAAGCAGAGAGTCACTATGTTCGACCTCAGCTTGGAAACATGAGTGTTGAATGGTTGTTGGTAAGCGTAATTAAAAACGAAATCTGCCAACGCAGACAAACTCTCCACAAAAGTAGAAGAGGAAGAAAACGGTTTTATTATTGAATAAGTAAGCATTAAACCAGAATGTGGTGTGCACCACAGACAATCCATTAAAGAGATTGGAAAGACAGAAGGGAATTTTACTCTTTTTTTATGGCCAAGCAGATAATACCCATTTCAGGCATGTCAAACTAGTCAAATAAGAGAACTTGACAGTACCATTTGTCATACATAGTTCATCCTAAATTTACCTGGTAATTAGAATAGCCACCTGTGTTTCCTGATTGCCTTTATCCAAAGAAAGGAGGATATTTCTCTTGTCTTTTCGGGTGGAGGTAGGATTTCAGCTGGTGCCAAGCACCAGCTCAAATTATGTTCCTATCCTCCTGGAAAACCTGGAGGTAGCAGTACTGTCTTCCTTGAGTGATTACATTTCAAAGAGATGGCCTTTATGCCCTTGAGGAAACATTCTTGGTTTGTAAAATTGGCCAGAGTCTTACTTAACCTTTAAAGACTGACATACATCTCAAAGAGGCAGAGGAAGAATTTACAGTGAAAAGTTCTCTAAAGTAAATGCTCTAAAAAAATGGAAGTTGGGGGGCGCTTTTCCCTTTTTTTCAATAGGAAGAATTAAACATATCCTTTTTTTTTCTTCTAATTTGTATTTGCCCTTACCTCATGCTTTTTAATGACCATAAAGATGGTCACGAGTATTGATTTTGGGGTCACAAAAATTTTAGTGAGCAGGCAAATCCATAAATAGGGAATCCAGGAATAATGAAGGTTGAGTGTACTGAAAACAACTGAAATGTACACTTTAAAAGGATGACTTGTATAGTATGTGATTATGTAAATTATATTTCAATAAAACTGTTACAAAAACATGAACAAGGTTGTAACTGGAAAAGATTTTGGAAGGGCAGTAATAAGCACAAGCAAATAAAAATAAACTACTTAAGTATCTTATGTGCATGGCAGTATGTTTTGAAGACAGAATCATTCTCTGATTTTATTTGCTCCCAATAGTTCTAGATAGTAGAAGAGATAAAATAGGTACAATTTGGTGATTCCATATTTACAAATTTGCCTACTTGCTAAAATGAATACGTAACCTGAAAATCAATATTCATATGACACTTTCACAGACATGCGCAGGGGAGCAAAATATTTTGAGCCTCTGAACAAGCGTGTTTCCAGCTGACGTCAAACAAGAAGACTTTGCCTTTTTTCTAGCTCTCATTCTGTAAACAGGTGTCCTTTTCGCAGTCTGTTCAGTGCCATGTTTTATGCGTGTTTGTGCTTTTTGTTGGTGACTTTGCTATTTAAAATGACCCCCAAGTTGAAGTGCTGTGTGGTGTTCTTAAGCAAAAAAAGACTGTGATATACTTTACGGCAAAAAGTGGTTTCTTCATTTAGAAAAAAACCACAACCAAACCCGTTGCCATCAGTTGATTCTGACTCATAGCAACCCTATAGGACAGAGTAGAACTGCCCCATAGGGTTTCCAAGGAGCACCTGGTGGATTTGAACTGCTGACCCTATTGGTTAGGAGTCATAGCACTTAACCACTACGCCACTAGGGTTTCCCTCTTCATTCAGGCATGAGTTACATAGTGCTGTTTTCTGTGAGTTCGTTGTTAATGAATCAGTAATATGGTCCACCCAGAAAAAGCAGGAGCCCTGAAGAAATTATACCGATCTATTCATGAGGCTTCGTTTTCTTGTATGTCGGGTCACTGTGGGTTGGAACTGACTCGATGACACACCTAAAAACAACAATATTCATGAGACTGGAGCCCTGGTGGCGTAGCAATTAAGAGCTGTGGCTGTTTCCCAAAAGGTCGGCAGTTCAAATCTACCAGCCTCTCCTTGGAAACCCTATGGGGAAGTTCTACTCTGTCCTGTGGGGTCGCTCTGAGTCAGAATTGACTCGTTGGCAATGGGTTTTTTTTTTTACTTATGAGACTGTTCCGGAACTACTAAAGTAACATCTATAGTGTGTGATGAAGCTGTGGGAAAGATGGAAAAGTTGACTAAACTTGTGAATTTATGTGAAGACACCCAATTTAAAAAGGTGTAGTGGATAGTATTGTTGTGAGGCTAAAAGTCAAAGAATTTTACGGGCACATTACCCATGGTCTGGAAAATGTTAAACCCTTCTTGGCTAGCACTAGCTGGTTTCTACATTTCAAAAGGATATACTGATGGGAAAAAATTAAACTTGCTGGCAAGGCAGATCGTGCAGATCAGGAGGCTGTAGAAGAATTTTTTAATGCAGAGCTGTACAGGAAAAGGGTTATACGAAAGAGCAAGTTTTCAACAATCTACCAACCTCTCCCTTAGTTTTCATGGTACAAGCCAAGGTCGAGAGGTATAACCACACACACACTGTCCCATCACACATCCTGCAGCTGCATCAAAAGTAAGATTTTAGTTATTTTCTAAAACAGTAAAGTGATTAATCCTTGTTTACTGGTTTCTTGTAGGACTCTAGCTGCATTACTATTCTGTATAGAAATGTGAACAGAGGCTCACAGGAACCTAAGCTTTTATTTCCCCCAGGAGCATTGGATCAATATTTGCTAATTCAGTATTCACAGTGGTTGTATAGAATATAATTGCTCTGAACAACCATAATTAACTTTATATTGTTAAATAAATTCAATATTTGTTATTAAAAAAAAAGATCCGAAGAAGGAAAACCTGATTGCTTTAGAATGAAGTTATTTGAACAATGACAGAGTTGGATTGGTAGAAAGCAGGAAAAGCTTTGATTCTGAACTTAAACCAGCAGAAAAACTGGTCGAAACATTCTTTCCATATACTGATGATAATCAGCATTGCTGTCTCTGGGATAATATATAGCTGCTATTTAATTCTGAGGTTATATCCTTGAAGTTTTGGGAGGGTATAAAATGCCTGTTTTAAAACTGAGTATAGGGTTAGGTGGGATTCACTAGTTTAGATGTCCTACTTGTCAAAAGAAAAGTAGTAAATTCTGTGTAGCCTCCAATCTAAATTGGGGGGGCGGGGATCATCTCTAAATCCAAAGGTCTTAACAACCACTGGCCTGCAGAATGTTGTTGTTGGTTGCTGTTGAGTCGATTCTGACCCAAAGCAACCCCACATGTGCAGAATAAAACTGTTCTCCAGCATGGCCTTTTGGAAGCAGATTTCTAGGCCTCTCTTCTGAGGCACCTCTGGATCAGTTCAAACCTTTCAGCTAGATGTTTAACCATTTGCAATATCCCTAATATCCTAATAATGATACCTGACGAATTCCTTTTTTTTTTGCTCACTCTAGTTCATTGATAGGGGCTCTGTGTACTTGGTGTCTGGTTTTGAGGCCCAATTTGTGCTAACCTGAAGAGTGCCAGTTTCAACTAGCAAAATATTCTCTGAGCGGAGGATGGGTGAAATGCTGTGTATTTCATTCTGATGTATCCCTTTCCTGCTTTTCCGGTCTTGTGTCTTCTGCTTTTCCGTATGATATATATACTATATGTAAAGTTTAATCACCAAAGGTCCCACGAACTACTGCCATTTCCTGAGTACGTGCAGTATGCTTCTCATAATTGAAGCATAGTAGATCGGGTAACTAGTAATGCCTTAGAAGAATTTGCATGTAGAATGGTTTGTACATCTTTTCATACTGTCCACTCATACTTCATCCATTGCCTGCCTGATGAACTCCCAAGTGTCACCTTCTCTGCATCCTTGATTGCCTCAGACCTAGTTAGGCTCTTTATTTTCTGGAAAACTTAAAGCATACTTTCTATTATATTATTATTTGTTGCCTGTACTCTAGAGCTCTTTGAAGGAGTACATATTTGTGCTGTCATGTTTATCCTATGATTATTAGATTAAAATAGAGTGAATTTATGGCTCATGATGCATTCTCTTTTCGTTAAGCAAAATAACACCTCTTTAATATAATAAACTGTTTACCACATACTTTAATTACATGGCAGCATAATTTGAAAATATTTTTCAGTGTCTTTTATTTTAGGGATCCTTAGCGTCTTTAAGCAACTTAGAGATTATATGCCAAATGTGTCTTTCTTAGTTTCAATGTGTATATGTCCAGTTAAGAGCTTTGCAATGAAGGCAAAGTTTCAAAAATTGTGGTTGAAATATTATATTCCTGTTATTTAAACCTGTATGTTTAAGAAAAACATTATTTCCTCCTCCTATATACATTACATTGAGTAAACTAAAGAATTAAGAAGAAGTAAAATAGTTTGAGCATTGTGAGTGACTGTTGTGTTATGAGTGCTTTTTTGATATACATGTATTTATATGTTTAAAGGGGAAACCATGAGCAGGGAGTTTTTAAACTATTGTTTTGATTTTTTTCTTGGTTCACTAATGAAGAAATTCCAAATGTTAGGAATTTTTGTTTTTAAACATACCTTTGTAGTGTTGTGTAGCTATTCCTGAGAACAGGCATCAGAGTGAGGATAAATTTTTTTATTACTTGTTAAATTTCATTTTCATAGTAGGGTTTTCACAATCAGTTTATATGTTAGTGCTGTTCTCAATGTTCTCTTCCCCTCTAAAAATAGGAAACAAGTTCTTCATGAGGTTGAAATATTAAACCAGTAAAGCAAAATGATGATAAAGTTTTTGCTCTTCAGTGTTTCATAATCTAGTGTTTGTATACAGTTGCAATAGCAACTGGTTGCTGAGTCAATTTTGATTCATGACGACCCCATGTTCAGAGTAGAACTGCACTCCATAAGATTTTTAATAGCCGTGGTCTTTCAGAAGTAAATTGCTTAGACCTTTCTTCTGAGATACCCCTGAGTGGATTGGAACTGCCAGCTTTTCACTTAGTAGCCAAGTACGTAACTGCTTGTACCACCCCGGGTTTCCACGTACAGTTACCTAAAGGACGTAGTCTAAACCAGATTGATAGCCAAGCAAAGTACAAATATAGTAACGTATAAAGGGATACGTAGGTAAAAGGGAACTAAGACTAGGAGAAAAACCTACCTGGTAGAAAAATTGGTCCTTCTGAGAAATGAATGGTCCTTGGGAAATTATTAGAGCATTATAGATTAAATTTAATATTGAATGTTAGCATTTTATTCTTTTATTTATTTATTTTTAAACCTTCAGTCTACATCAGCATCTGCATCGCCATTTCATTCTACATGGTATAATGAATCTGAGATCACTCAGGGAGCACGCTCAAGATTGCAAAACCAGCAACAGGATCATGATTCAAAAAGGCCTAAACTTTCTTGTACAAACTGTACGTCTACCTCAGCTGGGAGAAATGTTGGAAATGGTTTAAATGCAGTGTCAGGTAAGAGACAATGTATACATATTTGTGAGAGACAGTATACATGAATTTCGGACTAAAGCCCTTTTCCCAAGAAGTAGCATAGTTCTTAGGTTTGGGTTAACAAGTAGAGTGCATGTAAGACGGGACGAGAAATGTAGTGGAGTGTCCAAAATCTTACTTTAAGTTAGTGCTGACTTACCAATTTAGTTTTTGTTCTAAATGTGGTACAGATGTCCTCAAACAGGATATTAGCAGATTTTAATTAGAATAGCTTATGTATAGTAATCAAAATGTTAAAAAAGACATGTATTCTACTGGTTATTATAAGAGATTTTTAAATTTTTACTCAGAAAGCCAGATCTGATATATGTTAAAAACATTTCCTAAACATGTCTTTTATAAATGGTTGATATTGTGGTATATTGATACTTATTTTCGGAAAGTTTGGATACTCTGCCCTGATCTGTAATCATTTCACATCATACTTACATTGTATGGTCAGATGTTACGGGGCACAACTAAGATACTGATATCATTGAAGCAGATTTTACTGTTAGGCAGAGAAGAATGTTTTTTAATAGGAAATAATTGTATTTGATTAGTTCATTAGTGAATAATTTTTTGTTTTGCTGGATTTCACTCTTGATTGCAACCATTTAATCTATGGTAATTTCCATAATAAATAATAATAGCCGTCCTCTTATTTTTGGAGATTTGTTGTCATCAGAAACCTGGAACACTCTCTCTGAGTTAAAACCTCTTCAATTATTTTAAGATCCTTCCTGGAGACATAGTCAAGTTCCCAGATCTTCATCAATGGTACTTGGATCATTTGGAACTGACTTGAGAGAGAGGAGAGATTTGGAGAGGAGAGCAGATTCCTCCATTAGTAATCTTATGGATTATAGCCACAGAAGTGCTGATTTTACAACTTCATCATGTATGTATGAACTGTATTTTTATCTATAGCTTATTTAATCTTAAAGTGTCTTGTGTATATATGTTACTAACAGTGCCAAGAAATAAATGAAGTGAACTTATTTCGTTACAAAGGTTCCAGAATAGCTTACTATGTCTCCTAGTACTTTATTTTGTTTTAAAATATATAACCAATTTAAAATTAGATATATGTGAATATCCAGACTCTGTCTGCCTTTAAAATTTTTTCATGCATTTTTCCTTTTAAGAATGTTTATTTCATAAAGTGTACTAGATAATTCTTGAATACTTAAATATAATCTGTTTTACGTAATCTAATAATTTACTGTTAAATAATAAATAACAAAAATAACTAAAGATTGAATTCATCATTTTAAGGCATAAATATTAGGATTACCTTACTATAACATGAATGTGCCTTTATTTTCATTGAATTGAAATAAAGACCCACACTATTTTTGTCAGTGTCCATAGGCTTAGGCTTTTCAAAAATAAATACTATGAAATAATCATACTAAGCAGCTAAAGAAAAAAATGTTAATTGAAGTTTACAAAAATAGAAGGCAGAAGTGGAGTTTGGGTGAAAGGAAATACATTTTGTTTTTAAAGACAGGCTATTTTGAATAATTAGGGGAAGACTGTTTTATTTAAGACAAATGTGATTATCTTTTTTATTTGCTTGGGTTTGTTTGGAGGAACTTGAGTGAACAGCATCAGTAACATGTAGGTTTTTAGTATGAAGGTACAGGATAGAATTGACTTAGTTCATAACAATTTGTCCTGAGACTCCATGTATTAGCATAGCAGCAATGTAGCTTTTACACTCTGTGTATGGATGAGTGTTTTTGACAAAGGAATGCTGTAGTGTTTCTTATCGCATGTGAAGATTAGAACCATTAGTATTGTACTTTAAAAAATGAAAATGCCCAAAAGCTCCTGGCCAGTATTAAAAAGTAAAGGTGTATCTGATGAGTAACCAGGGATAAGAATCACTGCTATTAACATGAAAGAAAAGATTTGAGAAATTTTTAGCTCTTAGCAAGCTTTGTCATAAAATTACAAGGGTAATAAGGATATTTACATGAAATAACTTTTAGATTAATAAATTCAACTGTTTTACCTTTATCAAGTTGGTATATTGATGTTAAGTATTTGTAAAACCACTCATAAACTGAAAACTTTATTTCTTTAAAATTTCTAATATTGACTTTGGAACCCTGGTGGCGTGTAGTGGTTAAGAGCCTGGCTGGTAACCAAAGATCGGCAGTTCGAATCCACCAGCAGCTCCTTGGGAACCCTACGGGATGGTTCTACTCTGTCCTGTAGGGTCCCTATGAGTCGGAATTGACCTGATGGCAATGGGTTTGATTTTAATGTTGACTTTACACAAGCAGTGTTGGATTTTAACAATAGGAAAAGAAATACATTTATTTTTGTTTTGTTTTTCTGTAACAATAGTTAAGCTGTGTAATTATAGCAGTATTGAGTTTGAATCCAGTGTTTCATTTTGGCAGTAATTAGTAATTAATAAATGTAAGTTTAATAATACTCAGATTATTTCATGTAATTGGTTATCTTTCCTTCCTCTCAAAAATAGATGTTCAAGACAGAGTTCCTTCTTCGTATTCACAGGGAGCGAGACCAAAAGAGAACTCACTGAGCACTTTACAGTTGAATACATCATCCACAAACCATCAACTGCCTTCTGAACATCAGTCCGTACCGTGTCCTAGGGACTGTAGCAGAAGTTCTTTAAGATCAAACTTTTCTCAAAGAGAATTGGAACCTCCTCAAAGCAGTACACAGCCTGGATTTTCTTATATTTCAAATAGAGGTGATAGCCCGACCATAAGCAGTTCAGAAAGGGTTGCTTCATCTCAAAGATCATTTCAAGAATCTTCTGACAATGAAGGAAGGCGTACGACCAGGAGATTGCTGTCACGCATAGCTTCTAGTATGTCATCTACTTTTTTTTCACGGAGATCTAGTCAGGATTCCTTGAATACAAGATCATTAAGTTCTGAGAATTCTTATATTTCTCCTAGAGTCTTGACATCTTCACAGTCTCGTAGTAATGCAGCATCAAGTTCTGAAGTTCCAGATAATAGGGGATCTGAAACATCTCAGGGATTTCGATTTCTTAGGCGAAGATGGGGTTTGTCATCTCTTGGTCAAAATCATAGCTCTGAACCAGATTCAGAAAATTTTAACCAAGAGTCTGAAGCTAGAAATACAGGACCATGGTTATCTTCCTCACTTAGAAATAGATGCACACCCTTGTTCTCTAGAAGGAGGCGAGAAGGAAGAGACGAATCTTCAAGGATATCAGCCTCTGATATACCATCTAGATCTCATATTTTTAGAAGAGAAGCTAATGAAGTGGTTCACCTTGAAGCGCAGAATGATTCCCTTGGGGCTGCTGCCAGCCGACCACAAGCATCTGCAGCATCAGGCAGTGCTGCCACAGGTGGCTCTACATCAGATTCAGCTCACAGTGGAAGAAATGCAGGAATAACTGGGGTTCTTCCTGGTTCTTTATTCAGATTTGCAGTCCCCCCAGCACTTGGAAGTCATTTGACTGACAATGTCATGATTACTGTAGATATTATCCCTTCCGGTTGGAATTCATCTGATGGAAAAAGTGATAAAACCAAAAGTGCACCTTCAAGAGATCCAGAAAGACTACAGAAAATAAAAGAGAGGTAAATTCAAACACCTGTCTTAAACCCATAAAGAAAGAGCAGGTTGGAGAAAAAAACGTATTTCTAAAATGCCTTCTAATAACATTGATATCTAAAAATTCTTTCCTTAAAATTTACATCCAGTAAGATGTTAGGTTCTCTCTCTTAGGTAAATGGATGGACATTAAAGGAGTTAGGCATTGAGGTAGTGGATGGCATCAAGAAATAGTCTAAAGGTGATTTTCATCCAGTTTTGGCTGCATGCATACACAAAGACAAAAGTCTTAATTTCTTGCCCTATTCCTTGATAGATTACTGGTAATTGACATTGGTAAGAGGGCCCAGATGGCCATGGATAGTCAAGACAATCTGTCTTATCCTTTACTGAGATGATTTATCTACGTAAGTGAACTCGTATTTCCCACTGAAAATCTTTTTTGCAGTTAAGTGAACTAAGATGCAGAAATTAATTATTTTACTTTTTATTGTGCTTTAGGTAAAAGTTTACAGTGCAAATTAGTTTCTCGTTAAAAAATTTATACGCAAATTGTTTTTGCGACATTGGTTGCAATGCCTGCAGTGTGTCAGCACTATCCCTTTCCATCCCAGGTTCAACATATCCATTTGTCCACTTCTGTCCCTTCCTGTCTTCTTGTCTTTGCTTTCAGTAGGTGTTGCCCATTTGGTCTCATGTATACTTGATTGAACTAAGGAGCATGTTCCTCACATGTGTGATTGTTTTATAGGCCTGTCTGATCTTTGAAAGGTGGACTTCAGGAGTGGCTTCAGTTCTGAGTTAACAGGGCGTATCTTGATTTGGACGTCCAAGTGCATACTGAATATTCTTTATATAGTAGGAATATATTTCACTTTGACAGAAATAACAGTTTAAATTCAGGGCTTAGAACCTTTTTATGTAAAATGAAATCCTTTGTAGAATTGAAAATTCCAAAGACCACTGGTAAGAATGAAAAGACCAGAGGTTTTAGTCCCAACTTGACCGTTAATTTTATCATCTTATAAGGCCTTGTTACTTAGTTTTTCATCTATTAAAATAGTTTTTATGTTAAAATGGGATGAGATAGTACATGTGAAATAATAGGAAGAAAAGGCTTATATAAAGCAAAGGTTCTGGTGGTTTTTTATTTTTTCTTTTGCATAAAGGTCTCATGTATTAGAGTTGTTTGGAAGCATTGTTGTTACTGCCATTGTAGAGTTTTTGTGCTGTAACAAGAAATGCATTCAAATCCAACTCTGGTGATAAAGGGAGCTTTACACTCTTCCTGAGATGTTAGACATTGGCCTGCTTGCTGTACTCCCGTTGTTCCTCATGTAGGACAAGTTGGACCATTTAACTGTTCTCTTCCTGCTTTTAAAACTTATAGATTATGTTCTTGTAGAAAGAGATTTATTCTACTTTGGTACTGTTAGCTTTTGCACCAGTTGATTATGGCAACTTCCTCTGATTGCAAGCACATCTGGTGAGAAGTATAGTAACTATTAGGTGTCTTGCTCTCAAAGTTAGGTTAATTTGAATGCAGCAGTATAAATAGAAGGCAAAGCATTGGTTTAGTGATCTCCAGAGACAAACAGGTTAACCCAGCACTACCTTGTCTGGTACAAATGGTTTGTGCTCAACTACTAACCTAAGGGTTGGCAATTTGAACCCACCCAGCAGTGCCATGGAAGAAAGACCTGGTGATCTGCTTCTGTAAAGATTACAGCCAAGAAAACACTATGGAGCAGTTCTATTCTGTAACACATGGGGTTGCCATGAGTCGGAATCAGCTCCACAGCAACAAGTTTTTTTGTTTTCATTATCCTGCCTGGTTTAAAAAGCAGCATTTATGATTATTATGGCAGGAGTGTTAGTGTGTTTGTGTCTCATATATTAAGCACGTAAGACACTCTACAGTTAATCAGAGTGTTAAAAGAAAAACTGGATTTTTTAAGTAAAAAACAACAGACTATGAAGGGGAGAAAATTAAAGACAAAACATAAATACCATGTTTTCAGCCTTGCAGAACACTTAAGCTTGAGGCCATGTCTCTGATTACACCAGGGCATGAAACTCACCCAACAGTTGTATACACAGAGGAATGGATTACAAGAGTGTTTCTTAAATTGATTTAGGAACCCATATAGTCCCAATTGTATTTTAGTGACAGTTCAGCATTCAGTATCATTAATTTACTGAGTACCTATTTCATGTCAGCAGTGAGCTAAGGCAATAGGGATTTTAGAGAAAAATTACTTATTATATAACTATTATTTTGCACTTAAGCAGTACATGTTGGCCTATTAAATAGGAGCCATAGGTTATTGGAAAGTGGCTCATTCTTTAAAAGCCTACCCTTAAAAAAACAATCAGGATTATTTAATAGATTGCTGGGGCAAGAAGAATGGAAAACTTAAAAATCTACTTTTTTTGTTTTTTTACTGTGTTGTAATTCAAAAAGCTTGTCAGTGTAAACATGGGAAATTAGCTTTTTTATAACATACAAATGAAAAATCACAAATCAGTATCTGTTTAATTGAAATTGGCTAATTTTGGGGGGGTGGAGGGGCAAAAGTTATGAGTATATAAGTACATTATTCTTACACTTTTGGACCTGAAGTAGTCTGTCATACTGAAGAAATTAAAATCTCTTAAGCATACTTGTAAAGCGATTGTGAGGAATCTACAACTTAAACTGGGGTATCAAAGACAAAATTACTTAAATAATTTGAAGATAAGTAAAGGAGTCCTGGTGGTGCAGTGGTTAAGTGCTTGGCTGTTAACTGAAAGATTGGCGGTCCAAACCCACCAACTGCTCCTCAGGAGAAAGATGTGGCAATCTGCTTTCGTAAAGATTTATAGCCTTGGAAACCCTGCGGGGCAGTTTTACTTTATCCTGCTGTGTCGCTATGAGTAGGAATTTACTTAATGGCAGTGGGTTTGATTTTTTTTTTTTTTTCAGAGGGTGGAGGTTAAAATATTTACTGTAACTTTCATCCTTAATGAAACATGTTTCATGGTGATTGTTGCTGCTGTTGTTTATGACTATTACTGTTTTTTTTTTTTCCACCTGGCAAGAATATGAGTTGAAGTAGTAAAAAAAGAGATATTGTTTGGGATTATGTATGACTGGAAATAATCAACTGGGATGAGTTAAGATAGCTGTGTTTGGGAAATATGCCCTCTTTTCCAGCCTTCTTCTAGAAGACTCTGAAGAAGAAGAAGGTGACTTATGTAGAATTTGTCAGATGGCAGCTGCATCATCATCTAACTTGCTGATAGAACCATGCAAATGCACAGGAAGTTTGCAGTATGTCCACCAAGAGTGTATGAAAAAGTGGTTACAGGCCAAAATTAACTCTGGTAAGATTTACCTTTTCTATTCGGAACTTTTCCAAGAGATGAATGTGTGCATTTTAGTTAATAGTTTTGTGATTGTTTATTGATTGCTGAATTTAGTCTTGTCTTAATCATTTTTTAAATCGAACAGATGCACTATAAATTTAATTTATAACAATGTTTCTTATATTTCATTTAACCAACAACTTCTTAGTTTTTCATACATGTGTAATACAATTATAATTTGTGATTGGTTGGAGCCCTGGTGCCACAGTAGTTAAGAGCTCAGCTGCTAACCAGAAAGCATACAATTTAAATCCACCAGTCACTCCTTGGAAACCCTATGGGACAGTTCTGCTGTGTCTTATAGGGTCGCTATGAATCGGAATCGATTCTGTGACAACAGGTTTGGTTTTTTGTTTTTGTGTATCATCAGAGAAATGTATACTTGTCTACCTACCAGCTGTGTGACCTTGAGAAAGATTGTCTCTAATGTTGTTGACTCGTTTATCAAATTAGGATTCATTCCTTCATTGAGTGCCTATTAGGAAGCAGTCATAGATCTAGATGTGAGAAGTAGAGTGGTGAATAAGACAGACAAGATCCTGCTCTTGTGGTGCTCTTGGGTGTTGAGGGAGTGTTTTGCTGAGGTAATGACGTTTAAACCAAGAGCGAAATGATAAGTAGCTGTCTAGTCCAGAATGAGGGGGAAGAGCATTTTAGCAGAAGGAACAACTAGTGCAAGGGCTTTAAGTTGGGAGTAAAATAGGTGTGTTTGAGGAGCTGAGCTGCACAGTGTAGGCGAAGTGAGGTGTGATACAGTTGAGATCAGAGTTTTGCAGAGGCTAACTCATAAGACTTTAAAGCTAAGATACAAAGCTTAGATTTTTATCTAAGTGGACAGGAAGACTTTGAGGGCAGGAAAGTAGTACTTGTAGGAGATGGTGATGGTTAGGACGTGGTGGAGGAAGAGGAAATGGATGGATTTTTGATTTACTTTTGAGGTTGATTGTGTAAGACTTACCGATGGATTTGATACGGTGGAATGAGGTAGAAAGAACAATTAAAAAAACTTTTTTTAAATAGCTAGGTGAATGGTGATGCTAGTTACTAAGATAAGAAGGACTGAGAATGGAACAGGTTTGGTATAGGGAATCGTTTTGTTTTACAAAACACGTTGTATTTGATCTGCTTATTTGGTAACCACATGGAAATACCAAGTAGGCAGTTAGCTAGACAAGCCTAGTGTTTCAGGAGACTATAGGGTTCAAAGTTTTGGGAATCATGAGCACATAAATAATATCCAAAGTTTTGGGATTAAATAGGATCACCTAAGGAGAGAGCAGATACAAAAGAAATGTTAGAGCAGAGGAGGAGATTTGAGGAGCAGCCTACTGTTAGGTAGGAAGAAAACTAGGCATGTGTAGTAGTATGCATACCAAAAGAAGGAAATTTTTCAAGGAGGATCTTATCAACCCAGTCAGGAACTGTTAACAGGTCAAGTAAAATAGGAACAAAGAAATGAGGATTGGATTCATGGCATGGAGTCCTTGGTGGCCTCAGTCTCAGTGGAATGATGAGATAGATCATAAGCCTGGTTAGACTGGATTAAGGATGTAAAAGGTGGTAAGCAAAAGGGAGATAGCGACCTAGGGCCCTCTTTCAACAAGTTTTATTGTTAAGGAGATTGGAGAAATAGGGCAGGAATCGACTCAACAGCAGTGGGGTGGGCTCATGAGAAGTGTTTTTGTTTTTATTTTGAGGTAGGAGATTTTAGGTTATGTTTTTATGTTAACGAGAGATCCAGTAGAGAGGGAAGAATGATGAGAAGAGAGAAAGGAGATGGGATCCAGAGCCTAAGTTGAGTGGCTGGCCTTTGATAGAAAAAGGTATACTTCATCTATGGAAGGCTAGTTAGTATAGATATGAGTATTTGGTTAGTTTGTAGCTTTGGTGGCAAAATGCATGAATTCCTGTATAATTGCTTCTATATTCTTAGTGAAGTGTGGGATAAGGTTTTTAGCTGCCAGAAGACAAGTGTAGGAAGTTTTTATGTATGAGGAAAACAGTATACAAAAGAAATACAGTAGTGTTAATGTCCGTGAAATCTATGGCCATGAATTTAAAGTGAGACACTTATGCACACTACTTTTCCTTTTTGTTGTTGTTAAGCCGTTTTCAAATGTTTGGATACAGACACGGATTCAGGTTCAGCTGAGTTGAGCAGGACCTTTGCCAGGCAAATATGATGAAGGGAGTTAAAGGTATCAGTGAGAGCATAAATGTGGTGATCATGGGAATTAAAATCAGGAGGGGAGTTAAGAGCATCAGGGAGTATGCAGTAAGAAAGTGGTGGCATGCAAGTTTTATTGGCATTGAAGACTGTTGCTACAGTAGGTAATCTGGAATAAGAAATTGTAGGTACACAGGAGGAGAGTTTGTTTAAAGTATAGACTTAGAGGTAGTAGACTAAGTTGTGATGACAGGATCAAGGGTGTAACCATAGAGTGAGTAGCTGAAGTGGGAAGGGTAATATTAGAAGATGTTGAGGAAGTAAGAATCCAAAGTGAATGATGTATGTTGATGTTGAAATAGCCAAGAAGTGATTTGGTAAAGATGACTGAGCCAGGTGCTCAAGTCAGTAATGAATGAGGGGCTTACTTAAAGGTTTGGAAACGACAGTGGCTAGAGGAATCTACCCCACTTTTTGGTCCTGAGGTAAAAGGAGCTGTGAAAAAAAAATGGCTACAGGAGAAGTGGTATCAGTCTGGGGATACTGTGGTTCAGGAATGAAGTTGAATGATCATTCAAAACAGAAGTTGTTCAGTAGAGGAATTTACTGATGTTAAACCCTTAGTACCAGAGGGGCATAGTAGAAATTAGTAATAGGATGAAAAGGGTAGGAAATTGGATGTAAGGTCTGATAATGATAGTTTGGTGACATAGACCAATAGGTTGTGAAGTATGATGGAATTAATTTTAATAATTGTTGGAGGAAGGTGAAAAAAAGAAGTAGGTGGTAAATATTTCAAGCTGGAGAGTGTGGGGCTACTGGAAAACTGTTTTCTTCTGCAACTTATACTGGTGTGTTAGTCAAAGGGGGTGAGCAAAGACCTCCTTTTTGGGGGGCAGGGATGTGTCTGTTCTTCTAAGCTATCCTGACCCCAAGGTTCTGGGACAGGCCACCTCACCTGTAGTATCCTCTCCTTTTGCTTATATGGTGATATGGCAGACTCACAGGCTTTATTAGACATTACCATGTGATTTTATTAAGATTAAATGAGAGAGGTTTTTAGCATGGTTCTTGACATTTAGTAAGGGTCCAGAACGTTGGCTTTGGATTTTAAGAAGCCTAAGATTTGAATATTGGCTCAAACTGACCTTAAGTAGGTTGCTTAACATTGGTTCTCAACCATGGCTGCTGATCAAAATCATTCACTGGAGTTTTTTAAAATACAGATACCCCCGATCCACTTCTGAAGATTTGTAAGTAGGTTTGGAACTGTACCTCAGTTTCATCATGAGTAAAATTGAGTTATACTTGCCTCATAGGGTTGTTGTGAAAGTCAGATGAGATAGTGCTTGTAAATAGTTTCACACCATTACCAGTGCGGTAAGTACGCAATTAAATAGGAGTTACTTTATAAAGTTGTCATACTTTGTAAGATGTGGTCAAATGACTGTATACATCTCAACAGCTGAAACTCCCTGATAACTTTTCAGAAGTCTTCCTCATACTTAAACTAAATACCACATCTGCTAGAAGATTTTTTCTGGTAGAGATTTATTTAAACATTTATTAAGTAGCTACTGTGTATGAACTGCCAAACTACAGTGTGTGCAAAGATGAATAAAACAAGCCTAGTATAAGGTTTTTTTTAGTATAAGTTTAGGCAAATACAGTCAAGCCCAGAGATACAAAAAGATTCGTATTCAGAGGCATCCTGTCTCAATATTTTATGATCGTCATACTTCTTGGCTTTTGGATCAGAAAAATTACCTTAATAATTGTCTAATAAGAGAAATAAAGCTTTTTAATGTTTTTTACATTCTTTATATTGTTCATAAGGTGACAATATACTTATCATGAATTAAGAAAATATTCCAGTTTATTTTAATTTCGACATGCTCATGTATGCTAGATTCCCCCCCCCCCCAAAAAAAGCCTAGGTTTTATTCATACACTTGACCAAAACCAAACCAAACCCACTGCCATCAAGTCGATTCTGACTCATAGTGACCTTATAGGACAGAGTAGAACTGCCCCACAGAGTTTTCAAGGAGCACCTGATGGATTCAAACTGCCGACCTTTTGGTTAGCAGCCGTAGCATTTAACTGCTACACCACCAGGGTTTCCCATATACTTGAAATACAATAAAAACATTGTGTATTTTGACTGTTCACAGCAGATTTTGACATAACAAAGATCCATACTCCTCAGATTCACACTCACTTTCCTTTCAGCAATTTTCAAAAAAATACATAGGTTACTACTGCTGTCTTGGATTAAAAAATTATAATTAAATAATAACACAAGTTCTTATTGTTTATGAGCTCCTTGAAGATACTTCTTACTGCTTACTTTCTCTGAATCTCCAGAACCTCTAATATGAGTGCATATAACAAGCACTCAATAAATGCTAGTTGAATTAAATTTAAACCTCTATCTTATTACTCTGTAATTTAGTCTACATTTTAGAACATTTTTAAATTTGAAGCCCTACCTGAAAACAAACACAGGCAGGAAAAATGGGGGGAGGAGGGGTACATGTTTCATTGGACGAGATTTGAGTGCCCTGACTCATGGCGACACCATGTGTTACAGTGTGGAACAGCTCCATGGGGTTTTCTTAGCTGTATGTAATCTTTACAGAAGCAGTTTGCTAGGCCTTTCTTCTGTGGATCCCCTGAGTGGATTCAGACCACCAACCTTTTGGTTTAGCAGCCAATCACAAACCTTATATGCCACCCAGACTTCTTATTTATTGTCTGTTAAATTGGAGCCAAAAGCTAAGGAGTAACCAGATGTTGAGTACCCATGGAACAGAAGAAGGTGTTTTGATCTGGACCCAATGTGAATCCCCTTTTTATCCTCCTAGCTAGTAGGACAGGCACATTCCTTAGATCCCAAAAGGTAGGTAGATACTGTCAAACCAAAGATACTGTCCTGGGTATGTGTAGCTAGTTGTTTGAGAACCTATGTTAGTAAACATTGTTTGGCATCATACTAAGCTATTTAAAAGAGGAAGTAGGGTGTACCAAATGACATTCCACTGCCTCTAAAGTCAGCTTCCCATGATCAAGGATATATGAATATCTAGGACGAAAAAAAAAACCAGATATAAATAATGGGAGGAGGCTTAAATACCAAAGAGCAGGAGCTAATGTGCATGCCTGGAGTTACAGAGTGCTATTTTAGGAGACATTGCTAGTTCATGGCAATCTTTATCTGTCTGTGCATTTCTTTAGCAGTCAGTAAGATGAAAATTGGTTTGTGGAGACACAGAAAAACTAAGCTTCACTTGCAATTTAACTTTTACCAGGTTCTTCATTAGAGGCCGTAACCACCTGTGAACTTTGTAAAGAGAAGTTGCAGCTTAACTTGGAGGATTTTGATATTCATGAACTGCATAGAGCTCATGCAAATGAACAAGTTAGTATATTTTGCCTAATTTGGTAAGTGTCTATTCTATGCTTAAAGGACAACTCTTGAAGAAAAGATTAAATCATGGTCAGAAACCCTGCACTAAAATAATGTTCTTAACATAATTCTCTGTTACTGCATTAGGTATTATAATTTCTCATTTTTCTTTATTCTTCCCTTAATTTTTTGTAAGTAAAAGGCAAATAACCGAGTCATAAGTTTTAAATTTATTAAGATAAAGTATATCATGTGCTTTCTAAATAAACCTAAATTTAATGCAAGTTCAGAAAAGCAGTTTTACAGCAGGCTTTGCCAACCTTATTTCTCCAAAGCTGTCTCAGTTGTATCTCTGAGTGTTGGAAGATGATAGAAACAGTAAACACTAAGCCCTGAATCCATTTCCTATATCTATTTTTTAATGTGGGAATAATTTTTTAATATTGTTTTCTCTGTGTCTGTCTGGCCGGTATCCTCCCTGCCATCCTGTTTCCCTCCAGCCTCTCCATTCCTGCCTCGTAGTTCGTAAAATATGTTGAACAAATATACCTCATGAAATCTCTCTTATCCCAAGTTCCCATTGTTTTTCTTTCCTTTTCTTCAGCCTTTATTTATATAGTGAATAATGTCAAGGTTTCTCTATGATCATATTAAATTTTCTTTTCAAGTATTTCCCTTTCAGTTTTCAGATATTTTGCTATGTGTTAAGAGCTCCTCTCCCACACCCAAATAATTGATTTGATCACTATTTTTTGTTGTGCAAAGCTTTACATTTTTAAAAAATTTTTTTGAGATGCTTAAGTTATATAGTTAGGGCTCAATATTTTCACTTTTCCTACTAAAGGAAGATTCTGGGGAAAAAATAGATGCTAAAGGAGATTACAGGAGTGATTCTAGAGCCAGGCTATCCAAGTGTCGTTAGCATATTTGTTATAAAAAGAAATATGATGGCAAGGGAATAGATGAAATGCTTAAAAAACAGTTTTTAAATGAAGAAGGTAATGGACACTTTTTTTTTTTTTTGAGGTGTGATATTCATATAACAGAATTAACCATTTTAAGGTGAACAGAGCAGTGGCAATTTATATTCACAGTGTTGTATAACTGCCACCTCTATCCCAAAACATTTTCATCACTCCAAAAGAAAATCCCCATTAAATAGTTGCTTCCCGCTCCTCTCTTCCCCCAGACTCTAGAAAGTACCAGTCTACATTCCATCTCTACTGATGTCCCTGTTCTGGGTATTTATTTCATCTAAATGGAATAATATATGTGACTTTTTTGTGGACACTTTTTACTTTTAAAATAGGGGAAGTAATGGGTACCCTTTAGAAATCTGTTGAAAGCGGTGGACCCACCCTCCTTAGAAAATACACAGACACAAATTCTTTATGTAATTTAAGGGATTCACAGGTCCATTTAAGCTGATCCTTAAATTCAAGTTAAGAATCACTGGTTGAAAGAACGAAACATCAGACAGTTGATGTAGCACAGATGCTACTTTAATACCAATTATTATTTTATTCTCTTATGAGCCATTTATCCAAAAAGAAAATAAATTTTATCAAGGAATTGTTTTAAATCCTGAAGTAATTTTTGCAGACAACTGAACATTGATATGTTAAAGAAAAGAGTATAAAACGGTGGAATAATGCAGAGGGGAAAAAAATTTTTTTTTTTTTTTTGGATAGGCTTCAAAAGCATTGTTTTCTCTTGCCTTTCTCTAGATGCTCAATCGTGTCTCTTAAATTTAGGCAGTTCTTTTCAGTCCAGACAGGAATGTTTTTATTGTTCTCCAATTATTTTAATGACCTATAATCTTAAATTTTAGGAGTGTTAGGAAATATTAGGTGGAATCATCGTAAAAACAATGACAGCCTTGATTACGCTTCCAGATTTAAGCTTGTTTGTTCTGTGTGAATCATGGATTCTAGTGGCCTGACAACTAGCAACATTTTCAGTGATTAGATTAATGCAGTTTATTTCCTCATTGTCCAGTGGCTTCATCTTTGAAGGTGATTTTTTTCTTTAATGTCCTTTGGATTTATGTTTTCCTTGTAAGTTAAAAACAAACAAAATAATCACTAAGCGAAGCATTTAAAGAAACTTTTAATAAATTAGTTTCCAATTTTTTTAATACTCACAATCTGATAATAATCACTTGCATGCTGTGGTTGGTCCTAAGAACTTAAAATTCTTCTCCAGATGAGTTAATTACCCCAAAAAAGTATAACTTAAAGGTATTTCTTAATACGTTAAAATCACAGAACAGATTAGATTTTTAATAACACTATATTCGTGATTTGTATTCATCTCTTCATAACTAAAGAATGGTTTTAAACCGAAGAATTCTGTGTTTTTACAAAGTACAAATTTCTCTGATTCACATGAGGCACAGGTATTCTTTTACTTTAATGTATTTAAGTTAGTTGTATCATACAAGAAACACTTGAGCCATCAGAATAGGTTTTAGTTACAGTGGTGTATTGACATAGCTATAAATGATAATTTTTAAGTAATTATATATAGTCATTTGTGTAATAGAGCCCTGAGGGCATAGTGGTTAAGAGCTTGGTTGCTAGCCAAAAGGTCAGCAGTTTGAATCTATCAGCCATTTCTTGGAAACCCTGTGAGGCAGTTCTGCTCTGCCCTGTAGAATCTCTATGAGTCAGAATCGACTTGACAGCAGTGCGTTTTTGTTCTGTTTTTTATTTGTGTAATGAAATCTAGGAAACCCTGGTGGCGTAGTGGTTAAGTGCTATGGCTGCTAACCAAAGGGTCGGCAGTTCGAATCCGCCAGGCACTCCTTGCAAACTCTATGGGGCAGTTCTACTCTGTCCCGTAGGGTCGCTATGAGTCGGAATCGACTCGACGGCACTGAGTTTGGTTTTTGAGAATGAAATCTATTACCATCTTTATAGAAAACCAAAGCATTTGTTTTATCACCAATCAATTTAAAAGTCACATGTTTATATAAAGGAAGACTATGTGAGAATAAAGAGGATATTCACACCTATATGGACTCATAGCATTAGTAAAATTTTTAGGAAATTCTGAATGACAACTTTTTATTCCCAGTTTTAATAGACGGCATGTTATCCATAGCAGTCTTTACTAGGAAGTGGACATGAATACATTTCCTTTAGTTTATCAGTATACTGTGGATCTCAGTCTCGGTTCTACTAATTTTTCTTCCTCCATGTTTTTCCTTTTCTGTTGTTTGTTTCCCTATCAAAGGCTGAGTATGAGTTTATCAGCTCTGGTCTCTACCTAGTTGTATTATTGCACTTGTGCGAACAAAGCTTTTCTGATATGATGGGAAATACAAATGAACCAAGCACACGTGTCCGAGTAAGTAATACTGAAGTGGGGAGAAGGGAGGGTATGATACAGCAAGTGTTTGCCTTGGAAAGCAAAATGCCTTATATAGTCACATCCTGTTTCCTTTGGGGATCTCTTACTTTAAAATGTGTTTTAAAAATGAAGATATTGTTGAAAAATGTCTTCTAAAACATATAGCCTAATTTTCTCCTAAAGCTACTTTAGAGAGTGAAGAAGTAATTTTCTTGCTCTTGAAGGTAATTGTAATATATCTCAGTGCGAAACAGGGACAAAATTGAAAACACCAAGGAAAAAATTTTTTTTATTAAAAAAAAAAATAAAAACCTCAAGATTATGACTTAGAAACCTGAAATTGAACTCTAAAAACCAAGAGTGTGGGAAATTAACTTCACTTTCTAAATTCCATATTATAAATTACTTAAGATATGGACTGTTTGGTGTTCTACTGTATACATTGTTAGCCTTAATAAACTATTTAAGCTATTTGTTAAGTAAATGATGCTGTTTGCCCTGGTGTACTGGAAGAAACTTTATGCTCTGCTGCCTTGGCCATTTTGTGTAGGAGACATTAGGGTCTATATATGCGTCATTATTATAGCAATCTGAACACTTCATATTTTGAAATGTGTTCATAAATATATCCTACATTTTATATAAATCTTTACATTGATTATATAAATGTAGAAGAGTATGGATTGAGATGTTTTTATTTTGAAAATCACTATGAAGTGTTCGGAAAAATGTGGACATTATTCCTGTGAGCCAGTGGACAGATTGTTACTAGTAAGAGAAAAGAGAATAAACCACCAAGAGCACTCAGAATTGAGCAAAGATTTCTTGACTTTAGAAATCATGAGCCCTTAAATTTAGTTTATGCCATGAAATGATTTTTTAAAAAGTGTCTATTCAGAGTGAATAAACCATACAAAAGAAGGCCTGTTGAATTCACGCCTTTGCAAAAGGTATATAAACAAGTTAATATTAAAGTGGAAGTTATGATTATTCCTTAAATATAGAATTAAATGTAAAACTTATAGAGCCATCAAGTTTAGGCAGGAAAAGATCAATTCTTGGGTTTCTATCAAAAACTTGACCACTAAAGTTGAATTCATTTGGGTCCAATTTGCAAGGGTTTTTTTTTTTCCTTCCATTTCATATTTTTTTTTGAAGTGGTATACTTACAAAAGCAAGAAGATAATACCATTGGATAAAATTATTTTATTGTATCTGCTCCCAATTTCAAGAAACTGGTTTTTATATGATTAATAATTATACAAAACATTTAAAAATAATACCTTTAAGCTTGTAATTTTTTGGTGTGGGGGGAGAAAGACCCCTATTTAAAAGGCTTAAAATGATGTTTGACTTTTTAAGTAGAAATGAAACTCCTATACTGATTCTCTCTTTGGATCCATTTGCAACATTTAAACTACTGTATTTCTTTCTGCATTGTTTCTAGTTTATTAACCTTGCAAGAACTCTTCAGGCACATATGGAAGATCTCGAAAGTAGGTGGAATTTCCCCTCTCCAGACTTGTTGAATTTACTTTTGCAAATTAAACCCACAAAGCAAAACCTAAGTATTAAGTATTTCAGCCAGATTAGAGCTTCAATTATACACTTGATAATACCAAAATGATTGATTTGGGAAATACAGGTTGGGCAACTGACATTAGTTTTAAAACTACTAAGCAAATCACACTTCTTAATGTGTTAGAATTTTTTGGCAGAGGTAGAAAAGAAATTGCACTCCTTAATAAGCTTCTTTAGATAGTAAAAGATTTCCCCTGGTCTTAGTATGGTTTTATGAAAGGGGAGAAAGGATTCTGGTTGTGAGTCCATAACAGAAGCCGTAGGTGTTTTGTTTTGCTCCTTGTTCAGGTCCTTGTGGACCTTTCGTGAGGACTCAGCTCCACCAGCAGCTCCAATATTTTAAGGTCACATTCCAGCATCAGGACTTCTGCGTGGGCTCCTATGTAAAGGCGCTTAATGCCCAAATCTTTACAGGCAGGCATCTGCACAGCCTATCAAGCCTACCCTCTTTTCAAGGTCCTACAACCTCCAGAGTGCTTTATATTAGGTGGGCACAGATATTGGTGGCTTTGGAACAGTTTCTGGGAATCAAAAGATTACCCCTACCTATTTTACTTTTTAACCTAAGCTTCCCCACTGTCAGATTTCAGTATATACTCTTTTGAGTGTTTTTAAATATGCATTCTTTAATGGATTTCTCTAATTTCTTTACTTCAAAACACTTGATCTATACTGTGCGTAGCGTTTTTACCTTTAGAAAAAGCTCAGCATCATTTGATGTAAGATTTGAGAAGGCCGTAGTCCTTATAAGAACCTTTTAACTCCTTGAATATTTTAAGAATGGGTTTTTGTCATTAAAGCTATACTATTTTTTATATTTACAAGGATTTTGAGGTACAGCCACACAATATTATTTTCACAGTTTTAATTAATATGTCTGAAAATGTAAGAGTCAGTAGGGCTTCATTTGGTGTCACTTTTTTCCTTAATCCCTTCTAACATAAAAGTCTCTTCTTTTTTAAAAAAATACACATTTTCCAGATGATGTGATGATGATACTTTAATTCAGTATAAATTTTCTTCAGTTTTTAAGAGCTAACATTGTCACCTAAAATTTAGTTTCCTGAACAATAGCAGTGTTTACTCCCAACAAGGAAAAGATGGAGTTGAAATACACCCAGAGTAAGCTGAGAATGAAAGTCGTAGGTGCTATAAGTTAATTCTTTAAGTACAAGAATGTTAATATATTCTGAAAATAGGTTCCAACTGAATTTTCTTCTCCCATGGGGTTAATCAAATAAAAAGCATGAGAAATTGCTTGGAAAGCTATTTTATTTTTTAATTTGATGTTCCTCCCAGGTATAGCTTAAAGCTTAACCATAGGGTTTATCTCATTCATCAGTTAGGTATACCTGTTTGATACCATTTATTGAAAATGAATTTAAGAATTGTGCAGGATAAATGAATATATTTCAAGATACCAGATTTAGGTTTCTTCTGTAAGTGTTGCATAATTTTCTTGTGTTTTCTTGTATGTTGGTTCCATTTGCCGGGTGCTCTTAAATTGTCCAGTATTAATACAAGAAGAGTGTACCTATGATAGTAGGGAAGATGCTGATGAGTTTTTTACTTTGGTGATTTTTCATTTTCCTGTACGTGCAAAGCAGTTTACAGGATATACAGTTTTATACTTATTATGTCCTTCTAAAGACATTCTGCAGTATTTTATGTTAACTCTTAAGCCACTAATGGCTCTTGAGTAAGTTCAGGTCAGAAATGTTGCAATAAGTGGTAAGTTTCTGACAGTGTGGAGAAATAAATAGGAAATAATCTCAACAAAAGGTTTTTACTGACCCCAGTTATTTTAATTTAGGCCATGTCTATATAAAGCTCTTTTGACTTATTAAATAGAACCTTTCTTTCGGCATTGTATAGACATAGCTTTGGTGTAAGTTGTAAGAACTCCCATAACCTATTATCCTATGTACATTTTTTTTCATTCTCATCGGATGCATCAAACATGCAGCGGTAATAAGCCAGATTCTACTCAGGTGTGTGAGAGCACTTGCCTTAAATCCACTCTTTCTCAAGTGTATATATCATTAGTTATTATGAACACAAATTGATCTCAAAAACTTTATAGAAGACACTCTTAAACCACATTTTTAAACATTTTTATAAGAACTATATAAGATTACCAAAAAATGTGGGTGGAGGCGTTATAGAGGGACGTGTCACCCACAGTCAAACCTAACCGTGTCATGATAACTTAATATTTTGACCAAACAGTATATACTAAATTGGGATTTTAATTTTAAAGTCATTGCTGTTGTGGCTTCATATTTACATCTCCAGTTCTTATCCCTTTTAAAGTCATTCTTGATCATCCTGTTTTCTTTCAACAGCTTCAGAGGATGATTCCGAAGAAGATGGAGACGATAACAGAACATTTGATATTGCCTAGTAGCTTCATATAAGACAAATGGATGATTTGTGAACAGGTGTTTATTAAAATTGGCAATTAAGTATCAATTAATTTTGTGGGGGAATGCCTATTAAATACATTGATTATATCTATACATGTAATGAATATATATATATACACATGTGTACATGTATATGTATATTCATTCTCAAGTGTTGAATTAAAATTTTACTGCTGGACCTTTTAACATGGCCAGTGAATCTAATGTTTTATAAACTGGTAATCAAAAGTATTTTTCTTTTAGGTGAGTGGGAAAGTGTTATCCTTGTTTTAAGTATCTAACCAGTGCCCACCTCCAACCTTTTTTTGTGTTCTGATTACTGTAGTCATATTTATGAAAAAAGGTTCGTGTTTTACTAGTGGAAAAAATGGGATAAAATGTTTTCAAAATAAATTGCCAAATGGCACCTATTATTATTTCCTATTATTTTGCCATAAGTTGCAGTCTCATTTTGATAATCATTTGCTTCCAGTGTTCAAAAAAATAATGAATGGGGAGAAGGTTCTGAAGAACATTATATTAGGTTCCCAAATTTAATTTGAATTCTAAATTCACCTAGCAATAAAATCTAATTTTTAACCAAGTATATACATGGAAAATATATAAATGATGGATGATTTTTTTGTATTGATTTGAAAAATCCAGATTATATTTAATAGGTCATAGTCATAGTATGTAGATATTCCTTTTAGGAATATTACAGCTATAAATTATATAAAAATTGCCAGTAAAATGCTATTTGGTTAAAAAAATTGCAATCTCAAGTTAATGGAATATTTTTAAATCCCACATTCAAAGTTTAAAACACTGGTTTTCAATGTGTTTTTTAGTGTTGTCACTTCTTTAGATAAATATGATATAAATAAACTGTTTAAATCTTGATTGTTTTTAACTGTTCTTTGGTAAGTCTGAGCATTTATTTGATGACTTATTAATATTTTTCACTACCTTTGGAGAGCAGATGAACATTACACCTATTCACCATGAATAGGTCTACACTGTGGTCATTAGTTTTGTATACTTCATGACATTGTATTTTTCCTCTTTCGACACCCTTAAATACACTTAAAACCACCTCCAGGTGGTTTAAAGTTGTAGTCTGGTGTCATGACAACAACTTTTTCAGAAGTTAAATAGAAACCATGTGCTTTCTCAAATATGAATGAGTGGTTTGTCCAATGTAAGTCATTTTGTTGGTATTATGTAAAACAGCTCAAAATAAAGTGCTTACCGATTGGTTTATGTTACAGCTTGAGATGTTTGCTTTTTAAACTGGTGCTCAAAAAAAAAAAAAAAAAACTTTAAATCAGCCAAGAATTTTATTATTTCAAATTTTCATTTTATAAAAAAAACATATTTCTAAAACATATTTGCTCAATTCGTGCCTTTTATCTTTGTATTGCCTTACTTAAAGCAAAAATACAAATTTTAAAGATGCCAATTTTAGTATCTATTCTGCAGCCCATTAGAGATGCTCTGAGTTTGGAAACATTTTTTCTTTTATTAGAATTCAGCAGAAAAATTTAAATGTCTTCTGTTCAACCCACAAAAAATTTTATTTAAACTTCTTAATTAACTGGTAGAAAATATCCCATTTGTTGCACATATAAATTTTTTATATATAGTTTTGTTAACATTAAGTGCTAAATAACAGTGATACATAGTGGCTTGAGCCTTATACGATTATTATGGTTCCTCAGTACCACTTAATATTTAAATACTGTCATGTTAAATTCTGACACAGTTTAAGCATGACACTGGAGATATAAGAGGGAATATAACAAAAATCTTTCATTGGTTATCCATTTTAAGCACCAAAATAAAAATAAGACCGTATAAAGCCAAGAGTGCAAATATCTAAGAATACTTAGTTAAAAGTAATGTTTTCCTCTCTACATATCATGTAATTAAGAGATCAGCTGCTAACCAAAAGGTCGGTAGTTCAGATCCACCAGGCGCTCCTTGGAAACCCTATGGGGAAGTTCTGCTCTGTCCTATAGGGTCGCTATGAGTCGGAATTGACTGAATGGCAATGAGTTTTTTTTGTTTGTTTTATCATGTAAATATAAGAAATGTATTGTCAGTATTAGCTATAGACCTAAGCAAGATGTTGAAGAAAGCAATTCTGTATTCTGAATGTAAACAAGCCTACTTATATTATTGTTAATATTGAAAAAAAAAAATACAGGCTTGAATGAGTAAATAACTGTTGACCACCAGATAGATGCAAGGGCCTATTATAGGTGTTCTGACATATAAAGAAAATTATTAAATGTAGCCTTTTATCACCTGGGGCTTCTAGACCTTAAAATATGAAATCATAAATGGAAAAATGAAATCACAGCTTTAAACAGCCATTCTATAAGAGCTTCCTTCCATTACATAGAAATTGTTGGAATGTACAGTTAAGAAATTTTGTATAGGAGTTTGGGGGGAGGGTGGAGATTCCAGAGCAGCCCTAATAAAACTTTCTGCCGTAATGGAAATGTTCTATAATGTGTTGTTCAGTATGGTAGCCACTAACCATATGTGGCTCCTGAGCATTTGAAATGTGGCTAGTGCAACTGAGGAACTGAATTTTAAATTAATTTTTATTTAAATAGCCACATACAGCTAGTGGTACTGTACTGGACACTGTAGTGCTAGAGACTTGAGATGATCAGAGAAAGTTTTTAGGGAAGAACTAAGAATGGCCTTAGTTCTTGTAGGACTGGTAGAATCTAGATAGGAAAAGCAGGCATATCGCAGGTGAATGTTCACTATTAGTAACACTATTAACTAGCCTATCAATGATAAAATAGACATCTGAATCACTACCAAAACCTTGAAAATTTAAAGCTCTGACCGTGCTTAATTTGTGTTTATCCTTGTTTCTGTAATATGGTTAGTATAACATTTGCTCTTTTAGTACCATATAGCCATACTGTTCATAGTGTTCTGTCATCACAGTAGTTACTCATATCTCATTAACAATAGTGCTGTTGTGTTTGAAGAGCTGTTTTGATTCAGTACCAAATGAAAACAAATGGAACAAGTTGGACATTGCTGCCATTGGTCAGACTAGTGAGATGGTAGTATACCTCCCCATAAGAAAATCATTCCCCTTAAGATATTTGATGGGGTAGGGTTTAAGAAGAGATTACTTTAGTTGAGCTTTTAAGCTTCTAAATATAGTAAATATAATTTTATTTGTAGTCTGTACAGTCTTTCTAGCATTGCTTTTGAGCTGCAAAGGATGATTAAGAAAATCACTCTTGTTTCAGCTTTCGTATTTTTGTTACCTTTGTCTTAAAATATAAGTTGCTGAAAACTTGAGCATTTTCAGTCAATGCTTACAGTTTTATGTCACTGAAGGATAAAATTTATAAATGGTTGGAGAGCATGGGATACCTTGGATAGGAAAACTAACAGTGACAGGAGAAAATTTCTTAAAGAAACACTATGAAACAAGTGTTAGCTCATTGACAGCCTTTTCCATGCCTTCCTGGACACAGCTGAATTTTTTTGTTTTTTTTTTTTAAAGTTACTAAATTTTTAATTGTTTGTGATCAGTGCTAAATACTGGTTGTGGTCCAAAATGGTATGTCTTAATGAAATTATAAAACCATGTTGAGAATGGTGTGTTAAAATCTGTAAAATCTCCTCATCTAAATTGTAAAGGAAGATATAAATATTAGAAAAATTATCATCTGTAAACAGAATCAAGGACATACAAATATATGTTGTATTTAAAAGTCAGGCTTACCCCCTAACATCATGTTCATTAGTAAAGGAGCAAGACCTAGAAACCATGGGAGATTGCTTAAGCTACAGTAGAAAGAATACTTTTTAAAATTAAAAACTAGTATAGCAACTCTATAGGACAGACTAGAACTGACCCATAGGGTTTTCAAGGCTGTAATCATTACAGAAGCAGACTGCTACATCATTCTCCCACTCCTGGTGGGTTCAAACCACCAACCTTTCAGTTAGCAGCCAACCCCTTAACCACTGCGCCACCAGGGCTCCTTAAGCTAAAAACTGAGGTGGTTCACTAAATGGAAGGGAAGCTAGAACAAGTAAGACAAGCAGACTGGGCTTTGATTTTTATCTGCTTTACTTGGGCTTTAAGCTTTCATTCATTCAAGTGAAAGATCTTGTATATGGGAGGAGGGGCTTAAAACCACACAATTATATCTAAGATCATTCCATGCCTAAAATCTTGTTTTTTAATGAACTTGATTAATTTTGACACAGTTATTACAGGAAAATAATACTGAACAAGGAAATGTACCATAAAAACTATAATTTTCAATTTTATATTCATACACAGGAATCACTGATAAGGTAATACTTTTGATGTCTTAATCTGAGATTACCAAAAATTTAGTCAAATTGAGCATTACATTCATTTTCTTCTGCAACTACCAAAACACAGTCATCATTATAAGGTGATTGGGGTGCACTTGAAAAAACTGTGGTAAAACCAGAATCTGAATTTCTTTTGTACAGGAACCATATGATTGCTCCTAAAACTGTCAAAATGACTGTGCTGGCAATCACCAAGGCTGATATTAAAATGTTATCTGAAAAGGAAAAGACAAAAGAACATATGGGAGATCAGACTATACAAATTGCAAGTATTGCATTTTGGGGAGCACAAGTACAGTTTCATCGTGAAAATAATTCCCTATAGGAATTTCCTACATTGATGAGAAAAATACATCAAAATTACACATTTATTACAGCATATCAAGATTTATATTTCTTACCTTGTAAAAAGGCCAGAGTTGAAAATTCCAAGTAGATTTTGCAATTCTCTACTATAACATCCTAAAACAAATTGCCCACACCCAGGCCACACAACAGTGCTATTTGCTTTTTCATTCATGGCTCTAAGACTACAAACCTACTACTCTTTAGCAATAGTGTTCGTTTGAACACTAGGAGTGTGTTCCTAAGTTTCTCTAATGTCCAGCCTTGCAATTGCTTTTTCAAAATTCTTGTACTCTATTTTCATAAGAATCTAATAAATCCAGGAATTTTTTTTGTTTTGTTTTTATTTAGGAGTTAGGAGGAAAATAGTTTTTGAAAGATTTGTTTTATGTATAATAAAGACCCAAAAGCTATTTGAAAACAATTATTTTTTCTTTATGTATTTTTGCATTATGATGAGTTGTACTCATTTCAGTTGGTGCTTGGAAAAGTGAGATTTGGAAAAATTAAGATTGGTGAGAGAAATCTGACCAAAGGTCATTTTAGGAAGTGAGAGAGACCACTAATACTTTTTAAACGTTGGCAGGGTTCTTCAAAGCACACAGTTAGGAGGAGTGAGGAAACGGCACAACTGAGTTCTCCACCCAGGGACTCTTTGTTGTTATGATATCAAGTCGATTCTGACACAGTGACCCCATATGACAGAGTAGAACTGCTCCATAGGTTTTCTACGGGAGCAGATTGCCAGGTCTTTCTCTAGTGGAGCTGCTGGGCAGGTTTGAACTGCCAACCTTTCAGTTAGCAGCCAAGCGCTTAACCAGTGTGCCACTAGGGCTCCTTAATCTTAAAAAAAGACTATAAAGGTTTGCCTGAAATCTGATAATCAACTCCACACCCCTGGCACTCAGAATCCTTAATTTGCTTTCTATTTTTTCATAGTCACCATCTAACATATTAAATGTTAACTTATTGTCCCTTTCACCCTTAAAATGTAAGCCCCATTAGTGCAGAGTTTTGTTCCCTTTATCCAAAGCACCTGTGTGTACTAGGTATTCAGTAATTAGTTGTTGAATAATTTAATGGTCATCATTTAACCTCTATTGGAGTGTATTTTTTTTAACATCAAAGTAGATAATAGGCGATACAGCTACATATGAACATTTCCATTGATAAAATAGTACTCTGCTTTATGATATTGCAGTTAATACTTCTCATGCCCACATTCTATCTAAAAGATCCTCCTTAAAAAAAAGAAAAAAAACAAACATTTCAAGATTTTGGAAGCTTTCAACTCTAACCTTTGAAATTCTTTCTCTGAATTAAAAAGATACAAAGTCACTTTACCTTTAGGAAATGCACAGACATTTTTGTATAACTGTCAAATTTCTCATACTATATGTCTTTAGGCACTGACTTGTAAAAGACTGATCTGAAGCTCTGAAAAATTGTGAAGCAGTAGCCTTGACCCTGTAAAGCAAAGGGCCATTTTCTTATTTGAAGCGCTTAAATGAAAAAGAACTTAATCCAAAAATTAAGCAAACTGAACTAATTCTAATGAGACTTTCTCATAATTTCAGAGATATTTGTATCTTAAACCAGTCCATATGATTTAAATTGTTCCCATTGCACTTAGAATTTCTTTAATCATCAAGCTAACAGTTTTATTAAACTGACACAGCCTGACTTCAGTATAGCACCTTAATTTTACCAGTGTGAGCACACTGATTTTTTCAGTCTGTTAATGCACAATAAGACATTCACAATACATAGGATCTACCCTTAGTGATTAGGTAATTGTAGCTTAATGTAAAAAAAGTAACCTCAACTTCTATCTAGTTTGAAAGCATGATAATTGAGACAGTGACGATGATTTACACAATCACAGCTTTACAGAAAATTAGAAGACCAGTTATCCTAAAAACTGTTCAGCATTCAAGCTTGGTGGGACCCAGGAAGTATATATGCTGTTTGTATTTTCACGTTTTGCAAGTGAACTGTGGCCAAGCTGCAAACTCCCAAATGTGGGAGAAAGCCAATCTCAAGGCAACTAATTAGCAGTATTACAGCAATATGTAAGGTTTATACCTGGGGCAAAGGATAGTTCTAAGTTAGGAAATCTATTATTTACCATTGCTTATTTGGCTGTAAGCAAGTAATGGCTTATTATCTAGTCCTGCTTTCTCAAACGACGCATTGCATTGGGTAGGTCTGCTGCAAAGAACCTCTTTAAAAGTGTTGAAAGGTAAAGATGTCACTTTGAAGACTGAGGTGCACCTGACCCAAGCCATGGTATTTTTTTTTTCTTTTCAATTTTTATTGAGCTTCAAGTGAACGTTTACAAATCAAGTCAGTCTGTCACATATAAGTTTATCTACACCTTACTCCATACTCCCACTTGCTCTCCCCCCTAATGAGTCCGCCCTTCCAGTCTCTCCTTTCGTGACAATTTTGCCAGCTTCCAACCCTCTCTACCCTCCCATCCCCCCTTCAGACAGGAGATGCCAACACGGTCTCAAGTGTCCACCTGATACAAATAGCTCACTCTTCAGCATCTCCTACCCACTGTCCAGTCCCTTCCATGTCTGATGAGTTGTCTTTGGGAATGGTTCCTGTCCTGGGCCAACAGAAGGTTTGGGGACCATGACAGCCAGGATTCCTCTAGTCTCAGTCAGACCATTAACTATGGTCTTTTTGTGAGAATTTGGGGTCTGCATCCCACTGATCTCCTGCTCCCTCAGGGGTTCTCTGTTGTGCTCCCTGTCAGGGCAGTCATCGGTTGTGGCCAGCCACCAACTAGTTCTTCTGGTCTCAGGATGATGTAAGTCTCTGGTTCATGTGGCCTTTTCTGTCTCTTGGGCTCATAGTTATCGTGTGACCTTGGTGTTCTTCATTCTCCTTTGATCCAGATGGGTTGAGACCAATTGATGCATCTTAGATGGCCGCTTGTTAGCATTTAAGACCCCAGACGCCACATTTCAAAGTGGGATGCAGGATGTTTTCATAATAGAATTATTTTGCCAATTAGAAGTCCCCTTAAACCATGGTCCCCAAACCCCCGCCCTTGCTCTGCTGACCTTTGAAGCATTCAGTTTATCCCGGAAACTTCTTTGCTTTTGGTCCAGTCCAGTTGAGCTGACCTTTCATGTATTGAGTATTGTCCTTCCCGTCACCTAAAGTAGTTCTTACCTACTAAGTAATCAGTAAAAAACCCTCTCCCACTCTTCCCTCCTTCCCCTCCCTCGTAACCACAAAAGTATGTGTTGTTCTCAGTTTATACTATTTCTCAAGATCTTATAATAGTGGTCGTATACAATATTTGTCCTTTTGCCTCTAATTTCGCTCAGCATAATGCCTTCCAGGTCCCTCCATGTTATTAAATGTTTCACAGATTCGTCACTGTTCTTTATCTTTGCATAGTATTCCATTGTGTGAATATACCACAATTTATTTAACCATTCATCTGTTGATGGACACCTTGGTTGCTTCCAGCTTTTTGCTATTGTAAACAGAGCTGCAACAAACATGGGTGTGCATATATCTGTTTGTGTGAAGGTTCTTATTTGTCTAGGGTATATTCCGAGGAGTGGGGTTTCTGGGTTGTATGGTAGTTCTAACTTTTTAAGAAAACGCCAGATAGATTTCCAAAGTGGTTGTACCATTTTACATTCCCACCAGCAGTGTATAAGAGTTCCAGTCTCTCTGCAGCCTCTCCAACATTTATTATTTTGTGTTTTTTGGATTAGTGCCAGCCTTGTTGGAGTGAGATGGAATCTCATCGTAGTTTTAATTTGCATTTCTCTAATGGCTAATGATCGAGAGCATTTTCTCATGTATCTGTTAGCTGCCTGAATATCTTCTTTAGTGAAGTGTGTGTTCATATCCTTTGCCCACTTCTTGATTGGGTTGTTTGTCTTTTTGTGGTTGAGTTTTGACAGAATCATATAGATTTGAGAGATCAGGCGCTGGTCGGAGATGTCATAGCTGAAAATTCTTTCCCAATCTGTAGGTGGTCTTTTTACTCTTTCGGTGAAGTCTTTAGATGAGCATAAATGTTTGATTTTTAGGAGCTCCCAGTTACCTGATTTCTCTTCGTCATTTTTGGTAATGTTTTGTATTCTGTTTATGCCTTGTATTAGGGCTCCTGAGGTTGTCCCTATTTTTTCTTCCATGATCTTTATCGTTTTAGTCTTTATGTTTAGGTCTTTGATCCACTTGGAGTTAGTTTTTGTGCATGGTGTGAGGTATGGGTCCTGTTTCATTTTTTTGCAAATGGATATCCAGTTATGCCAGCACCATTTGTTAAAAAGACTATCTTTTCCCCAATTTAACTGACACTGGGCCTTTGTCAAATACCAGCTGCTCATATGTGGATGGATTTATATCTGGGTTCTCAATTCTATTCCATTGGTCTATGTGCCTGTTGTTGTACCAGTACCAGGTTGTTTTGACTACTGTGGCTGTATAATAGGTTCTAAAATCAGGTAGAGTGAGGCCTCCCGCTTTCTTCTTCCTTTTCAGTAATGCTTTACTTATCTGAGGCTTCTTTCCCTTCCATATGGAGTTGGTGATTTGTTTCTCCATCACATTAGAAAATGACATTGGAATTTGGATCGGAAGTGCATTGTATGTATAGATGGTTTTTGGTAGAATGGACATTTTTACTATGTTAAGTCTTCCTATCCATGAGCAAGGTATGTTTTTCCACTTAAGTAGGTCCTTTTTAGGTTCTTGTAGTAGTACTTTGTAGTTTTCTTTGTATAGGTCTTTTACATCTTTGGTAAGATTTATTCCTAATTATTTTATCTTCTTGGGGGCTACTGTGAATGGTATTGATTTGGTGATTTCCTCTTCGATGTTCTTTTTGTTCATGTAGAGGAATCCAAGTGATTTTTGTATGTTTATCTTATAATCTGAGGACTCTGCCAAACTCTTCTATTAGTTTCAGTAGTTTTCTGGAGGATTCCTTAGGGTTTTCTGTGTATAAGATCATGTCATCTGCAAATAGAGATAATTTTACTTCCTCCTTGCCAATCCGGATGCCCTTTATTTCTTTGTCTAGCCTAATTGCTCTGGCTAGGACCTCTAGCACAATGTTGAATAAGAGCGGTGATAAAGGGCATCCGCCATGGTATTTTCAATCGCATCATATGCATGTGAAAGCTGGACAGTGAATAAGGAAGTCCAGAGAATTGACACCTTTGAATTGTGGTGGTGCCAAAGACTATTGAATATACCATGGACTGCCAAAAGAATGAACTAATCTGTCTTGGAAGAAGTGCAACCAGAATGCTCCTTAGAAGCGAGGACGGCGAGACTGTGTCTTACGTACTTCGGACATGTTGTCTGGAGGGATCAGTCTCTGGAGAAGAACATGCTTGGTATAGTACAGGGTCAGCGGAAAAGAGGAAGACCCTCAATGAGGTGGATTGACACAGTGGCTACAACAATGAGCTCAAGCATAACGGTTGTAAGGATGGCACAGGACCAGGCAGTGTTTCGTTGTGCATAGGGTCACTATGAGTCAGAGCCGACTCAACGGCACCTAACAACAAGTCCTGATTTAGAAACAAAAAACTGTTAGGAAGAAATGAAATCTTTAGCATACTAAAAGGACATTAAGGAAGCCTGTAACAACCATCATACTTAGAAGTGAAACATGAGAAGCTTTGACTTCCCGGTCAAACCCATGCAGTGTGTTCTCAACCTTTCTTCTGTAGCTTCTGTGGCAGGCATTGCCAATGACCTCTATAAAACTAAACCCATAAACGGGTGGGCACATTTCACTGCTTAATCTGCTGCAACCGGATTATTAACCACCCAGACTTGAAATTTTTTTCCAAACTTGGATTCCATACAATTGCTTTCTCCTTTTCCTTTTATTTTTCAGAGTGCTCCTTCCAGTCATCTTTATGGGATTCCTTTCCCTCTGAGATGGTTTTGAGACCCATCATAGTCTTACTTGCTCTTTCCTAAATGGTTTCCATTTATGTGTGTGTATATATATATTTTTATATATATATATATATATATATACTTTTTTTCCAAAATAACACTGCTTAAAAGCCTACAAGGTACGTAATGAGAAAATATCGGGCTCCTAGTGCTACACCTGCTAACTAAAGGGTCAGCAGTTCAAGTCCACCAGGTGCTCCTTGGAAACTACGGGGCAGTTCGACTCTGTCTTATAGGGTCGCTATGAGTCGGAATCGACTCGATGGCACTGGGTTTACCCACGCTACTTCTCACCCTTAATTTCCATGCTTCAAAGGTAACCACTTCTGTTATTTGCATCCATGCTTCTAAATAACAAGTTTACACTCCTTGATTTTAATAGATGTTATATATTGACTTCTTCTATAGAAGGATAAGGATTTAACTCTCTTAAAATATATACACCAACTGCTAGGCTCCTCCTTTCCTCCTCTCCCAACATAGTTTTATCATAGCAGCCCCAAGCTGAAAGAAAATATAGCACACATCTCTGACAAAGGATTTGCTGTATCTATACAAAAACCTTATCACTCAATGAGACAACCCAATTTAAAAAATATGGACAAAAGACTTAAGGCATTTCACAAAGGAAGGCATCCAAGTGACATGTGAAAAGATGCTCTATAGCAGAGAAATGAAAATTAAAATCACAATAACATTACAAACAGACAATACCATCACTGCGGGGATGTGAGCAAAAGGAACTTGCATACATTGCTAGTAGGAATATAACGTGGCTCAACCACTTTGAAAAACTTCAGTAGTTTCTAATATACCATATAACCCAGTAATCCTATTCTTTGGAATATACTGAAGAAAAACAAAACGTAGGCCCAAAAGAAGACTTCTGTGAGAACATTCATTGGCAGCTCTATTCATATTAATCCCAAACTGGAGACAATCCAAATATCCATCAACAAGAATGGATAACATTTTTATCAAACTGCAGCAATAGAAAAGAGTACCATGTATATACACAACATGGGTGAAGTTAAGCAATATGTTGAATGACAAGCCAGACAAAAGAGTATATGTTGTAGGAATATATGTGAAGTTCGACAACAGGCAAGTCTATGGTAAGAGAAATCAGAGTAGTGGTTTACTTCTGGTGAGTAGTCGTGGGGTGGACGTTTTTTGGGAAGGGAAATAAAACTTTCTGGGGTGACAGAAATGTTCTATATCTTGATCTGAGTCATAGTTTCACAAGAGTATACATTAAAATTCAAGCTATACATTGAAGATATGTGTATTTTATTCTACACCTCAAAATGATAGGAATTAAATACATTATCCAGTTGGCAAAAAAAAAAAAAATCTAAAGGTTACATAACAGGGTCTCTATCGTACATTGCTACGGGGAATGCGAAAGGGTACAACTCCTCTGGAACAATATCTGTCAATACTGATGAAAGTTTTAGATTCATTTTTGATCCAGCAGTTACATTTCAAGGAATCCGTTTTACAGGCAGATTTATGCAAGGTGTTTCATTGCAGCAGCATTTATAATAGCAAATGTTTGGAAACAACCTAGGAGGAGTCCGATGCTAAGTAAATAAGTACATATACTCATATAATGGAAGAGTATGCAGTTGTAAAATAGAAAATCTATAGGTAATGATATGGGGAGATCTGTAGACTACATTGTTAGTGAAGTAAAAGGGCGAATAAGGCATATGTCTGAATTTGCTTATATTAGCGAAAGAGAAACCTTAGAAGGTTAAACTAGAAACTGATGTAAATGGTGTCCAGTAAAGGGAAGGGTAGAATAAGGTGGATGGGGCAGGGTATAAGAGAGACTTTGCAAGTGTTTGCTGTATATAGTTTTGATTTTTGAGCCATGTAAATATATTACACGTTTAAAAAATAAATGCATTTAGCCCTTAAGGGAAGCTGCTGCTTGAAATGTAATTAAAATTATGAGGTGTAGCTTTTTAAAAAAAAAAAAAACATAAGATGTCATTTCCCATAAAAAACAAATAATGGAAGTCAATGGAAAAAATTATAATTTGGTTTTTAAAAAAGTTCATTTCATACATAACTTGCAGTACCATATTTAAAATGCAGAGTCTTACTACCAAGCTAAGAGACCTTTCTACATTCTTATAAAATTTGTCTACATTATGTTATATAATCAAAAAATTTTAGCGTTTTTTACTTGTGGAAAAATTTTAAGAACATTACGTACCTGATAAATACTTCTTTTCATATGGCACTAAAATACAAAAAAAATACGAAAATTAAAATTTAAGTATAGTTTTTTAAAAGGTTGGCTTTAAAGGCTTTCAGAGCATTTAAAAGTAGTTTAAAACCCTTTAGTAGCTTAATATCCATATTTCTGTTGCTTAGTCAGTTGTCTCCGTATCTGTTTTGAACTTAGTTTTTAAAAAAAAGAACTAGAGACCTAATAATGCATTAGCTTGGTTGCTGGAGAAAGAATAAGAAAACTGATGAGGTGAGAGAAAATAAGAGGATTCTGGTTGGAGAGTCTGTAGAATAGTCTTAGCAATATTAAATTATAAAACTGTGATCTTACCCTCCATATGAATTTCCTCACTATTTCTGATGTTTTCAACTTATAGTTTAATTAAAAATTAGGTTTATATAGTGTCCTGAGGTACAGTAATGAACCAATTTTTAAAAAATCAAATAAATACTGGAAATTGAATGCTACTACCATAAAACTACAACAAACATTTAAGCAATCACTATAAAACTGATAGTAGTTAAGTACCCTGCTGTGACTAGGCGGGTGGGGAGGGATTGTGTATAATTTCAGATGTAAAGAAAGGAAATAATCAGAGTCAGTTGTATTTTGGTTTACAGTGGAAGCAGAAAGGGGGAATACTAAGGATGCAAAATGGAGAAATGGCTGTGTCATGTTTCAAGTATCCTAAAATCATATTTTGGATTTTTAAGTTTCTTTAATGAAAAAACATTTACTTTCTAAAATTTAAAAGTATAAACTATGTTCAGTAATTAACAATAACATCAAAAATCATTGTGGGCCAGCACAGTTCTTTTAAAAAGAACTTTGATTGGATGAAAATTTAGATTTTAATCCAGAATAAATTGTAAACCACAATGTAATTTTTTCTCTTTGTTGACTTAAAAAAGAATGTTGGTTCTTATACAGAGTCTAATTTTCTTATAAAGTAACTTTAGAATTCCAGAATCATACATGATTATTCATCACTGCCACTGCTCAGTCAAATCACATGCAAAGGGACTGTAATAATTGAACAAAAAAAAATTTTTGACCTCTTGCAAACTCTAAGAATAAGCACATAGAATTAAAGTTATATCTAGTTCAATTGATCTGAAATATAAGAGAATTACATATGATTTCAGAGATACTTGGGAGCAAACTCCTAATATATTCTGAAAATTTACTCCCTCTATTTAACAAGGCACACTAATCTCAAAGAAAATTATCTGAAAACCAGCCCTCCTTCCTCTACCCTTCTTTGATTGGAAAAAGGCCTTCATACTTACTAGCTGCTTTACAAAGTGTTCCTTCTACAGAAGAAACTTCACAATTTCCTTTTTTCCATTCTCCTGTCTTAGTGTGCAGAAAAGCACAGGTGTCAACTAGATCCTCACCATCATCTTGGTCTGTCCACTTAGCAAAGGTCATATTTGATTTATCAAACCACTTGAAACACGCATCTGCCAGATAAGGAATATTTTCAACATTATGAGAGTATAAAAACTAGTTGCCATTAAATTGATTCTGACTCAGTGATCCCTTGTGTGTCAGAGCAAAACTATGCTTTCAAGGGCTGATTTTTCATACGTAGATGGCCGGGCCTTTCTTCCAAGGTGACTTTAGATGAGGTCAAATCTCCAACCTTTTGGCAGCCTAGTGCATTAATCGTTTGCACCACCCAGAGACTCCTCTGACAGTATGAAAGGTGTTAAAAGAAAGAAATCTAGGGTTAAAGATGGGAGGTTACTAAGGTCTGGTCTAAACTTTTGCTTATAGGATTTAAATCAGAAGGAGGAATATATTGCTTGTACAGGTAATCACTATGAGTCGGAATTGACTCGACGGCAGTGGGGTTTTTTGGTTTTGGGTACAGGTAAATCATCAAAAGGTATTGAAGATTTTTTTTTGAAGAAAAATACATTTTCATGAGAAACAAGAAAAATAGTTAAAATATTAATAGTATCCTTAGTCATTTCATCTTGATAATGTCTGCATATGTGTTTTGTATTTTTCTATAGTGATGATACATTTATATAACATACTTTTGATGGTTCAGTCTCTCCTTACCCTACTAATTGCTGAAATAAATACTAATTTTTATGATCATGACATATTACAAAAATACTTAGCCTAGAACAACATTTTAATCCAGATAAGAATCAGCTGTGGCTCTCTATATGTGAAACATGCTGAGCAATTCAGGGAAAAGCTGTGGTACAAGTCCTATAGTTACATACTGAGAATATATACCTGGAGGCCATGGAAAATGTCAGTTTAAACTAGAGAACTGAAGAATGTTTTTTAAAAGCCATCATTTTCCCTAAGATTAAGAGGGGAAAAAAAAACCCAGAACACAATGATACCCCACAAAGGTAAATATCACTTACCATCTGTGTCATAAAACATTCCTAGTAATATATCAGCCGGGCCTTTCCATTGCTTTTTCAAAGTATTCAGTATAAAAGCATTTTCTTCTTCATTGTGTATACTAATCATGTCTGCTCCTGAAATTATTTGGGGGAGAAAAAAAAGCATGTTCCAGACTCAATGAAAGTCTCATGAAGTATATAAAAAGGATTCATTATTATAAGACACATTACACTTTCATGTCTTTTAAAAGAGACCTTTTTTAAAAAATTAATTAAGGGGAAAAGAAAACTCTGAAAAGGTCAAAATCTCCTAAAAATCACAAACTAGACAGATGAAAGCTCTATTATAAATAAGGCGAACACCTCAAAAGGGGGAAAAAAAAATTGGTCTAAGGATGTGAAAAGGGCCATTCAGCCTATCAGTAGGAAATATAATGCAAGAAATGTGTGAAAAAATGCAGTCTCACTAGTAGAGAAATAAAAACTAAAATAAGCAGATTTTTCAGACTTGCAGATTAAACAGTGCTGGCCTTGGGTTAAGTATAATCTTTGACCCAGCAGTCCTCAGCAGTTTACCCTAAGGTAATCGTTGGTTCTCTGTTCAAACAAGTAGGCACATTCTTTTAAGACTGGAAAATTGGGAATAATCTAAATAGCCAATATTAGAGGATTGTTTAAATCAAGTATAGTGTATGTATATAATGGAATGTATACTTATGAGAAAAAGTGCATTCTATATTTACTGCCACAGAAAGATGTTTTAAAGGGAAAATGCAGAATACAGAACAGTTTGCTTAGTACCTCATTTTTGTAAAAAACACCAGTATTTCTTAAAATATATTTACATAAGGAAAAAAGTTTAAAAGGATGGTTACCAAAATGCTAAACAGTCATTAGTTTACCAAAAACCCAACCAAACCGGTTGCCGTTGAGTCAATTCAGACGCACAGGGACCCTCTATGACAGAGTAGAACTGTCCCATAGGGTTTCCAAAGCTTTAAGTCTTTATGGAAGCAGACTGCCACATCTTTCTCCTGCTGAGCAACTGGTGAGTTCAAACCTCCGACCTTTCAGTTAACATCTGAGCGCTTAACCACTGCGCCACCAGAGCTCATTGTCATTAATTTTCCATTGCCACTGAGTCAATTCTGACTCTTAGTGACCCTGTAGAACAGAGTAGAACTGCCCCTGAGGGTTTCCAAGGAGTGGCTGGTGGATGCGAAGTGCTGACCTTTTGGTTTGAAGCTAAGCTCTTAACCACTGAGCTACCAGGGCTCTAGCGTCAATAGCTTACAGTGGTTTAATTTAGCGTGACTTTTATTTTATTCTTTAAATGTTTGCCTATCTATTTTTCTAACTTTTCTATGGTGATCATGCATTAATTATGTAAGAACATTTAAAGGAAAAAAAAAAATAAGACTTTTAAAATACTTCATAATACTTACAATAGTCCAAAGTCAGGTTTCAGCAAGGTTCCCTCTCTGAGTCCTCCATTTTTTAAAAACTATGATGGTTTTCTTATCAGTTCCAGCTGCTATCACTTCCTGTCTGTTAAATGTCACATGGACTTTTAATCTGTTTTACGCAAGTACATACTTGTAAAATGTGACCAAAATGCCACTCTAGAAAGATCCTCGAGGATCTTTATTTATTTAACTAGGTTGCAGTTTAGGCTTAAGTATTCAGAGATGAGTTTTTCATCCTTTTCTGTAACCTTGTGGCAGCCAATGAGACTTTAATGATTTTTTTAAAAATTGTAATCTAATTAAATACTGTATAAACTTAAATTGCTATGTCAGGCAAATAAGACACACTTTTCATTTTCTTTAACAAAAGACAGCCTAAGTCCCCAAAGAATGCATGTGCTCAGGCGACAACGCGTTACCAGTGACATTACCTGCTGAGATGTAATTTGAGTTTTCTTTTTATGGCTAGTGACATAGCTCATATCTCACAGAAAGGAAAATTTAAAGTATTATTTGTTCTATTGTAGTTATAATGCATAAATTAAAGGTAAATGTTGCAGAATAAGAAAAAAATTAGTCTCATGATTATTTACCTAAATGATTCAATCAAAAATAAAGACTGGTAATATCAAGTAAATTAGCACAAAGCACTAGTAATATTCATAAATACAGCTTTCTGTAGCCCAAAAGTCAGAAACCACTTATTTTATATACTCCTAATGATAGATTTTTTTAATGACAGATTTAAGATGATTTTGTATGGCTGTGAGGATTTTACACATTCAGACATAGGTATTCTAGTATTCCTTATATATTATTTTCTTCCTACATAGCAGGAAAACATGGAATTCATGTCTACCTACTGTTCGAAACTAAAACACTTCCCAACAAAAAATAAGTAATACAGAAATCCTAACTAAGTTTAGCTAATTTTCTGAGTAATCAATGAAATGAATATTTCCAGAGTGGAAACAAATGTATAAGATTATCAAAAAAATAATGGGATTATTAGATATGCCTGGAGAACTTCTAAAAACCGAATCAATAAGAAAAACTGGATTTACAAAATTTTCACTAGGGAAAAATTTAATTTTCTTTAGACACAACACAAATTTTACAAGCACATTTGTATACAACAATTTAAATTTCTAAATGGCTACGCTGAACAAGTAGTTAATAGACTTTGAAACAAAAATCAGACAACAATGCTGGGTGTTTTTAATTTTCATTCTGCTTTGTTTGCTAAAGAAAAATAACAAATACAAGTAACTACAATTGTTTTTCAGGGGAAATCAGTCAACACCAGTTAATTATGCCTGTATAGCAAACAGCTGCTCAACTGAATGCTTGAGATAAGTATTAAAGCTCATTGATGAACGTCAATCCTGTGGCTCTTAATAAAAAGTACAGTCACATACATGTCTTTTGGCTTTCAGCCTCCAATATGATACCTATTATTGTTTATGTCTACCTAATACAAATGGCTAAAAAAAGGAGAGAAAATAGATATAGGGCAAACCTAATTTTCTAAAAATCTTGTAAAACCAGCAAAATTGATATTAATTCCATTTCCCTGAAGTAAAATTATATTGGCATGTTGGAAATTTTGTATTGTTTTCAAACAGCAATATTCACAGGAAAGAATTTTCTAAAGAGAATCAGTGTGTACTGAGTACTTAATTTGTGGCACGTAACAGGATTAGAAACTTATATCCTTACATTTATTCCTTCTGTAGTAAGTGTATGATTTCAATATAAGGTATCCCTAATGCAATCTGACATTCTTTCAAAGATTACATTGCTAAAAAAAAAAAAAAAACCCAGTGCCGTCAAGTCGATTCCAACTCATAGTGACCCTATAGGACAGAGTAGAACTGCCCCGTAGAGTTTCCAAGGAGCACCTGGTGGATTCGAACTGCTGACCTTTTGGTTAGCAGCCATAGCACTTAACCACTACGCCACCAGGGTTTCCAATTATATTGGTAGTTTGTCCGAAATTGTGTTTTTTTAGGTAAAGGGTATTTCTAAATGCTGGAGTGATACCTATATGCCTATGACAGAATTTGATGAAATGATCAAGAGATATCAGATCTCAAAAAGTAATAAAAAGCACCTTTAAAGAATCAAGACTCTCATATCATCAGCCTAGGTACTTCAGTTGACAAAGATGATAGCTCATATCATGATTCTAGTTTGAGCTGATAATGTGTTGTAACAATTAGTGCTTAACATCTTTTGGCCAAATATATAAATAGTTCCCCAGCACATCTTTTTAAAAATGACATTTTTATTTAATTCACAATGTGAAGTTATAAATATATTTCACAGAGAACATTGATTGCATGCTTTTGCAAATGGTGCTTTTCTCATTTTTCTTTAACATACGCTTATCTACCAGGCTGACTTCAGGGTCCCAGGTAAACTGACTTCTGGCCATATTGCATGACTGAAACGTCACTTCCAGGGCAGAATAACAAAGTGCCCTGGTCCTAAAATCAGACAGACCCTGGTTTGAATCCTGGCTCTGAGAATTATTAACTATGTGACCTTGAACAAGTAAGGGAACTTACTCTCCTCTCAATAAAAGAATAATAATAAACCATCTGGTATGTTTGTTATGATAATTAAACAAGATAAAGTATATGCTGTGTTTAGCATAGTCCCTGACACATGGTTCACACATTAACTAGACACTGCTGTTGGACAGTAGAGCCAAAATAGACAGTCACTGGATGTTGTACATTTATTCTAAGGACCCAGTTAAAAGTGAGATATGACAAAACCATTTTGTTAAGAAATTAGTGAGCAGTGTTTACTCATTTGCAAAATAAATAAGCAAACAAAAATGAGTTAGTCCCCTACCATGGTCAGTACACTGATTCCTGACATCTTCTATGCTTTCTACTTTGATGGCTTCTTGAAGAAAAATGTAACAATTGTCTTGAAACTGAACCCAGATAGATGAAGGGCAGTCTATATGGAAAAAGAGAAACGCTGTTAAATAACCTGAGAATAACAATTTCACAAATTCTTAAAGATACAGATACTGGATATTAAATTTTCACAGAAAAAAAAAAAGCAATTTCCCTTGGCAATTTAGAGACAAGGCTCTCAATCTTTGTTTGAAAAAAAGAAATTGATCAGCATAATAGGAAATTGTTTTTTTACATCATACATGTAGGAAAAAAGAAATGCGCCAATGATTCTCTTTTGATTTGACAGAGCAAAGTTACAATTATTTTGGTTGTTTAGTAATTCACATATGTAAATTACAGCATTATTGCCAGGGCAACAACTATCAAGGAAAACGACCAATCAGAATTACAGGCTTCTCTTTGAAGGTTTTCTTCTTAGTACATAGTAGCAATTTTGAAAGTCTTAAGAGTTTTAAAAGATCCCTTTGTTCAAATTATACTAATTTACAGATTTATATTTTTATCAGCAGAGAACAAGTTGCTAGATTCTGAATATTCACAAGTTTTCATATTGCATAGGAAAACAAGATTGATGTTCTTATGAATGTTCTTAATTTAACACCTCCTCAAAGTGGATTCTTTGAACTAGTTTTATGAAACAGAACTATGTCTCTTCCTCTATTGCTGTAAGGTGGAGGGGGGGGTATCTCCATCTCATTCTTGGTCTCGTTCAAGTGAAGACATGCATTTTTAAGCCCAGGTGCTAGGATTTCATTAGCATTATAAGCAAAAGTATGCCTGTAAGCCACTTTTAAGCAACTCAAAAGATTAGATAGGAACCTTAGGGGGCTGTGAATTTATGTTAATGGGGGAGGAACAACTCAGAAACTGAGCGTGAGAATGGTTGCACAACTCGAAGAATGTCATCAGTGCAACTAAGTGGTACATGTAGAAGCTGCTGAATTGGGGTATGTTTTGCTGAGTATATTTTCAACAACAAAATAAAATTAAAAAAAAAAAAGTATGCCTGTAAGACCTTGATTTCACCTGCCAAAATGGAGAAAGGAGGGTAGAATTTTAATTCCAGTGAATAAGAGAACAAGATTAATCTTTCACTCTTTTAGGCTTACACAGGTTTTTTAAAAAAAACTTCATTGGTTTTGAATTATGGTGAATTCATGTTTGGAACATTTCTTAAAAAATTAAGTTTTATTATTTTCAAGTTATTTATGTATTACAATTTTAATATAAACAAAAACCCTATTACAAATATCAGAATTTACCAATCAGATTTATTAGCCTAAATTAATTCAACACCCTGGATTTACTAAACTCAGAATATGGCAGAGACCATGAGCTGTCCCCAGTACTTGACCTCAGCTTCTTACATAACACAGAGCACATGGCCACCAAGACGGACTGTTTCCCAGTGTCTCATAACTTCTGGATAATCAGATGTGAGCAGAAGTGAAATGTGCAATGTACAGGTCTTACCTTGAAAAGGAAGGCATGTACTTCCCCATTCCCTATTTCTCCTTTTCCACTGGCTAATATGTACATATGGTAGTTTGCCATCTGTAATCATGTCAATGTGGCCAGTCAAAACACGGTAGGAATGGGTGACATGGGAGGATCCCAGGTGAAGGTGTAGTATCAGCCCTGGAATACTCACACTCAAAAGCATTAAGGAGAGTGAAAAATAAACTGTCTTCCTAATCCATTGTTAATTCAGATCATTGTTATAGCAACTGGGCCAATACCTTGATACAATAGACTACTTAAAATTATGCCAGTGTTTGAGATGTGAGCCTTCCCATGCCTCCTGATGCCAAATTTAATAGTTAAATCACCCAAGACACAGCCAATTGAGGATAGGTGTCCCAAGACACAATTTATTTTGTATTGCTTTTTTTTTTTTTCCCTGCTGTTTTATGAGCACTTGCATTACACGTGTGACTACGTTGTTGTGAACTCTGGCGGGAACCTAGACCTCTACCACTACAGTGGTTTAAATGTGGTGGAAGAGGAAGGCTTTGACAGTTTTGGAAAATGATCATAATGAAACATTAAGTAAAAGAACCGAGTTATAAAATTATGTGTGCAGTATGATCTGAAGATTTAAACAGTAAAGAAGCCCAGAAACATTCAGGAACTGTAGATACCAGATACCTTTGTAGGAGGAGGGTCCAGAGGGCCTGAAAAAAAAGCATGTGGCTTAAAGTCTATATATGGAGCAGTCAGACCCTTAGATCCCCTTCCTGAGAATCACTACCCCACCATCTTGGTTTCATTGTACACCTCTACCTTCTCTGGAAGACTGGCCTTTTCCTACTCACAGGAAAACTTCTGTTTCTCCAAATCCACTTCCAGATCATCAAACATTATTCTCTCTCTGTTCACCCTTTAAGGCCTTGGCCATCCATCTGAACTACCCTCTCCGAAACATTACCACTGGAATTTATTTTGACTTTCTCTTGTTATTTCACCACACTATTCTCTGTCTCCTAAGCCACCATCCAACAGCAGTGTAAAGAACCAGAAGGAACATGGCTTTGAAGTCAGACAAATTTAGATTTTTATCTTGGTGATAAGACCTTAAACTAATTCCTGTGTTTTCTCAGGAAAAAAAAAGGGTAGTAATTTATCTCACTGGGCTGTTGTGAACATTAAGTAAGATGCTGCAATACTACACAGCACAGTGCCTGGGACGAGAAAGGTGCTCAAAAAATGACAGCTTTTATTGGTATCCTTCTCCACTAAGGATTGACTGCCTTGAAAATAGAGATTTAGCTTCATTAATCTTTGGGTCCCCAACACCTCAGATAGCTCTTGGAATATAATAAGGATTTAAAGTATTTTGCTACATGAATGAATGAACAAATCCTACCTCTTCCTGATCCTTAAATTACCATCTCTTCAGCATCTTCAAACCGTCCCTTTTCAGTGAGTTCATTCTGTCCTTGAAGCATGCTAAGTTTCTTATATCCTAAAATATAACTGGACTGACCTTATTGCCAATTTTAGTGCCTTTACTGGTATGCCTTTTTAAAAAGTAAACTTTTATTGAAGTATAACATACATCCAATGCACAAGTCATAAATAAACAGCTTGGTGAATCTGCACAAAGAACATACCCATGTAATCATCAGCGAGATGAAGAAAAAGAACATTAATCCCTTTTGGTCACATCCCCTTCCAAAGGTAATCACTATCTTAACTTCTAACACCACAGGTTAGTTTTGAACTTTATAGCAATGAAAACTCTTTCATGGCTCACTTCTTTTGATAAACATTACTTTTATGAAATTCATTCATGCTGTATATGCTTATATTAGTCTCCTAGGGCTGCCATAACAAACTACCACAAAGCAGGTAGTTTTAAGCACCTACTTTGTTTCACACTCTGGATTGTAGGAGTCTGGATTCTGAGTGTTGGCAGGGCCATGTTCTCTCCAAAGGCTCTTGGGGAGGATCGTTTCTTGTCTGTTTCTCATAGCCCTAAATGTTCCTTGCATCTTCTCATGGTTGTCTTTTCTCTATCTCTCTGTTTCTTCTCCTGTTTTATAGGACACCACTCAGATTGGATTAGGACTACCCTCATATTAATGTAACTGATAACGTCTTCAAAGACCCTATTTCCAATCAAGGTCACATTCACAGGTATGAGGACTAGGATTGTACCATATCTCTTTGGGAGGACACAATTCAATCCATAACAATAGTATTATATGAATTTACCCACTTTTCTGTTGATAAATATGTAGATTCCATTTTGTGGCCATTACAAGTAACACTGCTATGAATGTTCTTGTGCATGTCTTTTGGTACACATATGCATGCTTACTCTTGGGTATATTTCTAGAAGTGGATCACAGGGCCATAGAGTGTGCCTATATTCAGCTTTGGTAGATACTGCCAAACACTTTTCCAAAATGGTTATAATTCTTATAAACAGAAAATATGTTGTTTAAAAAAAAAAATCCAGTTTAATAATATTTATCTTTTAATTGGAGTATTACCATTAATATTTAATGTAATTACTGACATTTGAGTTTATATTTACCATCTTATTTCTCTCTTTTATTTTATGTTCCTTTTTTCTCCTTTCTTGTCATCTTTTGCAAGAGTTAAGCACTTTTATATTCCATTTTTCCTTTCTTTTGGATTGTTAATTGCATATTCTTTAAGTTTTTTTCTGTAATGGGAACACTAAAAATCACAATATACAACTCTGATTTATTAGAAAAAAATTTTTTTTTTAATATAAATGAGTACATATTCCACTTTCTAGACAATGCTAGGATCTTACAATACGTTAACTTCATTGACCTCCCTTCCTTTGTGTTATTACTTTTATATTACTGTTTTGCAGAGTCAGTGTTCTTTTAGATTTAAACGCACATTTACTTTCTCTGTTGCACTTCATTCCTTCTTAAATTTCTGTGTTACTGATGGATAATTTTCCCTTTGCCTGAAGAAGTCACTTTGGTGTTTCTTTCAGTGCAGGTTTAATGGCAGTTCCATCAGTTCTTGCTATTCTGTAAATGTCTTTATACTGCCTTCATTTTTAAGGATATTTTCGTAGATTTTGAAAGATATATATGTAGATATAAAGTTCTAGAACGGCAGCTTATCTTTAAGATGCAATTTCACTGTTTTGGCTTCTATCATTTCTGTCGAAAAATTCGTTATCAGTCTCATTGTTGCTCTTTTGCTGTTATTGTCGTTGTTGTGAATATGTACAGCAAAACATCCACCAGTTCAACAGTTTCCACATGTACATTCAGTGACACTGATTACTTTCTTTGAGTTGTACAACCATTCTCACTCTCCTTTTATGAGTTATTCATCCATATTAACATAAACTCACTGCTCCCTAAATTCCCTATCTAATCCTTGGAGTTGCTGTTGTCGATTTGATCTAATATAGATAGATCTTAAAACAGCACAATGCTCAAACCAGACACTCTTTATTAGTTAAGCTAAACTATTTTTTGGTTTTAAGACTTCGGCGGGTATTTTTGGTTTAAGATTTAAAGATTATCTCAGGGCAGTAGTCTCAGGATCCATCCAACCTTCCTGGCTCCAGAAAATCTGGATTCTATGAAAATTTGTTCTGCATCCCCCACCCCCCTGGATCAGGATTCTTCTACAGAATCTTTGATCAAAATATTCACCCATGGTAGCCAAGCACCATCCAGTTCCTCTGGTCTCATGGCAAAGGAAGCAGTTGCTCACAGAGGCAATTAGCCACACATTCCATATCCTCCTTCTATTCCTGACTCTGCTTCTTCCTCTGTTTCTTCAGGCGAATAGATTCCAATTTTTGTACCTTGGATGACTGCTTGCAAGCTTTTAAGACCACAGGCACTATGCAACAAACTAGGAGGTAGAACAGAAGCACGAAACACATTATTAGGCCCATTAACTGGGATGTCCCATGAAACCATGACCCTAAACCTCCAAACCAAGGAACTAAATCCCATGAGGTGTTTGGCTGTACACAGCAGCCTCAGCAGTTTTTTTTTTTTTTTTTGTCATAAATATGCCTATCACACAACTTTTGCCAATTCAACTTTTTACAATTGTACAGCTTATTGACAGCAATTACATTAATTGGCTGTGCAACCCTTTTTACCCTTAATCAATGTGATTTTCCATCACTGTAAACCAAAAACTCAGTACCCCATAAGCACAAACTCCCCCTTTTCCCCTCCTTCCCACCCCTAATAACCACTAAGAATTTTGGTCTCTATACATTTGCCTGTTGTTGTCTTTTTACATAAGTGAGGTTGCACAGTATTTGTCATTTTGTGATTGACTTATTTCACTCAGCATGTCTTCAAGCTCCATCAATATTGTAGTATGTATCAAGACTTCGTTTCTCTTACTGGCTGAGTTGTATTCCATTGTATATTGTATTTATGTACCACATTTCATTTATCCATTCACCTGCTGATGGGCATTTAGGTTGTTTCCACCTTTTGGCTATTGTGGATAGTGTTGCAATATACTTTGGAATACTAGTTTCTGAGTCTTTGCTTTCCAATTTTTTAGGTATATACCTAGGACTGGAATTGCTGGGTCATATAGTAGTTCTATTTTTAGTTTTTTGAGGAATCGTCACACTGTTTTCCATAATGGCTGTACTATTTTGCATTTCTACCAGCAATGGATAAGGGTTCCAATTTCCCCACGTCCTCACCAACATTTGTTATTTTCAGTTTGTTCATTTGTTTTGTTTTATCTTAGCAATCCTACTAGGAGTGAAATGGTATCTTGAAGTTTTGATTTGCCATCTCTCTGATGGCTAAGGACGTTGAGCATCTTTTCATGGGTTTGGTGCCATTCTGAATGCCCTGTTTGGTGAAATGTCTATTCAAGTCCTTTGCCTATTTTAAGATTGAGTTATTTGGTTTTTTTGGTTGTTGTTGTTAAGTTGTCGGAGTTTTATATATATTTCGGTTATTAGATTCTTAGTGCATATATGATTTCCAAGTTGGTTGCTTGTTTTTTCACTTTATTGGTAAAGTTTTTTGATGAACAAAAGTTTTTAACTTTTTAAAAACATTTTATTGTGGTTTGGGTGAAAGGTTACAGGGTAAATTTGTTTCCCATTCAACAATTTATACACATCTTGTTTCGTAACATTAGTTACAATTCCCTCAGTGTGACAGCACTCTACCCACTTCCTTCCTGAGCTTCCTGTTTCCATTCACCCATCTTTCCTGCCCCTTCCTGTCTTCTGAACTTTGTTTTTCGGCAAATGCTTCCCTTTTGGTTTTGTATGGTTGATTGTTCTGAGGAGCACGTTCCTCACTTTATATGCCTGTCTATCGTTTGGCTGAAAGGTGATCTCGGGAGTAGGTTCAGTTCCAGATTTGAAGGGTGTCTAAGAGCCACAGTCTCAGGGATTTCACCAGTCTCTATCAGACCAGTAAGTCTAGTCTTTTTTTATGAATTTGAACTTTGTTCTACATTTCTCTCCTACTCTGTCCAAGACCTTCTACTGTGATTCTGATCAGAGCAGTTGGTAGTGGTAGCCAGGCACCATCTAATTCTTCTGGTCTCAGGCTAGTGGAGGCTGTGTGGTTCATGTGGTACATTAGTCCTTTGGACTAATTGTTTCCTTGAGACTCTGATTTTCTTCACTCTTCTTTGCTCCAGACAGAAGAGACCAATAGTTGTATTTTAAATGAACTCTTACAAGCTTTTTTTTTTTTTTTTAATAGCATAAAGGTTTATTGTACTCGTTTTCTTCTTTCTGTGCTATTTCAAAAAACAACTTTATTGAGATATAATTCACAGGTCATACAACTCACCCACTTAAAGTGTACAATAGTTTTTACTATATTCACAAAGTTTCTGACCTTTATTTTTTCTCATTAAACAATTAGTACACATATTGTTTTGTGACACTGCTTACCAACCCCACAACATGTCAACACTCTCCCTTCTCAACCTTGGGTTCCCTGTTACCAGCTTTCCTGTCCCCTCCTGCCTTCTACTCCTTGCCCCTGGGCCTGTGTGCCCATTTAGTTTCATTTTGTTTTATGGGCCTGTCTAATCTTTGGATGAAGGGTGAACCTCAGAGGTGAGTTTATTACTGAGCTAAAAAGGTGTCCGGGGTCATACATGCAGTTTTCTCCAGTGTCTGTCAGGCCAGTAAGTCTGGTCTTTGTGATTTAGAATTTTGTTCTACATTTTTCTCCAGCTCTGTCGGGGACCCTCTATTGTGATCCCTGTCAGAGCAGTCAGTGGTGTTAGCCAGACACCATCTAGCTGTGTTGGATTCAGTCCAGTGGAGGCTGTGGTAGTTGTGGTCCATCAGTCCTCTGGACTAATTTTTCCCTTGTGTCTTGGGTTTTCTTCATTCTCCCTTGCTGCCAACAAGGTGAGACCAGTGGAGTATCTTAGATGGCCACTCACAAGCTTTTAAGACCCCAGACACTACTCCCCAAAGTAGAATGTAGAATAGTTTCTTTATAAACTATGTAATGCCAATTGAGCTAGATGTTCCCCAAGACCATGGTGGAGTTTGGATGTGTCTATGAAGTTTCCATGACCTTGCCTTGTACTGCTTTACCCTTCACCAATGTTACCATTTATCTATTGTCTATCTAGTGTTTTTCTCTCCTCACCCCTCCCCTCCCTCATGACCATCAAAGATTGTTTCTTTTTGTGTGTAAACCTTTTCATGAGTTTTTATAGTAGTGGTCTCATACAATATTTGTCCTTTTGTGACTGACTTATTTCACTCAGCATAATGCCCTCCGGATTCACCCACATTGTGAGATACTTCACAGATTTATCATTGTTCTTTATCACTGTGTAGTGTTCCATTGTGTGTATATACCATAGTTTGCTTATCTGTTGATGAGCATCTAGGTTGTTTCCATGTTTTTGCTATTGTGAATAATGCTGCAGTGAACATGGGTATGCACATGTCTATTCGTGTGACAGCTCTTATTTCTCTAGGATATATTCCTAGGAGTGGGACTGCTGGATCATATGGTATTTCTATTTCTAGCTTTTTAAGGAAGCACCATATCATTTTCCAAAATGGTTGTGCCAATTTGCATTCCCACCAGCAGGGCATAAGAGTTCCAATCTCCCGGCAGCCTTTCAAACATTTGCTATTTTGTTTTTTGATTTGTGCCAGCCATGCTGGGGTAAGATGGTATCTCATTGTGGTTTTGATTTACATTTCTCTAATGGCTAGTGATCGTGAGCATTTCCTCATGTGTCTGTTATCCATTTGAATGTCTTCTTTGGTGAGGTGTCTGTTCATTTCCTTTGCCCATTTTTTAATTGGATTGTCTTTTTCGTTGTAGAGATGTTGGATTTTCCCACAGATTTTAGAGATTAGAACTTTGTCAGATTTGCCATAGCCAAAAAATGTTTCCCAGTCTGTAGTTTTTCTTTTTACTCTTTTGGTGAACTCTTTTGATGAGCCTAAGTGTATAATTTTTAGAAGATCCCAATTATTTAGCTTGTCTTCTGGAGTTTATGCATTGTTAGTTATGGTTTGTATCCTGTTAATGGCATGTATTAAGGTCTCTAGCGCTGATCCTATTTTTTTCTTCTATAATCTTTACAGTTTATTTTATATTTAGGTCTTTGATCCATTTTGAATTAGTTTTTGTGTGTGGTATGAGGTATGGGTCCTGTTTTTTTTTGTTTTTTTTGCAAATCGACATCCAGTTTTGCCAGCACCATGTGTTAAAAAGACTGCCTTTTGCCCATTTGATGGACTTTTTGAGCAAAAGTTTTTAATTTTTATGAGGTCCCATTTATTTGTCTTTTGCTGTTTGTGCTTTAGTTATTATAGTAGATAATTCATTGTTATCATTGTTGCTATTTTGAAAATAATGAGTTTTCCCCACTCTGGCTGCTTTTAAGATTTTTCTCTTTGTCTTTGGTTTTTAGCAGTTTTACTGTAGTATGTTGTTTTTATTTTTTTAATCCTGCTAAGAATTTAATGCACTTCTTCTTGAATTTGTGACTTAATGTCATTTGTCATCTTTGGAAAGTTTTGACCATTATCACTTCAAGTAATTCGTCTGGTCCATTCTGTCTCTCTTCCCCTTCTTGACTCAAATGAGGTATATGTTAGACTTTTCAGCATGTCCTGTATATACTCTTTGCTCTTTTCTATATTTTTAATACTTTTGGCTCTCCATTCTATAATATTCTTCTTTTTTGTTCACTAATCTACTCTTCAATTGTAACAAATATGCTATACAACGCATCTGCTGAGTTTATAATGTCAGGTATCTTTCAGTTGTAGAATTTTAATTTGTTTATATTTTTATAGAATTCAGATCTATGGTTAAATTCTCAATCTTATTACCTGTTTTCTTGAACTTCTTATTCACAGTTATTTTAAAGTCCATTTCTGATTACTCTAATTTCTAGGTCAGCTGTTGGCCTGTATCCTCCGACCCCTTGGACTGTTTCTTTTTATGCCCGGTAATTTTTCATCAAATGCCAAACATTGTATAGGAAAAGTTGTAAAGGCCCTAGATGATGTTATCCTCCTCCAGAAAGAATTATGGTAGGCAGCTAGAGTAGTGAAGGTTGCCTGAATCCAGTCAGGGATTGAGTTAACTTGAGAAGGTGTTAAGTCTTTGAGACGGCTAATATCCATGGATCCCAACTGAAATGTGGATATTAATTAGCATCCCTCCTCCTTGTGAGATAAAACTCAAATATTTGTCTCCTTAACTCAATGAGACTTTCAAAAACTCAGCTCTGTTTTTAGCTGCTTATGATTTTAACAACTCTCTGAAGGGGAAAAATAGCACAAAGAATTTTGGACTCACCTCAACGAACTGCCATAGCAGCAATCTGATGCCTGTAAATACAATTCTTTTGGAATTTTATCCAGATTTTCTAGTTGTTCTTAGTGAGAATATTAGTCTGCTACAGGCTACTCGATCACAGTCAGAGCAGAATTCCCTCTTTTACACTTTTGAACAAGTTTTCAATAATTCTCTATCCATCTCCAGCCAACAAATATTTGCTGAGAAACAGCTTTGTGAAAGACATAACTCATCTCACTTGATTACATCTGCAAAGACCCTATTTCCAAACAAGGTGATATTCACAGGTACTGGGGATTAAGACTTTAACATATCTTTTTGGGTGACACAGTTCAACCCACACCACCACCCAAGTCAAATAAAATATACAAATTACATCTTTGTATACTTGTAGTTCTTAGACTTTATAAATGACAATGAACTATGATCTCTAGTTATCTATTATTAAAGTATATTTTTCTTTCTGTGACAAGTCATGTGTCAATTCTCCATGAAATATCCAACCCTTTCCTTCCTGTAACCTCTGACTCCTCTGAACTTCTACAGGACTTTGTACTCTACTCTGTATGAGGGGTCTTTTCTGGTTACAGCACTAAAGACATGCTCAGGCTACCCCAGATAATCAAGATTTGTTGTAAGGATACATGGGGTATTAAAAAAGCCAAGTATACTATCTCAGCAGTCAAATAGGCCTCTTAGAGTTCTTATACCAGCAACCCTCTGTGCTACTGTCCACTCAGCCTTTGACTTAGGCAATTATCCCTATTTCAATTAGTTGTGGCTAGGGTGGTTAACGTCATATGGCACAAACCATGGGACCTAAGCATAAGAACCACAGGTAGCCACTCTTCTTGGAAAAGAGGCTGAGTTACCCTTTCATGGCCAATACACATTCATATGACACTCATCAAATCCCACTCTATGTTGTAGTTATCTGATACTTCTTCTGTTTTCCCAGTTGGACTGTTAACTGCATCAGAGTAGAGACCATGCCTTAAATTCAGCTATACCCCCAATAATAACTATCATTTTGTCTTGCACATAATACAGGACACCGTGCACAGAAGTGGGGCAGTGCAGAGCTCTGGTTAAGCATATTACACAGTGGAGAAAAGTGTGGCTCTGACTACATGATCTTGGATATGTTATTTAACCTTACTGTGTCCCAGTTTCCCTATTTGTAAAATGGGGATAACAGTACATATCTCTGGGGGTTGTTATGGAGAAATTGTTCTAGGTGCTGGGGATTCTACAGTGAACAAAAAGGAGAAATATTCCTGATCTCCTGCAGCTAATATTCTAGTTAAGACAGGTAGACAAAAGCAAGATAAGTAAATAAAATAATGTTAAATGGTATATTAATGACCTATTACTATGTGACAAATGATTTCCAAAATTAGCAGCTTTCCAAAATTAGACGCATTTATTATCTCACACAGATTCCCTGGGTCAGGAATTCAGAAGCAGTTAGCTGAGTGATTCCTGCTTGGAGTCTCTCATGAAGTTGCTGTCAAGATACTGGCCAAAGCTGCTTCCATCTGAAGACTTAAGGGGCGCTGGAGGATCACCCTCAAGGGAGCCTCAGTCATATGGATAGTGAGTTGGCGCTGTCTGTGGGCAGGAGGCCTCAGTTCCTCACGAGGTAGATTCCCCCATAAGTGTGCTTGAGGGTTCTCAGACATGGCAGGTGGCTTCCCCCACAGACAGCAGGTGAGAGCAGGGGGGGAGTGAGCCTCAGAAGTTAAAAAAAAAAAAAAAAAAAAAAACAGAAGTTACATTCCATTATTTCCGCAATATTCATTTGATTATATAGGTCAGCACTATTCAATGTTGGAGCGCGCTACACAGGAGTATGAATACTAGGAGTCAGGAATCATTGAAGGCCATCTTGGAGGCTGACAACCACAGATGGTGATGAGTGCTAGACAGAAAAGTTAAAACAGAGATGCAAAATCCTAACTGGGGGGGTAAAGGTTAAATCCTTTGTTGTAAGTTGATTCCAACTCATAGCAACCCTGTAGGATAGAGAACTGCTCCATAGGGTTTCCAAGGAGCAGCTGGTGGATTTGAACTGCCTACCTTCTGGTTAGCAGTCGATCTCTCACGCACTTTTGGGAAGGTGTCTAGGAAAGATCTCATTATAAATGTGACATATAAACAAAGAGCTGAAGGAATATGCCACTGGATATCTGGATCAGACAGAGGGAATAGCAAGTACAATGTCCCCTGAGATGGGGGTGACCACGATGATGATAAATGATAATTGTAATGACTCTGAGACTATTGCTGAATAACTAAACAAGCAATACATAATAAAACAAAAGTCAATAAAGAAGTTATATGCAGAAAAAATAAAACAAAAACAGATTGTTAACTCACTTCCTCAAAACTTTCAATTGCCTTCTCTGTAGGCTAAGTTTAGCAGTAGCTCCAGTTACTCCAGGAGTGAACCCCTCTTCTCATGCTGTAGGTCAGAGTGTGTGCCCCAGAAATAAGCTTTAAGCACTACTCAAGAGATCTATTTTGACTCTGAGAAGAACAGTGCTTAAATAGAGGCCGAATAACTCTTGTGAGGAAAGTTGCTGGGGTTCATGCACCTCATGAGCAGAAGGCTGAACTAAGGTATTCTTTAATGCTAAGTATCTTTGCTATAATCCCGTTATAATTAACAACCTGCCCACAAAGCTCTCTGCGAAGTGCTTTTCTTCACAGCAGCCCCAAAGGATAGGGTGTTATTAATTATGTACCTAAATGACTCTTCATAGGCTTTATAATTTTATAATTCTCTTTATGGATTTCATATGTACAGAAATTTAGAGGCCTGGTGAAAATTTTAAGAGATAGTACTTAACATAACTCCAAAAATTTCCATATAGATCCTCTGCCTAAAATTACCATGTGTTAAAAGAATAAAATGTCATATCCTCAGGAGTATTTTGTACCAGTCAATTCTATTAGAACTCTCTGTTCACTTATAATTTGTCTTTTTTAAACAACCAGGCGCAGCATAAGAGGAGGTGATCCTTGAGACATCAAGAAAAAAAAAAAAAAGCCAAACCCAGTGCCATCGAGTAGATTCCAACTTATAGCGACCCTACAGGATACAGTAGAACTGCCCCATAGAGTTTCAAAGGTGCGCCTGGCAGATTTGAACTGCTGACCCTTTGGTTAGCAGCTGTAGCACTTAACCACTACGCCACCAGGGTTTCCCCTTGAGACATACTTGTTCTAAATGTTAGCAAAGGAAAAACAAAAGCAAATTATGTTTTAACAATAAGACCTTTGCTCTTCCATTAAGATATGAGTCTGCAACCATTTACCTTTGACACGGGCAACTGTGGTAGAGACAGACAGGAAGAGAGGTGCTGTTTATTACATTTATTATATATGGGATGGTGGGGGAGTGGATATTCCAAGTTCCTGACTAATCCTGGTGTACTCTGGGCTTTAAGGTCTCCCTAAATGCCATGGAAATCCAGCCACTCTGACACTCCATCCCTCCTCCACATCACCCACTCCTTCCCAACCTAGCTTCCAAGGTGTCCACTCCCACCTCTGCCCACCCTCCCCTCCTCAGAATAGCTATCAGATAATGACTCATAGAACAGAGTGCCAGTGTTAATCTACACCTTTCTCACTGGGTATCACTGGCCCATTTTCTTATAGATTCATTTTTTCAGATTTGCCCTCGAAACCTAAAATAATCCACGAAAGGAACGCACTACTCAATGTATATAATGAAAAATTGTAGAAGACAATCCTGTTACAAAACTAGAATTTTCAACACACAAGCAGCACATGTTTAAAAGCTTCTCAACAATAAAACAAGAAGTCCTGAAATAATGCCTCATTGTAATTTCATTGGAAGAAAAAGAAACATTTATTAACAGTTCAAGGAGAACTGATGGCACAGTGGTTAAGAGCTACAACTGCTAACCAAAAGGTTGGCAGTTCGAATCCACCTTGGAAACTCTATGGGGCAGTTCTACTCTGTCCTATAGGGTCACTATGAGTTGGAATTGACTCGATGGCGACAGGTTTGGTTTTTGGTTTTTAACAGTTCAAAGCTTGTAAAAACTCTCCAATAACGCCTGAGATAATTTCCCCTGAAATAAGGGTCAGAAAAAAATCACATCAATAAATTATGATGATTTAGTGCTTTGATTTCAATTATGAAATAAGTTCATGGCAGAAGTAATGTACTTTCAAATAAGGTGCAATCCAATTATCCCCTCACCTACTTTTTTTCATTCTTTTATTATAAATGAGAATAAAATGCAGAGATGCAAATCAAAAGAAAACAACGCACAAACGAGTGAAGTCCCTGCTGTCATGGCAGAGCTTCCCTCTGGCAAGGGTTACAACAAACAAGAAGACAAATGAACAAGACACATTCAGATATGGTTAAGTACTTTGAAGAAGATAATGCTTGGTGACGTGGTAGAGAATGTGAGGCTGGAGGAGGAACATCTTTGGTGTGTTTCAGGGGTCAGCGATGCCTCTCTGAGGAGGTGACACATGAATAGAGATCTGAATGCTGGGGGGGTGGGGAACCAGAAGTAGCTCGTCTATGTAGAAGGACCAGTAGGTGTTTTGAGTACTGAGAATATCAGTGTGGGAAAACAGAGTGAATGACCGGAGGGCAGTGAAAGATGGGGTCAGGGAGGAAAACAGGCACTTCCTCTAGGGCTTGTAAACCAAAAAACCAAACCTGCTGCCACTGAGTCAATTCTGACTCATAGCAGCCCTATAGGACAGAGTAGAACTGCCCCATAGAGCTTCCAAGGAGCAGCTGGTGGATTCGAACTGCCAGCCTCTTGGTTAGCAGCCATGGCACTTAACCACTGTGCCACCAGGGTTTCCAGCCTGTTGCCATCAAGTCGATTCCGACTCATAGCAACTCTATAGGACAGAGTAGAACTGCCCCATAGAGTTTCCAAGAAGCGCCTGGTGGATCTGAACTGCCAACCCTTTGGTTAGCTGCTGTAGCACTTAACCACTATACCACCAGGGTTTTCCCTAGGGCTTGTAGGCTATGGGAATTTGAAATTAGTAAACTAGATTCTGATTCATGTGATGCCCACAGAACATGCGTATATGCATTTATCCCATGCCACCTGTGGGAAATCAGAGACTCAATAAACGTCTGATGATCATACCCAATGTGCAAAAAACACCTATTCAGAATAGCGTTTCAAAGGGGATGCAATAGAAATCAGGAATTTATAGAACATTTTGTCCATTGTAATTTCCAATATAGTAACTAAGAATATAAGATTACTTTCACTAACAAATGCCAAAATAATAGACAGTAAAAATGATTTCATTATCAACATTAAATTTATACTTTCTTTATGCAATAACAGAGTCTTGTTTTTAATTAAGATCTTGCCATTCAGTTAAGGAGCACTGGTAGCACAGTGGCTAAGCACTTGGCTGCTAACCCAAAGGTCAGTGGTTCAAATTTACCAGCTGCTCTGAGGGAGAAAGATGTGGCAGTCTACTTCCATAAAGATTAACTAAAACCAAACCAAACTCATTCCCACCAAGTCAATTCTGATTCATAGCAACCCTGTAGGACAGAGTAGAACTGGAGTGGCTGGTGGATTCAAACTGATGACCTTTTGGTTAGCAGCCAAGCTCTTAGCCACTGCACCACCAGAGCTCTTCATAAAGATTATAGCCTTGGAAGCCATATGGAGCAGTTCTACTTTGTCCTAAAGGGTCGCTATGAGTCAGAATTGACGCCATGGCAAGGAGTGATGGTGGTCACATTCAGATAATCCTGTGATAAGCTTCAAAAGCTCTTTTTCTGACTTGGTTCCAAACCAAATATGACTCTGATCATGTCTGGAGAGGGAATTTGTGAGGTATTTTGATGTAAAACATACACTGTAGTTTTTCAGCCCTATAACATTTTTTTTTTTTTATAACATTTGGTCATGTATTTGAATGTGCTCAGTAACCTATCAACATCCAACATAACATACGATGTTTTCTAGTTGCAGAAATTCCCCCTCATTTTGTGGGAAGAGAGCAAAGGGAAGGAAACCAAGATTTCCCATGCCTGTAATAGGTACTGGATGTATTTTTCTCATTTAATGCTTACAATAGCCCTATGAGATAAGCATTACCTCCATTTTCCTGAGGTGGAGATAAGTTGGGTAACTTGAAGAAGGACACACAGTTGGTGCTTAACTCCAAAACTCATGCTCTTTCTTTTTTTAATCCTTAAAGCCTCCTGACTGAGAAGCTCTTTAATTAATAGCATTAATTTATTCAAAATGAACTTCTTCTGAAGCTCTTGAAAGCTTATGTATCCATACTGGATTTATAAAAGGAAAAAGAACAAGCTTTTCCAAAGACAGCCTGCTCCCTTTTGCTGATCAAAACAGCTCTGCTGAAAAGAAGGGACATCGAAATCTAGAAACTGCTTAAAAAAAAAAAAATCTGACAAAGAAAGGTATTTTTTGACTTGTGTAAAGTAAGAATGTATGGCAACAGAGGATGGCTTAAATGGGAGTTTAGATATCACTGGCACATGTAATGAGGGCATGCAATATGGCACAAGGAGTGCCCAGAAGCACTCCACCCTCCACTGCAGAATCTCTAGTCCAGTCTTAGACAACATTAATCACTCAGTCTAAACAGTGTGGAAACACTGGTGGCATAGTGGTTAAGTACTGTGGCTGCTAACCAAAAGATCAGGGGTTCAAATCTACCAGGTGCTTCTTGGACACTCTATGCGACAGTTCTACTGCGTCCTATAGGGTCGCTGTAAGGTCGCTATGAGTTAGAATCGACTGGGCAGCAATGGGTTTAGTTTGGTTTTTTTAAACTGTGTGAAAATCCACACATCTTGTTTCTGCTCCTCTGATAGGCACCAAATGGCATAACTGGTCATAAATGCTGGTCTACAAAAGCTTTTGGGAAAGGAGCCTTGAATTTGTCTACAACTTTTGAGCTGCTTACTACGCTGCTACTGCCTTTAAAATAATCCTGTCAGCAAGTTTGGAGCAGGAACTCATCATAAAATGGCATTGAAATTCAGGAGAAAAACAAAACCACCTCTTACATAATCATTTTATTCAAACCCACACAAGTGTTCACTTAGTTTTTGTTTATTTTGTCTTTAATTCCTAGAATTATTCAATCAATATTTTTGGATGGAGGGCTTCCCCAGGGTTTCCTCATCAACAAATTTTTTGACACGCTTGCATGGGAAACTTATTTTTTTTCCAACCAAATTCATATTCAATAGAATTGTCTATTTTTGTCAAGAGATATTCTGGAAATGACTACTGTGTCATTTTTCAGATTATTACTTGCACAACAGCAGACTAGACTTACAGATTTTAAATCACACGATTTATGTGGAATCCAAGTTCTGCGTGTTCATGTCCCTCTTCGATCCAGAGTTTTTTTGGCTGGACTGTTTTCCCGTTTCAACAGCATGAACACCGTCCAAATGGACAAACAAGGCCATGGGGCCATTTCCCTCCACTCCACCCCCGCTGCGCGCAGCTGAGGAAATCGCCGCCAACTTCCAGGCTCCTCATTTCAGCCCCAAATGGCCCTGGAATTTTGCCCGACGTCGGACCTATGTTCCTCTGTTCTGACAATTATCCCCTTCCACTTTAGGGGCCCTCTCCGAGAAGTGGCGTTTGCGCTGAGGACGTGAACACGGTGGTGGCGAGAGGACCCCCTCGTATCCTTGGCGACCTCCCTTCCCCAGGGACACTCTTCTGGAGGCCCCTGAACTGCGGTCTGGGGATGATCAGACACTAGGGCCCACAGGGCCGCATGAGGAGGGCGTGCAGGTGAGGGCAAGATGTTTGGCCCAAGGTGCAACCCCTCCGGGGCCGCCCTCGGACGGGGAGGGCGTGGGCCCGGGCTCCCAGGCCGAGGACAGAGCGCGGCAGGGGGCAGCTTACCCGCGGCGGCGGCGGCGGCGGCGAGGCCCAGCAGCGGCAGCAGGAGAGCGAGCAGGGCTACCCGGGGCATGACAGCAGGTGCGGGCGCCGAGCGCGGGCTGGGCGGCGGGCGGCAGCGGCCTGGCGACAGGGCCCGGGGCGGCGCTTCTCGCTTCTCGGAAGTGCGGAGCTCGCGTCAGGACCGCTCCCACCGCGGAAGCCCCTGGCGGGAGGACCGGGGCGGGGGGGTCCAGCCCAGTGATGACACCGTCTGCCTAGATCCCGTGGAAGGGGCTGGCTCGCTGCCTTCTGCAACTTCTCTTTTTAATTTTTTTTTTTAACTTTTCATTTGAACTGAAATAATTTCAGACTTTGAAAAATGTTGCAAAACCTGTACAAAGAATGTCTGTATCCCTGGGCCAGGTTCCCGAAATATTAACGTATAACCACAGTACAGTGATCAAAACTAGGAAATTAACATTGGTATAATACTAACAACGAATCTGCAGACTTTATCACATTTTGCCAGTTATCCCTCTAAAATACTTTTTCCCTTCCAGGATGTGATCCAGGATGATATATTGCACTGAGACGTCATGTCTCCTTAGTCTCCCTTAATCTGTGACAGTTCCTCTGTCATTCTTTGTCTTTCATGATCTCGACACTTTTTGAAGAGTACTGTCCAGCCCTTTTGTAGAATAGTCCCTGTTTGTGTTTGTCGGATATTTCCTCGAGATTGGATTTAGGTTATGCCTTTTTTTGGCAAAAGTACCACAGAAGTGGTGTGCCCCCCTCAGGAGGAACATCGGCTCAAAATGTCTCATCACCGGTGGCGTTAACTTTGATCACTTGGTTGAGGTGCAACCTGACAGATTTCTAATTTTGAGTTTAATGGCCAGAGACCTTCTTTTCAAAGGCTCCTCTTAGTGAACTAGGTCCCTCCTATAATATTTGTCTATCACCAGCTCCTGAATTAAAACCAAAAAACCAAACTCGTTGCCACCAGGTCAATTCCAACTCATAGTGACCCTATGGGACAGAGTAGAACTGCCCCATAAGGTTTCCAAGGAGCGGCTGGTGGATTCAAACTGCCAAACTTTTTTTTTTTTTTGAATCCTTTTATTCTGCTGGTTGCCCCTTCACCTCAGGTATTGTGATGGGAGCAAGACACTGGGTGGAAAAGACAGTATCATTGTCATTGTCTTCTAGTTTGAGAGGCAGCTAAAGAGGTGCTTACAACATGGTTGATTCTTGCTGGCTCTATCAAGGACATCAGAAGGTGCTAAGGGGCCACGGAGAAGGGGCTTCTAACTTGGGTATTTGCCATTCTAGGGTTGCCCCTCACGTACCTACAGAAGTCAGACAGGCAAATGGGCAAAGGGGGAGAGGTGGAAACTGGCAAACTGGGAGGACATGTAAGCCTACTATTGCTAAACTTCTGATTTTTTTCAAGAAAAGCCACGAATGTGATTTTATTTAATGTGTGCTTTTTTTTTTTTTAATGTATTTTAGATGGAGGTTTACAGAGCAAATTAGTTTCTCGCTAAACAATTAATACACATATTGTTTTGTGACATTGGTTGCCAACCCCTCGACATGTCAGCCCTCTCCCCTCCTCGACATTGTGTTCCCAGTTACAAGCTTTCCTGTCCCCTCCTGCCTTCTTGTCCTTGCTCCTGGGCTGGTGTTCCCAGTTACAAGCTTTCCTGTCCCCTCCTGCCTTCTTGTCCTTGCTCCTGGGCTGGTGTGCTCATTTAGTCTCATTTTCTTTTATGGGCCTGTCTAATCTTTGGCTGAAAGGTGAACCTCAAGAGTGACTTCAGTACTAGTTGAAAGAGAGTATGGGGGCCTTACTCTCGGGGTTTCTCCAGTCTCTGTCAGACCAGTAAGTGTGGTTTTTTTTAGTGGGTGTGTGAGTTAGGATTTTGTTCTACGTTTTCTGCAGCCCTGTCTGGGACCCTCTCTTGTGATCCCTATCAGAATAGTCAGTGGTGGTAGCTGGGCACCATCTAATTGTGCTGGTCTCAATCTGGTGGAAGCTGTGGTACTTGTGGTCCATTAGTCCCTTGGACTAATCTTTCCCTTGTGTCTTTGGTTTTCTTTGCTCTCCCTTGCTTCAGATGGGGTGAGAACAGTGGAGTATCTTAGATGGCCACTCAAAAGCTTTTAAGACCCCAGACACTACTCACCAAAATAGGACACAGAATATTTTCTTTATAAACCATGTTATGCTAATTGAACTAGATGTTCCCTGAGACCATGGTCCCCAGCCCTCAGCCCAGTAATTTGGTCCCTCAGGGAGTTTGGATGTGTCTATGGAGCTTCCATGACCTTGCCCTGGTCAAGTTGTGCTGGCGTCCCCAGTTTTGTGTACTGTCTTACCCGTCACCATAGTTACCACTTATCTATTGTCCTACTTAGTGTTTTTCCTCACTCCCCTCCCCTCCCTCGTAAACAGCAAAGATTGTTTCTTTTTGTGTGTAAACCTTTTCTGAGTTTTTATAATAGTAGTCTCATACAGTATTTGTCCTTTTGTGATTGATTTATTTCACTCATCATAATGCCCACTAGATTCACCCATGTTGTGAGGATATCTTTGTTCTTTATCACTGTGTAGTAGTCCATTGTGTGTATGTATCTATCATAGTTTGTTTACCTATTCACCTATTGATGGGCACTTGGATTGTTTCCATCTTTTTTGCTATCGTGAATAATGCTGCAATGAACACTGGTGTGCATATGTCTATTTGTCTGATGGCTCTTATTTCTCTAGGAAATATCCCTAGTAGTGGGTATGGTATTTCTATTTCTAGCTTTTTAAGGAAGTGCCAGGTCGTTCTCCAAAATGGTTGTACCATTTTGCATTCCAACCAGCACTGCATAAGAGTTCCAATCTCCCCACAGCCTCTCCAACATTTGTTATTTTCTGTTTTTTTTATTTGTGCCAGTAATGCCAGGCTGAGATGGTGTCTCTTTGTGGTTTTCATTTGCGTTTCTCTAATGGTTAGTGGTCATGAGCATTCCTCATGTGTCTGTTAGTTGCTTGAATATCTTCTTTGGTGAAGTATCTGTTCATGTCCTTTGCCCATTTTTTAATTGGACTATATGTCTTTTTTGTTGTAGAGGTATTGGATTTTCCCATAGATTTTGGAGATTAGACCTTTGTCAGATTTGTCAGAGCCAAAATTTTTTCCCCAGTCTGTAGGTTCTCTTTTTACTCTTTTGGTGAAGTCTTCTGATGAGCATAAGTGTTTAATTTTTAGAAGATCTCAGTTATCTAGCTTATCTTTTGGTCAAACTGCCAACCTTTTGTTTAGCAGCCGAGCTCTTAACCACTGTGCCACCAGGGCTCCACCTCCTGGATTAAGACTCTTTAAACTATGTGTCCTTCCAGTCACTTAACTTGAGCAGTGAGGATCTCTGGAACCAGAAAACACAAGCCAGAGCCAAGCAACGCTGCTCTTTTAAGCTTTGACAGAGCTTCGTGTCATTGGCAAAGGAGTCCTTTAAAATTGTTTTTTAATCCTTTCCAATCCTGGCCACTTCTCTAATAGTCCAGTCTGACATCAAGTGATTCCACAAAGGAAATCTCACCAAATGGGTCTATAAGAAGGGTTATAGAGTGTTAGAAGTGTTAGGTGCCATCTTCATTTACCGATAAGAAGATGGAGGCCAAAAGAAGGGACCCAACTTGCCCATGAGCATACAGTGAATCTCAAAAAATGAACCAGAGTCTGGGTCCTCTGGTGGACAATACCACCCAATCCAGGTTCAGTCCCTTGCCAGAGTATGAAGGTCTTGTTTATTTCCATTCTTTGTCTCAGGCTGCCAATACCAAACCCAAGCCCAAAGTGAACCCTTCCAAAGGTAGGGTTTAAATATTTAAACATCCTGATTCTGGACTCCTCTGTCCTGCTAAAAATGTAAGTAAAATGAATGGTTCTGTGCAATCATGTAATTGAAAAATTCTCCTCTCCATGCCTACCTCAGGCACCAAAAAAAACCCAAAGTATATATTATCAGTGTGGATTACTTTGGGTTAAACTAGTTTTCAAAAAATGATTAGATTTACAATAGAATTGACATGCTAATAAATTGGTCTAATTTAGGCAAATAACTCATTTCAACAATGTTTCATTACTAAGTCATTTGAACTAAGAGAAGGTATATTCTTTCCATTGTAACTCTGATGCAGGGTCTCATTTTTTATGCTAATATCATGAAACAGGCTGCTGCTTCTGTGTGGTATAATGTGATATTTCTTAAAAATCTCTCTCTATGATGTGCTACTCTCCAATCACACCTCATACTTTTTAATTTTCTTTCCCCCTCCCTCGAACTTACGTCCTCTTTGACCTCATTCTCTTAACTTCTTTTTTTGTCAACCTCTCAATTACTTCTCCCTTCTCCGTCCAGCCTGGTCTACCCTCAGTTTCCCTTGCTCCTCAGTTGCATTACCTGGCCAACCCTGAACCTGGGGTCTCCTATCTTTCATTTTTTCATGGTTCTCCTTTTCCTCAACTTTATTAACTGAGAATAGGTAGAGGAAATCAATCAATTCTCCAGGTGATTTCACTACAAATATATGGCTTCTGATTTCATCTGGCCATGTATGTCTCTTCTACAATTCTTTTATGTAGGTCATTGTTCTGTCCCAATTTTTATTACTCTTTTTAAGCTGAGACCCCATCCCCTGCCCGTCTTTCTCCACAGAAGACCCTGCTTTCTAGTCAACAGGAAATTGTCGGCCATCAGGTATAGACAAACATCTTCAAGTACTTCTCTGTTCTCTTCTCTTTTATGTAGGTCTTCCTCCTCTACTGTGGCCTTAGAGAGAAAGCCATATCTCCTTCCCCCAACCTTCCTACCCTATGCAAACCTAATTCCTTTTTCTGTGGCCTTAGATCTGCTCCTCTCATCTTCTCCAATATCTTCTTCCATTAGTTACCCCCATCTCTCCCTTGCATCATCAACTCCTCTGTTCAATTTTTTTTTTTTTTCTCCTCCTCAGCTTCTAAACCTGCAAACCTCTTTCCCCCTTCCCTTGGGGGAGAAAAAAAAAATCCTTCTTCTCCTTCTTCCTCTAGTTTTTCATCTCTGCCATACTTCTCAAAATTGCATGTTCCCTACTTCCTAATTTCCCTTCACTCTTGAACCCATTCCCATCTGGATTCGGCTCCACCACTCTGCTACATTTCCCATGACTAACATCGTTTTCTTAATTTCTGGGTCCAGTTTTTCCGTGAATTTGCCCGTCTGTTGTTTAGCAATTGATATGATACTGACTCGATTCTACATTGTATTCAAATGGTATCTGCCCAGGGAACCAAGACCCTAGGACTTCTCAGGACTGATCATCTCTCCACGTAAGATCTCTGAAGCAAAGTCCCTGGGCTGGACCATACTGTGCATCCCTTTGGCCTGAGATAATTAGATAATAATCAACAGCTTAACAAAACAGAAATTTTTTTTTTAACAAAACAGAGTATGAGTCCTCCTGTATATTTCTGCTTTCCTAGGCTAAGGAAAACTCTGCACGCATGGGGTTACATTGAGTCACCATGAGTTGGATCCACTTGACGGCAAACAACAACAGTTCCAGAAGTGTGGAAAATGGGATGAAAAGAAAGTTGATGATGGAGACCAGTGAAGAGTCTTGTGCAAATAATCCAGGGGGAAAAAGGATAAGGACCTGAACTAAGACAGCTGTCAATGAAGACAGCCTGCTTTGTGAGAATTCTGAGGTAAAATTGACAAAGTTGTTGAATGAGGCAGATGAGAAAGAGAAGGTTTGAAATGACTCCTACGTTTATAGCTTGGAAGACAAGTTGTATGGTCTCTTCATAATAACTGAAATAGAATATAAGAAGACAACTGGTTTCGGGTATATACAGGCAGTTTCTAGAGTTCTGTTTATGATGATCTCAGCTTGGGAAAAAAGAGAAGTACACATTATATTAAATTTGCTGAGGTGTAGACAAAGTGAAGAGCCCTGGTGGCGCAGCGGTTAAGAGCTCAGCTGCTAACCAAAAGGTCATAAGTTCAAATCCATCAGCTGTTCCTTGGAAACCCCATGGGGCAATTCTGCTATGTCCAGTAAGGTTGCTATGAGTCGGAATCGACCTGAAAACAATGCATTTGGTTTTTTTTTGTTGTTGTTGTTTAGACATAATGAGAACATTAATTTAGAATACACAGGGAATTAAAGACAACTACAGATCCTATAGTTTCTGGGTACAGATCATGAGGTTTACTCAGAAAAAAAGGTTTTTTGAGAACTAGTAAAAATTTGTCTTCTTAAGTAAGATGAAGTTGAATGAATAACAATTAGGTCTTTGCTTCTTCAAGAGGGTTTTGGAATTAAACGAGCCTAGGTCAAAGAAATCTAACACTTCTGACACCTTCCTCCACTTCCACCCTCTGCAAAAACTCAGCAGTAGGGTTAGGCCTTGGGGTTACCAATACTACAACAACCATTTGCAAGGGGAGATTTCCTAGATAATGAATATATCTTGCCCTAGAATCAGGCATGGGAACATGCTGGGAGGGGAGAGAGAGAGAATTATTGCTATCACTTCTTTGTTCCCCATACTTAATCATTAGGTTTATTTACTTGCATTTTTAGGTGCCTGGTGTTGGGAGATCAATTTTGTCAGAACATGTATGGGGTTGGGGGTTAGTTAGGGAGAGCTGTCTTTAGTTCTTCTGAGGTATCTGGAACAGGAGGAAATGGGGAAGCAGTTCTGGACATGTTGAAAAGAACTTTCATGTGCAGATTGTCTACTGGGTAGCTAGAACCTGGAACTATCTATTTTAACTATTGGCTTAGAAATAGTTGTTGAGTGCCTTGAGGAATGGACAGGATCTCCTAAGGGAAACACGAAGAATGAGAAATTTGGAAAGTGGAACACAGTTGGAATCACTGCTGATCCTGATAGTTAAAAGGTACACTAAACAAGCCATATTGCCGTTGAATCAATTCCAACTCATAGAGACCTTAACAAGACAGAGTAGAACTGTCCCATAGGGTTTCCAAAGTTGTAAATCTTTATAGAAACAGACTGCCACATCTTTCTGCCACAGAGCTGCTGGTGGGTCCAAACTGCTGACCTTTTGGTTAGCAGCTGAGTGATTCACTACTCTGCCACTAGGACTTCTTCACCAAACAAGAGGAGTCTGAAAAGGAGACTAAAATCAAACATTCAGAGACGTAGGAGTGATTATGTTTATTCTTTAAAAAAAAAAATGCACACAAAATCTCTTAAAAAGATGCCTCTGTTTTATGATAGCTGGACAATTTCTTTCCTTTTTTAAAAAATTTTTATTTTTATTGTGCTTTAAGTGAAAGTTTACAAATCAAGTCAGTCTGTCATACAAAAATTTATATATGCTTTGCTATGTAGTCTTAGCTGCTCTCCCCCTAATGAGACAATACACTCCTTCTCTCCACCCTGCATTCCCCGTGTCCATTCAGCCAGCTTCTGTCCCCTCGGCCTTCTCATCTCACCTCTAGACAGGAGCCGCCCACATAGTCTCATGTGTCTGCTTGAGCCAAAAAGCTCACTCCTCACCAGTATCGTTTTATATCTTATAGTCCAGTCCAATTCCTGTCTGAAGAGCTGGCTTTGGGAATGGTTCCAGTCCTGGGCTAACAGAAGGTCTGGGGACCATGATTTCCAGAGTCCTTCTAGTCTCAGTCAGACCATAAGTCTAGTCTTTTTACAAGAATCTGAGGTCTGCATCCCACTGCTCTCCTGCTCCATGAGGGATTCTCTATTGTGTTCCCTGTCAGGGCAGTCATCAGTGGCAGCCAGGCACCATCTTGGACAATTTCTTTCTGGTCATACTACAAGCCTGACATAATAAAGCCCAATGTAGAGATATTTTTTTTGCCAAGAAGGATCAACTCCAACACTTTTATTTAAAAGATAAAACAACTTTATTACAGCATCACCACTATATATAGCTGTACTTTTCACATCAATTTGGCTTAGTTCTTTGAATAAATTCTTACCTACTACATTGTACCAATCTAGGGGGAAGAACATTAGTCAGACAAGTTTAATAAAAAAATATTTCAGGACAACTGCAGACTATATTAAAGCCCTCTTAGAAAATTATTTACAACTTTATCGTAGTATAAACACTCTCGACTTTACCATAAATGCATGAATTTTATAAAAACACACACCCTAGAGTACAAATATAAGTTAAACACTGAGTAAAACATTCACCATATCCAATGGAAGCTATTATTAAGAATGTATTTTAGGTCGTATCAATTTTAAGTGATAACCACAAAAGTGTTTCCTTAATCATTCATAATTTTAAACATTTGAGTAGTCATCACAAGGTTTAGAATTTCATCGTACAGTGTCCCTTTTTACAAATGCAAGATATACAAATGATTTCTCCTTTCCTGGCCCTTTCTCTCTTTAGCTCATGTAAAAAAGCTACAATGTAATAAAAAACTCTTAGTCAAATCTGACATGCAATATTAAATATATAATTGGTAAACTTTTCAAAAACTGTTATCCCTAGTTGATTCCCTTTGAAAAGGAACTGTCAAATTTGTATATAGGAAAAGACAAAAAAACATACTTCTACAGGAAGGGTACATAATCAATCTAAAAATAATGTTCCCACACTTCAGGAAACATTAAGTACTACATTTTCTTTAAACGACCATTGTTTTATAAATAATTCTGAACAGACAAAACATTTGCATTTAAATAATTTTGGTATGAAATATCTTTGGAATAGCATAAGAAGCATCTTGCCAATGAGGCATCATTTGGCTGTGTAAAAAATAAGCATGTTCCTTGTTATGGATTGAATTGTGTCCCCCCAAAATGTGTGTCAATATGGCTAGGCCACGATGCCCAGTATTGTGTGGCTGTGCTCCATTTTGTGATCTGATGCATTTATCCTATGTGTTGTAAATCCTAACCTCTATGATGCTAATTAGGCAGGATTAGAGGCAGTTATGTTAATGAGGCAGAACACCGTCTACAGGACTAGGTTGTATCTTGGGTCAATCTCTTCTGAGATAAAAAAGAGAGAAGTGAGCAGAGAAGAGAGGGACCTCATTACCACCAAGGAAGAAGAGCCAAGAGTGGAGCATGTCCTTTGGACCCAGGGTCCCTGTGCTAAGGAGCTCCTAGACTAGGGGAAGATGGATGACAAGGACCTTCCCCCAGAACTGACAGATGGAGAATGCCTTCCCCTGGAGCTGGTGCCCTGAATTTAAACATCTAGCGTCCTAGATTGTGAGAGAATAAATTTCTGTTTGTTAAGGCCATCCATTTGTGGTATTTCTGTTATAGCTGCACTAGACAACTAAGATACTCATTGCTTGATAATTTTCCCCAAATACTACCAGTGACTGTTTTAAAACAATGTTGATATTATTTACAGTTGGGTTTGTACCTTGAGGTACTATTTTTGAATTGGCAAGATATGTTCTTAAAAATTAAAAGGTAGGTGTGTGACCTAGCATAGTAATATGCTGATTTTAATTTTCTAAAAAAAAGTTTTAAAATGCCTTTAAAATATACATATCCTAGTTACCAACCACATTATCACAGAGAAAATGCACATTAAGCTTATTACCCTATGAACAATTTCAGCTTCAGTTCCAGGTTCTCCATTCTATGAAGCAGAGTTACAAACATGGCATTTAGCAGGCAATTAATTGTGCATACCAGGATAACAATTAAACAACTGGAAAGGTACTTACGACTTCTACTTTGGAACAGAGTAAATACTGACACTGGAAAATTTTTAAATGGCTCATTTTTCCTAACACAGTAGTGCAAATAAGCAAACTTTTAGAAGAATTCAGTCATGGAAAGAAGGAAGCATAATTTCATCGTCATTCACTCCTTGTTCATACCGAACTGAAGAGAAGCCCATCCAGTGCAATCGTTTCCTTTTTAAGAGGTACCATATCAGTGCGCCGATGAGAGCTAAGACACTTAGCACTGCAAATGTGATACCTATTCCTTTGTAATCACGTCCTGGTATAGGGAAAGATTTGACATTGGAGGAGGGAATACAGAAGTGATCATTATTAATGATTTTGTACATTAAACTGAGTGTCACTTATTTAAGCTCAGTACGTGAAATAAATAAGCACTTGATTGTTTCATAGTAGCAACAGAGAATTCAAACCCATTATCAAATACTTAAGAGCATTCTTTTTGAGTTTAATTGTTTTCTTTTTTATTTAAATTCTCTTCATGCCTAAAGAAATTTTGTTTCAAAGAAATTAAAACACTTTCATCACTCTTTCTGTCCCTTCATATCATTTGGGAATATCACTCCCAGTATACCATCCTCTTTTGATAGGAAATTGCCAAAAGTTGTAATTTTCATGTTTGATTCACCCAGGGTCAAATAAAGTATTATTTGCTTTAAGATGATTTGGGCATCTGGGATGTCCTCATTTAGTTCCTAGCTATTCAACTTCAAATGCTGTCCCAGGCCCCTTTTCCATCTCTGTGTACTCCTCAGATGGAGTCATTCTGTCCCATAGCTTTAAATACCATTTCTGTGCTAAGGACCCTCAACCCTGTCCTATCTCTCATATGTCCAACTGCATACTAGACATCACCATCACCATATGAATATCTCATTTCCTTAAGGACAGCTGAAAATGGCCAAAAGAGAACTCGATTTACATCACCCTAACCATGCTCCCACCATCCCAAAAATCTTCTAGTCGCTTTCTATTCCACCGAGCATAGAACTAGAACTTTTACCCTTGCTTCCAAAGTCCTGCAAGCCCGGCACCTGCCTACCTTTGCACTCTTCCTTGAGCTCTCAGCAAGCTTATCCTGCCTTTGAGTCTTTGCTCCAGCTGATACCACTGCCTGATACACCTTTTCCTCTGATCTTTGCTTGGCTCTCCTTTCAGATCTCAGCTTCAATGTCTCCTGCCCGATGACATCTTCCCTGATAATCTATTCTAGAGTAGCTACTCACCTAGTCTCCATCACATTGCGCTTCAATTTTCTGCAGAGTTTATAACTATTTTTTTTTCATACATGGCTTGATTTCATTTTACTTTATTTATTGTGTTTTTTTTTAATTGTGCTTTAGATAAAGGTTTACAAAGCAAACTAGTTTCTCATCAAACAATTAATACACATATTGTTTTGTGATATTGGCTACCAACCCCATGATGTGTCAACATTCTCTCCTTCTCGACCCTGGACTCCCCATTACCAGCTTTCCTGTCTCCTCCTGGCTTCTCATCCTTGCCCCTGGGCTGGTGTGCCCATTCACTCTCATTTTGTTTTATGGCCCTGTCTAATCTTTGGCTAAAGGGTGAACCTCAGGAGTGATTTCAGTACTGAATTAAAAGTGTACTGCGGGGCCACACTCGGGATTTCTTCAGTCTCTGTCGATCAATAAGACTGATCTTTTTTTGTGAGTTAGAATTTTGTTCTACATTTTTCTCTAGCTTTGTCCAGGATCCTCTATTCTGAACCATGTCAGAGCGGTCAGTGGTGGTAGCTGGGCACCATCTAGTTGTGCTGGACTCAGTTTGATGGAAGCTGAGGTAGTTGTGGGACATCAGTGCTTTGGTCTAATCTTTTCCTTGTGTCTTTGGTTTTCTTCATTCTTCCTTGCTCCAGATGAAGTGGGACCAGTGGAGTATCTCAGATGGCCACTCGCAAGCTTTTAAGGCCCCAGGTGCTACTCACCAAAGAAGGATGTAGAACATATTCTTTATAAAATATGTTATTCCAATTGAGCTAGATGTCCTCTGAGACCATGGTCCCCAGGCCTCAGCCTAGTAATTCGGTCCCTCAGGGAGTTTGGATGCATCTATGAAGCTTCCATGACCTTGCCTTGGTCAAGCTGTGCTGACTCCCACAGTATTGCATATTGTCTTACCCTTCACCAAAGTTACCACTTATCTATCATCTAAAAAAAAAAAAAACTATTGCCATTGAGTTGGTTATGACTTGTAGTGACCCTATAGGATAGAGTAGAACTGCCCCATAGGGTTTCCAAGGAGCTGCTGGTAAATTCAAACTGCTGAACTTTTTGGTTTGCAGCCAAGTCCTTACCCACTGCACCACCAGGGCAATTGTCTATTGTCTAGTTAGTGTTTTTCCCTCTGCACTCCCTCCCCTCCCTCGTAATCATTAAAGATTATTTCTTTCTGTGTGTAAACTCTTTCATGAGTTTTTATAATAGTGGTCTCATACAGTATTTGCCCTTTTGTGATTGGTTTATTTCACTCAGCATAATGTCCTCCAGGTTCATCCATGTTGTGAGATGTTTCGCAGATTCATCACTGTTCTTTATCATTGAGTAGTATTCCATTGTATGTATGGACCATAGTTTGTTTATCCATTCATCTGTCAATGGGCACTTAGGTTATTTCCATCTTTTTGCTATTGTGAACAATGCTGCAATGAACATGGGTGTGCATAGGTCTATTTGTGTGATGGCTCTTATTCTCCAGGACATATTCCTAGGAATGGGATAGTGGGATCATATGGTATTTCTAGTTTTTTAAGGAAGTGCCATATTGTTTTCCAAAATGATTGTACCATTTTGCATTCCCATCAGCAGTGCATAAGCATTCCAATCTTTCCACAGCCTCTCCAACATCAGTTATTTTCTGTTTTTAGATTTGTGCCAGTAATGTCAGGGTAAGGCGGTATCTCACTGTAGTTTTGACTGACATTTCTCTAATAGCTAGTGACCGTGAGCATTTTCTCATGTGTCTGATAGCCGTCTGAGTGTCTTCTTTGGTGAAGTGTCTGTTCATATCCTTTGCCCATTTTTTAACTGGATTATTTGTCTTTTTGTTGTAGAGGAGTTAGATTTTCCCATAGATTTTAGAGCTTAGACTGTTGTTGGATTTGTCATAGCTAAAATTTTTTTCCCAGTCTATATGTTCTCTTTTTACTCTTTTAGTGAATTCTTTTGATGAATATAAATGTTTAATTTTTAGAAGATCCCAGTTACCTTTATCTTCTAGTGTTTGTGTATTGTTCGTTATGGTTTGTTTCTATTTATGCCGTGTACTAGGGCCTCTAGGGCCTCTAGCGTTGACCCCATTTTGTCTTCTATGATCTTTGTAGTTTTTGGTTTTATATTTAGATCTTTGACCCATTTTGAATTAGTTTTTCTGTATGGTGTGAGGTATGGGTCCTGTTTCTTTTTTTTGCAGATGGACATCCAGTTTTGCCAGCACCATTTGTTAAAAAGACTGTCTTTTCCCCATTCGATGGACTTTAGGCCCTTGTCGAAAATCAGGTGACCACAGGTGGATGGATTTACGTCTCGGTTCTCAATTCTGTTCCATTTGTCAATGTATCTGTCACTGTGCTGCTTTGACTACTGTAGTGGTATAGTAGGTGCTGAGGTCAGTAGTGCAAGTCCTCCTACTTTATTCTTCTTCAATAGTGCTTTACTTATCCGGGGCTGGAAAACCCTGGTGGCATAGTGGTTAAGTGCTACGGCTGCTAACCAAAGGGTCAGCAGTTTGAATCCACCAGGCACTCCTTGGAAACTCTATGGGGCAGTTCTACTCTGTCCTATAGGGTGGCTATGAGCCAGAATCGACTTGACGGCACTGGGTTTGGTTTTTATCCAGGGCTTCTTCCCTTTCCATATAAAGTTAATGATTAGTTTTTCCGTCTCTTTAAAGATGATATTTGTAGATTGCTTTGGGCAGAATTGTCAATTTCACAATGTTGAGTCTACCTATCCATGAGCATGGTATGTTTTTTTCCATTTATGTAGCTCTCTTTTGGTTTCTTGCAGTAGTGTTTTGTAGTTTTCTTTGTATAGGAATCCAGCTGATTTTTGTAGGTTTATCTTGTATCTTGCTACTCTGTTGAATCTATTAGTTCCAGGAGTTTTCTTGTAGAGTCTTTGGGGTTTTCTATGTATAGTATCATATCATCTGCAAATAGGGACAGTTTTACTTCTTCCTTACCAAGTTGTATTCCCTTTATTTCTTTTTCTTGTCTTATTGCTCTAATTAGGACTTCTAGCACAATGTTAAATAGCAATGATGATAAAGGTCATCCTTGTATTGTTCCTGTTCTCAGGGGGAATGTTTTCAGCTTCTGTCCATTACAAATGATGACTGTTGGTTTTATATAAATTCAAAACCAAACTCGCTGCCGTCGAGTTGATTCCAACTCATAGCAACAAAATGCCCTTTATTATGTTGAGAAATTTCCCTTCTGTACCTATTTTATTGAGAGCTTTTATCAGGAATGGGTGTTGGACTTTATCAAATGCCGTTTCTGTATCGACTGAGATGATCACGTGATTCTTTTCTTTTATCTCATTTATGTGGTGAATTATGTTGATTGATTTTCTAATGTTGAACCATCCTTGCATACCCAGAATGAATCCCCCTTGGTCATAGTGTTTTTTTTTTTTTTTTTGATGTGATGCTCAATTTTATTGGCTAGAATTTTGTTGAGGATTTTTGCCTCTATATTCATGAGAGATATTCGTCTGTAATTTTCTTCTTTTTTTTTTTTTTTTCGGTGGTGTCTTTGCCTGGTTTGGGTATCAGGGTTATGCTGGCTTCAAAGAATGAATTCAGAAGTATCCCTTCCTTTTCTATGCTCTGAAATAATTTGAGTAGTACTGGTGTAAGCTCTCCTCTGAATGTTTGGTGGAATTCTCTAGTGAAACCATCTGGGCCAGGGCTTTTTTTTTGTTGTTGTTGTTGTTGGGAGCTTTTTAAATTACCTTTTCAATCTCTTCTTTTGTTATGTGTTTGTTCAGATTTTTGACTTCAGTTTGTGTTAGTTAAGTAGGGTATTGTGTTTCTAGAAATTTGTCCATTTTTCTAGGCTTTCAAATTTGTTGGAGTATAATTTTTCGTAGTACTCTGTTATGACCCTTTTTATTTCAGTTGGATTTGTTGTAATGTCTCCCATTTCATTTCCTATTTGGGTACTTTGCATCCTCTCCTGTTTATCTTTTGTGAATTTTCCTAATGGTTTGTTGATTTTGTTGATCCTTTCCAAGAACCAATGAGGTTAGAAAGGAAAGAAAAGAAGGGAAAGAGAGAGAAGAAACAAACAAGAATAACAACAAAAATAAATATGGTGCTGGGGCAGCTGCCCATTGGGGGTGGGGCAGATTGGGGTGGTGGCAAGGTGATGTCTTGCCAGCTGGCCTGGCACAGCCCATCAGGAAGGGGCGGAGACAGCACAAGGCCTAGATGGGAGGAAGAAGGAAAAGGGAGAAGGGGAAAGGTAAAGAAAAACAAAAAAATATGGTGCTGAGGGAGCCGGTCTGTGGGGGCAGTGCAGACCAGGGGAGGCCATGTGCCAGAGGCTCTATAGCTGAGCAGTACAGCACACCCTGTGAAGAAGGGTAGGGGCGGTGCACTGTGTTAGGTGGGTGGGAGAAAGGAAAGGAAGGAAGGGAGACAAAGAGAAGTAACAAAAACAACAAAAATTAAAATAAACAATAAACAAAATGGTTCTGAGAGAGCCTGCTGGTGGGGGTGGCATGGACCCGGGGAGTCTCTGTGCCAGTGGCTCTCTAGCCAAGTGGTGTGACACAGCCTGTCAGGAAGTGGTGGGGACAGCACACATGGCTAGGTGGGTGGGATTAAGGAAAGGAAGGAAGGGAGAGAGAGAAGAAATGGAAAAGAAAATGGTGCCGAGGGAGCCTGCCGGTGGGGTGGTGTGGAGCCAGAGAGGCTGAGTGCCAATGGCTCTCTAGCCGAGTGGTGTGGCACAGCCCATCATGAAGGCATGGGAAGAGCACACAGACTAGCTGGGTGGGAAAAAGGAAAGGAGAGAGACAGAAGAAACAGAAAAAAAGCCAGAAAAACATAATAACAACAACAATAAATGGAACTGAAGGAGCTGGCCAGTGGGGGTGGAGCAGACTTGGGTGGCAGTGAGCTGGTGTCTGTCTGGCTGAGTGACTGTGGCCCACTGGGAAGTGGTGGAGGCTGTGTAGAGGGAAGAAGGGCGAGAGGTGGGAAAGCGTGTATCCCTGGTTACGGGGTGCTCTGTGAAGCTGCCTTCCCGTATTCCCTGTACTCCGTTCTTGGTGGCTGAGGTCAAGGATGGTGAATTCATGCTGTGTTGACTACCAGGGGCCCTCCACTCTGTAGCTCTCCTCATTCTCTGTTCTCTATCAGTTTCTTATTCCATTTGGTGTTTGATTGAGTTCTTTATTCCTTCATTTGACATTTAGGGTTCAAGGGCTGACATTTGTATCTGTTTTACTTAGTATTTTGGGTCTTTGCTGTAGAAGGATGGCATGGTGCTTCTGTCTGTAGTGCCATGTAGGCTGTGCCAGAGTTTATAGCTATTTCATATTTTTCTTTCTTTTAAAAATTTAACTGCTTAGTTATTTATTATCTTCCTCCACTAGATTGTAAGCTGTATGAGAACAGGGAACTTATCTGTTTCATTGGTACATCCTAGTACATAGAACAGGGCATGACATATACTAGACACTCTAAATATTTGTGGAATACCGCACAAATATATAGATACTGATCACCTAGAACTGGGGTTTTATCTTTAATATTTACGCACCAAAATGGACGTTTTTATGCCAGACCTTAGAAAATCTTGCTATGAAAATTCAGAGCTGCTTCTCCAGAAATGAAGTTGTTAGGGTAATATCTTATCAGTTTATGATAAAACGTAATTTCAATTTATGATTTCCTACAGATACTCGGAAAGTTTTAAGTAAATCTGGTTTTGCATTGTTTTTAAATTAATCATGAGTTTAATGGAAATGTGGAAACAGGAAAAAAAACAATTGCAGAATGGACCTTTAAGCTTTTACATATTTAAGCTACAGAATAAAATACATCTTAAAGATATTTCCAAAGAAATTACCTCCCTAATACTCTGAGGGCTCCCATATTTATTAGGAAAAAATTATACAAAGTTTAGACTATTTAATAGTTATATTTGGAGGCCCTAGACATTTTGTACATTTACTTTCTCTTGTAATCAAATGAATATATTTCAGGGGAAAGGATCACTAAGACTTAGTCAAGATTTTTGTATATACTTTAAGGACTAAATACTTTAGGACCAAGCACAATGGTATGCATATAGTTCAATTGTACATTTATTCACTGACCTGTTTTGCAAAAAAAAATTTCCTTAAGGATAGGCTACCTACTTACCTAGGGGAACTTTGCAGACAACTCTTCCGTAGCCATGTGAGCATTCAACTTTTTTCCAAGTTTCATTTGAAGCTAACAAAATGGTACATTTTCCACCACCAATCTTATTTTTATTTTCCCATTTGACAAATGTCACTACTGATCCATCTAACCAACTCCAAAACTGATCTGAAGAAAGAAAGTAAATACAGCGATGTTCATTGACCCTAAATTATTGAATTAAAAAGGCATAAGGCTTATACGTCTCATTTATGTGAATTGCACTGTCCTATATGTGGCTATTTAAAATTAAATTTCTTAAAATAGAGATAAAAAATATCAGTCCTTCTGTTGCATTAGTCAGATTTCAAGTCACATCACAAAGCATATGTGGCTAGTAACTACTGTATTGGACTCCATAAATATAGAACATTTCCATCATAGCAGAAAGTTTTACTGAAGAGCACTGATGTAGAACAAAAAAAAACAAAACAGTGCCATCACAAAAAAACATTCCAATTAAAGTATAAAATGCTTATGTAGTTATTGTGTAAGAATAGATTTCTAAAGACCCACTCCAATTAAAAAACTCGTATCATTCAAGATGGGCTGGTGAGGAGGGAGGGTTTGGAATGGTGGTGTTGGAAAGGTTCCCCCATGACTCCATTTTTGTTTTCCAGCTTACGTGGCACCACCTTGTGGTGATAGTGTAAACACAATTTACAACTCACTGAGAGAGCCAACTTTGAATCCATTCGTTTTTTGACAAGTATTTAATATTTTGGAATTCATTTTTATTTTAATTATTTAAAATTCAACTGTGAAACAGACTTCCTATTCTTCTGTCAATTTTTTACTCTTAATTCATTTTTTATCAATTCCAAGTACACTAAAACCCTATGTCTATTATTTCTTATTGAAGAATTCATCTACAGATTTTTTTTAAATCAGTTCTCTGGGATTTTACTGAGCTAATTTAGAAAAACAATCACTATTAGGACTTAGTTTTGATTTATGATAAAAATGTTCAAAGAGAGAAGGGAACAACAAGATAACCTTCTGAATACACAGTTATAAGCTGCAAAAAACACTGGGTGACAGGCACTAGAACTCTAGGAAAGTAAGTCATGGTTTTTTTGTGGAGACACAGTGAACACAGACATTGCTGTAGGAGAAAAAGATACTTTGATGCTAATCCAAGTGTTTTAGGAACAAGCGTCCAGGAGAATCCCAGTAGATTTAACCTGATTTTCTATTTTATTAGTGGTTTCCATTATTACTAATAAGTTACTGACTTATTCATTCAGAATTTATGACCCTCTAGAAGAGTCAGCAGACTTAGCTTATTTATCAATGAGAAGCATTTGAATTAGCTACCACTTGATATTCTTTAGCAAGGTTGACTTGGTATTTAGGACAAGTTAGACCTCTCTTTGCACACTGTGCACACAGATACGTCACTTACCGGTAGAATGTCGAGATAATCCAAGCCACACCCTCATGGTAATGTTATGATTTTCCCTAATCAGTCTGCTCACGAATTTATTCTCATCTTCATTCTCTATAGTAACAATAGTGGCAGAATGATCTGTTGAAGGAAAACAAACCCCAAATGAATTAGCTTTATGCAAAGTAGTGCCCATTTGTTATTATGAACCATTGTATGTACCTTGAATTTTTAATATAATAGGCTGGGGTGTCGGGGGATGTGGTTGGTTCGTAACTATAGGTTGTGTGTAAGTCAGACATTCACAATCCGGGGACTGCCTGTATAGCATCAACAACTTCCAAAAAAATGTTAGAAATATTTCTAGCTTGAAACGTTGTCTAAAAAGTTTTGTTTCTCCAAAATATTTATTTGGGAGTATGTTTTTATCTTGGAACTTCACAACCAGTGGAACCTTTGTATATGAATAACTAGTCATAACGAGTGAGATATTTGATGGTAGAAATACCTGTTTTCCCTACATATTTTCAGCACTTTCTCCTCAACAAACATTTTTGCATAATGACTCAGCTTTAAGTTTGCTCCTCTTAAAATGAAAATAAAAACAAATAGGTTTAGGATATTGGGGGAGCATTAATCCTCCTGTTAATATTTTCTTAAGTGTACTTAGTCATGCCCATAGTAAGCTCCTAAATGTAGTATGGAATTGAATGTGTGAGAATTTCTGGAGTTTGACAGGTAGCCCTAAACTCACAGAGAAAATAGTATTACCACCAGCATCAGGTAAGGGATTAGGAAGAAAATAATAATTAGGCTTGGGAATTAATCCTAAATGGAATCAAATAGACTTCAACAGCAACAATCTTAAGCATACTTGAACAAACACATTTTTTGGGGGGTGAGGGATATATTTTAAGAAGGATAAAGAAAGTTTTTACCCCTTGATGGAGCACTCTCTGTGTGCAGGTGCTTTAAAGACTACCTTGTTTAACATTACACAACCCTGTAGAAGAAGTGGAGCCCTGGTAGGTCAGTGGTTAAGAGCTCAGCTGCTAACCAAAAGGTTCGCGGTTCAAATCCACCAGCTGCTCCTTGGAAATCCTATGAGGCACTTTTACTCTGTCCTGTGGGGTCGCTGTGAATTAGAATCAACTTGATGGCAACAGGTTTAGTTCTGGTTTGGCAGAGGAAGTACTACCACTGTCTTACACAGGAGGAGACTAAGGCTCAAGGAGTTTAAGTTGGTCATGTTTACACAGCTAGCAGGCAATAGAATTAGAAAGTAAATCTCAGTCTTTGTAATAATAAGTTTGAATGCTCATGATGTGAAAGGCACTCTGCTATATTTGCATATGTTATCTCATTCCATTCATTCTTACAACAACTCAACCTTTGAAGTATTGTTTCATTCTCATAGTTCTAATAAGAAAAGAGATATAATTATCTAACTTCTATAATGTCACTCGGCTAGTAAGTGTGGGAGTCAAGATTTGAAGACAGGCTTAAGTACTTAACCTTCACCTTACATTGAAGTAAGACTTTCTACTTCCTCTTTTAGGAGGAAGAGGCTTCTGACTTTCAGAACATATATATAGCACACAATATCTTAGTTTCAATTCTTATTTGTCAAGTTCTCATCATGCAGCCAAGCAGTAGCTAGGACATTTTAAAATAGTCAAGTGTCTCCATAACAGTTAGCAAGATAAATTAGATAAGTGGCATCTGCCTGGCTAAACTGCTCCTCCAAGACACAGGTAAACAGTTCTGGTCCTTGGAATACTCTAGGTGGTCTCGCTAGAAGCCATTTCACACTTAGAGTATAGGCTAAATGTATCATGGGAGTTGATCATTGCTGCTGTTTCTCAGATAGCTAGATCTGTGGACAAAAAGTTCTGTCCCTTACGGTCTTCAGAGGATATGGGCCACTGCTATTGCAGAATGGATGGACAACCTATGTTTCTTTGATTTTGTTACCCTGGTCAGGCTAAACTTACTTATTAATAATTAAGTGATGGGAAGGCTATAATTTTTTAGTTACTTCTTAACAAACTTTACAAAAAATTTATCTCTTAACCCTTTCATCTGAACACATTTAGCTATATTAAAACCGCTTCAATTCATCTGTTAGTAATTTTACATAACAGTTCATTTAGCAATTTTATATTCTACTTCTTCCCATTTAATTTTATTGTCCATTACTTATTCTTACACTGATAATTTTTTATGGCTATTCCATTATTCCATTGAGCACATATGGTGAACCACTCCACCACTGACTAATTAGGTTACAATGCTACTATAATAAGGGCTTTAAAAATATAATTATTAGTTCAAATTATTTCCTTAAGAAAATTTTACAAGAAAAAGATTGTTGGATCAAGAAAGATCAGAGAATTTTAACTCACCAAGTTCTGGACATAACTGTTTGGCCTCTGAGAAAGTGTGCAATGCCTGGTCTAATGTGTAACAGTGATCCTTGTACTGGATCCATTGTGATCCATTCGCTTTTGCTGCTGGACATCCTGATGAGTATTTATGAGACAGCTGCTCTTTAGCTATAAAAATTTGAGACACAGTTGTAAAAATGCAGAGAAAAGGTGACTGTCTTTTCTTAATCTCATTAAATGTTTCTATTTGACATTATTTTTCCCGTGAATAATAGGCATTTTTAATTCAATACACACACTGGAGAAAGTCACAACCCATACATTAAGAGTGCACAGTCTAACTTTTGGAATATCATTTTTTAAACTTAGAGGATAGAGGAAGGTACTCAGCCCTCTGAGATGGGTTTAGACTAAAGTTAAAATAACTGAAGACTGAAAAGAGAAAAGCAAAGACAGGATGGGTAGATCTGTAATTAGTCTGAAATAATATTTAAAATTCTTTCTTTCTTTGGGTTACTTTTTATTATGGTAATTTAATCCCAATTTTACCTATATAAAAATATTTTTTAAAATCACACCCACAAGTAAAAAATTGGTAATTTGTTTACAAAGCACAAAATATCAGTACAGCAAAATCCATCTCAAAGAATCAGAGTAGGTATGGCTTCTCAGCTCTTAAAAATACCCATGGTTTCCATTTGTCCTAGTCATCTAGTGCTGCTATAACAGAAATGCCACAAGTAGATGGCTTTAAGAAAGAGAAATTAATTTTCTCATGGTCTCGGAGGCTAGTCCAAATTCAGGGTACCAGTTCCAGGATAAGGCCTTCTCTCTCTGTTGGCTCTGGGGGAAGGTCCTTGTCATCAACCTTCCCCAGTCAAGGAGCTTCTCAGTGCAGGGACCAGGGTCAAAAGGGCGCACTATTCTCCTGGCTCTTGTTTCTTGGTGGTCTGAGGTCCCCATGTCTCTCACTTTTCTTTTTTGTATCTCGGAAGAGATTGATTTAAGACACAACCTAATCTTATAGATTGGGTCCTGCCTCATTAACATAACTGCCTCTAATCCCACCTCATTAACATCAGAAAGGTAGGATTTACAACACATAGGAAAATCACTTCAGATGCCAAATGGTGGGTAATCACACAATACTGGGAATCATGGCCTAGCCAGCTTGACACATATTTTGGGGGGACTTGGGGGGACACAACTCAGTCCATGACACCATTTAAATAGTTTAATGTTTAGTCGTGCTGCATAACACAAGAAGCCAGTGTAACGAAGTTTGTGCATCTTACTTAACCTGTTATTAGTTCCAACAAAAGAGAGTCATAAGACCTGGAAAGTAAATTGTCAAGGTCCAATACCATGTCAATATCTTACTTGATATAAAACGGGTTATCAAATGGGTAATCTGTTGCTTTGTAATGAATTCTGTATACTCTGCATGTCCTTCAATAACTGAAAGCTTTTCCTGCCTTTTTCTCCAGATCTCAGATTGGTAGAGTCCTTATTTGTGGTCTTTGAAGTTCTAGAAGAATGGCTGCTGCCATTTTCCTTCTTCATCAAAAGACTTTTGGTGGCTCTTAATTTCTTCTGCTTCTCTATCTCCTGTTTCTCCAAATTGGTTTGATATTTTTGAAATTTAGTTATTTGATTGGCTTTTGCCTCCATTTTTCCCACTAAGGCCACCAGTTTGAGGTCTAAGTCTTCATTCAATTGTTGGTGACTCTTGGATAAATTTTGCTAGCTGCTGGTGATCAAAACTAATCTGCCCAAATTCATCTGTGAAATCTGTAAGATTTTTACAACTCTTTATTTATTTATTTATTAACGCTGCTGATGGAGAGAGGTGGTACTAGCAACTTCTTGGTTTTACCACCTTGGGAAGATAGGTTGCTTTGCCAGAGGAATACCGTTCATGACTCCATCATTGCCCAAGGTTTAACTGTGTTGCTTCCTTAGGTGCAAAACATGTTGAACATTGGCTACCAAAGCATGGCTAGGACTAGTGGACTTTTCTGGTGATTTGGACATCTTTTTTAAAATTCTTTTTGTGCTGGGAACATATGGAGATGCCTTATCTTCAAAAATGATAGTCTGCAAATGGATTGCCTGAGCTTGCATACATTTCGTTTCTTCCTATTCTTCTTCAAGTGGGGGTTTGCCATCCGCCCACCCGCCCGTCCGTCCATCCGTCCATCCATCCATCATCTATTTCTGTAAGGGCCTGCAGTGTATTAAGTTTCTTACATTCCTCTCAAAGAAGATCCAGTTTTTCAAACTGGCCCTGAACTTTTGGTTGATCACGTTGTCATTCTCTTTCATCCTATGTCTGTTTCTCTAAGACAGATGTCGTCTCCATTTCTGCATTTATCGTATTTCTCATGTATCTCAATTGTTTTTTTTTTAAGAAGATTTACATTTATTTTTTAACTTAACAACAAAGATATTAGTTCTTGACATCTTTATTTGTACATTCTTCCTTTCTTGTATCTGTTTATCAGTTCTTTCTGGTATTGTTTTTCTAGACAATGTTTTCATACTTGCTTCTGCTTGACTCTGTTCAAGTTCCAAACATTTAATCTTTTCTTGAAGATTTTTCAGAGCAGGAAACATGATGAGCACAGAGAACCAGAGGCTTCAGAGACCAACTGGCTGCCACCAGCTCTCTGCCTGCACAGCAGGCCTCCCCAGCTCTCGGGTGGTCTGGCAGCTTGCGCTTATCCTCAGTGCTCAAACTTCATTCAGCAGGGGTGACCCCACGCTTAGCCCCTGATGGAAGAAGCCCTTTCCTTGTATTTCAAGGATCCTGTAAGTTTGAAAAATGCTTGGGTACCCACAATTAAACAGACTTCTTCATTATAGAGCCTCTCAGAGACCCTAATATGGTAAATCACATGAGGTATTTCCCCAAACTTATATGCTATGAAACCCTTTATCAAAGGAGCTTCTCAGCCTTTGAAAAACAGAGCTAAATGAAAAGAGAATTCACAAATTTTAGAGTAAAACTTACACAGTGATAGAACAATTGAAAGTCTTTGGGAACAAATTCTCTGGATATATTGTATTTCTTTCTAGTCACAAAATATCAAAATTATTTTTATAGGACTTGTGGATAAACGTATTTAAAACCTGTAAAAAATTCATTTGAGTATTTTATCATGTACATAAAAAATGTCATATTTTAGTAAATATACATTTATTCAAAATCAAGTCTTACATTTTGTAGCTTTATAACAAATAGCACCATCCTTAACAGAGTTGCATTTTTCATGTTTCCAACCTGCTTTTGGATTCAAGACAACACAATTTCCAGGGGATTCTTGGCTTTTCCATGGGATATAGTCAAACATGCTGCCATCAGACCATTCAAAACTTGATTCACTTCCCTGTTTTAAGAATAAAAATAACCTAAATCCAGATGTATGACTTCACAAAGAACATAAAGAACAGCATGCATACTTTAAGAAATACTGGAATGGAGTGTTAGTCCCTTGCCTACAAGTGATCAGGTCCCCATATTGTAGGTCTGGATCTATGTGTAAAATCAGGGGTTTACCTTTGGTATATATGAATTGGGACATCTGCTCTGGCCCATTTGAAGTGGGATGTGAAACTAAGAGAGTTATTATGCTCTGTCTCTAAGTTTATATTTTTAAGGATGAGTTTACTTAACACCTGAAATTAAATTATGTACAAATGGCTTTCATTTGTCACAATTACACGTTTACAATCCCAACCGTCACATTATCCTGAATGTGTTTCTAGCTCCATTTTTCATATTATAAAGGCCAAAAGGCAGCAGGGGGCTGGAGAAAGAAAACACTTCCCAAGAAACTCACACAGAAAGACTATTATGATTTTTCATTGAAATCTATAACTGTAACTTGCTATCCTTTCTTTCTTTTTTTATCCCCACTTTGTTCTATTAATGATTTAAGTTAGGTTTACAACTCTAAACTCAGTAGATGACTATTTCTTATATACCAGACATTATTATAGGTCCATAATATACTAATTAATAAGACTCAAATAGTGACACAGAAAAGTATTCACCAGCAAAAGATTAATCTCAAATAGTGCTAATTTCTCAGGAAAAAGTAGGAAGAAAATATACACTTACTAGTCATAACATGTGCTAAGAATTTTAGTTGGCACTTTATATAATTTCTTTGGTTAATCTTCACTATAATCTTATCTCAAGGTAAATTATCACCCCAATTTTACAGATGAGGAAATAAGCTTGCAACGGTTAAATAACTTGCTCATGGTTACCCAATGCAAAATGGAAAGGCTGCCACTATTACTGAAAGTCAGGATTTTCTGATTCTGTGCTATTCCCATTTTACCAGCTTTCTAACTGGTCTGACCTAAATAGGTTACAGAGGTATTGCTGAGATATTAATCCACTGGGCCCTTGGAATGGCCTGGCAGTGTCTAGGGAACTGCAATTCCAGGCCATTTACCCCAGCACACTTTACAAACACAGTTTTTTTTTTTATTAGTTCTATGTTGTGAAATGAAACCCTGGTGGCATACTGGTTAAGAGCTACAGCTGCTAACCAAAAGGTCAGTAGTTCAGCTCTACCAGGTGCTCCTTGGAAACTCTATGGGGCAGTTCTACTCTGTCCTATAGGGTCACGATGAGTCAGAATTGACTTGGTGGCAACGGGTAATGGGTATGTTGTGAAAAGGTAAAATAGCACGATGCTATGCAAATTGAGTGCCAGGAGTTAATCTGATATAATACTGTGAATTAATATTTTATCCTAATATTTCCAACAGGTTTGAAAATTTTCTGGAAAACAAAATAAGGCAAAAAACGACAAAATAAATCCACGATTTATGACCCTTAATCTCTGCTCCTACTTTGAACAAGCTCATATAAAAACACTGAGAATATGTGACCACATGGACTATAAATTCACACACAAAATAATATAAGGTATTTTTTTATACTTACGTCATGACTTGAAAGCCCAACCCATAATGGAAATCCATCACGTTTTACAATATCTTCCAGAAAGAGCTGGCCTTTTTGGTCATGAACACTTGCCAAATGACCTTCACTTTGAGAACACATGTTTAATGCTTCATACCATGTTACCTTTTTCTGAATAACATTATAAATACCATCTTCATATGGGATAAACTGTGGCAGAGTAGCATTATATTCCTCCTTGTAGTCAACTATAATGTTTAAAAAATAAAAGGTGTTAGTGACTATATTTAAATGACTTCAAATACATATTTTGGGCAAGACTGGACATGCAGTCATTGCAAAAGTTAAATAAAACTGGGTTTCTTATTAATAAGGGAGGTCAAAAACATACTTCATTTTTCTTATTGCCACAAGATATATAATAGGCTCTTAAATAACTATAGTTGGCTAGTTGATTAAGGAGCCCTGGTGGTGCAGTGATTAAGACCTCAGCTACTAACCAAAAGGTTAGCAGTTCAAATCGACCATATGCTCCTTGGAAACCCTGTGGGAGTTCTACTCTATCCTGGAGGGTCACTGTAAGTTGGAATCGACTAGACAAACAGGTGTGTGGTTGATTATAAAAAAAATATATAAACACTATCTTTCATTTAAGGGGCTCAAACATTAGTTGGAAATAGAAAACTATAACACCTGAAATAAGGGCAAAACAATTGACCATTGGAGTATGTTAAACTGACCAGAGAAAGAGAGATTCGTCTAAATCAGAGAAGTCAGGAAGCCTGATTCAGACCTGGAGGGCTAGGTGAGATTAGGAATAAAAAGAAGTAAATTGGAAGGCTTCTTGGCAGGAAGAAAACATAAAAAAGATGCAAATATGAGGACAGGCGTACACCGTACATAGGCTAATTACTAGATCAGCCTGACTGAGAAAAAGATGCTTACTGAGCAAGACTGGGGAGAAGATGGGGTCTTGGAGAAGGCCTTGAATTTTAGAATAGAGACTGGTTTTTAAAAAGTCTCAAATGCTTACATGGACTCAATTGATAATTGATGGCTGATAATAGGGAGTCCATGGAGATTGTTGATGAAAATGGTGCTTCAGGAAGTTATTCTAGCAGCACCATGAAGGGAGAAGTCAGGCTCTGTGTTAGCAGAGGGCTTAGAGCAAAGTGGCAGTAGTAAGTTTTAAGTTGTGAAAAATTTTAAATCAACATGAATTTTTAAATAGATTTATTTAAGGAATTAAGGGAGATGGGGAAACATTCATTCTTTCACCTGGAATGTCAAAACTCTACCGACACATACGTTCTTTTTTATAAAAATCCTATCCATCCTTCAATGACCATCTAAATTTCACCTCCTCCTTAAGGCATTTTTCAGTTATTTTTGTTCTCATAGATCTCTTTTGGTTTCCCACAATAATTTAAGTCTGTACCAAATAACCTAAGATTAAGCTACATAAAACAATGATAAAGAATCGAATACTGTCTCTCCAACTATATTTTACTCCTTGAAGTCAGGGACCAGGACACCAAAAACCATGTCATATTCTTCCTCCATATCCTCCCAAGCACCCCACATAAGGTCTGAATACAGAGGAGGCTCTCAAAAAATATAATTTCATGATTCCCACTAGGGAAGCTATTGAGAAAAAGATGCTTAGTGAGCAGATGGGGAAAAAAATATATTCTCTTTCGCTAGAGTGGAAATTCTACATTAGCATACTTACCCATTTCAATTTTACAAGCAATAATGCTGTGCTGGTGAAAATAAAGTCTTTCTTTAATAAAATTAAAAGTTTCAAAATCCCAGAGGCCATCAGTACTCAAACCAGCAAAAAACTTGTCATTTTTTATATTTGGTCTTCCTGCTCTCCAGTTTGTATATGACAGCATGGTCTTATCAGACCACATGAGAGAATTATCTGGAGAAGAAACATTTTTACTATGCTTAGAGATTAAATCATGACTTTAATTACAGTTATTACAGAGGTTAACAGTAAATCATGCTGATTTTTAATCTAGAAAATACAAATTTCAAGAAAAAATTAAAATTTACCTTTAATCCTATCACCCTGCAATAAGTTAACAATTTTTTATTTTTTTAAATCCAGTATTCATTTCATTTACATATATTAACATGTTTAATTGCAATGGAAATGAACATAACTTTTTAATAAGAAATCATCGATATACTACAAAAGTAGGAATAGAAATCTCTTCTCTGGACCTAAACTGTGCACAATTTTTTATAGTCAGTTGGTTTTTGACAAGGATGCCAAGACCATTCAATGGGAAAAGACTAGTCTTTTCAACAAATGCTGCCAGGACAACTGGATATCCACACGCAAAAGAATGAAGTTGCTCCCCTTCCTTACACTATATACAAATATTAACTCAAAATAGATCCTAGACCTAAATGTAAAACTATAAAACCCTTAGAAAAAAACCAGAGTAAATCTTCATGACCTTGGATTAAGCAAAGTCTTCTTCAATATGCACAAGCAACAACAACAAAAAATAGATATATTGAGCTTTATCAAAATTAAAAACTTCTGTGCTGCAAATACCATCAAGAAGGTGATGAGAAAATATTTGCCAATCATATATCTGATGAGAGACTTGTATCCAGAGCATACAAAAAACCTTTACAACTCAACAATAAGAAAACAAATAACTCAATTTAAAAATGGGCAAAGGATGAAACTAGATATTTCCACAAAGATGATATACAAATGATCAATGAGCACATGAAAAGACACTCAAAATCATTAGCCATCAGGGAAATACAATGACAATCTCCATGAGATTCCACTTTAAAAGCACAAAGATGGCTATAACCAAAAAGATAATAATAAGTGTTGGTATGGACGTGGAGAAATTTGAACACTCATGCAGTGCTAGTGGTATAAGAAATGGTACAACCACTTTGGAAAACAGTCTGGCAGTTCTTCGAAAGGTTAAGCAGAGAGTTATCATATGATGCAGCAATTTCACTCCTAGGTATATACCCAAATGAAATGAAAACATACATCCACACAAAAAACTTTTACATGAATATTCATAGCAGCATTATTCATAATAGCCCAAAAGTGGAAAAAACCCAAATGTCCATCAACAGATGGAAAGATAAACAAAATACGGTTTATCTACATAATGAAATATTATTCAGCCAGAAAAATAATGAAGTACTGATACATGCTATAACATGGATGATCCTTGAGAACATTTTGCTAAGTGAAAGAAGTCAATTACAAAAGGCCACAGAGTATATGATTCCACTTATATGAAATCTCCAGAATAGTAAATTCGTAGAGACAGAATACAGATTAGTGATTTCCAGGTGTTAGGGGCACGATTCGAGGGGAATGGAAAGGATAGCTTAATGGTATGATGTTTCTTCTTTGGTTGTTTTTGAAATTAGATAGTGGTGATGGTTGAACAGGATTGTGAATACACTAAAAATAGTGAATTGTATGCCTTAATGTGGTTAAAATGGTAAACTTTGTTATGTGAAGTTTCTCTCAATTTAAAAAAAGTGAATTGTGATTTTTTTTAATTGTAATACTTTTAGGAGGGATGCCCAAAAGATGTAGGGCACTGCTCTGGATAGTTCAAATCTTATCCTTGAATTAAAATCGTGTGTGACACCTTGGAACCATATTGTTTTAACTCCTGAAATGCTCTTCAGCACTCCAGCTGCCATTAAGGCCCCTTATTAAGCCCTTTTTGGCTAAATGTATGCTTTTTATTTTTTATGCCCACAGACTCATTTTTCTTTTCCTAAGTCCAAAACTTCTATAATTTTTCAGGACATCTCTAATTGAGTATTTTTCTAAATTGGTCATCCACCCATTAATAGAATCTGTATTTTTAAAAAAATGTAATAAAATCATATCTCAGATTTAGTTCAAATTTCAAATATTCTATCCCATTGTCAGACCGTGTATCTCATTTTTCTAATGAATATATGCTTATCATATGTATACCCCAAGCCAGTGCTATAAACTCAAAGGTACAACATTATTAGAAGTGCCATTCTGCTCTTGCTCATCCCATATACTTAGTAGAGATATAAAGTAAATATTGGAGATGTATATGGGAGTGAGGTCATTTTTAGTTAGTGTTGAGTTGCCAGAAGGGAGAGTAGAAAAAGGAAATTATTTTCCACCATTGAAATCTAAGTGTGGTTGTAAAGGTATGTTAATGGCAGAGTGAAGACACAAAACTGTCTTAGTATTTATGTAAGTTGTGTTAAGTGCAGAATTACATTTTACTATAATGATAAACACACCAAAAGTGTCTTCTATACTAGAAGAACTATATTTTGTACCTTAATAAATAGGTTATAATGAATGAAGCATGAGTATAAATAGAGAAAATCAAAAGATGTACAACTTACTTTCATAAGTTATACCTAACAATACCCATGAAGCCATATAATTGAAGTGTAGAAGTTGCTCAAGAACAAAGTCATTCTCTTTTTCATCTCGAATACTCAGAATATGTGATTTTGGATCTGTCAAATAAAAAAAAGTCAGTAATTTTAATAATTCCTTAACACTTTATTTTGCTTGAGAGTATTAAAATATTTTATTTTCCCAGTTTAATGTATTACAAAACTTAAACGATAGTGGGAAATTAGAAACACAGGTAAATTAATAAAACTGTCTCATTGTACTAAAATAAATAGGTTAAAAAAGTCTTCAAATATTTTGATGATAAATTTGGTCTTACAGTGTAGTGAAAAACTGGTAGCTGAGTAGAGATGTTAAAACACTGAGTTACTTCATTTCCCCATTTAAAGTCCATTTCCAGATAATACAAACCCAACCCCACTGCCGTGGAGTGGATTCCAACTCATAGTGACCCAATCAGACAGAGTAGAACTGCCCCATAGGGTTTCCAAGGCTGTAAAACTTTACGGAAGAAGACTGCCACATCTTTTTCCCTCAGAGCAGCTGGTGGGTTCGAACTGCCAACCTTTCACTTAGCAGTTGTGTGCTTTAACTGCTGTGCCACCAGGGCTCCTTAGTTGGTACAAATCTGCCTATATTAATGACATATTGTCAAAGGCTCCTCTGTAATAAGAAAAGCCTCTTAGATGGGCTATACGACAGATCTTCTGTTTCCTTTAGCGATCACTCTTATATTAGGGTTAAAAAAAAGTTTAATATTTCCCAAAGTATATTCATCAGAAAATTAACAGGGTTTCCATAGAAAAGGGTTTCATAACCGTACTTCTTGAAGTCTTAAATATAAGAAGGTACATTTGATAATATCCAACAGGAAGCTCTGGTGTGCATTTCCCAACCTTGTTCTTAGTTGTTTTTTTTTAAAGAACATCTCTCAAGACTAGCCATCTACAGAGCACACTTTGGGAATAATGGTTTTGATATTTTCCATAGGAACTTTCCACAAATTTCATAGTTCCATCATTCAGAAGTCACAAATCCTCAGTAGATCTCGTAGGAAATACCTGAAGGGTCTTGGGAGCTGGAAATATGAAATGTGTATTTCTTTTTAAATCATACCTGAAATTTTAATAGTAATTTTTAATACCAAATATCCAGTTGTATTTAAATTTCCCCAACTGTCTCATAAATGGAGATCAAAATCAGGATCCAAACAAACGGTGCATTTGGCTGTTAGGTCTCTTCAGTTTCTTTCCATCTATAGGTTTCTCCTTCTCTTACATCTTCTTGCACTTATTTGTTAAATAAACCAGACCTTTTGTCCTATGTAGTTTTCCACAATTGGATTTTGCTGACTGCACCACCATAGTGTTTCTTAACATATTCTTCAGTCCCCTGCCTCTCCTATAAATTGGTCGTACCCAATTGGTAGTAGATCTAAAGAATTGATTACATTCAAATTCAAAGTTTTAAAGTTTTAGAAAGAATACTATATAGAAGGTATTGTGTACCTTCCTCAGGAGACACATAATGTCTGGTTTCTCTCTGTCTATGATGCTGTGCCAAACTCCATTATTTCATTATAGGTTCATAAATAGTGATATTTTAATGCTATCATTCTTTTTTCATTTATTAGCTTGAATATTTCTATAGAGAGAAATTTCTGTCAACTATTTGGTTTCTCTGAGGTACAGTTTGTTTAGGAAGGCAGGATAAATGCTCTATGCTGTACCAATTTTCAGAAGAATGAATTGCTTTCTTAACATTCTCCAAAGGTGACCAACAATGTTTGCTTTTGATTTTTTTGTATCATTAAAAAAAAAATTGATGTGTTTCAATACATTGCAGTTATTATTCTTATCGTTACTCTAATGGCACCATTTTTGCCCAGGTGGGGACCTCTTTAACTGACTCCTGAGTCCTTTTGAGATAACCCTGTTGTTGTGTGCCGTTGAGTCAATTCCTACTCATAGTGACACTATATAACAGAGTAGAACTGCCCCACAGGATTTCCTAAGCTGTAATCTTTATGGGAGATCACCAGCTCTTTTCTCCTGTGGAGCCAGTGGGTGGGTTTGAACTGCCAATCTTTTGGTTAGCAGCCAAGCACTTAACCATTGAACCACCAGGGCTCCTTTGAGATAACGCTAAAACCAACAATCAAACCCATTGCCATCAAGTCAATTCTGACTCATAACGACCCTATAGGACAGAGTAGAACTGTACCATAGGGTTTCCAAGGAGTCACTGGTGGATTTAACTGCCGACTTTTTGGTCAGCAGCCAAGTTCTTAACCACTGTGCCCCCAGGGCTCGAGAGAGAGAGAGAGAGATAACCCTGGTAATCTTTAATAACCTCCTGACTTTCTGGTATGATAAAATAGCCAGGTCCATCTTGTGAAATGTGTATTTATTTTCAGTATAACTCTTTCTTTGTAGCTTATCTCAGCTTTTGACCATGTAAAGTAATCTATTTTCACTTTACCCATAGTCTAGTTGATTTACCGCCCAATTCTTTGCTCTCTAGTGCCATTTATTTTCTTTTTTAAGTAGAACCCATCTTGTTTACACACACAAAGGCAAACCAGTGTTCTAATGGATGGATAAAGAAAGAGGTTATTCCTATACTTTCCATTTTAACTAAACACAAATTTGAATATTTTGTGGTTGATAATGTAGAAATTACGAGATGTGTATTTTTGAGATCACAGTGATATGCCAACTAGAAATATTTCTGACACACTCAAGGGAGTTTTTTCTTTTTTTAATGAGCATAATGTAATATACCATGGCACTATAATATACTTACTCAGTTTCTGGCATTGAGAATGAACTTCATCTTGTGTTTTTGGCATATGTCTATTCTTTGCTATCATGAAATTATAGCAACAGTTTTGAAATGGAATCCAAGGAGTATTTAGAATAGGAGATGGACATTTAATATTTTCAACTAGTTTGATCTCTTTTTCAGTCTCATCTAAAAAAAAGAGTTAATGGTAAAAATTTTAATTTCAGACATAAATGTTAAATCCTGTTCATAGTCATTAGGGCTTGATTTGTAGGCAATATTCAGGAAGCCAAGAAGTAATGGCTGGTGATGCTTGTTCTCTGTTTATACTCAAATATAGCATAAACTTTTGGTGTTAAAACTGGCTTTCTGTAGGAAGAAAATTATTTGACACAATTTTCTTACCCCTGCTATGAAGTACAAGAGTATAAAAATGAGGTGCTACGAGGTTAAACGCAGTTTCTGTCTTCCTGCTCACCAAACGTCAAATACAAGTGGCCATCTTAGAGAAACTCTACAAACATATTAATAATAGGCACTTAACTATAACTTTGAAAATCCATTTTCAGGTTCTGGTCACTGACATCTTCTCTAATTTTAAAGGAATGCTTTAATGAAATACTTGATGTTTTTAATAAATAACTGCTTTAACCAAAGCAAACAGAACTATTGTCTAAAATCTGGCATCTCGAAAATCTGGTTATGGTCTTTTTTAGTTTATGAGAAGGCCATGCATTAAAAAAGATGTTAAGTATAGATATGCACTAGTCAAAATAAATCAAATTGATTTAATATGTAGTAGAGATCAGGATCTCCCCAGCTCACAACTCCCTTTTTCTGTGAAGTGCTGTCCTTTTCTTCTAACACTCTCCCTACTGAGCTATTTCTGCCACCCTGTAAAGTGGTGTTTTCTTTCTACCACAAACCTGCAAATGTGGGCCCTAGCAGCCAAAAAACCACCTTCCTCTGATTGAACTAGAGGTGGCATATCTGACTCAAGCTGAGTCTGTCAGATCCTAAGAATTTGAAAATTAGAATTCAGAGATAGTCAATTCATCTCTAGTCGCGGCTATAACCAAAAGCTTCAAGGCTGCCGTGTTCCACCTCAGGCAGAGAAAAGCAGAAAGTATATAAAGAGAAGAGTGCCAATCCACAGAGAGAACCAGAAATGATACGTGGAAGAGAGTATCACCAGGCTCCTGATTCCCTTTCAGTTCCTGATTCTTGTTCTCCATGAGGCTCAGCTTTATCCCCATTTGAGGGGTTCCAAATTTCCCTTTTGGCTCAAGCTGGCTGAAATTGGTTGCTGTGACTTGCAACCAAATGAGTCTTAACAATGGCCCAAAAGCAATGTTAGCTGTCGATAATAAGAATGATAAAGGAATTCCTACAAATATGTTTTCTATAAGAATATAAATACAATATATATACATATATGTATGTGTACATATACAAAATATATATGTATATATACATATATAAAATATATTTATATATGTATATATATGTACACATATATATCTTATATATGTATATATATAAATATATAAGGGAATATATATGTATATATAATAAAATAAAGCTGAGTAACAAAGAAACTTAAAACTAAAACGTCAGCTGACTTAAAACGACAAAACGTATCTAAAATAAATTAATGGCAAAAAATTAATATATAATAATTCCACTTGAATAAAAATTTTCACAATTGTTTTAAAAAGAACATGATTATAATTTCTTCATGATTCTAAAACCAGATTTTACATAAACGCTCCCTAAAAATGCTACTACTCATGAGATGATAGAAATTTAAGAATGAATATGTTTAAAATCAGCATACTTCCTGGATAGTAGCAAATAGCACCTGGTTGATTATCATTGCAATCAGATGTTTTCCAGAATCCGTCAGTGTCTAATATTACACAGTCTTCAAGTTGCTGGTTATTTTCAGCCCAGCGGCTAAATTGAAGACGTTTCCCATCCGACCAACCAAAGTTGAGTTCATCCTGTAAGCAGTGAAAACACATTTCAGGCGGTAATGCTTCCTGTTATTCCCCTGGTGTTATTTTGACCCTCATGACCAATCTAATAGGTCCCTGGGTGGCACAAATGGTTTGTTTGCATTTCACTACTAACCTAAATGTTGGTGGTTCAAACCCACCCAGCAGCACCAGGAAAGAAAGGCCTGGTGACCTGTTTCCATAAAGATTACAGCCATGAAAACCCTGTAGAGCACAGTTCTACTCTGTAACACATGGGGTCGCCATGAGTCAGAATCAACACAAAGGCAATGGGTCAATCTAATGACTTTTAATTTAATATTTAACACACACACAAAAAAATACTTATATAGTATTCACTTTGTGCCAGGCACAGTTCTAAGTGCTTTACAATTATTAACTTATTTAGTCTTCTTAACAACCACAGGAGAGAGGTACTATTATTAAGTCCATTTTACAGATATAGAAACTGAAGCTATGTTAACATGCACAACGCCACACAGCAGTTCTGGGATTCTAATCCAGGCGGTCAGGCCCTAGAACCCATACTTACAACCATTAGGCTATGATGCCTCACACATAGTTGGAACCACTGGTTGTTAGAAACCAGAAAGCTAAAATGGAATGAGGATCACTGTAATCACTGATAGGTTCTGGAGCTAGGACTATCTGGTTTTAAATCTTGGTTCAGCTACTTATTAGTTTCTGACCAGTGAGCATAGGGGCCCTGGTGGTGCAGTGGTTTAGAGGTCAGCTGTTGACCAAAAGGTTGGCAGTTTGAATCCACCAGCTGATCCTTGGATGTTCTATGGGGCAGTTCTACTCTGTCCTATAGGGTTACTGTGAGTTGGAATCAACTTGATGGCAAGGGTTTTTTTTTTTTTGGTTAGTGACCTTACCTCTCCAAGTTTCTATCACCTCATCTATTAAATGTGTATGACCCTTAACCTCATGGGGCTAGAATTAATGGGATAAATATGTAAATGTGTAACCCAGTGGCTGGCTAGCAAATAAAGAAGAGCTATATAAATGTTAGTTCCCTTCCTCTTAACCCCTAAGGCCTTGGGAATCTCACACCACTGTGTTCACATTTGTCTTCGGGGAGAAGCTTCTTCAGTTACTATATTCTATTGTGCTGTAGATGCGTGTGAATATCTGTCCTTACATCCTGACCAGGGCCTGAACCCCAACCCCCACACGCTTGTCTTGAGACAGGCTTTACAGAGTAGGTTCAGAAGTCCAGGGGATGGACTGAAGGACACAGGCCTATCTGAGCTCTCCCATGGTGCTGTGAGAGCACCAGGCCTTACACTCCAACTCTGGCCTGACTGACCCATGGAGCTAAGTTTTCCTGAAGCCCAAGGCAATTCTGCATCATTAGCGTACTTGGAATATTGAGCAAAGGCCATTCACGGTCTTCTTAGTGGACCACAAACAGCAAACACGGTCAATCCTCATCACTACTAGCTGCTTCATTCTGAACTATGCTCAGCCAGAATTCCAGGTGAAACCTTATTACCAGTGAATCCCTAAGCCACCATGACCCCAAATGCCAGGCCCTTTGGCCAAGCGACCTTGCCTGTACTCTCATTCAGTACTGCCCAACCTTTCTTACCCTTTGCTGTACTCCCACCAACCCCTGCCACTGGGCCTTTTGAACTTCCATTCCACTGCAGATAAATCACCACACACCCTCTATCTCTTTAAAAATACTAAATCTCTTTATTAATTTTATAAATGTCTCTTTACTAAATTCCTGGCCTTAATTGATCTTAATTAAAAGATGGCTTTTCCAAGGAATAATTTCCTTTCAGCACCCATAAGGGGAGGGTGTATGTTCTTCCATTCCTCAGATACCACAGGGGTGGCAGGTATTTTTATCTCCTCTAGCCATTTCCTTTGAGGGTTATACCCTTCTTACTGCTGTGAACTCCCAGATTCCTTGCCTCTCTCTGACATTCACTGAGGACTTGACCCCTTGCTTCTCTCTGATATTCTCTGATAATCTTGCTCTGTCCTCCTGGTCCTACCATCATTGACTTAGGGACATTTATGTTCATGTGATGACACCCAGCCAGGCCTTCTTAACGTCCTCAACTTCTTTGAGCTTTCACTTCTAAGTACTCAAGTGAACGAACCACTGTCATAGCCACACTACAGACTTTATATACCCCAGAACCACTGGCCCTCAGACACTGTAAACATGCCTTAGTTCAGGCCAACATCATTTCCTGCGTGAGTTTCTACAAGAAACTAACTGGTCTCCCTATCTCCAGACTGCTCCCTCCCTCCTTCACTCTTCATCCAGCATAATATTTATTAAGAAAAAATCTGATTTTGTTACTACCTCGTTAAAGATCTTTCAATACCTCCTCATTGCTTTTACTGTAAAGTTTTATTTGTCTATACTTATTCCAATAATTTAAGGCATCTTAAGAAGACACATAATAAATAGCTACACAGAATATATTAAAACTTAAGAATGAAAATCATTAAGTGGGCAAAAAAGACACAAAAGAGTAGATTCTCCATTTTGTCTTAAAATAGAAAAATAACTTGAAAGATAGATACCAAAATATTATTCCATATTTAGGTACTGGGATTATAGGTGATTTTAATTTTCTTCTTTTAATTTACTATACTTTATGAATTTTCCACGACAACAGTATTATTTTTCTTTCAAAAGGTCCCTGGTGAACTGGCATGATCTGGGGGTAAGTTTTAGGATATTCAGAGGCTCAGAGAGACTATTCTTCAAGCAATTGCTAAATACTACTTCTTTTTATTGAGCTGGTAAATGCTGGTAGTAAGCACCTCAAGTTTTTTCAAAGATAATATTTATTTCTGAATCTATCTGAAGTTTTTAGATTCATTATCCAGTTCATTTCTGGGTTTGTGTGAGGACTATGTTGTCTTTAAGCATATTTTGTCCGTACATCTTGGTATAATGGATGATATACATCTTGGTATATACATGATATAGTTTGCTTCATAACAGAAGGGATTCTTCTCTCCTACTCTGCCAATTACCCACTCTTCAAGACTAGGTTAGGAATACTGGTCTAAATGACATTCACCTAACTAGGTCTGTACCAGTTGTTACAGCACAACTGCAGAGAACAATCTATGTAAATAGCACCCCCACTCAGTATATAATGTGTGCATTCTTATAGGGCAGCCCTTCAATGCATCTCAGTTGGGCAAAGTGTCAAATTATTACATAGAAGGCTGAGAAAAGTAGCAAAAATGACCTACAATGCCAAGAGAAATGTTGTTTTTGTTGTTATTTGCTGTGGAGTCTATTCAGACTCATGGCAACCCCATGTGTGCAGAGTAGAACTGCTCCAGAGGGTTCTCAAAGGTGCGACCTTTCAGAAGCAGATCATTGGGCCTATCTTCTGAGGTGCCTCTGGGTGGGTTCGAACTGCCAACCTTTCGATTAGTAGTTGAATGCTTAACTGTGCCACCTAGGGACTCACCAAGAGGAAACCTAGAGCTTTATAAAAAAAAAAAATTATCTAGTTAATTATACTCAAAGCTTCAGTAGCATAAATATTCCTGTTCATGTTGCCTAATTAGTGTTAAAGAATTAATAAGAGGATAGAGCATTCTTTGCCGAGCTATAAGATGAATAATAAGTACCAGAGACATCTATCCAGGATCAGGGTTTGAGACGTGGTGAAACACTATTCTAATCCCTTTTCAGAGAGGGTTAATTTCACTCTGCTGATTCTGAAACGGATGAAAAGACCTCTTCAACACAAACCACTGTTTCCTGAACTCCCAAGTCCATCTAATTTTTTAATTCTTCCCTTCTTCTCATCTGTCCATTGGTTGAAAAGATATGCCAGCTCAGCCTTTCATCAGAATAAATAAAAAGAAGTGCTCAAATACATACGTCCACCAGAGCTTTTTCTTCATCTAAAAAATAAAGCAACAGATCTTTCAATAATGGAAAGATAGTTGCTACTAAAACCCATTAGCTCATGAAATGCACTTACTGCAGTAAGATTTTAAGATCTCTGGTTTCTTATAGTCTGGTATGAGATGCTAAGCACAATGAAAAATGTCACATCTTATCACCCAATGCTGGCAGTTGGGACTGAAAACTTACATCTTGACTGAAGAGTCCAATCCATAAAGAAGAGTTTCGAAGGACAGCCTGCACGGTCAAGAACGCCTGCTGGTAGGGGTCGGTGATGCTCACCAGGTGCATGTTATATTTTAGACATTCCTTTAGTGCGTCGTACCAAGTCAGTGTCTTTGGGATTATTTTATACAGATTGTTTAGATACTTTACAGTTTCTGAAGTATTCTGCAAGGTCTGTCTGCTTTCGATTTCTGTATGTTAAAGCAAAATTAACAAACAACCACAACAATAACAACAACAAAATAAACAACTTTATTCTGTAAATTCTGAGAATTTTTTTTCAAATTTCTGCCCATACCAATCTACTTTAGATATTTATCTACCTATGTATTTATTTATTTTAGGTCTTGGGTGAGAGAACTACGTATACCTTGTTGTAAAATGCCTGAGCCTCAATATTTGTCTTCTAAAATTAGAACAAAATTCTACTTAATTGGTCTGATTTGGAAAGGAGGAAAGCTGTAATTAAAAATAGGCTGCCATTCCAAACCCACTGTCATTGAGGGAATTCTGATACATAACGACCCTATAGGATAAGGTAGAACTGCCCAGTAGGGTTTCCAAGGCTATAAACCTTTATGGAAGCAGACTGCCACATCTTTCTCCCTGGGAGTGGCTGGTGGGTTTAAACCATTGACCTTTCAATTAGCAGCTGAGCACTTTAACCACTGTATCACCATGGCTCGCTTAGCCTACCATAGATTACAATTTTAGGTTGGTGCCAAATACATCCTTTGTTTCAACTGCTTCTACAAATGAAGGTGTGAGGTGTCTCCTTACAAAGCTGACATCTGGGAGAGCTAACATGAAAAATGTGCTAAATCACCCATAACAAAAAAAACCAAACCCACTGCCACTGAGTCGATTCCAACTCATAGTGATTCTATAGGACAGAGTAGAACTGCCCCATAGGGTTTCCAAGGAGCACCTGGTGGATTTGAACTGCTGACCTTTCAGTTAGCAGCTGTAGCTCTTAACCACTAAGCCACCAGGGTTTCCAACCACCCATAAAAGTGTATATCTGAATTTACTGATTTACAGTACTTCTCCGTAAGGCAGCTACTAAAAATTGTAGGACAAATGGGTAAATATTAATTTAGCAAAAAAAGTTCTTCAAAAGTACTTGGAGCACTCAGACTCTGGGATTACAGTTTTAAAAAATTATCTATCTATATACACACATATGTATATATGGAGCACCAGTGATGAAGTGATTAAAGCAATCGACTGCTAACCGAAAGGTTGGCAGTTCAAAATCACCAGCTCCTCTGAGGGAGGAAGATGTGGCAGCCAGCTTCCATAGAGATTTATAGCCTTGGAAACCCTATGAGGTTGCTATGAGTTGGAATCAATGGCAGTGGGCAAGTACATGGCATTGGGTACATGGCATTGACCTGCAAGATGTCTTTTCTGTTCATTGTTCTAAGAACATCCTAGGCTTCTGCCTGCTCTGGGTCTTTGCATATATCATGTCTTTCCATTGATTCTTGTTGAATCCTCACTGATTAACTATTGCCATATCTATGCAGCCCATAATTGTCCCTTCTTCTGCTCTTCAGAACTTTCAAAGCATGTATCTATTGTCACTGAGGGCTGCTCCATGTCTTGTAGTGATATCTGTAGTGGTCTCCTCTCATTACCCAGCTCCTTAAGGACCATGTGCTGAACATCATTTTATTCCCCCAAAGCATTTAGCATTGTTTATTGACCACTGTGGGGGCTTAGTTAGACCTTCTTGAACAATTGTTGACTTTTTGGTAGGGTTGGAGTAAAGGGTTCAAGCCTTAATAAACAGTCATTCCTTCATAATCAAAAGTACTTTGTCCCCAGGTGTCACTGTAAGTCCTTGGTAAGCCAGTCAGTCAAGCATCTTTCCAGTTACAGCCATTCTAAGGCTACTTGAAGCTTTCACAACCCCTAGCTGTTTTTAGAACTCTACTTTTTAAAAATTTGGTATGACATATTTTTAAAACTAAAGTCAACTTTTTTTTTTAAGTAATTGGAATATCTATAAAGGTTCTTATTACATAACAAAGTTTTTTAAAAAATGTTAAAAACTCATTGTGACCCATGAGAAATAATTTAATACTTTAAAAAATCTTTTGGAAGTATGAATGACTCCTATTTTAAAGTATGCATTTTACTTTTATTCAGATTATAGGAAGGCATAGTGATCTATTTATAATGCTTCACCTTTTTTTTTTTTTTTAAATCTTTTCCCATTTTTAAAATTGTGCTTTAGATGAAGGTTTACAGAGCAAATTAGTTTCTCATTAAACAATTAATACACATATTATTTTGTGACATTGGTTGCGAACCCCACGGCATGTCAACACTCTCCCCTTCTCAGCTTTGTGTTCCCCGTTACCAGCTTTCCTGTCCCCTCTTGCCTTCTAGTCCTTGCCCCTGGGCTAGTGTGCCCACTTAGTCTCATTTTGTTTTATGGCCCTGTCTAATCTTGGGCTGACAGGTGAACCTTAGGAGTAATTTCAGTACTGCATTAAAAGGGTGTCCAGGGGCTGTGCTCTTAGGGTTTCTCCAGTCTCTGTCAGACGAGTAAGTCTGGTCTTTTTTTGTGAGTTAGAATTTTGTGCTACATTTTTCTCCAGCTCTGTCCAGGACCGTCTATTTTGATCCCTGTCAGAGCAGTCGGTGGGGATAGCCAGGCACTATCTAGCTGTGCTGGACTCAGTCTGGTGGAGGTTCTGGTAGTTATCGTCTGTTAGTCCTTTGGACTCATCTTTGCCTGGTGTCTTTGATTTTCTTCATTCTCCCTTACTCCAGATGGGGTGGGACCAGTGGAGTATCTTAGATGGGCATACACAAGCTTTTAAGACCCAAGACACTACTCACCAAAGTAGAATGTAGAACATTTTCTTTATAAACTATGTCAATTGAGCTAGTTATTCCCCACAACAATGGTTCCCAGCCCTTAGCTCAGTAAGTCAGTCCCTCAGGGAGTTTAGATGTGTCTATAAAGCTTCCGTGACCTTGCCTTGGTCAAGCTGTGCTGACTTCCCCAGTATTGTGTACTGTCGTATCTTTTATCAAAGTTACCGCTTATCTATTGTCTAGTTAGTGCTTTTCCCTCCCCATGCCTTCCCTCCCTCATAACCATCAAAGATTGTTTCTTTCTGTCACAACCTTTTTTTAAGTGCTAAATGTAACAATGAATCTTAACACTGAACTAAATTAAAAAAATAAGGTTCCTCACTCCCTCGCCCATGATACAAAGTAAAATCTGAAAAATGCTAAGAGTACAAAAGAGAACAAAAATCAACCATAACTTGCTATCAATAGACAACTACTATTTGCATATCCCATCAGACACTTAATTTTGATATTTAATTAACTACCGCAATGATACTTGAAAAAAAATCACATTCCGCTTGGGATAATCTGACTCACTGAGCCAATTTGCATTTAACCAAGCTAAAATTTTACAAAGGGCTACGTAATTACAAATTAATGTGAATTCATTTATAAGATTTTTCAGAAGAAGAACTATACATATCTAACAGCATAAAGTACCATAATTAACAAGGCAATAATTTATACCTGAATACTTCTGACAGAGAGACATAGTGTAATGTTCATTGCAGGAAGTAAAATTCCATGTCCCGGTAAAAGGTGACTTTGGAAGGTTGAGTATTAGAGCACAGTCATAGTAGGACTCTTCTTCAAAAATCTAAAGAAAAAGGCAAATATATAAAAGGAATCATAAAACAGTCTGAAGATCCTATCATGAGAACTATAATCAGATTGGATTTTTCTTCCTGCAAAAAAATTCCATGAAGGAGCTGACCTTGAAATTACTAAGAAAACCCTGATAAACTTTCAAAGATGGGAAAGGGCAATTACCTTTAGAGATTACAAAACAAAAACTGGCAATGTTAATAGATACAACTCAAAACAGATAAAGAAAAACTGTTAGAATAAAGAAAAAAAAAAAAAAACCACAGCTTTAGTAATATTTAATAAGGAGCCCTGGTGACAAAATGGTTAACATTATTGACTGCTAACCAATAGGTTGGTGGTTTAAAATCACCAGCCACTCCACAGGAGAAAGACATGGCAGTCTGCTTGCATAGAGATTTACAGCCTTGGAAACCCTATGGGGTCGCCATGAGTTGGAATCAACTTGATGGCAGTGGGTTTGTTTTTTTTGGTTTTTAGTAATATTTAACACTCTGCTCTCAGTCTTGACAGTTCAAGTAACCAAAAAAGTAATGATTATTAATTCAGTTCTATTACCACCACCAAGCCCATTGCCATTGCCAATTCTGGCTCATAGCAATCCCATAGGACAGAGTAGAACTGCCCCATAGGGATTCCAAGGAAGAACCGGTGGATTTGAACTGCCAGTCTTTTTGTTAGCAGCCGTAGCCCTTAACCGCTACGCCACCAGGGTTTCCTCAGTTCTTTTAGATGTATGTGAACTTTTTATAATGATAAACTACGTACTACACAAGAGAGTACACCTTAAAGCTTTGACCCTATCCTAGCCACTATAAAAACTTCTAGAAATTAAAAAAAAATGTATCTAGATTTCATTCTCTGATCTAAAATCTGTAATACTAGAAATAAAAATTTAATTCAAAGTATATTGTTCCTATATTTTCTGTATGTCTGAAACATATCACACATGAAAAGAAAGTGAAAGAGGTAACTCAGAGAAATAAGGATCACTGTTATTTACAGATTACGATGACCTAATTAGGAAACCCAATAAAATCTAATAAAAAATTCTGAGAAGTAGTAAGAACTTTTAGTAAGATGGATGCCTATGAAATATGCATATAAAAAAATCCCTAAACCTTTCCTGTGCAGGTTTGGTTCCAGACCACCACAATAAGGTGAGAATTGCAATAAAGCAAGTTACATGATTTTTGTTTGTTTACAAATGCATATAAAAATTATGTTTACACTATACTGTAGTCTACTAAATGTGCAATAGCATTTTAGCTAAAAAAGAAAAAAACTATGTGCATACCATAATTTCCCCCACACGTCTGTCAATTTGTCATACTGCGGGGGCTTGTGTGTTGCTGTGATGCTAGAAGCTATGCCACCGGTATTCAAATACCAGCAGGGTCACCCATGGTGGATAGGTTTCAGCTGAGCTTCCAGACTAAGACAGACTAGGAAGAAGGACCCAATGGTGTACTTCTGAAAAGAATTACCCAGTGAAAACTTTATGAATAGCAGTAGAACACTGTCTGATATAGTACATAAAGATAGATATCCTAGGCATTAGTGGGCTGAAATGGACTGGTATTGGTCACTTTGAATTGGACAATCATACGGTCTACTAGGCCGGGAATGACAACTTGAAGAGGAATGGCATTGCATTCACCGTCAAAAAGAACATTTAAAGATCTATCCTGAAGTACAAGGCTGTCAGTGATAGGATAATATTCATACACCTACAAGGAAGACCAGTTAATATGACTATTATTCAAATTTATGCACCAACCACTAAGGCCAAAGATGAAGAAATTGAAGATTTTTACCAACTTCGGCAGTCTAAAATTGATCTAATATGCAATTGTGCTCATAAGGAATCTGTACATGGATCAACAGGCAGTTGTTTGAACAGCACAAGGGAATACTGCATGGTTTAAAGTCAGGAAAGGTGTGCACCAGAGTTGTATCCTTTCACCATACCTATTTAAGCTGTATGCCGAGCAAACAATCTGAGAAGGTGGACTATATGAAGAAAAACAGGGCATCAGGATTGGAGGAAGACTCATTAACAACCTGTGTTATGCAGATGACACAACCTTGCTTGCTGAAAGTGAAGAGGACTTGAAGCACTTACTGACGAACATCAAAGACTAAGCCTTCAGTATGGATTACACCTCAACATAAAGAAAGCAAAAATCCTCACAACTGGACCAATAAGCAACATCATGATAAATGGAGAAAGGACTGAGGTTGTCAAGGACTCATCAGCACCCATGGAAGTAGCAGTCAAGAAATGAAAAGATGCATTGCATTGGGCAAACTGGCTTCAAAAGACCTCTTTATAAGTGTTGAAAAGCAAAGATGTCACCTTGAGGACTAAGCTGCACCTGACCGAAGCCATGGTGTTTTCAATTGCGTCATACACATGCGAAAGCTGGACGATGAATAAGGAAGACCAAAGAAGAAACGACGCCTTTGAATTGTGGTGTTGGAGAAGAATCCTGAATATACCACGGAATGCTAAAAGAACAAACGAATCTGTCTTGGAAGAAGTACAACCAGAATGCTCCTCAGAAGCAAGGATAGCAAGGTTATGTCTCACATACTTTGGACATGTTATCAGGAGGAATCAGTCCCTGGAGAAGGACATCATGCTTGGTAAAGTAGAGGGTCAGCAAAAAAGAGGAAGACCCTCAATAAGATGGACTGATGCAGTGGCTGCAACAATGGGCTCAAGCATAGCAAAAATTGTGAGGCTGGCACAGGACCGGGCAGTATTTCGTTCTGTAGTACATTCTGTCGCTGTGAGTCGGAGCTGACTTACAACAACAACAACACACCAAAATTTTAAAATACTTTATTGCTAAAAAAGCCAACCATCATCTAAGCCTTTCATGAGTTGTAATCTTTTTGCTGGTGGAGGGTCTTGCCTCAGTGTTGATGGGTGCTGACTGATAAGGGTGGTGGTTGCTGAAGGTTGGGGTGGCTGTGGCAATTTCTTAAAATAAAGACGATAATGAAGTTTGCCACATCAATTGACCCTTCCTTTCATGAAAGATTTCTCTGTAGCATGCAATGCTGTTTGACAGCATTTAACCCACAATAGAACTTCTTTCAAAAAAGGAGTTAATCCTTTCAAACTCTACGGCTGCTTTATCAACTAAGTTTATATAATATTCTAAATCCTTTGTCATTTCAACAATGTTCAACAATGTTCAACAGGAGTAGATTCCATCTCAAGACACCACACTTCTTTGCTTATCCATAAGGAGCAACTCCTCATCTGTTAAAGTTTATCATGAGATCACAGCAATTCAATTACATCTTCAGGCTCCAATTCTAATTCCAGTTCTCTTGCTATTTCCACTGCAGTTACTTTCTCCACTGAAGTCTTGAACCCCTCAAAGTCATCCATGAGGGTTAGAATTAACTACTTTCAAACTCCTGTTAATATTGATATTTTGATCTCCTTCCATGAATCCTTTTTTTTTTTCCATGAATCACAAATGTTCTTAATAGCGTTGTCTTAATGAAACCTTTCCAGAAGGTTTTCAATTTACTTTGCCCAGATCCATCAGAGAAATCAGTATCTATGGTAGTTATACCCTTACAAAATGTATTTCTTAAATAATAAGACTGGAAAGTCAAAATTATTCCTTGATCCATGAGCTATAGAATGGATGTTGTGTTACCAGGCATGAAAACATTAATCTCCTTGTACATCTCCATCGCAGCTCTTGGGTGACCAGGTGCATTGTCAATGAGCAGTAATATTTTGAAAGGAATCTTTTTTTTTTTTTTCCCATGAAACCTTTCCAGAAGGTTTTCAATTTACTTTGCCCAGATCCATCAGAGGAATCAGTATCTATGGTAGTTATACCCTTACAAAATGTATTTCTTAAATAATAAGACTGGAAAGTCAAAATTATTCCTTGATCCATGAGCTATAGAATGGATGTTGTGTTACCAGGCATGAAAACATTAATCTCCTTGTACATCTCCATCGCAGCTCTTAGGTGACCAGGTGCATTGTCAATGAGCAGTAATATTTTGAAAGGAATCTTTTTTTTTTTTTTTCCCTGAGCAGTAGGTCTCAGCAGTGGGCTTAAAATATTCAGTAAACCATGCTGTAAACAGATGTGCTGTCATCCAGGCTTTGTTATTCCATTTATAGAGCATAGGCAGAATAGATTTAGTGTAATTGTGCTTTAAGTGAAAGTTTACAGTTCAAGTCAGTTTCTCATACAAAAACTTATACACACATTGTTATGTGACCCTAGTTGCTCTCCCTACAATGTGACAACACACTCTTCCTCTCCACCATGTATTTCCCGTGTCCATTCAACCAGCTCCTGTCCCCCTCTGCATTCTCCTCTCACCTGCAGACAGGAGCTACCCAGATAGTCTCATGTGTCTACTTGAGCTAAGAAGCACTCTCCTCACCACTATCATTTTATGTCTCAGAGTCTGGTGTAATCTTTGTCTGAAGAGTTGGCTTCAGGAATGGTTTTAGTTCTGGGCTAACAGAGAGTCCAGGGGCCATGTCCTCTGGGGTTCCTCCAGTCTCAGTCAGACCATTAAGTCTGGTCTTTTTACTAGAATCTGAGTTCTGCATCCCACTTTTCTCTTGTTCCATCAGGGATTCTCTGTTGTGTTCCCTGTCAGGGTGGTCATTGGTGGTAGCCAGGCACCATCTAGTTCTTCCAGTCTCAGGCTGATGGTGTCTCTGGTTTAGGTGGCCGTTTCTGTCTCTTGGGCTCATATTCTCCTTGTGCCTTTGGTGTTCTTCAATCTCCTTTTGAAGTTTGGTGTAATTCTTAAGGACCCTAGGATTTTTGGAGTGGTAAATGAGCATTGGCTTCACCTTAAAGTCACTGGCTGCATTAGCCCCTAACAAAAGAGTCAGCCTTTCCTTTGAAGCTTTGAAGCCAGACATTGGCTTCTCTCTATCTATGAAAGTCCTAACTGGCATTTTCTTCCAATATAAGGCTGTTTCATCTACATGAAAAATCTGTTGTTCAGCATAGCAATCTTCAACAATTATCTTAGCTAGAGCTTGTGGATAACTTGCTGCAGCTTCTATATTAGCACTTGCTGTTTCACCTTGTACTTTTATGTTATCAAGATGGCTTTTTTCCTTAAACCTCATGAGCCAACCTCTGCTAGATTCAAATTTTTCTTCTGCAGCTTCCTTACCTCTCTCAGCCTTCATTAAATTAAAGAGAGTTAGGCCCTTGCTCTGGATTAGGCTTTGGCTTAAGGGAATGTTCTGGCTGGTTTGATTTTCTATCCAGACCAGTAAAACTTTCTCCATGTCAGCAATAAGGCTGCTTCACTTTCTTATTATTCCTGTGTTCACTGGAGTAGCACTTTGAATTTCCTTCCAGAACTTTTCCTTTGCATTCACAACTTGGCTAACTGTTGGGCGCAAGAGGCCTAGCTTTCGGCCTATCACGGTTTTTGACATGCATTCCTCACTAAGCTTAATCATTACTAGCTTTTGATTTAAAGTGAAAGGAGTGCAACTTTTCCTTTCACTTGAGCACTTAGAGGGTATTGGAGGGTTATTAACTGGCCTAATTTCAATAGTGTTGAGCCCCAAGCAGAGGGAAAGAGACGGGGAGCAGTCAGAACACGCACATTTATTAAGTTAGCCGTCTTACATGGGCACGGTTTGTGGCACCCCAAAACAATTACAATAGCAACATCAAAGACCACTGATCACAGATCATCATAACAAATAATAATGAAAAAGTTTGAAATACTGTGAAAATTACCAAAATGTGACACAGAGACATGAAGTGAGTACATGCAGTTGGAAAAATGGTGCTGACAGACTTGCTCGACATAGGGTTGCCACAAATCTTCAGTTTATAGAAAACGTAATATCTGTGAAGCTTGATAAAGCGAAGAGTGATAAAATGAGTTATGCCTGTGTATCAGTAAGAAAATGAAGGAAAAGCTGACACTCAAGATCAATAAGAAATAGAATACCTATAAAACTTCGCTGAGTGATCTCAATAAAGATGTGAATAACCAGTGATATACTACGCCATATTCCTGAATTGGAAGATTAATAAGATGTCAACTCACCCTAAAATTTAGTAAAATTCTCCTCAGGATTTTAAAAGTTTAACTGTTCTGGTTGAAAAACTGGCTAAATAACCCTAATGTTTGTTTGGAAGAAAGGACAAGCACAGCTAAAAATATTTTTATATTTGGTCAAAATCCTATGGTAACAGATTTGGATGTTGTGTTACCAGGCATGAAAACATTAATCTCCTTGTACATCTCCATCACAGCTCTTGGGTGACCAGGTGCATTGTCAATGAGCAGTAATATTTTGAAAGGAATCTTTTTTTTTTTTTTTCCTGAGCAGTAGGTCAATGGGTGTTAGTCCATGCTTTCACAGGTTGTGAAATAAGTGCTATGCAATTTGATGCTGCTGTGAAAAACGAGGGCATCAAACGAAGTCTGGGTAAGCCCTTGTTCTTTTTTTTTTGGTAAAAGATTTATTGAGATATAATTTATAGTCCATACAATGCACCCATTTAAGATACAATTCAATACTCTTTAGCAGAGCTTCAAACTCATTCAAAATGGTCCAGTAATTGCCATCGTAAGCAAGGGCTGCATAAGTGTTACACTGCAACCAAATCTGTTACCATGGGATTTTGACCAGAGCAGGAAACAAACAACTGTACCCTGTTAAAGACGGCAGCCCATCACACAGCTTTGAATGTACGTCGCTCTCCACAGTCTGGCCATTAATGTCGCTCTTCAAAAGTCCTGCCACACTCTTTCCTCCTGAAAGTTTCAGGAGCCAGATGCAGAAGACTGGGTTATTGGCAGGACATGTTTTTAAACCAGTCAGCCGCCATCTTTGAGCAGGGAACAGCTGTTTGTTTCCTACCCATTGCCATTGAGTCAATTCCAACTTACAGCAACCCCATAAGACAGAGTAGAACTGCCTCATAGGGTTTCCAAGGAGTGACTGGTAGATTTGAACTGCCAACCTTCTGGTTAGCAGCCAAACTCTTAACAACTGTACCACCAGGGCATCAGTCAAAATCCCGCAGCAACAGAGTTGGTTGCTATGCAATGCATAAGTGGTCCTTGTTTATGATGGCAGTTACTGAATCATTTTGAACTGGTTCAAAGCCCTGCTTTTTAGTATATTCACAGAGTTCTACAACCACCATCCCAATCAATTTTAGAACATTTCACTATGTAAAAAAGAAACCCATACTCTTTAGCTATCACCTCCCAATCCCTTCAGCCTTCCCAGCCCCTGGAAACCACTAATCTACTTTCTATATCTATAGATTTTCCCTCTGGGCATTTCATATAAATTCATATAAATAGAATCACACAATTAATCCTTGTTCTTAATCCAGTAATTTACAGCAGACTTGGGTATTTCACAGAGCTATAAAGATTTAAAAAAAAACAAAAAAAAACCACTTACATTTCCTGGTATTCTCAACTTCCGCCCAATCAATAATGGGTGGAAGTTACTGTATGTCAGCTCTTTGTTATCTGTCCATTTCTGCATCCTTTCATAGGCCTTCCAGCGCAATCCAATCCATAAAGTAGCTTCCATATCCGGAAGCAAGGATGTAATAAAGTCTGTTGGAAAAAGATTTTTTTTTTAAGCATTTGACTGATTCAAATTAAATATATACCAAAAATGTCAATGGTTATTTCTTGCTTATCTATCAGGAATAGTCTCTTGGTCTGTAAGTAGATCTGGACTGTAAAAAGTAGTTTAATAAGATTATTTTTATATGTTACTTTCCCACAGCTTCTCATAAGGAACTTGGCCCAAGATCAGAATATAATGTTTCCAAAACAAGTCTGTTACCTTGTTCAGTCTGGCTCAATACTGAAGGCAGTGTGCCACCATGGGCGTGACAAGTGTCGCTTGCTTGAGAAAATGTAAGAGACATGGGTTTGATCTTTAGAAAACACTGCAAACAAAGAACACACATGAAGCATAAGACTCCAGACATGAGAAACCTCAAACAGGAAGTAAATGCCTCATTTTTAGAGAGCTACTAATTTTCAGCCTGTGAGATGCAGTAATTTACAAAGAAGTACCATAATAATGCAGGTGTACACTCGCCAGTTAAATAACTGCAGAGTGGTGTTCAAACAACTATTACTATTTTCTAAATCTCCTATTTGTTGAGTACTTCCTCTGTGCTAAGCAGTTTGCATAGTATTATCTCATTTAATTCTCCCAACATATTTGAACCATAAGTGAAACGGTTATATAAGGTTAGCATCTGGACTCTGTTCCATCTGATTTCAACATCTGTGCTCTTATTCATCACCTCGGAACATCAAAAACCACCTTTCAAAGAAATTATGCCCCCCTCTCTTGGCAGGATATTTTAATTCAAATTTACATCAATTTTTAATGTAAACTAACATAGTCCAGTACCTTAGGAAGAAAAAGATTGTCCTAATTTTAAAAAGTCAAAGGACACCACTAATATTTTATCTTTACTATGGATATTTTTAGCTGTCAGACATCTCTTTCTTTCTCTTTATGACATTATGATCACTTTGGTGTGGGACAGTATGCTTCAAATTATGTTCTTTGAGATTTTCTACAAGATGTTTTAGATATTTTACTTACTCAAGATGTTCTATAGTCAAATAAATTTGAGACATGCTGGATTACATAAAGTGAATTAGGCTTCCTTATTACATATCTCTCCTTGGCAAACTGTGGCAGAAATTGCTGCTTCCCTACCTATCTCCACCTCTTCCTTCCTAATAGAATCTTTATATAATTATGGATGGAAATATGTTCCGCTGAGAAATATTTCTCAGCTTCCTTACAGATATGAGTGGCCAATGAGATGTAAACAATATCACTGGGTGGGGCTTCAAGAAAAGATCCTTAGCACACCTGAACTTGATATTAAGGATCACAGAGCAGAAAGACAAAAGCAGCCTGGTTTTGGAGACTTCTTGCAGCTTCCATACCAGCCACAGCCAGCTTACCTTCAGACTTCTTTAATGTGAGAGAAGAAGCATTTTAACATACAATAGCATCTTCTGTTTTTAGCAGCCAAATGCAATGCCTCACAGATACATCTACCAGTATAGATTATGCATCTCAAAGAGGCAGATACGACTGCAGCATTTCCCAAAACTGTTTATTCATAAAAACCCCTTGGAGGCAAGATTAATGATTAACATTTTGTATTATATGCATATTCCCTGAAAAGTAGTTTGAGAAATGCTGGTCTAATTTGATTGGCAAATGTTGCTTGGATGATTCCCTTGAGGGGAAAAAGAAAACTCAGCCAAAAATTAAATCAATTTCCGACATGCCATAGAAATGTTATTAGTTCTCATCAAGTCAACTTCAACTCAGGAGACCCCATCTATGCAGAGTAAAACTGCTTCATAGAGTTTCAAGGCTGTAATTTTTCAGAAGCAGATCACCAAGCTATCTTCCAAGGTGTCTCTGGGTGAGTTTGAACAGCCAACCTTTTGGCTAGAAGTCAAGCACTTAACATTTATACCATTAGGGACTTTTGTCATAGAAATAGTCCTGATTATTCAATGTACTACTATCCACTGAAAGATCAACTTCAAAAATTTAAGTGCTAGTAGCAACAAAATAAAAACACTGTTGTTGTTATAAGCAACAGAATAGAAACACCTACAGGCATGACTAATTTGAGAGTTAACTTCTGATACCACCCATGGTTTCTCGCAATGCAGAGGACTAGGTGGGGTGTTTAAATATGCAGAGTCCATCTTAGTGAAGTTATCTGATGGGGTACTATTCTGTCATCAGTCATACAACTTTCATGAAAGTAATCATCATTTGCACAATGTTGCAATTCGCTTTTTACCTTATTCTGAAAAGGAATCCAATCCCCAGAACACTGTACTTTAGCTGCAGATTCTGGACTATATTTCTCTAATGAAGATACATTATATTTTTCACATATGAAGGGTAACTTGGTATTACAATCTGCTGGCTTATTTAAATCTGAGAAATAAAAAAGCAGGATTACTGTGGTGAGAATTTTTCATTCTGCACATTTTAAAAACAGTTCAGTAGTAAAGAAAGGTGCTTTAAGTCAATCTCTCCCAAATGGTTAAAATACATTCTTTTTCTTCTCTGGCTATTTTTGTGTTCCATTATTATTTATATCAGTAGGTTAAAGTATACCAGTATTGCCTATAAAATGTACACATTCAATACAACTATCATACCACCTGAAGAGTGATGGGAGGAAGTAGGAAGAAAGGTGAAGAGGAAGGCTAACAAGGGAGAAAGGAATTTAAACTATATTTTAGAGCTTTTTTTTTTTAGAGCTGCTGCTTGTTATCTTTGCAAATTTGTTTATATACTTATTAATTATGAAAGTAGTAAGTTTTATTTCTAAGTAGCCATTTTAAGATAAAAGACATCAAACATTGAAAATGAAAAGCATCTTTGTTTGCATTTGGAATTTGAGCTATTGTCATTAAAAACAAATCAGAATAAGATCAAACTACCAAACATATAGTCAAAAGGGAAACAAGACTAAGTGGTCAAACTTGACATTGGCCTATTACATAATCAGCATGAAAGGATGTAGAATTAACTTTACCTCTGAGCCAAGTCTTGGCAGATATGTACAAGCATTCCTCTCCAGACGTCACAGGAAAGTGATACCATGGGCGACGTGAGCTGAAACAAAAGAAGACATTTGGCAACTTGTAATGTATTCAGATGTTCCATTCAATTTTTTAAGGGAAGTGATTTTAATTCCCAATTTAATGTTAATGTCATTATTTTATACCGCTTTTTTCTTGACACCAGTGTACAAAACGACTTGGTTTCTTTAGTGTCGGCACTTTATGGATTAGTGTTCACAACTATTTAACCATTCAAAAATAGTAATCCATTTAGTAAAAGGGAAACTGGGTCTGCTTCTTTTAAATGATAGCTTCATAAAGGCAGCATCAATAATGTCACATACTATATAAAAGGATGATCTGGTAGCTGCTCAGTAGTTCTCACCCACCACTTCTGCTCATCACCAGCGATCTGAAAAACAAACCGAACTTCCTTATATGTGTTGAGTTTTCTAGGAGAGTTCTGATTTAAATACCCGGTCTCATTGTACCACAATCAGTAAAATTTCCAGATACTTCATTACTTTGGCCTCCAAATTATAAGAAACCAGGACCTTTCACCAAAAAAGTAGTTTGAAAACTCTTTGCATATTCACAAATCCTATTCAGATACAGAAAATATGTTTTCCACAACTTTGGGCATATGGTAATTGGACTAATACCTTAATTAGGCATATATCAATGTCCTATTGCAGTTAAGTATAAATTTAAAAATACACCAATTATTTTTCCTCAAAAAAAAAAAAAGCTATTTTGCAAGGAAAAAAACAAAGGTAGTATTAATAGTGGTGGTTCCGTGGTAGAATTCTTGCCTTTCATGCAGGAGACATAGGTTCAATTCCTGACAAATGCACTTCAAGCACAGCCACTGCTCATCTGTCAATGGAAGCTTGTGTGTTGCTATGATTCTGAACAGGTTTCAGCAGAGCTTCCAGACTAAGACAGACTAGGAAGAAAGGCCTGGTGATCTACTTTCAAAAACTAGTTAATGAAAACCTTATGGATCACAACAATCTGATCCTGTTGTGCAGGGGGTCACCGTGAGCTGCGCAGCTAACACCTGACTCAACGGCAGCTAACGACAACGACATTAATAGAAACAGAAGCTCAAGTTAACTATAAAGTTAACATTTAGTAAAAAATGTGACAAATAATTAGGATCATTTATATTCTTTCCTAAGTATCATCACATAAATTGACATTTATTAGTAATCTTGAATATTTTAAAACACTAAGCATTCTATATTAATTTTTCTAACATGGAACAAATCTTATTTTCGAGGAACATTTAACTTTTGTAGATTTTGGCAGGGTTTTCTGAAATAGTTTTTAATGGAATAAATATAAAAATTAGAAAAAGATTTTTAAATGGATTCTTTTAAATTACATTTGCTATTTTGTTTCTGATGGCTTTTAGTCCTGCAAAGGATGTTACAGTAGCAAGAAAGCTGTGATTGCTAGCACAGTACAGGATGGCTTCTTCGTAGCTTAAGTGAGGATCAGCAACAAACCAATATTCACTCCCTTCAATTACAACTGGAGGTCCATGAATTCCAGCACGCTCTACGGAAGAAAAGGAAGGAGAATATGAGTTATGCAAGCCAAACCAAAGTGCACCCTCTAAGCAGTGAGAAGATTAGCGCTTCCTGGCCAGGGCAGTGCTGATTCATGGAACTAAGGACTACTGAGCCAGCTACCCTTCCATCCCCTGCACTCACAAGAAGGAGGGGAAAACGCAGCCTCATCTCCCACCAGCCACTCACCTTCCTCACCTGCAGACAGTCTACTTTCCTTGAAGATGTGCTACAGAAGAAGCTGGCACTTAGGCCTGGGCTTAAGTAATTAACTAAATCTTTTATCTAAAAGGTAAAAGCTGCTTCAGCTAAATTTCAGATTTCTTAACTCACCTGGATTGTACCAGTCTGGTATTTTTAGAGCGCGGCCTGTATAAGGAAGAAGGCAAGTAGCTTAATTTTAGTATCCAATTACAGATCACAGTATATTAAAAGTAGAGTCTTTAATGCAGCTCAAAAGGACTTGTGATATTGCTGAGGTTCACCCATTTCTGCCCAAACTATTTTGTTTCATGTTATGATCACATTAGTTTAAATTTTGTAGAGCCTGTGCTAGAGCTATTTTAGTGGCAATCAAAAAGGACAATCTAATAAATATTAATAAAGTTTTTTTTTTTTTTTTTTATTAACAGCTCTTTACCTTGTGCCATGAAGTCAGAAAGGAAAGGGGAAGGTTTCTCTACCTTAAAGAATTTTATTGGGTTAGACTAGGTGAATAAAATATAACTAACAATTAGCCAGTATAAATAAGTGGTGATATTGCATACATTAGAGAAAGGCAGTATGCACCAAGGTAATCATCACTGTGGGATGAGGTTACTCAGGAAACACTTCTCCATCTAGCGAAGTATGAGTTGATAAGAGTATTTATTGCCTCCCAGGAAACAGTGTACAATGATCCAACAGTGAAACTTCTGAGAAGGTAAGAGGAAAAACCAGAAAACGAAAATAAGTTAACCAGGCTGTCTGGACAGAAACAGAGGAAATGTGGTATATACAAAGAATTATGACCTTTGAAGTTGGTCAGGTCAGTGTCCAAATGACCTCAGACACTTTGGACTTTTAAGAAATCCTATCAATACACACACATACACACACACCCACAAAATCCTTCTTTGATTAGTTAGTGTCCAGCCAGTTTGCCTTTGTGAAAAAGACTTACCAGTTATATATTTAATGTCATTTCTGAGGCTCTTTTAAAGGCAATATAATGACCTTTTTTAGGGAAAAGGACAATCTTCTAAAAGACAGGTCTATTAACTAACCTTTGGGTTCCTTGAGAACTTGTCAGAAAATACACCTTTAATTTCAAAGATACATTTAGTTCAGAAATTTCTTCTAGAACTTTCTTTCATTTACTACTAATTGATTTAATATATCTAATATGTTTGCTTAAAAAATAATTTTGGGAGTTGAAATCTCCTCAACATTTTCTTTACTAAAAAGCTGGGTGACATTTATTCCCCCAACCTCCTTTTAGGGGCCCTGGTTGCACAATGGTTAAGAGCTCAGGCTGCTAACCAAAAGGTCAGCAGTTTGAATCCATCAGCCACTCCTTGGAAACCCTATGGGACAGTTCTACTCTGTCCTGTAGGGTTGCTATGAGTCGGAATCGACTCAAAGGCAATGGGTTTTTTTTTTTTTTTTAAATCTCCTTTTTGTCATCAAAAGGCTCTACTGTCAATCTAACTGGTTCTCTGAATTTGAATTACATAAACTATTAACAGTTTTGGAGTTCCTTGAAAATTGCTTTTCAATTTTTCAGGGATCTGCCAAATTTTTATTTCTTGGCTCCTGCCTCATTTTTCCCAAGCTCATCTCATTTTGTCCTTCATTTCTCATAAAAATAAAAAGGATTCCCTCTGCTTTTACTTGAAATAGTCTTTCATTCCAAAATCTAATGTGCCTAAATGAGCATTAAATTTAATCTGCTATACAAATTCTTCAATGATCAAAGAGAAAGGTACCACCTAATTTCAATATACCAGCCTTCTACTAGGGCAAGGGGCTTAATATATTTATTGCATCTTCATAGAATTTCTTTAATTATAATTATAGATTAAAATGCTTTCTTAGGTACTTTTGGCTCAGCATTCACAAAGCTAACATGAGAAGGCTGTGAAAAGGAATACCTAGCACCTACCTTTTGGAATCTGGCACACCCATTCAAGTTTTGCATCACAAGCAAAAGGCCTTAAATAAGTGAATTCTCTGTCATCATGGAAATGCCAGCCTCTTCGCCATGGCCTATGAAAGACCTAAAAGAGGAAAAGGATTGTAGAATATTTTAAAGTTGGTAGACTTTAAGGCCTATGGTGTTAAGTCTTTATCTCTATTTTAGCTCTAGGACCTAAGATATTTAATGAATGAATGCATGAATGAATGAAGTGTTTAAACAGTAACAGCCTAAGCAAGAGCCTCCAAAGGGGTTGATAAAGGGAATATATCTTAAGAAAAGCCATGTGTACATCCAAAATGTAAATTTTTGTCTGTCTTTTTTTTTGCTGGCATGAAACTGTAGAATCTTACACCTTTAACTTTGGAAAAGACCAAGCTAGAAAGGAATTTATAGTTCAGTGGTTTCCAAACACCAGGCTGCAATCAAAGCAGATGTGTAAGATAGTTACATAAAAGTCCACCATCTAGGGCCCAGGCACTGTTTCTGGTGTGGCTCTGCCATTTCTGGCATGTCGCCCTCCTCCATGTGGTTCCAGACGGCTCACTTCAAATTCCAGCTAGCAGGCAGGGGTGGGGAGTACATCCCGGGATGGGCATCCCTCACTTTTTGGACTATTTACACTGTCAAGAGTCTGATGGGTACCACAGCAGGTGAGGTAAGCTTCCCTTATAGAACACTGCCTGGCTAGGTTTGTCCGTTATGCAGGCTGCATGAGAGTTTCTTTTACCGTGATTTTGGGTAGATTTTCAAATCTATTCATGTATTTTATATGCTACTTACATAGAACAGAGTTTATTGCTTCAATGTTCTGGATACTCCTGGGAAACTTCATATGCTTCTCTGAAGTTTTTACACTCTTGTGTGTTAAAGTGGGAATTCTGTAAAGAGGATATGGAGCTATACAGTTTATTACTACACCTGTTACTTTGAAAATGGTGCTCTCCAACAGCTTTCTCAGTTCTTGAGTGTATCAATCTTTCTGTGATATTTCTAGTCAAACACCTTCTTCTTGAATTTCTTTATTGGACTTAAATAGCCAAGATATTATCTAAACTTCTTCTCCTTTCTCATCCTCTTTCACTTTATGAGTTTGCAATTGCCCCAAATATACTTCTTGGGCCTGTGCTTTTTTTTTTTTTTTAAGTGTATATTTTTCCTTCAACTCTAGGTCTCTTAATTTCAACCTGCTGTAGGATACTTCTCACCACTTACTTAGAACTGCCAAATACCTAAAATAAAATGTACCATTTTACTCACAAACCAGTACCCCTCCTGTTTCTATAAATGTACAGTCATATAGCACTGTGATTAAGGTACAGTCATATGTGGGTTTAAATTTCAGTTCTGTAAGTATGTAATGTTGGATAAGTTACTCAAAGCTTAAATTTCTTCATCTGTAAGATGAAAATCGTAACAGCATTTACCTCACAAGGTTGGTTAGGTATTAAGTGAAATAATATATATGACCTGCCTAGCACTGTGCCTGGCTTATAAAGTAGTCAGTAAGTGTTATCTTTATCTGTGATGATAAATGATATCTGTTATCATTATCATCATCATCACTCTCCCATAACATTCTTTTTCTTGCATAAAACTCATACTTCACTTCCTCTGCCATAGCCCTTACACGATGGTATTGTAATTGTTTGTTTACCTGTCTTTATCTCATATTAGACTGTAAGTTCTATGAATACAAGGGCTATGTTGTATACCTTATTCATTATTGTATCCCTGTCTTAGTTATCTAGTGCTGCTATAACAGAAATATACCACAAATGTGTGGCTTTAACTAACAGAAATTTATTTTCTCACTGTTTAGGAGGCCAGAAGTCCGAATTCAAGGCACCTGCTAGGGGAAGGCTTTCTGTCAGCTCTGGGGGAAGGTCCTTGTCTCTTTTCCTTAGCTCCTTGGTGATCTCCATGTGGCGTGCCATCTTCATTGAGTGTACATTTTATCTTCCAAAACTGAGTATAGATTAGGTTGCTTGAGGGACGGGCCATTAGTGTATTTCCTCTAATCTTTCATGGTGCTTAACATCATGCTCCATACACAAAAACCACTCCATGGATCTGTTGCCTGACTGAACACGATGCCAGGTTTATTTTTTAAATATGCAGATTTTCTAGCATTGTACTAACCTTGACAGCAGCACAGTCTCTGATGTCATAATCCTGCTGAAACTCGTTTGGCATGAAAATAGTAGACACCTGAGAAGGCAAGAGAGGCTTGAGAATTTAAGGTTGATGTATAAAATTTGCAATGTAGATGTAATTTAAGCAGTTTTAATAACTCAATCATTCATATGCCATGGAGGGCAAACCTTTTTAATCTCTCTTTTTAAAAATCAGGATGCTAAATCATAAGAAGACTTAGAAAATGTCATAAGTTTCCAAACAAAGGAAGCAACAGTTTCAAAAGTGGAGGTTAATCATGTATTAAGTTCACTGCTGGAGTCACAGAGAATCCTCCGTTTGCAAAAGACTTTTTTCCCCCATGTGTTGAAATGCTAGTTGTTTGGTTAACTAATGTCAGATATGCTCTAATTTGAAAAAACTTGACAAGTTTTACACTTAGGAAGAACATACAGTGAACTGATACCTGATCATGTGGAGCTATTTAATATGCAAGTATGACTTTGCTCCCTAAATATTACTTAAAAACTTATCAGAATAATTAAAAAATTTGAAATGATATTTAAAAAAATTTTAAGGCTCTCCCAAACAAATCATTTCCACTAATAAAGATATTTCCTCTCTTACATAACTCTTGTATTTTCAGATAATAAAAATAAAAGTTTCTCATTGTAAAAAAAGGGGGGGTATAAAAATAATACAAGGAAAAATCAAATATCACCTGTAATCCTACCCCAAAATGACCACTATGTCTATGTGTCTATATTTTTGTTTTTTGGAGCTATATATAGAGAGACTGCATGTATTTTTTTAAATAAAATCGAGACTAGTAATTTGTTTCCCCCCAAATCATATATGTGAATCTATTTCCATTTCAATAAAGATACATCTATATAATTTTAATGACTTCGTTCTATGTGGATGTATTATTTAACAATCAGTTTACTTGTTATTGAAGCAAACACTCCTTCCAAATTACCAAAAGCAAGATAGCTTTAACTTACTGGTGTACGATCACTCCATTGCCAAGATCCTTGTAAATCTGGGCTCCTTTTATTCAAACCTATCCATAGCCAACGCTGCTCACTATGTAAAAATAAATTTTAACATTTATTTTAAAAATATGAACATAAGCACTTGGCAAAAATACTTAGTATTCACATTTCTAAAATGCTTAAGACTTATAAGTTTATTCAGAATATCTTTTCATTAACTGAAAATCACAGTTTCAAGCTGTATAAAACAGGTCTTCTGAGATGAAACCAAATGCTTAATATAGAGTAACCTAACCTAACTAAGGAAACCCTGGTGGCATAGTGGTTAAGTGCTACAGCTGCGAACCAAAGGGTTGGCAGTTCAAATCCACCAGGCGCTCCTTGGAAACTCTATGGGGCAGTCCTACTCTGTCCTATAGGGTCGCTATGAGTCCGAATCGACTCAACGGTACTGGATTTGGCTTTTGGTTAATCTAACTGTTGCTGTTAAGTTGATTCTGACTCACAGTGACCCTATAGGACAGAGTGGAACTGTCCCATAGGGTTTCCAAGGCTGTAATCTACGGTTGCATGTTTCTCCCAAGGAGCAGCTGGTGGATTCAAACCACCAACCTTCCACTTAGCAACCGAGTGCTGAACCACTGTGCCATTACAGCTCCTCTTAATGTAGGGTAGCTGTAGAAAAAATATCATACTTCTCAAAACTAAAGTTTGTTTCCTTCACATGAAAGGCAAAAGCTAGCCTGCCTTGGACTATAAGAGAAAAAAAAGTTTGTGATTATTTCAAAACTTCTATTGCAACATTATAATATTAGACAATTTTTTTAGACAGAAAAATGTGAGACAGTTTAGATACAAGCACAATAATAGTATTTCCTCAAAGCATTTGTCTTTAACACTATCAAATTTCTTTTTAAAAAAACAATATAGAACAAACCATTTGGCTAATTTTTTTTATTAAACCCAATTTAAGTAGTTTTTCATCACTCGTTCATTTTAAACTAAATAAATATCTGAATATCTTCTAAGTGCCAAACTCCATAAGTTATATCACACATATATAATTAAGCGATCACTTATGTAATTATACTTAATCACTTACAAGTATTATACTTTTGTGTACAAGGCATTGCATTAGGTGCAATGGGTGATACAGAGAAGTGTAAGATCTAATATCTACCTTCAAGTGGAATAAAAGCTAGTCAGGGAGACAAGATATAGATGAACAAAGAAAATGCGATCAGACCATTTCTGAAAGATATCAAATAGGTTGGACAAATTTAAGTGCTATAGAATTTCAGAGAAAGAAGAGGTTATGGTGGACTGTAGGAAGTCAGGAAATACTTTGTGCGGTCAGGAGGACGAAAGATGAAGCCTCTAAACATGGTGGTGCAGGGGTGTCTGAGCCCCTCCTCTAACTTCACGAGGGGAAGGAGAGAGAATCATTATCAGCATCAACAGCCCAAAGCTGGTTCCTACGAGGCGAAGGTCAGACATTACCTCCACCCTCCAACCTTTTTACCAATTTTGACACCTGTCCCACCACCCACGGCACTCTCTACTTCTCTGCTGGGTTCAATAATTTGTTGCAGCCACACAGAACTCACAGATCATACTCACAGTTATGAGGTTTATTAGGGAAGTAACAGGTTAAAATTCAGGATCAGAAATGACTCAGGATACAGTTCTTCAATCAGGACAGGTTCTTCTCAGCTGTCCCACAGGCAGGCCTCTCTCTTGCCCTTGGCTTCTTGGCCCCTTGGCCCAGCCTCCACACTGCTCAGCCAAGTATTACAAAGCTCTTTAGTTCCACAGATAAGTGTTTAGAAGCACACCGCCCCACAAGTAAGCCCTGGCCCGAAGGAACTCAGCTCTCTTGCTCTCTCTTGCTCCATGGGCCAGGGGACCCTCTCCTGCTGGTCTTTTGGTTCTGCTGCCTCTGCTGCTGCCATTTCCCTGCTGCTGCTTCTTGCCGTCTCTCTCTGTCTCTGAGGCCTAGGGGGTTCTCAGAGCAGGGATCCTGGGTCAAAAGAACACATGCCACTCCCAGCTCTTCTTTCTTGGTAGTAGTGAGGTCCCCCCTTTCTGCCTCTGGCATGGCTCATTTTAAGCCTACCAAGATGGCAAAACTGTCCAATCCCCTTGTTAGGGTTTCATATACTTTATTTGCATGGTCCCACCCTCAAAAGGGTGCCATGCACTTTATTTGTATTATTAGCAAGCTGTCCAATCCCCTTGGTGGGCCACAAGCACCTTATTTGCATAGTCCCATCCAATCATTTGGTGGGAGTTACAAGGCCATGGTGAGACAGGCCATATAAAAGCAGTCCATGACATTGCAGAGCCACAGTTTGAGTGCTTTCTAGCCATAATTTGAGTGCCCATCATGTACTGGTATTCAGATTGGCCCAGAGGAGAAAGGGTAGGTATTCCAAGGAAGAAAAATACGTAAATAAACATACAGAGGCAGGAATATACATTGAAAGTGATCTCTTCCTCTCAAATAAACTTATGTTCTAGTTAGGGAGATATTTCCAGTATAAGTGATATAATCATGAAAATTTTTTCTCTTCCTCCGAACCCCTTAAAAATATTCCCTAGAATTTATTATACTCTTTAGGCCATAGTAAGTAGAACATTTTCTATATAATTTAAACTTCTGATGGCACACGATATGTTTTGAGCAATACATGTATGTACATATTCTGTTGTACATATATGTATTGGTGCTGTCAAGTTGATTTTGACTCATCGCAAACCCACGTGACAGAGTAGAACTACTCCATAGTATTTTCTCGGCTGTAATCTTTATGGAAGCAGGTCTCCAGGTCTTTCTTTCACAGAGCTGCTGGATAGGTTCAAACTGCCAACCTTTCAGTTAGCAGCTGAGCACTTAACCTTTTGTACCACCAGGGCTCCTTATATGTATATATAGTTGCATATATATGTTGTTGTGTGCTGTCAAGTTAATTCTGACCCATAGCAACCTGATATAACAGAGTAGAACTGCCCCATAAGGTTTCCTAGGCTGAACTCTTTACAGCAGCAGATCGTCAAGTCTTTTCTCCAGCAATGCCACTGTGGGGGTTCGAACCTTTAACCTTTTGGTTACCAGCTGAGTGCTTAACCATTGTACCACCAGAGTTCCTTTACATTTATATAAATGTACATATCTAAAAACACATGGGATATGTTCCAAACTTAAAACCAATCCCTACTCTCAAGCTCAGTAGAATATATGGAATATAAGCAACGTACAGCTGCATGACCTACTGGGAACTATAAAAAGCCTGCATTTTTACAAACTTTATTAGTGAACCAAAGGCTAGAGGACCTTAACTTTAAGTTAATTTCTCACCTTTTAATAAAATAATTGCCTTTATCTCTTTTTTTCAACATCCCCTCATATTTCAATATGATAAATACTTTTTCATCTTTTCAACCTCAGGCTTTTCAACTTCTTGCAATGGAAAATGAGGGCTGCCCTCTGGTTTTTATTGTTATCCTGCTTTCTTTCATAGAGAAAGATCACCAATTTGTGGGCTTAAGATAAAAACAATGGAGACAATTACGTCCAGTTTGAATTTAGCATCTATAAGAAGATTTGCAGTTTGGGTCTTCAAATAATCAGAGTTTTCTTAACAGCTTCCAAATTTATCATACTGCCTGATAGTTGGATTTCTAAACCACGTGGTCCATATAACTGCCATAAAGAGAGTAATTAAAGCCAGATGGTTAGAATAAAGAGGAGATTAAGTTTCCTTGAGGATATAACTTCATTTCTCTCAAATCTTTGCACATGATATATTTGGGCCTGGGGAATTTGTGCATAATTTTGTGTTCCCCTAAAGTAAGCATTAGATATTTTATCTTCTTTTCATAATCAACAGTACAGCCAGGAAGATGATCAAAGATGATTTGTCACCTGCATTTAACCTGTAGCCATCTTACACTGGCACCCTCTTCAGAGGTCTGTCCCCAACTTTTGCTATTCTCCTCAAGTGCCTACCCATTCCTTTCTCAGCCAATGGTTCCACCTCCTCGCACTTAGAAATCTCTCTGCTCTCAAACTCATTTATGGCTCCTTTGTCAAGACTTTGTAGCCCTGGTGGCACAGTGGTTAAGAGCTATAGCTGCTAACCAAAACGTGAGCAGTTCAAACCTAACAGCCACTCCTTGCAAACCCTAGGAGACATTTATACTCTGTCTTATTGGGTTGCTATAAGTTGGAATCGACTCAACAGCAATGGGTTTGGTTCTTTTACGGGTTTTGCTGAGACTCAGAGAGCAATTTCCTAGACAAAAGAATTTCCCAATTGTCCAAAATTTCTAATCTTCACTACTTTCTGACACTGAACTTAATTTCAACCCAGAAATTTATAGTTTTCACCTTCCTTTTCAAGAGATTCACAAGTGTGCTAAAAAAAAAGTAGCAACTTTTGGGGTTTTTTTTTTTTTCACAGTAAGAGGTGGAAAATATTCCCTGAATCATGTCTTGTCCCTAGTTTGAGCTGATTTAGTGTAACTAGATAAACGGAAGAAGAAATTGGAAATCACATTAATCACTGCACACTTCTAATGTGGATTTTTGAAAATTTGAGGGAAAAAAAAATGTTCCTGATCATAACTGGGGAATCAAATCAAACTGAAATTCTCTCTCTTTATACATTTCTTCTACTTCAAGCACTAAGTATATGGTTTTAAGGCTATTATTAGGTTAAGAAGGCATTGCACAAAAGCTTAATATATTTGTGTTAAAATTTCTATTCTGAATCAAATTTCCTGCTGCATCTGGTTTCAAAGGAAAACAGTATCTCAGATATAACCCCCAATAAATATTATTTGATGAGGGTGCTTAGTCTGCAAAGCCATAGATTTATATCTAAATCCATTCACGTGACACCACAGGAGGTAGTGTACATAGCAGCAATGGTATTGCAAACAAAGCTTTCTTCTCTAACTCTGTGAATATTTTTGTTCTACAACGGGGTTGCCATTAAGAGTTACAAAGATCTTACAGTGTTAATGACTCGGTTCACCACGAATCCTTTTCATTGAAATACTAATAGAGATTTGGAATGTAGACCTGAGAATATAGCAGTAATCTGACTTAACTCCCTGGCATGCAATACACAATCTGGGCAATGGACACCTTGCTGAGAAAGGTCAATTCCTGCAATAAAATGTTAAAGCTTTCAAAGAGTAAGCTTTACAATCATTTTTCAATATAAATGGATTTGCTTCCTTCCTTCCCTTCAATCCATGATTACAATTTTGGTTTTAGAGTATGTTCTCAAAGTACAACACAGCAAAATGATCTCTTTATGCATGGAGCAAACACTTATTAAGCAGACACCACACTCCAAGGCACTGTGTTACCTGCTGGGATAAAAGTACAAATGAAATATGGTCCCTATGAAAGAAGTGGGTATGAGAGAAGGGATTACGGAGATTTGTTTTTTCTTTGTGCATCAGTTTTCTAAACTCAGTATGCATTACTTTTGTGCTTAGGAAAAAAATTAAATATAGCATATTCCATGGAAAATCAATTTTGTAAAAACTATATGTGTATGAGTGGAAGAAGATGGAAAGGATTTACACTAAATGTTACTATGTTTATAGCTGGGAGACAGGGCTTGAGGTGGTTTTTATTTTCTTCATTATGCTTTCTTATAGTTTCCTAATATTACATAATAAACTTGTATTGATTTTTTAATTGCTGAGTTGGGTGGGGGAGGACGTGTGATCAAAAACAAAGAAACAAACCAAGAAAAGTTCCTTAACTACCTCTCAGACTTTAGCTTTGCTTCCTAGTGTGATCCATCTTGTATATAGTTACTCTTAATGATCATTTCTTAAAAAAAAATTCTAGCATATATTATATTCCAACATTTTCCATCAATTGATTCCCACAAATATCTACAACTTCACTGCTAAGTACTTAACATGGCTCCTGTTCCAGTTAGAGAATACTAATCCTTTGTTTGGTGTTATTCAGAATCTAGAGTTTGTTATCTCAGTATTTTACTTAAAAATACTTTAGCCTAGACAGTATGATTTTGTGTGTGTCTAGGCTGAGATCTAGGAACCAGCAAGTTGCCCTACTTGAAATTTATCTCAGGAATTATCAGCGTGTATCAGAAACGCCATGCTCCAAAGGTAGCCACCTCAAGACTTCTGTGATCAAAAGCCATACCTGAGGCTTTGGTCACCAGCAGAGCAAATGTCAGAAACAGGTTTGTATCAGTCAGGGACATTAGAAGCTTGATAATCAGCATGATGTTAGAAATGGGCTGTGACTGATGAAATCTATTATCCAAGATATGGGGATTAGCTAACATGTTTAGAGAGACATTCTCTACCCTTGATGAAAGGGTATTAGAGTCTAGTGAGGCCAGTAGCTTACATCTTGGGCTTGATCCATAAACAGCCCCAAGTCTAGTTATTGGGTCAGGCGATTGTGATTGCCTGATGCCAACTATAACGGGAACACAATCCTGCCTCTGGAACATTGTCACATCTGCCTCAAGTGAATCTTCCGTGCAAGTTAATGGTTGTTTGTTGTTGTATGCCATCGAGTTGATTCCGACTCATAGCAAACCTACAGGACAGGGTAGAATTGTCCCATAGGGTTTCCAAGGATCAGCTGGTAGATTCAAACTGCTGACCTTTTGGTTAGCAGCCTGAGCTCTTAACCACTTCGCCAGCCGGGCTCCAAGATAATGGTTAAAACATCTAAAAGGACAGCTTGCTAGATTGTTGGGACATGGTCAAGCTTACAAAACAGGTTTATGAAATGCTTTGTGACTGCTTGCAGTGAATATTTGTCCAGTAAGCGAATGTCTGTGTGGAAGGATGGGTCTGAGTTTTGCATTCTTTATAACCTACTCTCGAGGTTGTGGGAGAATAGCTATCAGACACTCCCCTCAAAAAGGACCTAAGGGTTAGTATGTTCAGATTGGCTTAGGCCAGTCTGCAATGAAATTTCCATATCTTAATTTCTAAATTAGACAATGAACCCTAGAATAACTGATATTATACAATAGTTGCTTAATAAATGAATACTTACAGAACACATCATCATATTTCACGTTAGGTTCCCAATATGCCATAGTGAAACTTTACTTTTTTTAATAAGAAAAATATAATAGTGGATATATTAAAGCAAATCTTGAAAATCTAGATATTTTCAAGGAAAATATCTTTAAAATCACTCAAAATTTTACCTCCCAGAAGTAACCAGTATTACCTTTTTTTGGTGTACTTTTGAAGTCCACATTTTAATTTAAATATTTTTACTCTTTTATAATCTGCCTTTCCCTCTCTTAATATATTATAAACATTTACATCTTACAGTATTCTTTTTTTTTTTTTTAATGGACGGGGATAAATTCTAAACAAAGATTAATAATAGTGATGATAATAAGGATTCTTAAGTTTTTCTGACTCTCAAGGAAATGCATTTAATGCTTCATCATCTTTCTATTCTTAATTTATTAAGAATTTATATTAAATATATATTCATATATTAAGCTGGGAATGAATATTGAATTTTATTATTAAATGACTTGTTATATATAGAGTTACTAGTATTGACTCAACTCCCAACTTAGTGTTCTTAGAAGAAATCCTGCATGGTTAGGGCATGTTATTTGAGGTACCAGAATGAGCTAGAAAGTGGGTTCTAGAGAAAGATAGCTTGGGTTCAAATACTGGATTCTTTACTTACTAATCATATAACCTTGGGCAAGTTATTTTTGTTCTCTGTTATTTTACATCTCCTCATTAGGATAAAATGGCAATAGAAGTACCTAAAGATCCCTGGTGGCACAACAGTTAAGCGCTCGGCTGTTAACCTAAAAGTTGGTGGTTCCATGGGAGAAAACACTTGGCGATATGCTTCCATAAAGATTGTTGTGTGCTGTCGAGTCAATTCTGATTCATAGTGACCCTATATGACAAAGCAGAACTGTCCCATAGGGTTTTCTAGGTTGTAATCTTTATGGAAGGAGATTGCCAGGTCTTTTCTCCTGCGGAGTGGCTGGTGGGTTTGAACTGTGACCTTTCGGTTAGCAGCCAAGCACTAAACTACTGTGCCACCAGGGATCCTTCCATAAAAATTAAGGCCTAGAAAACCCTATGGAACAGTTCTGTTCTGTCACATGGAGTTGCTATGAGTCAAAATCAACTCAACAGCACCGAACAACAACAGTAGTACCAACCTTAAAGGTTGTGAGGATTTAATAACAGAAAATGCTTAGGACATTACTAGGCACATAATAAGCACTATATAAGTTATTTGTTACTACATCGTTTGTTAGTATTTACTTTTTCATTTCTGGTCAGGAGGTTGGTCTGTAATTCTTTATGTATCCATCTCAGGGTTTGATATCAGGATTAGGCTACTTTGTGAAATAAACCGGGAAGCTTATATCAGTTTCTGTGTAATAGAACTACTGAAATACATGGTAGTGATCTCCCCTTTAAAATTTGAAGGAATTAAAATAGAGAACCATCTCTTTCTTGGAAGAAATTTTTTTGTCAACTTTTTCAGTTTCTTCCAAGGTTGCTGGATTATTGGGTTTCTACTTAGCAAATCAATTGTACACTAACTATATTTCCCTAGAAATTGTGCATTTTAATAATTTCATGTATATTAGCATAAAATTACACATAGTATTCTTACTAATTAAAATTTTTCTCTATAAAATAGGTCTTATAATCCTTACCCAAGCTTTATTTTAAGCATCTGTTTTTCTTTTTTTATCATGTAATCATCAGTAGATTTTTTTCTATTTCACTGTTTTATTTGCAGAGATCTAGCTCTTGGATTTATATGTCAATATTACTGCTTTTCTGTTTTCAAATTCATTAATTTTTACTTTTATCTTTATTAAGTTATTTCTTATGGCTACCTTGGAATTGTTTTGATATTCATCCTCACTTTTAGCTGAATACTTATTTTCATTCTTTTTAATTAAATCCCTTAAAGCTATTAATGTATCTCCAAGCATTTGGCTGTATTTCACATATTTCACAGTGAATTCTGTTCTTATTACATACAGTTTTGATTTATTTGCCGAAAGAGTTACTTAAATAATATTTAATTTATAAGTGAATAGGGTTTGATTTCACTTCTTATATAACCTGTATAATTTCAGTGTTTTTGGTATTTGAGGTTTTCTTTTTAGCCTGATTTTTTTTGAATTAGTATTGGTAAGTAATCCAGGCAAGGAGATTGATGAGGTGAAATCTGTCACCTTTGTAATCTATAAAAAGAGAGATAATCTATTAAATCAACCTTGTTATGCTAGTCAAATCTTATATATTAATTCTTCTTTGTTTCATTTGTCAATGACCAACACAGGAGTGCTAAAGTCTCTCACTACTGTTATTTATTGTAAAATTAGACTAATGTAATTAATACTTTTGCTTTATATATATTGCTAGTTTTATTTAAGTACTTAGAGGCTCTTGACTATTACAGTTCCATTGTAGAATGTACTTTAATCAACAAGAAATACATCAGTTTCCTATTTAATACATTTTTACTTCATTTGCATTTTATCTATTACTAATCCTGTTGCTCTAGCTTTTTTTTTTTTTTTGCTCACGTTCACACATCTTTTTGCCCATTCTTTTAATATTACCATTTTGGTTGTTGTTTTTAAGTTCGTGATTATTAACTCAAATGGCATATGAGACAAGCACATAACCAAAATAAGTGAAGTGGATCAAGGAATGATTAATTACGGATCATCATAAATTGGAGAATAAAGACCCATCTCAGTGGTCCACCTGTACTAGCACTAACTTGTTGCGGCAATATGAAAATGTTGCCAGTTTTAATTTTTAAAGAGGTGTTAAAATACGGATTTTTATTGAAATTTCTCAACTTTGAAAGACTCTGTGGCCCTTTCTACCCAGAAAAAACAAAACAAGACAACAAGAACAATAAAAATTATACTTATTAGACTAGATAGTTACCATCTGGCAAGCTCTATTTTAGGTCTATTTCAACAACACTTGGTTGGATTTTATTATTGAATCAATTTTAAAGTATTGGATTTAGTGTAACTGATAATAGATGAATTTGGTCTTTTTCCATTTTGCTTTACGCTGGATTCCTTCCTTTGTTATTTCTTTAAAATTTGCCATAGTGGACTTTTTTTTTTTTTTTCCCAGTACATATTCAGTAAATGACACACTCTTTTTTAATTTCTATTATACATTATCTTCAAATGTACATAATGTGTTTCTATACATGATTTTCAGGTAAAATGAAGAATTTATTACACTTACATTTTCCAAAACCATTTTATCTCTTTATATCCCAGTTTTTATTTATAAACAGAGTTAACACCTATTTTATTAAAATATTATTATATTACACTTCTCTTTCAAGATTTAAGATAGTTACATTCTATTTTTATAATTATATATATTATGATTACTTGGACTTGGGGACATATTTTTGTACCATATATTCTTCCTTCTAATTCTTTTCATTTTTCAGCTGGAGTATGTCTTTGAAAAAGTTTTTTTTCAAGAAGAGACTATAGATGGTGCGTATCAACGACCATCATTATAAATGAAAAGCAACTTAATTAGGAAGTAAAATTATTACATTACAAATGTTTCCTACCTCAGAACTCTTTAGATGTCAGTTCTTAAATGCCTTCTTATATTTAATGTCCTAGAGAAAATGACTAGCTAGAGCTTTCTTTGATTTTTGATAACCCATTACTGTTTTTCTTTGACTCAAAATGATTAGGGAAGAATTCAGGAGACTATGTCCAAGTGATGATTTCTTTTCTTTAGTTTTGCCTGGTATCCTTGAAATCCATGATTTACAGATTTGGATCTTCTTTTCAGTTAATAAAAGTGCAGAAAAAAATTAATTTGTGGAGTTTAAACCCCTTACACCCATGACTGTCCCCAAAGATTTATTCTTTAATAATAATATAATGTCATTCCTTATCTTTTATGGTGGATTTTGCCTTAAAGTCTATTTTATCAGATGTTAATATTGCCACTCCTGCTTTTTTTTTTTTTTTTGGCTATTGTTTGCTTGATATTTTTTCCCATCCTTTGACTTTTAGTTTATGTCTTTGTGTCTAAGGTGCATCTCTTGTAGACACATATTGATCAGTCATTTTTTTTATCCATCTGCCACTCTGTCTCTTTACTGGTGCATTTAAGCCATTTATATTCAGTGTGGTTACTGATAGGTATGAGTTTACTGCTGTTATTTTCTTGTATTTTCTTTGTCGTGTTGATGGTGTTTCTTTGTTTCACTTAATTTTCTGTGCTGAGTTCTTTTTCTGTGTGGATTTTCTTTTCATTTCTTTTGTTGCTGATTTTGAGTATACTGAGTCTTTGTTTTTCTTTATTTTGATGAATAGGTTTGTTGACTTTCTTTGTGCTTAGCTTGAAATTTATCTTTATCTTCCTAAGACTAAATCAGTTTTCTACTTCTTGATATCCTTTTGACTTCCTCTCCATATGAAAGTTCTATAACTACACCATTTGTTCCCTTCTTTTTTGTTTTGACATTATCATGTACACAGATTGACATCTCTGGTTCCCTGTTTTCAGTCTTTTAGCTTTGTTGTACTATTGAGAGCTCTTTACCTAAGTTGGTACCTGGATGATGCTGTCCTGTGTCCTATACTCAGGTTGTTGTTTGATGTTGCTAATTCTCTATCTGAAGGACTCTCTTTAATATTTCTTGTAAGTTTGGTCTGGTTTTTACATATTTCCTTAATTTCTGTTAATTTAGAAATGTCCTAATTTCACCATTGTATAAGAGAGACAATTTTGCTAGATATATAATTCTTGGTTGGCAGTTTCTTTCTTTCAAGGTTTTATATACGTCATCCTATTGCCTTCTTGCCTACATGGTTTCTGCCAGGTAATTAGAGCTTAGTCTTTGTAGGTGACTTTTCATTTTTCCCTGGCTGCCCTCAGGATTCTTTCTTTGTCTTTTGTTTCGGCAAGTGTGATTATGATATGTCTTGGTGACTTTGTTTTGGGGTCTACCCTGTATGGAATTTGTTGAGCTTCTTGGATGGATATCTTCTCACCTTTCATGATATTAGGGAAGTTTTCTGCCAGAAAATCTTTGACAATTCTCTCTGTGCTTTCCATTGCCTTCCTCTGTTCTGGAACTCCTATCGTGTGCAAATTTTTCCTCTTGATAGTGTCCCACATAATTCTTAGGCTTTCTTCATTCTTTTTTTCTAAAACAAATTGGTGTCAAGGGATTTGTCTTCAATTTCACTGATTCTTCCATTGTTTCAGTTCTGCTCCTATATCCTTCTATTGAGTTGTCTATTTCTGAAATATTACTATTAATCTTTTGGATATTAGTTGCTGTTTTTTGTATGGTTTCTAATTGCCTATTTATTTTGTCATTTTTTCTTGTATTGTTTTCCAGAATTCTTCTATTGCTTTTTCTGTGTTTTCCTTGATTTTGTGTATTTTCCTTGTTTGTTTATGTTTTCCTTGGTTTTGTCTGTGTTTTTCTTGATCTGTTTCTTGATCTCTTGGAAAGCCCTGTGCACTAGTCTTTGAATTCCTTATCAGATAGTTCCATTGCCATTTCTTCCTCTGGGTAGTTGTCTGGTCCTTTATTTTGGTCACCTGCTGAAGCCATCTTGTTCTCACTCTTCATGTGATTTGATATTGTCTGCTGTCTCTGAGGCATCAAGAAGTTATTACATTTATTTGTTCTATCTTTGTTTGCTGCATCCTGAATTTTTGTTTTGTTTTGATATAACCCAGTAGACTGGGGGTGTGTACCATTTGGTCACTAATCTGACTGCCTTGAAGCTTTCACCCCTTGTCTCCAGGTGGGTGGGGCAGTGACTGGGTCTGTGAACATGGGTCTCTGTTTAGTGGTCTTGTGGGAATGCTGAAGATGTAGTTGGGATTTCTGGTGAGTGATGTATCTGTCTGGGGGTCTACTGGCCATGGTGCAGGGGGTGTTCTCCCTGGTTGCTGGGTTGGGTGTTGTGTGTCTGCTCTGCTGATTGCTGAGTGGTTGGGGCAGGGATTCCCAGGTTGTTCGTCACAGTGTAGGTGGTATGAAAACTCTCACCAATGGTCCCAGGTGGGCAGGGCTGCGCAGGGGTGTGCAGAATAAGCATTAGCCTCCAGTTGTGGGGAGGGTGATGTGGGGTGAAGCTGGGGGTATGTCGCCTACCCACGGGTGACCAGTTGGAGGGTACGTCCATTTGACCAATTGGAGGGTGTGTCACTGGGGAGGTTGTGCAGCCAGTCCTTGGGCCCTTGGCGTAAGTGGCTGGAGGGTGTGGGAGGCACCTTTGGCACTGTAGGAGGCACTGCAGTACTGTTGGCCCCCAGTGCAAGTGGCTGGAGGGGATGGGTGGGTCTGCCAGTGCTGGATCTGACCACTTCTTTCTTGTTATTGTCCCATTCTTACCGTCACATTCCCAATATAGTTTTCCACCAGAAGGGTTGTGATAGCCTTCTAATTTGTAGCACTACACCTACCCATGGTCCCTCAACCTAGTCTATAATCCGCTGCCATATTATGTACCTAAATCATAATTCTCACCACTTTTCTCATCTGTGAGATATATATATATACGCGTTTTTCTTATTGACTTAAGATCAGTCAAACTCTTTCCAAGGCATGCAAGGACATCCCAATTTCTAGAATTTTTAGATTCTAGATTTTTGTCATACTTTTCTTATCCCCACTATTGGACTTTATTACTCAAAGGGTGGGGACCATGTCTCACTCATCTTTGAATCCCTCATTGTGTCTTGTACATTAAGAGTGTTCCATGTTGAATGGCTGCCAAGTGTTGAGGGACATGTTAGATAATAAAACACAGCAATTCTGAATACTTAGAAGACATCAAATTTAGCATAGAAGCTCTCATTCTAAAATTATTACCTGAACTGGTCTGTTAAAAATTGAAGAAATTCCTTTATTTCATTCATATGACTGAAGCTAGGAAGGTGTGCCCCAAGTGCTTGGCAGAATCTTTCAGCTTCTTCCCAGTTCCTCTTTCTCACAACTCTTTGTATGTGAAACACCTTAAGAAAACACAATGTTAGTTTGTTTTCTGGTATAATCATAAAGAATTCATAGTTTTCAGGTCAATTATACTTCAATGTGTGGACCCCTGAAATGAATTCTTATTGCTGTAATGGAAGTATAGGAAAATACACATATACTGTGACACAGGCAGGTCCTGCTTATAGCATGGATTAGAGGCCAGCACTGGCGCCAAGAGTCACTGGTTCTAGATGGAGGACCTTCCTCAGCCAGGTTGGGGAGCTGCTCCAACAAGATACTATAGTTCTCCTGCATTCCTAGGACCTTGAACAATAAAATGAACCAGCAGATAAAGCAAAAAAGGAAATATATAAATCCTTTGGGAGCAGACTTCTGCAAAGAAATGTGCTAACAGTATAATTTTGAACATAAAACACTGAGACCTACATGAGTGCTGAGCTGTTTTCTGAATCAAAAGACAGTCTTACTGGCATGCAAACACTGATGGAGGGTGGCAAGGCAAAACCTGCCCCTTGAGACTGTTTCTTTGGTTTTCGATGAGTAATTTTAGGCAAAAAAAGCCACAGTGATTTCAAAGGAAGAAGAGGAGAAGGAGGAGGAGAAGATGATACAGAGTAGATTGAATTACTGGTCCCAATGTTTCACTTCCCTGTTATATAATTACACAGTCTTGCCATGGCTTCCTGGTGGGCTGAGTATACTGCCCTGTACCTTGACTTGGGCCTTGTCCACGTGACTTACTGTGATCAATGGGATGTTAGTAGACATGAAGTGAGCAGAGGGCTGAAATATGCTTATATGGTTGGGCTTGTCCTCTCAGGCTGTCATTTACCATGAGAAGAATAAGCCCAGGTAGCTCTTGTCCCTTCAACCTGAGCCCCAGATTGAAGGGCAGCAGACCCAACTCATAGCCTGGAGCCCTGCTCACCTGACCTGCAAATGGAATCAGAGGTGACCATTCAAACAAAACTAGATCAATCAAACTCCAGATGATGCTGAGATTCGGGACTGAGAATAAATGTTTGTTGTCATAAACCACTGAATTTTGGGGTGCTATATTATGGTTTATTTATAGGAATAGATGGCTATTGTTGAGTGCCACTGAGTTCATTCCAACTCACAGCAACCCTATATGGCAGAGTAGGACTGCCCCAAAGGCTTTTTTTGGCTATAATATGTACGGAAGCCGGTTGCCAGGTCTTTCTCTCACAGAGCCACTCGAACTGCCAACCTTTCAGTTAGTAGCCAAGTGCTTAATTAACCACTGCACTAGTGGGGCTCCTTAGGTGATGAATTACAGACAATAAAATAGTTGTGTGCGTGTGTGTGTGTGTGTTTTAACATTATAAGAGGTGATGAACTCTTAATTTAAGAACAAGAACTAGAGGGATATGAGAATCATAAACATAGTGTCAGCATGGCATGCAGCCCACTTAACTTGCCATAAAAAAAGAACATTAGGGAACTACCCTAAAGAGTTCTGCTGGACATGCACAGCATGTGGGGATAAGCCAGTGACACCAGTGGTTCATCAGACAGGCAGGGAGCAATGTGCTGCGAGGGCTCTGTGCTCCCAGAACATCTTCATTTGGTTACATATGTCTATGGGAGGAGCATAGTTTTGTATAAGGACATAGACCAGGATCATAGAAAGATAACTTCATGGAAGCATTTAACAAGAATGTTATTTTACCTTACGACAAGAAAGACCTGAGGGGAAACTATGCCATCCTTCAGGACAGGGGTCACTAGGCTTGGGGGCTGCTTCCTCAGGCTCAGGGGGTCCACTTATTTTCTTGCAAATTGAAAGTGCTCTGAAGTTTCTGCAGTTTTTCACCTCCCACTTTCCAAGTGACCTTCCCGTAGACATAGCTACGCACCCGCCTGGAGAAGCTAAGATAGAATTGGAAAAATTAATTAAAAATTACATTATTAAATGAAAGGCTAAACATTTCCTAGTGTCTCTAGTCTTTGAGTCAAGATGGAGACAGAGAGTTGAATAGAAATTAGAGAAAGAGTGGAAAGAAATGTGTTGTTCAATACAGTAATAATAATAGGTTATACAGAGAAGTGTTTACTACTTGCTAGATACTATTCAAAGAAGTTTAAATTAATTAATCCTCACGACAAACCTATAGGGTGGATTTGATTGTCATAACTGAGGTACAGTGTGAAGTGACTTGTCCAAGGGTCACACTTTAAGTAAATTGTTACACCAGGATTTGAACCCCAGTGGTCTGCTTCTAGAGCTGTACCTTAAACCCTATGCTGCTCAGGATGGCCTAAGTGGTTCAAATTATCTTAACAATTTTGAACACTTGTTAAGCAACTTAATAAACATCAAAACAAAACTCTCCCAGATTCAAATCCAAAGTAAGGGCTGGTACAATAAATGTAGAAGACAGTATATAGTAACCTATATTTGTTTATTATTTACTTTATGCCAGGGCATAACCTTATATATTTAGAACCACTTTGAAAGATAGTTTGTGTTATCAGCTCTATTTTCCATACGAAGAGTAAATGACATGCCCGCAATCATACAATTAGTGAGTGGTGGAGTCAGGATATGAACCCAGATTTGTCTGGCAAAAGGCCATGCTTCCTTCTCCGTTACACCACACAGCCTAATGTGGGCAGAAGACAGGAAGAGTCACTTACATTGGAAAAAAGCACTGAGGAAAAATTCTACCCCACTGAACAGCCAGAATGCTCCTTAGAAGCAAGGATGTCAATACTTCATCTCACATACTTAGGACATAGTCTCAGAAGGGACCAGTCCCTGGAGAAGGACATCATGCTTGGTAAAGTAGAGGGTCAATGAGAGAGAGGAAGGCCCTCAATAAGATGGACTGACACAGTGGCTACAACAATGGGCTCAATCATAATGACTGTGAGGATGGCATAGGACTGATCAGTGTTTCGTTCTGTTGTACAAAGGGTCCCTATGAGTCAGAAGAGATTCGATGGCACCTAACAACAACAAACAGAGAAGCCATATGATCTTAGGGCTCTTATGCGTGGCCAGTAAAAGGAACCAGGAACTGGGAAAAATAATGCTGTACCACCCTGATGGGTGTACTATTGTTTCCCTGTTCTCTCTCCCTACCCATGGCCTGCCCATGATAGACCCAGCTGGAGAGTGCTGGAAGAAATAATGGTAAAGAGAGCTTAATGACAGCCTTCCTGGCTATGGGCTGAGGGAATCGCCATTGTAACTACCTCCTGAGCAGCTCTCCAGCCACTGAAACTCATCTGTGAAGAACGTGACATTTACTTTGATTAAAATGCTTGAGTGCCTATAAAAAAATCCTATATATTTTATGTATTAGAATATCTCTAAGGTGATTTAACTACAATTAATGTCTGTGTACTCCATCTTCCTCTGTAAGTAAAAAGATGACTGTGTTCATGTATTCTGGCTCAAATCTACAAAAGAGGAGTCAAATTAGTAATTGTTTTATAGTGATTCAAGTAATACATAAATTGAAAGCATCTTTTTTTTTCTTAGATTGTTAAACAAAGGAACACAGAGTTAAAAGTTCACTATAATAATAATAACAGGTAGCATAGAGATGGCCACATCTGCTAGTTATTATCAATACCACTGCCATTTATGGTGATAACCCTGTGTCACAAATATTGCGGGGCAGTTCCTATTTCAAATATTTTGTTCGATTATAAACTCACGTTATAATTTTTCTGTTAGAAAAAAATGGTCTTCATGATCACATTAAGACAAGCACAAGAAAATATAAATAATTCAAACGTGAGAAAAGTGGAATGCTTTGTAACTTTGTCTTATACTAATTGTTGTCTTATACAAAGCCAAATCTTTTAAAAAGCACCGGATTGGAAGTTAGGAGATCTAGATTCTATTAGCTCAATAACTAAGTGAACGTTGTCAAGTAAATCACCTTTCTAAGCCTCTGTTTTCTTAATTCTAAAATCATAGGTCAGTTTAATAGACTTAGCTTAACAGACTTCCGAAGTCTCTTTTGGCTCATATGTTCTAAAATTCTGTGGCTAATTACGGTCAATGCTTTAGGCTGATTGGAGAAAGATTAACCAATTTTTAGAATGAATAATAACTATAATATATTCCTTTCTTACTTCTTACCCATTGAGAATAACAGAAATAAACACATTCAATTTTGGAGAAAGACGTTAAAAAGCAGAGATAAAAAGATAAAGAGCTTTACTATGAGGCTTCTAGATTCTATTCGACACTTACATGGAAAAGATAAAAACTCAAAATGCTGGCTTCAGCCGCAAGCCGTGAGATGGTGTTTTCTGAGAACTGAATTTTCTAACTGCTTTTATTGGGTTATTCTCAAGGATTTAACAGAGAAGACACTGCTTCAGACTTGGAAAATAGAAGAAATTATCTGCTTCCGTTCACTGACAGAGCAAACTAGAGGGCAATGAATCATAGCATGTCATAGTTCTTGTGGGAGAACAAAAAGAGTTATAGCAGAAAGAGTTAACTATTCACTAATTCTACAAAATGTATATGATTACTATCCAAAATAACGATATATTCATTTTCTCCCTCACATTTCAAAGGTAAATGAGGAATATGTTTGGGGAGGCTGCTGCAGTTCATAAGTCACCGTATGCTACTATTTAAATACTAAGACACTCACCTGGCTCAAGAAAATTCCAGTTGGAAAAGGCTACAGTCCGCTTTATTCCACCTACGTTTGCCCAACTGTACTCTCCACGTGCGTCTACATCTCTCAGACCAGTCCAGAAGTATGTTCTTTGAAATTTATCATACTTTTTAATCATGTCATTCAGGTATTCTTGCTCAAACCTACACAAGAAGAGCCAAATTAGTAATTGTTTTACAATGATTAAATTAATATATAAATTGCAGATTCATCTGTTTCTTAGGAAGGCTGTTTAACAAAGGAACACAGAGTTCAAAGTTCACTAATACATTTTACTGATGGCCACACCTGCTAGTTATAGTCAGATTGCAGTTGGTTCCAAAAAGGACCTTATCCGTGTAAATCTTGTAACAAGTTTTTCCATGTCTCTTCCAGCCCTAAACCAGGAGAGAAACATCGTCACATTGTTTTTCCAGACTCGATGATGTCCCTGTAAAAAACCAAGGCTCTGCTACACTGATAACATCTTACAACTTGTAGAAGTTGAGCACCTGGCTGGTGAATTCACGTATGTGATGAGGGTGGGGTGCAAATTCACATACAACCTCCACAAGACTGTGAGCCTATGTCAAGCAGCAGTTGCATCTTAATTCTCATTACGCTTAGTACTTGCCTTGTCATAAGACTATAGTAACAGTTGTTGAATTATTTTTGAACAGCAATAAAATAAGTGAAGAAAATAAATATATCAGTATTTTGGATAGTAATTATATACATTTTTGTAGAAATTCATGAATAGTTAACTCTTTTTTCTATAACTCTCTTTGTTTTCTCACAGAACTATGACATGCTATGATTCACTGCCCTCTAGTTTGCTCTAATGTCAATGAACAGAAGCTGGTAATTTCTTCTATTTACCAAGTCTGAATTGTTTAAGTTTCAGCAGCCATCCCTAACCAAGAAGGTGCAAGATCTCTTAGGAAAATTTACACAGGGGTTTTAACATACCTCATTTGGAGGACACATCTTATCAGATCCTGCATCATTTATTTTTTCTCCCTTTTTTTTACATACATATTTAAGTTTCTCTTCACATGATTGGACTTTCCACTGACCTAGCTTTTAAAAAACAGGAAAAAAAAACTTTCTCACAAAAGAAATTATTTCCAACATATTTAGAATTGAACCATGATTTATTTTAAGTCAAGACAGTTTCTTTTCACAAAACATTGAGAGAAAGAGAGAATGAATATAAGTGAATGACTAAATCTAAGAACATACTCCTAGAAAATAGTGCCCAACAGGCCTACAAAGTTGTGGCTCACAGAGTTACCTCAGCATCGAGTCATAATCAAATAGGGAGGAATCTCATTTTCCTATAAGGATGACAGTAAAACTATCAAAAGACACTTAGTATGGAAGTTGAAGAAAGAAGATCTCAATTTACAAACAGCTGCCAGCATCCTAGTTTTTTGCCATATAACGTGGCCGAAGTTTGTTCACAGGCTAAAACTTTTTGGGCATGGTACCTAATCTAACCTCTTTCAGTTTCCTTGTGTGTAAAATAATGGTGATTAGAATAGCTTCTCTCCAAGAATTCTAGAATCAAAAGTTTCTTCTAACTCTACCTCAGCCTAGACGTCAAAGTTCTCTCTTTCAAAAAACTAAGTTACTTTGCTTTCTTCAAATTAAGTTATAATAAGCCAATTATGATAAGGATCAGTGGAATGCTGTCTAGGTATGCCACGAGTTCATTTTTTACCCATGAGACCTCATTTCCCTCTTTGATAGTCTTCTAAATACATCTTGTGTATCTTTTCAAATAGAGAGACACCCTTCTAAATACATTTTCACTACTGAAACACTTGTAAATACACATACCATTTACTGCTTCCACATTAATTCTCTCTAAAAGTTTGCATGACACAGTCAACCTCCTAAACAATTGGGGGTCCACAGGAAAGTGACACAAATAAATATAAGAGGTACATATGTCCTTTCTGCTCAAGATACAGCCTATTTTGGGCTCTTAATTACAGTATGTTCAGTAAATGTTTAAGCATTCTACAGGGCTAAGATGATCTCCAACATAGTGAGGCCTAATTTTTTAATAAAAACATTTTTTCACATCTCAAAGCAGGATAAATATATATTTTTTAATCTGACCATGAATTCAGAAGATGAGATTTTTTTTCAGGTTAAATTGTGGCTACATGCTAAATATCACAGCAATGGCAGAAAGGTTGAAGGAGATCCTGGTCCTGAGAGAAAGCAAGTTATAAAAACCAATCTGACAAAAAAAATCTGAGTTCTAGGGGGTTCCTGGGATCTTTTTCAGATCAGAGCAGATGCTCCCAGACATGAAGAAGACTGTTTATAATGAAATTGCTTTGTCTTTTTTTCAATCTACAGGACCTTTTATTATCTTTCCTAGTTTATATACAAATATCCCAACCAAAGTAATTTTAATATTACTGTAAGGTATAACAATAAAAATATAAATAAACTACAGGAGGTTTCTTACCTTTCCTAAATAGCAAACACAGTTGGGAGTCTTATTGTAGGGAACATTTGGCTCATTCTCATCCCAATATGTTAGAGTAACTTCAGTACCATCTGACCACTGAAATAAAGTTGGTATATTTATGCTCTTAAGACCTGTCCATACTTCTTCTTTGGCATCTTAAAAAAAAAAAAAAAAGTCTTATTTGTTTGGTTTTGCTGAATTACATACACCAAAATGCAGATTGTTACTGATTTTTACATTCTGATATAGGGTTTTAAAGGTCTTGATGGTATTCTTGAATAATCTGTTACAATGTTGATAAGCCTGGCAGATTGGATACGGATGGCTTTGCAGGTCATTTATGCAAGTAACATATATAGGTAAAACAGCTGTGTATTCCTGATACCTGCCTTAAATAAGCTTTGCCTTATGGGAATTGGTGAAATTCTATAAATGCAAGCATAGATATTGCAGTTAGAACAAGAATATTGTCCAGCACTGCCCCGAATGACCAATGCTGCCTTCACAGGTAAGCAATTAGCACAGTGCTTGGCACAGAATAACAAGGACTCACTCAATAAGTATCTACTATTAGCTATTACTATTAGTGAATCCTAGGGAGACAGTCCAGTAATGTCCGTCTAGTGTATTGTTGTTCACCAGTCTTTAGCTTTTGAATAAATACAAAAGCCAAATAACCATCATGTGTTTGGGGCAATTTAAAAATAATTTAGCTTATGAGAAAAAAAAAAGTGATTATTCGGTCTATAGTTGTGTTGTCAGATTGGTAGCTACTATCCCTCTGAAGAGCCCTGGTAGCGCAGTAGTTAAAAGTAGGGCTGCTAATCAAAAGGCCGGCAGCTCAAATCCACCAGCTGCTCCTCGGAAACCCTATGGTCTGTCTTATAGAGTCGCTATGAGTTGTAATTGACTTGACGGCAACGGGTTTTTTTTTTTTTAACCCACATTCGGCTATTTAAACTTAACTGTAAATTAATTAAACTTAAAAAAAAAAGTAAAAATTAAGTTCCTCAGTTGCACTAGCTACATTTCAAGTGCTCAAAAGCCACATGTGGCTACCATATTGGACAGGACAGATCACAGAACATTTCCATCATTGCAGAAAGTTCTATTGGGCAGTGCTGATCTATAGGATCAAATTGTAAGCTTTTCATTCTTACTAAGAGTCTGAAAATAAGAAGACCTTAAAATATTTCAAACTTCTCAAATAGGATTTTTTTTTTTTTTAACTTACCCCCATTATGGAGTTTTGAGACAACAACCTCCACATCTGCCAAAGAATGAATGCTGATGAGGTCGCTGCTGAGGGCTTTGCATTTCGCATGTGCCTCAGCCCAGGAATCACTTTCATTCGCCAGCAGATAGCAAAATCCATTAGTTGGCAGCCACCCTGATTCACAGCGGGTATCTGAATATGTCCAAACATCTGGGGGGAAAGCAGCTACTTATATTACAGCAAAGATACATCTATTTCGAATCAATAATATTACAGATTCTTGTTTCTTGAATGGTAAGGTTTCTGAAAAACTGGAGTATGTGACGTCAGAAAGTACAGTGACAAGAATTTATGTGGTGCTGAATGTATACACAGCATGATAAGAATCAATGCAGGGAGTCAGATAACGATGTGGCTTAACTAACGTGATACCAGAATGTTGCATGGCTGGGCACGGCTTAACTAACGTGATACCAGAGTGTTGCGTGGCTGGGCACGGCTTAACTAACGTGATACCAGAGTGTTGCGTGGCTGGGCACGGCTTAACTAACGTGATACCAGAGTGTTGCGTGGCTGGGCACGGCTTAACTAACGTGATACCAGAGTGTTGCATGGCTGGGCACAGACTGTTGAAGGATGCAGACAATCAAGGGAAAGAGATTCCCCTTAGTCCTGGCAGGAAGAACAAAGGCATGGGGTAAGCCAGTTGCTGGCAAATCTTGTTCTGTGTACAGGTTTGTTAGTTTCCCCTCCAGCCTCTGCCTGTGAGAAGGCTGTAAGGGGATTGAGCCTCCTTTTCATATAGGGTCAGCTTAGCAAGAAAAAAAAAAAAAATTTTTTTTTTTTTTAGCAAGCGGATGTGCATTAACGCCCACTGCTGAACAAAGAACAGGCAGAGATTAAGAAACAGAGTAAGAAAGACATTTTATATATTCCACACTCAAGAGATGGCAGCAACCGAGGGAGGGGGCAAAGGGCATCGTTGCATCTCTCCTTTCCTCTCTTCTGCCAGACCTGAGTTCTCATGGAATTAATGATTTTTTGTTTCGACCACAATAAAACTCACTCAAGTGAAGGTCAAGGAAGATTACAGGAAAAGGGTAAGGTATGAAACTAAACAAAATACTCTTATCCCTCTTTAAAAAATAGAAAGCGGTTCAGTTACTCAGACTTCATCAATTCTATACCACTCGGAATGTTTGCTGTGAGAAAATACAGCAGCTTAAAAAGGTGAACAATTTATATTTTGTAATAAAGGAAAAAAAATGCAGGTTCAGCCAGCCTCACCCTTGCAAGGTAACTCAATTAACTTCAAGGTTTTGAAATAGCACTTATTTTTTACAATTATGTTGAAGAAACACAGGAAAAAAAATCACCCATAATTGGACTTAAAACAATCATTTTCATATCCTAGTCTTTGTCTCTATGAATACATATTTTTACAAGATTAAAATGATAAGTAGGCATATCATTTTGTTCTGCTCTTTGTACTTAAGACCATATTTTCCTGCTGGCACAATTATTTTAATAGCTGCATATTATTCAATCATGTGGAAACATCATGATTTACACAATAATTGCTACTGTGAGGTATTTACTTAATCTATCATCAGTCACTCTAGTTTATTTTCATTTGTGCTGTCTTTTCTATAATGCCTTTTGTTATACAAACTAAATTTGGTTTGAATCCACTTGGAAGATAAGTATTCATTTCCCCTTATTATCTTAAAACATTCCCTTACATTCTTTATTTTACATACCTATTTTTCCTATTAAAATAGTAGCTTATTAATCCTTTTTGGATGACAAGAAATGTTATGCTTTATTCTCTTCTTTCACAATTCCTTAAAGCAAGAAGTTTTAAAACCTCCCTTTTTCTTCCCAGTTTTGAGTATTCGTTTTTCTCATTCAGGGAGGATTTAATCAAATGCCAGATATATGTTGGGTCCTGTGCTTGACGGCTGGCGCAGTCCCCTTCTCTGCTTTTTCAGACTCCTCAAACTTCCCCACTTCTCAGAAACTTCAGCTGTTCTTATCTCTCCCTCATCCCCAAACTCCCTGGGAAACCTCCCTCCTTATATATGTTTTCTCCTTCTGCACCACCCTGTTTTCACCTGCTTTTCCAATACAAAGCCCTAAAGAACGAGCTTGGCAAAGAAGGATAGAGGAAGGGTGGGTGTTGCGGGTTAAGGGGTAGGAAAGCCTGGGAACACTCTCATACTCTTAATTTTTGACTTAACAAAGGGCATGCAATATATAAGACCTTCCCCAAGAGCAGTAGTTCTCAACCTTGAGTGTACATCAGAATCACCTGGAGGGCTTCTTAAAACACAGATTGCCCAGTCCCACCCCACTCCACCCCACCCCACCCTAGTTCTTGACTCAGTAAATCTGGGGTGTGCAGTCCCTGGCTGGTTAAGCACTTAATTACTAGCTGAAAGGTTGGCAGTTCGAACTCAACCAGGGGTGCCTGGAAAGATAGGCCTGGTGATCTGCATCTGAAAGGTCGTAGCCTTGAAAACTCTATGGAGCAATTCTACTCTGCACACATGGGGTCATTATGAGTTGGAATCAACTCGATGGCAACTAACAACAACAAATCTGGGGTAGGTCCTGAGGCTCTGCATTTCTAATAGGTTCCCAGGGGATGGTGATGCTCCTGGTCTGGGGACCACACTTTGAGAACCACTGCTCTAGAGAAAAAAAGCCACTTGTGCACAGAAACATATTTCCCATCTAGAATACCTCTGCTTTCTTATTGGCATATACATATTTTTCCTTAATATTCTTCTTTGCCTCAACCAAGCATTATTCATAGATGATTGGTAACATCTAAACACACAGGGTCAAAATAAGATGCTTTTCTGCATTGGTGGCAATAGGTATCTGAAATGCATTTACTTGACTTTATGAAACTGATTTTAAGATCTATTTGTATGAGGAAGTGAAAAGGATACCTGTTGGCTCCACTGTATTATTTAATGGTTTCTTGCAGACATAGGGCAGTTGAGCTTCACAGGAAAAACTCTGCCACAGACCAGACTCAGCATCCATTCTTGCACAGCTTGATCCCCCTATAGTAGGTGCACTTGGCATATCTTAAATGGCAAGGTTTTAAAAGGGTTAGAAGTGGAAGAAGAGACATTTTAAATTCAGTTAGAAAAAATAATTTGTATCCCTAATCTCCTGTTTGGAAACCCATAATGTAATTAAAATTTTTAATTAAATTGAAAGGTATAGGCTTCAATGGACAATCATGTGCTTAAATATACCTTTCTTCTAAGATATGGGATACAGGGGGAAACATTCTGATATCTTGAATTTAAAAACAAAAACAAACTTCTGCCCCCCCAAAACTACCATGTCATATCACATGGTTAGCAGCTTTTAATCAACTACTTTTTACAACAAAAATACTAATTTATTGCTCTATAATGCCTCTAAAGTCTTGAGTCCAATATTATGTTATCTGTTAATATTCTATTTACTGAAATAATAGAGTATTATGCGCTTACTGATAAGGAAATTTTAGTTAACTAAAATGACTAATTGCTTTTTTACTTAAGGGTCCCTTTGAGTCCAAACCGACTCTACGGCAATGGGTTTGGTTTGGTTAATCTTATATGTGTGCTGAACAGTTTTTTTTTTTCTTTACTGAAGTTAGTGTTAATATTTAGGTTCAACATTTGTCAGAAGCCATACATATTATTTTTAAAAAGGTACCCAATCCTTCCATTTGGGAAAAAAATCTTTTGGCTAACTAGATTTGATTTTGTTTGTTTGCTTTATTCACTACAAAATTTTCTTTGACAGATTTATTTGTGTAATAAATATTATGTTGTCAGTGCTTGGGTGGTATGGTGGGGAGACCCCAAGAGTTTGAAAATGAGGGAATATTTCCATATTAAAGCTAAATACCATATGAAACACAATATGGGCCAGTTATAGATATGTTAAGTCCCCTAAGGAACACAGAATGGCTCCTAGGCCACGTGTTGGGACTCATTTGGCACTTACCTAAACATACAGCGTTGCTCTAAAGGTTAAGGACAAACACTCCGTTGCCCATGGTGTGGTTTAACTTGGCTATACCAGTACCACAATAAAGAATGGATTAGGAAAAAAAATTCTCTGGAGAGGTAACTATAACAAGGGTTGTCAAGATTGAAACCTTCATAAGCCTTCAGTATGTAGAAAGCTCCTTTTTTTTTTTTTTTTTTTTAACTTTTCCTTTGTGCATCGCAGGTGGGGGAGGGAGCAGTTACCTGGATCCCAGTTGAGAAAGTTCAATGGCTTGTGATCTGACCATTCCCAGCCTCTAGCAGAGTACAGTTGATTTAAGCCAATCCAGAAAATTCTAGCAATGCCTTCTTTTTCTATAAAAAATCATTTAAAAATGACAAAATTACCTAAGTTGTTGTCTAAGTTGGGCAGCAAAAAAATCTGAAAGCCTTCACTGTAAGGCAGGAACACCTAAGGGAGCCTGGCTATCTAACAAAGGCAGGTGTTGCTAATAGACAACATAACTTTAGATCACAGAAAAACCCAAAGGTTGATAAATCAATTTAATTCTGCTTTCTAATTCCTATTCTGATGCGCAGAGTTTCCCGTTAGCTTGTCCAATTTCTTCTAAGAAAAGAATTCTCTCAGAGCAGCACTATCTACTTTTCACCTCCCTAACATTATTTATACTGATATATGGAAACCTGGTGGTGTAGTGGTTAAGAGCTACCGTCTGTTAACCAAAGGGTCAGCAGTTCAAATCCACCAGGTGTTCCTTGGAAACTCTATGGTGGCAGTTCTACTCTGTTCTATAGGGTCACTATGAGTTGGAATCAACTCGATGGCAACAGGGTTTTTTTTTTTGTACTGATATAGATTTATCAAAAGCAACTTCAACTGTACATCTAGATTTTGAAGATCTGATAGTATTCTAGACTGACCATTTAAAATCATTAAGCACATATTATTTGCCAGGTACTAGGGATAAAAAAAAAAAAATTTTTTTTTTTAGGGATATGAAAACCAAAAGACAAAGTCCCTGCACTCATGGGGAGTTCGATCTAGTAGAAGGGAACAGATATGGGTCCCCAAAATGATTAAGTTTTACAGGTACTGGGTTAGAAATATGTACAGGAGCTGTTTTAATAGAATATACGGGCCTATAGTCCAAAGGAGACATTTAGCCTGGGGATACAGACTGGGATTTGGGTATACACACACATACACACACACACACACACGTGCTACAGTGGAGATGCATCATTCAAAATTATCCTTCAGCAGAGAGGCAGAAATAATTTAAATAGTGAGGGCAATTGCCAATATTCTCGTTAACGTGCACATGCCCACAAGCAATGGGTGCAATCATGCTTGTATGGGTCTATGTGCATTGGAAAAAGAACGGAAAGACTGTATGAATGATCGTAAGGATTTTCCCACCACTGCCCTGGAAGTGAACAGCATTCTTCAGAAACCTGACAAGACTTCATCAACATCAAGAAGAAACTGAAGAATTAGTTGAGGGCCAGGCTGAAGGGTTAGAGCAAGTGACAAAATGGCCTACAGAAGACAAAGCTGATGTTGACAAACAGGAAGAGCTAACAAGTTGAAATCTACAATTTGTTGAAATATTTCTAGCAGTAAAACACTTGATAATAATTTCTCAGTTCCACCCAGAGAATTACATACAATTTATCATTGAACATACATGCACACATGTACACACACACATACATATGCATAATATAACCCAAACCCATTGCCGTCGAGTTGATTCCAAATCATAGCGACACTATAGGACAGAGAACTGTCCCATACAGTTTCCAAGGAGTGGCTGGTGGATTCAAACTGCTGACCTTTTGGTTAGCAGCCAAGCTCTTAGCCACTGTGCCACCAGGACTCCTAGCAGTGGGGATAGAGACCTAATTGTCGCTCCAGTGAGAAGCAAATGGGAGTTCAGAAGTGAACTACAAAGGTACACCACTCTTTCCAGGAGTTTGGCTGTGAAAGAAAGATGCAGGGTTGCAATCAATGGTAAACAAACAGGATCCAGAAAACAGATTTTTTTTTTTTTTTTTTTAGTGGTAGAAATTTAAACAAATTTATAGGCTGTTGGGAAGAAATCAGTAGATTGAGAGTAGATGAAAATATGAGATGGAGGAAAAAGTAGTGTGGATACAAGGAGCTTGGAGGAAAGAGTAAGCCTTTTACAAGCTAGGGAGAAAACAGTATAGATGAAGATAACTTTGTAAGTATGTGGGTGATAAGCTAAGAGTTTGCCTCAGTTTTCTAAAAAGACAATAGATGGTAAAGATATTCTCCTAAGGAAGGAAAAGATATTCGGGTAGATGGTTTGAGGATAGTGCTGAAAGGAACTTTGGATTCATCCATTTCTTTCACCTCAAATATTAGCATAAGCAAGGGCTTCCAGCACTGGTATTCAATGACCTGAAGGTTTTAACCTGATGTAAATTTTCCTCACTAGCAAAAGTTATTTTTCATCATTCCTAGAGAAGTCCAGGAAACTATGACATACTTATGGTACTCCAGGGTCAACCATACACTGATATTCAGATTCCCTTTCATTTCTAACAGGGGGATACGATGCAGGTCCAATCTGTCCTATCCATCCCAAATTCAATTCTGTCTTTTTCATGAAGCCTTTCAAATAACTCCAGCAGGAACCACTCACTCCCTCTGAATAATCATGTCACTTACACGCACATCACAAGTACACATTTATAACCAGTAAACCAGCACCAGTTGCTGCTGAGGCAACTCTTACTCACAGAGACCCCATGAGTGTGTCAGAGTAGAACTGTGCTCCACAGGGCTTTCAATAGCTGATTTTTTAGAAATAGACCACCAGGACTTTCTTTCAAGAGGCCTCTGGGCAGACTCAAACCTCCAACCTTTTGGTTCGTAGTCACATCCATCAATCATTTGCACAATCCAGGTATTCCACACTTTTACAATGGCATAAAATGATCATTGGAAGCCATCAGGCTCCTGATTTGTGATCTGTATTGATGTTGTATTCTTCACTGGAATCATAGGATTTTTAAATTGTGACCGTGTTGGCAAACAATAATGTTCTTCTTTACGTGTCCTATGCCACGTAGATATGAATGAATGGGAAGTAGATAATTGCTAAAGGTCTTGGTTGAGCAAATATAAAGGGCAGGGAATTTCTTACATGGTCTAACCAATTCAGAAGCTGACCAATTTGAGACTGCCCGTACCCACCCCCTATCCTTGCCATCAAGAAACAGATGATTGCTAGCATAAAGCCCCAAACCCAATCAAATGGCTGGAACTACAGAGGTAAACGCTTCTTGTCTGTCCCAGAGATACCTGTTCAGACCTGACCCTGTATGTCTACTCCTTCCACAGAATGAGAGACTATAGCAGGGCTGATAACAGTCGTGGATCTTCGATGAGCCAGAGAGGAGCCTCTGCTGGCCACAGTCACCAAGGTCCCTGACCTAAGACATGTGCTAGCCTTGGGGTCTGTCTCAAAGCGACTCAGTGTGAACTGTTTGCAAGAGTGGAGGTGGATTAGGAAGAATGGAAATGTGCTATGCCTACTCTGGGGACTGTTGGGTCTCCTGTTGTACCTCAGGGGTAAATCATCTGTGGTTAGAGGCCTGGCAAAGGCCAGTGCCATGGAAAATCTGACTCCCAAACAAAATCCAGTGAGTGTAAGACACCAAATGCTCCCTATCACCGGCTCCATGTATTAGCACAACAAACAACGACAACAACAACAAAAAAGCAAAACAAAACTAATTAGGCCCAGAGGGAAGGGGGCAGAAAGTAGAAAGCAAGTTCTTTTAGATGGTATGAGACTTATCATCAAGTGGACTTCTATTGTGTTTCTGGCATTAGACCTAGTCCCATCCATACACCAGTTACCAAACACAGAAGTTATTTGGGAATAACATTCTCCATTATGCTCTGTGTATATATAAATTTTATTTTCCAGACTAGATCAAGCACTTTGATGACAAAATCTTTGTCTGGTTCATTTTTTCTTTGTCAGCCTCACCATTCCTAGCCCAAGGCTTACACAGGGCAGTTTTTAGTAAAATTAACAAACAAAAAACTCAAACCCATTGCCCTCAAATTTTCAGTAAAGAAACGCTCAATATTAATATTGTTGCTGTTGTTGTTAGGTGCTATCGAGTCGGTTCTAACTCATACCGACAGTTTATACAACAGAATGAAATACTGCCCAGTCTGCTTCATCTTCACAATCCTTGTTATGCTTAAACCCATTGTTGCAGCCACTGTGTCAATCCATCTCATCGAGGGTCTTCTTTTTTGCTGACCCTGTACGGTCGCTATGAATCGGAATCAACTCGACGGCACTAGGTGTTCACTAGGTTAGGTACTTTACCAGGCATGACGTCCTTCTGCAGGGATTGATCCTTCCTGACAACATGTCCAAACTATGTGAGACATAGTCTCGCCATCCTTGCTTCAAAGGAGCATTCTGGTTGTACTTCTTCCAAGACAGATCTGTTGGTTCCCTTGGCAGTTCATGGTATATTCAGTATTCTTCTCCAACACCACAATGCAAAGGCATCAATTCTTCTTTGGTTGTCTTTATTCATTATCCAGCTTTCACATGCGTAGGAGGTGACTGAAAACACTATGGTTCGAGTGCCCAATGCAATACGCCTTTTGAGTTCTTGACTGCTGCTTCCATGGCTGTTGATTGTGGATCCAAGTAAAATGAAATCCTTGACAACTTCAATCTTTTCTCCATTTATCATGATGTTGCTTATTGGTCCAGTTGTGAGGATTTTTGTTTTCTTTCTTTCTTTATTTTTTTTATGTTGAAGTATAATCCACGCTGAAGGCTGTAGTGTTTGATCTTCATCAGTAAGTGCTTCAAGTCCTCTTCACTTTCAGCAAGCAAATCTGTGTCATCTGCATAATGCAGGTTGTTAATGAGTCTTCCTCCAATCCTGATGCCACATTCTTCTTCATATAGTCCAGCTTCTTGGATTATTTACCAGGATACAGATTGAATAGGTATGGTGAAAGGATACAACCCTGACACACCCCTTTCCTGACTTTAAACCACACAGTATCCCCTTCTTCTGTTCAAACAACTATCTCTTGATTTATGTATAGATTTCTCATGAGCACAATTAAGTGTTCTGGAATTCTCATTCTTCTTAACGTTATCCATAATTTGTTATAATCCACCCACAGTCAAATGCTTTTTCATAGTCAATAAAACACAGGTAAACATCTTTCTGGTATTCTCTGCTTTCAGCCAGGATCCATCTGACATCAGCAATGATATCCCTGGTTCTGCGTCCTCTTCTGAAGCTGGCTTGAATTTCTGGCAGCTCCCTGTTGATACACTGCTATGGCCGCTTTTGAACGATCTTCAGCAAAATTTTACTTGTGTGTGATATTAATGACATTGTTCAACAGTTTCTACATTCGGTGGGATCACCTTTCTTGGGAATAGGCATAAATATGGATCTCTTCCAGTCAGTTGGCCAGGTAGGTGTAATTCCAAATTTCTTGGCATAGATGAGTGAGCACTTCCAGTGCTGCATCTGTTTGTTGAAATATCTCAACTGGTATTCCGTCCATTCCTGGAGCCTTGTTTTTCACCAATGCCTTCAGTGCAGTTTGGACTTATTCCTTCAGTATCATTGGTTCTGCTCATATGGTACGTCCTAAAATGGTTGAAAGTCAACCAATTCTTTTTGGTACAGTGGCTCTGTATATTCCTTCCACCTTCTTTTGATGCTTCCTGAGTCGTTTAATATTTTCCCTATAAAATCCTTCAATATTGCAACTTGAGGCTTGAATTTTTTCTTCAGTTCTTTAAGCTTGAGAAATGCTGAGCATGTTCTTCGCTTTCGGTTTTCCATCTCCAGGTCTTTTCATGTGTCATTATAATGCTTTACTTTGCCTTCTCTAGCCGCCCTTTGAAATGCTCTGTTCAACTCTTTTAATTCATTACTTCCTCCTTTTGCTTTAGCTACTTGACATTCAGGAGCAAGTTTCAGAGTCTCTTCTGACATTTTGGTCTTTTCTTTCTTTCCTGTCTTTTTAATAACCCTTTGCTTTCTTCATGGATGATGTCCTTGATGTAATTCCATAATTCGTCTGGTCTTCCGTCATTAGTATTCAATACGTTGAATCTACTCTTAGAGATGGTCTCTAAATTCAGGTGGGAAATGTTCAAGGTCATACTTTGGCTCTCTTCGACTTGTTCTATTTTTCTTCAGTTTCAACTTGAACTTGCATATGAGCAATTGATGGTCTGTTCCACAGTCAGCCCCTACCCTTGTTCTGCCTGATGATATTGAGCGTTTCCATTGTCTCTTCCCACCACCCAAACCCACTGCTGTCGAGTCGATTCCGACTCATAGCAACCCTATAGGACAGAGTAGAACTGCCCCATAAAGTTTCCAAGGAGCACTTGGCGGATTCAAACTGCCAACCTCTTGGTTAGCAGCCGTAGCACTTAACCACTATGCCACCAGGGTTTCCTCTCTTCCCACAGATGTAGTCAATTTGATTCCCTTGTATTCCATCTGGCAAGGTCCATATGTATAGTCACCGTTTATGTTGGTTAAAAAAAAAAAAACACTATTTGCAGTGAAGTTGTTGGTCTTGCAAAATTCTATCATGTGATCTCTGGCATCATTTCTATCACCAAAGCTATGTCTTCCAACTACCGATCCTTCTTTGTGTCCAACTTTTGTATTACAATCTCCAGTAATTACCAATGCATCGTGATTGCATGTCTGATCAATTTCAGACTACAGAAGTTGGTAAAAATCTTGAATTTCTTCATCTTTGGCCTCAGCGGTTGGTGCAAAATTTGAATAATAGTCTTATTACCTGGTCTTCCTTGTAAGTATATGGATATTATCCTATCACTGACAGCACTGTACTTCAGGACAGATCTTGAAATGTTCTTTTTGACAATGAATGTAATGCCATTCCTCTTCAAGCTGTCATTCCCAGCATAGTGGACCATAGGATTGTTTGATTCATAAAGGACAAAAGCAGTCCATTTCAGCTCTCTAATGCCTAGGATATTAATGTTTATGTGTTCCATTTCATTTTTGTTGATTTCCAATTTTCCCAGATTCATACTTCATACATTCCATGTTCTGATTATTAATGGATGTTTGTAGCTGTTTCTTCTCATTTTGAGTCGTGCCACATCAGCAAATGAAAGTCCCAAAAGCTTGACTCCATCCATGTCATTAAGGTCGACTCTACTTTGAGGAGGCAGCTCTTCCCAGTTGTCTTTTGAGTGCCTACGCACCTGAGGGGCTTATCTTCTGGCATTATATGAAACAATGTTCCGCTGCTGTTCATAAGGTTTTCACTGGCTAAATCTTTTCAGAAGTAGTCTGCCAGGTCCTTCTTCCTAGTCTGTCTTAGTCTGGAATCTTGGCTGAAACCTGTCCACCATGGGTGACCCTGCTGGTATTTGAATACCAGTGGCATAGCTTCCAGCATCACAGCAACGTGTGAGCCCCCACAGTACGACAAACTGACAGGCACATGGGGGAATATTAATATTAGCATCCAGAATATATTTAAAAAACTACAACAAATCAATAAGAAAAAGGCAAACAACTCAATAGAAAAACGGGCAAAGGGCATGAACCAAAAAAATAGAAGGGGAGAAGCCTGAATGCCTATTAAACACAAAAGATGCAAAACCACATCAGTTATCAAGAAATGCAAAATAAAAATGAAATACTATTTTACATCCATCATATTGGCCAGTTAGTAAGTCTAATAACATCAAGCGTTAGTGGAGGTGTAAACTGATGCAATCAGAATCTTGGAAGTTCGAATTTACCCAAAGGCACCTTTGAAGAAAGGCCATGTACTTTAGATGAAAGATTATAGAACAAACTAGCTTCTCATTTAACAGTTAGTACGCATTTTATGACATTGGTTAACAACCGCACAACATGTCAACACTCTCCCTTTTTGACCTTGGGTTCCGTATTACCAGCTATCCTATACCCTTCTGCCTTCTAGTCCTTGCCACTGGGCTGGTGTGCCCCTTTGGTCTCATTGTCTTTTATGGGCCTGTCTAATCTTTGGCTGGAAACCCTGGTGGCATAGTGGCTAAGTGCTACGGCTGCTAACCAAAGGGACGGCAGTTCGAATCTGCCAGGTGCTCCTTGGAAACTCTATGGGGCAGTTCTGCTCTGTCCTATAAGGTCGATATGAGTCGGAATCGACTCGACGGCACTGGGTTTGGTTTTTTGGTTTTGAATCTTTGGCTAAAGGGTGAACCTCAGGAATGACTTCATTACTGAGCTAAAAGGGTGTCTGGGGGGTGTACTCTTGGGGTTTCTCCAATCTGTCAGGCCAGTAAGTCTGGTCTTTTTTTGGAAGTTAGAATTTCATTTTACATTTTTCTCCAGCTCTGTCTGGGACCCTCTATTGTGATCCTTGTCAGAGCAGTCAGTGGAGGTTGCTGGGCACCATCTAGTTGTGTTGGTCTCAGTCTGGTGGAGGCCGTGGTAGTTGGGGTCCATTAGTCCTTTGGACTAATCTTTCCCTTGTGTCTTTGGTTTTCTTCATTCTCCCTTGCTCCCGACAGTGTGAGAAGAGTGGAGTATCTTAGAGGGCCACTCACAAGCTTTTAAGGCCCCAGACTTTACTCACCAAAATAGAATGTAGAAGAACAATTTCTTTATAAACAACGTTATGCCAATTGAGCTAGATATTCCCCAAGACCATAGTCCCCACAGCTCTCAGCCCAGTAATTTGGTCCCTTAGGAAGTTTGGATGTGTCTATGGAGCTTCCATGACCCTGCCTTGTATAAGTTGCACTGGCTTCCCCAGTATTGTGTACTGTCTTACTGTTCACCAAAGTTACCACTTATCTATTGCGTATTTAGTGTTTTTCCATCCCCATCCCTCCTCTCCCTCGTAACTATCAAAGGTTGTTTCTTTTTGTGTGTAAACCTTTTCATGAGTTTTTATAGTAGTGGTCTCATACAATATTTGTCCTTTTGTGACTGACTTATTTCACTCAGCATAATGCCCTCCAGATTCATATACGTCGTGAAATGCTTCACAATTCATCATTGTTCTTTATCGTTGTGTAGTGCTCCATTGTGTGTACATACCATAGTTTGTTCATCTGTTGATGGGCATCTAGGTTGTTTCCATTTTTTGCTATTGTGAACAATGCTGCAATGAACATTGGCGTGCGTATGCCTATTCATGTGATGGCTCTTATGTCTCTAGGATATATTCCTAGGAGTGGGATTGCTGGATCATATGGTATTTCTATTTCTAGCTTTCTGAGGAAGCACCATATCATTTTCCAAAATGGTTGTACCATTTTGCATTCCCACCATCAGCACATAAGAGTTCCAATCTCCCCACAGCCTCTCCAACATTTGTTATTTTCTGTTCTTTTGATTCATGCCAATAATGCTGGGATAAGACGGTATTTCATCGTGGTTTTGATTTACATTTCTCTGATAGCTAGTGATTGTGAGCATTTCATCATGTGTCTGTTAGCAGCTTGAATGTCTTCTCTGGTGAGGTGTTTGTTCATTTCCTTTGCCCATTTTTTAATTGGGTTGTCTTTTTGTTGTAGAGTTGGTGGATTTTCCTCTAGATTTTAGAGATTAGAACTTGGTCAGATTTGCCATAGCCAAAGTTTTTTTCCCAGTCTGTAGTTTCTCTTTTTACTCTTTTGGTGAAGTCTTTTGATAAGCATTAAGTGTTTAATTTTTAGAAGATTGCAAATATCCAGCTTATCTTCTGGAGTTTGTGTGTTGTCAGTAATGGTTTGTATCCGTTAATGCCAAGTATTAGGGCCTCTAGCGTTGATCCTATTTTTTCTTCTATGATCTTTATAGTTTTTGGTTTTGTATTTAGGTCTTTGATCCATTTTGAATAAGTTTTTGTGTATGGTGTGAGATATGGGTCCTGTTTCATTTTTTTGCAGATGGACATCCAGTTCCGCCAGCACCATTTGTTAAAAAGACTGCCTTTTCTCCATCTGATGGACTTTGGGCCCTTATCAAAGATCACGTGACCATAGGTGGATGTATTTACATGTGGGTCCTCAATTCTGTTCCACTGATCAATGTATCTGTCATTGTACCAGTACCAGGCTGTTTTGACTACCATAGCTGTATAGTAGGTTCTGAGGTCAGGTAGTGAGAGTCCTCCTACTTTATTCTTCTTCGTCAATAGTGCTTTACTTATCCAGGGCCTCTTCTCTTTCCATATAAAGTTAATGATTAGTTTTTCCATCTCTTTAAAGAATGTTGTGGGTATTTGGATGGGGATTGCATTGTATTTGTAGACTATTTTGGGTAGAACTGTCATTTTCACAATGTTGAGTCTACCTATCCATGTGCATGGTATGTTTCTCTTCTGCTGTAAAAGTCATCTGGTGTTTTATTTTGGACACCTACTGGGACCATCCTGTTGTGTTTTCTTAATATGTTTTGATATTGTCTGCTATCTTTGGGATATTCAGTAGTTATTTCCTTCATTTATTGATTGTAGATTTATTTTGTCTTGTTTTACTTGGTTATGTCTGAGCAGGCAGGCTATGTAGTCTTTGTTGTCTGTTCATCTGTGGGCACGATACTTTTCACCTCGTTGTCCAGTGGGCAAGGCCAGTCATTCAGCTATCATACAGCATGGCAGGTCTAGCTGAGGGCGAGGGGCTTGGATGGATTATTTGTGCACATACTGGGGCCGACAGATTAGGCTGTGGGTCAGTGCAGGCCAGGCTCTACCTGTGCTGCTTGAGTGTGTGATGTTCAGCACATTGTGCAGATAGGTGGGAGGGAGTGGACAGGTTGTGGTGTGTGGAGATAAGTTGGGTATGGGAAAGCGGAGAGAGAAACAAGAGCAAAAAAAAAAAGTGCTGAGGGAGACTGCCATTGGAGTGGAAAGATAAGAAACCAAGAAATGAAGAAAAAGGAAAAAGAAAAAGAGAATGAAATAAATTAATTAACAATTTTAAAAATGCCCTAGGGCTCCCACCGGTGACCGGGGAAGTGGCTCCCAGGCCTCTGGGCACAGCCCATTTAGAAGTGGTGGAGATGGCACACAGCACCAGGTATTCAGGAGACAGGAAAAGAAGGAAAGTGGAGAGAGGGTAGAAAGTGAATAATGAGGAAAAACAAAAAGGAAAAAAGAAAGAAAAAGAAATGCCTCCTAGAGATCTCACCAGTGACCAGGGAAGTGGCTCTCAGGCTTTGGGGCACAGCTTGTCTAGAAGAGGCAAAAATGGCACACAGCTCCAGGTACTCAGGATAAAGGAAAAGCAGTAAAGAGAGACAAGAAACTGAGAAATGAAGAAAAACAAAACAGAAAAAAAGAAAGTAATTAAAAAAAAGGAAAAGAAGAACCCCCAGGTACCCCACTGGCACAGGTGCACAGACTGGGGAAGTGGGTCTGAAGCCGTGCAGTACAGCCCAGCTAGAAGGGACAGGGATGCCACACAGTGCCAGGTATTCAGGAGACAGGAAAAGAAGGTAAGTAGAGAGAGAGATACCAAAGACCAAGAAATGAGAAACACAAAAAGGATAAAAGAAAAAAACAATCAAAAAAAGGCTTCAGCTCAAAGGAGAATGAAGAACACCGAGGTCACACGATAACTACAAGCCCAAGAGACAGAAAGGGCCACATGAACCAGAGACTTACATCATCCTGAGACCAGAAGAACTAGATGGTGCCCGGCCACAACCGATGACTGCCCTGACAAGGAGCACAACAGAGAACCCCTGAGGGAGCAGGAGATCAGTGGGATGCAGAACCCAAATTCTCATAAAAAGACCAGATTTAATGGCCTGACTGAGACTAGAGGAATCCCGGAGGTCACGGTCCCCAAACCTTCTCTTGGCCCAGGACAAGAACCATTCCTGAAGACAACTCATCAGACATGGAATGGACTGGACAATGGGTAGAAGAGAGATGCTGATGAAGAGCGAGCTACTTGTATCAGGTGGACACTTGAGACTGTGTTGGCATCTCCTGTCTGGAGGAGAGACAGGAGGGTGGAGAGGGTTAGAAACTGGCAAAACTGTCATGAAAGGAGACACTGGAAGGGCTGACTCATTAGGGGGAGAGTAAGTGGGAGTATGGAGTAAGGTGTATATAAGCTTATATGTGACAGACTGACTTGATTTGTAAACGTTCACTTAAAGCTCAATAAAAATTATTAAAAAAAAAAAAGGCTCCAGGGATCCCACTAGCATGGTGGCATGGACCGGGGAAGCAGTTTCTCAGCTGAGTGGCACTTCACAGCCTGTCAAGAGGACGCAAAGATGGCACACAGAGCCAAGTATTCGAGAGAAAGCAGGGGGGAGGATGTGAGAGACAGAGAAGAAACAAAAAGTGCCCAAAAAAAGCAACACTGGCAACAAAGAAATGGTGCCCAAGGAGCTAACAGGTGTGGGCGGGGCAAATCCAAGCAGCTCGGAGCTGGTGCCTCCTGGCTGAGTGACCACGGCCTGCTGGGAAGCAGCAGAGGCCAAGCAGAGGGTAGGGGGTGGGGAGTGGGAAAGTGTGTATTGCTGGTTACTGGATGCTCTGCCTCCTGCTGGGAGCTCTGAGAAGCTGCTTTCCCGTATTCCCTGACTGCCAGTCTCTGACAGGAGTCCAAGATGGCAAATCGGTGCTGTGTTAGCTGATAAGGGACCTCTACTCCATCTCTCTCCTCACTCCCTGTTCTTTCTCAGTTTCTTATTCTATTCAGTGCTTGGTTGAGTTCTTTATTTCTTCATTTGATGCTTAGGGTTCCAGGACTGACATTTGTTTACTTGGTTTTTTGCGTGTTTGCTATGGAGGGATGGCATGGTGCTTCTGTCTATAGCACCATGCTGGCTCCAGTTCTGACCATCTTCTTTACCTTCCTTGAGCTCTCTAATTTTCAGTGTTCCAGGAGTTTAATGATCACTTATTTTTCAAATCCTTTCACTTAGAATTAAAGCAGCAATTTTCTATTTTCTGAGCACCGATCTCTTTAGTCTCCATCACAAGATGCACTTTCAATGGGTAGAATTTGTTTTTGCTTATGGGTTTCAGTGTTGAAGTTTAAATCCAAAGAAAAACGCAGAAATATACACACAAAACAACACACCTGGATATAAAAATAAAAGAAGAAAGACAGTACCCTACAAATTCACCAATTTACTCTACCATATGCAAGTTAAACCTACCTTTAAGATAAGCTAATTCAGTAGCGCTGTTGATGCTCAGTAAGTCAGCTCCTTGATTTTGACATGAAATATAAGCTTCTTTCCAAGAAAGAGCTGCCTGGGTATTAAATTGGTAACAACTTCCAATCTGCTCATTCTTTTCCCAATTATTTCCACAGCCATTTTCTGTTGATAGAAAGATACATTTGTGATCATAAGGTTATAGCATAATATTTTCTATTATTGAGAATGTTTACAAATACTGCAATTCAATGTGCATATTCTTACCCATTAAACCCACTGTTGTCGAGATGATTCCGACTCATAGTGACTCTACAGATCAGGGTAGAACTGCCCCGTAGGGTTTCCAAGGAGCGCCTGGTGGATTCAAACTGCTCGACTTTTGGTTAGCACCTGTAGCACTTAACCACTATGCCACCAGGATTTCCTGCATACTTTTAGGGTCTGCCAAAATTGAGGCTGCCACCACTGGACTAGACCATATTTTGATCCTTTGGTTACACAGTGAAATTGAAGTCAGAGGTGAAAGGTAGTCATAGTTTAGTCATAGTGTAGACATAGGTCTAGACTTTTGATGAAAAGATTCAGGCTTGCTAAAGGTTTCTACTCTCCTTGTATTCTTTACCAATTGCAATGCCTTGTTTTATCCCCATGTCCCTGCCTGCCCTCTCCTTACTAGTAGGAGTCTTCAACTCTCCACAGTTGATGGAAAACAAGCTCTCTTGAAGATGTTGTCATAGGAGCACTCATGGCCTGCAGCAAAACCATTGTATGTGTGTGTGTGCAGAGACATCCTGCGTAAATGGCCAAAATTTAGAGTCCAAGTGACTATCTTATTTGGGAAACTGAGTCCGAGTTTCTCCTTATTGTTTTCATAGATAAATTTAATAAATAAATTATGTATTTATATAATATATAATTCATATTATTCATGAATTATATAAGTATATGTACTCATATGTAAATGAATATATATGTCATAAAATGTTCTATGTAGCAATAATTATATATTCTTTAACAAGTACATAAAGTGCACGTATTATTTCAGAAAAGAACCTTCAAGCTATTTCTTGGAACAGGTATATCGATCTTGATATAACTGGTTCAAAAATATACTCAGAGCCTCCCACGTGCTCCCTAAGAGGAAAAAACCAATGCTGTTGTGCCCCAAGTATGTCCCAAGCTCCACTGGGGTTTTTTTCCGAAGGGTCTTCCATAACCAGTCACATATCACATGTTAGCCTCGTGGACCTTCAAGCTGTAAGGACTCTCAGGGGTCATCTTGTCTATTACCCTCATTTCATAGATAGGGACAAAGATCTAGGGGTGTTTATGGAGGAGTTATAATCAGAGCACTGGTCTCTGAGCCTGGTCTTAATCTTCTGAATGGCGCTTCTTCTGTCACTTTTCAATGGCCTACATAGCAACAGAGGCTGTTGTGACATTTGGTGAAATCAAATAGTATGGATTTGTAAGCACACTGCCTAGAAGGTTCATTATTACCTTTCAGTTCCTAGATCTGTGAATCTGGAAGCCTCCAGATGGATGGCAGAGTATTTGCTATAGAACACAGCCTCCAAGGTTTAGCAGTCCTCAGTTTTGAGAAACTCATAATCTTGCTTTTTCCACAAAATGTAACTCCGGGAGGCACATGAATGCATTAATAACTCTCCCAAAGGAAGCTAAAGGCACCAAGACCCATCCTAGTCAAGGCAGCAAGATGTTGTTGTTGTTATTAGGTGCCATTGAGTTGGTTCTGACTCATAGCAACCCTATGTACAATAAAAGGAAACACTGTCCAGTCCTGCTCTATCCTCACAACCATTGCTATGTTTGAGCTCACTGTTGCAGCCACTGTGTCAATCCATCTCATTAAGGGTCTTCCTCTTTTGTGCTGACCAAGCATGATGTCCTTCTCCAGGGACTGGTCCCTCCTGATAACATGTCCAAAATACGTGAGGCGAAGTCTTGCCATCCTCGTACTTCTTCCAAGACAGATTCATTTGTTCTTCTGGCAGTCCATGGTATATTCAATATTCTTCACCAACACCATAATTCAAAGGTATCAATTCTTCTTCTATCTTCCTTATTCATTATCCAGCTTTCACATGCATATGAGGTGATCAAAAATACCATGGCGTGGGTCAGGTGCACCTTAGTCCTCAAAGTGCCATCTTTGCTTTTCAACACTTTAAAGAGGTCTTTTGCAGCAGATTTGCCCAATGCAATGAGTCTTTTGATTTCTTGACTACTGTTTCCAGGGGGTGTTGATTGTGGATCTAAGTAAAATGAAATCCTTGACAACTTCAATATTTCTCTGTTTATCATGATGTTGATTATTGGTCTACTTGTTACGATTTTTGTTTTCTTTATGTTGAGGTGTAATCCATACTGAAGGCTGTGGTCTTTGATCTTCATCAGTAAGCGCTTCAAGTCCTCATCACTTGCAGCAAGCAAGACTGTGTCATCTGCATAACACAGGTTGTTAATGAATCCTCCTCTAATTCCGGTGCCACATTCTTCTTCATGTAGTCCAGCTTCTTAGATTATTTGCTCAGCATACAGACTGAATAAGTATGGTGAAAGATACAACTCTGAAGCACACCTTTCTTGATTTTAAATCACTCAGTATCCCCTTGTTCTGTTCGAACAACTGCCTCTTGTACAGGTTCCACATGAGCACAATTATGTGCTCTGGAATTCCCCATTTTTCACAATGTTATTCATAATTTGTTATGATCCACAGAGTTGAACGCCTTTGCATACTCAATAAAACACAGGTAAACATCTTTCTGATATTCTTTGCTTTTAGCCAAGACTCATCTGACATCAGCAATGATATCCCTCATTCCATGTTCTCTTCTGCATCCAGCTTGAATTTCTGGCACTACCCTGTCAATGCACTGCTACAACTGCTTTTGACTGATCTTCAGCAAAATTTTACTTGCACGTGATATTAATGACACTGTTCGATAATTTCCACATTTTGTTGAATCACCTTTCTTTGGAATGGGCACAAATGCGGATCTTTTCCAGTCGGTTGGCCGGGTACCTGTCTTTCAAATTTCTAGACCTGCTAGACAAGTGAGCACCCTCCAGTGCTGTATCCATTTGTTGAAACATCTCAGTTGATATTCCGTCAATTTCTGGAGCCGCTTTTTTTTTTACTTCTCCTCTTGTTTTTCACCAATGCCTTAGTATAGCTTGGACTTTTTCCTTCACTACTGTTGGTTCTTGATCATGTGCTAGTGCTACATCCCGATATGTTTGAACACTGAACAATCGTTTTTCATACAGTGACTCTGTGTATTCCTTCCATCTTCTTTTGAGGTTTCCCGTGTCATCCAATATTTTGCCCTTAGACTCTTTTAACATTACAAATTGAGGCTTGAATTTTTTCTTCATTTCTTTCAGATTCAGAAATGCTGAGCATGTTCTTCCCTTTTGGCTTTCTAACTCTAGATACTTGCATATTTCATTACAATATTTGACTTTGTCTTCTCGAGCTGACCTTTGAAATCTTCTGTTCAGCTCTTTTCTTTGTCATCTCTTCCATTTGCTTTAGCTACTCTATGTTTAGGAGCAAATTTCAGAGTCTCTTCTGACATCCATTTTGGTCTTTTCTTTCTTTCCTGTCTTTTTAATGACCTTTTGCTTTCTTAATGTATGGTGTCCTTAATGTCATCCCACAAATCATCTGGTTTTCGGTCATTAGGCAGCAAGGTAGACTGGGGTAAATACACAGGGTCATGAGGATCAGGAATCCTGAATTCTCTACCAGCTCCACAGGAAGGTGGTGTGACCAGAGCAGGTCATTTCATCGGTGCTGGGCCTGCTGCTTCTCACGTGAGAAATGAGGGGTTTCATTGAATAACCTCTAAGGTCCCTTCCATATCCAAAATTTCTATTCTGAATGATAGTGAGATTTAAATGGAATTAATATCTGGTTAAACTCTGGAGTCTTGGTGGTGCAGTGATTAAAATGCTCACCTGCTAACTGAAAGGTCAGCAGTTCGAATCCACCAGCCATTCCACAGAGATCGATGAGGCACTCTACTTCCGTAAAGATTTACAGCCTTGGAAACCCTATGGGGGCAGTTCTACTCTGCCTTATAGGGTCACTATGAGGCAGAATTCATTCAAGGGCAGCGTGGGTTTTTTTGGTAATTAAACTCTGCTGGTTATCAGGGCCAGTGGTTAAGAACTCAGCTGCTAACCAAAAGGTTGGCAGTTCGAATCCGCCAGCCACTCTTTGGAAACCCTGTGGGGCAGTTCTGCGCTGTCCTATAGGGTCGCTATGAGTCAGAATTGTCTCAACAGAAGTGGGTTTGGCGTTGGTCTGGTTATCAATTACAGCTGAAATACAGCTTGCTATCTTTAAGTAGCTTCCAAGTATTGGAAAGTCTTTACCTAAGTGCTTCCCAGATGACCAGCATCCTTGGCACCTGGAAGCTCATTAAAATGCAAATTCTTGGGCCCTGCCCCAAATCTACTAACTCAGTCTCTGGAGGGGGGTGCCCAGCAATGTGTGATCTAAGAAATTCTCCAAGTGATTCTGTTCCACCCTGATGTTTGAGAAACTTTGGGTCAATATAACCAATTGAGTTGCTTAGAACTTGCCATTTTGAAGCTCAACTTTCTTTAATGAGAAATCAGCATTACTAACAACCCTGGGTTGGCTACTTGAGGAAAGATAGTACAGCAGTTTGGAGCAAGGATTTCAAAGCCGTATTTCCTGGGTTTGAAACCTGGCTCTGCTATCTAGTAGCTGTGTGACCTTAGGCAAGTAATTTAACCCCTTGGTGCCTCACTTCCCTCATCTGTAAAATGGGGATAAGTAATGTACCTATCTTATAGGGTGGAAACCCTGGTGGCATAGTGGTTAAGCGCTACGGCTGTTAACAAAGAGGTTGGCACTTCAAATTCACCAGCTGCTTTTTGGAAACAATGGGGCAGTTCTACTCTGTCCTACAGAGTTGCTATGAGTTGGAATCGACTCGATAGCAATGGGTTTTACAGGGTAGATACAGGGTTGCTGTTAGGATTGAATGTGTTAAAGTATGTTGAGTTCTTAGAACAGTATCTAACACATGACAGAGCCCTGTAAGTATTAACTATAAGTACTTAGGTCTCAAACTCTTTCCTTTCCTCTTTGCTATAGATTCTCCCAACCCATTGAACCCACTGCCCTTCAAAAAATATTTCTTGAGCACTTATCACATGCCAAGTACTATGCTCCCTGTAATTCACCTAATTAGAGAATAAATGTCTCAGTTGTATACTAAACGGTGATATAACTGCTGCTTTGATCTCTCGCTCTCTTTCTAAAGAACAGCAAATTCTTATTTTATTTTTTTACTGTACTTCAGATGAAGGTTTACAGAACCAGTTTCTCATCAAACAGTTAGTACACACATTGTTCTGTGACATTTGTTAACAATCCCACAACATGTCAACACTCTCCTTTTTCAATCCTGGGTTCCCTATTACCAGTTTTCCTGTTCCCTCCTGCCTTCCAGTCCCTGCCCCAGGGCTGGTGTGCCCCTTTAGTGTTGTTTTGTTCCATAAGCCTACAACAGTGAATTCTTTAGCACACCCTGAATAGTTTTCTTCAAATAAGAAGCAACTAGAAAAGTGTTCTGTCCAACATATAGGAATGGCAGAGGGAACAACATCACCAATTTTGACAGGGCCAGGGATATCTGTCTCTTCTCTCTCCTGCTCTTCAGGCTGTAAACACACCTAAGTCTCATATTCCTAAAAGTGTTTCTTCAACCTATCTCCTCCACAAACTACCACCTTGTTCTCTCCTTTACCTCTCCATGAAACTTAAGAGGATTACTCTCCTCTTCTCTTCATGCATCAGTCCACTAGCACCCAGATTCCACTACTGCTAGTCTTCTGGAATTGTTCCATGAAATATTAAAGGTCAGCAGCAATTTCTTAACTGCCCATGCCTTTTTCACTTCTCCTCCCTTTGTGAGGTATTTATGTCATAGAACACTCCCTCCTTCTTTGTTTTTCATGACTCCATCCCATCTTGATTTTCTTTCCCAACCTACTTTTGAAAGCAAACTCAAAGCTACACACATTTCTCTCTGTGCCTTCCCAAAATATAAATACTTCTCAAGGTCATTTTTGAGTCATCTTGTACACTTCCTTCTTCTTTTTGCCTCAAATAAATGGTATCTTCTTCTTTCTATATGTAAAATTAGGCAACCCATACATACCTGGTTTTAAGCAGATGCCCCACTTTTGATCATATTCATAATTTAAGGTGGTTGCACACCATGGACCACTATGATTTTCATCAACAATGCACTCATGGTGCCACGTGCCATTAATTAAGAATGGAAATTCACAAGGCCTTCCATATGAGTTCCCATCTCTGGTATACATCTCTGTGGGTTGGGGAGAAAGTAGAGGAAAGAGGAATTAAAAACTGGATAATCTGCTTTAGTTAGTTAATTTCTAAAACAGTTTTTAAAGAAAGATTGTTGTTTTTACTTACATGATTACAATATCTAGGTAGGTTCTGTAATGGGGTAATTAGGAGCATGGAAGCTGATTGCTCAGATCTGGACTTGAATCCTGAGCCCCTCATTGACCAACTGTGTGGCTGTAGGCAAGCTCTGTAACCTCTATTTGCCTTAGTTTCTGCATTTACAAATTGAAAATAATATAGTATCTACGCCATAGGGCTGTTCATGAGAATTCAAAAAGATCATCCTTGTAAAGCTTCATTTATTGTTGTGTGATATATGAGCTAATAGATCTTAGCGTGATCAAGTAAGGATTCACTCACTCCTTTAGGGCCCTGACTAAAGTTAAATTTACAATCTATCTTTTTTAGTAAGAGTTGTTGTTGTTGGCTGCCACTGAGTTGGCCCCTGCCTCATGGTGACCCATGTACAACAGGATCAGACTCTGTGATCCATACAGTTTTCACAGGATGATTTTCACAAGTAGGTTGCCAGGCCTTTCTTCCTAGCCCATCTTAGTCTGGAAGCTTCACTGAAACCTGTTCAGCATCACAGCAACCAGGGGTTCCAACCAGACCGAACTGGTTCGAAGCACTGCTGAGAATTTGTCTTTCCACCCCAGAGATGCTAAATAAGAATCTACAGTTTAACAAGATCCCCAGGTGATTCTTATGGATAAGAATGCTCTACTAGTGGCTCTAGGAACTGGTCCCTAACCAGGCTATGCTGTAAAAATAAAAGACTCAAAACAAACATTACATGGGGAGGACTGACTGGGGTCAAAAAATAAATAAAATCTATGTGATTGGTGCAGAGCCAATAAATTGAACAGTTTTATTGTAACGGATAAAATGTAACTGTAAAAGCCAGAATATCCTCCTCGGTAATCTGCAGCCTCAGCTGGTCCAGAAAAGATAACTCTGACTTTAAGTTTGACATGTAAATTGTATTCCTGGGAAGAAATATGGAAAATTAAAAAAAAAAAAAATTAGAAGAACAAAACCAGAGAAATAAAAAATACATCCATGTAGTCTGCTGTAATCTGTTTTAATGTAAGTTTGCTGATCAACTCTTTATTAACTGCTATTCTTCTACCTTTTAAGATGTTATAAAATAGATGTATTAGATTTATGAAGAGTATAGCTGATTACATTTGAAAACAATCTTTAAATGTTTGTGGAAATAAAATCTGCTAAACTATTTTTTAAAAAATCAGCAGCATTAGCATCACCTGGGAATTTGTTAGAAATGCAAATTATCAGCAGGGGTTTGAACCAGAGCAAACTGGTTCAAAGTCCTGGTAGCAACACACAAGCCTTCAATGACAGACAGGTACGTGGTGGCTACACTTGAAGTGCACTGGCTGGGAAGTGAACCCAGGTCTTCCACATGGGAGGTGATAATTCTACCACTGAAACACCACTGCCCTAACAGTAACGATAGGGCTAGAAAAATACCTTGGAATCACTGAAGGTAAAATACCTTGGAATCACTGAAGGCGGAACTACCTGTGGAGTTAGAGAGGTGGACAGATAGCCCCATTGTTCAGAGACGGGTGGTAGAATTAGGACTGTGGGTTTTCAAGACATGAGAGGAAGAGCTGCTGGGCATCTGAAAGAGTTCTTGGAAAGGCAACCCTAACCCATTGCAAATGAGTTGACTTCTGACTCATAGCCACCCTACAGGACAGCGTAGAGGTACCCCATAGGGTTTCCAAGGCTGTAATCTTTACGGAAGCAGGCTGCTGCATCTTCCTCCATGGAGCAGCTGGTGGGTTCAAACCTCTGACCATTCAGCTACCAGTGGAACAAATAATCACCGTGCCACCAGAGCTCCTTTGGAGAGGGAAAATCAAACCAAACCAAATCTACTGTTGTCAAGTCAAATCTGACTCACAGTGACACTGTAGACAGAGTAGAATTGCCCCATAGGGTTTCCAAGGCTGTAAATCTACAGAAGCAGACTGCCATATTTTTCTCACGAGTAGAGAGGGAAAAGGGATGGTAATTCAGGTTATGAAAGAAGAACTGGCTTTGGCTGGACAGTCATAGGACCAGCTGGTGGCCAGTGAGGTAGCAAATTTAGCTTTCCTTTAATAATTTCCTCTGGTACAAGAAAAGGACTGAAAAAAAAAAATTCCAACCTCAAATATGTCTGGAAATGCTGGAGGATGTACTTAATACTTACGTTGGTAACAGTTCATTTGGAAAGGTGTTTTTACAGAACAGCTAACTGTTTAAAACCTTGGTAATGATCAGATCAAACAATAGCTATTATGTAAAGCATAGTAATCAGATTTCATTACCCTTTATCAGGTCTTTAGGGTCCCTCAAAATGTCTCAGGGATTTGCTTAAAAGCAGGGCTTCAAATCACTTCAAACCAGTTCAGTCATGGTTGATGAAACAAAACCAGAACAGAGCTGAATTTTTAAAATCTGGGTGAAGTGGACCAGGAAAAATTGTGGCTCAAAGCCCTGGAATGGGAGACTTGGAAGAGGTGTAGTAAGCCTTTTCAGGAGCCTGATGTGGGAAATGGGATTATTGCCAGGGCTGAGGAGAGCTATGCACATTCAAAATGGTGTGGACATTCAAAGCAGAGCAGTAGGCCAGCATTTTTGAGCAGGATACCACTGTTTCTGACTCTGCTGGTCAAGAGATTTGGTTGCTATGCAACACGCATGCTGCCCTTGTTTTCTAAGAGGAAGATTAAGTTTCTAGCAGGGCTTCAACCTGTAATTTTTCCCATTCTGCTTATTGTTCCACCGCATCCACATCTTAAAAATTTGGGTTAGTTCAGGTTTCGCTTTGTTGGCTATGACTGAACTGAGCAGGACCGGTTTGAGGCCCTGCTTAAAAATATGCTTAAGACAGTTTTGATCTACATCCTCTACTATTCTCAAGTGTTCATTTAACTGAAGCGTAAGGCTTAACAGTTTTGAATGTATTAAGCAGCAGTGCAGCAAAAGCTAAGAATAATCTAGGTGCTTTTATTTGGGAAACCCTGGTAGCATAGTGGTTAAGAGCTAGGGCTGCTAAACAAAAGGTCAGCAGTTCAAATTCATTACGTGCTCCTTGGAAACTCTATCGGACAGTCCTATAGGGTCACTATCAGTCGGAATTGAGTCAATGGCAGCAGCTTTGGCTTTTTTAGTTTATTTGTACACAATCTTTTAAGGAAAACTGGTTTTATTTTCCCATAAATGGCTTTGAACAGAGTGTCTCTGAAAAAGAATATGTTGGCCTTACATTTTATAAGGATCCTCTTTATTACTCACGGTTTGTTTTTAACCACACCAAAACGTCCCAATAGCTCATGACCAATTTCTCTTCCCATATTACAACAATGAAAAGGAGAGTCCCTGGGCACAATTACTACTCCTTGTGGAACCCTAAGTTCTTTTCTAAAACTTTTCATTTCTGTAATACCAAGTATGGCCTCTGTGCTAATTAAAACCTGAGGTATGTCTTGACTCATCAGAACTATATGTACTTTTTCTGAATTTAGTGTTCCAAATATTGTATTTGGCAAGGTCAGGAAACACTTTATGCTGTGAGTTCTTGGTGGTGGTACTGTTTAGCTCCGCATGGGATAGTATCTCAGGAGGGTTCTTAATCTTCTTTGCACTGTTGGTCACTTTGGCAGCCACGTGAAGCCCACGGACCTCGTCTCAGAAGAACATGATAAATGCATAAAATAAGGTACACGATATAAAAAACTGGTTACATTAAAATGCTGACACTTTGGAGACTGAGGGAGTTTTGAGAAGATTACAAGTATACCCCTCAAAAGAATTGGGGGGGCAGAAGACCGAAAGAGCCCTGCCGAGAAAATTTCCCTTTCTGACCCCTGAACGAATCCAATGAAACAAGTTAAATTTAGTTCAAAAAGCATTTTGTTCTCAGTTTGGTTCCATGTCTTCCCTTAGTTGCCATTACAGAAAGGCTTTCTTCGTAGCACAAAATTTAAATTTTTAAATAGTATCCAAAAGGCAATTGTTTTGTGAGTTTAAGAGGAAGCCAATTAGCAGAAACAGAATTGCTCAACTCCTCAAAGGTGGGGGATTGAAGAGAAAGAAAACCCCATCTCGAATTCTCTAATATCTCCCCATAACAACAGAACTTGACATTCTCCTTAGCAGCTGTTTATCTTCTCTGGGAACTGGAAAGAAGCTCCCCCAAGAGAAAAACTCATACAGGTAATGGGAAGAGTGGGAGAAAAGCTGCCATCCTGAGTCTGAGACCAAATTTAACTTAAATAAACTTCAAAAGAAAAGGAAAACCTCTTCAAAGTTGTATAAATTTCTAAAGAAAGGCAAGGGTGAGATAATAAAACATATAAGAAATGATATCTATCAACATTTGATGTAATTTAGAACAGCATAATGAAAAATATTTGTTTGGTGATAGCTAGTTACATTTAATGGTTTAAGAAAGCAATCTCATTTTTTTTAAACTTGGAAACTTATTGTAATCGAGTCCTGATAGTAAGAGCAAAGTTCACGATCAGTGCCCCCAAGGCAATATTCATATACTTATTTTTGGATGCAATTAAGAAGTCCACCCTTAAAATGCAGAATCACAAACACAAACATCAAAGTGTGATAGTCATGCCAAAAATAAAAATAAATAAGTACACCAAGATGAGGCTATTAAAATTTTTCCATGATATCAAAATCTGTAGGCAAGGAAACACGTGCACCAAGGTTCTTTGCAGCACTATTTACAATAGCCAAAAGGTAGAAACAACTCAAGTGTCCATCAACAGATGTATAAATAAACAAAATATGGCACAGCCATATAATGAACTATACCAAGTTATAGAAAGAAATAAAGTTCTGATTCATGCCACGACATAGATCAACCTTGAAAACATTATGTTGAGTGAAATAAGTCAGATATAAAAGGACAAATACATAATCCCACTCATATGAAATATCTAGAACAGTCAAATGCATAGAGACCAAAATTTACCCGTGGTTATTGGGCTGGAGGAAGATGGAATGGAGAGTTTTTGCTTAAGGGACACTGAGCTTCTGTTCGGGGTGATGAAAAGCTTTTGGAAATGGATAGTGGTAATGGTTGCACAATAAGGTGAGTGCAATTAATGTTACTGAATTGTACACTTAAAACGGCAAACATTTTGTTACATATATTTTACCACAATAAAAAATTTTTTTAATGTATAAAAAAAAATAGGCAAAGAAAAATATATTTTTTTCTTTTTCTTCCTTCTTTTTTTTTTTTTTTTACTTAGAACAAGCTCTATTTTACCAGAGTATTTGACTTTCATCCTGTATGAAAGAGTTCCTGGTAGTCTAAAGTTGTCTTTCCTCGAGTTCAGATTGGAATCATAGTAAATACACAGGCTCAGGCATCTCCTAGATTTCAAATCTGAGTTTTACCACAAAATGGTTGTGTGACCTCTGGCAAGGCGCTTAACATCTCCCAGCCTTACCTGTAAAAAGGGGGCAAATACCACCGACCTCAGAGGGATGTGCTAAGAATGTAGGTCAAAGTAACTGCTCAGCGACTGGAGCTGAATGCTAGCTCACTTCCCTCACCAGTGTATACCTTTATTTTTACTCAGTTGTGCTTGCCCAAAACCACATTTAACAAGCACAACAGTAAATAAGTCAGATCATCTCGAATACTCACCATGATAAGGTTGGTCACAAAGGCTCTCCTCTGTGCCTCCTTTCATCCAGACATCAGATGAATTTGCACTTGCTATTGCATGTCCATCCTTCAGAGTCAGCCTGTACTGTGCAGCACCATGCAGAGAGTTGTGCTCACACTTCCACCACAGCATGGCAGTCGAGTCACAGGTAAACATTCTCAAGGAATCCAATGGTTTGGTAATATTTAGGCCGAGGCACTTCTGGGATTGCAAATGAAAGAGCCGATGCTGGGACACCCATTTCCACAACATGTCCCCGGTTTTCTGACAGTCCTTTGCTACAATCCAGTCATTCAGTGGCTTGATGCACTTGCCCGTGTTGGCATTGACGATGGTGAATGGGTCATTACCTGGGTGAAGACAGTCAAGGAAGATATTTCAGGATTCTGAATTATATGATCAATGTGTCTTGGTCCTTGCTTTCTGAGGAGAGTCTGAGGGCCACTGGCTTGTTCCTACTCTCAGTACTTTATAACCTGCCATGTACTACACAAAGGTAAAAAAAAGGACAGTCGTGGCCTGAGGACAGAGGCTTCAGAAATGGACCATCTGGTTCAAATGCTGCCTCTGCTACTTCTTAACCATGTGACCAGGCCAAGTTATTTAATCACTTTGTGCCTCAGTTTTCTCTATGGGTAAAATAAGGAAAATAACAGTACCTACTTCATACAGTTACTGTGAAGATTAAGTGAGCTAATACATATAAAGCACTTAGAACAGTACGTGTATTTGCTATTGTAATTCCATGAGAGAAGCTCCTTAAGTTTTCATATTCCTTAGACAGGTGGTCTGTGGTCAATGAAAAATAAGCTGAGCCGTTTGTGACCACAACCCTGACTTGCTCACACTTTGGCCTCTGCAGCAGGATAAAGTATGACATGATGAATGTGTATTTGGCTCTCACTGTCTGCAAGGTTGCTATGAGTCGGAACCGACTCGACGGCACTGGGTTTGGGTTTTTGGGTCTGTTCCCTGCCCCTGGCTGAAGCATGTAGCCAGTCCTCTGTTCTGCTCCTCTGCCTCAGGGGAAGTTAGTGCAGCAAGGCAGAAGGAGAATTTGCTCAAAGACAGCCTTTCCCCCTCCACTCCATACCCCACCCCCCTTACCCCCCCAACCCCATCCCAGACCTTTGGTGGAAGCTAAGCTCACTGAGGTATCTCAGAGGAGATGGGGAGCCTTCTGTGAGAGCAGAAGTAGAAGAGTGGTGTAAAGGGGTGAGAGGAAATGGAGGTCTGGGTTCTGAGAGTAGGAAGGATGTATTGCCAGCTCCACAGAAGCACCTCCAGAAAGGTGACAGTACCTAGGGAAGGTGGGGTGGGCGGGACTGACTGTGTGGATCACCTAGGGAGACGGGACCCTGAGCTTCAGGAATCACCTGAGCGACTGGATTCAACAGCCCGGGAGATTACTCTTTTCCATTTACTATACATATTTTACTTCTGGGACACCCACGGACTTAACAACCTCTTACGAACTCTGGAAGACTATAGGAAATAACGAGTGTGTGTGAAAGACTAAAGGGAGCTACTCCCTGAATGTTTTACTAAAGACCTGCATCTTTCCATGAGCTGGGGAAGACTCCAGTGATCACAAAAAGGGAAGTTCTGCGGACTTGGTGGACTGGGAGCTCGGAATCAAATTTAGTTTGGTTTCATAAAAATAAAGCAATGCATTGTTTTCCTTCCACACCTGAACTTCTGTAGCAAGATTCACAACTTTTACAACAGACTCTTGCTGTTAGTTGCCAGCCAAGTTGATTGTGGCTCATGGCAAGCCCACGCAAGCAGAGTAAAACTGTTCCACAGGGTTTTCAGGAAACCCTGGTGACATAGTGGTTAAGTGCTAACCAGAAGGTAGGCAGTTTGAATTCACCAGGCGCTCCTTGGAAACTCTATGGGCCAGTTCTACTCTGTCCTATAGGGTCACTATGAGCCAGAATCAACTAGACGGCAATGGGTTTTTTTTGTTTTGTTTTGTTTTTTTTTGGTTTTGGGCTGTGGCCTTTCAGAATGGACCTCTGGGTGGGTTCAAACCACCCACCTTTCATTTAATAGTTGAGTGCTTACCAGTTTGTACCACCCTGGAACTCCTTAAAACAGACTACAGTTGAACAATTTAGTCAGTTTTTTTATAAAAAAAAAAAAAATTTTTTTTTTTAGATAATTATAGCACAGAACATGTTGAGGGTGAAGCTGGAATATTTTAGACAAGCTTAAACAACCACTGTCAATGAACCAAGGAGTTAAGTAGAGCGACCGTAAAATTTTGGTCCCCGAAAAGGTACCTGTATTTTGATACCAGTTTCACAATCACTGGTTTTACCAACGCCAGATGCCTTTTCTAGTCATGGTTCATGGGTTTTCAGAGTTCAAAATTCTCATACTGGGGAATGATGACTTCAGGGGAATTTCACCATGTAAATAATAAGAATAAAATTAAATCCAACTAGAGTTTGGACTCCCGACACAATTTTTTTTTTCTTTAAATACCAGCTACAGAAACAATAAGAACAATAAAAAAAAAAAATCCTTTAAGGCTTAAAGTTATTTCTGTTTTCAAATCTCTATATTAAAGAGTACCACTCACATTTTCTCTAACACCCTTCTCTCACATAGTCAATAGCCATCCAGGTCCTTAATCTACCTCTTTCCCAAACTATATTCTCCCACCTCTCCAAAATGAATCTTGTGTTCCAAAGTATCAGGAATTACAATAGAAAAAAAAAAAAAAACTTGCTCCTACAGGAGAATGGGTGGCCGCCACCATTGCCAGAACCTTCCTCTCTCCCGCCCTGTACTCTCACTGGCCTCTCTCTGGGCACTGTGCTCTGTGTCCCTTAACCCGAAGCAGGTGAACTGAGAAAGCTGCAGTTTTGCCTCCCTTTGCATCTTAGAGTTCTAGAGTTTTCAAGTTTCCTTCTCGGAATCCAGTGCAGTCCAGTGGAAAGAGCAGGGGAATAAGGAGTTAGGGGTCCCAGGGTGAAGACCAACATCTGCTACCAGTCAACCAGGAGAACTTGGCAGGTCACTAACCAACCCAGGGCCCTCGTTTCTTCAAACGTAAGATGAAAGCTGTGAGACAGAAGATATGGAAAGCCATTTCTAGTGGTAACATCTTACGGTTCCATAAGACAATGGCTTCCCTAGCCTTGAGGGCTTTGCTAGTCTTTGCTGAGTTTGACTCATACTATTCTTGATCAGATGTCCACAACCTTATTATGTCATGCTACTGCCATTTCACATCATTCTAATCTTACTTGTATCGGACATGTGCACTTAGGTGACGGTGCTGCTTTATAAATATTCTTTGGAAAGTAAAAAAAAAAATTTACCCTTTCCCATTTACTACACATGTTTTACTTCTGGGACATCTGTGGACTTAACAAACTCTTATGAACTTTGAAACACTATAGGAGAGGTATGGAGTAGCACCGAGGAGCAATTACCGAATTGCTAACATCTCTGAAGGTAGATACCTGCTCTCAGTCTAAACATATATTTGAACCAAATACGCAAAACCAATGTTTAACACCTATAGTAGTCACTTAGCAAGGGTATTAATCATTGATATGATTTAAGGAAACTTGTTATTAGCCTTCACACATAATACATAACCATTCACACATAATACGCCAGTTAGGGAGAGTACTGTGCACCTTCATGTTTTCTCATCTCCTTCTTCACCCTTAGCAGGAGCTGTTCACTCCGCCTGAGTCTTGTGATCCTTTTGGGATGATACGTAGAAGAGAGATAAGAAGAACCGAGGAAGTGTAAAATAATTCCATATCTAGAAAATCTGCTATTAGATACTGAAAATATTTTAGAAATGTATTACACTCTGAAAATGCAATTACAGAGCAATTTATAAAACATTATTGATAGATTTATGTCACATCTTGTTCACTTTACAACCTCACGCTGATCCTAAATGGAATTTTAACTGTTACCTTCAAATGCAGTATTAGGACAAATCTAAAAGGCAGAGGTTGATTAAAAAAAAAAAAAAAAGCTTCATTACCCCTAATAGCACTTTTTGTATGTTTCATTTTATATAAAAAGGAAATGGCTAAAAAGCATTATCATAAATTGAAAGTGAATTTTTAGTATTTCCACAACCCTCAAAGGAAAACTATTTCTCTCGGTGTTATCTGATTGTCTGATCACTGCACAACCCTTTTCTGATAAGTTGTAAGCCAAAGAGCTTTGCACATTCTGAAAGAAGCTGGATATCGACATTTTATAAGCCACAGACAAATGGAGAGTGAAATGGCTTGGCAAGGCAAGAGAATGAAGCTTACAGCATTTATAGTTTCAGGGGAACTTCCACAACTCACGCTGCAGGCACTTTGTGGAGTCTCTACTGTGCGTGCAGAGTGGATGAATGCAGTAGGAGAGAATCAGAAGTTGGGGTTTGCTAGTTGAATAACAGGCCCTGAAGTGGTGCCTGGGTCCATGGCAGTTGCCTGGGAGCCAGAAAGTCATGGGATACAGATTGGTTGGTGTGGGCTGGCAGATACCTCAGGAGTCCCTGAAGGATTGATTTACTTCAAGCTGTTACCTCTCCAAGAAGCAGGTAAAAAGGAAACTAAGCAATTGGCATCTCCCCAAGGACACAGAGGTTCTCCTTCTGCTACTGGGCAATGGAGCCCACTTGCACAAGCCTAGCTGCTTACATGCCATCAACAGCATCAGGAAGCTGACACACTGCCAAACAAGCAATCAAAATGGCTGAGGTTTCAAAATTCCGATGTATCCCCTAATAAGGCCACAAATTTAGTCTCAGGGTGAGAGAAGGTTGACCGGAGCTGCTTAGGTTGAGAAAGGATACAGGAAAACAAATACTTGCGGGAACCTACTGCAGGGAGAAAGTAGTTAAGCCAAGTGCTCTTGCTTTGGGTGGGTGGAAAGCACAATGACTGTAGAGACTGCAAAAATAAAGGAAAACTTGAATTCTGTGGGGACACAGAACAGGGCTAAAGTAAGTGTAGGAGGAATCAAAGAGGTTAGTGATTGAAAGTTTAGTATATTTTTACTTTATTTAGTTGCTGCAGAGAAATTTTCCTTAGGGAGTTGCAGGGCAGGCAACATAGAATTCTCACAGCAATAAAGGACTGCATTATTAATCGATTTTTTGGCAGTTCCTAACACCTAGAATGTCAGAGAAGAATGGGGAGGAATGATTCAAAGCAGGATCCATTAAATGGTCCTTGAAGTAAACAGGGTGATATCACTCACACTCTGAGAAACCTCTTCCCTTCACTCTCTGAAGAAAGCCTAAATTGGATCATAACAGATTAGTTACAAAGAAAATTAAGACCCACAAGCAATTTAGCAACATTTTTCAAAAACTCTCTTGACCATATGACAGACATATTTACATCAACAACAAAGAGTAGTTGCTGAGGCTGCTTATGTACAACCAAAATCCTCATGGGATATAGTTTCTTGATATGGAGTTTTAGGGTCATGGTTTCATGGGACACCCCAGTTAATTGGCCTAATAATTTGTTTACTGCCTCTGTTCATTGCGTAGCGCCTGGGGTCTTAAAAGCTTGCAATCGGCCATCCAAGCCAGTACAATTGGTCTCTATTTGCCTGGAGCAACAGAAAAAGAAGGAGAGTCAGGAATAGAAGGATATGGAATTTGTGCCTATTGCCTCCATGAACAACTGCCTCCTTTCCTATGAGACCAGAAGAACTGGATGGTGTCCAGCTACCATTCCTAAACACTTTGATCAAAGCTTCTATAGAAGAATTCCAATCAAAAGGTGGGAAATGATGCAACCACTTTGGAAAACGATATGGCACTTCCTTATAAAGCTAGAAATGGAAATACCGTATGATCCAGCAATCCCACTCCTAGGAATATATCCTAGAAAAATAAGAGTCATCACAAGAATAGACATATGCACACCCATGTTCACTGCAGCTTTGTTCACAATAGCAAAAAATGGAAACAACCTAGATGCCCATCAACAGATGAATGGATAAACTGGGGTACATATACACAATGGAGTATTATGCAACGATAAAGAACAATGAATCTGTGAAACATCTCATAACATAGATGAATCTGGAGGGCATTATGCTGAGTGAAATAAGTCAATCACAAAAGGACAAATATTGTATGAGACCACTACTGTAAAATGCATGAAAAGGTTTACATACAAAAAGAAACAATCTTTGATCGTTACGAGGAAGGGGAGGGGTGGAGATGGAAAAACACTTAATAGCCAATAGAAAAGCGGAAACTTTGGTGAAGAGTAAGACAGTACACAATACTGGGGAAGCCAGCACAACCTGTACAAGGCAAGGCCATGGAAGCTCCAAGGACACATCCAAACTCCCTAGGGACCAAACTGCTGGGCTGAGGGCTGTGGGGAATATCTAGCTCAACTGACATAACATAGTTAATAAAGAATATGTTCTACATTATACTTTGGTGAGTAGCATCTCAGGTCTTAAAAGCCTGTGAGCAGCCATGTAGGATATTCCAATGGTCTCTCCCCTTCGGGAGCAAGGAAGAATAAAGAAAACTAAAGATACAAGGGAAAGATTAGTCCAAAGGACTAATGGACCACATCTACCATGGCCTCCACCAGATTGAGTCCAGTACAAGAGGATGGTGCCCGGCTACCACCACTGACTGCTCTGACAGGGATCACAGTAGAGGGTCCTGGACAGAGCTGGAGAAAAATGTAGAACAAAATTCTAACCCAAAAAGAAAGACCAGACTTACAGGCCTGACAAATACTGGAAAAACCCTGAGATTATGGCCCCTGGGCACCCATTCAGCTCAGTAGTGAGGTCAGTCCTGAGGTTTACCCTTCAGCCAAAGATTCAACAGGGCCATGGAGCAAAACAAGACTAAAGGGGTACGCCAGCCCTGGGGCAGGGACTGGAAGGCAGGAGGGAACAGGAAAGCTGTTAATAGGTAACCCAGGGTTGAGAAGCGAGAGTGTTGACATGTCGTGGGATTGTTAACCAATGTTATAGAACAATGTGTGTACTAACTGTTTGATGGGAAAGTAGTTTGTTCTGTAAACCTTCACCTACAGTACAACAAATAAAAATTAAAAAAAAGGGGGGAAATGTAAAACAGAACTTCAAATTCTCACGGGCTCCAGATTTCTGGAGCCATGAAAATTGGATGAAGCCCTGAAACTACTGTCCTGATATAATTTTTAAACCATAAACCAAAAATGTCCCCTGCATAGAGGGGCCCGGGACACAGCAGGAGAAAAATGTGGAACAAAATTCAAATTCACACACACACACAAAAAAGACCAGGCTTGCTGGTCTGACAGAGACTGGAGAAACTCCAAGAGTATGGCCCCCAGAAACCCTTTTAACTCAGTACTGAAGTCACTCCTGAGGTTCATCCTTCAGCCAAAGATTAGACATGTCTATAAAGACAGCAATAACACACATGAACAACGCGCTTCATAGTTCAGTCATGTATACAAGATTAATGGACATGCCACCCCAAAAGCAAAGATGAGAAGGCAGGAAGGGACAGGAAAACTGGACCAATAAAAATAGGGAACTTGGGGTGGAGAAAGGGAGAGTGTTGACACATCGTGGGATTGGCAACCAATGTCACAAAACAATTTGTGTATTAACGGTTTAAAGAGAAACTAATTGCTCTGTAAACTTTCACCAAAACCACACACACACACACACACACACAAATCCCCTGGAGTCTTCCTAAAACTATAGTTTAACTAGTGAAAAATGTCTGCCTTGAGCATTATGCTCTTTTATGAACTATTTATGGGACCAAATTGACATCAGCAACTTGGAAGATTAGACTGGAACCTTAGAGGGCAGTGAATTTATGTAGAGGGAGGAACATCTCAGGAAAGGAGGGTGAGAATGGTTGCACAACTCGAACAATGTAATCAATGTCACTAATTTATATCTGTAGAAGCTGTTGAACGAGTGTGTGTTTTGCTGTGTATAATCTCAATAACAGCAAAACAAACAAAATCTTTAAAAAATGAAAACAAAAAACACCTCTCTTGACCAGATTTCGCTTCCTCATACAGATAACATAAGCGGTTGGTGGGGAAGACCATGATACTCATCATACAGCCTGACCAAGAAACAAAGCCCTCAGCACACCTTTTGCAAAGGCAAAAAGAGAAAGTAAAAGCAATCTCCTAAATGCTGCCAAGGGGGATGGTGGGGCTGGCACTACCCTGAGCAACAGGCAAGGACGTCTGTTCCTGGTCCTGCTTCCTCAGAGACAGACAGGAGGTCCCAGCTTCGGTCGGTCGTTTGAAACTCAGAAACTAATAAGCAGGAAAGGTAGCTGCTCTAGGCGGTGGGTGAGGACATCATGGCAAAGTTATGCTCCTGGTCACATTCGGAGATTGCTTAACCAGACCCCTTTCTAACGCGCACGGTGGGCCCTGGGAGGTCGCGGAATCATTGCTCATCCTTGGTGCTGTGAGTGGAAGTACCTCCGACGCAGGGGCGAAGGAGGGGAGAAAACGAACGAGATGGGGGCGTAGGGAGTTCTGGGGCACCCCATACTCCAGGCAAGGAACATTTTAAAGGACAGGCGACGAGGAAGGGGCGGGGGAGCCTTTCAGAAGAGACTGTGGGCCTCGTCTACCGTGGACTCCGGTCCCTCCAGCACCAGAAAAGCCCTGCCCACTTGCGTCCCACCGCTCCCTTCTCCCGACCCCCGAGGGCAGTGCAGCGCCATCTCCGCCAGGTCTCCCCTTCCGCTCATTTTCGGAATCCAGACTCCCGTGAAAAGCACGCGGTGACCTGACGCCGGAGCACAGTCCTGACCCGCGTCTCGGAAAGTCGGCCGAGCTGGGAGAGTTGAGGCCAGCGCCGCTGGACCGGCTGTCGGGCGGACGCGCCCGCAGTTACCTGTGGGGCCAGAGGGCTCTGCACGGCCCAAGCACCGGAGGAGCAGCAAGAGGAACCCCGCCGCGCAGCGGGGAGTCGCCCAGCGCGTCCTCATCCTGAACCGGCCTCAGCGGCCAGACCCCGTCCTCGGGCGCAAGCTACACCCACTCCTGCCGGTGAGTCTGGCTAGTCCGCCCGCGCCTTTGCCTGGGGCCTCCAGGGGCGCCCTGGCCCCGCCCCAATTCCTTGGGCCAATCAGATCTGCGTCTCCTTGGGGCGGGTGGGGAGTTCCCAGGGAGGAGGGAGCCCGAAGCCCAGAGAGCTGTGAGCACCTGCAGGGCGCTGGGTTGGCGTGGAGGCAAGCAGTGCGTGCCGAGGGTGCGAGCGGGGCGCCGCGCAAGCTCTTGCGCCGAGGGGTCCTGACCCCGGCCACTTCATCAACAAAGTTTGGGAGACCTGGCACTTGGTGGGACTTGATATCGCCCTGGAGGGCGGGTTTAGCCAGTTGCCCCCTGCCTAGCGCACCGCACTCAGGAATGGCTCCTCCAACCCACAGGTCTGTTGAGAAGGCAACCACAGCCTCTCTTACCGCATAGGGGAAAGTGCACACCGTCGTGTGGCAGCTTGTTGTTGTTGTTAGGTGCCACGGAGTCGGTTTTGGCTCCTAGCGACCCTGTAGACAACAGAAAGAAATGGGGGTACTGCGCCATCCTCACAGTGGCTGCTATGTTTGAGCCCCTGTGTCAGTCCAACTATTTGGGGGTCTTTCTCTTTTTCACTGACACTCCGCCAAGCATGATGTCCTTCTCCAAGGACTGCTCCCTCCTGATAACATGTCCAAAGTAAGTGAGACGAAATCTCGATATCCTCGCTTCTAAGGAGCATTCTGGCTAATTCTTCCATGACAGTTTTGTTCCTTTTTGTGGCACTCCATTGGTATATATCTTAATTCAAATGCATTGATTCTTCTTCAGGTTTTCCGTATTCTTTATCCAGCTTTCGCATGCTTATGAGGTGATTGAAAATACCATGGCTTGAATCAGATTCCCCTTAGTCCTCTAAGTGACATCTTCGCTTTTTTACACTTTAAAGAAGTCTTTGACAGCACAGATTTGTCCAGTACAATAGTCCTTTGATTTCTTGACTGCTGCTTCCATAAGTGTTGATTGTGGATCCAAGTAAAATGAAATCCTTGACAGCTTCAGTATTTTTTACTGTTTATCATAAAGTTACTTTTTGGTCCTGTTGTGAGGATTTTTGTTTTCTTTTATGTTGAGGTGTAATGCATACTGAAGGCTGTAGTCTTTGATCATCATCAGTAAGTGCTTCAAGTCCTGTTCACTTTCAGCAAGCAAGGTTGTGTCACCTGCATATTGCAGTTTGTTGATGTGTCTTCCTCCAATCCTTCATATAGTCCGGCTTCTCGGATTATTTGCTCAGCATACAGATTGAATAAGCATGGTGAAAGAACACAACCCTTCCCTGATGCACAACTTTCTTGATTTTAAAACATGCAGTATCTCCTTTTTCTGTTTGAATGGCTGCCTCTTGTTCTACGTACAGGTTCCACATGAGCACAATTAAGTGTTCTGGAATTCCTATTCTTTGCAATGTTATCCATAATTTGTTACGATCCACACAGTTAAATCCCTTTGCATAGTCAATAAAACACAGGTAAACATCTCTCTGGCATTCTCTCCTTTCAGTCAAGATTCATCTGACATCAGCAATGGTATTCCTTGTTCCACATCCTCTCTGAATCTGGCTTGAATTTCTGGCAGATGTACTGTTACAGCCACTTTTGAATTTTTTTCAGTAAAATTTTACTTGGAGCACTGGTGGCAGATATTAATCATATTGTTTGATAATTTCTGCATTCTGTTGGGTCACCTTTCTTTGGAATGGGCACAAATATGGATCTCTTCCAGTCAGTTGGCCATGTAGCTGTCTTCCAAATTTCTTGGCATAGGTGACTGAGCACTTCCAGTCCTGCGTGCATTTGTTGAAACATCTGAATTGGTACTCCATCAATTCCTAGAGCCTTGTTTTTTGCCAATGCCTTTAGTACAGCTTGGACTTCTTCCTTCATTATCATCGGTTCTTGATCATATGCTATATGGTTGAACATCAATCAATTATTTCTGGTATGTGGACTTGCCAGATGAAATACACAGGAGTCAAATTGACTATATTAGTGGAAAGAGATGATGGGGAAGCTCGATATCATCCGTTAGCACAAGGCCAAGATCTGAGGAACAGACCAGCAATTGCTCATATGCAAGTTCGAGTTGAAGCTGAAGAAAATTAAAACAAGTCCAAAAGAGCCAAAGCCTGACCTTGTGTATATACTACCTAGATTTAGATCATGTCAGGATTAGATTTGATGCATCAAACACTAATGACCAAAGACCAGATGAGTTGTAGAATAACATCCAGGACATCATACATGAAGAAAGCAAGAGGTCATTAAAAAGACAGGAAGGAAAGAAAAGACTAAAATGGATCTCAGAAGAGACTCTGATACTTGCTTGTGAATGTAGAGTAGCTAAATCAAATGGAAGAAACGATGAAGTAAAAGAGCTGAACGGAAGTTTCTAAAGGGCAGCTTCGGAAGACAAAGTTATATAATGAAATGTGCAAAGATCTGGAGTTAGAAAACCAAAAGAAAGAACACAACATTTCTCAAGCTGAAAGAACTGAAGAAAAAAGTCAGGCCTCGAGTTGCAATATTGAAGGACTGTATGGGCAAAATATTGAACAATATAGGAGTCATCAAAAGAAGGTGAAAGGATTATGTGATCCTCCTTTTATAAGAAGACAATAATAGATAAATATAGAGAGACCAATGTTCATTGGTGGTTACCAGGCAGGGAGGGGGGAGGGGTGGAGAAAGTAAGTTTTATACCCTAGAGACTAGTAGTTAGTTTTGGTGATGGAAAAAGTGGCCCTGAATATGGATGTTGTAAGCACAGCACAACCAAAGTAAAAACAAGAGTTTGAGTAATATGGATATGTATAGGCAAATTGGTATACAGGTAGGTACAGGTGTGTACACAGGTGAGAACAGATAGAAGTATAAAACTGAAAAAAACCACATCGGTTGCCATCGAGTCGATTCCAACTCATAGCGACCGTATAGAACAGAGTAGAGCTGCCCCATAGAGTTTCCAAGGAGTACCTGGGAGATTTGAACTGCTCACCCTTTGGTTAGCAGCCGTAGCACTTAACCACTATACCACCAGAGTTTCCGATAGAAGTATAAAAACCTCCAAATACAATTACATGGGTGCAGGCACACATATTTGTTGAAGACACAAATACAGATACTCTTCAGACACAACAAACATCATCCAACACTGGTTTTCTGGGTTTAAAGGCTTAGGACCATGTTTCATGGGACAACTCAGTCAATTGGCATAACATAGCTCACAAAAATCATGATATGCACTCTAGTGAAGTCAACAGTGCCTGGGGTCGTAAAAGTTTGAGAGCAGTCATCTAAGACACAACTACGGGTCTCTACTTGCCAGGAGCAAAACAGGAAGAAGATAATCAAAAGCACAGAGAGGAAACAAGCCTACATGAGCCATAACCTCATCTAGTCTGATACCAGAAGAACTAGATGGTACCTGGCTACCACCACTGACAGTCCTTACCAGGGTCACAATAGTTGGTCCTAGGTAGAATGGGAGAAAAATACGGGCAGAACTCAAATTCTTATAAATTAAAAAAAAAAAAAAAAGAATCAGACAAATTGAAACAGTAGAAAGCAGAGGACTTCCTGAGACTATCACCCTGAGACACTCTTTAAACCTACCAAAAAAAAAAACCAAACTCCGCGCCATCCAGTCAATTCCAAGTCATAGCGACCCTATAGGACGGAGTAGAACTGTCCCATAGAGTTTCCAAGGAGTGCCTGGCGGATTTGAACTGCCGACCTTTAGGTGAGCAGCCGTAGCACTTAACCACTGTGCCACCAGGGTTTCCCTTTAAACCAAGAACCGAGCCTATTTGCTAAGATCACCTTTTAGCAAAATAGTAGAGTGGCATACAAATTAAAGGATATTACCCCTAAGATTGATGCCATACTTAAAGATCATAGGTATGAGACCAGAAGGTCAATGACTCAAAAGCAAAGACAAGAGGAAAAGGGGGCAGAGAAACTAGAGCACTGAAGGTGAATAAACAATGTTGACACGTTGTGATAAATGTAACTAAAGTCTCTAAACAATTTGTGTGGAAATTGTCAAATGGGAACCTAACTTGCTGTGTAAACTTCACCAAACACGTAAAATATTATTTAAAAAGAAGAAGATGGAAGGGATACACAGAGTCACTGCACCAAAAAGAACTGTGGCAGCTTACACCAAGTCAAAGGATTCAGTTGTCCCTGACAATATCTTGGGTGTTTTAATAGTGCAAACAAAGGTGGGGTAGTAGCAGACTGCAGTTTGACCTGTGATCGTTAAGGAATTAAAAGCAAGAGTTGTAACTGACTTCCGCAAGTAAGTTCTTTTCTTAACAATTAAATCATCACCATCCATTAGAAATGTGGAAGCCTTCACACAGAAGCGGAGATTGTGAGAGTCCAATATATCCTCCCGCCATGGACCCTGTAGACCCCGCTACCATTGTAAATAGAGCCTCTTATGAACTAAGCTCCCTGGAAGTGAATGTCTCATGTATTGTTAAACTCTGGATTTGCCAAGCACATGGTATGTGCTAGAGATGACCTTCATCCATCCCTCCCTTCAGAGAGTAAATGCTTCCATCAGGAAATGGGTTTTTTTTTTCCCCCTGAGGCAGTTATCAAGGCCTCATTGACAGTCCCAAACCTTCTCTGGATCTGTCCTCTCCCCAGCCTTTGGGCTTTCAGTTTAATAGATATATTGAGCACTTACCGTAGCAGGAATAAACCAAAACAAACCTCTTACCCTTGAGTGGATTCTGACTCATAGCGACCCTATAGGACAGAGTAGAACTGCCCCATAGGATTTCCAAGATGTGGCTGGTAGATTTGAACTGCCAACGTTATTGGTCAGCAGCTGAACTCTTTTTTTTTTTTTTAAATAATTTTTATTGTGCTTTAAGTGAAAGTTTACAAATCAAGTCAATCTGTCACATAGAAGCTTATATACACCTTACTCCATACGCCCACTTACTCTCCCCCTAATGAGTCAGCCTGCTCCCTCCTTCCAGCCTATCCTTTCATGACAATTTTGCCAGTTTCTAACCCTCTCTACCCTCCTATCTCCCCTCCAGACAGGAGATGCTGACATAGTCTCAAGTGTCCCCCTGATACAAGTAGCTCACTCTTCGTCAGCATCTCTCTCCAACCCATTGTCCAGTCCCTTCCATGTCTGGTGAGTTGTCTTCAGGAATGGTTCCTGTCCTGGGCCAACAGAAGGTTTGGGGACCATGACCGCCGGGATTCTTCTAGTCTCAGTCAGACCATTAAGTCTGGTCTTTTTATGAGAATTTGGGGTTTACATCCCACTGATTTCCTGCTCCCTCAGGGGTTCTCTGTTGTGCTCCTTGTCAGGGCAGTCATTGGTTGTGGCCGGGCACCATGTAGTTCTTCTGGTCTCAGGATGATGTAAGTCTCTGGTTCATGTAGCAGCTGAACTCTTAACCACTCTTAACTCTTAACCACTGCACCCCCCGGGGTTCATAGGAGGATGAAGCCTCACATCCCTGCCCTCTCAGCCTTAGTGATGACTTCTAGGAGAGACTGAAGCATGCCCACTCAGCACAGAATATGCTTTCAGTTATGAAGGCCCAAATTTTTTTTTTTTTTTAAATGAAGGCCCAAATAGTGGTTCTAACTGGGGAGACGCAGACAGAGCTTCAAGGGAAGTAGCACTTGAACTGGTGGGAGAGAAATAGTGACAGAACAGAGGCAGGAAAATGCAAAGAAGGATCAGAAGACAGTCTAGAGTCCAACGTGGTTGCCCTGCTCTGTGTGTGTGTGTGTGTGTGTGTGTAATGAATGTGGTTGTGGTAGGGGCCTAAGTGGAAATAACAGTAGAAAGATGAGTTATGGCTGTTTTGTGAAGGGCTTTGAATATGATAGTGAAAACTTCAGACTTTATTCTCTAAGGAGCAGACAGTAGAAAGTTCTGAGGAAAAGAACCTGCTACTAATCTGGTCTTTGCATTAGTATCTTGTCTTTCTTTTTGATCCCACCCAACTCCTTTATAAGGATAAAACACACCGTTTATTTATTCTCTAGTTGATGGACAATTAAATCGTTTTCAGTTTTTTGCCATCTTTACCAATGCTTCCTTTAGTATCTGTACATGTCACCTGTTGCATATCGCTAGAGATTCCTGAGGGTGTTTTCCTAGAAGTGGAATGCCTGGAGCATAGGGTATGTTCAGTGTCAACTAGCCAATACCATGTGTTTTCCTGTTTACACTCCCATTGTCTACACATCTTCACCAAAACTTGGAATTTTCAGACATTTTAAATTTTGGTGGGGAATAAAACAGTATCCTATCGTGGTTTGAAATTGCATTTCCCTGATTACTAGTGAGGTTGAACATATTTTCCTATGTTTATTCATCAGTCCTGTTTCCTTTTCCAGTACCTGTGCAGGTTATTTGCCTCTTTTCTCTTAGATCCATTCCCTGCCCCTGCCCTGCTCTGCTTTGCAAACTAGGGTTTCCAGACTCTCTTGCACACCACCTTCTGGTTAGGCTCAGCCAATGGGAGTCACTGGCAAGAGATGGAGGTTTGGGAGATGAAAAACCCAGGATACTTCTCTCATTCTCTCTCTGCTCGGGAAGAATTTCCAGTAGTAGCTATGTCTCTTCTGTGGTTCCATCTCCTGCCCGGAAGCCCCACTCTTCATGTTCCAATTCCTACCAGGCAACTCCTGTCATTCCTTTCAGCTCATTTTGGGACCTATCCCTATCCCTATTCTTCTGACTCCTTGGGTGGTAGTAACTTCTTTTAGCTACTCTCTGGGTAGCCTCATCTGCACTTTTTTGTTTTTTAGCTCTTACAACACCTCTGTGACTAGTTAGTTCCCTGTATTAAACTTCTTCTATTGAATTATTTAGCATGGGTTTTGTCCTTCTGATTAGACCTTCATTGATACTGATTCAACATAAAAAAGAATTGTACCCTGAGACAGCATCTAAAATGAAGAGAATTGTACTATTATTCATCAGTTTTCAAGTTGAGTAAGATACGAACAAGAAAAACTACAAGCAGAGCATATTCAACTGTATGAGGCATTGTGGCATAAAGGGTACCAGTAAGGGATGCATTTAAACTGCAGTTATGGCTATGCCCATAGAAGATCCCAGGTGTAGTCAGGAGGACCCATGAGGCTCAGGTAAGGATTTGGTCTAAGAATAAATTTTAAATAATTCCCACTACACAGCAATAATAAAGACCTACATTTATTCCTGGTCATAAGTAAACTCATGAGGACTATAATCATGAATGTAGACCCAAAAGGGCAAAGGCAAAGTTGTAATTCAACAAGTTGAAAAACAAAAATGAAAAAACAAAACTAAACAATTCATCTTGTTTGAATGAACTCCTTCCACGTAATTTAAACTGTAGAATTTTCATATGTGGAAATGCTTTATTAAGAATGTCTACAGAACATTAATACAAGAGATTGGACGAGGGGTGGATGTGGTTGATTTATTCATTTTATTATCTTAACCTCATGTTCAGACACCAGCCAAAAAAAAAACCAAACCCATTGCCATCGAGTCAATTCTGACTCATAGTGACCCTGTAGGACAGAGGAGAGCTGTCCCATAGGGTTTCCAAAGAGTGCCTGCTGGATTCAAACCGTGCACCAGCAATTGTGGAATTAGAGAGCCTATAGAGATCTTGTAGTTCATTCTCTGCCCCCTCACTTTGTAGATGAGGAGACAGGCTCGGAGGGTTCAGGGACAATTGTGGATATGAGAAACATTCGACAGGTGAGATGTAAACCACTGAGATTGATGGGAAGAGCACACACATAGAGAAGAGAGCTCCTTAGGGCTAGTTACATACTTCTGATAGGAGGCAGAAGTGAAGTTTGAGCATGAGGTGATGCAGGGTGGACTGCAGATCAAGAGGATGCTGGTATTGATAGGAGTGTGTTGCCAGGATCAGTAATGAGTTTCGAGTTGGAGTGCTTTATGTGAGGAAGAGTGGGAATTCTCTAGGAAAGATTTTCATCAAATGGACATACTCTTGAGTATAGGTGGTACAGATTATTTTCCATTTGTGGGAAATGCAATAAAGAAATACGTTTTCTCTTGGTCAGTGATACATATTCACCATGTTTTGGCAGAGCCATTATGTATGTAATTAGTAGATTCTTTCCTCAGGATTAACTAAATCTATCGGCTAAGTCTGTTTCAAGAGAACAACAGTTATAACAATAAATAACCAAAGCCCAGGAGTCTTTGCTCCTTAGGGAAACTGATCAGGAATATACTTTAGAACAATTATTTTCCCAACTTTAGTAGAAGATAGAGGTTAGATTTTCTAGCTTTGAAAATTAGTGGATGTGACTTTTAACATCAAAGGTGACTTGTAACCCAGGGACAAGGCTTAAGACCTCCTAACTTGTTGGTTAAGGGCAAGGTTAGCAATGTTCACTTATTCGATTTTTGGAAATATTTATGAAGTGTAATAGTGAGAGTTCTCCTAGGAAATTTTAGCACCAAAAAGCATGACATTATAACATTACTTATTTACCAATTTTTCCTTTTCTTTTTCATCTTTTGTCGACATTTATAATGTCATAAAAAGCATGACATTATAACATTACTTATTTACCAATTTTTCCTTTTCTTTTTCATCTTATGTCCACGAAGCAGGTGGTCTAAACCTTTTCCTGATAGGCCTTTATTTCAATCATGGGCTTTGAACTGAATTTGAGTCCTCATAGCTCAAATTCTAGTCCTTATAGCTAGTCCAAGCTAGCCACTCGCTAGCTATGTTCCTGGGCAAGGTACTTAACTCAAGCCTTAGTTTCTTCATTAGAAAAAACAATAACTAACAGCACTAATTTCATAGAATTATTGCAAGCCTTAAATTGCCTATCAAAAAGTAAGCAACCAACAAATGCTGGCTGTTAATATTTTCTGTTCTCATTAATACAGGGGTGCATACTATCACAGAGGGTCTCAATAATCTGACCCAGTGTTACCTATCTAACCACTACTTTCCCAAATCTACCACAGGAAATCTGAATATGCCATTTTTTGCTCATGTTTTGCCTCCAACTTTCTCTTATTCTTTGCAGATTTTAATTCTTCAAGGCCTATCCTGTTCAACCTCCTATAACACCTCTTCTCTCATATGTTGTTTGAATAGTTCAATAATTTTTCCGTATGTATGTCTTTTCTCAGGAATACTGCCATATCAGTGATGGCAGAGACGATGTTGTTTAAAAAAAAATTATAACATATTTGGAAAAGTACATAAAATACAAACATATAGTACAATAAATTACAAACTGAATGTCCATGTAACCACCACTTAGGTAAAAAAATAACATTTGCAGCACCCCAGAAGCCCTGATGTGTGCCTTTTTATCACAAACCCCTTTCTCCTCCCTAGAGGTACTCACTGTTTTCATAGTAACAATGTCTTTGCTTTATTTTGGAATTTTATCACTTATAAATAGATCTCATAGTTTTGCGTGGTTTCTATATCTGGAAACTCCGGTGGTGTTAGTGGTTAAGTGCTATGGCTGCTAACCAAAAGGTCAGCAGTTTGAGTCCACCAGGCGCTCCTTGGAAACTCTATGAGGCAGTTCTTCTTTGTCCTACAGGGTCACTATGAATCGTAATGGACTCCATGGCAACAGGTTTGCTTGTTTGTTTTTTAAATGTCTGTATCTGGAGTCCTGGTGGTGCAGTGGTTAAGAACTTGGCTGCTAACCAAAAGGTCAGCAGCTTGAATTCACCAGCCGCTCCTTGGAAACCATATGGGGCAGTTCTACTTTGTCCTATCGGGGTCACTATGGGTTGGAGTTGACTTGACAGCAACACTTTTTTTTTAAATATGTATATCTATATCTATCTGTGTCTGTATCTATATCTATAATCTTCTTTTATGACTACTTGTCTTTTTTATGCTTTAAAAAATTAAAATTGTTGCATAACAAATATACGTAAAAATGCCCAAATGATTAAGTGCTCAATTCAGTGAATTATTTCACACACACAGCCATGTAATAAACATCAACAGTAATAAGGCATATTGACAGCATGTACCTCTGATATTATGCAGTGAGAAGAGCGCATCTCTTCCATGGTATTTTTCTCCAAAGTTCATAACCTTAGTCTAATAATAAGAAAACGTCAGAAAAACACAAATTGAAGGATATTGTACAAAACACCTGATCACTGCTTTTCAAAAGTGCCAAATCATGAAAGACAAGAAACAACTGAGAAATTATCCCAGATAGAAGGAGACTAAGCAGATATGAGAACTAAATGCAACGTGGTATCCTGGAATGGATCTTGGAATGAAGAAAGGACATGAGTGGAAAAACTGGAGAAGTCCAAATAAAATCTGTGATTTAGTTAACACTAGTTTTTTTTTTTTTTTAGTGTACCATTAGTAGTGGTATAATTGCATCAATTTCTTAGTCTTGATAAATATACCATTATTATACAAAATGTTAATATTTTTTAAGCTGGATGAAGGGCATACAGGAACTCTCTGTACTACCTTTAAAACTACTCCGTAAATCTAAAATTATTTCTAAAAGGAAAGTTAGTATCAGTTAAAGAGAGAGATTGTTAAAAACATAGAAAAATGTTTTATATGAGGTTGACATGAGTTGGAATCGACTCGACAGCAACTGGTTTTTAAAAACAGTACAAAAAACCCATGTAACCAAGGATCAGGTTTAAAAAAAAAAAAATTGATTCCCTAGAAATCACCCCCAGGCACCCTCCTAATCATTAATCCGCCTTCTTCACTAAAAGTAACCATTATCCTCATTTCTAATACCATATGCTTAGTTTTGCTTGGTTTTGAACCTTATACTAATGGAATCGGAAACCGTGGTGGCATAGTGGTTAAGTGCTACAGCTGCTAACCAAGAGGTCAGCAGTTCAAATCCACCAGGCGCTCCTTGGAAACTCTGTGGGGCAGTTCTACTCTGTCCTATAGGGTCGCTATGAGTCGGAATCGACTCGATGGCAGTGGGAGTGGACTAATGGAATCATACAGTGCATGTTTCTTTGTGTTTTATTTTATTTTGTTACTGTTGAGAATATACACAGCAAAACTATACCTATTCAACAGTTTCTACATTCAGTGACATTGATTACATTCTTCAAGTTGTGCAACCATTCTCTTCCTCCTTTTTTGAGTTGTTCCTCCCCAGTTAACATACATTCACTGCTCCCTAAGTTTCCTCTTTAATCTTTCTAGTTGCTGTTGTCAGTTTAATTTTATATAGATAGATCTTGAAAGAGCACAATATTCAAGGCAGTTATTCTTTACTCGTTAAGCTAACCTATTGTTTGGTTTTAAGAAGACTTCAGGTGATGTTTTGGGTTTAAGGTTTAAAGATCACTATTTTTATGCAAATAACATGCAGTAATTTTCTTTACAGCAATATGTAAAAAAATTGACATAGCTGCACTTACAAAAATACCTTGAGGTGGGAGGGCACAGTTGGAAAGTAAATGTAGAAGGCATGTGCTATTTGCGTAAAAATATGGTATCTCAGGACAATAGTTTCAGGGGTTCATCTAGCCTCCATGGTTCCAGAAAGTCTAGAGTCTGTGAGAATTTGAAATTCTGTTCTACATTTTCCCCCTTTTAATCAGGATTCTCCTATAGAATCTTTGATCAAAATGTTAAGTAGTAGTAGCCAGACACCATCCAGTTCTTCTGGTCTCATGGCAAAGGAGGCAGTTGTTCATGGAGGTCACTAGCCACGCATTCCATATCCTTCTCCTATTCCTGATTCCATTTCTTCCTCCGTTGCTCCAGATGAATAGAGACCAATTGTTGTGCCTTGGATGGCCACTTGTGTGCTTTTAAGACCCCAGGCACTACCCAACAAACTAGGAGCCAGAACGGAAGCAGTAAACAAGTTATTAGGGCAATTAACTGGAATGTTTCGTGAATCATGTCTCTAAATCTTCAAACCAAGGAATCAAATCTCATGAAGTTTTTGGTTGTACATAAGCAACCTCAGCAGCTACTTTTTTTGGTCGTTGTTTAAGTATATCACACAACTTTTACCAATTCAACTTTTTACAGGTGTACAACTTATTGACAGCAATTGTAATAATCGGCTATGCAACTCTACCTTAATCAACAAAATTTTTCCATGATCGTTAACTTCCCTTTTCCCCCTCCCTCCTGCTGTGGTAGCCACTAATAAATTTTGGTTTTTATACATTTGCCTCTTCTTGCCTTTTTATATAAAAGAGGTTATAAAATATTTGTCCTTTTGTGATTGATTTATTTCACTCAGCATAATCTTCAAGCTCCATCCAGCTTGTAACATGTATCAAGACTTCATTTCTCCTACTGGCTATTTTCCATTGCACGTTTATCCATTCATCTATTGATGTGCATTTATGTTGTTTCCAAACTTTGGCTTTGTTAATAGTGCTGCAGTGAACATTGGTGTACAAGTCTCTTTGAGTCTCTGCTGTCAAGTCTTTTGGATCATTTAAAAAAGTTTTTTTTATTCTGGTAAAATGTAGGTAATATAAAATTTACCATTTTAGCCTTCGTAAGTATATAATTCAATGGTATTGAGTAAATTCACAATGTCCTATCTGTTTTATTTTGCTTACCAGTGTATTAGTGAGATTCCCCTATGTTGTAGTAGCTATAGTGCATTTATTCCCATTGTTGTATAGTATTTCAGTTATATCAATATACCTCAGTTTATGCATTTCACTATTGAAGGACATCTGGACAATTTCCTGTTTGGGACAATTATGAATAATGCTGTTAGAAAAATTCTTATTATGAATAATACTGCTAGAAAAGTTTTTGGTTTTTGGTGTGCATACATTTTTTATTAGGTATAAATAGAAATGGAATTTCTGGGCTATAATTTATTCATATGTAGATCTTCATAAACACTATGTAGCTTGTGTCTAATCTTTTTATGATTTTTGATGACATAAATTCTGTGTTTTAATGTAGTTAAATTTATCTTTTTTAATTTTTTGTTTAGTGCTCTTAAAGTCTTAGTTACAAAATATAAAATGCTTTATGATCTTGTAAAAGCTTTATAGTTTTGTCTTTCATACATAAGTATCTAACCTACCTGGAGTGGGCTTTATGTATGGTGTGAAGTAGGGGTCTAATTTCAGTTTTTACATTCTTAGCTTATCAAATTCAAATATTAATCAATACATATATTTCATCATGTTACCTGCTTTGTGAAATTTTCTGTAACTTCAATAGGCAGAATTAGAGTCACTGGATTTTTATGCCCCAAACCGTCTATGTGTAATGAGTAGTAAATAATCATCAAATTGGTTAAATTTCTTGGTATATCACCTACCTGTAAAGCCAAACCTGTTGCCGTCGAGTTGATTCCAACTCATAGCAACCCTATAGTGACCCTATAGGACAGAGTGGAACTGTCTCAAGGGAGCAGCTGATGGATTCGAACTGCTGACCTTTTGGTTAGTAGCCAAGCTCTTAACCACTGGGCCACCAGGGCTCCTATATCGCCTACAGTTTCAGGTAAATTAGGGAGAAAAGAAATTTTCAAGAGGGAAGAGTGATAAATTTGAAATCAGCTAACCAGTTTAAGAAATATAGTAACTAAGTAAAAAGTGTGATTGAACCAAAGCGCACATGCTGCCTGGGGCAAGAAAATCTTATCTGCATAGAGATGATTACAGAATACTCTTTAACCCCGAAGAAACTTTCTCCAACCTTCCAGGAAGCAGATTGTGATTAACACTGGCCAAAAAAAAAAAAAAAGGATTAACTTCAGGATATGTCCACTACTGCTTTCAATAATAAAGAAGTCACTTCGATCATCAGAGAGGTTGTAAAAGCCACATTCCTGGAAATGCCTCAGTGGGCAGACATCTTCCTGGAATTGAGTGACTATAAAGGGACAACCTCCATGCCTTTCTGCTCTTTGGGTCTATGATTCAAAATGATGTTCTCCAAATTCAATTCGGGAATAGGGCCTTTCTTTTTATCTTCTTAATAAAAAGCAAAAGAAGGGCAATGAAAAAACAAACAAATCAAAGATTCTCTCTTCACAGTCCCAGCATTTTATTATTACATTAAAGCCCTTAATTTTTGGATTGCTTTTATCAACTTGGAATTTCCAAAGCATAACAAGATATTTTTATTCGAAGACCATTAATTCTCTACTTTAATCAGTTTTCCCTCTCTTCCTCCTCCCCTACTATTTATTTGTCTTGCAAACTTGAATCTGCTATTATTCTTTGGCTCAAATGCTGCCGTTCTGAGAAGACTTCCCAACTTAAGTTAGCTTCTTCCTCCTTTCTCCCTTTGTTTAGATTGCCTTATATCATATTCTCATTTCTTTGTTCATGCAGCTGTCCCCTTAGGAGACTGTGTGAGCCTCTTCTTGATAGGAATAGTGGTTATTTATCCTTGTATGCTCAGTACTACTGCAGTGCCTGACATAGTAGGTGTCCAACAGATACGTGAGGAATGAATAAATTAATTAATAAAAACAATCAACAACTCTTTTTAGAGCATCACTTAAATTGGATATAGATACAAGGAGGTAATACTCCAAGGAGGGATTAGAATACAAAGATACAAATTTTTTCCTTATTTTAATTTTTGAGGATGCTATGTGTAGAACATATCAAGTAATATTTTCATCAGCACTCTCAGTTGAAGACTTCCATTCAAGTGATTTTTCAAATATTGGGCTTTTGAGCAAGAGAGGTATAAGGGTAGATTAGCAAAGAAAGCATCCAGGAATTTGCTGAGTGAACTTAAAAATAAAAAAATATTAGAACAGCTAGCATTTACCAAATGCATATAATATGCTGGACCCTGTACCAAGTATATGGCATATATTATTTCATTTAACCGTTTTAACAGTCCCTTAAGGTAGGTTTTATTAACCCTCCTTTACGGATGAGGAAATCGAGACTTAGATTTAAAAAATTGCCCAAGGCTAGATGGTTAGCAAATGGCAGAACAATGATGCTAAGTCAGACCGAGAACCATTGCAAAGCTTCTTTCTTAACTGTGAGTAATACTTATGTGTGGGGCACCCTCAAGGGTTCAAAATTGTCCTCCTGAGCTCTACAACGCCTCATCATCTTCACCTCCAAGGAGAAGTGAAGACTAGAGAAAACCAAAACCCACGATGAGGCACACAAAATAAAACAGTGGCACCGAGTTAATGTTTGAGGAACATATGATGAGGAAATGGATAGCCACATGACAACTTGGGCACGTGCACAAACCTTTTTTTTAGAATATTCTCTTAGGAGGAAAATTGCTAGATATTAAGGTTTGTGCATGACCAACTGGTCTAGATGTTGCCAGTTGCTCATCAAAAGTCTGTATCAAGTTAAAATTTGACCAGCAGAGCCTGATAGTTCTCATTGCTCTACATTCTTGTCAGCAGCTCGCTGAGCATCCCATGTTTATTGTCTTTTGAATTTCCTTTGTGAGATGATATTCATTGTTTTGCCTACCTTTCTATTGATTTATTTGTCTTTTTCTTATTAGTTTGTAGGAGTTCTTTACATATTCTGGATACCAAACCTTTGTCAGTTATGTTGTCGTCGTTAAGAGCTGTTGAGTCAGTTCCGACTCATAGCTACCCTGCAGAACCGAGTAGAACTGCCCTATAGGGTTCCCAAGGAGCAGCTGATGAATATGAACTGGTGACCTTTTGGTTAGCAGCTGAGCTCTTAACCACTATGCCATCACTGTTAGTTATATGTATTATAAATGTCTTTTCCAAATTTGAGGCCTATCTTTTTTTCCTTTATGGTATCTTTTATTACATAGACATTTTAAGCTTTAATATAGTCAAATGTTTAAATCTTTTCCTTTATGATTAATGCTTTTCACTCTGCCTAAGAAATCCTTTTCTACTTAAAGATCATAAAATTATTCTCCTATATTTTCTTGTAAACATTAAAAGATTTTCCTTTGTACGTTTGGATCTTTAATCCATCTGGAATACATTTAGGTATATAAGAAATAGGAATCTATTTTTATTTTTTCTATTTTGAACTAATTATCCCAACATTATCCTTTCTGCATTGATTCGTAGTGTCACCTCTGTCGTATACAAACTTCTGAAAATTGATGAGACATTATATAACTCCAACTTCCTCCTGCCCCCTACCTCTGCACTATCAGTAGCACACTATTTTTGTATATCATACCTTCAAAATAAGTCTCGATTTCTGATAAGGTCAGGTGCTTCACTTATTTTTCCCCTTCAAAATTATCTTGGCTATCCCTGCCCTTTTGTTCTTCCACATGAGCTTTAGAATCAGTATGTCAAGTTTCATGAAAAACTCTGTTTGGCTTTTCATTGGAACTGCTTTTAATTTAAGGAATAATCTGGAGAGAGGTAACATCTTTATGGTATTGGTCTTTCTCTCTTAGTGAGCACGGTATTGCTTCCTCTTTAGTCATGTCTGTCTGAGTCATAAACCATATGGTTGGTACCTGATTGATCAGTTGTTTGGGCCCCAGTGAAAATTTCTGAGTGGAAAGAGTGACATGATTAGAGCTGTGTTTTGATAATATCACTCTTAAAGGGAGAGCAATTTGATTTGGAGACAGAAGGTTGAGAAATAGGTCAGGGCTCTTGCAAAGGTCTAGAGGAACAGACATGCATGTCTGAATTTTGATGGTAGTGGAGATAAGATGAATGTGAGAGACTTTTCAGGAATGAAATAATTAGTTCTTTCTGCAGGAAAAAGGCCCAACTGGTCTTCGTACTTCTCTTTCTAACCCTGAATGAGAAAGAAGCTTAGACTTGCAAGGACTACTTTACCCTATGGTGATGAAAAGTGGTAATCACAGGACTAAATCCTTATTCCCTGCCTCTTCTTTTGGAAATCTTACCCTTCCCTGAAGCCTAGTTCAAATAGACCTCTCCCATAAAGCCAACCCTGATTCCATCAGCTAGAATGAGAATGCTTGCCACATTTTTTCTGGTATTATGATTATGTACATACTATTATCATTCCCATGGTAATGTTTTTATTCTCTACTCTCTGGAATAGTTCTTTTTAATGCAAGGAAAAGAATTCTGTCAGGCAACCAACAATGACAATTCAAGAATAAAAATTTAAATCTTTGGTTATCCCGTAAAGGACATAGGGATTTTTTTTTTTCTCCCTTTTTGGGATAGGGTTTGGACCTCTGTGCTACGTGAGGTCACCGCGAATGAATTTGGGGTGGACTCTTTATGGACCTTTCTCTCAGTTTCTTCAAGGCACTTCATATGTTTTGTAATTTCATTCATTGTTTCACTGCTACTAATGATCTGCTCTGTCACATGGTGTTGCTAGGAGTCAGAATTTACTGGGGTACTGAATAATGAAACTATATTTTAACATCTGTGTGTAAGTTAAAATAGTTTCTGAGTTTACATTTTTTTCTTTAGTGTTTTATTATTCTTAAGCAAAATAATTTAATCTATAAATCCTTTACCAGGTTACTCTGTGTAATCTGCAGTATGAAAGATGGAGACCTCACAATTAAAAAAATAAAAACAGAACAAAACCATAACTAAAAGTGTACATTTGCTACCTTGTAAATAGCTGTGACGGGTTTCTGTTCCATGGGTAGTCAGACTTCTCTTGTAAGTGAGTTAATGGAAAACTAAGGAGGTATTAAGATTCTTAAATGTGGACATTGATCTCAGTGAGAAGGGTTGATTTCTGGAGGCTGTGTATGAGTGTGTGTCTGTATGTGCCTACAAATGCACATGTTGGGGTGTGTGTGTGTTTTCTCTATTGATGCTATACTCTACACGTTTGTTTGTTACATCTTTGTCTTTCCTATTTTAAGATAGTGTTACATGATTTCGAATGTCACGTCATTTCCACACTGGGTTCAGAGAACACTTCAGTTTCTTCAGTTCGACATATACAGTTCACATTTGTTGCATTCATTAGTTATCATCTTGCCATATTTATGCCCAGCAGTCACATGCAAATAAATGTGAGTGAGTTCTGAGGAGAAATCCCTGGCCCTTGGCTTCTGCCTCCTATGGTTAGAGAGGCTGCCAAGGTCCATGACCAAAGCTCTAATAAAGGGTATGCACAGGTCATGATCCTCTGTTCCACAGGACCATGCAGCCCTAATCACAGTGGATTAGGTCAAGGATGGGCACTTGCCTCAAAGATGGTCAATCTCAAAGTGTATTAGCAGAATATGAAATGACCTTTTCTGAGATGGGTTTCCAAGAAACAGGTCCTGAGATGTGGTTTCGTGTGAAACCGATTTATTAGAAAGTATTGCCAGGAAAAACTGGTAGTGGAGTGAGGAGGTGGGACAGGGAAGGAAAGTAAGCAAAAAAAGGTGGGCTATCAAGCAACATTATGTTTGCTAAAGTAGAGGTCAGTGAAAATGAAGGAAACCCTCAATGACATGAATCAACACAACAACCACACAATGTACTCAAACATGCCAGCAATCATGAAGATGGCACAGGACCTGACAACATTTCGTTCTTTAAAAAACATAAGGTCAGCGTAAGTTGGAGCTGGCTTCGTGGCAACTAACAACAACATCAAGTAAAGCCCCAAGAAAGAACTTGGTCTCAATTCTCCTGGGGAGGTCTAGAGACAAACTGGATCACACCACAGACATTGGCTAATGGCTGTGGTGGTGGTGGGGTAAATTGCCAGCTGCTGTGGGAGAGAGATGTGGCAGTCGGCTCCGTAAAGATTACAGCCTTGGAAACCCTACTATGCCCTATAGGATTGCTATGAGTTGGAATCTACTTGATGGCAACAGGTTTGGTTTTACGGGTCTGTTCTCTGGCCTTGTGCAACCTGAGAGTAGCTCTCCAACATAGAGATGCAGGTGTTGACTGTTGAGTGTGAAAGCACAGCAGAACTGATGCGCACTCACAAAGCACAGTGATCAAAGGGGAGCTGCATGCAGCACTGCATTGGGTTCTACAGGCCTAGTATAAGAGGTTGCTTAGCAGGGGCCATTATGATTAATGCAACGAATCAGATCCTCTCTCTTTGGGATTCTGGGAATGAGACACTCAGAGAGTTAGCAGGAAGAAGTTATGAGGCAGCAATATCCAAGAGCAAGGAGAAACAGTTGAAAAGAGTAGAAGCAAAGTGTGTGGAAGTCATGTTCTTTGTGTGAGTGGGTGCGCCCCGGTAAAGGGAACTTGCAAATTAAATCTAGAGTTTGCCTTGCTGTCACAGGACTCTTGAGGTAGGTCTATGCGACTCATAGCAACCCTATAGAACAGAGTAGAACTGCCACATAGGGTTTCCAAGGAGCGGGTGGTGGATTTGAACTGCTGACATTTTGGTTAGCAGTTGAGCTCTTAACCGCGGAGCCACTAGAGCTCCTAAAGTGCTATAAAACCCAAAGTCCTATAAAAAAAAAAAAAAAAAGTGTAGTTTTATTCTGTTTTCCCAGTAAAACCTCTGCATTTCCCACTTAGTTTCCCATTTGAGACCTCTCTTATGGAGGAACTCCACCCTGAGTTAGAGGCATTTGTGCAAAAGTCCCCAAGACTGGGAAGTCAGCAACCTGAGCAGGCCAGGCAACGTGCATGTGTTTTTGGCTACAATTTATTGTCCCTGAATAGTGGAGAAAGATATCACCCATATGATCTTTTTTCTTTTCTTTTTTGGAAAAATGTGTGGTTGTTTATCCTAGTAATGATTGTCTTTGCTGAATTTGTTCTTTGGACTTCACTTTCTAGCTAATGCTTTTTTTTTTTTGTAAATGAAGTATAAACATTTTAGAAGTCTTCTTTTTTAATTTTAATCTTTTATTAGAATATACATAAAATTTACCATTTTAACCATTTTTAAGTATACCATTCAGTGACGTTAAGTACATTCAGTGTTGTGTAACCACCACTATTTCTTGATCTGTTTTATCATCTCAAGCAGAAACTCCATACCCATTCAACAGTAACTCTCCATTTCCCCCTCTCTCCAGCCCCTGATAACGTCTTTTCTACTTTCTGTATTTATGAATTTGCCTATTCTGGATACTTCATATAAACGGAATCATACAATATTTGTCCTTTTGTATCTGGCATATTTCATTTAGCATGATGTCTTCTAGGATCATCCATGTTGTAGCATGTTTCAGAATGTCCTTCCTTTTGTTGACTGCATAATATTTCATTGTTGGTACACATCACATTTCGTTTACTATTTATATGTTGATGAACATTCAAGTTGTTTCTACCATGTGGCTATTGTACATATATCCGTTTGAGTCTCTGCTTTCAATTCTTTGGGGTATATACCTAGGAGTGATCACCCATATGATCTTTAAGGGACAAATTCTGCCAGTAAGGAATAGAACCTGGGAAAAAATGAAAAAGTTCCATCTACCAGTACATGGTTCTTATTATTTGTGGCAGGGAATTCAATTTCCCTAATCAACAAACAACATCCTCGTAACTAACATGTACACATGCACACACAAACACACACACACACACACAAATCCCAGCCATACTGGCCTTCTTTTTTTGTTGTTGTTGTGCTTTAGGTGAAAGTTTATAGCTCAAGTTAGTTTCTCATACAAAATTTATACACACATTGTTACGTGACCCTAGTTGCTGTCCCTAAAATGTGACAGCACAGTCCTCCTTTCCACTCCGGATTTCTCGTGTCCATTCAACCAGCTTCTATCCCTTTCTGCCTTCTCATTTCACCTCCAGACAGGAGCTGCCCATTTAGTCTTGTGTATCTATTTGAACTAAGAAGCACACTCTTCATGAATATTATTTTATGTCTTATAGTCCAGTCTAATCTTTGTCTGAAGAGATGGCTTCGGGAATGGTTTTAGTTCTGGGTTAACAGAGAGTCCAGGGCCATGTCTTCTGGGATTCCTCCAGTCTCAGACAGACCATTAAGTCTGGTCTTTTTACTAGAATTTGAGTTCTAACCCCACTTTTCTCCTGCTCCATCAGGGATTCTTTGTTGTGTTCCCAGTCAGGGAGTCATTGGTGTTAGCCAAGCACCATCTAGTTCTTCTGGTCCCTGGCGCATGTGGCCCTTTTTGTCTCTTGGGCTAATATTTTCCTTGGGTCTTTGGTGTTCATTCTCCTTTGCTCCCGGTGGGTTTGGACCAATTCATGCAACTTAGATGGCCTCTTGCTACCTTTTAAGACCCTAGATGCCACTCACCAAAGTGGGGTGCAGAGCATTTTCTTAACAAACTCTGTTATGCCAGTTGACCTAGATGTCCCCTGAAACCCTACCCCTGCTACCCTGTCCCTCGAAGTGTGTGGTTGTGTTCAAGAAACTTCCTAGCTTTTGGTTATTCCAGTTTTGCTGACTTCCCCCGTTTTGTGTCTTGTCCTTTCACCTAAGATGATCCTTGTCTACAATCTAGTTTGTGAATTCCCCTCTCCCTCCCTCTCCACCCTTGTAACCATCAAAGAATGTATACTTCTGTATTTAAAACTTTTCTTGAGTTCTTATAATAGTGGTCTGATACAGTATTTGTCCTTTTGGAACTGACTAATGCCTTCCAGATTCATCCAAGCTATGAGATATTTTGTGGATTCATCGTTCTTCTTTATCAGTGCATTGTTCCATTGTGTGAATATCATAGGTTGTTCCATTGTGTGAATATACCATAATTTGTTTATCCATTTGTCCGTTGATGGGCCCTATATTGCTTCCATCTTTTTGCTATTGTGAACAGTGCTGCAATGAACATGGGTGTGCATGTATCTGTTCATGTGACAGCACTTATTTCCCTAGGATATATTCCAAGGAGTGGGATTGCTGGATCGTATGGTACTTCTACTTTTAGCTTTTAAAGGAAGCACCAAATAGATTTCCAAAGTGATTTTAACCATTGTACATTCCTACCAGCAGTGTATAAGTGTTCCAGTCTCTCTGCAACCTCTCCAACATTCATTATTTTGTGTTTTTTGAATTAACGCTAGCCTTGTCAGGGTGAGAGGGTGTCTCATTACAGTTTTGATTTGCATTTTTCTAATGTTGAACCATCCCTGCATACCTGGTATGAATCCCACTTGGTCATGGTGAATTTTGTTTTTTGTTGTGTTGTTGAACTCTACTGGCTATAATTTTGTTGAGGATTTTTGTGTCTATGTTCATGAGGGATATTGGTCTGTAATTTTCTTTCTTTTGTGGTGTCTTTACCTGGTTTTGGTATCAGGATTATGCTCACTTCATAGAATGAGCTTGGGAGTATTCCATCCTTTTCTATCCTCTGAAATACCTTTAGTAGTACTGTTGTTAATTCTTCTCTGAAAGTTTAGTAGAATTCTCCAGTGAAGCTGTCAGGGCCAGGTCTTTTTTGTTGTTGTTGCTGGCAGTTTCTTAAATTACCTTTTCAATCTCTTCTTTTGTTATAGGTTTATTTAGTTGTTCTACTCTGTGTTAGTTTAGGTAGGTAGTATGTTTCTAGAAATTTGTCCATTTCCTCTAGGTTTTGAAATTTGTTAGAGTACAATTTTTCATAGTATTCTGTTATGATTCTTTTAATTTTCAGTTGGTTCTGTTGTGATATTGCCCATCTCATTTCTTCTTTGGGTTATTTGCTTCCTCTCATGTTTTTCTTTTGTCAGTTTGGCTTATTGATTGTTGGTTTATCGATTTTGTTGATATTTTTGAAGAACCAGCTTTTGGTCTTGTTAACTCTTTCAGTTGCTTCTCTGTCCTCCATTTCATTTAATTCTGCTCTAATATTTATTATTTACTCTCTTCTGGTGCCCGAGGGCTTATTTGCTGCTTTCTTTCTATTTGTTTGAGTTGTGATGTTAATGTTTTGATTTTGGCCCTTTTTTCCTTTTGGATGTGTGCATTTATTGCTCTAAATTGACCCCTGAGCACTGCTTTTGCTGTGTCCCAAATGTTCTGGTAGGATATGTTTTCATTCTGATTAGAGTCTGTGAATTTCTTTATTCTGTCCTTAATTTCTTCTATAGCCCAGTAGTTTTTGAGCAAGGTGTTGTCCAGTTTCTATGTGTTTGATTTTTTTCCTTGATTTTTCTGTTATTGATTTCTACTTTTATGGCTTTATTGTCAGAAAAGATGCTTTGTAATATTTTGATGCTTTGGATTCTGTTAATGCTTGCTTTGTGGCCTAATATGCGGTCTATTCTGGAGAATGTTCCATGTGTGTTGGAAAAAAAAGTATACTTGGTTGCTGTTGGATGGAGTGTTCTGTATATGTCTATGAGGTCAGGTTGGTTGATGCTCTGTGTTTTTATTGAGCTTCTTTCTGGATGTTCTGTCCTTTACTGAAAGTGGTGTGTTGAAGTCTCCTACTATTATTGTGGAGCTGTCTATTTCTCTTTTTAATGCTGTTAGAGTTTGTTTTATGTATTTTGGAGCCCTGTCATTGGCTGTGTAAATATTTATTATGGTCATGTCCTCCTGGTGTATTGATCTTTTAATCATTGTATAGTGTCCTTCCTTATCCTTTGTGGTGGATTTTTTTTCAAAGTCTGTTTTGTCAGAGATTAATATTGCCACTCCTGCTCTTTTTTGATTGTTGTTTGCTTGATACATTTTTTCCCCATACTTTGAGTTTTAGTTTGTTTGTGTCTTTAAGTCTAAGGTGTGTCTCTTGTAGGCAGCATATAGACAGATTGTGTTTTTTAATCCATTCTGCCACTCTCTGTCTTTTTATTGGTGCATTTAACATATTGACCTTTCACTTCCTTATACTGTACCTTTTTTCATCACGAAATGTTGCTCTATTTTCTCTGTGTGGAACAATCCCCCTTCTTCCTGTCTGGGATTAAATTTCACTTCCTTAGAAATACTGTTCTTGACTTCACTAGGTCTGGGTTTGGTATTTCTCCTCTAGGCTCCCACACCATCCTCTATCTACTTCCCAATGATAGTGCTTTACACACTGTATTATAATTATGTATTTGTTTGATGGTCTTTCCCAATATCCAGTAAGCTTTGTGGGGCAGAGGATATATTTATGTTATTCATCATCATAACCTCCAGATTTGGCCCAGTGCCTGGCAGTAAATAATTGATTGGGTGTGTGAGTTTTCTTAGGATCTTAGGGCATAGTAGATACTCAGCAATTACTGGATGACTACAGGAATATTCCATGACTTTCTCTTAATCTCTATGCCTTATCTTCATTGTGCTCACCCTGGGCTTTCAAATAGATTTAGTACTGCCAAGACCAGTCCTGGTCACTGGGAACATGGTGCTTTCCCTATGTCTCCTAAATAAGGTATAGAAAAACTCCTTTTATCCCCAGGAAGACAAAATCAGAATTTTTAAAGAGAAAATGACTCTTAAAATGAAGGAAAAAAATCAGAGTAGGAAAATACAGTGTATAATATGGGCCATGGGATGTGGCATGAAACTGCCCTGAGGGAATGGTGGGGTTCATTCCAGAGAAAATGCAGAGAACCGCCAATTCAGTCTGAGAAGCCAAGTGCAGTTGTAGTGCAAATCTAAGTGACAGGAATTTGTAGTCCAATAGGTAGAATAAGGTTGAATACGGAGCCAAAGTCAATTACCAGGTATTAGGAGAGTAGGCACTAAACATATGGTACATTGAAACTGAGTAATTTGAAGAGAGTTTAATAAACTATTTTCAAAGGTGTGGACAGTATTTGAAGAATTGTACAGTACTCTGTGGTTTTTAGCAGCATTAGGTTGCTGTTATTATCCCTTGGCCTGAAGGATAAGGAGAAGGAGTAGCTACTAGATCTGGACAGGATTGCTGTGTGGATAGGGCCACCTGACAGGAGCTGTGGTTGTCTATAGAGGAATGAAGTGCAACCCAGCAATTCCACAGGGAAGGAGCTGTGGTAATAAATACTGGACTTTGAACTTCCTCCTCTTCATCCTCCTGATGCAAAACTCAACAGGAAGCTGGAGAGGATGGGACTCCTCTTAAAAGTGTCCATACAGGGCATACAGCAGGCTAGAGAAGGATGGAGAGGTGACCTGGAAGGGCAAATTAAAGCTATCCCAATTTATTTTTTAGTCCAAATACCAGGAGCAAAATATCACAATCAAAATCCTAGTTGGAAGTCCAGGAACCAGCAGAGGCCAACAAAACTCTAGGAAAATAAAATAAAATGAAATAAAAAGTGACATATAATTTGGTCACTTCCATGCTTCAGTATGGTTCTAAGCTAGGCTTTTACCAAGTCTTGTGGTGCCTTGGCATACAGTTGCCCTTGACAGAGGTCCACATTACCTGTGAGGCACTATTCCAGATTCTAGCGGAAGGAAGGCACTTCTAGGGCTGGCTCCAAGAATTTCTCTCCTGGCTTCAACTCCCCCCGCCCTTAAATTTGTAGAGAGAGCTCTCTTTCTCCAGAAGAACAGCCAATATCTGAGCCTTTCTATTATGATGGCTGAGTTTTCTCTGATCTATTTGGTTTGCTTGGCTGCCCCTTTTGGTGAAATTCAACTTCTGCATCCACTGTTCAAACTTGGATTTTCACCCAGACTCATAGATATCCAGGTAACTTTGATAGATCTTCCCTTGTAGACACAGAAACAGGCTCTTAGTCTTCGTTCTGTTTTAAAATGAGTTTTTTTTTTTTGTCTGATTATAAAACGATACATGTTCATTGAAAAAAAAACTCAATTTAATCACAAGATATCCTGTCATATTCACACATGATGTCCATACTCCAGGCGAGGAGGGCATTATATAGGACATGTACACCAGAGGGTGGGAGTCTTTGGGACCACCTAATAATTCTTCTACCACAACCTCTATTACAGAATATACCGAATTATGTTCCCATCGTCTCTGTACTTTTGAGCTTGTGCTCTTTTCTTCTTTTCCTTTATAAGCTTGCCAAATTCTCTTTCTTATTGGAGGAATTCCTTTGCCCACCCTCCCCAGAGATAGCTAAGAAATAGCTACAACACCCTCTTTCCCATGTTCTTCTGATGTCTCATTCAGCTGCAGCCTCTCGTTCCCCTTGGGAAGTGGTCTTTTATAATTCTAGCACTGATTTTTATAATGACAGAATACTTTTTAAACATAAAGGACAATGTGCATGACTCCTCCCCAGGAGAACCAGGTAGTCAAATCTATGGCTTCATTATTCTACTTCCTTCTGTTTTCTCTCTTCTTCATCTGTATGTGTCAGGTGAAGTGTGGATTTTACTTGAGAAGATTGGCTGAATTATTAATGACTTCCTCCTACTGTGGTTTCCAGTATGGATTATGGGTGGCCCTAGTGAACGATTCTAGAAAAACTTCTCTTTCTCAGTGGTAGAACCAGCTTCATGGTGGGCAGCAGGTTGTTGCCTACACTGTGATTTGGCAGCAATCCTTGGATCACAAACACCTCAGCCTCTCATCTTCCTCCTGGCCCCAGTTCCTCCATTTATTATGCATTTGTGCTAAGCATATTGGAACTATGATGTAGTTGAAGGATTATGAAACTATAATTCCATAAAACAATAATTTCTTGCAGTCTGGAATAACTCTCAAATCTTCTGTTTTAGCACTGAGACTTGCTGGGGAGAAGACTTAAAAAGCATGGTATTTAGCCAGATAAATATTAAATTAGCATGAGAACCACCCCCTGGTGGTACTGAGTGAGCATTTTTTTTTTTCTCCTGAGGCCTGGTAACCTTATCTCTGTATCTGACATTTTTAAGGAACTGTACTGGTAATACTAATACCAACCACTCACATAGATAATGATTAGGTATAAATGAGACTGGAGCCCAGGTGACACAGTGGTTAAGAGCTTGGCTGCTAACCAAAAGGTCAGCAGTTCGAATCCACCAGTCACTCCTTGGAAACCCTATGGGGTAGTTTTACTCTGGCTTATGGGGTCGCTATGAGTCGGAATTGACTCAACAACAATGGGTTTATTCTCATTTTATAAGCCCCACCGTAGCTACCTTCTTTGAGCCATTTACCTTTTCTGGAATCAAAATGGCGTCCCCATAGGGTCGCTATGAGTTGGAATTGACTCGAAGGCAGTAGGTATATGCATACAGAATAACTGCTCAAAATAAACCTAATGTTCAAATTTTGGTGAGTTTTGATTACATTTTAACATTTATATTTGCCATATCAGTATGAATAACTTAGGAATAGAATCAAGGTAGAAATGGAAAATTCTGGAATTATAAAGGAAAAAAGTGATGGTAAAGGTACTATGTAAGGATTATACTGAGATATAATAGCACATTGCTCTGTTGGAATAGTAGCACTCTATGGAAAGCTGTCAATGTCATCTCATATTTAAACTATTAAGTGCATATTTAAATTGTGCATATCACTTACATTCATTTCATGGCTAATCAATTCAGTCTGAAATCGTTTGCCAAATAGTAATGGGATTTTCTCTAACAGCCAGATACTTAAATCACTAGACACCAAATTATGGGATAAAAAAATTAATTCAGCATCCCAGGTAATTATCAGTTTAAAACAATACTCTGTTGAGTCCAGGCACATATCTCTAACAGCAGATGTCTTTGTTTTGGACCATTTTGATGATCTTGGTAACTCTAGCATGATAAACTAATGATGCAAATTATTTTCCATTTTAATTTTACATTGTAGATGGAGTGATTGACCTTTTAACATAACATATTGTCTGTTTCAACCAGGGCTACATTGGAACAGTAGTGGGGAAGGAGAGCAGATGACATATTCTAGAGCCATTTGGAAAGCATAGTATCCAGAAGTGGAAAGTGGAATTTGAAGGATAAATTTCAGGATTCTGAAGTGGCCAACTGGCGAATGATGGTACTATTTCCTGTGATAAGGAATACAGGAAGAGAGGAAGATAAATCCTTTCCAGGTTTGTTGAATTTGAGGTATCCATGGTAGGGATGTGGAGAAATTTACTACATCATCAATACCATCATTGTGGAACTCAGGAGAGATCTATTTGAAGACAGATATTTAGAGCCATCCATGTATAGGTAAAGACGAAGTTATAGGATTTTCTAAACAATGAAGGATCCTGGAGAATACTAACATGTAAGAGAAAAGAAAGAGTAAGAGGAGGCAAAAAGATAGCCAAGAGGAAAAAGAGTAGAGGAGGAGAACCATGAGAGACTATAACTTACAGGGAGATGGTTCAAATCTATGGTCTCCAAACGCTTTTGGTGCATATTGATTATACATCCAATCAAAAAATTTTAAAAATCCCAATATATGTATATTTACTTATGAATTATACACATATAATATTTTCTGTCCATAGAGTAATAATAGGAAAACTTAGCTTCTTAAAATTTTAGATGTAAACTAAGTGTATTTTACCTACATTGTTGTTAGGTGCCATCGAGTCAGTTCCAACTCATAGCAACCTTATGTACAACAGAACAGAACACTGCCCAGCCCTGCACCATTCTCACAATCGTTGCTATGCTTGAGTCCATTGTGGCAGCCACTGTATCAACCCATCTTGTTGAGAGTCTTCCTCTTTTTTGCTGACCCTCTGCTTTACCAAGCATGAGGTCCTTCTCCAGGGACTGCTTCCTCCTACCTTAAGATGCATATTTTCCTCATTTTCATGTCTGTTGATCAGGGAGCTATAATGAAGTTGTCGGTATTCACACATGATGAACTTAGTTACAACTAATTGTATGGTCATTATTTTTGAGTTTAAATAAGTTTGTAAATATAAATAAATCAAAAGAGTTCTTGTAATATTAACTAAACTTGCACATAATAAAGCTGTCATAGTTTAATTGGCAGTGTTTTTCCTTCTTAGTGATACATAAAGTAATGATGTATTTTACAATCAATAGGAGAGTTGGAATATTTTCTTCTCGTGTGCCCTACTTTGGAGACTGGTTGAAATTAAGGAGAAATCAATAGTATGAAATACCACAAAGAGATTAAATAATTATCTTAAAAAATGAAAAAATTTTCATCAGCTTTGATAACTAGGAAGTCCCTGCAGGCCTTGATGGGGGCAGTATCAGGAGTGGAAGAGGGAGCAGCCAGATCCCAGAGTTTCAAGGAATAAATAATAACAAGATTACATTTAATGAACACATACTATATGCCAGACACTGTGCTAGCTAAGTGCTTCATGTACACCCCTGAGAAGTTATGATTACCCCCAATTTAAGATAATAATCAGAGACTCACGGAGTCTAAATTACTTGTACTAGGTCACACAGCTCAGTATGGGGTCCTATCAGAGTGGTCAACTCAGGCTGACCATCTCAAAAGCTGAGTTCTTCATTAATACGCTTTAATGCCTCCCAGGGTGAGGTCAGGTCATAGAGGCAGCAACTACTCTTCCAGGTAAACAGGTCGCTTGCTTATGGACAAGAGCAGAAAGAAAGGGAAATGGCCAAGTGTAGGGTTAAAGAAGAGCTCTTTTTTTTCTTTGTTTGTTTTAAAGCTAGGAGAAAGTTGAACATTTTTATATGCTGAAGAGAATGAGGCAAGAAAGGGAGAGCTTTGGAAGCTATTAGGCAAGAGAGGTGACAGCTGATAACAAAATCCCTAAGGATCTAGAGCACAGGTTAGAAGCTTAGGCTGCAGCAGGAGGAGACTGCCTCCTCCATTATGGGGAGAAAAGTGGTAAGACTGGAAACAGATACAGAAAAATCCAAACCAAACCAAACCCACTGCCTTCGAGTCGATTTCAACTCATAGTGACCGTATAGGACAGGGTAGAACTGCCCCATAGAGTTTCCAAGGAGTGCCTAGTGGATTTGAACTGCTGACCTTTTGGTTAGCAGCTGTAGCTCTTAACCACTATGCCACCAGGGTTTCCTCCAGATAAGTACCTGGGTTTTATGTGGGGAGGAGGAAGGGAGAAAGTAGGAAATTTCAAGTAAATGGCATTTATTTTCTCAGTGAAAGAGGAGACAAAGTCATTGCTTAGGGTGTGTGTGGGGTGGGGAGGAGGTGGAGTAGTCAGACTTGATCAAAGTATTTTTAAGCTTTGAACACTAGCTGTGAGGAATGTGAGCTGTAGCTCACTTGGGACCCATTGGAGATTATAAACTACTAGTGACACCAATCGGCCCAATCAGCATGGCGTATGATTCCCCCCCCCCCCCCACAGATGACTGGAAGCTTAGACCTGAGAACTGAACAGTTGAATTGGTACAACGTTAGGATTTTGTAGAGGGAGCAGTGGTGGGAAGACAAGGAGGCAAGGGAGTTGAAGATTGCAACAAAGGTGGAGGGAGCTGATAGACAGGAAGAGAATCGAGATATCCAAGTTCTGGAAGTCTCAGCGAGGTTACTGGTTTGGCTGACGTAGGAGGAGTAGACTGTGAGGCTGATAGGGAGAAGAGAGTTAGAGCCAGGCATTTTAGGCTTCAGAAGGGGAACAGTTGTCTCCCATCCTCACCATGACGGTCCACCTAAACTCTCCTCTTTATTGCACAAGTGGAAGTCTGAAAACTACATTTTCCAAACTCCCTTGTGAAAGAGTTCTGGTTTAGAATCCTACAACGGTAGGCACTTGTGTGAGATTTGCAAGGTAGAAGAGGAGAAGCCTTTTTTCTCAAGCTGCAGCTATGGGAAAGTACATGGGCAACATGAGATAGCAGACGTGCCCAAGATTTCCAGGCACTCTCCTGAGAATCACCTACGTTGGTGCTGCAGACAGCTGAGACCATCAACAGTGATTTCCGCAATCCATGCATTCCTAAATTTATTGAACCTCAACAGAGGTTTTCCTGACTTTTGTGCCCTTAGACCTTCCGGAGAATGTATATGACTCCAGTTTCCTCTATTACATCCCTTTCTGTTTGAAATAGAGAAGTTTCTGTTTTTAACCTTGGCTTTTATTATTACCCAACCCTCCTTCTTGAATTGAACTAGATGATCAGTTTTTCCATGACCATATCTCCATCAATCAGGATTTTTAGTTGTGAGCAATAGAAAGAAACTATAACTAATTAAAGAGGAAAAGAAAGCATTGAGTGGATTTCAGACAACTTGCAGAATTGCTGGGGGGTGGGGGAGAGCTGGAGAACTAGGCTGTGAAAATGAATCTAGGCCATTGCTGCAGGCTTAATCATGTCCTCCAAGGAGATATATTGAAGTCCTAACCCCTAATACCTGTAAATGTGACCTTGCATGGAAATACAGTCTTTGCAGCTGTAATCAATTTAAGATGAAGTCATTCTGGATTAGAATGGACCCTCATTCCATATGACTGATGTCCTTATAAAGAGTCCTGGTGGTGCAGTGGTTAAAGCACTTGACTGGTAACTGAGAGGTTGGTGGTTCAAACCCACCAGCCACTCCGTGGGAGAAAGATGTGGCAGTCTGCTTCGGTAAAGGTTTACAGCCTTGGAAACCCCATGAGGCAGTTCTACTCTGTCCTATAGGGCTGCTAAGAGTCAGATTTTTTTTTTTTTAATGTCCTCGTAAGAAGAGAAGAAACACAGAGATAGATACACAGAAGAACACTCTGAAGGCAGATACTGGAGTGATGTGTCTATAAGCCAAGGAATGCAAGGGAATGCTAGCAATCACCAGAAGCTGGAAGAGGCAAGGAAGGATCCTCCCCTGGAGTTTTTAGAGAGAGTATTATCCTGCCCACACCTTGTTTATGAACTTCTAGCTTCCAGAACTGTGAGGGAATACATTTTTGTTGTTTTCAGCCACCCAGTTTATGGTAATTTTGTATGGCAGCCTGAGGAAACAAATACGACACTAGGGTTTTAATCTAATGATCATTAACTCATCAGCTCACAGCCAAAATCATACCAAGTGTGCTGAACTGATGAATCTAAACCATGTCCCCAGTGTCTGGCCATAAAGGTGCCTGGAGAAGTGAGCATCTGACACTTGCAGCTTTAGAGTAATCGCTCTGCCTTATAAGATGGAGAAACCCCAGACAAGAGATTCAAATAAATGTCCGCTATAACATCCATTTTTTTGGTGCAAGAGTTTATGCCTTTTCTTTTCATCTGACAAACCTTCTAAACGCTTACCAACCCAACTATGTCTAGTTATCTTTTCAGATCCAGCTGCCTCTCTGAAACCTTCCCAGTGGAAGTGTCTGCTTCCTGCCCTGAACTCCCGTAGCAATTTGTATCATTAAAAAAAAAAAAAGCAGCTAGTTGCCATTGAGTTGATTCTGACTCGTGGCAACCCCATGTGTTTCACAGTAGAACTGTGTTCCCTAGGGTTTTCAAGGTTCTGCCATTTCAGAAGCAGATTGCGAGGCCTTTTTTCCGAGGCACGTCTGGGTGGGCTTGAACCACAAACCTTTCGGTTAGTAGTAGAGTACTTAACCATTTCCGCCACCCAGGGGCTCTTGTACTTTATTTGGAAAGTATTAAATTCTAATTGTTTTACTGAAATTTGCAGTTAAAATATTAAAGTTATAGTATATTTAAGGTTGGATGAACATTAAACCAAACCCATCACTGTCCAGTCGATTCTGACTCATAGCCAACCTATAGGACAAAGCAGAACTGCCCCACAGCGTTTCCAAGACTATATAGTCTTTATAGGAGCAGATTGCCAAGTCTTTTTCTCCAGAAGAGCAGCTGGTGGTAGGTTCAAACCACTGACCTACTGATTAACAGCTGAGCATTTAACCACTGCACCACCAGGGCTCCTTTGGATGAATATTACCTCCCCCACCAAAAAAAAACCCCAAAGCCTTTGCCATTGAGTCCATTCTGACTCATAGCGACCCTATAGGACAGAGTAGAACTCCCCATAGTGTTTCCAAGGCGTGCCTGGTGGGTTCCAGCTGCTGACCTTTTGGTTAGCAGCGGTAGCACTTAACCACTATGCCACCAGGGTTTTAATCTAATGATCACTAACTCATCAGCTCATAGGGGTCATGGTCTGTGTTTCCCACATTTGTATACCCCACAGTTCCCAGCATAATAATTGCTTTACTAGACACTTTTTTCATAGATATTACAGTGAATTAAAGGAAGCACACCATGGGTGCTCTTCCTCATATCCGTTCTTACCACTTGACAGATTTTCTTTCCTCTTAAAGGATCCCGTGACTTCAGTTGCCTGATCCCTCCTCCTCTCTGGTCTCCTGCTGTGTTTGACACCAGTGACCACGTGAACATTTGTCAATTTCTGGCTCTCCAGCATCTTGCTGGTTTGGGGAAACATTGAAGGCAGGGGTGGGGAGGCATGTGTCAAAGAGAAAAATTAAAAACAGATATCTTACTTTGATTTTGAGGTTTTTCTTTCCCATAAAACCAAATATTAACTGTAAAAAAATTTTTCTGACCCAAAATAATCCTGCCAGTGGCTTTTTTTCACCCAAAGTTACTAACCTTTTCTTTCTTGTTCAAAGCCAGGCTTACTTAATTTAAATTTCAAAAGGTATCATGGCTGCACGTGGGTGGAGGGCCAGAGACCACCTTTTGACCTGCTTCTGGTTGATCTCAGTAAAAGGTACAGGGCAGAGTTCAATCAATCATGTTAAGATTAGCCAGTGGCTGATTTTTTATTCTTCTCCCTCTTCTTTGTAAGCTTCATTGTAACTAGCCTATTTCCACCCATTTGCTTTTTGAGGGGGGAATCAGAATGGTCTGTCTATATACATATAGAATAACTGCTCAGAGTAAACCTTATGTTTTAATTCCTTTGCATTTTGATTACTTTTAACACGTGGTAGCAGTTATGACTCCCATCCATAGCTGCCAGAGTACAGACATGTAACCTGGGCTCCACCAGTCAAAGGCTCCTGCTTGGGTCAGTCAGAAATTATTTGTGGAGGTGGAAGTAGCACTAAAAGTCTCCTTCCCCAGGCAACGGAGCAGCGTCCTGTACAGTAGCACTATGGGGGCATTCTCACCCAAACCACTCCTGTGGCATGCCTGAGCTTGCCTGGGCTTACAGCTCCCAGCCTCGTTTGGTTTCTTCTTGTTTTCTGTGCCTGGTTCTCCAGCTCTTACTTTTTGTAAGCAAGCTGACATTCTATCAATAAATTCCTTTTCTACAAATATTGTGGTGTTGGCGAAGAATATTGAATATACCATGGACTGCCAGGAGAACGAACAAATCTGTCTCGGAAGAAGTACAACCAGAATGCTGCTTAGAAGCAAGGATGGCAAGACTGCGTCTTACATATTTTGGACATGTTGTCAGACGGATCAGTTCCTGGAGAAGGACATCATGCTTAGCAAAGTACAGGGTCAGCAGAAAAAAGGAAGACCCTCAACAAGGTGGATTGACACAGTGGCTGCAACAATGAGCTCAAGCATAACAATTGTGAGGATGGCGCAGGACCAGGCAGTGTTTCATTCTGTTGTGCATAGGGTCGCTATGAGTTGGAACCAACTCGATGGCACCTAACAACAACAACAAATATTGTATGAGACAACTGTTATAAAAACTCACGAAAAGATTTACACAAACAAGAAACAATCTTTGATAGTTACAAGGGAGGGAAGTGGTGGGGATGGAAAAACACTAAATAAGACAAGTGGTAACTTCAGTGAAGGTTAAGACAGTACACAATACTTGGAAAGTCAGCAAGCTCATGGAAGCTCCATAGACACATCCAAACTCCCTGAGGGACTGAATTGCTGGGCTGAGGGCTGAACTCCTTGGTCTCAGGGACATCTAGCTCAATTTGCATAACATAATTTACAAAGAAAAGGTTCTACATCCTACTTTGATGAGTAGTATCTGGGGTCTTAAAAGCTTGTGAGCACCCATTTAAGATATTCCAGTGGTCCCACCCCATCTGGAGCAAGGGAGAGTGAAGAAAACCAAAGACATAAGGGAAAAATTTGTCCAAAGGACTAATGGACCACAACTACCACAGCCTCCACCAGACTGAGTCCAGCACAACTAGATGGTGCTTGGCTACCACACCAACTGCCCTGACAGGGATCACAACATAGGGTCCTATACAGAGCTAAAGAAGAATATAGAACAAAGTTCTAACTCACAAAAAAAGACCAGAATTACTGGTCTGACAGAGTGGAGAAACCCTGAGACTAAGGCCCTCAGGCACCCTTTTAGCTCACTGCTGATGTCACTTCTGAGATTCACCCTTCAGCCAAAGTTTAGACAGGCCGGTAAAACAAAATGAGACCAAAGAGGCACACCAGCCCAGGAGCATGGACTAGAAGGCAGGAGGGGACAGGAAAGCTGGATGAATGGAAATGAGGAAACCAAGGTTGAGAAGGGGAGAGTGTTGACACATCTCGGGGTTTGCAACCAATGTCACAAAACGATATGTGTATTAATTGTTTAATGAGAAACTAATTTGCTTAATAAGACTCATCTAAAGCACACACACACGTACAAAAGATTACAGCCAAGAAAATCCTAAACCAAAAAAAAAAAAAAAAAACCAAACCTCTTGGTGTTGAGTCAATTCCAACTCATAGCAACCCTATAGGACGGAGTAGTACTGCGCCATAGGGTTTCCAAGGAGCAGCTGGTGGATTCGAACTGCTGGCTTTTTTGGTTAGCAGGCAAATGCTTAACCACTGCACCACCAGGGCCCCAAGAAAACTCTATGGGACAAAATAATAATAATAAAATAAATAAATGATTCTTTTTCTGCTTAGGTGTGCCAGAGTTGGGTTCTGTTGCATGCTCCCAAGATCCCTGGTTAGTACATTTTCTTCTCTTCTTCCACCCCCTAAATGAAGGCATTTCTCATGGCTGTTCACTTTGCTGTTTTTTCTCCATCCATGCTCTTTTTCCCTAGGAAGTTCATATATTTCCTGGGTGTCTTAGATTCCTGGGGCCGCCATAATCAAATACTACAAAGTAAGCAGCTTTAAAGAAGAGAAATTTATTCTCACAGCTCTGGAGACTAGGAATTTGAATTCAGGGTATCAGCAGGGCTATGCTCTCTCTGTGTTGGGTCTGTGAGAAGATTTTTCCTTGTCTTTTTCAGCTTCTGGCTTGTTGAGGGACCCTTTCCTGCTGTCTTCTTCTGTGTGTGACTCTGTTTCTGTGTCTGTTCACCCTTTTTATAAGACATCACTCAGAAGGGATTAAGATCCCCTCTGCTCTGATAGGACCTCATTTAATTTAACTGATAACATCTGCAACGAAAAACCCTATGTCCCCAAACGTGGCCACATTCACAGGTACAGGGGAAAAGATTTCAACATATCTTTTTTGGGGACACAACTTAATCCATAACACTGGATATCAGTTATCACCTTTGTGCTGATTTCTCCCAAAAGCTTTCTAGATTCCATCTCTCCCCTGAGTTCTGGCTTAATCTCAACTGCTAAATATCCTTCTGACATGTCACCATCAACAAGACTCAGACTCACCAACTTTCATTTTCCTAATAAACTCACTTCTCCTCCTTCTAATTTCTCTTCTTTGCTGACAACCAGAGTATACTGTCCCTACATCTCCAAACAAACAGTACCAAGTTCTGTTGATTTTTTCCTGCCCAGTATCTCTCATATCACAAGGCTGTGTCATCTGTGTTGTGTAACATCTGCAGATTGTTAATGAGTCTTCCTCCAATCCTGATGCCACATTCTTCTTCATGCAGTCCAGCTTCTCGAATTATTTGCTCAGCATACAGATTGAATAAGTATGGTGAAAAGATACAACCCTGAAGCACACCTTTTTTCATTTTAAACCACTCAGTATCCCCTTGTTCTGTTTGAACAGCTGCCTCTTGGTCTATGTACAGGTTCCACATGAACACAACGAAGTGTTCCAGGATTCCCATTCTTTGTAATGTTATCAAGAATTTGTTAGGATGCACAAACTCGAATGCCTTTGAGTAGTCAATAAAACACAGGTAAACATCTTTCAGGTATTCTCTGCTTTCAACCAAGATCCATCCGACATCAACAATGATATCCCTCGTTCCACATCCTCTTCTGAATCTGGCTTGAATTTCTGGCAGTTCCCTGTCAACCTACTGCTGCAACCACTTCTGACTTATCTTCAGCAAAATTTTATTTGTGTGTGATATTAATGATATTGTTCAATAATTTCCATAACCATGCTTGCTGAGAGTGAAGAAGACTTGAAGCACTTACTGACAAAGATCAAAGACTACAGCCTTCAGTATGGATCACACCTCAACATAAACAAAACAAAAATATTCACAACTGGACCAATAAGCAACATCATGATAAAAGGAGAAAAGATTGAAGTTGTCAAAGATTTCATTTTACTTGGATCTACAATAAACACCCATGGAAGCAGCAGTTAATAAATCAAATGACATATTTTGGTGGGCAAATCTGCCGAAAAGACCCCTTTAAAGTCTTGAAAAGCAAAGATGAAAAGCAGAGGACTAAGGTGAGCCTGACCCAAGCCATGGTATTTTCAATCACTTCATATACATGTGAAAGCTCAACAATGAATAAGGAAGACTGAAGTAGACTTGGTGCATTGCATTATGGTGTTGGTGAAGAACATTGAATATACCATGGACTGCCAGAAGAATGAATAAACCTGTCTTGGAACATCCTTGCTCTTTAGAAGCGAGGATAGCGAGACCTTGTCTCGCTTACTTTGGACATGGTATCAGGAAGAACCTGTCCCTGAAGAAGACAGGTAAAGTACAGGGTCAGTGAAAAAGGGGAAGACCCTCAATGAGATGGGTTGACACAGTGGCTGCAACAATGGGCTCAAACATAGCAAAGATTGTGAGGATGGTGAAGGACCCAACAGTGTTTTTGTCCTGTTGTATATAGGGTTGCTATGAGTCAGAACTGACTGGACAGCACCTAACAATAACATCACCTCTCATATCCTTCCTTTCTCTCAAACTATCGCCATGTTGTTTTCGCCTGAACAATTTTTATATGCTCCTAACTGTGCTCCTACCTCTAATTGTCCCCCTGAATCAACTGGACACATTGTGGTCAGAGTAAATTTCCTAAAATACAATTGTGGTTGTGTCACCCACCCTCCTTCCCTTTCATGAAGCTTCAGTGCCTCCAGGCAAAAGTGAAAACTCTCCACCCTGACTCCCATACCCTACACAATCTGATCCTAACCTACCTGTTAACAGCTGCGCTTGCGTGGATTTCAACCCGTGGCGACCTCATGTGTCAGAGTAGAACTGTGCTTCATAGGGTTTCAATGGTTGTGATTTTTTGTAAGTAGATCACCGGGTCGTCCTTCTGAGGCACCTCTGGGAGGACGTAAACCTGCAACCTTTCAGTTAGCGGCTGAGCATTTAACTCTTTGCACCACCCAGGGACTGCAATCCTAAATTACTTCACCCTTATTTATTTCCATATCCTATAGGTGGGCTTTTCTTTCTTTCTTTCTTTCTTTTTTTTAAGCTTATGGCCCCTAATCATGTTCCATACTTTCCTATCATCATGCCTTTGCTCAGGGTGTTTTCTTAATCTGGAGTGAGTGTCCTTTTCTGTAGTTCAACCCAAGTGCTTACTCAAGTGCCAAGCCAAAGCCATTTCCTCCATGGAGTCCTCTTCCTTTGTCCCCTGCATCTGTGCTTCTCAACATTTAATGTGCATATAGATCACCTAGGCATCTTGTTAATATATAGATTTGATTCAGTAGTACTGGGTTAAGGTTAGAGATTCTACATTTCTAACAAGCTCCCCAATGATATGCTGACCCCTGGACTACACTTTGACAGCAAGGCTCTAGAGAAAAGAGTGCTTTCTCACTAACATATAAAGGCAAGATACCAGGGCAGGAGCTACATATTATTCAGTCACATTCTACAATCTTTAAAGCACTCATTTTGCCTCCTCAAAGACAGGGATTGGGCCTGATTTATCGTTGTTTTGGTTGAATATAATGACTCGATCGATTTATTTTAATTGAATATGCTTGACGACACTTCCTTTTCTTTTCCAGTCCATAGTTACCTTTACTTCTCAGCTCAATTGTATTTCACATGGATAAATATGTAGGGAGTAGGGGATGCCCCACACGTGAACATTTAAGATAAAGCTAATTCAACTGCTGTTATAATTAGTGTTCTTAGTTGCGAAAAACAGAACCCACTTTAGCTCAAGCAGAAAAATAATTAATGAAAGTATATTAGGCAGCTCACAGAATTGTTGAGATAGAGAATTGGACTTGGTGATGACACAGTAAAGCAATGCACAAAGTACACCAGAGGACTCCATAGTCACACCTTTGGCCATGGACCCTGCTGCTGGCCGTGTATTAGAAGGTAGCCCTGGGACCTCTGCCACTGCTGCTTTCAAGAGCTCTGCATGTCTGCCACCACCCCTCCCAGGGTGGATTCTGTACGGGGCCTGTTTGTTCATGTTGGTATTATTTTCCAGTGGCTGCTGTAACAAATTACCATAAACTTGGTGGCTTAAAACAGCAGAAATTTATTCTCTCATGTTTCGGAAGGACAAAAGTTTGAAATCGGTATCACTGGGCTGAAGTCAAGGCGTCAGCAGGGCCACGCACCTTCTGGGGATTGCATTTAAGGCCCAGCTGGATAACCCAGGGTAATCGCCCCTTCTTAAGGTCCTTAATTTATCATACCTTTAAAGGCTTTACTGTATAAGGTAACATTCATGGGTTCCAGGGATTAGGATCTGATACCTTCAGGGGCTATGTTCAGAGTCAGAATCGACTCGATGGCAACAGGTACAATATTATTAGCTTTTGAATTGAAGTCTCACTTGAGTACATCTTACTGTTTAAGCCTAGCTCACATTCTTGTTTTTGAGCTGCAAGGGAGGCTGGGAAGTGAACTCTCTAGCAGAAAAGGTATTCAGAGATGACAGGTGACCAAAATGCATGTCAAATATCCACTACAATAGTCTTCAAAGTTTGATGAAAATGAACATCTAGGCAATGTACCAGCCAGAATATTTAAACTGAGAGAAGGTATCTATTGTTGAATGATATGGGCACCACAATTAAAGCCATGCGCCTACTGACAAGGAAAAACCATCAATCTAGAAAACCACTTCTTTCACTTACAGTGTGGCAAAAACAAAACAGAAAGAAAAAAATCAGGGATGGACTTGGGTTATTTTTGATCACTGGATCCTCATATGGACCATTCAATTAGATTCTGTGTTTTGCTAAGAATGACATTTGACTATAATGTCATAGGAAACCCCATTTCCTGTCTGGTCTGATGTATATTACTCCTGTGATGCCCAGCTTTGCCCAGTACTTTTATCGGGGTAAGGACTTGGTTAATAAGAAATGGACAACTTCTGTTTCTTCAGCTCCTGGATATATGATTTTCAAACAAACCAAAGTGGTCCTTCCTGTGCTCCTCCATGTGAGCAACTCATTTTCTTAGCTCCTCTCCCCTGTATACCCGCTAGAAATGACGGTGCCAACTCTCCTTTTCCTAAGCAGTTTGTTAAAAACAACATTGAATAATCTGTTAGGATCTGACACTTTTTAATCGTGTTACGGTGATTGTAGGCATCTCATAGGCTGCACAGGGTCTGAATTACCATGACAGGAGTAACGATTCTACACTTTGGGGTCAGAGAACTATGAGAAAGGTTATTGAGATTATCATTTATAGCAGCTACACAGATGTTAATATAAATACATTTTGGGCTCCTCTGTGTAAATAATCTAAGAACATTGTTTTTATTGTTGACACTTTCCAGCAGGTTTCTAAGACACACTTAAAATTCAATCTGTTCCACTGAGTGTTTCTGTGAATCCGGCAGCATAATAAAAACTTCCTTTTAGAAGGCCCAGAATTAAAGCCATGGGGGAAAGAAAAATTTAAGAGTTTGGGAAAAAATGATTTGTTTTTTCTTTAACCTTGGAGGCTTCCTATTTCTTTTTTGAGAGATTTTATACAGGAAATGGCTGTAGTACTATGATCTGATTGACAGTGATCCCAGCTTCCCCAAACACCATCTGAAAGTTTGGGGCACATCTCTGACCCTTTCTAGCGCTGTTTCTCATTATAAGATGTGAATAATAACCATGTCAGCATTTTATTTCTCTGCATCAGATACTTGCTCCCTTTGTAAATATGATGGGCATTTCTAGAAGTCTATTTTGGTGCCCGTCTCTCCCTTGGGTTCTAGAGTGGTTTTGTGTACAAAGGGCACTCACAAAATGTCTCTCTTCTGTCCCCAAACTCCTGATTTGATGTGACCTTTTTGGTGTGAGAAGGAAGAGTGAAGGAGAACTGTAGAGGTTTTGGAAGCTTCACTCTATGAATTAATACTTCTGCTTCAGCATAATTCTGCTATTTGATCAAACATAAAAAGCTTCAAGCTTTTTAATGTCCTGCTGACACCAGTATCAACAAAGCATTGAAGCGGAAGCTTTCTGGTGGCTGATTAGAGGGAGATTTTATTCACTAGTTTTAAGGACTAAATATACCTTCTAGCAGATCTTGTTCAAGGATAAGCTACATCGTGCATTATAAATCAAATTCAAGAGCTTCAGTAAAGGACCCTTGATAATTTGGTAATATATTATCACTGTGTTTTAGAAAGACAATAAATGGCTGCTTTTTATGGTGTAATTTAAAATAATAATATGGATTACAGTTGTATTCAATCATGAAAGTATAATTTAACAGTTTGGGCTTGTAATAACCTTTTTTTTTTTTTTTCCCCTGTACAGTGTCCACTTTTATCTTAGCCCAAGAATGACTTACTTGGGAATGATTTATTCTGCTTGTTTTTAGAGTCTAGTAGGGCTTAACACGTTTAATTGGAACTTTATATTGTTGTCTTGGAAAAGCTTCACAGGAAAACGAAACTGAAAGCTGCAGAGTAAAAAAAAAAAAATGCAGAGTAAAGACTGCTAAATAGTGAGCCATTCCAATACTAAAAGCACGGGCCCGTGTTTGCAAACTTGCGGAGTCAGCACAGGCAGGCAGGAAAGGAATAGTTCTTGAGAAGTGATAATTGAAGCCAGTTTAATTGAAGGGACTGTTTGTAAAGGTGTGGCAAGGTTAAGGGAGCAACAAAGGATAGCGAAGCACTGGGAGCTCCATGCAGCAGGAAGCCTTTTTACCATCCCAGGTCTGAGCAGCAAAAGAGGGAGCTGATCCTGGATCTGGAGAAAGCTGTAGCTGGGGGAGAACAGACACACAACAGGTTCTGTGGCCTCAGTGGAGGAATTTGGCCACTGCTAGGCTACAGCAGAAAACCCTGTATAGCATAAATGGTTAAGCACTTAGCTACTAACCAAAAGGTTGGTGGTTCTAACCCACTCAGAGGTGCCTTGGAAAAAAGGCCTGGCGATCTACTTAAAAAAAAAAAATCAGGTATTTGAAAACACTATAGTGCATAGTTCTATTGTGACACACACATGGGGTCAACATGAGTTGGAATCAACTCCACAGCAACTCCTTTTGGTTTAGGCTGCAGCAAGGCAAGTAGGGTGCCAGGGGGATTAAAAACCCCACCTTTTCTTTCTCCTGCCTGTAGGTCTCATTTTGAAGCTCCCATTGTGTCACACCCACCCAAAGCTTAGGGGGCAAGGAAGTTCAAATGGACTGAACATGTGACATAGCTGAGACACAGAGCAGGGTGGACAAGGGTGGAGTGTGGATTTGGAGAAATATCCAGTACACATACATGACTGAGAATGATGAATAAAACTGAGGGTAAAAAACTTTGCATCTACTTATGATATGCTATATATGTAACCAATTAGAATCTAAACTCAATGGATTTATAGTTCCCACTTTTTTGCTTTCCAGTGATTACTAATAAAAAAGACACTTTCAAAGTTCTTTCCCCCTTTAGGATTATGTGACTTTCAGAGCTGATCATTTTATATCTTTAATCAGGTTGGAATGCAGCTTACTAGCTTTTAACAAGAGTGTATTGGTCTCTAGAACATGAAATAAAACAGAAACAATTCAATTCCTGTTACTACCCAGTACTGTTTGCAAGAAATCTCATCACTCATAAGGCCCATCAAAAAAAAAAAAAAAAGAAAATCAGTAAATGTAAAAAACAAACCCATTGTCATTGAGTTGATTCTGACTCATAGTAACCCCATGGGACTAGGTACAACTACCCCATATGGTTTCCAAGGAGCGCATGGTGGATTTGAACTATCAACCTTTTGGCTAGGAGCCATAGCTCCTAACCACTACACTACCACGGCTTCCATTATAGAGGTTAGTATTTACAACATACAGGATAATCACATCAGATCACAAAATGATGGACAACCACACAATACTGGGAATCATGGCCTAGCTAAATTGATACACATTTTGGGGGGAGACAATTCAATCCATAACAATACAGTAACGCCAATTTATGATTGTTCTGCTTTCTAAGTAAGCACTGTGTACTTTTTCTGCAATCACCTCACCAGCAAGTTCCTCAGATCTTGATCACCTTTCCAATGAGATTGCCTGCCTCCAGGCACCTTCTACAGTGACATTCTGGAACCACCACTGCCCCAACTCAATGAAATCTCACCCAAGACTGAGGTAGACACTACAATGCCAATATATTAATTTACAATTAGAAATTTAACACAAGAATTCTCATAGAATCGGCACCTTCTCTCAGGCTGCATGAGAAAGTTAAGCACAATCACAAGCAATTTCCTTTATCCTAGGCAACGCGTTCTAATCTAAAATAAAATGCTTAAACTAAGGAGATAATGTATCAATTTTTATGATTCCTTGCTTAATCGAACTTTGATTCCGGGACTAGATGTCCCAATTGAATCAGATAAGAGTGCTTCAAATGCATTGCGAGTAGTAACAATGTGATCATTGTGGTTTCCATCCATAAGACTGTATTTTTAAAACAAATATGGTTTATTATTAAAGAGTAACATTAAAATTGACTTAATATGCAATTACAGATCATCTTCCAAAGCAATGCATAAACAAGTAGACCTTCTTTGCTCAATACATATATCTTTTCTCCCTAAACTTCCCTTGGAAGTATAAGTTACAGCACCAACTCCAGGGACTTTCTACTGTGCCAGCTTCACCGAGCTTCCCTGCTGCTGGCGAATGCGCCCTCTGCTAGGGAGTGTGCGGAAGCGCTGCTTTGCGTTAGCACCTTCAGCTGTTTCCTGGAGTACAGCTAAGTGTTCGCTGCTTTTCCGTTTCTGTCTGATCAATTTTTTGCTTAAGGTCTACAAGTGCCCGTGACTTAGGTAAACACTGCATTTATTCAGGCACGTTCGGTCTTGAACAAGGTTCTCATTACTCTCCACAGGACTGCATTTTGAATCAGGAACGCCAACGCTCTTGGAAACACACTGAGATAACACTTCCGGTTAAGTTGCGGGGGTGGGGGGGGCGTGCCTACTCCTCTGAGTGGATTTTTCCTTGTTTTGTCTTCTGCTTCTGGATCTCCCCCAGCCCTAATCAAAATCTACAGCAGCCGAGAACCCTGCTGATTCGTACATCTTTAAGTCAGTGTTTCCAGCTTCTATGAAGCTCTACCTTCTAAGGTGGTAAAGAGTAAAGTTTAAATAACTTCCTGCAGACAGGACCTCACAGGTTGGGACTCAAGGAGCTCAAGTTATTTCACGAACCACAGTGTGGAAGCAATAATAAAGTCACAATCTCAGGGCTGAAGGATAGGGCAGGACCATAAAAACGGTCCTTCAATAATTTTCCACATTAAATTCAAAATATATTTGGTTTAAAATATCCAATGCTTGAATCTAATGTAAATAAGAAAGAGAATGGGAGACATAGAAAAGGATTTTTATATTATTTTAAAAAATCATTTCCACTGTTAAATAGAAGTGGAGGCAAGAAATTGAAAATACCATAGATCAGGACAAGATCTTTCTTTAAGCCAGATTGGGGGGGAGTTGGGGAATACGGTAGATGATAATATTTTAATGAGTTAACTTTGGTCCATCATGCTCACTTCATGGTGTGAAAACAGCACTTGAATGATTTTTCCCCCTTAATTTGTTCTAAATTACAGCAAAGTGCTCTGTGAGAAGCAAGTGCTTGTGTTAATTAACTGAGTAAAGAAGGTCACTGGTTTACATAGGGCTCATTTTGTGGTTTTAGTTATAGATTTTCTTCTGCAATTAGGATTCTTCATTAGGCATCGTAAGCACGTTTCAGATTTTACTTTTTTTATCCAACATTTCAGATTTAGGCAGATTTGTTGATTTTTCTAAAAAAAAAAAATTTTTTTAATGCAACAATAATGACATTAACTTATAAAATGAAACGTATGTTATGACACATTTGCAAGTATCCCTAAAATATAAACATTATTCTCAAAGGCTGAATATTATAGCTGAATTTTAAAACTGCTTAAGCTATTATTGTATTTTAACAACATAAAGAATTCACAAATCTGATTTTTCAGCTATTTTATATTGAATTATAAGCATCACACATAATCAAATTCCTGAAAAAAGGCCAGACTTACTGGACAGATAGAGACTAGAGGAACCGCTGAGACTATTGCTCTAAAATACCCTTTGAACTTGGAACTGAAGCTACTCCTAGAGGTCACCTTTCAGCCAGATAATAGATTGGCTTGTAAAATAAGTAATACTACCCATAAGTAATGTGCTTCCTTAAATAAGCAACTATATGAGACCAAATGGTCAACATTTACCCAAAAGCAAAGATGAGAAGGCAAGGAGGGGAAGGGAAGCTATGTCATTGGAAACAGAACAAACAGAATGGAAATAATGCGAAAGCTGACACATTGTCAAAATTGTAACCAACGTTATAGAACAAATTGTTAAGTGGGAACCTAATTTGCTGTGTGAACATTCACCTAAAACACATAAAATATTTTTAAAAAAATTGAAGACAAAATTCTAAATGTAGTAAATTCTTATGATAATCCAAGATACCAAAAGATTCATCAGGCTTTGTTGTTGTTTTAGGTGCCCTTGAATTGATTCATAATGACCCAATGTGTGACAGAGTAAAACTGCTCACAGGGTTGTTGGAGCCGCTGGGTGGGTTCAAACTGCCAACCTTTTGGTTAGCAGCTGAGCATTTAACTGTTTGCGCCACCAGTTCTCCTTTCATCAGCCTTAGAGAGCCATAATCAACTAAGTCAATTTTTCTAAAATAGATGTGTGTGTTGCTGCGTGCCGACAAGCAGATTCTGACTCATAGTGACTCTATAGGACAGAGTAGAACTGCCCCACAGGGATTCCAAGGATGTAACCTTTACAGAAGCAGACTGCCACATTTTTTTTTTTTTTGGGGGGCTAGTGGGTTTGAACCGCTGACCTTCCAGTGATTAACAGCTGAGCTGCTTAACCACTGTGCCATCAAGGCTCCTTTCTAAAACAGGTAAAACTCTTAAATATTTCTAATGTTCAATCTTGATGATTCAGAAGATGAGACTTTGGACTTGGAACTGACTTAAGAATTTTGGGATGATTGATGGGGTGAACATGTTTTGCAGGTGGCAAGGATGTGAATTTTGGGGGGCCAAAGGGTGGAATATTATGGATTGAGTTGTGTCCCCCAAAAATCTGTGTTGTAAATCCTAACGTCCCTATACCTGTAGTTATAATTCCATTTGGAAATGAATTGTCTTTGCTATGTTAATGAGGCAGGATTAATGTAGGGTGTATCTTGAGTCAGTTTTTTTTGAGATACAGAAGAGATTCAGTGCAAGCTAGCAATCAGAGATGGGGGAAGAGAGATGCCAAGCCATATGAAGATCACCCAAGAACAGAAGCTCAAGGAGACCAGGATTTTCCTCCAAAGCTGACAGAGGAAGAAAGCCTTCCCCTAGAGCCAGCGCCTTGAATTTGGACTTCTAGTCTCCTAAATTGTGAGAAAATAAATTTGTTTGTTAAAGCCATCCACTGTGGTATTTCTGTTATAGCAGGACTAGATAACTAAGACAGAATTTGACTTCGAGAGTGCAGTCCTGCTCTAACAGATACCTAAAATGTGGAAGCAGTTTTGGAATTGGGTAATGAGTAGAGGCTGGAAGAATTTTAAATTCTAAGGTGCCTAATAGTAAAGGCTAGATTTTTCTGAAGAGACTGTTGGTAGAATTATGGATGCTAAAGGCAATTCTGGTGAGGGCTCAAAAAGAAGTGCAGCTATAACAGAAATGGTACAAGAGGATGGCTTTAACAAACCAGGAATTTACTTTCTCACAATTTAGGAGGCTAGAAATCCAAATTCAGAGCTCCAGCTCTAGCGGAAGGTTTTCTCTGTCGGCTCTGGAGGAAGGTCCTCCTCTCTTCAGCTTCTGCTTCCTCAGAGATCTCCGTGTGTCTTGGCATCTATCTTACCCCCTCTCTCTTGCTAGTTTGCATTTAATCTCTTTTATATCTCAAAAAGATTAACTCAGGATACACCCCATACTAATTCTGCCTCATTAACATAAACATCTTTCTGGTATTTTCTGTTTTCAGCTAGGATCCATCTGACATCAGCGATGAGACTAATAAAGCAGCTGCTCATGCCAGCTGGGGAACTTCTCAGGGGTCTCACCACTTCAGGAGTGAAGAGGTTTCATAGGCAAGAACTACAGTGCCTAGCCGGGAACTGAATGGGAGTCACAGCCAGTCCTCGGGAGGGTAAGGCAGGGCCACAGAGCCAGGGTGGGACCAAGTCAAAGAGAACAGACCTTAAGTTACACCAACCACATACTTCAACAGCAGATGCGTGCAGAATTCCCAGGAGTGGGGTAAAACAACCACCCTAAGTGAAAACCAAGAATCACAAATCCAAGACTGCTATGAGGCCAGTTACCACCTTCTTCTCCCCTTACCCATTCACATTTTGAGGAGGGAAAGGACACTCCAAAACAGACCATCTAATCTACCCTTGACAAGGAGCCGAGGTATCTTTAATTGGAACGTCCAAGATTTTTCACTACCAGGGTTCATAAAGACCCTAAGATTAGCCATAGAAAATAATTGACTTTTTGAGGGGTGGATGAGGTAGGTATATTAGTGATGTGTGAGTCAGTTTGTGACCCTGATACTTTTTTTCTTTTCATGTTGTAGCTATGAACTCTAGCTCAGATGAAAAATAGATGTGGAGAAAAGTTTTTAAAAGTGCAAATATAAATAAAGCAGAATATTTCAGTACCTTTTATTTCTCATATTTTAGTAACAGGAAGGACCACATGACCTGCCCATGAGGATGGAGTCCCGGAAGCTGTGGTTCACTACTAAATATCAAAGTGTGAAGTGCTGACATGCAATACAGTTTCTTTCTGCAAACCACTTTCCTAATGACATACTTTGTTGGATTGTTATTCCACTTCAGCATACCTTGACTGGAAGGCTAATTGACTAGCAGTTTTTACTAGTCCACTGAAAGGAACAGAGCTTTAATTTCACTTGACAGACAGTTAAATGGGGGTTTTATACCACCTGGTTAGTTTAAGCCAATTGTTCCTTTGAGTGATAAATATACAACTGCCACCTATTAAAATATCTTTTAAAAACTGAAGTATGAGGACTTAAAAATAATTTATGGAAGTAGGTTGCCCCAGTGTGTAAACTACGCAGCAGTAGCAATCAGCTATTTTTGGAAGCTGTCTTAACCATTTCAGGCCACAAGGATTCTGTTCTCAGGCATGTTCTTGAAATTGTATTTCTAATGCTAATTTTCCACTTAAAACTTCATTCATACTTTCTCCCGGAGCTCCCCCTTGTGACTAGTGGCCTCCAGTTTTGAAGCAGTTTGTTGTAACAATTAAAATTTACACTCTCAGGGAGGCTCTGAGACCCCCGGGTTCTCTCTATCACTGGGCCTTGCTTAATTTTTGTAACCAATTGCTATTTTCTTCTTAGGCATTTTCTTGTTTACTGTCAGTGTTCCCATGAAAATAGGGACCTCACTGCCTTGCTTACTCCAGTACCCCGGGTTCTTAGAATTACACCTGGTTCTTGATAGGCACTCAATAAATATTTATCTAATGGATAAATTTTTGAATATTGATTGTGAAACCGTTTTTCTTTATAAGAAATTAATGAAGAAAGATCAAATGTGTGAGTTTTAATTTACACAGTATTAAAAAAAAACCTGTTGCCGTTGAGTTGATTCTGACTCATGGCAACCTCGTGTGTGACAGTAGGACTATTCTCCGTAGGATTTTTAATGGCTGATTTTTCAGAAGTAGATCACCAGGGTTTCCTTCTGAGGCACCTCTGGATGGACTGAAACTTCCGACCTTTTGGTTAGCAGCCAAGCGCCTTAACCATTTCCACCACCCAGAGACTGCTTACACAGGATAGTGTCATGCTTTTAATCAGGCTTTATCAGTTGTACTAACTGGCCCAACACAAACGGAGATGATTCCCAGAAGCCATAGTTTACTACATAAAATCCCACTGCCATCAAGCCAGTTCCAACTCATGGCCAACCCACGTGTTACATAGTAGAGCTGAGCTCCTTAGGGTTTTCTTGGCTGTAATCATTATGGAAGCAGATCACCAGGCCTTTGTTCTATGGTATCTCTGGGTAGGTTTGAACTGCCAACCTCTCAGTTAGTACTTGCAAGCAAACCATTTGCACCATCCAGGGATCTAGTTTACTACATAGAACACCCAAAATAAACTCATTTAGATAGCAAAAGTATTGAGATTATTCCACTTTAGTCCTCCGGCTCTAATAAGACTGTAATTCAGACCTTCCGTTTCCCCCTTTAAATTCAAGTTACATTTTATATCTTTTAATTGTTAGAATTATATTATTTTATATCCCTTAGTTTGTAGTAAAGCTGATGAGTTTTAACAGTATTAAAATAACAATAGCTTCCTTTACGCTTATTTATAACATTTTAAAATATCAAACTTAGCAACCCTATAGGATACTGAAGAACTGCCCCACAGGGTTTCCAAGAAGTGCCTGGTGGATTCAAACTGCCAGCCTTTTGGTTAGCAGCCGTAGCTCTTAACCACTATGCCACCAATGTTTCCGTATCAGACTTAGTCATCAGTAATTAAAACACTCAGCAGTGATTTAAGACAGAAAGAATTTAAAATTTTATCAGTAATATTATAGACTGTATATATAGATAGATAAAGGTACAGATATAGTACTTTTTATTCCATCAAAAAGAAAGTTTTGTCCTCAAATACCTTATATTTTAATTTAGGTTGTAATTTGTATAAATTATTTTAGATTTTAAAGAAATCCACCTCATTTTAAAAAATTAATGAGAGAAAGGCAACGTGAAGGTTTTAGGCCACATTTTAATTAGCTCAAAAGGTTGCTTATGAAAGTGTTCTGCTAACCAAGTTCTTTACTATTTAAAGAGAGGTAATTTTTTTTCTCCTTTAGCTTGAGAAGTCAGACCTAATAAAAGCAAATGTCATCCTAAATATTAATTTAGAGCCCAGAGCCTATGAGTTTTAAACTTCGAAATCAGTATTTTCCAAACCCTGCTATTAATGATGAATGTATTAAAAGATTGAAGTCACAACACACAGGACACCTCACAGTTGGCTGTTCCTTCTCCTTTCATAAATACGTGTAGGTGCTTAAAATTTGTTTTGTTTTTCTTCTCTCTCTCAGTGGTATGGGTGTAAGTAAATGTCTGAATAGGTACAAGATTAGTTTAGAAATTTCCCAAGCAAATTTCAGAAGAAACTATTATTCACATTGGTTTGAGAGTTTTGAAAAAGGGGGTTTCTTTTTTAGTTCTTGTCTTTCTGAATAACAACCATTGTGGAGTTTCCTCTTTAAGAATGGGCTACAGTTTGGGGAAATGAATAAATCAAAACCCACCTAATTTTGTCAGAATTCAAAATCAATAATCACTTAAATAATCATCACAATAGTGACACAATTCCTATTATAATGGTATTTGGTCTGCACAGAGAAATGTGGAAAAGATTCCCCTCACGATCTTCTTTACTGTCTTCTCGGCTTTAGCATTCTCTGATTTCAATATTAGTGATCACTCTTCTCAAGATCAGAAATGAGGATATCCTCATCTGAATGCACTGTACTGAAGTTGCTTGTAGGGTAGTAAGGATTTCTAAATCCTGCAAGTCTCCTGAAGAAACCACCATTCAGCTTGTACATGCAGAAGGAAAGTGCGGAAACGGCCAGAATTACTGTGAGTGTCACCGTTACAGCAAGAGGTACAACGCTGTGATTTGGTCCTGAAACAAGACAAGAAAGAGGAAAACTTCAATGACAATGAAATAAGACAGACACTGACTGTCACATATTTACTTTTAATTTTATTATCTGTAAGAAAAATCAAAATGTGCCAAACCTACCTTCTCCTAGGTGCTCTGGTAGAGGATGAATATCTAAAATAAAACACACAAAAATACTGAGGTGAAGTTTTTCTTTTAACTTAGTAATATTATGTCATTATTTATAGCAGGGGTCAGCAAACTATGACCAACAGACCAAATCTGGCCACCTGTTTTTATAAATAATGTTTTATTGGAACACGGCCACACATCATTTACATATTGTCTGTGGCTGCTTTTATGCTATATAGGCACAGTTGAGTCGTTGTGACAGAGACCATCTGGCCCCCAAAGCCTAAAATATCTCCTATCTGGCCCGTTATAAGAAAAGTTTGCCGACAACTGATTTATAGCATTCATCATGAGTACTCACAAACATATACGATACACTGGTTTTTTTTTTTTTTTTTTAAGCCAAAGAGTTCCCATCCAGTTTTAGCACTGTGCTGAGAACATAAATGAGTAAAATATAGACCCTGCCCCCAAGAAACTCACAGTTTTGTTGGGATCTGACATGGAGTTTGTCCAGCAATGATAACTCCCTGCCTCTATGCAAGGATTTTTATATCAGCATCTTCCCATCTTTGTGATCTCAAGAATCTTGAGAAATAAATAATAGTTCCTCCATACAAAAAGTTAGAGGGTTCCTGTTTTAGGACTTTCTACTGTAAAAATGTATCTCTTTCAAGTAGAATCTATTTGAAAATTTGCCACTAAGGTCCCTGAGGAGAAGCCCTGGTGGTACAGTGGTTAAGAGCTACTACAGTTGCTGACCAAAAGGTCGGTGGTTCGAATCCACCAGCTGCTCCTTCGAAACTCTATGGGGCAGTTCTACTTTATCCTACAGGGTCACTATGAGTTGGTTTTGAAGGGTCCCTGGGTGACTTGGCTACTAACTAAAAGGTTAATGCCTCCAGTCCACTCAGAGGCACCTCGAAAGAAAGCCCTGGTATACTGCTTCCGTAAGAGTACGGCTACTGAAAAGCCTTATGGAGCTCAGTGCTACTCTGACACACGTGGGGTCACCTGAGTTGGAACTGACTCTACGGTAATGGGTTATTTTATTTTATTCTCTTGATCAAGGTAAAAACCCAGAAAAAGATGTAGAGAATGGTCCAGTGGATCAGTGCGTAGGGGAAGTGCCTTCGTGCACTACATATGCTCATTCGCTCTTTCATAAACTTAGAAGAAACAATGGCACGACCACATTTTTTTAAAGCTTGTTTTTACAATTTAAAAATAATGTTGGATAATTTTGCATAAAATGATTGAAATCATGTGTGGTGTGCGTGTGTGTGTGTGTGCGGAGACCTCTTTAAGAAGGACTGTCAAAAGAGCATTTATTCTCAGGATAGAGGCAGTGGGCAGGTGTAGAAGGAGCACTCAGAGGCAGAAAATTTGGAATCAGTCCTCAATATAGCCTCAGTTTGGACAAGTACTTTTCTCATCTGTAAAATGCCGATATTCTATCTGCTCCACAACCTTGGAAAGTTGCTGTGAAGGATAATTGAGGTTACATATAGGAAGTTTTAAAGTAGTGTACTAACATGAGGTATTTCTGATTTGTTCCTGATGCTTAGATGCCAGTGTATTGCTTGGGCAGGCTACTTACTAAGCTTGGTCATGTTTTCCATATAGAACTGATACAGTATTGGACCTTCAAACATTGGTGCTCACATCTACCAGTTTTCTCGCTTTCATTAGACAGTCTCTATCAGTCATCAAGGCTTGTTCATTCTGTTTTCAGAATGTTGCTCCCATTTCTCTCATCCTTTTTTATTTCTAGTTCTATCACTCAAGTCACAACCTCTTCCCTTATATCCCGATGAGTGTTTACAGCCAGAGCACTATGCGTTTTCTGTCTCCTCCACCAAGAAGTTCAGCTCCTTAGCCTGGCATTGAAGGCTCTCCGTGGTCAGATCCTACATTACTGTCCAAGTTTATTCCCATCACCCCCTTACTGAGAATTCTCTGCTGTGATCTTTAGTCATGCTGGGCCCTTTGTCCAAAATGCCCTTCTTCCTCTGTTGCAACTCCTCAGATTCTCCTCATCTTTTGAGATTCCAAAGTCCGCCTTCCTGTCTGAAGCCTTCCCCAACAGCACAGGCCACACCAATGCCCCTTTCTTTATGATACTGGCATCCAGAAATGGTTGCGATCATTATAAATATCATTCACTGTCAATGATGTTCATTTGGACATCCCAGCTTAGATATGTCTGCTATTGTTTGTCATTAACCAGAATTTTCTGGCTTAGATTTCTAAAATTATTATTTTTTAGTCACTACAAACTGTTTAGGTCAAGATGAAGTTAAAATCTGACTTTTATGACCTATTAGGGCTTGCAACAGAGAATTCTACTTGTCCTCGACAAAGATATCCAGGCCTAGAATATATTTCCTGGAACAAAAATGATCCTTAAAAATTCCAAGTATCAGTCATCAGAATTGCTCCTTTACATTTCTAGCTCTATTTGCTTGAGATAAACTGCTTTTGCCCATTAGATAAACAGCTGCAGTGACACAAGAAAGCCATATAGTCTTCGTGTTGCTTTATAATGATTTTTTTCTTCATATCAGGAGCTGTAGTGATCTCTGACTTGTTCGACATAGAACAAGATGATAACGTTAGAATCTATCTGAATACTCCCTGAATACTTGGATTTGAAAACCTTTAAATGCTAAAGAGGCGTGACAATATTAGACAGGGTAGAATCAAAATGAAGAATTACCTTCTGACTAGACTCACCTGCCTCCATTTTACATATGAAGCCTTTTTTTTCTTGACATGGGGATAATTGCCACAGTCCCTCCGGGATCCTCAGGGCAACACACAGATGGGGTTTGAAGAGATCCATCTCTGGTTCTCGAACACCCCAGTTTGACTGGTCTGTGGGAGTTCCATCAAACCACTTTATGGTGTCATCTGTGGGAAAATTGCTAACTTTTTATGAATTATACTAAGACTGGAATGAACCATAAAAAGCAGCACCCAGATTTAATGAGACTCTCTTCTTACTTGTCAAAGAGTAGGTATTAATAAAGTTGCCTTGTGAACAACCCTGTATCTGTTTTAGATATACTGTTCTAATTTAGTTCACTTAGGATGTCCTGTTTTGTACTGTAATGGTTTGAATTTTAAAATATCCCATGTCATTATAGTAAATTTAAAGAAAATCATTTAATAAACTAATCAATTTGAAGAAAAGTCCTTGGAAGTCCTAACATCTATATCATTGTAAAATGGCTCATTTTCGAAAAGAATTTCATAGTGAGTTTCTTAAAATAGCAAGCCAGTAATGTGTCATGGGGAGAGGGTGGGGTGGGGTTGGGTGGGAGAGGTCCATTCCATGTGAAGGCAGTAAGGAGGTGCATTGTCTGAAAAGAATTTTAAATCAACAGTAAAACTTATTAAAAGTTAGTCTGTTTTTTAGGCTTCTAGGTGGTGCAGACCACTAACCACTAAGGCCAAAGATGAAGAAAATGAAGATTTTTAGCAATTTCTTCAGTCTGAAATTGATCGAACATGCTATCAAGATGCATTGATAAATACTAGTGATTGGAATTCAAAAGCTGGAAACAAAGAAGGATCAGTAGTTAGAAAATATGGCCTTGATGATAGAAATGATGCCAGATATTGCGTGATAGAATTTTGCAAGACCAATGAGTTCTTCATTGCAAATGCCTTTTTTCAACAACATAAATGGTGACTATACACATGGACTTTTCCAGATAGGATACACAGGAATCAAACTGACTACATCTGTGGAAAGAGACGATGGAGAAGCTCAATATCATCAGTCAGAACAAGGCCAGGAGCTGACTGCAGAACAGACCATCAGTTGAAGCTGAAGAAAATTAAAACAAGTTCATGAGACCCAAGGTATAACCTTGAGTTTACCCTACCTGAATTTAGAGACCATCTCAAGCATAGATTTGATGCATTGAACACTAATGACTAAAGACCAGAAGAGTTATGGGATGACATCATACATGAAGAAAGCAAAAGATCATTAAACAGACAGGAAAGAAAAAAAAGACCAAAAGGTATGTCAGAAGAGACTCTGAAACTTGTTCCTGAACATAGAGTAGCTAAAGCGAATGGAAGAAATGATGAACTAGAGAAGACAAACTAAAGTATTATAATGACATGTGCAAAAACCAGGAGATAGAAAACCAAAAGGGAAGAATGTGCTCATCTATGCCAGGAAATGTGGAAGATAGCTACCTGGCCAGCCAACTGGAAGAAATCCATATTTGTGCCCATTCCAAAGAAAGGTGATGCAGCCAAACGTGGAAATTATTGAACAATATCCTCAATATCATGAACAAATAAAATTTTGCTGAAGATTATTCAAAAGCAGTTGCAGCAGTACAGAGAACTGCCAGAAATTCAAGCTGGATTCAGAAGGGGATGTGGAACCAGGGATATCATTGCTGATGTTAGATGGATCCTGGCTGAAAGCAGAGAATACCAGAAAAATGTTTACCTGTGTCTTATTGATTATGCATAGGCAGTCCACTGTGTGGAGCATAACAAATTTTGGATAATGTTCCAAAGAATGGGAATTCTAGAACAGTTAACTGTGCTCATGTGGAGTCTGCACATAGACCAAGAGGCAGTTGCTTGAACAGAATGAGGGGATACTGTGTGGTTTAAAAGTAGGAAAGATGTGTGTCAGGGTTGTATCTTTTCACCATGTTTATTCAAACTGTATGCCGGGCAAATAATCGGAGAAGCTGGACTGTATGAAGAAGAATGGGGCACCAGGATTGGAGGAAGACTCCTTAACGACATCCGACATGCAGATGACACAAGCTTGCTTGTTGACACTGAAGAGGACTTGAAGCACTTACTGATGAAGATCAGAAACTACAGCCTTCAATATGGATTACACCTCAACATAAAGACAACAAAAATCCTCACAACAAACCAATAAGTGACCTCACGATAAATGGAGAAAATATTGAAATTGTATAGGACTTCATCTTATTTGGATCTACAATCAATGCCTATGGAGCAGCAGTCAAGAAATCAAACAATGTATTGGCATTGGGCAGATCTGCTGCCAAATACCTCTTTAAAGTGTTAAAAAGAAAAAATGTTCAGTCTCTGTCAGACCAGTAAGTCTTGTCTTTTTTTTTTGTTTTTTGTGAGTTAGCATTTTGTTCTACATTTTTCTCCAGCTCTGTCCGGGACCCTCTATTGTGATCCCTGTCAGAGCAGTTGTTGGTGGTAGCCGGGCACCATCTAGTTGTGCTGGACTCAGTCTGGTGGAGGCTGTGGTAGAGTATGGCCCCAGACACCCTTATAGCTCAGTACTGAAGTCACTCCTGAGGTTCACCCTTCAGCCAAAGATTAGAAAGGCCCATTAAACAAAATGAGAGTAAATGGGCACACGAGCCCAGGGGCAAGGACAGGAAAGCAGGAGAGGATAGGAAAGCTGGTAATGGGGAACCCAAGGTCAAGAAAGGGAGAGTGTTGACAAGTCCTGGGGTTGGCAACCAATGTCACAAAACAATATGTGTATTAATTGTTTAATGAGAAACTTGTTTGCTCAGTAAACCTTCATCTAAAATACAATAAAAAATTAAAAATAAAACATCCATATGAGACCAAAAGGTCAACAATTACTCTAAAGCAAAGTTGAAAAGATAAAGGGGCAGGGAAACTAGAGTACTAGAAATGGAACAACCAGAATGCAATTAAAGAGAATGGTGACACATTGTGAAAAATGTAATGTCGCTGCACAGTTTGTATAGAAATTGTCAAATGGGAACCCAATTTGCTGTGTAAACTTTCACTGAAAACACAATAAAATACTAAAAGAAAAAAAAAGAGAGAGAGAGAAGGTGTCACTTTGAGGACTAAGGTGCGCCTGACCCAAGCCATGATATTTTCAATCACCTCATGTGCATGAGAAAGCTGGACAAAGAATAACGAAAACTGAAGAAGAATTGATGCCTTTGAATTATAGTGTTGGTGAAAAACATTAACTATGGACTGCCAGAAGAACGAACAAATCTGTCTTGGAAGAAGTATAGCCAGAATGCTCCTTGAAAGCAAGAATGGAGAGACTTTGTCTCACATACTTTGGACATGTTATCAGGAGGGATCAGTCCTTGGAGAAGGACATCATGCTTGGTAAAGTAGAGGGTCAGCAAAAAAGAGCAAGACTGTCAATGAGATGGATGGACATAGTGGCTGCAACAATGTGCTTAAGCATAACGATTTTGAGAATGGTACAGGACCGAGCAGTGTTTTGTTCTGCTATACACAGGGTCACTATGAGTTGACACGGACTCAACGGCACCTAACAACAACATGGTGGTGCAAATGGCTTGCACTGGACTGCTAACCTGAAAGGTTGGTGGTTCCAACCTACCCAGGGGTACTGTGGAAGAAAAGACCTGCATTCTCCTTTCTTTAAGATTATAGCTGGAAAACTTCATGGAGCAGTTCTACTCTGTAACACTTGGGGTTACCATGAGTCAGAATTGATTCAACGGCAACTAACAATAACAGTCTGCTTCTTATTAGGGTCGCTATGATTTGGAATTGACTCGATCACAGCGGGTTTGGTTTTGGTTATGAGTTGGAATCAAGTCAACAGCAATGGATTTGGATTTTGTGTGTGTGTGTGTGCTCACAATTCTAAACAATGTCAGTGATCAAATATTTTCAGTATTTTAAGATCAAATACACCTCCCATCTTGGTATACACTATAACAAGCTTTCCATTGCCAAATAAAATTATTTTCTTTAGAAGTACTTTTCAATTACCATCCATTAAATAAAGACCATCCTATTCTCATTTTATTACAAATTCTGGTTTATATGATTAACAAATAATAAGTCTAATAGAACAATTTATCCCTGAAACATTTCTATAACTCTATTGTGCTTTTATACTATTTAGAAACCTGGGGTATTTTCAAGTAAATATGGTTTTCTTATGCTGTGACAAGGCCTGTGAAGACAAAGTCCAAGTCAAGCATTTTTACAACATGAAACCAAGTATAAGATAACCCTAATGTTGTTATTTAGTTTGTTTTTATTTTTGGGATTTTGGAATTATTTCAAAGGGATAGAAGGTATAGAAAAGGATTAGCAATATTGTCATTGGAAGAAAGAGTTCTAGGAATCATGCTATTTTTTCACAGCGAATATTGTACCTAAGGAGACTTTTCTGGTTCATAGATGCCATTATCATCAGCCTTAACAACTGTGTATCTATTTATGCCCTCTTTTCTTCTCTACCCAAATCACTTACTGTTAGTATCAAATTGAGCGTTCAACCAAACCATCTGGACAGAAGAACCAAACTCTACAAGCTCTTCTAGGAGAAATGTATTTTCAGCCTCATCTTTGATTGTTAAAAGGTTAGATCCTATAAATGAGACAAATAGCAAGTGAACAAGTAATTATGTTTACACATAAACACAATTTTAATAATGTCTTCTCATACCATCATCTATAAAGTCCAGGCTTTGGAAACTGAAACTTCCCATTGTATATAAGTGATTTTTTATTTAAAATTTTAAGTAAAACCACATTTATGGAAAGATACAAGCTTGCACCTAAGAAGTTAGAAGTGTAGAATAATAATTTTAGGGAACATTAAAAATTCATAATTCAAATGCACTTAAAAGGAACACATTTTTGGGAAAGTGCAGTATCCTGAGATATCATCTTTGGTTTTCAAATTCTACCCTGGACCATGAGTTTTATATATTCAAGCACACAAATTCAATAGTATTTATTTTTTCAACTGTTTTTGTTGTTCCTAAAGTCACTAAATAATCAGAGAAATGAAGAAAACCACATTCTTTACTGAAATGTCAAGAAAGAGCACATTGAAAGAATTTTACCATCACAAAAGAATTACCTTCCTTTTTGCAAAATTCATGAGCAGCCTCAAAACTCATACTGTCTAGGACTGTAGAAAAACTGTAGCAATTACTTTTAAATTTTATCCAGGGAATAGATGTCTCCGAGCACAACTCTTGGTGTTCAAATGGTCTTGTCTCTATGAACAAAAATCAGTTACGATTTCAGGGTGGTAGTTGTGTTCATGTATTGAGATAAACATTGCATTACATTCTATGAAAGACCAAGATAAGTATATGTAATGAGATTTTTATGGTAATAGTCAGAAAGATTGGGTTTAATGTAAATGATTACAAAACCAAGACTGGTTTATAGCATCTCTGGCAGAAATAATCTTTTCCTAAACATAACAGGGTGCCTTAATGCATGGTTTCATGGGCTTAGTTTGGGTGCTGCCTGGGTGAGGGTGGTTGTCTTTCATGTTTCTGATTAGTATCCTAGAAGTTGGAACAACTGGGCTGATGTGATTCATAGAAACACTGACAGCTGAATGATGATGACAAAAGGGGCTTTCAAGCAGCCAAATGCTTAACCACTGCACCACCAGGGCCCCTTCAATGAGTTAGTGGCTGTTAGTGCCTGATAATCATTAACTACTAAATAAATACAATGTTATTAAAAGAGGCAGCCTTGGTGGCATAGTGGTTAAGAGCTCAGCTGCTAATGAGAAGGACCACTTTATGGTGCTTTGGAAGCAGAATCAGCTTTTCCAAAATATATGGCTATCATTTACATTTTCATCATTAATTATTTGATCAGAAGTTACATAATGTGTATGCTATTTGATTTATAATATCTAACTTGTAACATATGCATCTAAATTACTAAATGAGAGACTGAAAAGAAGACCAGCTTATGTTACCGACGCTCATTGTGCCCACAATAGTAATCAAGGGAGAGGTGACTTGGTGTAATGGGATGCACAGTGCATCAGTGAGTGAGGAAGGGTGGCTTCCAATCCTAGTGCTGCTGATGGACAGCTGTGAGATCCTCAGGAAGCTATTTAATGTTTTGACGTTAAGTTTCATCTTTAACACAAAGGGGTTGGGCCAGGCAGACTTTAAATGTAAATGAGATAAGTTATACAAAGTGCAGGGCTTGGCATATAGTACATATCCAAACAGTATCAACTATCATAATTATAGTCAGCATTATTATTGTAGCTCTAGAATCCTATTAGCCTTTAATTTAAACATAATCTTCAGTCTGGTATCCAAGACCTTCCATACATGCTCCCAACTTGCCTTTCTAGCCTCATTTCCCTGTAACCTGTGATGCGGCCAAATCTCAGCATCAGTTTTGCCTTAAACACACCCAGTTCTTTCTTCCTTCCACGTCTGTGCCCAGGCTTTTCTGCTCGGAATGCCTCTCGGCGTCCGTCATTGCTTGCTTGCATCCCACCCATTCTTTAAGGTCCATCTCCATCAGCATGTCTTTCAAAAAAACTTTCTACATCCTCCAAATGGATATGATGTTTTTTTTTTTTTTTTCCTCCAGCTCTCATATCACTGGCTACCTCTCTTAGATCATTTGGCAGCCCTACCTGGTGTAGCAGTTATTTGTCTTAACAACACTGACAGTATCAAAGGCTTCTTGAGGGCAAAAAAACTTCTTACGACTCATCTCCATATCACCTGCTTAGCACAGTGCCTTGCACATAGTAGGTACACAGTAAGGATTTCTTGAGTTGAATGAAATTGAACCCACCAGTGGGCACATGACAAATGGCTCCTTGGAGAAATGACTCGCAGGCTGTGCTGCTCCAGCGTCCGCTGGTGTCGGCAAAAACACAGTCACCCAGGAAGGCTGACTCCTCGTCTTTCCAATAAGTGAAAGAGGATTTGGTGCCATCAAACCAGTCAAAATTAAGACCATTCTGTAGAGGGAAATTGAGCCATCATTTCCTTGTCAAGACCACTGGTCACATAACCCAAAGCTGTCTGAGCATCCCATACCTCACACACAGACTTGTATTTCCACACCTCTTTTACAGGCAACTTGTGGATATGGCCTGACAAAAAGAATTATCTGCCACAAATCACATCTTTTTTTAATTTGGAGACTCCTTGGTCCTCTGCCACCATATTTTCCCAGTAAGCAATAGGAGTAAAATTCAATCAATACCTTGTTCTTTACGCCAAAATAAATTTCAGATTGATCAAAGATTTAAATGTAAAATTGAAATCATAAAAGTGTTTAAGAAAATGTAGCTGACTTTTTAGTACTCTTGGTGTTGGGAAAATCTTCCCAAGTCTGATACAAAATCCAGAGGCCATAAAGCAAAGTTGGTTATATAAGTTAAAACATTCTGTAATACAAAAATACAAAAAATAAAACTCAAAACGGGAAAAATAGCTCTTATTGACTAACTTACTTAAAGAACTCTCAGAGACCAAAAGGAAAAAGACACACACACATACACTCACACACAGAAAATGGGCAAAGAACTCAAGTAGTAAGTTCAAAGAAAAAATTAAAATGTCCAATAGCATGTAAAGATACTCAATCACCTTTATACTTAACGGATATTTGTTAAAACAATGATTAAATACCATTCTTTTGCCCATCCCGCTGGCAAGGACTAATGTTTTGATAATACCCAGGGTTGGCAAAGATGTTGGGAAGCCAGATATAACCAAAACACTGTTATTGGCATGTAAATTGGTGCAAACTTTTGGAAGGCAATTTGGCACTGCTCATAAAAAGAAAAAAAAAATTTTTTTTATGAAAATTTAAAGCCCACTCAGTAATTTCACTTCTGGGAATTCATCCTACTTGCACAAGGATATTTGTTGTGCCTTGTTTGTAATTGTGAAAAACTGGGAAGAACCCCAATGTCCATTTACAGGGGAATGGTTTAAACAAACTGTGGTATATCCTTACATGCCCCTGTCACAAATAATGAGTTAGATTTTTATGTGCTGATATGAAAAGCTGCAAAAGGCATTTTAAATAAAAAAGCAAGTAGTATGATGCCACTCGTGTTTAAAAATGATATACATAGTCATCTCTTAATGTGTATATATGTGTATATGTAGAAAATTTCTAGATGACACACAAGAAACTACAGTGATTAACTTTGTGGAATAAAACCAGGCATAGGTTTAGAAAAGATTTTATGTTTCTCTAAAAAGGTTTTACTTTTCCAAGCACATCCCTGGTGGGGGGTGGAAACCCATATATTAAATTTCAAGGAGTACTGAACTAATTAATAAGCAAATTTCTTGGTAGGACGCATGATTCACTTTTTCTTGGGGATGCCTTAATGCGACAAATTGCCCCCATACAGGCGCTTCAGTTTACAGTGTGTTCCAATGCACACATGAAGCAGTATCCTGGAAAACTCAAAAATTCTCAGAGAACCTTTGAAGGACATTAATATTCAGAAGTTAGTCAAGTGGATGTTTACCAAAAAAAAGGTGTATACCCTTATTTTGTAGTCATGGTCAGTAGTTATTGTATAAAGAAATTATTTAAATCACATTTCTCTTATTTCCGAGAATATTTTTGTGTGGTAAATTCAGTGGTCATATCATTAGGGGGTAAATGTGAAACTTAATCTTGAAAGGGTATTCCAAGGGATTTAGGGCACCTACATCTTCAGTGAACAGTCCAATCCAGTGGGCATGTCCTAGCCGGTTGAGGATAACTGTCAGGAAGGACTGGTGATACTGGTCTGTAATGCTAACCAGTTCTGCTCCATGCATCAGGCAGGTTTTCATTGCTGTATACCAAGTCATATTTGCATTAATTACTTTGTAAGTCCTGTTTCCATATTCTAAAGTATCGGGGATTGGATACATATCAGATGTATTTACATCATGTCCAGAAGTATCTAGAACAAGAACAAGAACAAAAATCATTTGCAGCATCTGGATGAGAAAGGGGGAGGCTGAGTTTAGCAAGAACCTCTGTCACCATGATCCATGCTGACACACATGGGGTCCATGAGTTGGAATCAACTCAATAGTACCCGGTTGTTACAATCAGGTAATTTTTCTTCCCAGAATTGACTATTTCAAAATGAAGACACTATCTGAAATTGTAGGCAATGCTAAAGAATTAGAACACTTAGAAAATGTAATGACTGGTTTCTTCAAAATTATAAACATATACTGAAACACTTCTGGAAGATTTCACCTTTTTGAAGATCCCTTGTCAACGTAATTACTTTTTGGTGGAACTGATGGCGATCTTCTCAGGCAGGTTTCACTCCACTAGCTGCACTCAGCCAAGCACAGGCTGCTTTAGCAGAACTTAATACTTCCTAATAAAATACTGACATGTATTATGTAGTCACATGTTGTACTGCAAGCATAATTTTACAAGTGGATGTTCTCAGATACAACACTCAATTAATCTTTTCAGACAATATGATAGTCATCATCATATTTAAAGTTTACATGTGCAAATTCTAAGAATTTTTTTTAAATTAGGTAAATGCTCAGAAATAAAGACAATTCTTATTTTTTAAAAAGTTACTATTAATGCCTCATCTGTCAGAGTCAAGGTTTATAAGTTAAAAGGCAGTGTTTTCACACACACGGTCATTAGTGCTTATGTGTTCATGAAGGCTGTGATCATGTGAAAACCAAGCCCGTGCTTTATGTACAGGTGTTTCTCCTTCAATATGTATGTTTGACTTTTTGTTCTGTATTATATTGTGTACTAGGATAAACTCAGTTTAGAAAACCTAAAACGTAAGTTTCCAAACTCTGATCCAGGGTGACTTGTATTCCTCCCTGTATACTGGTTTTATTACATGGGCAAATTAGTTAATCTCTCTAAACCTCAAATTTCTGGTCTACAAGAAATTAGAAAGCCCCCCCTCCCTCCCTGCTTAGAAGGGTATGGGGAAAATTAAGTGAGATATGCATATACGGCACATACTATAGTACCTGGGACACAGAGGCACCTCAATACATGTTGGTTTTGCTCCCCTTTCCTCCTTTTACCACATTCCCCCCAATAAAAATGGCAAAGTGGGAATTTGACTTTTCCCTGAAAATGTGACCTCAATAGGGCAGTAATACACACTGTAAAACCAAAGTGAAATTAATCTATTTACTAACTAAACTGTGATAGATCACACTTTTATCATCCATTTACTCTTTGTAGAAATCTATTTGTCAGTCAACATATTGAATTTATGGTTATTGACATAATATAATACCAAAGTAGCTATTTTAAAATTATAAAAATTAGTAAAATTAAAGTTACTGAGAGTCTCCATATATGTAACCTGAATACCAGTTTGAAGGGATTGTTTTTTCCCCACTAAATTACACATCTGTATTTTTACATATATGAATTTCTCCCTATGTAACACGTGCTATTAAGTTTAGAAACATGGGTAACTTTGAGCTACATGAATTTGCTACCCATTGTCCTGCAACAGAAAGATCTGTTGAAAGCCAAGTTCCAAATCTGGGGACTTGACTTTGACCTCATTTTTCTTTTCCAGATTTCTTCATGTTTTCAGATGGATAAGAGGTTTTAGGTTCTGAGCCAAATGTAAGCACATATTTATCTGGCAAATAGAGAAGTGGAGCAGAACTTGGGGGGTTTCATTGTAGGCCACAAGAGTTTGTGTAGTTCAGTAAGTTTGTTGTGTAGTTAATTTCTAGCATATAATAAAAGCAATTATCATTGCTGAGCATATTCTGGGAACTATGCTAAGCACTGTATATACATAGACTCTGTGAGACATTATTACCCCAATTTACAGATGAGGAAATTGAGGTTCAGAGAAAATAAGTAACTTGTCCAACAGATTGTTTACAGAGGTCAGATGGGGAGCCAGCCGAGATGGGAATTCCAGTGTCTGTGCTAAACCACCACTACTCTATACTGTCTCCCCCCAAAAATACATAATTTTCGTTACAAAAATATCAAAGAGAGAAAGTGGTCAGAGAGTAAATTCCAAAAAGGTATCAACATCAAAGTAGTAGAATAGAATCATTGTACTTTACTGAGACACCTTGAGTGTGCTACTTATTTTTTCTAAGGCTCAAATTCTCAGCCATAAAATGGGGAGAATTTTACCTTCTTCAATGAATTGTGAGGATTTTATGGCATAATGTTTATAACACCAAGGCCCAGCGAGCGCTGGGTACATCGTAAGTGTACAAGTACATTGTATATTGCTATTCTTTCCCAACAAGGCTCTGCTCTTCCCATAACACTCTTGCTATACCTGATCTAAGGAGCCCGGTGTTACGGTGGTTAAAGCACTCGACTCCACTGCTAACCAAAAGGTCGACGGTTCAAACCCACCAGCTGCTCTGTGGCAGATTTACAGCCTTGGAAACCCTATGGAGTTGCCAACTTGACGGCAGTGGGTTTGGTATACCTGATCTAGTGTCTTCTTTCAGTTCCTGACCACTATTATATTTAAGTGATAACTGTGAACCATGAGAAGGAACCCTGATACCTTAGTGGTTAAGCGCTAAGCCATTAATTGAAAGGCCAGCAATTTGAACCAGGACCAAACTTCCGTAAAACTGATTTTCTGAGTATGGGTTGACACTGGATATCATTAAAGGGTTCACATGCATATAACATTAAGAACTTTAATTCATATTCCAAATAAGCACGTATATGTTAGTCTGCTCCAGCCACAAACTATGGCTTTCGAGGGTGGCATAGTATAGGGAGCCTAACTAAAGAACCCAAACTCATTGCCGTCGAGTTGATTCCAACTCACAGCAACCGTATAGGACAGAGTTGAACTACCCTGTAGAGTTTTCCAGGAGTGGCTGGTGGGTTCAAACTGCCAACCTTTTGGTTAGCAGCTGAACACTTTACCACTGGGCTGCCAGGGCCCCATAGGGAGCCTAACACCCAGTAAAAGCACAATAGATGTTAGCTATTGTGGTTGTTGTTATTGCTTTTATTTTTATTACTAAAGGTCATACTATCTATAATAGTATGGCTTTGGTGTTTCCCACCAGAAGCCCCTGTGGTTTTTTGGTCATCAGATCCGGAAAAACGGCTGTATGCTGTATTTAGTGGCAGAAACCATTTTTTTGCTGTTGTTAACATTTTATTGTAGTTTAGGTGAAGAAACCATTATTAACGTTCCAAGAAAAAAGTGAGCATGAATTGGTTTATTTCCCCGACTCTTTTCAACACTTTTTCAATGTCTTTTTGAGTGCCTGAACAGACACAATCTCAGAACAAAGCAATAAAGTCTTTTAGCGTGACCAAAATGGATGCATAACCTTGGTCATCACCCAAGTGGCCTCTGCAGTCCCAAGAACCCCACTATAGGGCATAATCCTGCGATAGCGGAGGATTAAATGACTAAATATATGTAAATCTCAAAGAACAAGTGCTTGGCACTCTTAGCTGTGAAACTGTTTGCTATTTTTTTTTTTTAATACAGCTATGTAAAACAAATACGGAAGAGATGAGCCATTGAAATGAAGGCAATAAAAAAAAATATTTCTTACCCTGCATTTTTTCACAAACAAACCCATAACCTTTTTTTCCACAGTCCTCAAAATACCATTTTCCAGTGAAATGAAAATTAGGATTACTTGACAGCAAGGCACAGAGAGGAATGTGTTTTTGAACTTCTGTGGTATTATGACGTGGAATCTTTAAAAGAATATATAAAAGTTACCAAAAAAAAAATCTTTGAAATTTTTATTCAGGACATAATTTTCTGATTAACACACAATCACCATTCATTTATTTGCATTTAATAAGCCTGTTCACAACTCATTTCATAACCTACAAAATAAATAATTACTGTGATGACTAAAGTAATTACACTTATGGAACACACAAAAATTATATGAAATTACATAATTAAAAATACTTTACCAACAGACACACAAACTTATGCCTATAAAAACTTGAGTAAACAAGTTTTGAATAGAATCTCATGCTAAAATCATTTCTACAGAAAATAAATCTTAAAACTTACATTTATTATATCAAATGGAGACCAGTTAGAATACACTACAGACTTTCCATTTAGCCATTTTGCATAATCATCATTTTGTAACCCTATCCACACATTAGTGGTTTGGCCAAAAAGATTCATAGTAATGAAAGCTGAAAAATAGGAATATGTTACCAAATTTAATACCATATAAACCATTTGGGTATTCATCAAACTCTGTTTATAACTATGATTATATTTAAATGACAGGAAAACTTAATTACGAATCAATTGTAGTAATTGTTATTTTGTCCTTGTTAAGGTAATGTGGTCTCTTTCACTTTCATTTCACTTAAACTGACGGAAATCAGCTAGCTGAGCCTGGATTTTATTACATCAATTACAAAAAATTTCCAGTGTTCATTCATGGCCTTTCTAATGAAAAGATTTACCCACTATATTTAAGCGAGAGTGTAAAACAAACAAACCAAACCCATTGCCGTCCAGCTGATTCTGACTCACAGTGATCCTACTGGACAGAGTAGAACTGCCCCATTGAGTTTTTAAGGAATGCCTGCTGGATTTGAACTGCTGACCTTTTTGGTTAGCAGCCGTAGCTCTTAACCACTACACCACCATCAGGGTTTCCAAGCTAGAGTATACTGTTGGCTAAACATCAAATAAAAGTGTACAGGTAAGTCTCAAAGGATCTAAAAAATTACACCACACAGTTATAATAGACTATACCCCAGATTATTTTAGCCACTCAGAAATACAGATCATAAATGTCTCTATTTTTTCCTGTTATTACCAGTGAGACAAAAGACTCCAAAAATGAGCAGTTTATTAGCAATGCAGTATACTAACTTTTATAGTTGTCATGATATGAAAACAAAACCAAAAACCTTATAGGTCAAACAGAAAACTTCTGTGCCTTAGTATTGTTTTAAATGCTTGAATAAAAATGGTTATTGTGGCCTGGTTGACCACTGAATACTCTACCTTGCTCCACCTCACTTTCAATGGAGACCAGTGTCCCCCCTTCTTCAACACAGAAATTTTGAGCAGATGTCCAGTTCTTCCGATGGTTTGGATCTTTGGGGATTTTCACCAAAAGGCACTATCAAAAAAAAAAAAAAAAAGTCAAAACAAAGTGTTCGGTTTTACACATTTCTAAATAAAATTAAAATTTCCCAAAGGTGCTCTGAGGATTGCCCTCGAAAATTCTTTGAAATTTTCTTGGGCAAAAATAACCCATTTTTTTCCTTCATCTGCTCCAAAACATACAGCAAGCGCATGTGGCAGGAGTAGAAACGACGATGTGTGTTGTAGACAGGATTTCAGAACAATGCCTTTTGCTCAATGAAAAATAGTATTCCCCCCTAAAAAAAGCCAGCCTGATTGCACACTTTACAGTGGCAGATTTCATCTAAAAAAAATTGTGGGGGTGAGAACAAATAGCTTAGTTCAATTTCATTTACAAACACACTTCCTCACATTAAGTGGAAGAGGAATACAGAAGAATCAAACCACATCCGGTATTTAAATTCATTAAATACTTGGAATCAGACATTTAGTCAATAAGTCAATCAGGAAGAGCCAGAAAAGAAACGACGAGCCCAGTGGGAGGAAAAGCAGGCAAGGGCAGGACCAAGAAAATAGGAGAAGGAGAAATAAAGGGAGGCTTTGGCCAACGAGGAAACCCTGGTGGCGTAGTGGTTAAGTGCTACGGCTGCTAACCAAAGGGTCGGCAGTTCGAATCCTCCAGGCGCTCCTTGGAAACTCTGTGGGGCAGTTCTATTCTGTCCTATAGGGTCACTATGAGTTGGAATCGACTCGATGGCACTGGGTTTGGTTTGCCTGGTTTGGTTGGCCAACGATGTCAAGGAGAAAATAAAACGCTGTGAGATTTGACAATGAGAGGTTGATCATTACTCATGAGAGGATCATGTCTCACGCCTCCTTGGCAGGTAAGGCAGGGTTGAAGGAAAGCTTCCCCCATTCCTTAAAGTTCAGTGAGGAGTCCCTGGCTGGTGCAAACAATTAATGCACTAGGCTGCTAACTGAAAGACTGGAGCGTCAAGTCCACCCAGAGGTACCTGGGAAAAAAACACCTGGTGATCTACTTCTGAAAAATCAGTCATGGAAAACTCTACAGAGCATGGTTCTACTTTGACACACATGGGGTCACCATGAGTTGGAATCAACTCAGTGGCAAATGGTTTTAAAGCTCAGTGAAATTTAAACATTGATAGAGCCGGACAGAGACAGGGGAGAAGGAGAGAGAAGAGAAAATAGGCCATAATGGATCAGGCAAGGTTCCAGAGGAGCCAGGAGGGACTTTAAGCAAGGATAAAGTGAAATTTTGTGAAATTTGAGAATTTTTTCCCCTCAGGGGTATTTGACAATGTCTGGAGATATTTCTTGCTGCTAAAACTTGGAAGAAGGTTGTTACTGGCATCTAGTGGGTAGGGGCAAGGAATGCTACTAAACAGTCTACAATGCACAGAACAGCTCTCACAGCAAAGAAGTATTCAGCCCAAAATGTCAATAGTACCAAGATGATTCTTTTAAAAACTCAGTCCTGATGATGTCACTCTTCAGTTTAAAGCCCTACAGGGCTTTCCCGTTGCTCTTAGGATAAAAACAAGAAACCCTGATCTAGCCTGAAATTGAGTTACCAACTAAGAGGAAATACATCCTTTTGGTTCCCTTTACCTTGTATGTTTCACAAAGAAACTGAATTGGGTTTAAAGGAGTTTAATTTTATAACAAGTTCCCTTTTATCTATTTCTTTTCTTTTTGCCTCTTTCTTTTGATTACAAATTCCAAAGAGTGGCACCTACTAATTATTAGTAAGTCTTATCATTTAATGTGAATTCACCTTGTGTTCAGAGAGCCACACTAATGAACCATTCAAAAATACCAATGAGTCTCGTTGGTTCAGTTAGCTCAATAAATCTCTCCAGAAAAACAACCCACACACACCCCCTTAACACACACACAAAGTTTGCCTCAGCAACGATTTACCAGCTTGACTATGGAAGTGTGGCCTCCCATTACCACGACTTCATTGTTTCTAAAAGTAGAACATATTTACTAACATACTCTGAAATGGCATCATTAATAATTAAAGCAAAGCAAGATCAAGTACAGCATCTTTAATTATAAACTGTTTAGTTACGTACTAACTCGCAAAATGTGATCAGGTTTAATGCATCTCTGATTATTACTGTGATTTAAGGAGGCACTATTATATTCCAAGGAGCTCTGGTGGCACAGTGCTTTAAGAGCTCGGCTGCTGACCAAAAGGTCAGCAGTTCGAATCCACCAGGTGATCCTTGGAAACTCTATGGGGCAGTTCTGCTCTGTCCTATAGGGTTGCTAGGAGTCAGAATCAGCTCGATTTCAACAGGCTTATATTCCAAATAAGTTTGGAATATAAAATTATTTTTTGTCTCAAAGTAATTTCCAGTTCAACATTTGAATCAACTCCCCCCTACGCCGGCACCTGACACTGAATGGCACAGTTAGCCATGCATTTGCATAAGCTAGAAACCTGAGGGTCATCCTTGCCCTCCCATTCCAGCACCCCTACAACTCTACCAGTTGGACATCTCATTTCTGAAATACAACCCCCCACCCCGCCACCCCACTGTCTCTCCCTCCACCATCTTAGCCCAAGTTATAATCTTTTTCCTGGACCACTGCAGTAGCTTCCTGTTATTCTTACTCTTGCCCTTCTCCAAGCTATCCTTGGTGCTGCAGCCTGAGTGATTCTTTTCAAAACTCAGCCCTGATGATGTCACTTTTTAGTTTAAAGCCCTACAGGGAATTTCCTTTCCTCTTAGGATAAAAGTGAGAAACTAACATGACATGGCCCTTGCCTACCTCTTTAGTCAGTCTCACTTCTCACTGTTTTAGGGTCTCTATGTTTCCTTTTGTTTCTTAAATATGTCACATTCCCTCTTGCCACAGGACCTTAGCACATGCTGTTACTCCTACCTTAATGCTCCCTGCCTTCTGACCACCTCAGTCAGGTCCTCCTGTTATACACTTTTATAGAACTATATAACTCTTCTTCATGGCATTTGTCACAGTTTTAAATGATAGTCATTTTCCTGATTGATTTATTAATGTTTCCCTGCTAGTCTGTAAGCTCTGAAAGAGAAGGGCTTGTGTCTTTTTCCTCATAACTGAATTGCTACTATCCAATGTAGTTAAATGAATGAATGAATAAGTGAATAAAGTGTTAAGAATTTGAATAAATTCTAAATAGAGCATTTTTAAAGGAAAAATTATGTAATATATGAAAGCAAATATTGATGAATCCCAAACTAGATGGTGCAAAGTAGCCACTAGCATTCAGTCAAGGTTCTTGAATAAAAAGTTGTGAAGAGATGCACAAGAGTTAAGCTGGAATAATTAGAATTTCTTCCTCCCACAGCTCTAATGTGACAAGTATCTTAGACGACCCTTCCTGGAGTAATGCCTGGTCAAACACCTTTTACATCATCAAACACGGAGAAGATAATTTATGAGACACCAGAAAAGATGCTTAACTCTAAAAGGTGGATAATCAGTCAATCAACTGTTTTTTTTTTTTTTTTTTTACCTAGAAATAAAAATTAGTCTTAGAAAGTTGCCCAACAGGCAGCAAAGTTTAATGGGACGTACATAATACAGGGAAACCCACTGAGAACTGTGAAGTGAGTAATGTTTTCATTCTTATCTCCAATTTTCCTTCTGTAGCTGTATTTGTTAAACAGGAAAGACCATCGCCACTGGGCTCTCTACTCTTCTCAGCCACCAGTCCTCCTATTACCAGCTTTTCTAATAATCTGATAGACCCACTTATTCCAAGGTATGGATGACAATAAGGCAATCTCAGAAGTATTTCCCTTGAAAAGAACAAATGAAAATATTGAATCAAAGGAATGGCACTCTAATGTTGGAATTTTAGCCATCGATATTCAGGGGAAGGCAACCTGGTCGAGGAGGTATGAATGGTAACTCTGAAACTCTGCCCTATAAATGGTTACCTACTCATGAAGCCTGCTGTGACAGTATCCTTAGTAATCAAATCCTCTGAATGACTTGAGGACAAAGTTGTAAAACTATTACTGTTGAGTTGGTGGGAAAATATTGGCTGCACATTACAATTACCAAACCCATTGCTGTCAAGTCAATTCCAGCTCATAGCAACCCTATAGGACAGAGTAGAACTGCCCTATAGGGTTTCCAAGGAGCCCCTGGTAGATTCGAACTGCTGACCTTTTGGTTAGCAGGCATAGCTCTTAACCACCACACCACCAGGGTTTCTACAATCACCAAGGGAGCCTTAAAAAAAAAAATACTGATGCCTGGACTCTATGCAGATTAATTATATCAGAATCTTTGGGATGTCACCTGGTCCTTGACAATTTTTAGAAACTCCCCAGGTGATAATGAATATGTGATCAGAATTGAGAACCACTGATCTAGCTGTTGGTTATCAATAAAGATTTTTTTCGAACGCTAAACTATGTGAGCATGTTTTATTCATTCTTCATACCTAGCTTCTACTCTCATGTATGTGTCCGTGCCTTACTCACGCCCCTTTCTAGTCCTCTTAAAGGAAGCATTTGCTTGATCTTCTGCCTTGGGTTTGTTCCACTAGGCTCCATATCACTCTGTCCTATCTATGTGTGTACATACTGCCTCTATTTACACAGGAGGAAACGTGGGTTGGACATAAGCAGTGTGCATAAAAAAATTTTGGAAGGATAATAGTCAAGGTCTTAACCAAAAATGTCTACTGTGGGTTTCTAAGAATTATTCCTCTAATGTCAAGGATTTGACTTGCCATTAATCTCCTCATAATATTTCAGTTTATAAATGGCGGAAGTATGAGTTAGTAACTAGATCAGTTGTGTTCTGCTTTGGGGCTGCTCTCTGTACCAAAAATATGACTTTGAGACAAGATGGGCATTCCTTTGTATCTGTTCCCTACAGGCTGTTCCAGGATGCACTTGCTCTAACAGCTCTGAGAAATTAATTGACAAAGGTTTTGATAAAAAATTTAATAATCCTCAGTGTCCTGCTGAATGATATTAGCTACAAGTTTCTCCTACTGAAATGTATAAATAATTTACAGCTGGTGGAAAGATTTTGTAGTTTGAGAAACTAGGAAGGAGACAGAAAGAATCATATATTTAAAACTAGTGTACACCAGAGCACTATATTTAAGTTTTAGAGAACAGCTATATTTTTCTAGAAAGTGTCTCACAGTGCCACTGTGCTGATTGGATCCTGGGGCTGAGCTGATGGGTGGGGCAATTCTTAGTTCTTATACGAAGTGGCAGCTATAAGAGAGGGGCAAACCTGAGTTTGATTCCCAGCCTGACACTTACCCATTGTGAAGCTTCAGGAAAGTCACAATTTTATTAGCTCAGTCTTCTCATATATGAGGATGGGGATAGTAATTCTGTGTATTTAAAAAAATTTAATAAAATAAGAAATATCTATGGAATCCATCAGAAAAACCAGTGCCAAATAATGTAGTGGGAGCTAAACAAATGTGAGTAAAATCCAAATGGCCCCATTTCACACCATGGCAATGGGTGCAAGATCACACAGAATGAGAGGATGACATCCCAACATATCTGAACACTTAGACTGAAAACTTAGAGCAATTTCATATTAGCATATCAAATTATGACCACATTTTGGGTTTTTTAATTATCAAAAGAATGAAGAGTTAAACAATTAAATTGGCATATATTTTAATTACCTCCACCTAAAGCCTATAAATTTTTTTTTTTAAGGCCTATAAAATTATTTTACAACAAAACATAGGGAGAGGAAGAAAAGTCTAGGCCTTAACTGAAGGCAATGTCAGAAATAATGAATCTGGTTTGCAATATCCGCACTGGCATTTTTTTTTTTTTAATTCTGTACTGAAGCACCAGCTTTATAAGGCTCAAGATGAGGTCGACTGAGCTAAGTTATCAGTCGGTCAATTCACACTAAGGGCAGAGCTCTGTGCCGGCTCCAGGCAAGGAAGACGCAAAAGGGAAGACGGGGTCAGGGATCCACATAAGTTACAGGTTATTTGGGAGAGGGCCTAGACACACACACACACACACACACACCACCGAATGAAAAATTTATACAACGTGATATGAATGGCTGTGCCAGTAGTAAAAACAGAGTATTATAAAGGCTGAGGAGTGGTGTCGAGGCTGTTTCTGACAAAACTTTTCATTCCAAGAGGCTTGTACCTAAACCGAAAACTTCCCAAATCTCTTGAAAGTTGTGACCAAAAAATTCCTATTGACAACACGTTATTTGTAAAAGCCATTCTCATTTAAAAAAATTACTTTCCAAATTAACATCTGCAAAGGAGAACAAAAGCGACTTTTTTTTTGGTATGTTATACTTATCTTTTTTTACTTTCTTGTTATTTGCTTATTGTCTATCTACCCCTCCGTAGAACCTAGAATACCACCTGGCAAAGAGTAGGTGCCCAGTAAATACTTATTGATTGGATGCATAAACCTGCATTACAGCCCCTCTCCCCTCATTTTACAGATGAATAAAGGCAACTCTTTGAAAACAAATTTACCTTATAGTTAAAATACAGCCATCCTTTCGGACACATTCCATGTTGTTTTGGTGTATCTTTCTCTTTCTCTATGACCCAAAACTTTTTTCGCTTACAAATACTAGGCATAGAAGCGGAACACTCTTCACTGCCCCAGAGTCCTGGAGAAGAAAACAGTTTAGAAACAGCATGGAAACAATGGTGACTCATTGTAGGCACTCTCTATTGATCATTATTTTTGTGATTCCTATAGTTTATCTTTTTAATTTTTTTTTTACTTCAAAAACTGAACTAAGGAGGATTGGTGGTGCAAATGGTCAAGTGCTCGGCTACTAACCTAAAAGTTAGCAGTTCAAACCCACCAGCCTCTCCATGTGAGAAAAGACCTGGTGATCTGTTCCTGTAAAGATTACATCCTAAGAAATTCTATGGGGCATTTCTACTCTGTCATCTAGGGTCACTATGAGTTGGAATTGACTTGATGGCACACAACAACAACAGAAACGGAACTGAATTTAACTACACATCATAGAGTTCTAGTGATAACAGCTAACTGGGCAACATGCCAAAGCAATCATTGTAATTCAAGAAGGTAGAAATTTTGCAAATGCAAAAAAAAACCTAAACACTGCAGTTGAAATCATAGAACTGATCAAAGTCTTAAGAACATTTGACTTCAGTAGCAAAAGAATACTTTGTTTTAAAATATCCAGCTTCAATGTAAAGAGAAAAAAGATTCTAAAACAATAGGTGAATCATTTTTGCTTTATAATTCTTTCAAAAATATAATAATTTGGAAACACCAGGTCAGGAACTTCTAAGAAAGTAGCACTTCTCAGCACTGACCCTTAAATAACACAGACTCACATGTAAACATGCCTGCAGTAAAATATATCGTGAAGTCCTTAGGCTCCTGGACATTTTTTTTTTTTTTTTAATTTAGAAGAGCTAAATTTTCAGAATAAGGGTTATGGAAGGCATTTCATTAACATTCAAGTTGTATATTCCAGAACAGGGCAAAGATGCATGCAAACTGCAAGGACAGGCTCAGATTTCTAGTTTCAGGAATGTGAGCCAAAAGGATGTTGGCATTTTGAAGGAGGGATGAATGCTAGTTTCAGTGCACATCAGCTGTTCTCTCAGACTCACAAAGTAGCCCTTTCTGGAGGCTGTTGTGACACCTGCTGGCAAAAGCAAGCTGACTAGCCACATGGCTTTTCCTTTCCTAACCTCTGTAGAGGCCCTCACACCAAGGATTGTTTTCCGTGGTTATCCCTCTCCTGACTTAGGGCACAAGGTTGGTTGTGAATCTGTTAGGGTTGTAGACATATTACCTTTTATTAGTTAGAAATTGAGAGGTAGATATGAATGGACAATGCAACCAAAACAATACTGTCCTGACAAATAGAATTAAAAAAACTATCATCAACATAAATGTACTTTTAAATCCAACTTGCAAACAGTTGCTGTTCTAAGGCAAGCAGCATTTAATGTCAGTTATTAAAACAAAACAAAACAAACAAAAAGAATATTGAGTTCAATTAAAAAAATTTATTAAATAGGAAAATGGAAGGAAGTTTCACAGGTGTTAAAATTCTGGCTAATTATAATCTAGACCCTAGGAACAAATACACAAAAAATGGATTGATACTGAAGTTTTGTAGAGAATGGCATTTGTCAGGCATATTAAAAAAAATTTTTTTTTTGTTGTGCTTTAAGTGAAAGTTTACAGAGAAACAGAGAATTAGTTTCCCATTTGATAGTTCGCACATAAAGTGTTCCATGACACTGGTTGCACCTCCCACAATGTGTCAGCATTCTCCCCATTTCTGCCCTGCGTTCCTTGTTTCCTTTCGTCCAGATTTTCTACTCCTTCCTGCCTTCTCATCTGTACTTTTAGGCAAATGAACTTGTGTAACTGACTGTTCTAAGGAGCATGTTCCTCTTGGGTGTTATTGTTTGTTTAAGGGCTTGTCTATGGTTTGGCTGGAAGGTGGTCTCCAGGAATGGCTTCGGTTCCACTTCAGAAAGGTGTCTTAGGGCCATAGTCTTGGGGATTCCTCCAGTCTCTGTCAGACCTATAAGTCTGGTCTTTTTTGTGAATTTGGTTTTTTGTTCTACATTTTTCTCCCACTCTGTCTGGTACTCTCTGTTTTGATCCAGTCAGGAATGTCAGTAGTGGTAGCAGGACACCATCTAGTTCTTCTGGGCTCAGGCTGGTGGAGGCTGTGGTTCACGTGTTCCGTTGGTCCTTCGGAAAATTGCTCCCTTGAGTCTTTGGTTTTCTTCACTCTCCTTTGCTCCGGATGGGAAGGGACCAATAGTTGTATCTTAGATGGCCACTCACAAACTTTTAAGACCCCAGATGCTACTCACCAAAGTAGAATACAGAGTATTGTCTTTATGAATGATGTTGTGCCGATTGACATAGATGACCCTGATTCTATGATCATTCATTCACCTTCTAGTCTAAGAACTTCATCCCTCTAGACGTTTGGTTATGTCTAAGAAGTTTCCATGACTGTGTCCCTTGTGTGCTCTATTGTCTATATTAATATACATGCAGCACCTACAATTATGTATGTAGAAATATCCACAACCAAACCTTATCTGCAGGTGGGTGTGCTCCCTTAAACTCTCTCACACCTTTGTGGCATACCTATCTAATGATGCATCCATTAATAAATTATTATTTGTTAATACTACTGCTGCAGGATTATCTATGTTATAGTAATTATTGTAAAAAAAAAAAATTATTGTAGTTGTCCTTTATTTTTGCGTTCCTCCCAGTGTCTTCCTTTGCCTTGGTCATATTGTGCCGACTTCCCCCATGTTGTGTATTGCTTTCCCCTTCACCAATATTAACATGTGTCTTCTATCCAGTTAGTTATTTTCCCTTCTTCTCCCTCCAATCCCTGGTAACCATCAAATAATGTTTTTCTTTTTTTCTGTATGTAAACCTTTTTTTTTTTTTTATAATAATGGTGTATCATACAGTATTTGTCCTTTTGTGATTGACTTATTTCATTCAGCATAATGCCCTCCAAATTCATCCCTGCTGTGAGATGTTTTGTGAATTTGTCATTATTCTTTATTGTTGTATAATATTCCATTGTGTATATGCACCAGTTTGTTTATCTATTCATTGTGGTGGGCATTTAGGTTGTTTCCATCTTTTTGCTATTGTGAATAATGCTACAATGAACATAAAAATATGTCTATTTGTGTCATGGCTCTTATTTTTTTAGGGTATATACCTATGAGTGGGATTGCTGGATCATGTGGTATTTCTATTTCTAGCTTTTTAAGGAAGTGCCATACCATTGTCCATAGTGGTTGTATCATTTTATATTCCCATCAGCAGTGTGTAAGAGTTACAATCTTCCCACAACCTCGCCAACATTTTTTTTTTTTTAATTGGTGGCATTATTGTTAGGGTGAGATGGTATTTCACTGTAGTTTTGATTTGCATCTCTCTAATGGCTAATGAGGAGCCCTGGTGGCACAGTGGTTAAGCATTCAGCTGCTAATCAAAAGGTTGGCAGTTTGAAACCACCAGCCACTCCCTGGAAACCTTATAGGGCAGTTCTACTCTGTCCTGTAAGGCCACTATGAGTTGGAATTGACTCGAAGACAATAGGTTTTTAGTTTTTGTTTGTTTGTTTTAATGGGTAATGATCACAAGCATTTCTTTATGTGTTTGTTAGCCACCTGACTGTCTTCTTTGGTGAAGTGTCTGCTCATTATTAGGCATATTTTTGAACATCCATTTTTGGTGCATCTTGGCTCATGAGGAAGGACTTACCCAGATGTAAATTATCTTCAAGAACAAGAGTGCATGGATTAAATAGAAGGAATGACCATCCTGAAGCCCAAGACTGATGAAATTAAACATATTCAACTGAAACAGAAAACAACCAAGCAAAAAACTTTTTGCCGAATTAATACAAAGAAGTCTTTAAGACTTCTGAAAACAATCACTTTGTATTAAAAACCCCACAAAGAGATAAATAAAATGACCTGTTATGGATGAAATGAAGCCACATCTCTGGCTCTGATTATTCACGGGTCTTTCTCTTTCTTTGTCCCAGTTCTTGTATATTAATGGTGTTCCATCTCTCCAGCTGTAGGAAAATTAAAAAATTTAAGGTGTCTCATTCTGAATGTTCAACCTCTAACACCATTCCTGGAGCTCTGGGGTATGAATTGAAGGCATAATATTTTATTAAATTTAAAAAGACACTCATGTCTTTGGTTAGGAAAGTGAAAATTTTAAGTTATAAATAATGCTTGAAGGCTTTTAACAAATTGATTACTAAGATCTAGTCCAATCATTCTGCTAATAAAACCTGTCAAACAAAATTAAATGCAAATTAATCTATGTTCGTACCGAAATTCATCACTGGCTCTTTCTTCTCGAAGTCCAATCCACCAGTTTACACCAAACTTTGATAGCTAGTTTAAAACAAAACAAAGAAACCTCAGCATTTATTCTACTTGCTTTCTCTTTTCAGTATTAAGATTAATGGGGTTGCCCCTAATAGCTTTCTATTTTTTCGGTATTTTACCCAATTATCTAAAGAAGCATAAGAGAAAGCTCAGCATCTTGAGAAAATCTGAAACTTCATTATTCTAAAATATTCCCTTCTTATTATGAAGGAAAATTGGGATCAACATTGAAAATAATTTTAGTTTTGTTCAGCATGCAGTATCTTTCTCATAACTTTCCATATGTATTTAAAAGTAAATTTTCTAACTCTATAATAGGCATTTAAAAAAGTAATACTGTAAGTTAAAGTAGAAGATGGATTCCTTTTTGACTAAAAAATTAGTGGTTTATCCTTTCAGTGATTTACAGAAGTCCAGTGAATGTATCACATCTATTTGAAAAATAATTCAAGGCACGAAGACATCAGTGGTACAAGGATTTTGAATTTTAAGCATTGGCATGACTGTTAAGCTTTTAAACTAAGTATTATAACCCTCCTCATTGAAACAGATACAATAGAGAACAAAAGATATCACAGAATTTATAGTGTTTGACAACTAGAAAATTATCCTTTATATACATTATTAATTTGACACTATTATTAATCACATGGACATAAGTACAAAAAGTATAAAATTGAAACAACACACACACATTAGAACAGATGTAATATTGGGCTTATGCTCCAGAAATTGAAATTCCCTCTTTAACTATAAAAGAGAAAGAGGCAGTCATGATTTCTCTAAGACTTCTAAATCAGTATACTCAATTAAGGGGGGGGGTATGTGTGTGTTGAAATGTAACTTAGATTTTATATGCTAAAAGCCTGTTAACTGGGATGCATTATATAAGTTTGCACTCTCACTTCTTCTGTAAAGACTTGGGACTATTGGGAGATAGTCCCAATTTTTTTTCCACATGAATTTCAGGTCATCATACAACAAAACCAAACAGCTCACTAACACTCAAATACACAAACAGGTGTTTTTGCTCCTTAAAAAGTGTGGCTGTCTGCCATATCAGCCATTTGAGAATAATGCAAAATGGAGCAACTGTAATTTTGGATCCCTGAGGCGCTGTTTCATGGACGTGTTCTTACATGCTGAATTTAGATTCCTATTGTCAGACTTTGGAATCAGTCCATTGAGACTGGCTGTGAGCTCAGTGGGGGAATCACAACAATTTCATTCAATCTAAAGAGGTCTCATGTGCGACAATAGTGGAAAGCATGTCCCAATTGTTCACTGCCCCAATTAAGAACCTCTAAAGAAAAATTATAACTATACATCTTAAGTGGTGTATTTATTACCACCTCAATTATAAAATGGTAATCCTCCGCATGGCATATCACAACCTGTTGTGATATGGAACAGAACTTCATGGGACAATCTAGAAGATATCCAAAATCCAATGTGAAAAATGAATGTTTTATATTTTAGTATAGTTATCAAGTCACAACAATAGAAGACTTTTAAATATGCTTTGGTAAAAAGGAATGTGATGTGACCGTGGATTTTATAATATCAACTATGCTTTGTTACACACAAACAGCAGTTAACAATAGCAGCATACTGGAAGAACAGTTATCAAAGAGGAATGCAACACAGTAACAGCCAATCTATTAAGCGATATAAAGAAAAACAACCTGTCATCTTTTAAAATATTTTCATCAAAGATAGCAAAATCAGTTTAAGAGTTTAAAACACTAGGTTGTGGAGGAAGATTAATAGATTTTGATTTATTTTCGTTAGAAGTATATAGAAATAAAATCTTTAAAAAAATAGCATATCAAGATTTCCAAATGAAAATATTGCACAACCAGCGTAAAAATGTTGGCTAAGTGGACTAACTGGCCAGTAGTTCATGCCACACACAACTTTGAAGGAGCTCGGGGTCTTTACTTTTTAGGCATCAATCTGAGTATCAAGATGGCTCAAAAAATAACTTCCCAAAAATTCACTCTCAGTCCTGGATGCTCTGTTAACCCAGAACTGAAACAATTCCTGAAGCCCACTCTTCAGACAAAGATTAGACAGGACTATAAAACAAAAGATAATACATGTGAGGAGTATTTCTTAGTTCAATCAGATACATGAGGCCAAATGGGCGGCTCCTGTCCAGAGGCAGGTTGAGAAGACAGGAAGGGACAGGAACTGGTTGAATGGACACAGGGAACCTGGCGTGGAAAGGGGGAGTATGTTGTCACATTGTGGAGATTGCAACTAATGTCACAAAATACTATGTGTATAAATTCTTGTATAAGAAATTAACTTGAGCTGTAATCTTTCACCTAAAACACACACACACACAAAAATTCACTGTCATCATGCCTCGTAGCTCTCTGTTATTTGAACAGTACGAGGGAAAACTCCAACTCATTCTTTTTCCTAAGTGGAAACATTTTGTTTTAAAAAAAAAATATGCTTCAGAGTTTTTAAAACTGTATCCAGCTTTCTTGTTCAATAATTAGTTCTTCCACTCTTCAGCTAAATCTTATTTTTGTTTTTCTACAACTCTAATTTTGACTCTTTATAGAGGAGCTATACAAAACACTTAAGTAAGCTAACCAAGTAAGTTAGCCATCGAGTTGATTCAGACTCATAGCAACCCTAAAGCACAGAGTAAAACAGCCCTACAGGGTTTCCACAGAGTAGCTGGTGGATCTGAAGTGTCGGCCCTTTGGTTAGCAGCCATGGCTCTTAACCACTGTGCCACCAGGGCTCCAAGTAAGTTTAAGGATATTTAATTCTGCATGTATAGGATGGGTGTGCCACAAAAGCGAGTGGTGTGACCTCTGTGCATTTAGTTCTGCACCTTAGAATAAAATATCATCTCCTGGGCTGACCCTTTCCAGTAGGGCATTACATACATATGTAATGTAATTAGTCATCATAACCACCATTGTCACCAAGAAAAAGTGTCCAACACAGCCATAAATTATGCATAAATAAGAATTTTTTTTGAAATCTAAGTTTGTTAATGACTACAACCTTCTTCTCTCTAAATTGATACCCTTTCCCTTGGTCCCATGTCCCCTTTCTTGGTCTCTATATCCTACACCCTCCAAAAAGTTTATTTTGTAACACAGTGGGGTGTAAGATGAGTCAGTAGCTCACCCATAGTACTGACAGGCCATTCTATGCTAATATGACCAAAGGCTGGGTAGCAATTTTGCTATATAGGACATCACAAGATTTGTCTAATTTGAATGAGAGTCCTCAAGTCTAGATCATGGCACTGGCTGTGGTTTCTCAAACTGCTAAACCGTTGGGGTTTTACTATTTCTTTCTATAATAGTAATTAGTCCCTCCATTCCCACTGATTTCCCAACCCTCAAAGATTAGGGAAGTGAATTAAGGGAAAGGTGAGGAGAGAATACCTGCAGAAGTTCCCAGGAGAGCTAAGCTCTATTGGAAAGACCAAAGGAGCCCCTCATTGTTCATGTGTGATGCAGAGCTGGTGGCGAGCTTTTGGGAAGGGATTTTAGAAACACTATTCTACTATAATGAGGACATTGTATCTTATATGCCCCTGCCACTGCCGTTGTGCCTGCAGAGGCAGCACTATATAGTGTTTTTAAATGACCCTGTAATCAGATATCCTGGATTCACTTCCAAAGTCCACCCCTTGGCTGTTGTGTAACCAAGTTGCTTGACTTCTTCAGAGTCTCAGCTTCCTCCTCTATAAAATGTGGCTAATAATAATCTTCTCACAGAGTTCTTGGGAAAATGAAATGCCATTAAAAATTAAGTACTTAGCATAGTGCCTGACACCACTAAGGTTAAGTCTCGGCCAAATGCCAGCTCTTACGGGGATGTGTACTTTGTGAATATCCATGGGTTGGTTTTTGGCCTTCACCTGGTCTCCTGTGTGGCTAGGAGTTCAGTGTCTGGGTAAAGAAACAAGCATATTTTCTGAGGTCATGAGACACAATTTGCTGACATTTAATATTATGGTTTTGGGTTGAGTGTTTCGTTTGTAGGAGCGGAAGAGTGGCAAATAGAGCACAAACTATAGTGGGGAACATCCTGGTTCCAGAGGTTGGCCTGCTACTCAGTCTCTGTGGGACCATGGGACCATCACCTCACCCTTCTCTTTCTCCACTTTTCCATCATAATGGTTAGCAGTCCTGACCTGCCTGAACCTCTTAGGCTGCATATCAAACAGAATTACAGAATTGGTAAACTCCCAAGGGCAGTGAAAAAAAACCTTACTCTTAAAAGCCTGGGGTGCTGTATACAGAGCTTCATGTTAACAGTCAATTGCAAAGATATGAAGAGATGCTAGAGCCAGAAAGAACTCCTGGAGATCATGAAATATGGTCAAATTACAGAAATAGAAAAAGCTTTATCTTGCTTTCAAAGGTTTCCTAGAGAAAATTGGGAGTGAGGTGTTTCCTCTTTGATGACTTTCTAGTAACTTGTACACACTTTTCTCTTTCACCTGGCTACCCAGTATCATTTCCAGCTCTGTTTCTGAGCTTTTTGAAAACAGAGACTGTATCTCATGCATTTTTGTGTCCTTAACAAATATCATAGTGCCTTTTTTTTTTTTTAGTACGTACCTGATACCCACTATTCCTTGGCTGGAGCCCTGGTGGCTAAGTGGTTAAGAGCTCAGGCTGCTAACCAAAAGGTCGGCAGTTTGAATCCACCAGCCACTTCTTGGAAAACCTATGGGGCAGTTCTCCTCTGTCCTACAGGGTCGCTATAAGTTGGAATCGATTCGGTGGCACACAACAACAACAACATTTCTTGACCGGCTATTTCATTATTTAACAGGTTTTGCATTCTGCTTTCTAATTAGCCTAAAAAGAAACAAAACCCACTGCCACTGAGTTGACTCCGACTCACAGAGACCCTATTCCTCGATTAAGGGTATTCTTTTTTATTTTAAGTTGAAATGAAAAGCCACTCCTTACCAATTCTCTGTATATTGAATCTTTACAAACTTAAAAATACTGTACTTTTGTAAGCAAAATCTGAAACTTTAAAACCTCCATGCAACCCCCAGGTACTCCTTGCCCTCCATCTGTGCTTTATATCCCCCCCTGGGGCTCACCCATTTATCTTCTTGTAAGCTAGCATGTAATTTTATTTACTTATATTGATTACAGTCTCTTTTTATTTTTCCCACTCTAGACGATAAATAAGCTACATGAGGGCAGGAATTCTGGTCTGCTTTATGCACTGATAGAGCCCCAGTCCCTAGAAGAGTAGACTCTCAAAAAATGTGTTTAATGAATGATTGAATACACCTTGCAAAAGCAATAAAATTCTTCTTACTCACCATTGTTGCTAATAAAGAATGAAGAGTAGCAAAATGACTGACCTACACAATAAACCTTCCTGTTACAGAGATTAAGGGAGAATACATTCCATTGTTCTCTTCATCTTTATAACAGGAAGACAAATAATTCTCAACAATCCATGGTTTTTAAATGAAACTTAAATAAATGTCTGAAGTTAAGTTAAAGAAAAAAGAAAAAAAAAAGTCCTGCCCAGGACAGAAGAAAGAGCTAAGCTCTGAATTTGCATGGTTCATTATAAGTACCGCTTTTATTTTGCTGTGGATAAATTCTTGTTCACGTGCAGAATGAATTGTGAGAGGGTCACTGTGCAGCCAACTGCAGACAAACTCAAAGGAGGCCCATTCCGAGGGAGAGGTATGAAAAAGGTATTCTGTATCCTGATAAAAGAGCCAGGGTTCATCTGAAATAAAAGCAAATATGAACAATGCAAAAACCATTGAGAAAGAAGTGGTATTGAGGGAGCAATGCTATTACTGACCCAACATTTGTAATTGGATCACTCTGCATTAAAAAAAAATATGTATATATGTGTGTGATCGACGGCAGTGGGTTTGGTTTGGTTTTTTTGATATGTATATGTACACACATACACCCATATATTTTTTAAATGTGGAGAGATCCAGTTACAAATGTGGGGGTCTGTATACACCAACACACACACACACACACACGATATATACAGTATATGTATAAATTACTTGCTTGTTTTCCTTGTTCTATCTCACATATAACATTTTCACTAGTATTCAAACGTCAGGAATAGTTACACATTTTAAAATCATGCACTGTGAAAATGGAATTAAGCTTTCTTTAATCATATTTAATGACATTTATTAATTTAATTATTATTAATTTATTAATTTGAATCAATTAGCTCTACATTCACATAAGAGAGGCTCAGTTGGAGGAATTTAATAATACAGTAATGTTATGTAAATAATATATAATAAGAAGTTCAGGAACGGCTAGGATCCTTTCTTACCATGTCGGTACCACTGTGGAATCTTGGGTTTCACATCTGCAAAGTGAAAGCAAAACACTTTGACCTAGCTTTCTTCACAGAGGCATGATTTCTGAATGACTACACCTCTAGAAACAATATTTCGTACTTTACCTTTTAAAAGATCATTTAAAAAACAGGTACCTTGTGATGCTTGGAATATGGGTAGTTTTCATTTTAAGAGGAGATTGAAAAAAGGCCTCTGAATAAAGAAGGAAGGAAGCGAACACTTGTTGAGGGCCCACTGAGTGTCAGACACTGTGCTAAGTGTTTTTATCTACTCATTATTTTTATAAGTAACTTTGCTTGCTTTTAATGTCAAGGTGACTTTTTTTTTCTGGACTGTACTTGCAAAATAAAATATTCTACCATACGAACAGAATACTCTTATTCCCAGTTAACTGACCTAGCATACTGTCCTGGTGTTATTTTTATGCATTTCCTTAGATACATTCTTTTCTAAAACAGTTAGTAGGCAGGAGGCAGGGGGAAAGAGGACTCAGCGCTTAGGGGACACTGAGCTTCTGCTAAGGGTGATGGAAAAAACTGGGAACAGACAAGGGTGCTGGTTGAACAATATGATTCACATAATTAATGTCACTGAGCTGTACATGTGAAGACTGTTGAGATGGCACATTTTGTTACAAGTATATTTACCACACATACACACACAAAAGAGCTCTTGCACTTTGGTTCATCATGCAGGTGTTGCTCCTCTGATTTAGGGTGCTTAAGCTTTAGATCTTTGTAAGTCTTTACTTGGGAAAGTGCTACAGAATATTAGAAAGCAAATACAGAACCAAGACCTTATTAATATTCTTACCTCTTGGAATTTTGCATATCCATTCACGTTTGGAACCACACTGCAAGGGCAGCAACTTTTTGTTTGCCTTATACACAGCACAATTTCTTACATCTTCTCCAAAATAAGTATTGTCTAAAAATGAAGAGACGACCTGCAGCAGATGAAGTTCATTATTCCCTAATGATGACTCCCGCACAAAAAGTTTCAAAAGACCAAGAAAGGCTTTCCTATAACTAATTACAGATTTCTGGAGGAAGCTTCAGAAATGCCTGGATATGATTTCAGTTCAAAGTTGTTCCACTTTTGTGAAGAACAAGCTAATCATCCTTTAGCATTTTTTTTTTCTTTTCTTAAGGATTTTTTTTCTTAAAAATAGGCACACTGCTTCTTTCTCTAGAAGGAGCAAGTCACATGCAACCATCATTCTGAACTTGCACTATTTTCTAACTGGCAGGATTAGTCTAGCCTCTTGGATAAACTTCTCAGAGGCTCAGGGATGTTAGAGCTGGGTGTCACCTTTGATGTAGATTCATTTGTACAAATACTAAGCTTTCAGTCTCTAATAACTAAATTCTAAGCCGTCGGAATCGACTCAACGGCACTGGGGTTTTTTTAAGCCACAGCTAGCTTTAATATGGAAAATACAAAACACTTTCCGTTAACGATCACATCACAGGGATATTAAGTAAAGATTTAACCTTCTCAACCATTAAGTGATTCAGCAGAAGAATGGATGGACTACAAGTAAAATTGGGGTAAAAATTTGTAAAAAAAAAAAAAAAGAGGGTATTTTGAAACTGTTCGTACTCCTTCTCATGCATGTATACAAGCACACAACAATTTACCAAAATGAAATACATATGACCTCAGATTCAGAGAGTAGTGTGAGTTTTCATTCATTATGTTTAGCGGGAAGTGGTGAGGAACTTGGTCAACTGCTCATGGCTTTATCTTATTTATTCTGAACCAAATTGTCTATTCTTCTTCTATTACTAATGAGTGTGTTTTACTAAAATGAATTTAGCATTCTCAACTTCTATATGCCACATTGCATTTTTCAAGTGCCATATTGATGTTAACTACCCAACTGTGTCATGTGGTGGCTGCCATTCATGGAGCATGCCAAACTGCTTTGCCTCTTCTGCATTCTGAGTCTTAGTTTCTTCATCAGCAAAACAGGTAGGTGGTCCTGGATGATCTCTAATTACACTCAGATTCTGGTCCCCTTTTTAAAGAAGTAGTAATGGGGTGGAAAAGTTAATTTTTTTTTTTTAGTTAGCATGCCTTTGTCATTATTCTTACTCCCACTATAGGCGTATGGAGCCCTGGTGGCACAGTGGTTAATAGCTCAGGTGCCAACCAAAAGGTTGGCAGTTTGAATCCACCTGCCACTCCTTGGGAATTCTGTGGGGCAGTTCTACTCTATCCTGTAGGGTAGCTATGAGTTGGAATCGACTTGATGGCAATGGGTTTTGGATAGGCATATAGCTTTTCCAAAAGTTCCTTCTTAACCACAAATTTGAACATCTACGTACCGGGTCTAGAGATCCCTTTTCCCTACTGATCTTGACCTATTTCAAAGCTTGGCTGCTATTATTTTGCCAACTGGGAGACCTTACAACATCGTGGTCTTGGAATCAGATAACTCGTAGGCAAATCTCGGCTCTTCTGTGTATTATTTTAGGCAAACTACTTAATCATCCTAATAACCATTGAACTGAGTCTTTGTAAGGACTAAAGGGGATAATGTAGGTGAGCACTCAGCCCAATGCTTGGAACATTATAAGGGCTCAGTGAATGAGAGCTGTCACTAAATGCGCATCAGTCTCCCCATTTCACAGGTGAAACTTAGCAACTTGACTTTGCATGTGCCCTAGGATTGAATCCATTTTGATCTGGGATACTGTTTCAGCTTTTTCCCTATAATCTTGAGAAAAATGTGAGAAGTCCTCATTGCAGATGAAAAGAAAAATGTAAGTGAGTTCCCTCTCTCCTTCATAAAGGTTTGCTAGTATGAGATTGAATGAAAAAGCAAGTCTTTTTTTTTTCTATCAGAATAACTTGCTCTGATTGAGAAGAAGGTAGTATTTCTACGGGTGACAATCTACCCTTTTAGAGTGAGATAAACTGAAAATGGATCTCCAGGACAGTCACCTTTTCACTGTGACATGGACGAGTTTCCCATACCCACGAAATCAGGTGCTTTCCAAGAGAAGGAGGGTAAGGCAAAGGAAGCCACCTGATATTATTTTAAAGAATAGTTACTTCTCTGCCTGAGACAAACAGGAGAAGGTTTGAGGGCCTTTTCAGAAATTTTGATTTCTTTTTAGGATGAGATTCCATAGATGGCCTCAGAACTGTCTGGCTACCAAAGGGTTCCCAGGACCTTGCAGAAATAACTCTCCTGGTTTCAAGGTCTGATGCTGTTTTTATTTGGTCAAGGTCAAGGAAGATATGATCATTATTTCCAAGTTCTAGTTCATTCACGGAGTCCCTGGGCTCCTCAGAAGAAAGGTCTGACAATCTACTTCTGGAGAATCAGCCACTGAAAACTCTATGGAGCACAGTTCTACCCTGGCACACATGGAGTTGCCATGAGTTGGAGATGACTCCATGGCAGTGGGTTTTGATTTAGCTCATTCATGGTACTCTACTATGTTTGGTTGGTTCACCAAGTGTTTCCAGGGACATCTGTTTGGAATTTATCTCCTTTTCTCCAACTTGGAAAGACTTACAGGAGTCCCATCAGACCACTCCCAAGAGTCAGCATTCTGCGGGTTTCTTTTATTAAAACCAATCCAGAACTGCCTTTCTTCTGTCCTATGAAGAAAAGAAACAAAAGCTTTGCTTTCCCCACTGAATCCACAACATTATCTAAAAGATTAAAAAATATTTTAAAGTATCTGTGTGTGCAGGGAACAGCTGATGCTACTGGCAGGACTGATCAAGTCAACAAACATTTATTGAATGTTTCCTATGTGTTCAGTATGAATGGTATGAAGTGAACTGATGGAAGATGTGGCCTCATATGCTATTTTTCTTGGTTTGTGTAGTGTGCTTACTGGTGATGTGCATTTGGGGAAAAATTGGTACATATTGGGAAATACTGGTTTCTCAATTAGGAATGGCAACCCCTTTTCAATCGGGACAAGAAAATATGAGAACAAGTTGGTAAGAAGTTTTGGACCATCTCTTCCCTAAAGGACTTTTAACTACTTGACCATAGTTTTGGAGCCCCTGTGGCTGTTAACCAAAAGCTCAAATTCACCAGCCAGTGCTTAGAAAACCTATGGGGCAGTCCTAGTCTGTCCTATAGGGTCACTGAGTTGGAATTGACACGGTAGCAACAGGGAGAGAGTGTGACTATAGCTTTAATTTCTTGCTATTTTGTCAAATGTTCATGTCTTCTCTGAAAGTTAATCACCACCCCTACTTAATAAAGATAAAAATTAATAATAAAGTAAAATTATTTATCTTAACATAAATAATTCCTCAGTGAATCAGTCCAAACCATGGGCGATTAACTTCAGCAGTCACCACTGGTTTAGACTTGGCAAGAAGCTCCACAGAGAATCATCTTCCCTCCTATTAGGCAGAGTACAAATATGTCAAATCACACACTGCTCAATAAATCAAGCAATAAAGCCTAATTGTACAGTGAACCATCTAACCAAGATAATTTTCTGAGAATAATTTTGAAGAATTAAAGATTTAAAAGATCCAGAAATCATGACAGATGCTTTATTTTCCTTAGTGCAGAGAAGCAGGTCCACTCTGAAGCATCCATTCTCAGAGATTTGAGGTACTCTGCTGGAACAATAAAAATTAAAGTACCATGCAACTCATAAAATCAGAGGGGTCACTGGTATCCAGTTGATCATTGTGGTGATGACACCTTACATTTAAGGTTGCAGCAAGGTGAGAATGGTCTCCTTAAGGTTACCCCAGGCACACTAATATCAAGGGCATAGGGTTGGAAACCCATGTCGCTCTCCCTGCTTTGATAATGTTTATTCTTTATTCACTGAATTCAGAGTTCCATCTTTTTACTGCACATACTGGCTCCTAGAAGATGAATTGGTATTTATTTTCTCTCCACCAATTTCCTAAAAGTATATAATTTTTAAATGAACTCCCACATATGTGTATGTTTGCACATGTATATATTGAAATCTGTATCTAGATACATACATTATATATATATATATATAACCATAAATATAAATATATAAACAACCAAATCCATTGTTGTGGAGTTGATTCCGACTGGTAGCAACCCTATAGGGCAGAGTAGAACTGCTCCATCAGGTTTCCAAGGCTGTAAATCTTTACAGAAATAGACTACTACATCTTTCTCCCACGGAGCAGTTTGTGGGTTTGAACCACGGACCTTCTGGTTCGCAGATAAGCACTTAACCACTGTACCACCAGGGCTCCTTTATCATATATATATACACACACATACACACACACACAGAGATCTATCTGTCTACCTATCTGAGAAGAGAGAGAAAGTGATAGAGAGGAGAGAGACAGTGTGTGTTAATAAAATAGAAACAGAAAATCTGTGCCATGAAAGGAGGAAAAGGCATACATGTTACCCATGAGAACTGATACATTTGGTATAATTAAGCATCAGATTTGACTTAACTTCTTGGTTAATTTTTTTTTTTCTTGGTAGAGTGGGCAAAAAGGAAACCACATATTATGGCTGAAAATCAGTAATCTGATAGATGCTTGCCACTAAATTCTATTAGAAATTTTAAGTCTGAAGGGAAAAGATATTTGATCTTAGCAGTTTTCATGCGGTTGTTTCATTTAGTAAGCCCCACTAAAATCCAAGATCAGAATATGCAAGTGTGTTTTGCAAGGGACTAAAGTAATGAAAAGGATCCCTGGTAGTACAATGGTTACGTGCTCGGCTGCTAATTGAGAGGTCAGTGGTTCAAACCCACCAGTGACTCCATAGGAGAAAAGACCTGGTTTCTGCAAAGATTACAGCCTTTGGGGCAGTTCTGCTCTGTCCTATCGGGTTGCTACAAATTGGAATCGGTGGAGGGCACACACAATAACAAAGTAATGAAGTAAATTTATAATTTAGAACAATGTAGATTATCACATATCAATTGGATTTGTGGTCCCATACCTAGCTAATAATTCAATTAACTAGGAAGCTTCTTAAACTTTTCAATCTGTCTTAAAGGGTGTCCCAAGTGAGTATGATAACAAGGCAGGCCTGGGAACCATGGTCTCAGGTCTGCATTCCTATAGGCAATAGCTGTTTCATAGGGTAATAATAAGTGATCTTAAAAAAAAAAGATTTTCTGGTCAAAGAAAGTGCTTCTTTCTAAGAGTTCTTACAATGCTAATGTACATGCTAAACTTCCAAGATTCTACAATGTTTTTCAAACACATTTGACCATAAATCCATGTTTCCTCACAGAATACTCAATGGGACGTACACCAGGAGAGGTTGGCACAGACTCCCATCTTTAAGGTCACTTTTGTAGATGCTGAAGATTAATAATTTGATAGATGTTACCTATAAATCTTCTTATGGGGTGTCCTACAAAGAAACCTGGGGGGAAAGCCTGGATTTTCCCCAAGAAACAGTTCTGGGTTTGTCCCAGGATTTAGGCAAGTGCTTCATCAACGCTCCAGATTCATTCAGCTTGGAGCAGAATACCTGGTATTACATTTGCTTTCGTCAGATAGGCATGTAATTTCTTAGAATACAGCATCCTCAGGGGCAGAATTTTGCCTGTTATGTCTTTTGGCTTCTCCAGCCAACTGTGCATATTCCAGTGCCCCTTCCAGAGAGAATAATCCCAACATGCTGACATTCTAGAGAAAGAGGCCAAGGGGTGGGGGACTCACTGAATGAAGACATGATGATGGCTTCCTTAAATATTTGAAAATAGAGTAGGCTTCATTTGTATTGCTCTGGCTCCAAACTGAGGGAGGCAGATTTCTGGCTCAATAGAAAGGTGATCCTCCAACAATGGAATGGGCTTTCTCCCAAGTAAGGAGGTTCTGGAAGGTGAAGGAATTATGCAGACGACCACGGGAATGTGCTGAAAGAAATTCCAGCAGTGGGTGGGAGGTAGCACAGGACCTCCTAGTTTTCTTCCAATTTAAAGTGATTTGATTTTCTAACTCCGTGAAATTCAAGGTTCTGTAAACTTGCAAGATGGAGGCAGATAAGTAAACCCCTATTTCCTCAAATGTAAAATTCAGGGACTGGAGTTGTTTATTTTAATCAGTGGGGAGTCTTTTTGTCATATAAAATCTTACATAGAAGCCTGTTATATACAGAATAACAAGAAGGTGAACTGGCTGGAGCTCTGCCCACTGGACCCTCTCCTGCTCTGGAGATCCTGGGAAGCCCTGGGCACCTCAGACAGCACTTTGAAAACCAGTGCGCTGGATAATTTCTGAGGTTGGCAGAAAAGTTCTAAATATGTGATTTGAGGCACACTGAAAAGATTTCAAATATCAAAATAATCATCATTTTGTTCTTTGTTTTATGAAATGAGAACTTGGTGCAGTCTAACTATACAACTATATGTATATATTTTTTCTTCCAGAACTAGTGGCTAGTTGGTTTTAGGCTTTAAACAAATACTTAGTATTTTAAACAAGTATTTGGGATACTCACCCTTAAGAAGCCATTACCAGGAGACTGAAAATTTAACTGTAATTTTTCAATATTAACAAGTATTTACCAATTAAATTTTGAATGTAAGAGCTCATTCACAAAATTCTCTTCCTCAGTGTGCGCAAAGCTTGCAAGATGAGCTCCAAATTCTTCACAAAATGCTTCAGCTTCTCTCCATGTTCTTTTCATCAGAACTTTTTCACTATGAAATACCTATATAGTAAAAGAAAAAAAAATTATACTGTCATGGATAAGGTGGGGCTATTTAATTCAGGACAGGAAAATAACAGCAATATAATTGTCATTATTGTATATGAAAAGCTTGACCCCAAGAGAATAAATAACATTTATTGAACTAGAATGTTCCTGTTGTTGTGTGCCTTTGAGTCAATTCTGACTCATAGCCACCCTATATGACAGAGTAGAACTGCCCTATGGGCTTTCCAAGGCTGTAATCTTTATAGGAACAGATAACCATGTCTTTTCTCCTGAGGAGTGGCTGTGGGTTCAAACCACCGACCTTTTGGCTAGCAGCCAAGCACTTCCATTGCGCCACCAGGGATCTTTAGAATATGCCTAGATATTATAAAACTATTATCTTATTTTATCCTCACAACAAATTCGTGAGGGGTATAATAAATAAACTCAGCTTTATAAAGAAGTAAGCTCCTTGAGGAGTTTGTTATAAATCTCCTGTGGCTAGCATATATTCGTTTCTCAATAAATGTTTGTCAAGGGATGGGGAAACTCAAGCTCAGAGAGGTTAAGAATTTTAGGTCACATGGGTACAAACTGGTAGAGCTAGGATTAGAACTGGAACTTCTTGCTTCCAGAGTCCATGCATTTCTCTCCCACCTTGTGGCAAATTAGAGTTGGCTGGATGACCAGGAATCTGACTGACCCCATGGCAGGATATGAGAGCTGGTGCCTAGGGTCACGTGTATTTCTAGGGTCTTAGCTGGACTAGCAGATAAAGTGGTTCACCTGTGGTAAATTCTCTGTTCTTTTTTCAGCTTTCCCACTGTAGCATGAAGTCAGTCGAAAGAAGTGTCTGCTTTTGGCTTCATTTAAGAGAGAGGTGGGGGCCTAAAGACACAGTGCTCCCTACTCTGACCTCTGCACCCTCATTTTTAACCACGTGACACTAAGCCTGAGCCTCTGATGCCAGGCAGGTATGCTGCAGCCAGCCTTCCCAGGCTCTGATTTGCTGAGACCAGAAGGAATAGCTTTCTGAGTCCTGTGGACCACAGCACAGCCTTTCCATCTTTTAAATTGTGTCAAAACTCACATCCTCTGGGAATCTCTTTCTGAATCACTCTAAATTCATAAATCTATGTCCATCAAACACACCATGCGTTTGTTGACCTAGGAGGGTGATATAGTAGGAAAAGCACTGGACTGGAAGTCCCAGGACCAGAGACTTATTCCAACTGTCAGTAAATAACTGTGATCTTCAGTAAATCACCTCATTTTCACTGGCCTCAGTTTACTCAGTTCTGGGGTTTAACTTATTGCTCTGTGAGGTCACTTCTAGATCTGTTATTCCGTGAACTTGGGGTAGGATTATACACATGCACATTTAGACTAAGTGCCCGCCATGCACCCCATGCCATCTGTGAGACTGCAACATGTTGAGACAGAGACTGTCCACGCTGCCCCGCGTGTGGAAGAGTTCTGCCCAAAGCAGGAAAGGACTTTCTCTCAGAGTTTGGGGAATCTCTATTTGTAAAAGGAATCAAGACAAAACCACCAAACATAAAATTATCCTATTTCCAAAAAAATGTATTTCTGACAAGATGATTATAGGAATTGATTTAAATCTAGAATTCTAAAGGTAATTGTCAAATAAACAGTTCTTCATAGATGATATATATGTGTATGTGTGTGTATATATATATGTATATATATATATTTTTATATATATATATATAATTGTTGCTGGGTGCCATCGAGTTGGCTCCAATTCATAGTGACCCCATGTGACAGAGTAGAACTGCCCCATAGGGTTTTCTAGGCTGTAATCTTCAGGGAAGCAGATCCCCAAGTCTTTCTCTCATGGAGTCGCTGAGTGGGTTTGAACTGCCAACCTTTTGGTTACCAGCTATGCACTTAACCCTTGCACCACCAGGGTTCCTTGTGTGTGTGTGTATAAACTGTATATATTAATTTGTTTGATCTTCAAGTCGCTGGCACTTAACAGCAGAACGGTGTTGTTCTATAACAAGGACTTCATGTATTTGTTTATCAGCAATATGGAATTGTACCATTTTAATACCCAATGAATGTCCACCTCATTTGTTTGGTATATGCTTGGCAATAAGGACAATACTGATTTGGCCTAGATATCAGTTCTCATGAGGAGGCCTTCAATACCATGGGCGATAAGTCAATTTTCTGACTCAAATATAATTGAAAGAACAAAGACAGTCAATAAATATTGATGAAGCACTTGCTGTGTGCCAGGCATTGTTCTATGTGCTGGAATAAAGCAATTTGGGATACACAGATCACATTTAAATAATGTCAGTCCTGCAGAGAATGTCCATGTAACCTTGGCATCACCTTGAAGCAACTGGCCAGACCAGGTTCCGACTCCCAGCCCAGATAGCAAGGGTGAAAGGGCCATCTCTCTTCATGCTCATTTTTTCCCCGAATTTCAAGGGGCTGCTTGCATAGGGACATTGCCTTAAATTGTCTGCAGTCCTTCACTTCCCAGCGACCAGGTGGACTCCTTCCTCGCATGACAACGCAGCCGCCACTGTAGCCTAGAAGCAGAAAACGAGCACCAGATGACTCAGCTGTTTCTTGCCTAGAAGACAGCTCTTTAGCGTGCTGAGTAATTGAAACATAACGAAGCACCCAGACAAGAGCTATAAAGATGAAAAATGACGTTTTACTGGAACGGTTATCTTACTTCTCTTCATCTCTGGAGAAAAGAAGATGAAAAAGTGAGAGAAAAGAGACTGTTGTGCCTGAATTTTATTGGGCCTAAAATCTGGGCATTGTCTGCTTTGAGCTCAGTTGGTATATATGGGTAACTAGGAGCTGTTCCTGCTTGGAAGGGAAATATCCCCCTTATCTCAGCAATTGCCAACAGCCCTCTACTTTGAATCATTGCAATTTTTAAGTGTGCAAAGGAGAATTTAACTCACCATTTCTTTTTTTTTTTTTTTAATTGTACTTTAGATGAAGGTTTACAGAGCAAACTAGCTTCTCATGAAACTAATACACGCTGTTTTGTGACATCGGTTGCCAACCCCATGATGTGTCAACACTCTCCCCTTCTCGACCTTGGGTTCCCCATTACCAGCTTTCTTTTTCCCTCCTGCCTTCTTGTCCTTGCCCCTGGGCTGGTGTGCCCATTTAGTCTTGTTTTGTTTTATGGGTCTGTCTAATCTTTGGCTGAAGGGTGAACCTGAGGAGTGACTTCATTACTGAGCTACAAGGGTGTCTAGGGGTCATATTCTCAGGGTTTCTTCAGTCTCTGTCAGACCAGTAAGTCTGTTTTTTTTGTTTGTTTGTTTATTTTGTGAGTTAGACTTTTGTTCTACATTTTTCTCCAGCTCTGGCACCACTGTCTGGGACCCTCTATTGTGATCCTTGTCAGAGCAGTCGGTGGTGGTAGCCGGCCACCATCTAGTTGTGCTGGACTCAGTCTGGAGGAGGCTGTGGTACTTGTAGTCCATTAGTCCTTTGGACTAATCTTTCCCTTGTGTCTTTGGTTTTCTTCATTCTCCCTTGCTTAACTCACCGTTTATTGAGCACCTACTCTGTATGCTGTGCTTTGAAACCCATTGTGAGGGAGCAACAATGAAGATTGCATAGTAGCTACTCTCAGAGAACCAGATTCAACAGGGGAAATACTGACATAAATAATGGATTCAAGGAGGACTGCAGGATACACAACAAAAAAACCAAAATGTAAACCACGGGAGATTGCAGACTGAGGTAGATTCTAACTGCAGTGAAACTGTGGGGGCAGAACCACGGGCAGAAATCAGAAGAAAAAGAGACAGTGAGTGAGAGAGGCTTTTAAAAGAAAAGTAGAAGTATAGAGATGTTTGTTTCCACTTTCACACTTTGTGTGAAATACTGGGAAAAGTGATAGATACACCGTCTAGTTAGGGAAAAAAACCCACTTTATTCTCTTGTGTTTGAACATTTTGGAACATAAAATATTTTCCTGTAGAAACAATTTATAAGTTGAATTTAGATCTTCAAGTTTGCCAGCAAAAATCTATACAATTCTTAAAACATCTAAAAAAAAAAAAAAAGACACTTGAAATTTCAGTGAAGAATAGTAGAAAACAATAAAAACTGAGTAAGAATGAGCTGCTTTTTTCTTGACTCCGGGGTGATCATTCAAATAATTAAATAGTCAACGTTCAAAAACAACAAAATTGTGCATCTAGAAAGTGTCAGCCTAGGCTGTATGTCAGCTGCTAGAGACAGAAAGACAAAACAAAATCAATAAAACAAGCAAAAAACAATTCCTGGTTTAGTGGGAGACACAGACACGTACAGGGTCCATTGCAACAAATGTGTTAAGTGTTATAGTAGAGGCATGTGCAACGTTCTGTGGGGAGACTTCAGCAGGGGTGATGGAGTCGGCCTGGGGATGTCAGTGAAAGATTCTCAGGAAGTAACATCTGTGTTGAGTTTTGAAGGATGTAAAGGAGAAAAGTTTGCAAGGGGTGCTTGTAAAAAATCATGATTACAGATGAGACATCTGAAGACTTGTGATGGTTCTGGACCTACATGCACTTTTTAAAATGTAGACATGTGGTACTAGATATTTATCTTGCTTAATTTCCCTTCAGAACTAATGGCTTCAGGTTTGACAGATGTAGGGTAACTAGCATTATCCTTACCAACCATGTTTTGATTGCTTTATGCTCATGGAATGACTAAGGAGAGGGAAAATGAAGAGTAGGAGTGAGAATAAAGAAGACAGACAACCGGAAGAATTAAAAAGAGCCTCCCGTGAAGGAATGGAAAAGAGTTCTAAGAAAGAGGAGAATGAAGAAGGGAGCGAGAGAATGAATGTTTATATTTACAACAATCCTGGTGCACACCATGCAGTAGGCACCGGGCATCACCTTGAACGTGGCAGTCCCTATTGATCGGCAGGAGGCTCACAGTCCTATGTGTGCATGTGCTGGTGCATCAAGGAGACTCACCAATGTGAAAATGACTTGATCCCAAGAGAGGAAACATGCTAAGTGTGACCCATGCAGAAGAAAAGGGAGTCAAAGACAGTTGGTCACTACAAAGGCCACCAGACGGCTCACTGGCCCAGAAGAGTTAACGCGTGTTGAAGATGAAGGGTTTGGGGGACAGATCATAGCATGCCACCGCCGCTTCCATGTACGGAGCTGTGCAGGCCTGATGAGGGTAATTGTGGAATGAATCTAGCTGGGTCATGAGTAATACAGCAAATGCGGCATGCCCTGCTCAGTGAAATTCTAACATCATTAAACTGTGGAAATACACGCGGAAACCCAGAACATAATGTATCCGTGGAGTTGCTCTAGTTGAAAGAAGGGAAAACCTGCACTCCAGCCTGATTCCCCCATCCTTCCTTTCCCAGTCGCCCCAGAGGCGCCTCAGTGAAATCTCCAGTTCCTGCAGAGCACAGGTGGACCACCTCGTGGAAAGAACTTCTGACTCAGAACATGAAGCCTGGGGTCTAGACCCAGTGAAAATATTTAGTAACTCAAAACTTGAGGAGGTTAATTAATCACAACAAGTCTTATCTAAAATATAGGGATAATAACTCCTTTTCTTCACATGGGTTTTCATGAGGATTAAATGAAATACTGGATTGAAAAAACACTTTAAGATATGAAAGACTAAAAACACCTCTACACCAGTTGCCATCGAGTAGATTCCGACTCATGGCAACCCCACGTGTGTCAGAGAACAATGTTTCATAGGGTTGTCAATGGCTGATTTCTCATAAGTCGATCACCAGGCCTTTCTTCCAAGGTACCAATGGATGAACTGGAACCTCCAACCTTTTGGTTACCCACCAAGTGTGTTAACCGTTTGCACCACTCAGAGAGTCCAAAAATACCCCTAAGATGTGGCTATTACTCTTATCATGGCCCTTTTCATTAGAAAAGCTGGGATTTTGTGGCATGAGTTCTGCCTGCACGTTCGAAGAATTTCTAAAAAGTTTGAATCAACAAGTTTAAAATGTAATATACTTTTTTGTCTGTCTTGCATTTTGTCTCACTTTCCACATCAGACAATGATTAAATAGCTTTGCTTTTAGACACTATAGATATTCAACTCATCTTCATTAGGGCAGAAAGAGATGTTTGTAGACTGCTATGAAGATGAAAAGTGCTGCAGGAGTGTTAGTGGTATGCTAAAGTGGTTAACTGAATGGAACATTTGACCCAAATTTTAGCCCCAAAGAAGCAGTAAAGTGGTGTCATAAAGTGAGGCTGGGCTAAGGGAGCTATAAACTGAATTTATAATCTTCCTTTATATCGGGAGGAAAGAGCCCTGATGGCACAGTGGTTAAGGTACTTGGCTGCTAACTGAAAGATTAGTGGTTTGAACCCATCAGGTGCTCCACAGGAGAAAGATGTGGCAGTCTGCTTCTGTAAAGGTTTACAGCCTTGGAAACCCTATGGGGCAAGTCCTACTCTGTTCCACAGGGTCACTATGAGTCAGACTCAACTCAATGGCACTGGGTCTGGGCGTTTGGTTATATCATGGGGCTGCCTGCAAATCCAAATAATAAGTAAAATGAGGGAAACCCTCAGCAAGATGAATTGATACAGTGGCCACAACAATGGACACAAACATACCACTGATTGTGAAGTTGGTACATTTATACATAATGTCATCATGAGTCAGAGCTGACTAAAGGGCTACTAACAACAGCAACATGTAACCATATAAAATGAACTCAGCTAGGAAGGCCTCCACCTCCCACCTTTCTGGTAAAATACATGAAGACAAAGCCTCTTTGTGGCTTCAGGGCAGGAGGGAATAAGATCTGGGACTGCGGTGCCTCTAGACAATTATTTTACCTGAATCTGTCTAGTTATTTTCTCATTCCCTGCAACAATGCTTTCCAATCCTTACCTTTCAAGTCCCCTATCCTACCCACCTTCCCTTTCCTTCTCTCTTTCTTCACCAAGGGAAGGTCTGAGATTTTATGGGGTGCGGTATATCTGCCAGGCACTATGCTACACATTATATATGTTTTTCCCCCTATTTAAAAAACTTCTTGAGGTTGGTATTAGTATCTACATTTTTCAGATGGAAAAATTGAGGCACAGAGGTTTAGTAATTTGCTTAAGAGCATAGAGTTAGTGAGTGTTTGATCTGGGATTTGAGACCAGATTTGTTTGGGTCTACTGTGAGAATACTGAGGTACAGGCTGGGCAGGGAATCAGTAAGAGAATGAATGAATGAATGGATGGATGGACAAACGAATGAATGAACAAATCTTCCCCTCAAATTATGCCCCTCCTCTCCCATGGAGCTCACACTCATTCCCACGTCATAATGTTTCCCTCCCTGGGGTGGCCACAGCGCTTCCTTGAAGTTCTGCTGTCACATTTTCCTTGTATGCCAGTTATTTATATGATTATGAAAAGACTCAGAAATGTCCAAGGGGTGCTCAGAAAAGAAACCAAGCTTGTCTTCATTTATGTGGTGGTGAATTTCAGATAAGCCTTAAAATGGATCAGCTTACCTACTTGCGGAGTCCCTGAGGGATATAAATGCTTAACACACTCAGCTGCTAACCAAAAGGTTGGAAGTTCAAGTCCACCCAGAGGCACCCTGAAAAAAAGCCCTGGAGATTTACTTCCAAAAAACCAGCCATTGAAAACCCTAAGGAGCACAGTTCTACTCAGACACACATGGCGTTGCCATGAGCCGGAGTTGGCCTGATGGCAACTGGTTTGGTTTTGTGGTTTATCTGGTTATGCATGCTCATCTGACAGGCTTCTTAGAAGCTACTCACTATGTGAAATGGATTTACAAGAAAACAAATCTGACTTGTTCTACTGGGATTCCATCTTCCATTGACTCGAAATAACTGGGGTAAACGTACCCTGGAGTTATCCCATATGAGTGAAACACGTCTTCTCTGCAGTGGTATCTGAATGTATAAACACAAAACTCTGTCACAGAGCCTGAGTTATGGGTGAAGGCAAAAGAGTGATCTCGAAGTGCTTCTTTCTCTCTATACAGATTACCTGTGAAACTCTAATGTAACTGGGAAAGGCTTTTTTTTTTTCTTTTTAAATTCACCAAGTATGAACTCATCTATTTTCTTCCACCGTAGAGCAGCCTCCATTTATAGTGAATCTTTAATCTAAGTACAAAGTACATTTTAGTTTCTATTATTAGTTTCTCCCTGAACAAGAAAAGCCCTATTTATCATCATTCCCTTTAATCAGTGGCACTGGTTAGTATGGATCAAAACTGTTTTTTCCCCTCTCAAAATACCAAATGTCATAGAGTGCCTTTGAAAAACAAATGGCAGAATTTTCTGGTGTCTTTGAGAATGGGAATTTTTGGCATAAAAGAAAGATACAATATAAGACAGGTTAAGTAAAAACCTTGTAGTCCTGAATTTGAAATGGAAATATCAGTTTGAACTTAAGATGTGTTCTGACTTTTACACACACACATGCATGTACACACACACAGACACACAGACACATTTCCTAGCTCTATCGAAATGGCCTAAAAACAATAACGTGCAATGAGTACTCCTGTGCCTAGATATTGATACTAAAATAATACCATTTCCATTAAAAGGAAGCACAGTTCCTTGATGAATGAATGCTTCTAGGTCTAGAGCAGGAAATGTACATCTTGTCATACCAGAAACCAAGAGCAGTGTCAAAGACTACTAAAGTCATATCAAAAGGACTCAGGAGGTAGTCTTCAAAGAGAGTCTCATTGGTCAAAGATGGGGTAATTTGAGCATCAAAAAGGTTAATAACTGCAATGGATTGAAACATATCAGATACATTTAAAACTCTTACTTCATAATAATGTCAAAAAAGAAAACTCTAGTCTCTGTTGGAAGATGCTAATGAACAATCATTGTGAAAACTTGCAAATAAAGGAAAAAAAAATTAGCATTTATTGTCTTTCCTATAAAAAGCACACCACAGGGTAGCCAAAGAATTGATTGAAGGACATTACCTCTTTATAGAAATATGCCAGCTTATACATGAGAAATTCCTAATGAATTAATGAACCTAGGCATTGATCACCAATGGCTACTACCATCACAAAAAGAGAGAAAATTGGACTCTATATGACTCCAGGTAAAGGGCACCAGTACTTATGAATAGGGTTTCTAAAGAACAAAAAGCAAATCTGAATTTCAGCAGGCTTCTAATTCTAACTTAAAAAAAATAAAAACACCAAGTTTATGGAAAATAAAGAAGATAGAGTAAAACATTAAACAACATGATGAGGATACAGTCAACAAGGCCCAGACTATAGGACAAACAATCCATTTTCATCAACAAATGAATCTTAAAAAAAGTAAAGGAGGGGGGTGGAATGAGAAGAAAACTTAGAGACTAAAACAGACTCTCTGAGATCTATCAAGCAATTGCAATGTCTAAGCCTTATTTGGATCCTGTTTCAAATAAACTGTAAACAAGATTATTTAATATTTATGAAGTCATTTAGAAATTTGAGCATTAACTGAAGATTTGATGAAATTATGGAATTATAGTTGATTGTTTTAATGTGTGGTAATTGTATTACAGTCTCACTTTTTTTTTTTTATAAAGGAAGGTTTATCTTTAGAGATACATACTGAAATATTTATGGATGAAACAATATGATGTCTGGAATTTGCTATGAAAAAATATGGGAATTGGGGGGATTGGATGGGGGAATACATGAAAGAAGAGTGGCCATGAGTTGATAATGGATGAAGCTGAGTGGTGGGTGCACAGCGGTTCATTATCCTATTCTGTCAGCATAATACAAAGTTGAAAAAAATGACAAACTGATTTCATCACAGATTGACTATTTGGCTGGTATGACATAAGGAAAGAGTCTTGGCTGAGTTTATAAAAAGCTGCAGGCTTCCTGTTCACTGGTCAATTTATTTAGTCAATCTGAGCTGGATTAAGATTCTGACATGGGGACCAAGCTAATGGGTTCTTTTGTGACAGACAAGAAAGAAAATGTGATTTAGGCGGTGTTTCTGCAAGCTACAATTTAAAAGAAAAAGAGAAACATGGGGGGTTTTATATTGCTATTTTCTTCAAAAAAGATTTACATTTTCATCTTATTCAGAGACAATTTACTCAATGTCAATCAGCATGAGCAGCCAAACTGAGCATCACGGCGTTATTTTTGCTTCAGGGTGAAGAGAATGAGTAGTGCCACTCAAATAAATTACAGCAGAAACTTATGAATGACAAGGAGCTCTGCTCCGATTCTAAATTTTAGACATCCAAATATGCCCCAAGGAAGGTAATATTAAAAACTAAGAATTTTGTCTACTCAAAATGTATTAATCTATTTTGACACGTAGAGACATTCCTAACAAAATTCCAAGGTATATTAGAAATGATACCCGAACTTTTAGTTTCTGGGGTAATAGTATGACGTGGAAATTCACTACTCTCTGCATTTTAATAATATTCATAGATTTGTAGAGTGAGAAGATTATTCTACTGAGCAAATTGTGATGTTTGTTACTTAGAGCTATGCAAAGTCACAAATATCTATACAAGGTTCTTAAACTGATTCTTGCACCTAACAGTCTAATTTTTAACTTCATCTTGCAAGCATCTTAAAAAAGTATAGGTTTTTAAATTATATTATATATTCAACTGAGAAGGAGCCCCAGTGGCACAATGGTTAAGTGCTAGGTTGCTAAGCAAACAGCTGGCAGTTTAAGCCCACCCAGTGGCTCCGAGGGAGAAAAGACCTGGAGATCTGCTCCTGTGAAGATTGTTGTTGAGTGCCATTGAGTTGATTCCGACTCATAGCGACCATATGTGACAGAGTAGAACTACCCCAGAGATTACAGCCTAGAAAACCCTATGGGGCAGTTCTACTCTGCAACACCTGTGGTCACCATGAGCCAAAAATCGATTCTACAGCACCCAACAACAGCAATAACACTCAACTGACAGAATGTTAATTGACTGTCTTTGACCTGTCTCTTTTTGTTTTCAACGTTCAACATTGGCTCATAAATGTTGAGAAAACCTAGGGGAGTAGGCACCAACCAGACCATCCTTTAGAACTTTGTCATTTTCTGCATGCTCGCACTGGTGGCTGGGCAAGCACAGAGCAGGTCCAAATCTTACAATGTATGGATGAGGAGCCCTAATAAGCTAACAATGGTGCTCTCTATAGCTTTAAGCAACATTCTGCAATTCATTCTCTGTAATAAAAGGACATATATTTATTGAGTGTTTACGGTGAACCAGGAAATATGTAATAATTAATTTAATCCTCGCAATAATTTTATGAGGTAGATACTATTACTATCTTTATCTTAAAGACGAGGAAATGAAGATATAGAGAGATTAAGTAACTTCCCTAATATCTCACGGCTAGGATTTGAACTTGAGTCTGATTTGATAGTGGGAGTTCTTCCCCACATGCCATACTGCTGTCTTTTCTCTTATAACCATTGGTATCATCCTACTTCACACCCTCAGTGAAGAACACTTCTGATCCTAATATTTTCTTGCCTCAAAACCTTTAATGGCTTCCCAGTATCTAGAGAATAATCGAAAACACTTTCGTTTGTAATATTAAGTAGTAGTTTTAATATAAACTCTCTGGCTTTGTTTTTTATATGCACTACTCTCCACATGGAGACAGTGAGAGTTTAGTGGTAGAACTCTCATCCTCCATGCAGGAGACCTGGGTTCGATTCTTGGCCAATACACCTCATGCACAGCCACCACCCATCTGTCAGTGGAGGCTCGTGTGTTGCTATGATGCTGAACAGGGTTCAGCGGAGCTTCTAAGCAAAGATGGACCAGGAAAAAAGGCCTGGTGATTTACTTCCAAAAATCAAGCAATGAAAATCCTATGGATCACAATGGTCCAATCCGCTACCAACCATGAGCTGGGCAGCATTTTGTTCTGTTGTGCACGGGGTCACTATGAGTTGTGGGCTGAATCAAAGGCAGCTAATACAACACTCTCCATATACCCTACTCTCCAGTTGCATGGAACTACTATGATTCCTAATAGCTGCTCAGTGTTTTGTTGGTTTCATTCACTAGAGCCAAAGCAATGGAATATTTACTAAAACATATATGAGTGCATCTAAACGAAATATTTACTATATAAACAATGACAGTAACAGCTAATAGAAGTGAAATAGATCAAAATAGTAGATAGCAATAGTAAAATATAAATCAGGATAATTTTAAAAATGAGAATAAAAATATTGATGAATGTTTGATTTTAAGATAAGAATGCATGTTAAAATTGCTGGTTTAGCCACTAGTTTAAGAAACTTAGAAAATATAACTTCCAGATAAATAATGAGAGTAAAATAGAACGAAAAAAGAAAAGAAACGAACAAAAATCCAAAAGATGAAAAGAAAGGAGAAAGATGAAACTGAAAAATAGAGGACAAATAGAAAGGATATAATAAGATGGCAGAAGTAAATCCAATTATATCCATAATCACAATTAATGTAAGCAGACCAAACTCCATAGGTAAAAGACAAAGATAGTATGAATGGGATTTTTAAAATTCAGCCATATGTTGTTTATAAGAGAGACATTCGGTATAAAAACCCATCACCATTGAGTCTATTTGGACTCATAGCCATCTTAAAGGACTGGGAAGAACTGCCTCATAGGGGTTCCAACGCTGTAAAGCTTTACGGAATCAGACTGCCACATCTTTCTCCCGCAGGGCCACAGGGTGGATTCAAACTGCTGACCTTTCAGTTAGCAGCTGAGTGCTTAACCACTGCACCACGAAGGCTCTTTACAGTAAGTACGAGAACACAAAAAGATTAAAAGCCAGAATGGAAAAAGATGTGTCTTAGTAAACACTATCTTTACCTTGGTATATAGAGCTGTGAGGATGGAGCAGACCAATTTGCACAAGGAGTCCAGGGAGGGAAGGGCCTGAGTCCCCTACCTCATTTCCTCTAGATATAAACAGAGGCCACCTGCTGTGTTGTCTATTGGGATAGCACTGATAGAGCAAGAAAGGCACCAAAGCATCGAAACATTAGCTCACCCCGAGGCAGTGGGTGGAGGGTCCTTGGTTGGTGACCTGAGCTTAACACAGGGACTAAGTCAGGTTGTTCCACAGGGGCTGGTTCTGGTAGAGGTTGTAATTGAAGCCATTAGCTTCTCTGGAGCTGGCCAACCTGGAAGTTTCATGTTTTGGGATGAAGAGTTGAGCAGATGAGGGTGAACTAAAAGAGCTATAACTCTGTGATTTTGGGTAAGAAACCACAGAAGTCCGTGGAGGGTGAACTGATTGACTAGATATGCCCATTCCCTTTCTCTACTGTGCTTGAAGTATTCTGGACTGAGGAAGCCCCTGAGACTGGGACAATGAAAGGGGATGGGGGAAAAAGCCTAAGAAGGAGAAACTGAACTTCCTGCTAGTAAAGGTATGTGGGGTCTTTGGGCAATGAATCTATACTGTGAACATGCCAAGTAGCTCATATGGGTTACACTTTAAAAAATGACCAACCAATATGTCACTCCCTGAAAACCAATGATAATGGCTTTAATTGATGTAGACATTGCAAAAACATTAAGGAAGAATCAAAGGAGATGGATCAAGGAAGGCAAGAAATTTCAGGCAAAGAACACAAGAGTAGCAACTGAGAAAGCGTGGGTAGTACAATCCATTGTACTCACGCGGCTGATGTGCGTTCCAGTGTGTGTACTGCACCGGCTCAGACTTCTGCCCTGCTGCCTTCCAAGTGTACTCTCCTGTGCCATTTTGGTCTTGAAGAGCTATCCAAAAATAACTGTCTTTCGTTTTTACCACACTACTGATCAAACTGGTAATAAAAGCCTGTTCAAACCTTAATAAGGGAAATAGGAAATGGTTATATTAAGTTGCTGGGCAATACAAAATGTCATTAAAACATAATGAGGTGCTCAGAATGGCACCAGAGTAAGCACTTATTAATTCTTTAGAGCATGGAACAGAAAAATACTTGAAGGCCTTGAACATTACTGATAAATGCTAAATGTCAGTGCTATTCCCAGAAACACATGAGTGAGGAGAATTTGACTGACAAGGCTTAATTCTTTCAAGAAAGGGTCCAGTTCCAGTTATGGAGCGTAGGCGATAAGGTCCACATAGCCAGCAGGGTACTTATTGGAGCAACATGTACTCTGTTTTATAATTAGGCCACATGCCTTACCACAGGGACGGTAAGTGAGGTGGGGGCGGGCAGAGGGGAGGAGAAAGCAAGACTGTTACGCTTTTTGAGTTACAGCTTAGGAGCCTGGAGTTCGACTTCTGACCCCTACTAGTTCTGAAACCTTCAGCAAGTCACTGAACCCTTCTGAGCCTTGTGAAATGGGCAGATTAACATCTGACAACCCCTTCCCTAAGTGAGCCCTCCCAGTGATGTATACTAGGAAGATGACAAAAGGGCCACTGAGATTTGTAATAAGAGGAGTACCGAGAGCAAGAGGCCCCTGGTGGTACAAACAGTTTGTGGTAGACTACTAACCTAAAGGTTGGCAGTTCAAACGCACCCAGCAGCACTGTGAAAGAAAGGCCTAGAGACCTGCTTTTGTAAAGATTACAGCCAAGAAGATCCTATGGAGCAGTTCTGCCCTGTAACACACGGGCTCACCATGAGTGGGAAATGACTCCACAGTAATGGGTTTGGTTTTTTGGTTTGGAACATAGAGTTTACATTTACTTACCACACTTGCCTTGTGAGAAAAGCCATAGGAATTGGAATACGATTTTATGTCTCCCAAGTCAGTTTGTTCACAGAACACGGAGTCTTGGCTTATTTAAACGTGATCAAATGTGCATTTTTTACTGTAGATAAATTTAAAACCCTAGGAAGTAATCTAGAAAAGTATATTTGTAATATTTTCCCCAAACAGCTAAATGAATTCGTGTTCAGTTATTGGTGCCAGCTCCCTTTCCAACATCAATACATCAAAAGCAGAATTTTGAAAACCTGTGTATCTGCTTCCATATGAATACCTAACAGGAAAAAGTGAATGTTAAAAAATGTTTAGCTAGCATTGAAGTTTTAAGCTCAGTTTGAAATTACGTATCTGGAGAAGTTTGTTTTAAAAATGTGTAAAGTTTAGAAGGAACAAATTGCAAACTCTGAGCAGACCCACTGAGTCAACGGGAAAAGACAGGCCTGTTGAAATTATCCAGGGAACCTAAAAAGAAAGCAAATTAGACTTTTTAATCCAATTTTGGTTTTTTTTTTCATTGCCATGAAGCCTTAACTTAATAAGGGAAGAAAAGCAATAGGGTTATTTAAGAATAGAGGCGCCTTCAGAGGAAATAGGGAAGGGAAAGAGAAAAGAACAAAATGGAGTAAACTTTTGAACTGCCTTCTGAAGCTCACGAACACGACTGGCGACATTTAGCGCTCTTCGGCATCGTGGTGCTCACCCTTGCAGAGCATACGGATTTTCATCTTGCTTTAGTAAATACTTTCTGCAGATGCTCTGTTACAGTATCTGCAGAAAATATTTAAACAGCACCCATTTGAAATCACAGAAGTTCTTTTTTAACCACATCACAGTGGCCAAACCTTATGTAAATGTGCTTCGAAAGGAAGGTATATAAAGCTAAATACTTCCCGGATGCTGCCGTAAGTACCCTTTTGCTTCCCTCAGTTCCTGCTTCTGTAACAGATGACTACTTTTCCCTCGCCCCTCTGAGGCACAGGAGCGTCATTATCATGCACATCCGGAGCCTAAAACTGAAGTTAGGAGGCCAGTGAGGCACTGCATGGTGGGCGCTGTGGCTGGCACCACTAATCACTGCGCTGGTCCTAAGCGCAGGGGACAGAGCTGGTTCTTCCATTTCCTTCTATATCCATACCTTCTACTTTTTGCAGGGACAGGTTCCCTCCGTTTTCTCACTTAAACCTTTTTATGTAGAACTACTTTTTTTTTTTTTGTACTTTATGTATACTTACTGCCAAGTCAATTCCACCTCACGGTGACCCCATGTGTTTTAGAGTAGATCTGTGCTCCACAGTGTTTTCAACAGACGTGACGTTATGGAAGTACGTTACCAGGCCTGTGGTGCTGCTGGGTGGGTTCGAACTAACAACCTTTCCATTCGTAGCCAAGCTCAAACCACTTGCACTGCCCAGGGACTTCTATCCATACTTTCTACGTTTATCAGACAACAGAAGGAAATAATGTTCTATGTGAAGCTGACCTTTGGTATCATTATTCATGACAACATTTTGCTTTTGTCCCCTCTTGGTTTTAGATTTCTTCAGTTCATTCTAATTTGCTATTTTATATTCATTTATCATCGTTTAAAACAATAGATGCCTTCTGCTTTATGAATTGGCAAGTGTATCTTTTAAGCAGGCTCCGGTTTCTCTATCCAGTTTAAGAGATGGCAGTATTGTGACAGAAATTCAGCAAATGTGTCTTTCTTCTAAACCGTATATTCTAAGAGAATTAGCTCTGGATAATGCCGTGCAATCTCTTGAGCGTCTGTTTCCAACTGATAAAGAAACAAGAGAACACTTTATGTTCTTTACTACCCACTATTTAATTTCAAATACTAAAAGGATTATGAAAACTGTGGATTATGGTAATAGAGATGACCTTTTAAAGTCTTTTTTGGGCCCTACCCAGGGGTGCCGTAGGAGAAAGGCCTGGTGATCTACTTTCATAAGAATACAAGAATACAGCCATTGGAAACCCTAATGGCGTGCAGTTCTACTCTGAAACGCATGGGGTTGCCATGAGTCGGAACTGACTCGGTGGCCATGGATTTTATTTTTTTTTTTGCTTTGGTTCTAAAATTATTCACTTGAGATTATGCTGAAGTTTTATATTATTTGGCCTTTTTGTTTGGTTTCATGAAGGATGTTTAATTCAAATGTTGTTATGATTTAAGGAACAAAAAATAATTGTATGGAATGAAAAATAATCGCACGTACATGTTATCTCTAAGTAATTCGGTAAACATTGTTATTCTTTCAAAAAACAAATGATAATTTTTTTTTTTTGCTTATGTTTACCTATTTACAAGATCAAATTTTATAGGAGACTAATTCTTAAAATCAGAAGTAAATTAATTTTCCCAATAAACTCCTTTAAAAAGTTAAGAAATCAAGTGTGCATTTTCAGTCTAAACAAGAAAAATATTTTCAGTCTGAAAGAAAACTATGTCTTGACCTTTCATAAGTTTGACAAGTAAAGAAGGCATTGCTCATGGTGCTAAATATTAAAATTTAATTTTAAAAAAGAAAATACAAAGATAAATAATTTTAGCATATTACTTTAGGAAATTTTTATACTATTTTAGCAAATGTTTCCATTTTAGAATTAACATTTTGCATTTCAAAAAATGCACATTCAAAAAGGAGGTGTTTTTATGATTAAATCTCTAATTGAGCATTATATTTCTTTATCAGTTTTGCCAGTGACATGTGTAACTGAAAAAAGAACGTCTCTTGTCTGTGAATAACACAGTACTAAGCAGACAGCAGTCATATAATACTTTTGTTTGTATTACCTAAAACTAGAGATTGAAAAAAAGTAAGGCAAAGTTTGGAAGTAATTTTCCTAGAGAGCTATTTCAATTAAAAAAATATAGAGGTAGCCCTTACATATGAGAAGGTTGGAGATCCAGTTAGAAGGGACTTGGCTTTGAACTGAGTAGCCACAATCTGGATTTCTCCCAACAGCACAATTGTTAATATTTTTATGCCATTTTCAAATAACTTACTTTATTGTGAAAAAACCAAAACCATATAAATGACCAGTTTTTTGTCTTTTTGTTAAATAATGAAAATAAAATATCGGTAGTTTTAAAATGTGAGACATACCATGAACAGTATTGCAAGAAGTTTCTGGTGATATTCCTTAAGAACTTGAAATATTAAGTTTTTGGATATTGTTTCTTGTAAAAGTTTGAAAGAGAATACAGGCTCAGAAAATATACTTAATATAGACACAAGAAATAAACCTGCAAGAGCAAATTCCAAACCGTTAACGGTGGTCACCTTTGGTGAAAAGAGGGGGTTTGATGGGAGAGGGAGAAGGGATAGAGACAAAGGGGCCACTTTTGTTTTTTACTCTGTATTCTTCTGGCTTGCTTGAATTTGTACCATTGAGAATGTTGTTGTGTTATTTTAAAGAGGATAACTAAAATGTGATTTTAAAATAAAGTTAACTGCAAAGTGTTCGGAAGTGATGGCCATTTCAGAGAATAGCAGAACTGTAAAAGTGCTTGAAAATAATGCACATTTAAATCTGGGAGAAAATGAGCTATTGTAGGACTTCTCATTTTTTGATGAAATTCATGCAATCAAATGTCATGTGGATTACTTGTACCAATATTCCATGACCAACTGATTCAAGGTACAGATATAGGTGCATTTAAACAATCATCCATGGAACCCTTGGAACTCAGATTTTGCATTCACGTTCTGTCTGGAAACAAAGCTGCCAGGTCTAAAAAAGTTTTGTACCAGTGAACAAGTAAGTAGAATTCTGCTTTTCAGGAATAAGGGTCCGTTTTGTTTCCCCTCTCTATCCCACAGAGTGCTAAAAGTTCAAGATCAGAAGCAGTTGCCAGATAACAAAAGAAATAAGTAATTTGTAGCAGGTGGTTCTAATTGTGCCCATCAAACCTGTCAGTCAATTGTGCAGAGGAGTAGAAAATCAATTAGCAACTACAAGCTTGGGTACTGGTGAGTGACAGGAGTGTCCTAACTCAAACAGGAAATCAGTAATGGAAGGAAATGATTACCAAGGTTGCTAGTGGACACTCCTGGATCTGAGAAGAGTTTCCACCTACTGCCCAACCTTCGAAGACGAAAGATGCTATTGAAAAATATTTGGATGGTTTACTCTTAAACCTGTACTGTCACTCAAAGAGCAGGGCAGTACGGATCCTTTTTTCTTATCTGGTGGGGTCTGAATTAATAAAAATGAAGAATTTCCTCAACTCTCGATTCCTGTGTTAGAGTCACTGCTGTGGCTGTAGCTATGTTTGCAGGATAGTGTACGTGTATGTTCGTTGGGGGGTGAAAATGGTTACTGCGCTTGGCTGCTAACCATAATGTTGGCGGTTCAAGTCCATCCAGAGGCACCTTGGAAGAAAGGCCTGGCGATGTACTTCTGAAAAAGCAGCCACTGAAAACTCTATGGAGTCCAGTTTTACTCTGACACACGTGGGGTTGCCATGAGTTGGAGGTGATTCAACAGGAACTGGTTTTAGCAACACGTTAACTGTTGGCACCACCCCGGGACTCCTGGCTGTCGAATACAGTTTATCAGAGAAGACATTTCAAGTATTCATAACGTACTCTTGTATACAGTTTGGGGGAAAATGAAACATAGTTTTATTTCGGGGGGAAATAAAACACTTTCCATCATTTGTATGAGGTCCCTAAGGGGTCTTAGAATATGAAGCATTTTAGCGCTAACAGATTTCTGCCTCACCTTGGGTCACTTTGGCTTTATGGGCTATCAAAAATGTTACCTTGAGTTTATTCATTTATTGTGTTATTCAGTCTTCTTTGCTTGTTTCATGTGTTTCTGTTCTATCGCTTCAGTTGTGTTAACTATACATAGCACCTGGACAATTACACCATGCCTTTTTCCTTTTGTACAGTACGTCTGTGTTTAATATGGCACCTCTCACAAAAACAGGTACTCGATAAATAATTTTCTAATGAGCTCTTGACTATTAATTTTTGTGTGGTCAGATAACATCTGCAAGGTAGTTAACACAGTGCCAGGTATGTAACAGGCACTCGAAATTAAACAACAAAAATAGAAAGAATAAAACATAAGAAATAAGTGAAATGATTAGGCTTATTTTCTTCAGTGAAAAATGTAATTAAATTATAATTAACAAGAAAGCACAGCTTTTTTGGTCAGGCTCTTGAATGAAGTTCAATTTTGACTCACTGCCTGGAGGACTCCCAACCTAAGACGCTCTTGAAGTCATTTCAGCAGGTTACCAGGTGGAGGAGATAAAAGCTTTCTTCTGCCCGATGGTTTTATCCAGGAAGGAGACAGGTAGAACTAAAAACAATTCTGAAATCTAGCAAAAGTAGTACTATATCTTGGAGGAAGTGTCTCCTGGGCATAAAATACTTCTTAGGGAATTTATTCTGTCAAATGCTGTCTAATCCATTCATCCATTCCTGTGTGTGTGTGTGTGTGTGTGTGTGTTTACCTGCACTTGCCTGCATGCACATACATGCATGTGTGTGCATTCCTGGGGACTGTGTGGAGGAAAAGGACAGGAAAGAAGACAGGAAGATAAGAGTGTAAGAGGAAGAAGGAAATGGTTGTGACTTCGAATGTTGCCTTCCTATGTGGGGAGACCAGAGAAAACACACAGAAATTCCTCCCTCTACAGATTAGACTTACATGTGAAGGGTCTTTAGATAAAACTACAGCACTAGTTACCCTGTTTCCTGGCATTCAGTGGATATTTTTAAAGGCAATGGCCTAGGCAAAAAAACAAATGTTCTGTCCTGCTTCCGTTGTCACATAGAGGAACCAGTCTCCAGCCTTCACTGTCCTCCTGGCATTGATAGTAACATTGAGGTCACATCCGTGGCTGGTATTTTTATCCCCTGTTACACATCTGTAGCAGGCTGGGAATTGACTGGAGCGTAAAAAGCACACAGTTTCTCTCTTAATGTCAGGAAGACACCTGTGCACAGAGAAAGTCTACATCTAAATAAAAATAAACCTACGAAGCAATGAGGAAGCATTTGAAACCCTCTACAAAAAACGAAAAAACCAAACAAAAACCTAACAAATAAAAACTTCACACACATTTTGTTAAAAAAATAATCGTTAAATAATAAATTTCTTTTCTATTATAAGCGGTTAGAAGGTAAAACCTAATACAAGTGACTATATTGGCAATGTTAGATAATTAATAAATCTTTATGGTATGTAAAAAGTAATCTTAAATTATAGTATATGTTACACGAAATCAGTTTAGTAATAACATTGCATGATTTCAATTCAACTCAATAAATAATTTAATACTATAATGTATGACGAGCTTTTGATTTTGACAGGTTACTCGTTGTAGCTAGATTTTATCATTCTAAGAGCCCTCATGTCAAAGCATGACAGTCGCGGTTCTGTTAGAAAATTATTTTACCTGTTTGTAATGGTTACAAGTGCAGGAGGACAGTAGTAACCACTGGATGCATGGTCAAAACTTCGGAGGACTGTGTCGATTTTGTAACAGAACCCACTGTGTCTCTCCCATCCCTTAAAAAAGAAAAAGGAAATTAAGGAGATAAATCTGATTTAGTTATATGGCAAAATAACTTTTTTTGTGTATTCTCATTTACCACCGAAATAACTTTCTTCTCCGACCCACTCAAACTCCTTGAATTTTTGTCTTGGTATCTTTATTTTATCTGGTGATGATATTAGCTACAGTCACTGTTACATTTAAAACATTTTACAAATGATTCCATAGAAGAATCCTGACCAAAATACAGAATTTCAAATTCTCATGGGTTGTAGACTTTCTAGAGTCATGGAGGGTGGATGAACCCCTGAAACTATTGCCCTGAGATAATCTTTAAGCCTTAAACCAAAAATATCCCCTGAAGCCATCTTAAAACCAAACAATAATTTAGCTTAACTAGTAAAAAAGATCTGTTTTGAGCATCATACTCTTTTAAGAACTACCTATACGGGATCAAATTGACAATAGCAACTCAAAAGATTAGACAGGAACCTTAGGGGGCAGGGAGTTTATGCTAATGAGAGAGGAACAACTCAGACAAGGAGGGTGAGCATGGTTGCACAACTTGAAGAATATAATCAGTGTCACTAAATTGTACATGTAGAAACTGTCGAATTAGTGTATATTCTCAACAGCAGCAATAAAATTTAGAGGAAAAAAGCAAATGAACACACATACACACACAGTCTTCAGACTTATGGAATTTCATACAAATAGTCCCTACAGGAGGTAGAAACTAAAAACGTTGGCTCTGAAGTCAGAATGCTTCACCACCATGTGCCCTTAGTCAATCCCTCAGCATCTTAGTTTTTCTTATCCGTAAAAAAGGGGTAATAGTATCCATGGAGTTGTTCTGAGAGTCAAAGGGAGACAATGCAGGAAGAGACCTTAGAACAGGGCCAGGGTCTAGGTAAGTGTGCAGTTACTCTTACCTATTATGATTATGGAAACCCTGGTGGCATAGTGGTTAAGACTTTTGCTGCTAACCAAAAGGCCAGCAGTTTGAATCCACCAGACACTCCTTGGAAACCCTATGGGGCAGTTCTAATCCACTCCAGGATGAGTTTGGGTTTCTTTCTTTTTTATAATTATGAAAAAGTCCTGGTGGCACAGTGGTTAAGCACTCAGCTACTAACCAAAAGAAAGGTTGGTAGCTTTAACCCACCAGCCACTCTGTAGGAGAAATATGTGGCAGTCTGCTTCTGTAAAGGTTACAGCCTTGGAAACCCTATGGGACAGTTGTACTCTGTCCTATAGGCTCATTATGAGTTGGAATCAACTCGATGGCAATTTTTTTTTTCATGATTATGAGTCATTTGAGTAAAGAGGACATGTACATCTACGTAACATTGCATTTTTTCGTATGAGTTGGAATTGACTCAATGTCAACAGGTTGTTCCCCACCCCCATTGATTACCTCATGTTATCTCACTGAGATTTGTTGCGATTAGGGATTTAGATACCCTCACACACTAGTGGACGGGCCTAGAGCCCAATTCTGGTGCAATCCAAGACGGTCTTGGCTGGATTATAATGCTTCCAGATAGAGAAGAGCCAAAATATACACACAATGCATTGCTTAACATCTACAATACTTCCGTGAAGTAGGACATTATGTGAGTTGGACATAGTGCGAACACCATATTAGATACAGGCAGTCCAATCCCCAAAAGCCTATTATATTAAAACCTTATGGGAGCCCACCAGACAAAGCCTGAGAGCTGTATCCCCCGGCAGCCAGATCTGTAGTTTGTGCACGTGGGGCAGTGCGGGTGCGGGGAGCCCGGCTGAAGGTGGAGGCCCGCCTGCAGCTGCACTATTGGTGTGGCCTCTTCCAAATGTTGTGCAGCCGTAGCCAGGAGCCAGAGCCGGGGAGCACTCCGGCCGGACACCCGCCCGAGGCAGGAGTGGAGGGGCTGCGGCAGGCCCTGCCCTGCGCTGGAGCGAACTCCGGGGAAGGAGGAGAAGGCGGAGGGGGAGGCGCTGCAGGGATTGGGGTGCTCCCTGGATCCCCGCTGCTCATTCACTCTGGGCGTTTGGGGTTTCTAAAGTCATGAGCGGCAAATAATAAGCAAAAGGAGACCTGCTTTCCCTTTAAAAGAAAAATAGATTCTTCTGAGACCACGGACATGTATGTGGTCGGAGTTGCCAGAAAGGACACTATGCGGCACATGACTGTTGTATTTTGTTGTAAAGATTTTTCCTAAACTAACTGCCTGGGCTTTTGGCGAGAAAGAAAGCAAGACTTGGCCCTTGGACAAAAATGCAGAACAGCAGCTCCGTGGTCAGCTCTGGGACCTATGAACGGTGGCTCTATAATCATACAGGCACAGGCCTCAGGCACTCATTAATCTTCCATATTTCAGCTGAGTTATTTTAGCTCTTTTTCTTCCCGTATCACAAGATCACATCACTTATATCTATCTATTGTTACTTATTCACCAGTTTTAAAATATCCCACCCTTTGTGACATGCCAATACTTACCAGCTTTTGATCAGATACAAAATGATTTATAGTATATTACTTGGAAAAGGTCTTAATTAAATTAAAAGAAATAAAGAAAAGCTTATTTTAGAAATCAGCTATTTCAGTTCAAAACATATATTACTAAATGTGGTGTGGGTCATAGGCTCTCCTGCACCCAGCCAACCAGTGTCACCTGCTCTGAACTCATCCGTTTCACTTCTACCTGCAACCTTCTCTGCCAGAAGTAACTGACAGCTCCAGGCAGAGCCTTGTGAGGACCAGCCTGTATTAGGGTCAAGGAAGTGAGACTGCTTTTGTACTTGGAAGCATAGGCTGAGGAAGGCTGACAAATTGACCTTTCTGACAAAACATTTCCTCTTCATAGGTAGTTTTTAGGTCAGAGACTCTTTAGCAATATATATACGAACGGATAAAAAATAAATAAATCGTACCCTAGTAATAACCAGAAAAACTAAGACTCTTTACTCTAAGCCTTTGTCCACTCAATGAAAATAAAAAGAGCAATTGATTATACTGGTTAATATCCTTTGTACACTAGATGCCATTTCATTTTTAAATGAAATTATGATAATGACAATTCTGAGCAATTTTTCATATTGTCCAATCCTAAACAAGGGACTTAGAGGAAAAAAAAATACTTTTCCTTTAAAGTTATCAAGACTGAGATTATAAATTGACTTTGCATGTGCAGACTGTTTAGAGAATTGCATTGAAGCAAATCGCTGAAAGAACTGGTAAAAACCATATTCATAGATGGATGCGTATTGAAACTAACGGGAATTTTACCATAACGCTGGAGAACCATCTCTGGGCTTACAATCTTTAAACACTGGTAATGCTGTTCTGAAAGGGAACCAGTAACCAAAAGTTTGTACAGAACAGCAACCAACATCTCTGATGAGAAAGAGATTAGATAGGTGATCAGCTAGAACTCATTCAGGAATTGCAGTCATGAGATGAACTATTTGGTGACCAGTCAGTGATGGAATGGGTATTGTCCAGCTGTAGAGTGTGAAGAATTGTTCATGTTTACGCATTGACTAATGAATACAATGCAGTTTCTGGAACATAAATAATTTGGTTAGAAGAGAAAATATTTAATACAGAATTGCATAAATTTGTGAGGACACTGGTGGTTTCTAGGTTTTTGCTTTACTACAGAATATTGAATATATTTCAGGAAATTTAAAACAGATGATCTTCTACCTTTTAAGTTTAAATGTAACATATCAAAGATTTTTTATTACTTAAAAACAAACAAATAAAAAAAACTCCGTTGCCGTCAAGTCAATTCCAACTCATATTGACCCTATAGGACAGAGTAGAACTGCCCCATAGGGTTTCCAAGGAGCAGCTGGTGGATTCCAACTGCCGACCTTTTGGTTAGCGGCATTACAATCCTTAAAATATTAAGCTTAAATAATCTTTTATTATCCATTTCCCAGTTAGTAAATATATTGCAAAAAATGAATTCCTCTCTGTTATTGTATCCTATTTAAATATTTAAGTCTAATTAAAGTGAAAAGGAAGGCAAGACTCTTGGTGCAGAAATTCACTCTCTGACCCAAAGGAATGCACGACTTTTTACTCAGACATCCAACTTCAAAATTATGAAAACCATGTGTGAGACAGGACATCATGTGACCGTCATTGTTTGTACAGATGGTACAACAAGATAATTTACATTTTTTTTTTAATCTCAAAAGAAACATAGTTTTAGGTCAAAATGGCTGGTAAGAAAATGACCTATAAAAGTAGCTTTCCCAGAGCTGTAAATCCTTCATATGCCTCTAAACTGATAATTGCTGGTTTGTTAAAAGTAACCCACAGAAAAAAAGGAGGAAGGAAGGAGGGAGGAAAGAAGGGAGGGAGGGAAGAAGGCGGAGAAGGAAGGAAGGAGCAAAGGGAGGAAGAAAGGAAGAAAAAGAGAAGGAGAGAAGAAAGAAAAAGGAAGGAGGAAAGAGAAGGAAGACAGAGAAAGAAGAGGGAAGGAAAAAGACAGAGGGGAAAAAAGAGGGAGGGCAGGAGGGAGAAAGATTCACCTTAAAGTGATGGTGGATAAATGATTCTAGTTACGAAAAGTTCCTGTAGATAAATTGCAAGGTTAAAAGCACTTACCTCTTGACAGCCTGATTCGGTATCAGAAAGGACATGGCCTGCTTTTTTACAAATGTAAAAAAGTGTTTCTTCACAATTTTTAACTTTCCAGTGTCCCTCCTAAAAGGAAAATTGTTACAAGATGAATGAATACACTCCATTACTGATGCCATTGGCAATACCAATTACTATAAGTAAAAGTACGAATAATATTATGTGTTTTTCAAAAGGTTAAACACAGAATTACTAAATGACCCAGCAATTTCACTCCTAGGTATGTACCCAAGAGAAATGGAAACACATGTCCACACAGAAACTATGTTTATAGCAGCATCATTCATAATAGCCAAAAGTTGAAAAGAACCCAAATATCCATGAAGGGATGAATGGATAAATGGTTGATTTATGGCACATGCATACAATGGCATATTACTGAGCCATAAAAAGGAATAAAGTACTGACACATGCTACAACCTGGACGGACCTCTAAAACATTAGGCCAAATGAAAGAAGCCAGACACAAAAGGCCACATGTTGTATGATTCCTTTAGCTAAAATATCCAGAGTAGGCACACCTATAGAAACAGAAAGTAGATTAGTGGTTGCCAGAGGATTGGGGGTGGGGTGGGCAGTAATTACTCAATGGGCACAGGGTATTCTCCTGGGGTGAAGAAAAAGTTTTGAAATTTGAGAAAAGTGGTGGTTACACAACACTGTGAATGCACAAATTGCCACCAGTTTGAACACTCTGAAACAGCTAATTGTATGCTATGTGAATTTCACCTTAATAAAAAAACAAATAAATAAATAAGTGTTTCAGAATGGGATAATATCTGAGGACCCTGCAATATCATAGGAAAGGGCTGACACTCTCTCTGAGTGAAAGGTTTTTCACTCTCTTGCCAGTGCCAAAGTATAGATAATTCCAAGGTATGCAATTCCGGATTGGGTGGGCAGGAGGGGAGGAACCGGTTTTTCTTGATAATCTGCCACGGGCTAGGCTTAATGTCAGGTGATTTTCATATATTTTCTCAACGTTCCTAAGAGGTTGGCATTGTTGTTGTTAGTTGCTGACAAGTTGACTGCAGAGTAGAACTGTGCTCCATAAGGTTTTGAAGGCTTTCGGAAGCAGATTGCCAGGCTTTTCTTCCAACCTCCTCTTTGTATGACAGGCAAACATCTTAATGTCTTCTCCTGGTTCTACTGAAGGCTGCTTTTGGAGCCTTCATTAATAATGAGATGCAGTAACTGTAACAGCTAACAGATTACAATTTTATTCTTCTAAAGGATTTCTAATTTTAACACAAATCAGAACCTTAGCCTAAAACCACACAATTCAAAGTTAGGCCGTATCTCAGGCATCCAGGGTTTTAAAGGAATACGGAGCCCTTCCATCACCCTCAGAAGCATACTATCTGGAGGCTGATGCCTTAATCTGTAAGAGAAGCCCTGCACCCTTCTCTCATGGGGTCTCCCAGCAAACCAGCCAGTTTATAGGATAGTTGGATAGATGAATGAATGAATAAATGAAATCGTTTCCTTGGCTCTCACATTCAAATTTCCATGTCAACTATGATTAGGTAACTTATTTATTATAATCGTTATATTCGAATTAAGTTCTACTTAATGGAAATAAATGTTCATTTCTAAGCATCTACTAGTTAAGGTGTTACTGAGTTGCCACAAAAGAGACCACAACACATATCCCACTTAAAATAGCATTGTCTGGCACATTCGATAAAATTAATACCTTTCCTTGGTGGCGTAGTGGTTAAGTGCTGTGGCTGCTAACCAAAAGGTCAGCAGTTCGAATCCACCAGGTGCTCCTTGGAAACTCTATGGAGCAATTCTACTCTATCCTATAGGGTCACTATGAGTCGGAATCAACTCAACGGCAACGGGTTTAGTTTTTGGTTTTCCTTACTCTCTTAAAAGTAATGTCGTCCAAATGTTGACTCCTGTTTTATAAATGTGCTAAATCGGATACCCATGTCCGTCAAATAAAAAGGGAGAATATCCATAGGAAATTAAGATCATCTTAATTATATTAAAACCAATAAAGAATTAAATACTAAAGAATAAACTATGGTGCATTTCAGCTGGTCTTTACCCAAGATGGAGTCGCTGGGTGCTGCAAATGGTTAAGTACCTGGCTATTAACTGAAAGGTTGGTGGTTCAAATCTACCCAGAAGAGCCTTAGAAGAAAGCCTTGGTGATCTACTTCCAAAAGCTCAGACACTGAAAACCCTGTGGAGCACAGTTCTACTCTGACACACATGGGGTCACTATGAGTCAGAACAACCCAAGGGCAAACTTGTAGACCCATGGCAGACATCTAGAGAGGTCATTCTTTCTCCCTCCTCAAATATGACTCCGATACACTGCCTTAGCATTTAGATTTGAAGTGGCATATGTCCATGCCAGCCTTAAAAAATAAAACAACAAAATGTGTTATAAAATAACTGCTTAGAGACTTTTGATGTCTGGTTGACACAATTACTTGGTAAGTTACTTAAGTAACATTTAATAAACCACTCCTTGGGGGAACCCGATATGGGATCCTGGTGGTTAGAAAAAGGCCCTCTACCAAACACCAATAGCCTCCTAATCTCAGCGAGTTTATTACAGTTCAGAAGCTCTATGGTCAAGGAAACTAAGTCTGTTTAAAACATACAATAAACCCTTTACATCTCTTTGGATTTAAGTAGCTCTGTATAGTCAGATGTTTTAGATAAATAAGTGACTTAAACAGAGGGATAATGGTAATGTTAAGGCCACATTCATGTGAAGAAATGAATGAGGTTTTCCATTGATTCACCATTTTCAAAGAGGTTATGCACACTGTTGAAATCTTTTTGTGTTAATCAGACTTGTTTTCCAAACCTCACTTCTTCCCCTCATCTCCACCTTGGTCGGTAATGGCACTACCATCCACCCAGATGCTCAAGCCAAAATCTACCTCTCTCTCACCTGCCAGATCTAATTTAGCAGCAAGTCTTGTCCTCCAAAGGATCCTTGAATCTGCCGAAGTCTCTCCATCTTCGTGACCCTAATTCAACTTCTGGACTAGCCACCAAACTGGTTTCTCTACTTCCATATTATCCCTCCCCAATCCACTCTCTATGTAGCAGCCACAGATACTTTCTTCTTTCTTTTACTTTTTCAGTTACTTTCTAAAATGTAAATCAGATCATACAATCCATCTCCTCAAAGCCCTTTGTTGTTAGCTGTCATGGAGTCAGCCCCCAACTCACGGTGACCCTTGCACATTGAGATCCGTAGAGTTTTCATTGGATGATTTTCAAAAGTAGATCGTCAGGCCTTTTTTTCCTAGTCTGTTTTAGTCTGGAAGCTCCACTGAAACATGTTCAGCCTCATAGCAACAGACAAGCCTCCACTGACAGACAAGTGGCAGCTGAGCACGAAGTGCATTGGCCAGGAATGGAAGGTGAGAATTCCATCACTGAACCACCAACATCTCATTAAATCCCTTAAGTGGTTCACACACCAAGGCTGGAAACCCTGGTGGCATAGTGGTTAAGAGCTACGGCTTCTAATCAAGAGGTCGGCAGTTCAAATCCACCAGGCACTTCTCGGAAACTCAGTGAGGCAGTTCTACTCTGTCACTAGGAGTCCTAATTGGCTCAAGGCATTTTTTTTTTTTTTAATACCAAGGCAGGTAAGCCTGGCGTTTTTGCATTCCTTCTGCCCCACCTCCTACCAAACCTCACCGTTCATACCCTCAGGCCACAATGGCCTCCTTTTTGATTAACAAGTACAGCAGGCCTTTGGGCGTGGCACTTGCTGCCCCTCTGCCTGGAATGTTCTTCCCCCTACTCTTCAGGAGGTTGGATCCTTCTCATTCTTTTAAGTCCCAGCTTAAATGTCACCCCTTCAGAGAGACTTCCGTGACTGTCCTGTCTAAAGTAGCTGCCCCATCACTATCATGTCAACTATTTCCCCAAGCAATCATTTCACAACTATATTTGTCATGTTTTTTCTTTGTTCTGTGTGCACTCGTTCACTGCCTAGCATGGAAGCCCCATCAGGAGCAGAGACTGTGCCTGTCTTGGTCCCTGCCCGCAACCCACGTCCCTGGCACAGGTGGCCCTCAATACCAGCCCAGCGAAATGAGCATTGAATGAATGAATGAACTTACCGGGTGCTCTGCTGAGACACATAGCTGGCTTCTATTTGGAAAAATTTGGGGCTCATGTGTGTGCCAATTAGTAAAGGTGACTGAGGAGCCATTAGACCATTCAAAGGACACTGGAATTTTACTGCTGCTCAAACCAATCCATGTTTCTGATGCATTTTCTGTAAGAGATAAATGTAAATTACTTTCAGGAATCCTATTATCTGCAAACGGGGTGATGCACTAGAACTATTACCACTTTGAGTGTGATCTCCTTATTTTTCATGTGATGAAACCTGCTTAAGTCTTGGTTTAAAATACCTGTTCAAGCCTTCCCCCCCACCCCCCCCATAATATTCCGATCTGTGTGATACAGGCCTTGTAAGCGAGGCAGGGTAGCACCTGAAGTTAAAGCAAGGACAAAGCTTAAGGAAGACAGATCCCTGGGACTCTAATTAGTTCCTGTTATTGTATGTAAAGCAGATCTGAATAGTCTGGCTTTGCTTCTGCCTAGGGAAAGGAAAAACAGGAAGGTCCATTGGGCTAGGAAAAGTACATTAAAAAAAAAAAGGTCTTAATGATAGTCTAGCTTTAAGATACATTTTTTTTTCTTTGTCTTTTTTCCCTCAGGGGGAAGAAGAGCAAAAGCTCTTAGAAGCATTGAAATGGGAGCAATAGGATTACTAGAAAAGTAAATCAAGCTTGACAGCCTACCCATACCCACTGCCATCGAGTCAGTTCTGACTCATAGCGACCCTATAGGACAGAGTAGAATGACAACCTAGGTAGAATGAAAAGATTCTAGGTGGCTGAGAGGGACTTTAAAGCCTCCTGGTCGAGACAGGGATGAGCCCTGGTAGCATAGTAGTTAAGCGCTCAGCTGCTAACTGAAAGGTCAGCAATTCAAACCCTCCAGCTCTTCCACGGGAGAAAGCTGTGACAGTCTGCTCCGGTAAAGATTTACAGCCTTGGGGACCTTATGGGGGCAGTTCTACTCTGTCCTACAGGGTCACTAAGAGTTGAAATGAACTGGATTTCAGTGGGTTTTGGGGTTGAGAAAGAGGTACCCACAGGATTCTTTTAATCCCAGATGCAAAGGGTGACGAAAAATTACAGAGAAGGATTTTTGTTGTCACTCCAAACTAAAGCCTAACATTGGAAAGTTATCAGAGTACCATTTGGGGATTTTTTTCATTTTAAAAAATTTGCTCTAAGTCAGTGATTTCTATTTTTCAGCAGAATTCTGTGTTAAATACATAAACAAGTAGGAGCAGAGGTATCCTCATGGGCTAAAGCCGGGTGAAGGCCCAGGAGCTTGGAACTTCTGAACACTAGACACAGCTTGAAAAACCACTGCACCAAATAAATTATTCATTTTCACTGGTTAAAGTTATTTAAATTCAACAATTTGCCATAACCGTATGTGGCAGTTCTACATTTGCCTAAGGAGTTCCCTTTAGTGCTTGGATTACATGACAGCACACTATTGCTATCTAGTGGCCATAAATCTAAATTACAGGTCCAAGTTTTTTATTATAGGTTTCAGAAAATGATCCTTTGCCCCTTTTTAAAAAGCATTAAAAACCGTCTACTATATCCGGAATATATGAAGATGTTAAAAAGTTTCTAAACATGTATTTTGTAAAAATCCAATGAATTTTCACTCCTGGAAAATATTTAGAAACTTCAGGCATCTATGCCATAATCACTTTTAAATAGCTTAAATTTCTTTTCAATTGCACTAATAAAAAGAGTTACTACATTATATTTCACGCTTCTTAAATTAAAGGAAGTTGACGCTCACCATTTCCAAGGAGGGTTACAAGAAACTCCACCTCTGCTAGCGAAGCTACGCTTGTCAATGCGCCATTATCAGACTGACAAGAATGCAAAGCCTCATTCCAGGTCTTCTCTTTTTTCTGTAGTTTGTAGCAATTACGATGGTAGGGATTCCAGCCAGGCTCACAGCGTGTAGCATAATATTTCCAAACATCCTTTTCTCCTTAAACCAACAAAACAATGCCATTTTTCACAATTATTTTAGCATTACTTGTTACCCTTAATGATAAATTGCTATCAATATATGGTTACTTGAAAAATTCGAAACACAGAAACATAACGCAATGACATAAAAAAAAAAACAAAACACAGAAACATAACGCAATGACATAGAGATCATAAAATTCTAGATCTTCAGAGTTGAGAAGGATCTAATCTAATCTCAATGGTTCATTTTCAAGATGGGATAGCTGAGGTCCACAGAGGTAAAGAGACTTGCCAGAAGTCATACAACCGAAGTGGAGAGTCAGGACTAGATATAAACTTTAATAGTTAAAGTTGTCCATTTTCGGGACCATTTTAAACTAAAAAAAAAAAGAAAAAGAATATTAAGGAAGGCAATTCATATGGTATTCCAAAGATTTTATATATAGTATGTGGGAGAGCATTACGGATTAAATTGTGTCCCCCAAAATATGTGCTGGAATTCTAACCCTTATACCTTCGAACGTAATCCTGTTTGGGAATAGGATTTTCTTTATGTTAATTAGATTCTAACAGAGTAGGGTGGGTTCTAAATCGAATCTCTCCTGAGCAATTTAGACACAGAGACATGCACATGGAGAAAGACAGGCGCCATGCTAAGATTGCCAAGGAACACTTGAGGCTACTGAAAAGGAAGGAATCAACACAGCTGAGACCCTGATTTGGACTTTGAGCCTCCAGAACTGTGAAAAAATAGACTTCTGTTAATGCCACACACTTGCGGTACTTCTGTTACAGCCCAAACCCATTCTAAACTCATTATTGTCAAGTCGATTCCAACTCATGGCAACCCTATAAAATAGAGTAGAACTGACCCATATGGTTTCCTAGGCTGTAATCTTTGTGGAATCAGACAGCCACATCTTTCTCCCATGGAGCAGCTGGTGGATTTGAACTGCTAACCTTTTGGTTAGCCTCCCAGCATTTAACCATTGCACCACCAGGGCTCCTTTATGTTACCGCAGCACTAGGTAATTAAGATAAACCAAAAACCAAATCTGCTGCCGTTGAGTTGATTCCGACTCATAGCGACCCTATACGACATAGTAGAACTGCCCCACAGGGTTTCCGAAGAGCGCCTGGTGGATTCAAACTGCTGACCTTTTGGTTAGTAGCCATAGCTTTCGCCATTTATGACAGAGGTGTAGGTATTTATGCTCTGCTAAAAAAAAGCCTGAAACCTTGGTCACTTCCTTTACAGGAAGGATGACACACAGGACTCATCTTGAGTGCCAGTCTGACAGCCTGGTGGTGTCCCTCTGGGTTGGGCATTGCTGGACTAGAGGAAAATAATTCCATCATGCTTTGAACACTGTAGGGGAAGGTGGTGGTGTGCATGACACATTTTGGTTCTCCTCCGGGAGCTTGTCCCTGACCTGATAATAGCATTTTTACTTTATTTCACTAAACCACAGCTCGATGCCTCCCTTAACCACTAGTTTGGTTAGATACAACTTCACTGCTTTTGGGAATGAGGACAGATTCTTTTAAATTGCTTCTAGGACTCAGATAGCAACTACAATCACAGAGAATGTTAGAACGTTAAGATATCATCTACTTCAGTGGTTTTACAACCTAAAAAAGAAGTCATGGAACCCTTTTTAAAAATGGAATATTTTATATGTCACTGTAAAGGTAAGATAAAAGAGGGACCACTCTGATTGAAGGAAGAACAGGCCAAGCAAGGAACTCAGGAATCCTGGGAACACAGTTTGAAAACACTGGACCAAAAGAATCTGTTGAACTTGAAGCAACAAGATATAATCCAGGTAAGTTTAGTTTAACATTTCTAGTCTTGGAAACCCTGGTGGTGTAGTGGTTAAGAGCTACAGCAACTAACCAAAAGGCCAGCAGTTTGAATCCACCAGGCGCTCCTTGGAAACTCTATGCGGGCAGTTCCACTCTGTCCTATAGAGTCGCTATGAGTCGACTTGAGTCGCTACGAGTTGGAATTGACTTGACGGCAATGGGTCGGGTTAGCCTTTTGACCTCAGTTAGTACGTCAGAAGAATAACTAAAACAGAAGTAAAGAAGGGTGGTAGGAGGGAGTGTAGGAAGAGGTAAGGAAACAAAGAAAAAAAAAAAAAGAAGAAACAAAGGAGGAAGATGAAAGAAGGAAGAGAGAGAGAGAAGGATAATAACTGCCTGTAGCGATTTCAGCAAATCCTTGAAATAAATAATAGCTACATAAAAAAATAACAAGATCCTTTTTTTTTTTTTTCCTGCATATTCTACAATACCCCCAAGCTTGGCTATTTGAAGGAAAAAGAAAGCTAAAACCTAATTGTAAGGAGCAATATTTAAAAACGATAATTTAGCTTAATATTTTAAATCTAAAGTGGTTTCTAATGATGCTTCTTTTAAAAATGCTCTGTTTTTATCTCTACTTTCTGAGCTATGGCATTAATTCCCACAGAAACTAGAAAAAAGCAATAGACCTTACGTAACAGAAATAATTGGACTTCAGGTACTAGATTGTAATTAGGTATTAAGTCTTAATTACATCTGAAAGTTTTGTATGTTATGGGGAGGAGGGGTGTCACTAATAAGAGATATGGGGTATGGTAGAAACTCAATGAAGTAAAGAATTTTTAAAATTATTTTCTGATGCATTTAATTTCTAGGGGAACCATAAATCAAACTCAAAACTAGAATAGAAAAGGAAGTGTATGTTGTTAAAATGCAGAATGACTAAGAATGCAAATTAAAAATAAAAAAGAGTGAATAAAATGTTTTATGGAAACCCTGGTGATGTAGTAGTTAAGTGCTCTGGCTGCTAACCAAAAGGTTGGCAGTTCAAATCCACCAGGCACTCCTTGAAAACCCTGTGGGCAGTTCTCTGTCCTATAGGGTCCTTATCAGTCAGAATCCACTTGATGGCAACAGGCTTGGCTGTCGAGTCAGCCCCTGACTTGTGACAACCCTATGCGCAACAGAAGGAAACATTGCTTGGTCCTGCGCCATCTCCATGATCGATTGTAGATTAGTTTTTAGTAAAAACCTAATTGTATTTTCTTAATTCATGGTACCTTTGGAAACCCAAAAAAACCAAGCCCAGTGCTGTCAAGTCAATCCTGACTCATAGCGACCCTACAGGACAGAGCAGAACTGCCCCACAGAGCTACCGAGGAGCACCTCACGGATTCGAATTGCCAACCCTTTGGGTAGCAGCTGTAGCACTTAACCACTACACCACCAGGGTTTCTGGTACCTTTGGAATAACAGATATTATCCAGCTATGTGTTTTTATTCATAGAAATACAAACCAGCCTTAGCTAAGTTTAAATGATTAATTATTAGCAAGAAAAAAATTTGAATATGTTCAGAGGGCAATTAAGCAATGCATAAGAACAACTTATAAACACTTACCAACTACTTCGTGATCAGTGTGGTTTAAATATTTTTTACATACATAAGGCAAGGCAGACTCACAATCCCGACTCTTCCAGGCATTTGGCATGAATGAGTTAAATGTCCCACAGTGATATTCAACAAATGGCTCAAAGTTTATGTCTGAAAATACAATGCGCATGTTTCTTTTTAACAACAGATGCAAATATCATTAGTGTAATACACGTATATTGAAATGTAGTTTTAATAGCAAAAGGGCGGCCCTTCTCTTTGCCATATGTAGTAAATTCTATAAGACGTTATTTTATCTATACTTTCACAGTCAAAGTCCTGGAATGAGAATTCCATGATTTCTCAAAGATCACAAAAGAGCTGGTTTTATCGTTTTAAGTAGAGAAGTACTTTGCAACATGTTGCTATTTTTAAAACAACTGACTGGAATCGTGACTCTGACCCAAATCTTCCTGCCACCCTGGCTAACTAGCTTACATCTTGGCTTCCATTTTCTTGTCTAGAAAAGCTTGCCTCATAGGAATTCAGTGGGGCTTAAAAAATGCTTATAAGGCACTTTCAGAATAACGTGTATATACATGGGAAATGCTCCTATTGAAGGCTGCAGTATGATGCTACATATCACAGGTTAAAAATTGTTCAGGGTACCTGGACTCCAGTTCAGATAACTGAGCGGTGTTCCATCTGACCACTGCCAGCCTGCATCTTCATCCAGCTGATTCAGACCTATCCACACTGCCACTGCTTCACCGCTTAAATGCTCTGAATAGAATTACAGATTTAAAAAAAAAAAAAAAAAAGTTACATTTCTTTCTTGTTTTCTTATTCTGGGAACATAGAGTCATAAATTAATCCCAGTCAATGACAGGAAAGTTTAGGTGTTACCATCTCAGGCCCTGGTGTTTCAGAGTAACAAAGCAAGTGCCACTGTCTTGAGAAACACAGCCTTCTCCTGAAAGGCTCACCGGCAGCAGTTCTTTCATTGTGAAGCGCTTAATCCAAGCATCCAGAGATGGTGGCTTTCAATGGCCATCAATCTACAAGGACTCAAGGTTACAAATTTGAGGCAACCTTATTGTGTGAACTCACGGACTTAAGAGTTTTAGAGGGTAGGGAAGGAAGTGTCGAGGTATATGAAGCAGAGAAGGGAAGGGGCGGTCCAGTGTTGAGTTCTAGTAGAAGCTTTCTCACCAAAAGGAACATAATTCAAAGGATTGGAGTACCCAGAAGGATCTGTTGCAGGTTGGGAAAAGAAGTGAAACAAACAACACTAAGGGAGAGGATTTAATATGAAGGCCATGCTCAGTGCAAATGAGAGGCTATTTCTTTATCATCATTGGAGAGGAGAAGGTTTTATAGCAGGCTGACTCTGTAGTCTCTGCTCCTAGCCACTGCACCACAGCTCTCCATGTTTGGATTCTTTACCGTTTTTGCTATAGGTACAATGTATGTTCACGTGCACTGACACACTGGTGCAGAAAAATATGATTATTGAAATGGTAGAGTTATGGGGTATTTTTCTTTTTGTGTACCTGAATTTTAAAATTTTTTCTAGAATAAATGTACTGCTTGTACAATTGAGTCCCTGGGTGGTGCAAACAGTTAATGTGCTCTACTGTTAACTGAAAGGTTGGTGGCTTGAGTTCACTCAGAGGCATCTCAGAAGAAAGGCCTGGCATCTACTTCCAAAAAAATCAGTCACTGAAAACCCTATGGAACACAGTTCTACTCTGACACACATGTCAGTTTGTCATACTGTGGGGGCTTGTGTATTGTTGCTATGATGCTGGAAGCTATACCACCGGTATTCAGATACCAGCAGGGTCATCCATGGGGGACAGGTTTCAGCTGAGCTTCCAGACTAAGTAAGACTAGGAAGAAGGACTTGGCAGTCTACTTCTGAAAAGCCTTAGCCAGTGAAAACCTTATGAATAGCAGCAGAACATTGTCTGATATAGTGCTGGAAGATGAGCCCCCCAAGTTGGAAGGCTCTCAAAGGATGACTGGGGAAGAGCTGCCTCCTCAAGGTAGAGTGGACCTTAATGACGTGGATGGACTAAAGCTTTCGGGACCTTCATTTGCTGATGTGGCACTACGCAAAATGAGAAGAAACAGCTGCAAACATTCATTAATAATCAGAACCTGGAATGTACGAAGTATGAATCTAGGAAAATTGGAAATCATCAGAAAATGAAATGGAATGCATAAACATCAATATCCTAGGCATTAGTGAGCTGAAATGGACTGGAATTGGCCATTTTGAATCGGACAATCATATAGTCTACTGTGCTGGGAATGACAACTTGAAGAGGAATGGTGTTGCATTCATTGTCAAAAAGAACCTTTCAAGAACTATCCTGAAGTACAACGCTGTCAGTGATAGGATAATACCCATATGCCTACAAGGAAGACTGGTTAATACAACTATTATTCAAATTTACGCACCAACCACTAGGGCCAAAGATGAAGAAATAGAAGATTTTTATCAGCTGCTGCAGTCAGAAATTGATCGAACATGCAATCAAGATGCATTGATAATTACCGGTGATTGGAATGTGAAAGTTGGAAATAAAGAAGAAGGATCAGTAGTTGGAAAACATGGCCTTGGTGATAGAAACAATGCCAGAGATTGAATGATAGAATTTTGCAAGACCAACAATGTCTTCATTGCAAATACCTTATTTCACCAACATAAACGGTGACTATACACATGGGCCTTGCCAGATGGAACACACAGAAATTAAACTGACTACATGTGTGGAAAGAGATGATGGAAAAGCTCAATATCATCAGTCAGAACAAGGCCAGGGGCCGACTGTGGAACAGACCATCAATTGCTCATATGCAAGTTCAAGCTGAAACTGAAGAAAATCAGAGCAAGTCCACAAAAGCCAAAATATAACCTTGAGTATATCCCACCTGAATTTAGAGACCAACTCAAGAATAGATTTGACTCATTGAACACTAGTGACCGAAGACCAGATGAGTTGTGGAATGACATCAAGGACATCATCCATGAAGAAAACAAGAGGTCTTTGAAAAGACAGGAAAGAAAGAAAAGACCAAGATGGATGTCAGAGGCGACTCTGAAGCTTGCTTTCAAACGTTGAGCAGCTAAAGCAAAAAGAGGAATTGATGAAGCAAAAGAACTGAGTAGAAGATTTCAAAGGGCCTCTCGAGAAGACAATTATAATGACATGTGCAAGGAGCTGGAGATGGAAAACCAAAAGGGAAGAACACGCTCGGTGTTTCTCAAGCTGAAAGAACTGAAGAAAAATTCAGTCCTCGAGTTGCAGTAGTGAAGGATTCCATGGGGTACATATTAAATGACACAGGAAGCATCAAAAGAAGATGGAAGGAATACACAGAGTCATTATACCAAAAAGAATTAGTCGATATTCAACCATTTCAAGAGGTGGCATATGATCAGGAACCGATGGTACTGAAGGAAGAAGTCCAAGCTGCTCTGAAGGCATTGGCAAAAAACAAGGCTCCAGGAATTGATGGAATATCAATTGAGATGTTTCAACAAACAGATGCAGCACTGGAGGTGCTCACTTGTCTATGCCAAGAAATATGGAAGACAGCTTCCTGGCCCACTGACTGGAAGAGATCCATATTTATGCCTATTCCCAAGAAAGGTGATCCAACTGAATGTGGAAATTATAGAACAATATCATTAATATCACACACAAGCAAAATTTTGCTGAAGATCATTCAAAAACGGCTGCAGCAGTATATCAAAAGGGAACTGCCAGAAATTAGGGCCGGTTTCAGAAAAGGACGTGGAACCAGGGATATCATTGCTGATGTCAGATGGATCCTGGCTGAAAGCAGAGAATACCAGAAGGATGTTTTCCTGTGTTTTATTGATTATGCAAAGGCATTTGACTGTGTGGATCATAACAAACTATGGATAACACTGCGAAGAATGGGAATTCCAGAGCACTTAATTGTGCTCATGACGAACCTTTACATAGATCAAGAGGCAGTTGTTTGGACAGAACAAGGGGATACTGATTGGTTTAACGTCAGGAAAGGTGTGCGTCAGGGTTGTATTCTTTCACCATACCTATTTAATCTGTATGCTGAACAAATAATCCGAGAAGCTGGACTATATGAAGAAGAATGGGGCATCCGGATTGGAGGAAGACTCATTAACAACCTGCGTTACACAGATGACACAACCTTGCTTGCTGAAAGTGAAGAGGACTTGAAGCACTTGCTAATGAAGATCAAAGACCAGAGCCTTCAGTATGGATTGCACCTCAACATAAAGAAAACAAAAATCCTCACAAGTGGGCCAATGAGCAACATCATGATAAACGGAGAAAAGACTGAAGTTGCCAAGGATTTCATTTTACTTGGATCCACAATCAGCAGCCATGGAAGCAGCAGTCAAGAAATCAAAAGACGCATTGCATTGGGCAAATGTGCTGAAAAGGACCACTTCAAAGTGTTGAAAAGCAAAGGTGTCACCCTGAGGACTAAGGTGCGCCTGACCCAGGCAATGGTGTTTTCAATCACATCATATGCATGTGAAAGTTGGACAATGAATAAAGAAGACTGAAGAAGAGTTGACGCCTTTGAATTGTGGTGCTGGTGAAGAATATTGAATATACCATGGACTGCCAAAGGAATGAACAAATCTCTTTTGGAAGAAGTGCGGCCAGAATGCTCCTTAGAGGCAAGGATGGCGAGACTGCATCTTACATACTTTGGACAGTTAACGTTCACCGGTCATCTTCTTATCGGAGTAAAATTTACATTTTAAGCTGGTAGAAAAAGCAATTAGCAGGACACCTTAGGCTATTCTCTTCTTAAAAACAAAAAGAAAATTACCTATCTCAGAACAGGATTTCTTCTTCATGAGTAGAGTTCTGTTTTCCTAAACAATCCCCAAAGTCTAATTACAGAATTGAAGTATTTAAATCAAAGTGTCTGACATGTCTTAGTTTTTAAAAAGCATGATGTACGTTTGAGGAATAAGTCCAAGCCTGTATTAGAAATCCTAGCAGTTAAGATAGATCATTTTAATTCATAAATGGTGTACAAAATTTTAAATAAAAGCCATTACAGGGTAACAGTAATTTTGGAAATTGGTGCTTTCCCGCAATGTGACTCACTCAAATCAGTGTCAGTGATAATTTCCCACTTTTGAATGATGGTGGGGAAAGGGCCCACATGCACTGTTCGTGTACTTGTTACAGTCCTTCCAGAAGGCACTAAAATGTGCTTAAAAAGCCTTAAAATGGGCTTTGTTCCATCCAGTGAATCCACGTCTACAAGCTTATAGAGAAATAACTGGGAAACAATGCACAAAGATATGGGCAGTGATGGTTTATAGTAGCAAAAAAAAAAAAAAAAAAAAAATTACAGTAAAAATTAAAATAAAAACCTAATTAATTGTAGGAGATTGTTGTTGTGAGTTGCTGTCAAGTCACTTCTGACCACAGCAACCCTGTGTGCAGAGTAGAACTGCTCCATAGGGTTTTTAAGGCTATGATCTTTTAGGAGATCACCAGGCCTGTCTTCTGAGGTACCTCTGGGTGTGTTTGAACTGCCAACCTTCTGGCCAGTAGTTGGGCATTTAACCGTTTGCTCCACCCAGGAGCTCCAGTAGGAGGTTAGATAAATTTATTATTACCAACTTACAATACTACGTAACCATTAAAAATGATGATGTAGATCTATATTTATAGACATAGACAAGTGTTCATTATATGCACTCACATGGAATAAACAGATTACTAAATTCTATGCATCGTTTGCTCCTTAGAAGCAAGGATGGTGAGATTGCACATTACATACTTTGGACATGTTGTCAGGAGGGATCAGTCCCTGGAGAAGGACATCATGCTTGGTAAAGTAGAGGGTCAGCGGAAAAGAGGAAGACCCTCAACGAAGTGGACTGACATGGTGGCTGCAACAATGAGCTCAGGCATAACAGCGATTTTAAGGATGGCAGAGGACCGGGCAGTGTTTCGTTCTGCTGTCCATAGGGTCGCTATGAGTCAGAACCGACTCGACGGCACCTAACAACAGCAACAACAATGCATAGTTTTGTGAAATAGCTAACAAAACATGCTGAGTGCTTGTTATGTGTGCCAGGCACTTTTCTAAGACTTCACCTGACTGTATTTTTATCTCCATTTTACAGAAGAGAAAGTTGAGGCTCAGAAAGCTTAACTACTTGCCTAGGTAAACTTGTAGTTTACCTAGAAATAGGATTCAAATCCAGGCACTGTGGCTCTGTAGCTCCTGCTTTCACTACAGTGCAGCAGCTGCCTCATGTTTTTGTTTAATTCCATTTCATTATAGATACTATGTATACACCCCCGTGCATTTACATGATTATACAGAAGGCATGGTCATCTCTGGATTAGAGAATTATGGGAGATTTTGCTTTTGTTTTTCTTTCTGTGTACCTGAATTCTTAAAATTATTCTAGAATAAACATGTACTACTTGTGCAATAAAATGTGAAAAAAAATACTGTCAGTAATTTTTAATGAAAGTGACTAAATTTGTGACACTGTTACAAGTTTTCCAAAAAATTGTAAAGCTGTTTTAGGTGCCATCGAGTTGATTCCAATTAATAGTGACCCATTGTGACAGAGCAGAACTGTCCCATAGGGTTTTCTAGGCTGTAACCTTCATGGAAGCAGATCGCCAGGTCTTTTCTCCTGAAGAGCTACTGGGTGGGTTCGAACCGCCAACCTTTCAGTTAGCAGCCAAGCACTTAACCTTTGCATCCGCCACCAGGGCTCCCTTAAAAAGCTGTTTACATAAAAAAACATAAAAAATATATTTAATCTTTTAAAGAAAGGGGAGTGTTTAGGTGACAGGTGAAACACTAGCCATAGATTATTAGTACGATTCTTGTGACGTCTTACTGTCTCATAGTGTTAAATAACATGCGTCTGTTTTTGCTTTTCCAATTAAATTTTAAATACTTTGGCACCCACCAGTAGGCCTACTATGTACCTGCACACAGTAAATGATAGGTAAGATTTTTGTTTAATGCATGAATTAATAAACCAATTATTTATTAACAGAAATTGAATGGCTAAGGCCTCCAGAAAAGCGAGAATTAGTACTTCAGTTTAGAAGCCTCCCTAATCCATTTGCTCGACCTGCAAGTTCTCCTGGGTCCCTTGCTGCGGCTTCAAGTTCCTCTATCCAAAGAGGAGAAAATAAAGATGTGTGGAATTTACATTAACTTTAAACCCGTTAACCCGTTGTCGCTGACTTGATTCTGACTCATAGTAACCCTATAGAACGAGTAGAACTGGCCCATAGAGTTTCCAAGGAGTGCCTGGTAGATTCAAACTGCCGACCTTTTGGTTAGCAGCATGGTTCTTATCCACTACGCCACCAGGGTTTCCACATTAACTTTACTCAAAGAATTTGGACCTTGTCCTTGGTTCCAGACAGATAACCTCTAAAACCTTGGAATTTCTTCCAGATGGGGAAATGAGGCATTGGATGAGTCCTCCAGACCACATCTGAGAGTTTATGCTAATAAGATGACTCAGGTCAGGGTTGGCCAGTCCAGAAAGACCATATTAGCTGACTTCAGGAGAGGTGAGCTGATTCAATCAATTATGCCTAAGTAATAAGTCCCCCCAAAATGCTTTGGACATGCAAGCTCCAGGGGCTTCCTGGTTGGTAAGAGACATCGATGCCCAGGGAAGGTACCATATCCCTTTCTGAGGCACTGAAGCTCTGCATTGGAAATTCTCCCAGACCTCGTTCTACGTGTCTCTTCATTTGTACGCTTTTTGCTGTTATAAAGTTGTGATTGTAAGATAAAACTTTTTGTGAGTTTTGTGAGTCATTCTAGCAAATTGTGGAGCCTGAGGGTGTAATGGGAGGCACCAAGTCTGAAGCTAGGGGGCTAGGGACTCCAGATCTTATGGCTGGTATCCTGAATGGGTAGTGGATAAATCCCAAATTTGTAGCCAACATATCAAAGTGAGGATAACGTGGGAACTCGCAAGCTCGTGGCTGGTGTCTGAGGTCTTGGGCTGATGTGCCAGTCTGGAGGACTGTGCCCTTTAGCTTGTGAGGTCTGACCTAGCTCCAGGTGGTAAAGGTCAGGGGAGAAAGTGCTGAATGTGCAGCTGGAGCCAAAACGGAAGTGGAACCAAGGGGAACAAAATTGGTAACAAATTGATTTGCATTGATCAGCACAGCCTGGTGTCCACGAAGTGAAGATGTTTATATTTTCCACAGGTATGGGGTTCATGTTATAATTCTGGGTGTGATTTTGAACCATACTAAGAAAAGAAAGGTGTCTTTTAAAGGACTTTTTTTTTTTTGTTTTAAGAATATATTCTTGCATACATCAACATAATTGTTAACAACACTCATTTTAATTGTATTAAAATCAATGTGCGTCATTTGCCTACTTACTCCTTATGAAATTTTCTTCAGTCTCATCCTCAATACTTAGTAAAGCACCTCCTTGCAGCTGGCATGAAGAATGTGCCTCACTCCAAGAGAGAGATGAAAACAGGTTGAATTGGTAGCAAATGTGTGAATGGAGGTCCTTCTTCCAGACAGCATCACAGCCTACCTCTGCAGAAGCTGGAAACAAAGTCCATTAAAAACTTTCACTACAGTCTTATTGTATCATCACAGTAACATTTTTAAGGCAAATTTGATCGGAACAACCCTAACTTGCAACCCCTAGAATTTCAGTGCCTCATCTAGTCTTGATTAAGTCTTTATGATGAAGTTTTCATTGTTGCTCTGTTGACACCTACGGTTAAACTCTTCCAAGATTTACTAAAGAAATTCAAGAAAGTATCAATAAAGAAGCTGTAATCTTTTATGGGAAAATAACAGAAACCAATCTTTTAAGAGAAGGAAATGGAAGCAAAGTATTTGTAAAAATAACATCTGAGGTCTGTAAAGGACAGTCATTTAGAACTTTATACTTAACACTGTGTGAATGCTTATTTGAGACATGACTGGTTGTAGACGTTTAGAAAGGCTTTTTTCCAATTACCAAAATGCTAGATGGAATAACAGGGATACAGTAGAAATATGAGTCTATAATGAACACAAGTTTTCAAATAAACACTGTGAACAGTGTTTAGGAAAGAAAGTTCTCTCAGCCAGTGGAAGAGAAGTAAAATCCACTTCTAAGTCAATGGCCAAGGATCACATAGTATGATTAAAAGTAAATTTAATAAAGCCTGAAAGGCACATCTGAAATGTGAAGTTTATTGAAATAACAGAAAATGAAGACCGAGGTTGGGTACTTTTGCTAAAATGTCAATCAAAACCCTAGGTGAACTAAGCAGCCACAATAATTACCTAAAATCAAACTCAGGCAAAGAATTTCAGGAGACAGAAAATGTAAACCATACTATAGCATGAGTATAATTAATGCATAAGCAACCTGCTAAAACCTGGAACAGCCTTTCCCAAAATGTGATCCACAGCGTATTACATTTTTAAGATGCTCCTCAAGAAAATCTGGGACATATTACATACTTTAGCCCCCTGTGAGAAATTCACAATGCACGTTAACATATTAAAGGCTCTAAGACGTCCTGCATAAAGAAACATGCTTTTTTTTTTAAATTTTATTTATTTTGTTGTTGTTGAGAATATACACAGCAAAACATACACCAACTGAACAGTTTCTACATGTACTATTTAGTGACATTGATTACAATTCTTTGAGTTGTGCAACCATTCTCATCCTCCTTTGCTGAGTTGTTTCTCCCTCATTAACATAAACTCACTGCCCCCTAAGGTTTCCATCTAATCTTCCAAGTTGCTGTTGCCAATTTGATCCCATAGATAGTTCTTAAAAGAGTGTAATGCTCAAGGCAGACATTTTTTCACTAGTTAAGCTAACCCATTGTTTGGTTTTAAAAAGACTTCAGGGGATATTTTTGGCTTAAGTTTTAAAGATGATCTCAGGGCAATAGTTTCAGGGGAACATGCTTGATTTTACTTCAATATTTCAAGCGTATTGGACAATGAAATCTTTTGTTTTCTTTTTCTCATAATACTAAGTCACACAGTTCCTGTAGCAAATGTGGACAGTTTGTTTTCATGTCTAGTTATAATGTGCTTTCCCCAGAATGGAATTAACCAGAAGTTGTTCACCTTCATGCAAATCAAGGTTGTCCATACAGTTTACTGATTGATACATGCATTTATAGACGGAGTCCATACTGAGGGAGGGCAGAAGACAAGACCAAGAAAAAATGTGAAGGCACGAAACAGAAAGAAAGGGGAAAGAGAGGAGGGAATTTTCAGTAAACTAATAAAAAAAAAAAAAAAATTTTTTTTTTTTTACACCTTACCCTGGTGGCTGAAATTGCCAATTGAGATTCAATCCTTAGAGGTTGGCTTCAGTTAAAAAGCTAGGCCATCGCTGAGATGAAACTCACTAAGCAGATCAGACATCAACACGCTAAGCATTATCAGTCCAGCCATGTTCACCCAGCGTGACAGCTGAGACCATGAAAGGGAACATTTGGAAAAGAATCATCTAGGTGGCCTGTAAAAAAATGCAGATTCCCGGTTCTCAGGCTCAGAGATTCTGGATCATTAGGTCTGGGGTGGGGTTCAGGAACATGCATTATAACTATATTCCTGATTACAATGCAGATGGCCCATGAAACAGAAGCTGGAAAACACTGGCTTAAAGGAAAAAAATTTAAAGCACTTCCCAGGGAGGGTGGGTCTGAGGTAGCCCTTGGTTACTAGAAGACAGTAAAATGTCAGGAGGAGAGTCCTGGGAAGAGAAAAGGGTCAATCTTGGGAATGGGCTACTGAGTTCTCACCCCCTGCCATGGGGGAAGATTTGACATTAAGTCCTAAGTATAAGCCATTTATGGAAACCCTGTTGGCGTAGTGGTTAAGTGCCTCGGCTGTTAACCAAGAGGTCGACAGTTCAAATCCACCAGGAGCTCCTTGGAAACTCTATAGGGCAGTGCTACTCTGTCCTATAGGGTAGCTATGAGTCAGAATCGACTCGACGGCAGTGGGTTTGGTTTTGGGTTTATAAGCCATCTACATGATAAGAAAAGGTCTGGAGGACACTGCAGTTGATCCAATTCCCATTTGCCAAGAGTTGGTCCTGCCCTTTCAATAGGACATAGATTGCCCTACGTGAATACAGGTTTTTGTTTTTGTAGCAACCTGCCTGAATTAGGTACATTAAACAGTTAAACTTAAGGTGAGAGGCTTGATGGTGATTCTGTCCGTGCTGTGAATTACAGAGCCCAGTTTATGTTCATAGATTTCCCTTGGTTTTGGATTCTCTATGTCAATTCTTCTCCTTAGAAGCAAGGATGGCAAGACTATGTCTCACATACTTTGGACATGTTGTCAGGAGGGATCAGTCCCTGGAGAAGGACATCATGCTTGGTAAATTAGAGGATCAGCAGAAAAGAGGAAGACCCTCAATGAGATGGATTGACACAGTGGCTGCAACAATGGACTTAAGCATAGCAACGATTATGAAGATGGCACAGGACCAGGCAGTGTTTTCATTCTGTTGAATATAGGGTCGTGAGTCGATAGCACCTAACAACAACAACACCATGTCAATTCTTAAGGTTAGTCAAAAGTGAACCTCCAATCAAATGTTAGCGATGGTTCCTGTATTCTCCTAACAAGTAAGTTCATTTGTCATTGTAATGGGATTTAGTCCTTTAGTAGTTTTCTGGAGCTCTGTTTCAATGGAGGAACCCAGCCACCTGCCTTCTGTGTGTCTGCACCCAAAATGTGAGCACTGCTAAGAAAAGTCATTCCAATCTAGCATACCATCAATTCATTATCAACCATCCCAAATGATTTCTGGAAATGCTACTAGTTTTCCCTAGTAAGCTTGTTTTCCCAGCAGTCATGATGCCCATTTCACGCCTTTGCTATTGTCTATACCTCCCAGTCCTTCCTCCTCTTCAGAAAGTCACAGCCCCCAGACTAGTTTCTTCTTCATTGTCTCCCATGACCTAATCCATCAACCTTCTTGCACTTGGACTATCAGTTTCCTCTTGCCTCCTATGGAGAAGTTGTTTTTCATCTATAAGAAGCCAGTCTGTCAACTACTGTGGCGATATAATATCTAGGCCATCTTTGAATCCATCTGGAAATGGTCTAGCAGAGAGAAGTTGAAAATGCAGGAAAGCAAAGGCAACTGGTGGCGTATATATGGTCTCAGAGCTGTGATGCCCTGCTTTCGTCCTTTCCTTTCCAGATACTGATCCTGAGAGCAGTAAAAACTCCTTCATGCCCATCTCAGAGACTCAGAGACTTTTTCCACCTGGCACAGGCTCCTATCCTGACCTGGGTCTGAGAACTTATTTATTTTTAGCTTGTTTGCTTCTTCATATGTAATCTCTCTTTCTAAGCTACTGAAAGTACAAAATTGAAGGTTGCGTCTCAGGTACATTTAATTATTCTTGAAAACATCTAATATAAGGAACTAGAATCATATTAACAAATTTCTTTGCATCTTTGGTTGTTTTTATATTATCTCTTCTCTAACTAAATTATGAGCTTCTTGAGGAAAGCAATTGTGTCATATATATCTTTCAATCTCCTATTATTTGATGAAAAATTACTGAAATCTTTTGTGTGTTGTTATAATTTGGTATTGTTTTATCTCCTAAATGACACTTCTGTTTTAATGAACTGAGGTATATCCATGTCAACACTGACGATAATAGGTTATGACTGAGATCTAGCCATTCCTCCTTTTCTATTAATGTGGTTTGTTTTCTTCTCCCAAGGATACAGCTTTGCGGTTGTCCCAGGTGTACTGTTTCTCACCACCTCTTTAAGTGGTTTAAATCTTTTTTAAAAAATGCATTCTTATACTGTCAGAGCAGCTATTGAACTCCAAGCTGCAATATTCCTATTTTTCTCTTGATTTGGTCTTTCACATACTCAGCAAGTAGCTATTGAATGTCTGCTCCCTGCAAAGTGCTGTGCGACTAAATCTCATGTAAAAGGGATGCCACACCAAGTCAGGATCTTTTTATATATACTCTAGGTGCTTACATGCTCCTTGGAAGCCCCAGTCCAAACTTCATGTGATTGCTTGTTGATTGTTTCTACCAGGAATGTGTCAAGAAAGTAGGTACCATGTTCTATCCTGTTCACTGCTATTCTCCAAGCTTGCCTACCAACATTTAAAGGTTATTGGGTATAGGAGAACAAGCTACCAAAAGAAGCTGAGAAATGATAGCCACAATGGAAAGGAAATACTAGTATATGTGGGCTCCAGAAGCCCAAGAAAGAGATACAGTCAATTGTTTTACATGTTGCTGAATCTTTGAGTAAGTTTAGGACTGAGCAATGTGATGGGATCTAGTCCTCTAGTAGTTTTGTGGAGCTCTGTTTCAATGGAGGAACCCGGTCACCTGCCTTCTGTGTGTCTGCACCCAACATGTGTGCACTGCTGAGAAATGTCATTCCAATCTAGCATACCATCAATTCATTATCAACCATCCCAAATGACTTCTGGAAATGCTACTAGTTTTCCCTAGTAAGCCTGTTTTCCCAGCAGTCATGATGCTCATTTCACACCTTTGCTATGGTGCATACCTCCCACTCCTTTCCCCTCTTCAGAAAGTCACTGCCCCCAGACTAGTTTCTTCTTCATTTTCTCCCACGACCTAATCCATCAACCTTCTTGCACTTGGATTATCAGCTCCCTCCTTTCTCCTATGGAGAAACTGTTTTTCATCTATAAGAAGCCAGTCTGTCAACCTATGATTTGGATCCTACTTCCTTCTTTGAGACCACATAAACGCCACCAGTTGCCTTTGTTTTCCTGCATTTTCAACTTCTCTGTGCTAGAACGTTTCCAGATGCATTCAAAGGTGGCCTAGATATTACACCGCCACAGTAGTCAAAATAGCCTGGTACTGGTACAACAACAGATACAGAGACCAATGGAAGAGAATTGAGAATCCAGACATAAATCCATCCACATATGATATTTGACAAAGGCCCAAAGTCTGTTAAATGGGGAAACGACAGTCTCTAACAAATGATGCTGGCATAACTGGCTAGCCATCTGCAAAAAAAAAAAGAAAGAAACAAGACCCATACCTCACACCATGCACAAAAACTAACACAAAATGGATCAAAGACCTAAATCTAAAACGATAAAGATCACGGAAGAAAAAATAGGGACAATGCTAGGAGCCCTAATACATGGCATAAACAGTATACAAAACATTACTAACAATGCACAAACACCAGAAGAGAAACTAGATAACTGGGAGCTCCTACAAATCAAACACCTATGCCCATCCAAAGGTTTCACCTACAGACTGGGAAAAAGTTTTTGGCTATGACAAATCTGATCAGCATCTGAGCTCTGAAATCTCTGTGATACTGCAAAAAATCAACAACAAAAAGACAACCCAATTAAAAAAATGGGCAAAGGATATGAACAAGCACTTCACCAAAGAAGACATTCGGGCGGTAACAGATACATGAGGAAATGCTCACAATCATTAACCATTAAAAACACCCAAACCCATTGCCGTCGAGCATTAATCCAAAAAAACACAAAACAACAAATGTTGGAGAGGCTGTGGAGAGACTGGAACACTTACACATTGCTGGTGGGAATGTAAAATGGTACAACCACTTTGGAAAATGATTTGGTGCTTCTTTAAAAAGCGAGAAATAGAACTACTATTTCCTGGTGCCGTCGAGTCGATTCTGACTTATAGCGACCCTATAGGACAGAGTAGAACTGCCCCATAGAGTTTCCAAGGGGCATCTGGTGGATTCGAGCTGCCGACCCTTTGGTTAGCAGCAGTAGTACTTAACCACTACGCCACCAGGGTTTCCAGAACCACCATACGATCCAGCAATTCCACTCCTTGGAATATATCTGAGAGAAATAAAAGCCCTCACACGAACAGATATATGCACACCCATGTTCACTGCAGCACGGTTTACAATAGCAAAAAGACGGAAGCAACCAAGGTGCCCATCAATGGATGAATGGATAAATAAATTATGATATATTCACACAATGGAATATTATGCAATGATTAAGAACTACGATGAATCCATGAAACATCTCATAACATGGAGGAACCTGGAAGGCATTATGCTGAGGAAATTAGTTGCAAAAGGACAAATATTGTATGAGACCACTATTATAAGAACTCAAAAAAAGTTTAAACACAGAAGAAAATATTCTTTGATGGTTATGAGAGTGGGGAGGGAGGGAGAGGGGTACTCACTAATTAGATAGTAGACAAGAACTATTTTAGGTAAAGGTAAAGACAACACACAATACAGGGGAAGTCGGCACAGCTGGACTAAATCAAAAGCTAAAAAGTTTCCTGAATACAACCAAACACTTCGAAGGCCAGAGTAGCAGGGACGGGGGTCTGGGGACCATGGTTTCAGGGGACATCTAGGTTAATTGGCATAACAAAATGTATTAAGAAAACGTTCTGCATCCCACTTTGGTGAGCGGCGTCTGGAGTCTTAAACACTAGCAAGCAGCCAACTAAGATGCATCAATTGGTCTCAAAGCACCTGGAGCAAAGGAGAAGGAAGAACACCGAAGGCACAAGGTAAATATGAGCCCAGGAGACAGGGCCACATAAACCAGAGACTACATCAGCCTGAGACCAGAAGAACTGGATGGTGCTTGGCTACCACCGATGACTGCCCTGACAGGGAACACAACAGAGAATCCCTGACAGAGGAGGAGAACAGTGGGATGCAGACCTCAAATTCATGTTAAAAGACCAGACTTAATGGTCTGACTGCGACTGGAGGTACCCCGAAGGTCATGGTCCCTGGGGCCTCTGTTAGGCCAAGACTGGAACCGTTCCCAAAGCCAACTCTTCAGACAAAGATTAGACTGGACTATAAGACAGAAAAAGATACTGGTGAGGAGTGAGCTTCTTGGCTCAAGTAGGCACATGAGACTATGCAGGCAGCTCCTGTCTAGAGGTGAGATGAGAAGGCAGAGGGGGATAGCAGAGGGCTGAATGGACATGGGGAACACAGGGTGGAGAGGAGGAGTGTGCTGTCTCATTACAGGGAGAGCAGCTAGGAGTACATAGCAAGGTGTGTAGAAGTTTTTGTATGAGAGACTTACTTGATTTATAAACTTTCGCTTAAAGCACAATTAAAAAAAAAAAAACAATGGTGGCCTAGAATAGTTCATTTTCAAAAAATAAAAACCAAAAATACTCCTAGTACAGTGGTCTGGGGTGTAGGGATAATTTGCATTTCTAACAAGTTCTCAGGGAATGCTAATGCTGCTGAAAGGGAGACTATGCTTTGGGAACCACTGAGATACAGGATGGAGAGGGTCAGACAGGACAGGGTCCCCATTCCAGGAGGGTAGATTTGCCCTAGGTAAGAGGAGGAACACCTAGAGGAGGAAGAAAGGACAGGTGCAGACCCAGGTAGGCTTGAAGGTTTGGGAGCAGGAAGTTGTCAAAACTTCCCCTCTGATGGACCCTATTTTCTCTGAGGTAGGAATTGAGGTCATCTGAGGACAATCGGGGAGGGGAACGGAGAGCAGGTTTAGAAGTTAGAGAAGAACAGAGGAAGTTTGGTATGGTCATTGCGAGGAGTGAAAGAGGAGTAAGACAAGAGAGAAATAATAGCACTGCTGATCAATGTTAAGGCTCAGGTGAGGTTGGCAAGTATACATTTACATTAGTATCAATTTATTCTGTTATGTCACTCAAGTTACAGATAAAAATTACATCAACTGAATAAGACTTGAGGGCAATAAGATCATTCCAGAGGTTAGTAGCCTAAAAATATCTCAAACTAAGTAAGCTTGACTCTCCAGCCTTGGTTGGCGTAAGTCACTCAACAAGAAGAGACCTAGCATGGCCCAGAACGGCCTGTGAACAAATCCAGAGAGAGTCCTATACATCATTCTTAGTGTCGAAGATCTACAGAGACAGGTGTTTTATCACATTCCTCACTCCTAGTGTGTTTGTGTATGTGTTTACTAGTACTAAATTTAACATTCTGCGCATTAACAACCAACTTTTTTAGAAAGGCAGCAAAATTTTCACATCAAGATACTAAACATTTTCCAAAAAAGAAAGATGAGATATAGATGTATGAACCTTTCCTTCATTCCATTAACTCCTCTCTGTCCTATCCACTTGTCAATCCCATGAAAAGAGTATCAGCTTGTGCAGATTTTAGTCTCTGACATACCACTTTGAGTTATGTTGGCTACCAGGAACCAGAAGTAACAAGAAGGAAGAAAACTGAAACTGTAATTTAGCACTGCACAAATAAACATGCTCTCTGCTGGTTGTGGTAAAGGTCATGACAGCTGGTATCTGGCAGGCTGTCAAGGGGAGGAAGTCTCTGAGCTGTAGGAAGCTGAATAGAGTCTGGGAGCAAAAAGCCCCGAGCACCACTAAACCAAGCCTCTACCAGGGAAACCATAATTGGCTTAAATTGACAGAGGATAGTGACAGGGCTCCTCTCAGAACCTCAAAGCACACTGTCATTAAAAAAAAAAAAAAGTATTAGGGCCATGTAAATACATGTTAATTTTATTGGTATTTGTTCATTTACTAATTTTTAATAGTGACAGCTATTGGACATGGAAGTGGAAAGAGAAGATGGTACAAATAATCTGGTTCAGGAATCCAAGGACTGTAGAGATTACATGCATACATACATACATAGTACGTAATTTCAGATTCACGTTGAAGGCTGCTGATTGGATAGTTATTACATAATGAAATACTTTCATGCTGGTTGGTGAATAGTCTCTGTCCTGAGCTCCTTGAGTGCTCCCTGCTGCCCTAATGTCCCCTGCAGCACTGCCCTTGTCCTCATATTCCAGCAACTACGGGGTTAATGCCAGCTGTGCTTTCCCAGAACCCCCGCCCCCCAAAGACCAACACCAGGATTGGTCAGTACCTCTGACCATATTGGTTGTTAAATGTTTTAATATCACCCCAGTATATATTTTTTAGTATATAGATGTATATTACATAGGATTACCTGCAAATTATGAATTGTTTGTTCAAGGCCTACCTGCATCAGGAGTGCATGGAGCACTTGTCACACACACACATGAGACCCACTGCATCTCTGGGAGAGAGGACAGAATATGGACTATTTACTATCTGCCCAGGTGATTCTAAAACATCACGTCAAGTGTAGTGTGCATCTTCTGGCAAAGAGTAAACCTCTCTGTCTTGTCTTCCATCTAGATGCCAAGCTCTTTGAATGGAGGGTCCTAAAACCTTAAACTCTTGGTGTTCACCACAGTGTTTAGTTTAGTATATGCTGACAGATTGACAATAAAAGGGAGAGATGGCTGATTCAGAAGTGAAATGATAAGCTAGGCTTGATGGTGATGGTGATGAAGATGATAATGACGATGATGATGACTAATACTTGCTGAATGCCTACCATGGGCCAAACACTCTAAGTGCCTTACGTGCATTATCTATTTGAATCTTCCCAATAACTCTAATAAGTACTGTTATTATCCTCATTTTATGGATGAAGTAACTGAGACTCAGAGAGGTAGAGGTACCCTCTGAAGATCTCTCATCATTGGGAGAAAGCAGGACTCCTATCCAGGTCTGTCTGATTTCAAAGCCTGTACTCTTTCTTAACCACTAAGCCATACTGACTCTTAGATTAAAAAATAATTCTACCAAAAAAAAATTCTACAGATAATTTACAAATCAGATTCTTGAGAGTTGCCCTCTTCAATTTGTTTTTGTTTCAAATTTATTTGTTGCATTTTATGTAGATATGGAGAGGTGGGTATGGAAGATGAGATGACTGAAAAAGCTGTACTCTCTGACTCGCAGGAACCAAGGTGAAAGAAATTAAATACAGAAGTATGAGATTAGGCCCAGGATAAGTAAAGCACTAAGGAAGAAGAAGAATAAAGTAGGAGGACTCACACTAGCTGACCTCTGAACCTAGTATACAGCTAAGGTAGTCAAAACAGCCTGGCACTTGTACAACGACAGACACATTGACCAATGGAACAGAATTGAGAGCCCAGATGTAAATTCATTCACCTACAGTCAGCTGATCTTCAACAAAGGCCCAAAGTTCAACAAATGAGGAAAAGACAGTCTTTTTAACAAATGATGCTGGCAAAACTGGATGCCCATCTGCAGAAAAATGAAACAGGACCCATACTTCACACCATACATAAAAACTAATTCAAAATGGATCAAAGACCTAAATGTAAAACCAAAAAACCTAAATTAGATTATAGAAGAAAAAATAGGGTCAAAGCTAGAGGCCCCGATACACAGCATAAACAGGATACAAGCCATGACTAATATTACACAAACATCAGAAGGTAAGCTAGATAACTAGGATCTTCTAAAAATTAAACACTTACATTCATCAAAAGACTTCACCAAAAGAGTAAAAAGACCCCACAGGCTGGGAAAAAATTGTGGCTATGACAAATCTGACAAAAGTCTAATCTCTAAAATCCACAGGAAAATCTAACACCTCTACAACAAAAAGACAAATAATCCAACTAAAAAATGGGCAAAGGATATGAACAGACACTTCACCAAAGAAGACATTCACGTGGCTAACAGACATGTGAGGAAATGCTTGAGATCACTAGCCATTAGAGAAATGTAAATCAAAACTAAAACAAGATACCATCTGTCATGGATTGAATTGTATTCACCCAAAATATCTGTCAGTTTGGCTAGGTCATGTTCCCAGTATTGTATGATTGTCTACCATTTTGTCATCTGATGTGATTTCCCTATGTGTTGTAAATCCTATCACTATGGTGTGATGAGATGGTTTAGTGGCAGTTATGTTGATGAGATCTACAAGATTAGATAGTGTCTTAAGCCAGTCTCTTTTGAGATATAAAAGTGGGAAGCAAGAAAGAGACAGAGGGACCTCATGCCACCAAGAAAGAAGCACAGGAACATAGAGTATCTTTTGGATCCAGGGTCCAGCACAGAGAAGCTCCTAGTCCAGGGGAAGATTGACGAGAAGGACCTTCCTCCAGAGCCGACAGAGAAAGAAAGCCTTCCCCTGGAGCTGATGCCCTGAATTTGGACTTCTAGCCTACTAGACTGTGAGAAAATAAATTTCTCTTTGTTAAATGCATCCACCTGTGGTATTTCTATTATAGAAGCACTAGATGACTAAGACACCATCTCACCCCTACCCAACATTACTGGCATAAATCAAAAAAACAGAAAATAACAAATGTTGGGGAGGCTGCAGGGAGATTGGAACTCTTATGCACTGCTGGTGGGAATGCAAAATGGTACAAATATTTTGGAAAACTATATGATGCTTCCTTAAAAAGCTAGAAATAGAAATGCCATATGATCCAGCAATTCCACTCCTAGGAATGTATCCTAGAGAAAACAGCCGTCACACGAATAGATATATGCACATCCATGTTCACTGTAGAATTATTCACAACAGCAAAAAGATGGAAACAACCTAAGTGGCCATCAACAGATGACTGGATTAACAAACTATGGTGCATACGCACAATGGAGTATTACGCAACCATAAAGAACAATGATGAATCTGAGAAACATCTCACAATGTGGATAAATCTGGAGGGCATTATGCGGACTGAAATAAGTCAATCACAAAAGGACAAATACAGTATGAGACGGCTATTATAAAAACTCATGAAAAGGTTTACACAAAAAGAAACAATCTTTGATGGTTATGAGAGGGGGAAGGGTGGGGAGGGAAAAACACTAAGTAGACAATAGATAAGTGGTAACTTTGGTGACAGGTAAGACAGTATACAATACTTGGGAAGCCAGCATTACTTGATCAAGGCAAGGTCCTGGAAGCTTCAAAGACACATCCAAACTCCTTGAGGGATGGAATTACTGGGCTGAGGGCTGGAGACCATGGTCTCGGAGGACATCTAACTCAATTGGCATACCATAGTTTATAAAGAAGATGCTGTACATTCTACCTTGGTGAGTAGCGTCTGGGGTCTTAAAAGCTTGTGAGTAGCCATCTAAGATACTCTATTGGTCCTACCCTGTCTGGAGCAAGGAAGAATGAAGAAAACCAAAGACACAAGGGAAAGATTAGTCCAAAGGACTAATGGACTACAACTACCACAGCCTCCACCAGACTGAGTCCAGCACAACTAGATGGTGCTTGCCTACTACCACCGACTGCTCTGACAGGAATCACAGACAGAGCTGGAGAAAAATATAGAGCAAAATTCTAACTCACAAAGTGACTGAACTTACTGGTCTGAGAGAGACTGAAGACACTCCTTGAGTATGGCCCCTGGACACCCTTTTAACTCAGTGCTGAAGTCACTCCTGAGGTTCACCCTTCAGCCAAAGTTTAGACAGGCTCATAAAACTAGACTAAATGGGCACACCAACCCAGGGGCAAGGACAAGAAGGCAGGAGAGGTCAGGAAAGCTAGTAGTGGGGAACCCAAGGTCCAGAAGGGGAGTGTGTTGGCATGGCATGGGGTTGGCAACCAATGTCACAAAATAACGTGTATTAATAGTTTAATGAGAAACTAATTTGCTCTGTAAACCTTCATCTAAAGCACAATTAAGAAAAAAGTGATTATGAGCTATGGCAACTCAAATCCACCAGCTGCTCTTTGGAAACCCCATGGGGCAGTTCTACTCTGTCCTATGGGGCCACTATGAGTAGGAATTGACTCAATGGCAAGGGATTTGGGTTTGGTTTTTGTATGTATGTCCCAATACTTAGTGGCCAAACCTTTTAACTAAATAAAAATAAAAACAAAAAGTCAAGATTAAAATAAAAGCACTAAATGGAAAAAAAAAAATTAAAGCTGACCCTGGACTAGAAAATTGAGCCAATAAAAGAAAAAGATTTGAGGGTATATGTAGAAAACGAGTAATAAAGAAAGAGAATCAAGATGACAACCCACTGTGGAGAAATAATCAGGGCAACTATGATTTTGGAAAGATCATGAAGGGGTCAGCTGATGCCTAGACTTGTCAATGAACAAGAGAAACAGTCTGGGGGTGGAGAGTTAAGCCAGCTCATAAGAGAAAGAGGTTGAAAGGATAACTGGATTTTATATATGCATTCAGGTTTGTTTTGAAGTAACCTGCTGGGAAGCTGGGATTAATGAGATCACAGAGTATTATAATTTGATTCCAGTTAAATCATCCTTATGCACTGAGCTTAAGAATGGCTAATTAACATCTTTTGAACCTAACGAAAAAAGGAATATACACTAGAATTGTCTTTCCAAGGCAAAAACAAACACAAAAACAAAATCTGTATTAATGGAGTCAGAGCGCTTATTCAGACTTCAATATATCAATCCTGGGGCTTTTCTTTAGCTACAGGTAACTTCCTCATCATCCTTGATTTCATTCAAGACATATGGAGAAGATTAACTTTATTCTTACTGGGATCTGGGCAGAATCCCCACATCTCATCTTGTTCATAGTGGCTTGTGGTGGCACACCACAGCAAACCATCGGCCCGACCTTCCCGAGTGCACTCATGATGCCATCGCCGGTTATACTGGAATGGAAACATACATGGCATCCCGTGGGCATTCCCTTTAATTGTATACATATCTAGGAGAAAGAAAAGCACCAACTCCAGTAAGTATTATGGTAGCTTCATCTCTGGAAACTGCTGAATAGTTTAATGCATTTTTAAAAGTTTTATAGAAGATACCTCATTTCAACAAATTCTATATGTACAGTTCAGTGACATTGTTTTCATTCTTCAAGTTGTGTAACTGTTCTTATTATCCTTTTCCAAATTATTCCACCGCCGTTAATGTAAAGTCACTGCCTCTAAGCTTCTCATCTAACCTTTGGAGATGCTGTCGTCAATTTGATCCCACAGAGATAAATCATTAAGAGAACACAAAGCTCAAGGTAGACATTTTTATTGACTGAAAACCTACTATGAACAAGGCTTTTATTATTCCAAGGTGAACCCTCTGCCACCTCACTGTTTACTGTACATAAGTGGTAGGTGGAATGCTGGGTTCAAAGGAAGTGCTGATAAATGTTTATATATTTATCTATTTGCACCCTTTTTTACAGTAGTATATGTATTTGTGAATGGTAGAAAAGGAATATTTCATGGTGTGTCCTGAAATCCTGTTGTTTCTAAGCAGCTACATCGCTGAACACCGGGGTGGTGATATGGCAATTGTGGGAAACTGCCTCTGCCAGAAAATGGCAGGAGTTTCCTTAGCTGGCCCTTTCGCACAGGACCTATTTATTTGAGAGTGGTCCTGATCCCGCTCACCACAGAAAGCCCCAGGTAAGTCAAGGGAATTTTTGTTCTTGCTCAAGGTCAAAGATGATCGATTATTATAATACTCTGAGAAAGTAGTTGAAGGTCATCTCTGCATCATCATTGCTCTTCTAGGCTACTGTTCTACTCCCCATCTAGGCTCTGTTCTACACACTGCACCTTGAGTGATTCCTTAAAAATGGATATTTTATCATGTCACTTTCCCATTTCATGAGTACTTTGATTTAAATTATTTGTTTACCTTTATGCAGATATTCACAAATGCCTCCACCACCTGATGTAAAGGAAATCCACTTATGAAGATATTTCCATGAGGCCACAATGGTGTTGTTGTGCTTCACCTGGACCATGTACTGGAGTGGGCCCATGATCATCTTCCTGTTGCAGCGCCACCTCAAGGAGATGTGGGTAGAATCACACTCATATATGTTCAATGGCTGCTCTGGGTTAGATAAGTTCAAACCTAGGCAACCACTACCTCCTATATTAAAGAGGCGCTGCTTTGAAACCCATTTCCACAGCATATTCTTGTTTGGTTGTTTGCAGTTCTCCAGGGTAAGTCCAGATTTGCCTGCTTGAATGCATGTCTTCAGACTCTCACTTTGGATAACAAAAATGCCTTTATCTAAAATAGAAACATAAAAGATATAATATTAAATTTTCATATATAATTAAGTAATGTCATGAGACACCTAAGTTGTGATATCTCACAGCTTCCAGTCATCTCAGACAGCTCTAGAGTTGATAGACAGGGTCCACCTGAAGGGCTTTGTTTGCAAAAACCAAGGAGTGTCTTGGGAAGGATAAATGTACTTATTGCAGCTGATCTAAGGTCATCACGGCCACACGCACAAGGGTAGCCTGTTATTTCACTCAGGTATGGTTCTGATAAAGAAGGAATTCACCACAACTGGACAGAGGGTAGGGTTTAGTAATAATACTCAGGGTAGAAGGGAGGGGTCCTGGGTACCAGAGGTGTGTTGACATTCTGGTTTATTTCAGACAAGTGCCTAAAGTTAGGAATACGTTGGCTCAATCAAGAATTACTGAAAGAAAAATATCATCAAAGTTCCTGTAGGAAACCAAAAGGGTGTAATGGAGTGCTGCTTTGTGTACTGATACAAGATGCGATTCTGGTAAGGAAAAAACATAAAAAAGGAGGTGTTCTTCACATTTGTGAAGTAGAAAGGGGTGGACATTTTGCTGTGGGGATGGACTCTTAGCCGGAGCAGCTGTGTTGGGTGGACCTGGCAGCAGCAGGTGAATGCCCAGAACTCTGGCAGGCCCTGCACCTAGATATGTGAGAAGAGCTACAGCATACTAATGGCACAAAAGACACAGAGGTCATGTGCAAATATGGAGAAACAGGACACTTTAACACATTGTGACATACACCTGAGCCGCTACCTCCAGGAGCCAGAGGAGCGGATTTAAGTGAGATTACCGCGGTAAAGTTGGTAGGGCCTAGCCAAGGAACATGTGTTAACCAACGGCCCCCTTCTTGAGTTTACCTCAAGTTGCCAGGTTGGAAGCCACTTATTATACAGTTACGACTTTGTTCTCTGATAGGCTTTTTCAAGGCAGAAATTATGTCTAGTTTCTTTTGTCTAAGCAAAGAGTGTGCACATCACAGAAGTTCAGTAAATGCTTGATGTTGATTTAACACTATGTCGGCAGCTACCGCTGAGGTCTATGGTTGCCGACTTACCTCAGCTCAGAACGTCTGGTCAGGTCAACGGGCCCTACTTCTTAGTACTCTTTCATCCTCTCATCAGCTAAGCTCCCCTCATACATTTTACTTCCTGTCTAATCTTCAAGTCAGATTTAAAAATCTGAAGGGATATTATCAGGTTTTCTTCATATGGCTGGGGTTTAGGGTGGGTCATGTGATAGTGGCACAGCAGGAATACACAGAGACCTTCCTGAGATTTGGAATAGGGCTGAATGGAACACCTCACACACCAGTGCATGGGAACAACACTTCATTTTGATAAAAGTTCTTTAGGTTTCCCCGAAGTTAATCAGGCTGAGGGAAACTGATTTACAGTAACCAAAATCACTTAAGACTCTGTTAAAAAAGATTGTCAATGTATTAATGAAAGCTATACCTCATTTAATAATTGATAAACTTACTTATAGCTATGTATTTGAGGAGTTGAATTAGTTGTCAGGAAACTGCTTTGATCACCATACATCAGACAAAAAGAAAAGGGAGTGTGGGAGGAAGGGAATGAATGGTTTTAGGGAGACTTCATTTAGATCAGGAAATTTGTTTTCCTAATGAAGGCCATGTCTCTATGGTTATTAGTAATAGTCATTCAAAATCAAATCCACCTCTTGCCGATGCTATGTGGGCTCTGATTAATTAACCTTCTCTCTAACTCTCCTTTTCACCTTTTCATGCCTGGGTAGAATGTTAACCTTAATTTCTGGTGTAACCTACTAATTACTTTCCAGCTAGCCCACAGCTCCATTAATTTTTCATTGAAGGATAATTATTTTACCACAATAGTTCTTTAGTTTAGCTTCTACCTTATATATATATATATATATATATATATATATGTTGAAATACAGCCAGCTCTGCAACTTACTGACTGTACTGCAGACCTTTGGGCTCAGTTTATACATCTAAGGCAGGCAAGTAGACTATCTGGCTAGTGGTTAGGAGCTTTGGAATTGGGCAGTCCCAATCGCCGAGATTGGTTATGTAGCTTTGAGCAAATTGCTTGATCTCTGTGAGTATGAACTGGGGATATGCGTGGTACTAACCTCATAAGAATGTTAAGAGTTTTACATTACATAACCATATGAAGTACATAGCGTAATACTTCAGCATGGCCCTCAAGTTGGTCTGACTCAGGAGGTCCCACGTGTGTCAGAGTAGAACTGTGCCCCACAGGGTTTTCAATGGCTGATTTTTTGGGAAGTAGATGGCCAGGGCTTTCTTCTGAGGTGTCTCTGGGTGGAATTGAACCTTCAACTTTTAATTAGCTGCCGAGCACGTTAACTATTTGCATCACGCACGGATTCCTCGGTATGGGGAGACCTCAGTAAATATGAGTTGTTGTTATTATTATCTCTCTGATTCATGATTTGTAGATCCTGCTCCAGATCTCTTTGAACTCCTATAGGGTGCTAATCTAAGCATTCTCCAAAGACTTCTTTTCTTCCATCGTTGGCACTAATGATCATTTTTACTTTAGCTTCTGCAACACACAGTGGTTGCAGACTGTTTAGTTGTAAACAATCCTGAAACACCATGCTATCACCTTTTTGGGGGAGGAAAAATACTCTCTAACAACCATATAACAAAATGTTTGTCTCATTTGTTCAAATACATGTGCAATTATGAATTAAGAGACTTATCTTCCATATGATTGGCTTGTAAAGTCCCTACTGCTACTTTTTTATAGGAAAGATAAAAATATGTGATGTTGACAAGCAGTATACGGTGGGTGGATGGGTGGTCTGTGAGTAAGTGGACATGGAAATTATATACCACAAAAATTTGGGGTGAATGAATAATATTTTTAAAATTTCCAACTTATTCAGTCTTAAGAGAAAACGAGATAGAATCGGGACTTCTATAGTTGAACCAGTGGTCCTAAAAATACCTTTCCAAAGCAGAAGACATTAAACTTAAACTTAATCCCATGTTGTTTGATTCTGGAGCACTGGGTTTTATGGGTTTATTACATTTCCACGTCAGCTGCCTTTAGAATGCAGCTTTGGAAAAGTTCCTATAAACAGGTAGCTATGGCTTTTTTTTTTTTTATGGCTTACCTATAACAATAAACATTCTACCTCCAAAAAAATATTATGTTATATTAAGTTAAAAAATGACCCAAGCCCATTTTCCCTATTACGTTATAATGGCACCACTAATTTGCATAAATTCACTGAAGAGAAAACAATTGCTTTCAAAGAGTACCAGGATAATTCACAGAGGTATCACTATTCAGACTGTTATCTGGGTTACCTGTAACAAAATGTGATGTGAAAATAAGCCACCAACCCGTAGTGTCTGAAGTCGCCAGATTTCAAAAAGGGGGCAAATCAAATGTGGGAGGAATCAAGATTGATTATATATGTCAAGGACATCAGTTCTGCTTGAACACTGATTAAGTGATTAATGAAGTACTGCCAGAATTACTAAATCTCTTTGCAAGGAAATGTTATTACACTTCCCTTCACAATTATAAGTTTGGGAGGAGGAAAAGGGTTGATTTACTATAAGTAACTTATAAACTAATTTCCTTTTTTTTTTTTTCAGATAAAATCCACGGGAGGCTGGGGTCATATTTCCTAGTTCTGAGTTCTTCTTAGGAGGAGTTCCTGTCGGGCTCACCCTTCACCCCTACAGGATAACATGTACTTTTCTAAGGAGTAGGAGAAGAATGTTTTCTTGGTCAACTGTTGAACTAAAGCGTAGGGTAGTCCTTTCACGATTGCATGTGGAATGTTACTTTCTTTATTCATTCATTCGCTCATTCAACAATCATTCTTTGGGGCCAGCTCTGTGCTAGGTACTGTGCAAGGGTACTGGAGACAGAGAGAAATTATTTACCTAAATATCTGGCCCCAGAAACTAGATCTATTAGTCCTGGAATCATGGGAATTCACCTAGCTAACAAAAATAAGGAAGCGCCATCTGTTCCAAAGAAAACATTATAATTGCACTTAAAACGTGGCTTTAAAAAAAGCCATGAAAAACGAGAAAAAGAAAATAGACCCAAATTTAACACAGTTGACTGGATCCTCAATTGATGTTATGTGTGAAGTGGACCCGACCCCTCAGTGTCATCAGACTTTCTGAGGTGGGGTGTAGGGCACGTGTGCACACACCTATTTGTCCATTCTCCAGGGATGAGTCAGCAGAGCAGCACTGGAAAGAAATATGGGGGAGGCAGAGGAGACTGACTTTACCCATAAACTCAAGCATCAACTTCAGAACTGGAAGGGACCTTAAAGATTATTTCATCGAACCATTCATTTGCATTTCTTCCAAACCCATTTTGTCTTAGGACAGAAATTTTATATCCATAGTCTCAGTGAAGGCCATATTAGGTCTTGGCCTAGATTTACTTACAGAAATTTATTTAAGAATCCCTGGTGGCACAGTGGAGCCCTGGGGGCCCAGGGGTTGAGAGCTAGGGCTGCTAACCAAAAGGTTGGCAGTTGGAATCTACCAGCCCCTCTCTGGAAACCCTACGGGGCGGTTCTACTCTGTCCTACAGAGTTGCTATGAGTCGGAATCAATCTGACAGCAATGGGTTTGGTGTCTTTTTTTTTTTTTTGTGGCACAACAGTGAAGCTCTCGGCTGCTAACCAAAAGCTGGCGATTTGAACTCACAGCAGCGTCATGACAAAAACTTGGGGATCCGCTCTTGTAAAGATCACAGCCTAGAAAACCCTATGGAGCAGATCTTCTCTGCCGCACGAGTCGCTACAAGTTGGAATCCACTCATAGCGGACCTAACAACAACACCAACATGGCACCTGTTAGGAATACTATGAATACAAGTATGCACATGTCATGGTACTTGCCCTCAAGGAGCTTTCTTCCTGGAGTCAATGAAATGTATGGAAAAAAAACTACAACATAATGTCAATAATATTTTGACATAAAAGGTATAATTACAATGGAAGGGAAAAGGTCATTTTGGCACTGAGGATCAGAGAAATCAACCTCTCTCATGCACGCTCTCACTCTTTCATTTTTAGTCAACAAACATGTATTAGGGACCTGATATTTATCCTGCATGCTTGTCCTCATGACAAAAGATCAGAACAGTGGAGGAGGACATCTCAGTCTATAGATGGAGAGACAAACTGTCAGGTAAGGTGGCATCCTAGACAGAGAAAATGTTACCAAAGCTCAAAGGGATAAAATAATAAGTTCTGGGTGACAAGAGCCCAGCTATATAAGAGACTTTGGTGGTGGTGGAATACGAAGTTGGAAAGAGGTGGTTTGGGGTCATTTTATAGAGGAACTTGAATTTCATCCAAAAAATTTGTATATTATTCTTCAGGTGTGTCTTAGTTTCTTAGTGCAGCTAAAACAGAAATGCCAAAAATGAGTGGCTTTAACAAACAGAAATTTGTTTTCTCACAGTTTGTTGCTATTGTTAGGTGCCATCAAGTCGGTTCCAACTAATAGTGACCCTATACACAACAGAAGGAAATACTGCCTGATTCTTTCAGTCACCCTCACAACCGTTTCTGTATTTGAGACCATTGTTGTAGCCACTATGTCAATCCATCTTGCCAAGGTTCCTCCTCTTTTTTGCTGACCTTCTACTTTACCAAGCATGATATTCTTCTCCAGGAACAGATTTCTCCTGATAACATGTCCAAAGTATGTGAGACGAAGTCTAGCCATCTTCCCTTTCAGGGAATACTGTAGCTGTATTTCTTCCAAGACAAATTTATTCATTCTCCTGGCAGTCTTTGTTATAGTCAGTATTCTTTGCCAACACCACCGTTCAAAAGCATCAATTCTTCTTTGGTCTTCTTTATTCACTGTCCCACTTTCGCATACATATGAGGTGATTGAAAATATCATGACTTGGGGTCAGGTGCAACTTAGTCCTCAAAGTGACACCTTTGCTTTTTAACACTTTAAAAAGGCCTCTTGCTGCAGATTTGCCCAATGTAATGAGTTGTTTGATTTCTTGACTGCTGCTTCCGTAGGTGTTGATTGTGGAGCCGAGTCAAATGAAATTCTGGACAACTTCAATGTCTTTTCCATTTATCATGATGTTGCTTATTGGTCCAGTTGTAAGGATTTTTCTTTATGTTGAAGTGTAATCCATACAGAAGGCTGTAGTCTTTGATCTTCTCAATAAGTGCTTCAAGTCCTCTTCACTTTCAGCAAGCAAGATTGTGTGATCTGCATAATGTTGGTTGTTAATGAGTCTTCCTCCAATCCTTTTGCCCCATTCTTCTTCACACAGTTCAGCTTCTCAGATTATTTGTTCATCATACAGACTGAATAACTATGATGAAAGGATACAACCCTGATGCACACCTTTCCTGACCCTAAAGCATACAGTATCCCCTTGACCTGTTCAAAAGACTGCCTCTTGGTCTATGTACAGGTTCTTCATGAGCATAATTCTCATTCTTTGAAATGTTATCTATAATTTGTTATGATCCACACAGTCGAATGCCTTTGCATAGTCAATAAAACACAGGTAAACATCTTTCTGGTATTCTCTGATTTCAGCCAAGATTCATCTGACATCAACAATGACAGCCCTTGTTCAACGTTCTCTTTTGAATACAGCTTGAATTTCTAGAGTTCCCTGTTGATGTACTGCTGCAACCACTTTTGAATGATCTTCAGCAAAATTTACTTGTGTGTGATATTAATGATATTGTTCAATAATTTCCGTGGTAGGCTGGATCACCTTTCTTTGGAATGGGCACAAACATAGATCTCTTCTAGTCAGTTGGCCAGGTAGCTTTCTTCCAAATTTCTTGGCATAGACGAGTGAGCACTTCCAGTGTTGCATCCATTTATTAAAAAATCTCAATTGGTATTCCATCAATTTCTGGAGGCTTCTTTTTCACCAATCCCTTCGGTGCATCTGGGACTTCTTCATTCAGCATCATCAGTTCTTGATCATATGTTATCTCCTGAAATGACTGAACATCAGCCAATTCGTTTTGGTACAGTGACTCTGTGTATTCCTTTCATCTCCTTTTGATGCTTTCTGCATCATTTACTAATTTCCCTGTGGAATCTTTCAATATTGCAACTCAAAGCTTGCATTTTTTCTTCAATACTTTCAGTTTAAGAAATCCAGGTATGTTCTTCTCTTTTATTTTTCTAACGCCAGGTCTTTGCACATTTCATTATAATACTTTACTTTGTCTTCTCAAGCTGTCCTTTGGAATCTTCTGTTCAGTTCTTTTACTTCACCATTTCTTCCGTTCGCTTTAGCTGCTCTACATTCAAGGGCAAGTTTCAGAGTCTTTTCTGACATCTGTTTTGGCCTTTTCTTTCTTTCCTGTCTTTTTTACAATCTCTTTCTTCGTGTATGATTTCCTTGATGTCATTCCACAACTCGTCTGGTCTTCAGTCATTAGTGTTCAATGCATCAAATCTATTCTTAAGATGGTCTCTCAAAGTTTAGGAGGCTAGAAGTCCAAATTTAGGGTGCTGACTGCTGCTAACCAAGAGGTCGGCAGTTCGAATCCGCCAGGTGCTCCTTGGAAACTCTATCAGGCAGTTCTACCCTGTCCTATAGGGTCACCATGAGTCAGAATCAACTCGACAGCAGTGGGTAGTGGGACCCTAGGGGAAGGCTCTCTCTGACTGTTGTCTGAAAATCCTTGTCTCAGTCTCTCTAACATTCTTCTTGGCATTCCTTGGAGATCTCCACTTGACGTTTGTCTGCCCCCATTTGTGCCTGCTTGCTTTTGTGCCTAATCTGTTCCTTTTATATCTCAAAAATTATAGGCTTAATATACACTCTACACTAAAATGACTTCATTAACATAGCAAAGAAACCCTATTCCCAAATGGGATTATATCCACATGTGTAGGGGTTAGGATTTCAACATATATTTGGGAGCGGCGTGACACAATTCAATCCATAACAAGATAAAAGGGAGATTTTGGAGCAAGAGAAGGCATGAATGAAGTTGTGGTGTGGAAGATGAATTGGGGTGGGTAATCATTCAACAAAAACATTTACTGTGCACCTACTGTGTGCCTAGCACTGTTTTAGGTGCTGAGAATACAGCTGTGGAGACAAATGACCAAGCTCCTGCCTCAGGTTCTCAGAAGGAGAGTCATGGGTGGACCTGGAGAGCAGTCTGGAGACTATTGATGTAATCCAGCAGGGGAGACTGAAGGTGTCAATTCAACTGGTGAAAACGAGAAAGGAAAAGAGGGAATAGTCTAGGGTACAGTCACGAGAGAGAGAATTTAAAGAAGAATTGGCAGAACTTGGTGAATGATGGAATGTGAGGATTCTGGAAAACGCAGTTACAGTGACTTGTTTTCTGGCTTCAGGGATTCAATGACTGTCAGATGCCTGAGGTTGGAGCTGAAAGCCTGGGACTGGTATTACAGTTTGATCCCTTTGCTTGAACGGTGCTGACTGGATTTAACCATGGTAAATTTCTCTTGAGGCCCTCCCACTTCACTTTCGGCACCTTTAAATCCCCTCGAAACCCACCTTTTCTGTCCTCTTCTGCTTCTAGACACTCTTAGCTCTAGGAAAGTAAAGCTGGCTGAAGATATTATTTTAAGATAGGCTTCGTGTAGTTTCTGCATTATAACAAAAAACGTTTAAAACGAACAATAAAACAATTCCTGTTGAGGGTAAAGAAATGAATAAATTGGGTTATGCAATGAGAGAAATCCAAAATTACATTCATGATTCCAGAGACTCAGAGCAAGAGATGGTATTGTCTCAGCTCAAATATGCCAGATGCCTGAAAGAGTGAAGCCAAGACCACTCCTACTTTTGGAATCTGATGAGATTGCAATGGAAGCCTGCAGCAAATCTGAGTGACCACACTCTGGGAGATGTTCATATGATATCATGATGGACTGGACTAATTGCTAATGACTGATTGGGACTCTAGTAATGTGCTAGTCAGTATCTTTTGACTCATATTTTTTCAGGTTACTTCTGTCATTCAATGATATGGTATAACACTGGTATGATTAATAAGATTATAATACTAATACTGATGGTTAATATTGATGATGATACTGATATTGATTGATCCTCAGGATGTAATATGACTGGCCTGAAGAAGAACTGGATCTACGTTACCATAAATGTGGGGGTGGGGGGGAAGCAATCCTCGAATTATTAGGCATATAAAAGGAACTATGACCAAAGACCAGGGGTGGCTTGTGGGGTTTACAACTAACTTTATCCAAAGAATTTGTTCTTTGTCCTTGAAGCCTGAGAGAGAACCTCTCAAACCTTGAAATTTCCCTAGTGATTCAAATATCTTTGTTACCTATTAGGGCTCCAGGCAACACCTACCTTACAGTTTATGCTAGTGAGGTAACTCAGATGGGGGCTGGCCAGGCCAGAAAAACCCTCCAACATGGTATCAGTGGATCTCAGGAGAGGGATGCATGATTCAATCAATCATGCCTATGTAACGAGGTTCTAATAAAGGCTCTGAACATGGAAGCTCCATGGGCTTCCTGGTTGGTAAAAGACATCAGTGGATGTGGGAGGGTAGTGCGTCCTTTTTTGGGACATGGAAGTTTTGTGTTGGTAATCCTCCCAGACCTCACCCTATGCATCTTTTCATTTATACCCTTTATGCTGTAATAAAACTGTAATTTTAAGTAAAACAAAACAAAAACCAATTCCTTGAGAAATATATATTTTTATGGTGGTATTTTAGGTAAATGAAGGGCTTTCAATAAATTACACCATGACAGTGGCAACCTAATCTAACTACACACATAAAGCTTGCTCTGTACCACTCCATGTTAAGGGAACTGGAAGGAAAAGTTCAATTGTATGGTTCTTGTCACGTGCAATGTTTAAGACAGGCTATTAGAAAGCCACAGCTTGCCAAATGCAATCCAATTTCAATCTCCTCCCACAGTTCTGTGGGTGAAGCCTCTTCAGCTCCATCCACCCACATAACTAGTGCTGGGTTCACACACTTCCTGCCCTGCATCATCCCTTAAATCTATTCACTTCCTTGCTGTTCTGACAGTATTTCTATTTTGGCAGAAAGGTGTTCTGAAGGTAGTAGGGAGGGATCTCTCCCCTGTAAGGGAAGTGGCTTCTCGCTGGGCGTCTCTCCTGAGATGTATCAACCTTTTCTAGCTACACTCATTTGGGTTTGTCTAAGTCTGTCCCATCTAGGGAACAATGGGTCAGAGCTGAGTGTATTTCTTAGACTTCTCTGTAGAAGGAAGGGATGCTACAAGCTGCTGAATCAAGTTCCATTCATGGCTGAGTAACAGAAAATCTGGGTTCTCGGTATGACTTTCCAAACCAACATGCAAGGAATTGCCCATGCTTGCAGTAAGCAGCACGCATATCGTGCTTGAAAGAACAAACCCACAAAACAAAGTGAAAGGTGTGCCTGCCCTCTCTACCCTCTCTCTGTGAATATTGGCATTTTATACCAAATCATCTGAGACGTAGTGTCTATCTCTTAACAACAGGTAATACAGCTTGTGGCTTTCTGCCAACTGCTTTCTATTAATCAACTAAAAAGTTACCTAGGTACATTTAAAAAATCTCCTCCTGCTCCAGAATGTCCTCTCTTTCCCTGCCCTGGCATTGTCCTTGACTCAGAGCTTTCTTTATTCTCCCGCAGTTTCTGAACCTGGATAATCACGGCCTCCACAGGGCTATGGGACTCCTCTTGCTAAAATCTTTTTACATATTCTCTTCCCCTTGTTTATATCCTTTAATCTTCCCAAATCACTGCTCCAAGTTCCAAGAGGTATACAATATTCTTTCCCACATGTGGAAAATGAAACCCAGCTTAATCAGCTCTGTCAGATTCTAGTTTTGTGAGAATTTAAATTGCCTGTTACCAACCCCTCACAAAGTTGGTTAACCCTTTCAGACGATATTCGTCAGTCTCAGCCCATTCTCATTCCCTCCCCTATCCCTCACTATCTGTCTTTCTCATTTAATAGTGGCTGACCCTTGCAGAAGGAACCCTGGTGGTATAGTGGTTAAGTGTTTGGCTGCTAACTGAAAGGTCAGCGGTTTGAATATACCAGCTGCTCTACAGGAGAAAGATGTGGCAGTCTGCTTCCATAACCACTTATAGCCTTGGAAATTCTGTCCTAAAGGGTTGCTATAAGTTGGAATTCAATTCGATGGCAAAGAAATTCCTGGGTGGTGCAAACGGTTAAGTGCTTGGCTACTAACCGAAAGGTTGGTGGTTTGAACCCACCCTGAGGTATCTCAGAAGAAAGACCTGGTGATCTGCTTCTGAAAGGTCAGAGCCTTGAAAACCCTAAGGAGTACAGTTCTATTCTGCAACACCTGGGGTTGCCACGAGATAGAACTGACTTGACAGCAACTGGTTTGGTTTTGGTTTTAGACTCTTGCAGAAAACCTTATGTCTATAGGTAAGAGACTCTTCTGAGGTGCTTTGTCATTCCTCTGTATCTTACCAATGAATTTTTAAACTGAGTTGAAAACATTTTCCTTCCTTCTAGCTTGTAGTCTACTCCCCCACATTTTGCCTTTTTTTAATTTGAAAGAACCCACATGGGTTATGTAAAAATCATCATCCACAGTGGCTCTGTTATCATCTGATAGACTATGTTGAAAATATACCATCTCAGTCACCAGGGAACCTTGTTACAAGGAGCAAGTTACAAGACATAATAAGACATAGCTGACTGGTTCAGAACATTGTTAAAATCCACTCACAAATGCCTTGCACTCAAAGCTTGGGGGGAAATGATTCAAAGATCGGGCCACCAAAACAAACAAAAGCAGACAACAACTCCACCAACAACCAAAACAACCCTAGAAATGATGCGACATTATTGAAAACTGGTGTTTACACTGAGCAGTTTGTCTTAACTGCTTTAAGAATAAACCCAAAACCAAACCCACTGCCATTGAGTCAATTCCGACTCATAGCGACCCTATAGGACACAGTAGAACTGCACCATAGAGTTTCCAAGGAGAACCTGGCAGATTCAAACTGCCGACCTCTTGGTCAGCAGCCAAAAAAATCATTTATTTAAGTGAGAGGTACAATGTCAAAAATACTTTTAACGGTAGATATATTGCTAGTTCTCATCCTTCTCATTCAGGTCTGGCTACATAATTTGTAAGGCCCAGAGAAAAATGAAAATGTGTGGCCCTGGGTATGAACATGGAAGTAAATCCGTCCTGCTCATGGACCCACTGTCTAATCCATGGTGGACTGGCAACCCCCAAGGGATTGCAAACTACATGCAGGACTGTGCTCAGTACCTGAACTGGGGGAGGGTGAAAAGCCCCCCCCACCAAGTCCTCACTGAACTTGGAGTGGTGCTGCCAGGTCAGTGGGGATGGCCACAGCCTTGTCCCACCCGGAGAAGCCATAGGTTTCCAGTCTCCCAATCCCAATTTGACCTAGTTGCCAGCCCTGGCTCAGAGCAGCAGCTATGGTGGGGCAGGAGCAGGGAGGGGCAGCTAAGAATCCTTCTGGGGGAGATATGGAGAAGGTGGGAGGTAGCATCATGCTTGAGCTGAGGCTCCAAGCCCCTGGCTTGCGCTTCATTGTCTCATGGGGCTTCACCCACAAAGCACAAATTTAAAGATGGAATTATTAAGAATTCTGTCTTAGTTATCTAGTGCCGCTATAACAGAAATACCACAAGTGGATGGCTTTAACAAAGGGAAATTTATTCTCTCAAAGTTTAGGAGACTAGAAGTCCAAATTCAGGGCATCAGCTGCAGGGGAAGGTTTTCTCTCTCTGTCGGTTCTGGAGGAAGGCCCTTGTCATCAATCTTCTCCTGGACTAGGAGCTTCTCAGTGCAGATACCCCTGGTCCAAAGGACACACTATGCTCCTGGTGCTCCTTTCTTGGAGGCGTGAGGTCCCTATGTCTCTCTGCTCACTTTTCTCTTTTATATCTCAAAAGAGATTGCTTTAAAACACAATCTAATCTTGTAGATTGAGTCCTGCCTTATTAACATAATTGCTACCATCTCATTAACATCATAGAGATAGGATTTACAACACAGAAAAATCACATCAGGTCACAAAATGGCGGACAACCACACAATATTGGGAATCATGTCCTAGCCAAGTTGACACACATTTTTGGAAGACACAATTCAATCCATGACAAATTCTAATACCAAGGGCTGTAAGAAAGGGCCCCTTCTCAGCGTGGGGTCCTGGTTACACACCCATGAAGCTGACCCTGTTCTTATTTGAACAGGCTAAAATCATGGAAAACACCATGGAAAGATGACTTCGGCAACTGCCAAAAGGACTTTAGAACTGTTTGAAGCTAGAAGAGTATGTTGGTTTCCCCATTCGCACAATGGGGTTAATAATAGTGCTGGCTTCATAGATCCTCATAAAAATTACTTCAGTCACTATGATCACTTGATAAATGTTAATAAAAGTAAAAGCCAATCTTAACTTTGAATATGGATGGTGCGAAATAGCAGCAAAATAGGACAACAATATTTATAGTTCAACAACTACTTTGAATTTCCTGTTTATGTTTTCATAATTAAAAAGGAAAGTTCTTAAGAGCCAAATGCCAAAAGCCAGAATAGCAAAACCTTTTTTATTGTCGTATTTCTTTAGAACTGTAGTAGTCTGGAAAGTATTATAAATTAAAAACTCATGTGGCCATGGATGAAAGCAGAAACCTTTGTCTGTTTTGTTTAGCTCCATATCACAGAACCCAAATTATAGAAATCCTAAAAATACTCCTCCATTTTTCTTAAGTGGCTTTATATTTTTCCCTAAATAACTTAATAAAATATTTATAAGGTGCTCTTTGGCTCGTTTCTTTTATGAACTATACCATTTCTTCTTATTTTGGCCAATTCAACATATAATTTATATCCTCCACTATGTATTGGAACATGTCCTAAAAGACTTTCAAGGATAATTTCTGAAAAAAAACGGAGGGAAGGGTCTATAAATGTCTCAAATATATTACTTTGAGAGCTTATATGAGGATTTGCTGCATAGGAATGAGTTCAGAAGAGGCAAAACAACATAGTTATTTCTTCAGAAAACCTGATATAATTAAGCAAATTGTTAGGCCAGGGAAGGGGGATCTGAAGGGACAAATGAGCTATCTGTGTGGTTCAACCTTTCCAGTCATTAGCCTGGCACTTGCATTCTATGGCATCAGTTACTGTGGCAACCAACAATAGGAAGAGAGGTAAGAAGCTTAATAAGAAAGAGTAATAAGGACCAGAAAAACTGGAAATCCACACTGACTTGCAAAGACTTGTGAGGAAGCAGCCAGTCAGAGAAGCTGGGATTAGAAAAGTACAAAGTGGAAGAGATGCTGAGAGATGATGGGTAGGGACGAGAGAAATGGAGTCCAGATGTTTGGAGTGATTTATGGCCAGGGAGGGCAGCTAAACCAATATCGGATCATGCTTCCACTTAAATTCCAAATCTTCAGATTAGGGGACTGGCTCATTGCCCAGGGGTGTGGGAATTGCCTAGAGCAGTTAATAAATCAATAGCATTGCACATTTCTGCTTCGTGAAAATATCACTCCCACATGTGGACGTATGGGTTTGGAAACAGAGGAGTTGCAGAGAATAACTCGAGTTACGAAATCAAATCACATGCTACCAACAGAACGAACTATTTTATGAGATGGCAAGGCTATGCATGGATCCTCTGCATTAGTGCTTGAGTACCTGGTTCAAATCCCTACTTTACAGGTTCCTGGAGTTGCAAGCTACCTAACCCTTTTTCATCTGTAAAAGAGGGGTATGTATTATTGCTGCCTACCTCTTTGGATTATAGTGAGGATAAATGTGGTAATGTATGTAAAACAGCACACAGTAAGCACTCCACAAATACTAGATACTATCATAAGTGATAGAGCGTGGCATTTTTGCCTGTATTAGAAACAGAAAGAAAAAAAAAAAAGAAATGTTCCTTCGAGTTGATTCCTACTCATAGCTACCCTATAGGACAGAGTAGAACTGCCCCACAGGGTTTCCAAGGACGTTTTGGTTAGCAGCTGAGCTCTTAACCACAATACCACCAAGGCTCCATTAGAAATGGAAGCTAGGGGGGAAATCTCAGGGCCCTAGTTCCTTCCCACTGCTGCCTCCATATGGTGGCTCTTGTCATCTCCTTCAGAAACCCCTCCCATGTAGCACCACCCTTTCTTCCCTTTCTCTTCACAGGGGTCTACCGCTGCTACAAACCTCTCTTCCTTACATTCACTACGGCTTTGATACCAGCAGGTTGTACTTCCAACCCCAAAACCTTTAACTTCCACACAGATGACCCAACACTCTGGCCAGGTGTTTCTCGGCTGTAGGTCTCTGCCCATTAATGGATCATGAAATCAGGCATTACAAAACAAAATAGAATGGAATGCAATAGAAAAGCTACAACATATCCTATTAGGTAAGAGGATTTCTTTGAGGAAACTTTTGTTTGTTACATATATACATGTATACATTTGTACTGGGTTGTGACGTAAAACGTATTTCTTATTGTGGCTCACTGACAAAAAAGTTCTAAACCCTTTTAACTGCTTCTGCTCTAGCACTGCTCTGGACTCTCATTCCCTTGACCTCCTCTGCTCTGAGGACCAGCTGTTCATCCACTTTAATGACCACACTTACAACCACATCTTGCATCTTGTCACTACTGAGAACAAATTCACTTCCCAAACTTGGATTTACCACTGTATAATCAATCACTACTCCTCCCTGAAGACTAAGGTGCACCTGACCCAAGCCATGGTATTTTCAATCACATCATATGCATGTGAAAGTGGGACAATGAATAAGGAAGACCGAAGGAGAGTTGACGCCTTTGAATTGTGGTGTTGGCGAAGAATATTGAATATACTATGGACTGCCAAAAGAACGAACAAATCTGTCTTGCAAGAAGTGTTGGCCAGAATGCTCCTTAGAGGCAAGGATGGCGAGACTGCGTCTTACATACTTTGGACATGTTGTCAGGAGGGATCAGTCCCTGGAGAAGGACATCATGGTTGGCAGAGTACAGGGTCAGCAGAAAAGAGGAAGACTCTCAACGAGGTGGATTGACACAGTGGCTGCAACAATGAGCTCAAGCATAACAACGATTGTAAGGATGGCTCTGGACCGGGCAGTGTTTCGTTCTGTTGTGCATATAGGGTCGCTATGAGTCGGAACCGACTCGACGGCACCTAACAACAACAATAACAACTCCTCCCATTTTGCCACCTCTCCCATTTCGTAACTCCCACTAAGTCTATTATTTTGTAATTTTCTTCTCTTTTAATCCTTATCTCTTGAATCTAAACTTTCTGTCCCTTACTATTTCTCCTGGGACTGGCTTACTTCAATTCATCGGTGCGTTTCTTCTTGGGCTGCTGCTTTAACCTTCCAGATGGCCTCCTTCCCACCCTACACAACTCCAGAATTATCCTTTGCAAGCCCCAAACTGGTCAAGGCGTTCCTCAACTTAAAAATGTGATCTGATTCCCTTTGCCCAAACCCCTTAACGAGGCCAACGAAGTCCTTCTCAGCAGCCCCAACAGATTCAGTGGCCTGATGAGACTCTTGTTCCAAAAGCAGAATGGGTCCAGCCAAACTCTTCACTATCTCATCTCGCCCCTGCTTCCAAATGTAGACATGTCACAAGCTCTTGCTCTGCCCATGACCCTGCTCTGGGGATGTGCCTGTCCACAGCCTCTCATGAAGCAACATCACCATGTGCAGAACCCTATGACCTGCCAGCTCCAATCCCCTGCCAAGACCAACTAGCCCTTACTCAAGGGCAGAGCACAGGGGACTGGCCAGACTCCTCTCCTAGGAAACTGAGGGACTCTTTCCAGGAAGCTGTGGGAGCTACCATGAGAAGTCCTGCAAGTCAAAGCAGAGAAATCCAGTCAACAGAAAGGAGAACTGAGCACCCAGTACCTGAGAGAGAGAAACAGAAAAAGTAGCCACTTTGTTCCAGTGGCCAATTCTCCTTTCCCAAGCAGCCTGATTGCACAGGAGAACCTGTCATTGGTCCCTTTCTCCCCTTGAGATCCCAGTACCCTTACTATTACCCTCCCATGTGCCTGAGTGAGCTGCAGTGGGCCTCTTTCTTTGCATCCCAAATAGCCCAGATTGGAACTTTCAGCTCGTTGAACTACTGTTGCCCCACACATGATTTTGTGCCTTTGCACCATATTTGGTGCCTTCCCTGGGGTGTTATATCTCCCTTTTCCCATATTGCAAATACCTACTTGCCCTTTATTGTTATCGTTAGTTGCCATTGAACTGATTCCAACTCATGGCAACCCCACGTATGCAGAGTAGAACTGCTCCATAGGGGTTTCAAAGCTGTGACCTTCTGGAAGCAGATCATCAGCCTGTCTTCCAAGACCTGCCAATTTTCTGGCTAGTAGTCAAGTGCTTAACCATTTGCACCACCCAGGGAGTCCTTTAAAACAACCTCAAATGCACTTTTGTGAGTCTCCAACTCCCCAGGCCAGTCCCTCCTCTAAATCCCTTTAGCACTTTGCTCATTCCTTATCATAGCAGCCACCACACTGTCTTGTAATTGTTTATGTTTCTGTGTATGTCACTGGATTCTCAGCTTCTTGGGAGCAATATCATAGCTTATTCACATTTTTATCACCTCAATCTGCATGGCAGTGGTGGTGGTGATAGCGGTAGTGTAGCAGATTCTGTTGGTTCCCCACCTGTATTCCCTACCCTGGAGGCCATTCCTGTGCAGACAGCTCCCATATATTCCAACTGACTTTCTGTGTCTCCTTGCCTGGGTGTTCCAGGCAGGCCAAAAGCACCAAGGGCTAATGACCCAGGAGCAAGCCTCAATCAATAAGGGATGGAGTAGGTGGATAAATATCCCAGGTTTCTGTCCCTGGTGAAGTATGCTGTACACAGTCCCTCAGAAACAGTTGCCCACAGTGGCTTTCTTCCCTTCCCTGTCTCACTTCCTCATTCTCTCACTGTGCTCTCTGGAACCATGTCCCAGTACATGTCTCAGAGATTGCTTACCCAAAGTAAGACAGGAAGATAAACCAGACAGTGCTCAACAGATAGGGAATGAACAACTGGGGCCCTCAGTCCCCTCACACCTCTTCCTGTCACAGGTTATCAAGAAATCCCTGGCTTCACTTTCTTCTCTTCTGACAGGACGCCATGGTCAAGCACTTTGACCTCACACTCATCAGCACTCTCACTTCCCCAGGTCACTGGTCATTCAGAAGCACCTACTCTGACAGTCCCCAAGGACTGGTACCTTGGATGCTGAGTGCTGCAGGGAGAAAAATCTCCCGTGTTGGCTGGGGACATTTCATATGTATAATTTTCAGCCCTCAAAGTAGTGTCAAAATCCTTTTACTTGCCTCCAGTTCACTTCCTTTAGCATCCACCGTGCAGACTATGCCTACTTTTCACCAAGATGCCCCACCTTCTTCTTCATTTTCAACCCTGCCCTCCCAGTATGTGGAGTGCTTAAATGAGTTAGGTTATCAAGTATTAGTGCTTGCTAGAAAGGCTCAGATTCCAGACTGGGGAATGCAAATCACAAATGCAGCCCCTTGCTATAGCCAACCGAAGGTGGAAGATAGGCTCCAGACATGCCAAATGCAGTATTATGCACAGGGCAGTAAATAATTATTACAGGGCTGCCAATTTTTCAAGGTGGTCTGGACTGGCCAGGGAAAGAGGGCTCCGTGGTCATCTCTCAGCAAAAGGAATGGCACTTGGGTAAGTACTATTATTCACTCCACTATTGCAGATGAGGGAATTGAGGAACAGAAAAGTTAAGTAATTTGCCCAAGGTCATACAATCAGTAAACAGTAGAGCCAGGATTTGAACCCAAACAGTGTGGCTCCAGAGCCCTTGAGTTTAACTATTATTTGACATTGCATTACTGATTTTTGAATACAAAATTATTGATAAATGATTGAAAAGTCAGCATAATATCATTCATCACCTGCCTTTCAAGGCTGGGATGCTTAGAATATGTACCAGATCAATCAGTAGCATATATCAAACAATTCAGGTGAGGAATGCTATGCGTATAATCTGTCTCACGTTATTGAATATCCCTTTTTAGTGGATATGAAACTAAAATGGGTGAGCATTGTTCTCCTTGTTGCTCTGTGGCTGTCAATCATAGCTAATATTGAGTCAATGTGGTACAGTTCCCCATGTGGTAAACTGAAGCAGTTAAAAGCATGGCTGACTACACGGCAGCTAGACTACAGCTTCCACATCTGAAAAATGGACGGTTGTCCATGACTGCCCTGACAGAGAATACAATAGAGAACCCCTGAGGAAGCAGGAGAGCAGTGGGATGCAGACCCCAAATTCTCATAAGACCACACTTAATGGTCTGACTGAGTCTGGAAGGACCCCGGTGGTCATGGCCCCCAGACCTTCTGTTGCCCCAGGACAGGAACTATTCCCAAAGCCAACTCTTCAGACAGGGATTGGACTGGACAATGGGTTGGAGAGGGATGCTGGTGAGGAGTGAGCTTCTTGGATCAGGTGGACCCTTGAGACTATGTTGGCATCTCCTGCCTGGAAGGGAGATGAGAGGGTAGAGGGGGTTAGAAAATGGCGAAAAGGACACGAAAAGAGAGAGTGGAGGGAGAGAGCAGGCTGTCTCATTAGGGGGAGAGTAATTGGGAGTGTGTAGCAAGGTGTATACGGGTTTTTGTGTGAGAGACTGAGTTGATTTGTAAACTTTCACTTAATGCACGATACAAATTATTTAAAAAAAAATGGACGGTTGTAGTAGACAATATCTTACGTCCCTCCCAACTGTAAGCTTTTGGTTTTTCCATCTTTGTCTTTGTTTAGACAAGAAAAATTTGATTTCAAGCTCATGTAGATTACCCTTGAAATTCTACTGAAATGACTATGACCATTAAGTGCTATTTATTGCCACACATTTTCCATTCTTCAAAACATCAGTAGCAGTATTTTCATATCTAAAAAAACTCTGTGACACTATGTCAAACCCCTTCAGATTTTTGCAAACTGTCACCTGGAGGATACAGGAGGTAGCAGGTGGTTCTCATTTCCAAGTGTCCTTGACCACTAAAGAGAAGGCACTGATTACAAACTACCTCAGGCCTAGATTTGGGTCTGCTACATATAGAAAGGGATTAGTTGGTCAGGGCTAACCCCGGCTCAGAGGATCACTCTCTGTGTGGCCCTGTCCCAGCTTCTATGCTACGGGCTGCTGCCCTGTTCTAGACACCTAGTGCTTGGGCAAAATCCACATTTTAAAATGTAGAGGCATAACCACCACATGACAAATTGCTACCAGGAACGGACCACACCTGTCTGGGTCAGATATGTCAGGTACATCCACAGGAGCAATTATTACTGAACTGATTGACAGGACACCAAGAATATAAGAGCCTCTGACCTCTGGCTATCTTAGCATAAGAATGGTTTGTTTCTCAACCTGTCCCTGATAAGGCCTCCTGGGAATGCTAGAGAATAGGATCCAAAAATATTACCTCAAAAACGTATAAATGATATACTGAGGAGGAAAAACTAGCACACTCAGACATTGATCACATCTTTGTTAACCCCTTCTTTCCAAACTTATCCCCAGAGGCAGGGGATGCAAGCTGCCTGGAGGCTCCTCCTCCTTCCTTTATTTAACTTCCCCCACCTTCTTCCTCAAGGTGATCCCATGTGTGCACAGTCCAACTGCTTCTAAGGGTTTTCAAGGCTGTGACCTTTCAGAAGCAGATTGCCAATCCTGTCTTTCAAGGCACTTCTAGGTGGGCTTGAACCGCTAACCTTTTGGCTAGTAGTTGAACACTTAACTGTTTGTGCCACCCAGGGACCCATGGGGTCGTCGTGAGTAGGAAGGGACTCCAAGGGCAACTAACAACAACCCCTTCCTCCGCCCTCTACATGTAGGCTTCTGCATTTGGCCCCTGGATTCTCAGGGGCAGCCTATGCAGTTATTCACCAATTTGGGCCTTGGAGGACAGAAACCCCTCTTGGGGTAGGTGGGTGGGTGGGTGGGAGGGTGTGTGTGTGTGTGTGTGTGTGTGTGTGTGTGTTTTGGAGGTAACTTTGAAGAATGGTTGCAATGGCCAAAGCACCAGGTGTGCCAAAAGCCTTTAGTAAAGATTCATTTAATCCTCCTGGTCCTATGGATATCACAGACCCCATTTTCCTAACGGAAACTGAGAAGCAAAGAGGGCCGTTTTCTCCAGGTCTGCGAGGCGTTAACAAAAGTTTTCCTTCGCAAAGGGGATGAGGGGAGCGGCCTGGCTTGCTGCCACTCCGCAGGTGGCGACGCACACCTGGTGCGGTTGTTTAGGTAGGGGACGAAATGGGACATCTTTCTACCATCATGTAGCAGGACTCGACTGTGTTTCGTTCTGTTGCACATAGGGTCACTGTGAGTCGGAACCGACTCCACGGCACCTAACAACGTAACAACATCCGAGAGGTGGCCCTGCCAAATGAGCAGCTCTCGGAAAGTTTACACTTTGAAGTCTCCTACTTCCTATCTCCGGCTAATCTCGGGGGCCCCAGGCCCGGGGCCAGAGCGCAGTCGAAGTTGCCGGCGAGCCCAGGCCCAGCACCTCGGCGCGCCCCCCTCGGCACTGGCGTAAGTACTATTATTCACTCCATTTTTGAAGATGTGGGAGTTGAGGGGCCTAGAGAAGGGGGCGCAGGGCCGGTCCGGCTGCAGGACTGAGCCATTCTTAGGGCTTTCCCGGGACTACAGAGACGTGGCCTCAATAGAAGCTCGGCTGCCCTGGCCTCTCTCGCCCACCCCCAGCCTCCCCGTCCCCAGCTCCAGACATGCCAATCTCGTCCCCCACCCCGGGGGGCACTCACCTTGCCACTCGACGCCCCGCTCCGGGGGGAGTACCGCCGCCGCGCCCTCGCCGCAGCCCCTAGGCGCCTTCAGCAGCAGAAGCAGCAGCAGCGGCGGCAGCAGCAGCATCGCTAACCACTGGGCTAGCAGAGCGCCCCTCAGCGCACCCGCGGGGACCGGCGCAGTGCCCCGAGCTCCGGGCCGGCGGGGCGGGAGGCAGGACCGCGCCCTTTCCAAGCTCCGCCCCTCCCGGGTCCTCGCCACCCCTGCGCCCTGGGGACCCACTCCGCCACCTCTATCACCACAGCGAGCGGACACTCAGGAGCTCTGGGATGGGAGACGGGAAAGTCGCGGATGTTTTCGCCGCCCTACCCACTCTCGGGCTTGGGGAGGGAGGAGGACGAGGGGGTGGACCATCTGCCCATCCCATAAATTCCTGCCTTTGGGGTGGAGAGAGAGGAGGGGTGAGGCTGGCCGGAGCATGCCCCTCCCGCCTCCTGCCTTGCTTTCTTCCCTGGGGATATTAAAGAGGAGTTGACGGTAAGCGAGTTGAGAACCCCCAGGACAGCAAGTCTGACATGTGGGTTTGCAAACCACCCGGATTCTGGTAAACACTGCGGGTCTCGCAGGAGGCAGCGTAGAGTAAACCGAGCTCCTCCGTGGACCCACACGCTGTGGGAGCTCTCGGGACCTCCCCTCCTCTGGAATGTGGAGCACTGGAGACTCCTGGAGCGCCGCGCCCTTGTCTCCACCTCCTCAATCCAGAGTAATTTGTAGGCCGTTCAATTGTTGAGCGCCTTTACGTTTTAAAATTACCTACCCTCCGGGTATCTTCTGTGATTTCCTTTACTCAGAAAATAGCCGAGGGGGTGGGGGGAACTGTTATTTCACGTAACAGCAGAGAAAACTGAACTAGATAGATGTAGTGGTCTGCTCTAGGAACCCTGGTGGTACAGTAGTTAAGAGCGTGGCTGCTAACCAGAAGGTCGGCAGTTCTAGTCCACCAGCTGTTTCTTGGAAACCCTATAGCGCAGTTCTACTCTGTTCTAGGGGGTCACTAAGAGTCAGTATCGACTTGAGGATAACGTGTCTTTTTTGGTTACTCCTTGGTCTCTTTTTTTTTGGTCTCTAGTTAGAGTAACTTCCTAAACTACTAGGTAGCAAGACTCTGACTATAAGGCAGTCCTTCTAACTCTTGTTGTTGTGTGGCATCAAGTCTGTTTTCCACTCATAGCGACCCCACGTGACAGCGTAGAACTGCCCTATAGGGTCTTGTTGGCTGTGATTTTTAATCACCAGGTCATTCCCCTGTAGAGCTGCTGGGTGGGTTTGAACTGGCAATCTTTCAGTTAGCAGCTGAGCACTTAACCGTTGTGAAAACTCCAGTCTTTCAAATAATGGGCAGAACACGGGAAACATTTAATAGTCATGAGAATAGGGTAATACATGAACTTTCCTAAATAGACCTTGTCATTAGTCATTAAAATATGAGAAGAAAGCAAAAGAAATTGTTAAAAAGAGAAAAGCTAAGTGGCCTTGCTCAGCTACCTACCAGCCAACACCAAACATTCTTTAGTAACTCTGTCTTAGCCTGGTTCCCCCTGTTAAAACAAATATATTTAGCCAATAGTAGAAACTGGTTGACGTTTACAGTCGTACCTCAGAGATATTGCCCGTTCAGTTCCAGACCGTCCCAATAAAGTGACTATACCAATGAAGCGAGTCACATGAATTTTTGGTTTCCCAGTGCATATAAAAGTTATGTTCACACTATGCTGTAGTCTATTAAGTGTGCAACAAAATAGCCTTATGTCTAAAAAAAAGTACATACCTTAATTTAAAAACACCTTATTGCTAAAAAATGCCAACCATCGTTTGAGCCTTCAGCAAATCATAACCTTTTTGCTGGTGGAGGGTCTTGCCTCGATGTTGATGGCTGCTGACTGAGCAGGGTGGTGGTTGCTGAACGCTGGGGTGGCTGTGGCAATTTTAAAAAATAAGATAACAATAAAGTTTGCTGCATTGATTGACTCTTCCTTTCACAAAAGATTTCTCTGTAGCATGCGATGCTGTTTGATAGCAGTTTTAACCACAGTAGAACTTCTTTCAAAATTGGAGTCAATCCTCTCAAACTCTGCTTCTGCTTTATCAACTAAATTTATGTAATGTTATAAGTCCTTTGGTGTCATTTCAACAAAGTATCTTCACCAGGAGTAAATTCCATCTCAAGAAACTACTTTCTTTGCTCATCTGTAAGAAGCAGCTCTTCATCCATGAAAGTTTTGTCAGGAGATTGCAGCAATCCAGTCACATTTTCACGTTCCACTTCTAATTCTAGTTCTCTTGCTATTTCCACCACATCTGCAGTTACTTTCTTCACTGAAGCCTTGAACCCCTCAAAGTCATCCATGGGGGTTGGAGTCAACTTCTTCCAAACTACTATTAATGTTGGTATTTTGACCTCTTCCCACGAATCGTGAAGGTTCTTAATGGCATCTAGAATGCCTAATCCAGAAGTTTTTCAGTTTATTTTGCCCAGATCCACCAGATCTATGGTAGCTATAGCCTTTCAAAATGTGTGTCTTAAATAATAAGACTTGAAAGTCAAAATTACTTCATGGGCTGCAGAATGGATGTTGTGTTAAAAAAATTTTTTTTGCATGAAAACAACACGAATCTCCTTGTACATCTTCATCAGAGCTCTTGGGTGACTAGGTACATTGTCAATGAGCTGTAATATTTTGAAAGGAATCTTTTTTTCTGAGCAGTAGGTCTCAACCATGGGCTTAAAATATTCAGTAAACCATGTTGCAAACAGATGTACTGTCTTCCAGGCTTTGTTTTCCCAGTTATAGATCACAGGCAGAGCAGACTGAGCATAATTCTTAAGGGCCCGAGGATTTTAGGAACGGTAAATGAGACTTAAAGTCACCAGCTGCATTAGCCCCTAACAAGAGAGTCAGCCTGTCTTTTAAAGCTTTGAAGCCAGGCATTGGCTCCTCCTCTCCAGCTATGCAAGTCCTAGATGGCATCTCCTTCCAATATAAAGCTGTTTCTTCTACACTGAAAAGGTGCTGTTTAGTGTAGCCACCTTCATCAATTATCTTAGCTAGATCTTCTGAATAACTTGTAGCTTCTCCATTAGCCTTGCTGCTTCACCTTGCACTTCGATGTTTTAGAGACGGCTTCTTTCCTTAAACCTCATAAATCAAACTCTGCTAGCTTCTTATCTTCTGCAGCTTTCTCACCTCTCTCAGTTTTCATAGAAGTGAAGAGAGGGCCTTGCTCTGGATCAGGTTTTGCCTTAAGGGAATGTTGTGGCTGCCTTGATCTTCTATTCAGACCACTGAAACTTTCTCCATGTCAGCAATAAGGCTGTTCACTTTCTTATCATTCATCTGGTCACTGGAGTAGCACTTTTAATTCCCTTCCAGAACTTTTCCTTTGCATTCACAGTTTGGCTGTTTGGTGAAGAAGCCTAGCTTTTGGCCTATCTCAGTTTTCGACATGCCTTTCTCACTAATTTTCATCATTTCTAGCTTTGATTTAAAGTGAGAGACCTGTGAGTCTTCCTTTCACCTGAACACATAGAGGCCGATAGAGGGTTATTAATTGGTCTAATTTTAATACTGTTGTGTCTCAGGAAATAGGGAGGCCCAATAGAGAGACAGGGGAATGGCCAGTTGGTGGACAGTCAGAACACACACATTTATCGATTAAGTTTGCTGGTTTATATGCACGCAGTTCATGGAGCCCCAAAACAATTACAATAGTAACATCAAAGATCACTAATCACAGATCACTGCAACAGATATAATAATAATGAAAAAGTTTGAAATATTGTGAGAATTACCAAAATCTGATGCAGAGACATGAAATGAGCACATGCTGTTGGAAAAATGATGCCGATAGAATTGCTCAACGCAGGGTTGCCACAAACCTTCAATTTATAAAAAATGCAATATCTATGAAGCACAATAAAATGAGGTATGCCTGTATTGAATATACGACTTGCTAATTGGGATAACACTTTGACTAGGAAGCGAAAAATGTTCCCAAGTTGAGAAAACTTAAAAAAAATTCTTATACCCCTTTTGACAAAGGGCCAAAGACCATTAAATTGGGAATAGACAGCCTCTTTAATAAATGGTGCCAGCAAAACTGGATGCTCACCTGTAAAAGAATGAAACATGACCTATACCTCAGATCAAACACAAAAACTAACTAAAATTAGATAAGACCTAAATATAAAACCTCAAACTCTAAAGATCATGGAGGAAAAAATAAGGACAACTCTTGGGGCCCTAGTATGTGGCATAAATAGAGTACCAAGCAGAACTAAAAATGCACACACAGCACAAGATAAACTAGATAAATAAGACCTCCTAAAAATTAAACCCTTATGCTCAACAAAAGACTTCTCCAAGAGAGTCAAAAGAGAACCTACAGACTGGGAAAAAATCTTTGGCTACTACATATCAGACAAAGGACTAATCTCTAAAAATTATAGAAAATTTCAACAGCTTAACAATAAAAAGACAAACAATCTAACTAAAAAATGGGCAAAGGATATGAACAGACACCTCACCAAAGAAGACATTCAGGCAGCTAACAAATGTATGAAGAAATGCTTGTGATCATTAGCTATTAGAGAGATGCAAATCAAAACTACAATGAAATAGCACCTCACCCTGACATTACTGGCACTCATCAAAAAAAGAAAATAACAAACATTGGCAAGGTTGTGGTAAGATGTGAACTTTTATGCACTGTTGGTGAGAATGTAAAATGGTACAGCCACTTTGAAAATGGTATGGTGTTTTCTCAAAGAGGTAGAAAAAAAAAAATTCCATGTTGTTGTTGTTAGGTGCCAACCAGTTGGTTCCAATTCATAGCAACCATATGTACAATAGAACGAAACACTGCCCGGTCCTGTGCAATCCTCACAACCATTGTTATGCTTGAGCCAGTTGTTGTAGCCACTGTGTCAGTTCATCAAGTTGAGGATCTTCCTCTTTTTCACTGACCCTCTACTTTACCAAACATGATGTCCCTCTCCAGGGAATGATCCCTCTTGATAGCGTGTTCAAAGTATGTGAGAAGTAGTCTTGCCATCCTTTCTTCTAAGGAGCATTCTGGTTGTACTTCTTGCCAGAGGAATTTGTTCATTCTTTTGGCAGTCCATGGTATATTCACTATTCTTTGCCAACACCACAACTCAAAGGCATCAATTCTTCTATGTCTTCCTTATTCATTGTCCAGCTTTCGTAGACATATGAGGTGACTGAAAACACCCTGGCTTGGGTCAGGCTCACCTTAGTCTTCAGGGTGACATCTTTTGCAGTCAATTTCCTCAAAGCAATGCTTCCTTTGATTTCTTGACTGCTGCTTCCATGAGTGTTGATTGTGAATCCAAGTAAAATGAAATCCTTTACAGCTTCAATCTTTTCTCTGTTCATCATGATGTCACTTATTGGTCCAGTTGTGAGGATTTTTGTTTTCATTATGTTCAGATGTGATCCATACCAAAGGCTGTGGCCTTTGATCTTCATCAGTAAGTGCTTCAAGTCCTCTTCACTTTCAACAGGCAAGGTTGTGTCATCTGCATAACACAGGTTGTTAATGAGTCTTCCTTCAATCTTGATGCCCTGTTCTTCTCCATATAGTCCAGCTTCTTGGATTATTTGCTCAACATACAGATTGAATAAGTATGGTGAAAGGATACAGCCCTGATGCATACCTTTCTTGACTTTAAACAGTATCTTCTTGTTCTGTTTGAATGAGTGCCTGTTGATCTGTGTACAAATTCCTCATGAGCACAATTGTTTTGGAATTCCCATTCCTGGCAATGTTATCCATAATTTGTTATGATTCACACAATCAAATGCCTTTGCACAGGCAATAAAACACAAGTAAACATCTTTCTGGTATCCTCTGCTTTCAGCCATGATCCATCTGACATCAGCAATGGTATCTCTTGTTCCACATCCTCTTCTGAATCCAACTTCAATTTCTGGCAGTTCCTGTGGATACATGGCTGCAGCCACTTTTGAATGATCTTCAGCAAAATTTTACTTATGTGAAAAAGGAAGACCATGCTTGGCATTTCTCAAGCTGAAAGAACTGAAGACAAAATTCAAGTTTCGAGTTACAATATTGAAGGATTCTACAGGGAAAATATTAAATGACACAAGAAGCATCAAAAGTAGATGGAAGGAGTACACAGAGTCACTATAACGAAAGTAATCTGTCAACTTTCAACCATTTCAGGAGGTAGCATATGATCAGGAACTGATGGTGCTGAAAGAAGAAGTTCAAGTTGCACTGAAGGCATTGGTGAAAAACAAGATTCCTGGAATTGATGGAATACCAATTGATATGTTTCAACAAATGGATACAGCACTGGAAGTGCTCACTTTTCTATGCCAAGAAATTTAGAAGACAGCTACCTGGCCAACTGACTGAAAGAGATCCATATTTATGTCTATTCCCAAGAAAGGTGATCCAACAGGATGTGGAATTATTGAACAGTACCTTTAATATCACATGTAAGAAATACCATATGATCTACATTCCTGCTCCTAAGGTATATACCCTAAAGAAATAAGAGCTGTGACACAAATAGACATATGCATATCAGTGTTCATTGCAGCATTATTCACAATAGCAAAATGTTGGAAACAGCCTAAGTGCCCATCAACAGATGAGTGGATCAACAAACTGTTGTAAATACAAACAATGTAATACTATTCAACAGTAAAGAACAATGACAAATCTGCAAAACATCTCACAACATGGATGAATTTGGAGGATATTATACTGAGTGAAATAATCACAAAAGGACAAATATTTTATGAGATCATTACTATAAAGTAACAACAAAAGGTTTACACACGGGTAAAAAAGAAAAAAAAAAACAAACATTCTTTGCTGTTTACCAGGAATGGGAGGGTAGGAAGGGAAAACTACCAATTATATAGAAGACGTGAGTTAATATTGGTGAAAGGAAAGCAGTGCATAATATGGGGGAAGTCAGTACAACATGACCAAGGCAAGAGAGGACACTTAGAGGAACATAAGAATAAAGGGCAGTGGGTATGGTAACTATTAGGAGCCCTCGTGGCACAATGATTAAGAGCTTGGCTGCTCATCAAAAGGTTGGCAGTTAGAATCCACCAGTTGCTCCTTGGAAACTCTATGGGGCAGTTCTACTGCATCCGATAGGGTTACTGTGAGTTAACCGACTCGATGGCATATAACAACAACAATGGTAACTACTATAGCTGAGACAATCCTATAACAGTAGTGTTAAAAAACAATAGATAGATATGCCAAGAGGTGTGGGAGGATGTAAGGGAACACACCACCGGCAAAAATAGGTTTGATGGTGGATATTTCTACATACATGATTGTAGGTGCAGCTTATATGGAGCACACAAGGGATTAAGTCAAGGAAATGTCTTAGACATAACCAAAATCTTGAGAGATGAAGTTCCTAGGCTAGAAGACAAAAGGACCATAGACTCCTGGGACATCTACATCAATTGGCACAGCATAGGACATAAAGACAATGCTCTGCATCCTACTTTGTTGAGTAATGTCTGGGGTCTTAAAGCTTGCACATAATCATCTAAAACAGAACTATTGGCCTTTTCCCATCTGGAGCGAGGGAGAGTGAAGGAGACCAAAGACCCAGGGGAGCAATTAGTCCAAAGGACTGATGGACTACATGAACCGCAGCCTACACGACCCCCAGACCAGAAGAACTAGATGGTACCTGGCTATCACTATTAACTGCTCTGACTGGGATCATAACAGAGGATTCTGGATAGAGTGGGAGAAAATTGTAGAACAAAAAAATCAAATCCACAAAAAAGAACAGCCTTACTGGTCTGACAGAGACTGGAGGAACCCCCAACACCGTGGCCCTAAGACACCCTTCTGACATGGAAATGAAGCCATCCCCAGAGACTACCTCCCAGTCAAATAATAGACAAGCACAGAAGATAAACAATAATACCTGAGAGGAACATACTCTTTAGAACAATTAATTATAAGATGAGAAGGCAGGAAGGGGTAGATATTCAGGATGAAAAAAATAGGGAAACCAGGGAGGAAATGGGGAGAGCGCGCTAACATATTGTGGGGAATGAAACCAAGGTCATGGAACAATTTATATTCAAACTATCGCATGGAATTTGGTATTGGGTTATCGCGTGGAAAACTAATCTGCTCTGTGAACTTTCACCTAAAGCACAATTGAAAAAAAAACAAACTCTTATACCCTATCTTATCAACACTACCATGGAAACGGGCCAGGGAACAGTACTTACATAATAACAATCTCCCCTAAAACACAGCTGTCAGCCTGACCCTGGAGTTTCTGTTCCCTGAAACTGACTGAATTCTTCAAAAAAGCACCATGCCTAAGGCAAAACGGTCTTTTACCTTAAAAAAAAAATTTTTTTTTTTTTAAACTTATTTACTATTAGAGGTGACTTTAGGAAACCAGTTTTCTCAAGGCTCAGGATTCAAAAGAACATCTAAGGGTGATGGCCTGGGCGGATTACCCCAACCTCCATGGACCCCAGAAATCTGGATTTAAGGGTAATTAAAACTATTTCTCTCCCCGAAGCAGAGCCTGGGAGACGATCCCAGACATGGAGCAGGATCAAAGTTCAGAGTGAAACAGAGAAGAAGAAAAAGCTATTGTCTTGATCACTGCAGTGGCAGCAGGCATTCAGCCCTGGCAGGAACTTCAGAAGACCTCAGAACTGTCTGAGGACAAAGGGAAGAAAGCATTGATCCCTGGCTTCCGATCCCTGTTAGACAAGGCAATCCTAAGGTTATTAACACCTGTGCACACTTCTGCTACAGTGGCAAGCTACGAGCAAGGTCTCCACCAAGAAGCCTGGGGCAGGAAGCAACAGGTCCATGACATGACCAGAGGTAAGGCATCTTCAGTTTCTCCGAGGGAAGCTGGGGGAAGCCTGTGCAGAGCTAGATGCCAGAGAGGTGACTGGAGTAAGAAGTGGGGCGGTGAAGCTGTGAAGTGTGCAAAGGGTTCCAATGCAGGAACTGAGTCTATACCACAATGTTATCTGTAGAAGCCAGCATTCCTGCCTGAACATATGCAGAAAAGGCTGCTTTAAGTGTTCTGGATCACATAGGTTTCAATCACAAAGTATGGATCATTTTCTCCCTCTGGCTTCAGAATTATATTACGTGCTATAGGAATATCCCCAAAGTAGGGGTTTCAGCCCTGCTTGAGTTGGCTCAAGCATAGGGTCCCTATGAGTCTGAATCTACTCAGTGGCAATGGGTTTGGGTTTTAGGGCCCTGGTGGCACCAGCGGTTAAGCGTTCAGCTGCTAACAAAAAGGTTGGCAGCTTGAATCCACCAACCACTCCTTCGAAACCCTATGGAACAGTTCTACTCTGTTCTATAGGGTTGCTGTGAGTCAGAATCAACTCAACGGCAATGGGTTTGCTTGTTTTTGAGTGGGCTGGCATCTACTGCAGAGGGCAAGCATAGTCCGTGAGGCTTAATTAGGTAGTAAAGTGTGATGGGAATGTTAATCATTGGAGAGGGGCAGTGCCATGGGAGCAAAGAGGAGAGAGAGATCAGGAAGAGCTGCAGTGCTCAGGGAAAGCTTACTATGTTCATATAGGGTGGTGGGTATTGGGGGAAGAGGCTGTTCTAGGAAGGGAAGAAGTTGTGAGAAAAAAATACATAGGTTAGCGTGTGCAATGCTTTTGTGGGAGGCAGAAAGGAGGTATGCCTGCCTGGAGCAAAGGGCAGCTAATGGGTTGTGTCCTGGCATATGAGGTCAGTCGCCAGGACATTGGCCTACCTCCCACTGGCTGTGGGACGTCCTGAATCATCACCTGTTATGGGCACCATTTTATCCTCTACATGAAAAAAAAAAAAGCCTTCCCAGACCATTAGTAAATAACATTCTGAAGTAGTGGAGCTATGAATATGAGTAGAATAAGGACAGGGGGAAAGAAACTGTATTTCATCTTCTGAGCAATTAGTATAATGAAGAGAGGTCACAACAGCTTCCTGGCCTACCGACACCACATTTCCTAGTCAATGATTAGAAGATTCAGAAACGAGATAGTTTTTCCTCTCTTCCTGAAGCTCTGAGGCTTCTAGGTGGAAATTTGTGGTAAAGAGCTTTTTAGCCTTGGAGAAAATGATCATTATACATAGCTTGGTCTTGCTTGTATTTCAGATTTATGAGGCATGGTCAAACCAAAAACACAGTTGCCATGGAGTCAGTTCCGACTCATGGTGACCCCATGTGTGTCAGTGTAGAACTGTGAGGAAGAGTAGTGTCATGGTAAAAAGAGGTAGCCCTGTTCCTTAACCTCCCTTAGCCTCAGTTTCCTTCTATGTAAAATGGAGATAATAATAGCTTCTTCATAGTGTTGTATTAAGTGAGACGGTGAGTGCAAAGCACTTAGCACAGAGTCTGGCCTATTGTTCATGCTGTGAGCATGTGGGAAGGAATGGGGCAGCTCCAAAGAGAGCTTAGATGCAAGCACCAACCACCACAGAGCACTGTGTGATTGATGTTTGTTCCTCCTGACTGTAGGCAGGAAGGAGAGGGGTGCTTAGGGCTCAGCATTTGAAGGCCTTTGTAGACCTTCCATTGTTGTATTTCTCATTTTGAGTTACAACCATTGATTTATGTATATCTCTCTCCTAAATATGAGTTCCTTGAGGAACTGACCATATTTTTCCTGCCTTTGACTTTCCAGGAAACACTGGTGGCATAGTAGTTAAGAGCTATGCTTGTTAACCAAAAGGTCGGCAGCTTGAATCCACCAGGCGCTCCTTGAAAACCAAATGGGGCAGTTCTACTCTGTCCTGTAGGGTCACTATGAGTTGGAATTGAGTTGACAGCAAGTTTTTTTTTTTTCACTTTCTTGGCCAGCACAGCTCCTGGCACTCAGTAAAGTCTCAAAAAGTGTCGTTGAATGTTAATTGGCCTAAGATCATGTTTAGTGCTTCTGTTCTACCTCCAAGTTCGTTGTGTAGTGTCTGGGATCTTAAAAGCTAGCAAGTGGCCATCCAAGGTACGAGAATCTGCGTGGAGCAACAGAGGAAGAAAAAGAGTCAGGAATAGGAGAAGGAAATGGAAGGCATGGATGATGGTCTCCATGAAGAACTGGATGGTACCCAGCTACCATTACTGAACTTTTTATCAAAGGCTCTATGCAAGAACCCCAATCAAAAGGGACGGAAAATGCAAAACAGAATTCCAAATCTCATGGAATCTAGACTTTCTGGAGCCATTGAGGCTGATGAACCCTATAAACTACTGCCCTGAGATAATCATTAACTCTGAAACCATAAACCAAAAATATCCCCTGAAGCCTCCTTTAAACAACCATCTCACTTAACTAGTAAAGAATGTCTGCGATGAGTTTTGTGCTTTTTAAAAAAATTTACTATATGGGATCAAATTGTTAACAGCATCTCAAAAGGTTAGATAGAGAGCTTTTGAGGAAATGAGTGTATGTCAACAGGAGAGGACCAAATTGGAAAAGGAGGGTGAGAATGGCTGCACAGCTTGAAGAATGGAATCAAGGTCACTGTATTGTACATGTAGAGTTTGTTGAATTGGTGTGTTTTTCTGTGTATATTTCCAACAATGAAAAAACAAATGTCTGTTGAATGAGTGAAGGAAGGGAAAAAGAAAAGAAGGAAGAAAGGAAGCAAGCAGAAAGAAAGAGGAAGACAGAAAAGAAAGTAGTAAGGAAAGAAGGAAAGAAGAAAGGGAAGAAGGAAGGAAAGAGGCTTGGAGTCATTTGGAACTTGAAAAAAATTTTAGAAACCTGAATTGTGTTGAATGAAAACAGTGGAGGAAATGCAGTCAGTGATTAAAAACTCAGTGTATGGGTTGCGGTTAGGGTCAAAATTAACAAATATTTTTTGAGAAAGAAAAGGTGAGATCCTGATTCATAGAGAAGATTTAACAAAGAGACTATTTCAAACTTATCGGCAGGGTGAAAAAAACCAAAACAGGATGGCGAAATACTGAGTTTCTAGAAAGAGCTAGAAGCTATCATTGCTATACCTAAGCCTGAAGGGATGAGCATAGGGAGTGGTCAAGAGCTTAAGGAGAGCTGCACCCATGGACAGGGGACATCTGACAGAACAAGAGAAGAGTAACTACTACCAAATTGGGACCTGCCAGGTAGGAAGCTGAAGGAATAAACACCTTGGCCTCTCTTTCCTCCTGTCCTCTGCTTTCCTCCCATGGGCTAAATGGAAGTCAGAGGGCAAGGAAGTCTGCAGAAGTCAGCTTCCCAGAGTGCAGAGCAGGGGGCAGAACTGTGGAGAGTGATTCTGGAGAGGCAAAAAGAATATCCAACACAAGCCTCTCCTGTCAATCTTTGTACTGGTGTGGAGGATACAACAAAGAACAAGGCAGAATGAGTTTAGGGTCTAATGGGAGAAACAAATAGGTAAACAAAGAATAATAATGGTGCAATGCATTTCATGAGGTGGGGATATATCTGAAGCTCTATGATTAGGCTGGGTCACCTAATCAAGGCCTGATGCTCAGAGAAACCTTTAAAGGAAAAGTGACATAAACTGGCACCTAGAAAATTTACCTGACTTCAAAAGATACTGTTAAGAGAGTGAAGACACAAGCCACTGACTGGGGCAAAATATCTGCAGATCATTTATCTGATAAAGAACTTGTATCCAAAACATATAAAGAACTCTCAAATTCAATAAGAAAACAAACAACCCAATTAAAAAAAAAACAGGCTAAAGATTTGGACAGACACTTCACCAGAGAAGATATCCCATATACCCATTGCTGTTGTTTTTAACTCATGGTGACCTTATAGAACAGAGTAGAACTGCCCCATAGGGTTTCCAAGGAGCAGACTGCCACATCTTTCTCTCTTGGAGCAGCTGGTGGGTTCAAACAGCAGACCTTTCAGTTAGCAGCTGAGCGCTTTAACCACCATGCCTCCAGGGCTCCTATAAGGAAGATACATGTATAGTAAATAAATACGTGAAAAGATTTTCAACATCGTTAGCCTTTAAAATCAAAACCAAACCCACTGCCATTCAATCAATTCAGACTCATGGTGATCTCACGTGTTACAGAACAGAACTGCCCTATAGGGTTTCTTGGCTGTAAACTTTATGGAAGCAGATTGCCAGGGCTTTCTTCCATTGTACCACTGAGTGGGTTCGAACTGCCAACCTTTAGGTTCTCAGTCGAGTGCAAACTGTGCCACCCAGGGAACTCCCATTAGACGTTAGAGACATGCAAATTTAAACCACAATGAGATATCACTACACGCCTATTAGAATGACTGAAAAAGACTGGCCATACCAAGTGTTGGATGTTACATGCAAGGACTAGGGAAAGGGAGTTGAAGATATTGACAAGAAAAAGGTTGATGACCGTGGTGGTATCTCACAGGAACTCTGCTCCAGGATCACAGATGGACCAATGCTGGCAGACACAGAGGGCTTTGGGACCAGATTGCAGGTCCAGATCCTGGCTTTGTCACTCACTGGTTGTGACCTTGGGCAAGTTGCTTGACCTCCTGTGTGTTAGTGGCCTCCTCTGCAAAACTGCAGTAATAATAGTGCCACTTCATTGACTTGTTATAGGGATTAAATAAGTTGATAAATGCTTAGAACAGTGACTGACATGTAGTAAATGCTCACCAAAGATAATTTTTATTATTAATTGTTATTACTTAATGAGAATATTTTAAGGCAAATAAAGAATGAGCATTGATTTGGTTTCTTGCTGGGTGGAAAGAAAAGCTGTGAGACATCACCTTAGTTTCTTTCCCCCTCCCTTTTTTTTATTGTCCTTGAAGTGAAAGTTTACAATTCAAGTCAGTTTCTCATACAAAAACTTATACAGACATTATTATGTGACCCTAGTTGCTCTCCCTATAATGCGACAGCACACTCCTCCTCTTTACCCTGTATTTCCCATGTCCATTCAACCCACTCCGGTCCCCCTCTGCCTTCTCATCTCTCCCCCAGACAGGAGCTGTCCACATAGTCTCATGTGTCTACTTGAGCTAAGAAGCATACTACTCACCAGTATCATTTTATGTCTTATAATCGACTTTAATCTTTGTCTGAGGAGTTGGCTTTGGAAATGTTTTTAGTTTTGGGCTAACAGAGAGTCGGGGACCATGTCCTCCAGGGTCCCGTCTCAGTCAGACCATTAAGTCTGGTCTTTTTACTAGAATTTGAGTTCCGCAACACACCTTTCTCCTGTTCCATCAGGGATTATCTGTTATGTTCCCTGTCAGGGCAGTCATTGGTAGTATCTCCTTAGTTTCTTAATAGCTTCCATTTATACAGTACTTCATATGTGCCAGGGTGTGTGTATGTATGTGTGTGTATGTATATATATATATATAGCATTCACAGTGTCTTGGTTAAGAGGAGACTGCATGAGTGAGAATCTGCTCCGTGACCTCTGCCAAGTCATCACTCCGTATCTAATCTCAGTTTTCTTCCTGTAAAATGGGGTAGTAAGAGTATCCTCCTGTCATGGATTGAATTGTGTCCCCCCAAAATGTGTGTCAACTTGGTTAGGCCATGATTCCCAGTATTGTGTTGTTGTCCTCCATTTTGTGATTGATGTAATTCTCCTATGTGTTGTAAACCCTAATCTCTGCCTATGGTTAATGAGGCAAGATTTGGTTATGTTAAAGAGGATTAAGGTGGGATGTAACACCCTTACTCAGACCACAGCCCTGATCCAATGTAAAGGGAGTTTCCCTGGGGTGTGGCCTGCATCATCCTTTATCTTACAAAAGATAAAAGGAAAGAGAAGTGAGCAGAGAGGGGGGGACCTCATACCACAAAGAATGCAGCACCAGGAGTAGAGTGCACCCTTTGGACCCGAGGTTCCTGTGTGCAGAAGCTCCTCGATCTAGAGAAGATTGATGACAAGGGCTTTCCTTCAGAGCTGACAGAGAGAGAAAGACTTTCCCTGGAGCTGGTGCCCTGAATTTGGACTTCTAGCCTACTAGACTGTGAGAGAATAAACTTTCTTTTGCTGAAGCCATCCACTTGTGGTATTTCCATTATAGGAGCCCTAGAAAACTAAAACAGCCATGATTCCCAGTATTGTGTGTTTGTCCTCAATATTGTGATTTGATATAATATTCCTAGGTGTTCTAAATCTTAATCTCTGCCTGTGGTTAATGAGGAAAGATTAGATCGTGTTAAAGAGGGTTAGAGTGGGATGCGGTATGCTTACTCAGGTCACATTTTCCCTGGGGTGTGGCCTGCATCACCTTTTATCTTACAAGAGATAATAGGAGAGAGTACTGAGCACAGAGACAAGGACCTCATGTCATCAAGAAAGAAGCACTGGGAAAGGAGCATGTTCTTTGGTCCCAGGGTCCCTGTGCTGAGAAACTCCTAGACCAGGGGAAGATTGATGACAAGGATCTTCCCCAGAGCCAACAGAGAGAAAATGCCTTTCCCTGGAGTTGTTGCCTTGAATTCGGACTTCTAGCCTCCTAAACTGTGAGGGAATAAATTTCTCTTTGTTAAAGACATCCGCTTGTGATATTACTGTTATAGCAGCATTAGACAACTAAGGTACCACCCCATAACACAATATATGTAAAGCATCTATATAAAGCATCCATATAACCTGACAAATAGTGCTAATGAAGTTTATCTACAATTATTAGATAATTCCCACAACAGGTACACGGCGAAGTAGGTGTTGTTGTTAGGTGCCGTTGAATCTGTTCTAACTCACACCGACCTTATACACAACAGAACAAAACACTGCCTGGTCCTGTGCCATCCTTATAATCATTGTTATTCTTGAGCTCATTGTTGCAGCCACTGTGTCAATCCACCTCGTTGAAGGTCTTCCTCTTTTCTGCTGACCCTGTACTTTGCCAAGCATGATGTCCTTCTCCAGGGACTGATCCCTCCTGACAACATGTCCAAAGTATATAAGAAGCAGTCTGGCCATCCTTGCTTCTAAGGAGCATTCTGGTTGTAATTCTTCCAGGACAGATTTGTTCGTTCTTTTGGCACTCCATGGTGTATTCAATATTCTTCGCCAACACCACAATTCAAAGGCGTCAATTCTTCTTTGGTCTTCCTTATTCATTGTCCAGCTTTCACATGCGTATGATGCGATTGAAACTACCATGGCTTGGGTCAGGCGCACCTTAGTCTTCAAGGTGACATCTCTGCTTTTCAACACTTTGAAGTGGTCCTTTGCAGCAGATTTGCCCAGTGCAATGCGTCTTTTGATTTGTTGGGTGCTGCTTCCATGGCTGTTGATTGTGGATCCAAGTAAAATGAAATCCTTGACAACTTCATTCTTCTCCCCATTTATCATGATGTTGCTCATCGGTCCAGTTGTGAGGTTTTTTTTTTTTTTTTTTTATGTTGAGATGCAAACCATACTGAAGGTTGTGATCTTTGATTTTCATCAGTAAGTGCTTCAAGTCCTCTTCACTTTCAGCAAGCAAGGTTGTGTCATCTGCGTAACGCAGGTTGTTAATGAGTCTTCCTCCAATCCTGATGCCCTGTTCTTCTTCATATAGGCCAGCTTCTCGGATTATTTGCTAGGCATACAGATTGAATAGGTATGGTGAAAGGATACAATCCTGACGCACACCTTTCCTGACTTTAAACCAACCAGTATCCCCTTGTTCTGTCCCAACAACTGCCACTTGATCTATGTACACATTCCTCATGAGCACAATGAAGTGTTCTGGAATTCTCATTCTTTGCAATATTATTTATAATTTGTTATGATCCACACAGTCGAATGCCTTTGCATAGTCAATAAAACACAGGTAAACATCCTTCTGGTATTCTCTGCTTTCAGCCAGGATGCATCTGACATCAGCAATGATATCCCTGGTTCCACATCCTCTTCTGAATCTACCTTGAATTTCTGGCAGTTCCTTGTTGATATACTGCTGCAGCTACTTTTGAATGATCTTTAGCAAAATTTTGCTTGCGTGTGATAGTAATGATATTGTTGTACAATTTCCGCATTTAGTTGGATCACCTTGGTTGGGAATAGGCATAAATATGGATCTCTTCCAATCAGTTGGCCAGGGAGCTCTCTTCCATATTTCTTGGCACAGATGAGTGAGCACCTCCAGCGCTGTGTCCATCTGTTGAAACATCTCAATTGATACTCTGTCAATTCCTAGAGCCTTGTTTTTCACCAATGCCTTCAGAGCAGCTTGGACTTCTTCCATCAGTACCATTGGTTCCTGATCATATGCCACCTCTTGAAATGGTTGAACATCGACTAATTCGTTTTGGTATAATGACACTGTGTATTCCTTCCGTCTTCTTTTGATGCTTCCTGCGTCATTTAATATTTTCCCCATAGAATCCTTCAATGTTGCAACTCGAAGCTTGAATTTTTTCTTCAGTTCTTTCAGCTTGAGAAACACCGAGCGTGTTCTTCGCTTTTGATTTTCCTTCTCCAGCTCTTTGCACATGTCATTATAATACTTTGTCTTCTCGAGCCAACCTTTGAAATCTTCTATCATTTCTTGCTTTTGCTTTAACTGCTCGATGTTCGTGAGCAAGTTTCAGAGTCTTTTCTGACATCCATCTTGGTCTTTTCTTTCTTTCCTGTCTTTTCAATGACCTCTTGCTTTCTTCATGTATGATGTCCTTGATGTCATTCCACAACTCAGCTGGTCTTTGGTCACTAGTGTTCAGTATGTCAAATCTATTCTTCATATGGTCTTTAAATTCAGGTGGGATATACTCAAGGTCATATTGTGGCTCTCGTGGATTTGCTCTGATTTTCCTCAGTTTCAGCTTGAACTTGCATATGAGCGATTGATGGTCTGTTCCACAGTCGGCCCCTGGCCTTGTTCTGACTGATGATATTGAGCTTTTTCATCGTCTCTTTCCACAGATGTAGCCAATTTGATTCCTGTGGTTTCCACCTAGCGAGGTCCCTAGTCACCATTTATGCTGATGAAAGAAGGTATTTGCAATGAAGAAGTCGTTGGTCTTGCAAAATTCTATCATTTGATCTCCAGCATTGTTTCTATCACCAAGGCCATATTTTCCCACTACCGATCCTTCTTTGTTTCCAACTTTCGCATTCCAATCACCAGTGATTATCAATGCACCCCGACTGCATGTTCGATCAATTTCAGACTGCAGCAGCTGGTAAAAATCTTCTATTTCTTCATCTTTGGCTTTAGTAATTGGTGCATAAATTTGAATAATAGTCGTATTAGCCAGTCTTCCTTGTAGGCGTTTATGGCTATTATCCTGTCATTGACAGTGCTGTACTTCAGGATAGATCTTGAAATGTTTTTTTTGACAATGAATGCAACACCATTCCTCTTCAAGTTGTCATTCCCAGCATAGTAGACTATATGATTATCTGTTATTATAACCGTTATACATTAATTTCATGTAATAAGCTTCCTCATTAAGAGAGAACTGTACTATAGATAAAAGAGTTTTGGTTTATGCAAGGCATGAGTTTCCTAACCTATTAAATATGCATCTTTAGCAGCTAACTCCCAGCCATTTATTAAACACTTCTGGATGTGTTCGAAATATTGTTCTATGTTGTCATTTAGCAGCACCATGGCATTTTAACTAATAATACTCACTGTGGATGGAGTATTAAGAGGTGAAAATTCATTGGGCTAAGGGCCAACTGCAGTAGTGAATTAATGAACTAGTTTTTCACCTTAGTCCAGGAAGCAATTTATATGAATTTAATTCAACTAGTTTTTTTTTTTTTTTTAATGGCTTTTCCAGTGTGTGGTATGTAGCCAGAAAGTTAGTTCTGCTCACACAGAAGTTTTAGTTGAGCCTGTCTTGTTTGGGTCTACACAGGATGCCTTTTAATTCTGCCTGTCAGTAAGCATAGCCTAATTTCTGCATGCTCATGCCTTCTTTTTCTGCTTTCCATGTATAACCTACTTGAGGATGTGCAGAAGAAGCAGACAAAGGAGCACACGTCTGTAAAAGGAGGTGAACTCTCTGGAAAGGAGCAGCATGTGTTTCCTGAAACATATGCCAGCTCAGTAGTGTTCAGCCCTCACTGTGGTCACAGCCAGCTGGAGAACTTTTAAAAACGGCCAATACTCAGGACCGCATCCTTGGACATTGTGATTCAGGTGGTTTGAGGTGTAACTGCGGCATTGGTATTTTCTCTTTTTTAAAGCTCTCAAGGTAATATTAATGTACAGCTAGGGTGGAGAACTGCTGAGTCTGTGCTCAGAACCCATGTTGAGTTCTTAATAGAGAAGGGCAGGAGAGGTAATGAAAAAGAAGTGAAATCCACACTAAGCCCCTCGGTTGCGGGAGAGGAGGCTGGTTTTAGAAGGAAATTTTCCAACTCACTGTGTTGTAATTACAAAGGGAAGGGGGAGCAAGAGGTAGGAAGCCATAGCAGACCTGTGTGGCTGTCATGGAAACAGGTTGCTGCTTGACTCTAGAAGCCCCTGTTTGGGAACCAGAACTATTGAGGAGACTTCTCAGGCATCGCATCTCAGGTTATCACCAAATGGGTCTATAACTTTCCTAGACTTAAGGGGAAAGTCTGGGAAGTAAACTAGCATTTATTGAACATCTACTAATCGTTTTCTATTACTTTACATATTGTAGTCTATATAATTTTTAGAAAAATGTGTAAGATAGTTTTTATAATCACCAGTACACCTTTTAAATAAAATACAGAGGCCAGTACCTTTTGATTTCATTCAGCATAGCACCCTGAACTGAGGCAGAATCTGTGGATATGTTTGCATCTTGAAGGAGCAGGTAAGGGGAGATGGAAGAGGCAGGCAGAGAACAAAGTGAAACTCCAAAAAACTCGTTTCTCTCAGTCCATTCCAACTCATAGCCACCTATTGGACAGAAGAGAACTGTCCCATAGAGTTTCCGAGGAGCAGCTGGTGGATTCAGACTGCTGAGCTTTTGGTTAGCAGCCTGAATGCTTAACTACTGCGCAACCAGGGCTCCAAGGTGAAACTTGTTGGTGTTGTTCGGTGCCATCCAGTCGGTTCCAACTCATAGCGACCATATATACAACAGAACAAAACACTGTCCAATCCTGCCCCATCCTCACAATCATAATGCTTGAGCCTGTTATTGAAGCCACTGTGTCAATCCATCTAGTTGAGGGTCTTCCTCTTTTTTGCTCACCCTCTACTTTTTTTTTTTTCTACTTTACCACGCATGATGTCCTTCTCCAGGGATTGATCCCTCCTGATAACATGTCCAAAGTATGTGAGATGTACTTTTGCCATCCTTGCTTCTAAGGAGCATTCTGGTTGTACTTACTGCAAGAGAGATTTGTTTGTTCTTTTGGCAGTCCATGGTATATTCAATATTCTTTGGCAACGCCACAATTCAATGGCATCAATTCTTCTTATGTCTTTCTTCTTCATCGTCCAGCTTTCACATGCGTATGAGGCAATTGAAAACACCCTGGCTTGGGTCAGGATCACCTTAGTCTTCAAGGTGACATCTTTGTTTTTCAACACTTTAAAGAGGTCTTTTGCAGCTGATTCGCCCAATGCAATGCATCTTTTCATTTCTTGACTGCTGTCTCCATGGGCGTTGATTGTGAATCCAAGTAAAATGAAAAATCCTTGACAACGTCAATCTTTTCTCCGTGTATTATGATGCTGCTTATTGGTCCACTTGTGACAATTTTTGTTTTATTTATGTTGAGGAGTAATCCATACTATACTCTTTGATCTTCATTAGTAAGTGCTTCAAGTCCTCTTCATTTTCAGCAAGCAAGATTGTGTCATCTGCACATCTCAGTTTGTTAATGAGTCTCTCTCTAATCCTGATGCCCCGTTCTTTTTCCTATAGTCCAGCTTCTTGGATTATTTGCTTAGCATACAGATTTTGAATAAGTATGGTAAAAGGATACAACCCTGATGTACACCTTTCCTGACTTTAAACCACGAAGTAACCCATTGTCCTGTTCAAATAACTGCCTTTTGATCTATGTACAGGTTCCTCATGAACACAATTATGTGTTCTGGAATTCCCATTCTTCCCAATGTTGTCCATAATTTGTTATGATCCACCCACAGTCAAATGCCTTTGCATAGTCAGTAAAACACACCTAAACATCTTTCTGGTATTCTCTGCTTCCAGCCAGGATCCATCTGACATCAGCAATGATATCCCTGGTTCCACATCCTCTACTGAATCTGGCTTGAATTTCTGGCAGTTTCCTGTTGGTATACCACTGCAGCTGCTTTTGAATGATCTTCAGCAAAATTTTCCTTTTGTGTGATATTAATGATATTGTTTGCTGCATTTGGCTGGATCACTTTTGTTGGGAATAGGCATAAATATGGATCTCTTCCAGTTGGTTGGCCAGGCAGCTGTCTTCCAAATTTCTTGGCATAGATGAATGAGCACTTCCAGTGCTGCATCCGTTTGTTGAAACATCTCAATTGGTATTTCATCAATTCCTGGAGCCTTGTTTTTTGCCAATGCCCTCAGTGCAGCTTGGACTTCTTCCTCCAGTACCATCAGTTCCTGATCATATGCTACCTCCTGAAATGGCTGAATGTCGACCAATTCTTTTTGATATAGTGACTCTGTGTATTCCTTCCATTTTTTTTTTTTTTACTTAAAAAAAAATATTTCCTTATTTAATTTTTTTTTTTTTTTTTTTTTGCTTTAAGTGAAAGTTTACAAATCAGGTCAGTCTCTCATACAAAAATTTACATACACCTTGCTATACACTCCTAATTGCTCTCCGTCTGATGAGATAGCACAGTACTTCCCTCCCCTCTTTCTCCTCATGGTAGCTTCTGGACACCTCTGCCCTCTCATCTCACCTCCACACAGGCAATGCCTAGATAGTCTCATGTGTCAACTTGATCCAAGAAGCTTGTTCTTCACCAGTCTCATTTTCTATCCCCTATTCCAGTCCAATCCCTGTCTGAGGAGTTGGCTTTGGGAATGATTCCTGCCCTGGGGTAACAGAAGGTCTGGGATCCATGGCCTCCAGGGTTCCTGCAATCCCAGTCTGACCATTAAGTCTGGTCTTTGTATGAGATTTTGGGGTCTGCATCCCACTGCTCTCTTGCTCCCTCAGGGTTTCTCTGTTGAGTTTCCTGTCAAGACAGTCATCGATTGTGGCTAGGTACCATCTAGCTCTTGGTCTCAGGCTGATGTAGTCTCTGGTTTATATGGTGCTTTTTGTCTCTTAGGCTCATAATTATTTTGTGCCTTTGATGTCCTTTATTCTTCCTTGTTCCAGGTGGGTTGAGACCCATTGATGGATCTTAGATGGCCACTTGTTAGCATTTAAGACCACAGACGCCACTCTCCAAAGTGGGTTGCAGGATGTTTTCTTAATAGATTTTATTATGCCAATTGACTTAGATGTCCCCTGAAACCATGGTCCTCAAACCCCTGCCCCTGCTATGCTGGCCTTTGAAGTGTTCAGTTTTTTAAGGAAACTTCTTTGTTATTAGTTCAGTCCATTTATGTTGACCTCTCCTTTATTGCATATTGTCTTTCCCTTCACCTAAAATAAAACTTACCTACTATCTAATTAGTGAATACCCCTCTCTCTCCCTCCCTCCCCCCCCCCCGTAACCATCAAAGAGTATTTTCTTCTCTGCTTAAACTGTTTCTCCATTTCTTATAATAGTGGTTTTAAACAATATTTGTCCTTTTGGAATTGACTGATTTCACTCAGCATAATGTCCTCCAGATTTCTCCAAGTTATGAAATTTTTTATGGATTCAACACTGTTCTTTATTGATGCGTAGTATTCCATTGTGTGAATATACCACAGTTTATTTATCCATTCATCTGTTGATGGGCACCTTGGTTGCTTCCAACTTTTTGCTACTGTAAACAGTGCTGCCATGAACACGGGTGTGCATATATCTGTTCGTGTAAAGGCTCTTATTTCTCTAGGATATATTCCAAGGAGCGGGATTGCTGGATGGTATGGTAATTCTATTTCTAGCTTTTTAAGGAAGCACCAAATCAATTTCCAAAGTGGTTGTACCATTTTGCATTCCCTCCAGCAGTGTATAAGTGTTCCAATCTCTCCACAACCCCTCCAACATTTATTATTTTGTGTTTTTTGAATTAATGCCAGCCTTGTTGGAGTGAGATAGAATCTCATTGTAGCTTTGATTTGCATTTCTCTAATGTCTAATGATCGAGCGCATTTCCTCATGTATCTGTTAGCCACCTGAATGTCTTCTTTAGTGAAGTGCCTGTTCATATCCTTTGCCCATTTTTTAATTGGGTTATTTGTCTTTTTGTGGTTGAGTTTTAGCAGGATCATGTAGATTTTAGAGATCAGGCGCTGGTCGGAGATGTCATAGCTGAAAACTTTTTCCCAGTCTGTAGGTAGTCTTTTTACTCTTTTGGTGAAGTTTTTGGGTGAGCATAGGTGCTTGATTTTTAGGAGCTCCCAGTTATCTGGTTTCTCTTCGGCATTTTTAGTAATGTTTTGTATTCTGTTTATGCTATGTGTTAAGGCTCCTAATGTTGTCCCTATTTTTTCTTCCATAATCTTTATCGTTTTAGATTTTATATTTAGGTCTTTGATCCATTTTGAGTTAGTTTTTGTGTGTGGTGTGAGGTATGGGTCTTGTTTCATTTTTTTGCAGATGGATATCCAGTTATGCCAGTATCATTTGTTAAAAAGACTCTCTTTTCCCCAATTAGCTGACACTGGGCCTTTGTCAAATATCAACAGCTAATATATAGATGGATTTATGTCTGGATTTTCAATTCTATTCCATTGGTCAACGTGTCTGTTGTTGTACCAGTACCAGGCTGTTTTAACTACTGTGGCGGTATAATAGGTTCTTAAATCAGGAAGAGTGAGGCCTCCCACTTTGTTCTTCTTTTTCAGTCATGCTTTACTTATCCAGGGCTTCTTTCCCTCCCATATGAAGTTGATGATTTGTTTCTCCATCTCATTAAAAAATGTCATTGGAATTTGGATCGGAATTGCATTGTATATATAGATGGCTTTTGGTAGAATAGACATTTTTACAATGTTAAGTCTTCCTATCCATGAGCAAGGTATGTTTTTCCACTTATGTAGGTCCCTTTTGGAAACCTTGGTGGCATAGTGGTGAAGTGCTTTGGCTGCCAACCAAAGGGTTGGCAGTTTGAATCCGCCAGGCGCTCCTTCGAAACTCTATGGGGCAGTTCTATTCTGTCCTATAGGTTCGCTATGAGTCGGAATCGACTTGATGGCACTGGGTTTGGTTTTTGTTTTTTGGAGGTCCCTTTTGTTTTCTTGCAGTAGTACCTCGTAGTTTTCTTTGTATAGATCTTTTACGGCTCTGGTTAGATTTATTCCTAAGTATTTTATCTTCTTCGGGGCTACTGTGAATGGTATTGATTTGGTGATCTCCTCTTCGATGTTCTTTTTGTTCATGTAGAGGAATCCAACTGATTTTTGTATGTTTACCTTGTAGCCTGATACTCTGATGAACTCTTCTATTAGTTTCAGTAGTTTTTTTGAGGATTCTTTAGGGTTTTCCGTGTATAAGATCATGTCATCTGCAAACAGAGATATTTTTACTTCTTCCTTACCAATCTGGATGCCCTTTATTTCTTTATCCAGGCTCCTTCCATCTTCTTTTAATGCTTTCTTCATTGTTTAATATTTTCCCCATAGAATCCTTCAATATTGCAACTCAAGGCTTGAATTTTTTAGTTCTCTCAGCTTGAGAAATGTTAAGCGTGTTCTTCCCTTTTTGTTTTCTACCTCCGGGTCTTTGCACATGTCATTATAATATTTTACTTTGTCTTCTCAAGCCACGCTTTGAAATCTTCTATTCAGCTCTTTTACTTCATCATTTCTTCCTTTTGCTTTAACTACTTGACTTTCAAGAGCAAGTTTCAGAGTCTCTTCTGACATCGATTTTGGTGTTTTCTTTCTTTCCTGTCTCTTTAATGACCTCTTGCTTTCTTCATATATGATGTTCTTCATGTCATTCCACAACTCATCTGGTCTTCAGCATTAGTGTTCAAAGTGTCAAATCCTTTCCTGAGATGGTCTCTAAATTCAGGTGGGATATGGTCAAATTCGTACTTTGTCTCTCGTGGACTTGTTCTAATTATCTTCAGTTTCAACTTGAACTTGCATATGAGCAATTAGTGGTCTGTTACAAGTTGCTCCCTGGCCTTGTTCTGACTGATATTGAGGTTTTCCATCATCTCTTTCCACAGATGTAGTCAATTTGATTCCTGTGTATTCCATCTGGTAAGGTCCATATGTATAGTTGCCATTTATGTTGGTAAAAAAAGGTGTTTGCAATGAAGAAGTCCTTAGTCTTGCAAAACTCTGTCGCATATCGTCTCTATCACCAAAGCTATATTTTCCAAGTACCGATCCTTCTTCTTTGTCTCCAACTTTTGCATTCCAATCACCAGTGATTATCAATGTATTCTGATGCCATGTTCGATCAATTTCAGACTGTGGAAGTTGGTAAAAATCTTCAATTTTGTCATCCTTGGCCTTAGTGGTTGGTGTGTAAATTTGAATAATAGTCATATTAACCGGTCTTCCTTGTAGGTGTATAGATATTATCCTATCACCGACAGCATTGTACTTGAGAATAGATCTTGAGTTGTTCTTTTTGACGATGAATGCAATGCCATTCCTCTTCAATTTGTCATTCCCAGCATGGTAGACTGTATGATTGTCTGATTCAATATGGCCAGTACCAGTCCATTTCAGCTCACTAATGCCTAGGATAATGATGTTTATCCATTCCATTTCATTTTTGATGGTTTCTAATTTTCCTAGATTCATACTTCGTGCATGCCTTGTTCTGCTTATTAATGGATGTTTGCAGCTCTTTCTTCTCATTTTTGAGTCATGCCACATTGGCAAATGAAAGTCCCGAAAGCTTGACTCCATTCATGCCATTAAGGTCGACTCTGCTTTGAGGAGGCAGCTCTTCTCCAGTCGTATTTGGAGTGACTTCCAACCCAAGGAACTCATCTTCTGGCAGCATATTGATGTTCCGCTTCTATTCATAAGGTTTCACTGGCTAATTATTTTCAGAAGTAGACTGCCGGGCCCTTCTTCCTAGTCTGTCTTAATCTGGAAACTCAGCTGAAGCTTGTCCACCATGGGTGAGCTGCTGGTATTTGAATACCGGTGGCAGAGCTTCAGCATAGCAGCAACACCCAAGCCCCCACAGTACGACAAACTGACAGATGCATGGGGGAAGATGAAACTAGTGGTTTAAAATTCCTTCTTCTGTTATTTCTTAGCTGCGTTACCTTGGTCAAACTACTTAATCTTGTTGAGTTTCCTCCTGAACATAGGGACAATAAAAACCTGCAGGTTACTATAAGAGGAGAAAAAATGTGAGCAAAATGCCAGGCACAAGCGGACCCTCGAGAAGTGCTAGCCACATCCATTCTGAGGGAGGAAGGCCTATCCTAATGGAACTGGGACAAAGAGCCTGCTCTGTGTTCATACTTGACTTATCTTGCTGGCTATCAGGGTTGAACACTTTGTCAAGTTTGTTTCTAAACCAGGTGCAAATGCTAAAGCTCAGAGTAGAGGAGATAATAGGAACTGGAGATGAGGTAGACATGGGGCAGTGAAAAGAAGCTTGTAGACAAAGGTCTGCATCTACCCTTCTCAGGTTAAACTAGTTAAATATTAAAGTTCATTGCAGCTTTCTGAGAAGAAGGCCTGCAGAGCTAAGCGACTAGAGAGAGCACTAAGACATCGGAAAACCTGTGTAGTATTGCTAGCTCTCCTAAGAATCATTTAAGGCATGCTACTTAGATTTTCCATAGCTTACCTTTTTTTTCTAGGTTAAAGCAGGAGTCAGAGTGTTGTCAGACGTATGGATTTTGTAAAAAGAGAAAATGCAGATTGTCAAATGATCAGGAATCCATGAATAGGTTTTAATTTTTTCCTGCATTATGTTTATCAATCAATATATAATTTTTCTATTGTAAAATCGCTTTATTTACACTTTGTTACTAGAAAAAAAAATGTATTACTATAGGGCCAGAAACCTCAGCCTTTGAATGCAGGACTGATAGGTTAAATACAATTTTTAATGTATTTGTAGAACACAGGTTTGAAATTCAGTGAATTATAAAATTATATAAGCCCTTTGTTATAGGTTTATAGAGTATAATTGATAAACGTTAAACTACACAAATTTAAAATGCTTAATTTAAGACTTTTTGACATACTTATTACCCATGAAACCATTACCAAAACCAAGATAGTGAACATATCCATCATCCCTACGCATTTCCTTGTATTCCTTGATAATCCCTCCCACCTTTCCGCCTCAGCCCCCAACTATTGAGGTGCTTTCTTCCCTATCACAACTTTATATAAATACAATCATAAATTTGTACTTTTTGGTCTCGCTTCTTTCACTCAGCATAAATATTTTGAGATACAACCATGTTGTTGCATGTATTAATAGTTCATTTCTTTTTATTGCTGAGTAACATCCTATTGTAGCCCGTTGCTGCTGTATAGAATTCCATTATATAGCATTCCAAGTTTTTCAAGAAGCTGCCAAACTGTTTTCCAAAGTGATTGTACCATTTTACTTTGCCATTGGTGGTGCCATGAGAGTTCCAATTCTTCCACATCCTCGCCAACATTTGATCAGTCTTTTTAATTTTTAGCCATTCTAATAAATATTTAATGGTATCTCATTGTGGTTTAAACTTGCATTTCTTTAATGACTAATGATATTGAAAATCTTTTTATGTGCTTATTTGCCGTCTGTATATCTTCCTGGGGGACGCTGGTGGTTCAGTGGTAGAGCGCTTGCCTTCCATGTGAGAGGCCCAGTTCGAGTTCCAGCTAATGTGCCTTATATGCAGCCACTACTAACCATCAGTGATGATTTGCATGTTGTTATGGTGCTGACAGATTTCAATGGAGCGTCCTGTCTAAGACAGACTAGGAAGAAAGGTCTGGCAATCTACTACCAAAACTCAGCCAGTGAAAACCCTATGGATCACAACTGTCCAATCTGTCAATCATGGGGATGGTGCAGGACTGGGCAGTGTTTTGTTCCACGGTGCATGGGATTTCCATAAGTCAGGGGCTGACTCAACGGCAGCAGCTAACAACAATGACATATCTTCTTTGGTGAAGTATGTGTTCATATTTTTGCCTACTTAAATTGTATTATTTTTTATATTACTGAGCTTTGAGAGTTTTTTATATATTCTGGATACAAATTCTTTATTAAGGTACATAATTTGCACATATTTTATCCTAGTTTGTTGTTGTATTTTCATTCATATTTTTTAATGTGGCAGAATATATCTAACAAAACATTTGCCATTTGAACCATTTTTACGTGTACAATTCATAACATTAATTACATTCACTATGTTATGCAACCATCACCTCTGTCTGTTTCCAAATCTTTCCGTCACCCTTAATAGAAACTCAGTACCCCTTAAGCAATAGCACTGCATTTCCCCTTCCCATCCACTCCTGGTAACCATTAATAAACTTTGTAGCTCAATGGTCAAAACACTCAGGTGCTAATCAAAAGTTTGGCAGTTTGAACCCACCAGCCACTCCGCAAGAGAAAGATGTGACAAGTCTGCTTTAGAAAGGTCTACAGGCTTGGAAACCCTATGGGGCAGTTCTGCTCTGTCCTGTAAGGTCGCTACAAGTCAGAATCAACTTGACAGCAATAGGTTTGGTTTTTATTTTGGTAGATAGTTCATATACGTGGAAGTAAGTGTGCAGTGTTTGTCCTTTGAATCTAACTAATTTCACTCAGTGTAATGTTTGTAAGGTTCAACCATGTCATAGCATGAGTCAGAACTACATTTCTCTTTATGGCTAAATAATATTCCATAGTATGTATGTACCACATTTTGTTTATCCATTTATCTGCTTGGAAACTGGATTGTTTCACCTTTTGGCTATTGTGGATAATGCTGCAATGAACACTGGTATGTAAGTATCTGTTTGAGTCCCTGCTTTCAACTTCTTTGAGTACATATCTATGAATGAATATGGGTCATATGGTAATTCTATGCTTAACTATATGAGGAACCGCCAAGCAGTTTCCTACAGCAGCTGTACCATTTTATAATCCCACCAACAATGGATGAAGATTCTAATTTCTCTATATTCTTGCCAACATTTGTTATTTCCCATTTTTCTGATAATAACCATCCAACTGTGGGTGAAGTGGCATATCATTGTGGTTTTGATTTACATTTCCCTAATGACATTGAGCATCTTTTCATGTGCTTCTTGGGGCCATTTGTGTAGCTTCTTTGGTGAAATGTCTATTCAAGTCTTTGCTTGTTTATTGATTGTCTTTTTATTGTTTCATTAATAATATCTTTAGAAGAGCAGAAGTTTTAAATTTTGATAAATTCTGATTTATGAATTTTTTTTTTAATGGAGAATGCTTTTGAAATCTAAGAAATCTTTGCCTAACCCAAAACCACAAAGATGTTTTTCTATGCTTTCTTCAAAATGTCATATATTTTAGATTTTACTCTTAGGTTTATGCTCCATTTTGAGTTAACTTTTACATGTGATGTGAGGTTCATTTTTTTGCATTTGAATATTCAGCTATCCCAGCACCAATTATTGAAGACTATCCTTTATTCACTGAACTTCTTTTGTACCTTGATCAAATATGAATTGTCTATGTATGTCTGAACTATGTATTCTGTTCCATTGCATTATTTATCTTTCCAGCAGTACCACACTGTTTTGATTATAGTAGTGTTGTCTTTAGTTTGAAATCAGGTAGTGTTAGCCCTTCACCTTTGTTCTTCTCTTTTAAATTTTTTTTGTCTCTTCTAAGTCCTTTGTATTCCCATATGAATTTTGGATTTAGTTTGTTAATTAAAAAAAAAAAAAATTCTGCTGGTATTTTGTTTGGACCACATTGAGTCTATAGATCTACTTGGGAAGAATTAGTGTCAACCATATTGAACCTGTTTAAAAGTGCGTTATTGGGGGCGGAGCCAAGATGGCGGACTAGGCAGACGCTACCTCGGATCCCTCTTACAACAAAGACACGGGAAAACAAGTGAATCGATCACATACATAACAATCTACGAACCCTGAACAACAAACACAGATTTAGAGACGGAGAACGAACTAATACGGGGAAGCAGCGATTGTTTCCAGGGCCTGGAGCCAGTGTACCAGTCAGGTACGGCACAAGCACAGAGAGCTGCTCCACCCCCCTGAACTAACCCCGGGAGGGGGACCAGCCGGTTCCACGGGCGGCGTGGGACGCAGCTGGTAGGAGAAGTCCCCGGGAGGCAGTGACTGGTCTTGGAGCAGGAAGAGCAGCGTCCCAGCCGGGGAACCATCTCGCCGGGATTTGGACTGGACGCAGGTACGGCATAAATACGGAGAGCTGCTCCACCCCCTGAACTAACCCTGGGAAGGGGACCAGCCGGGTCGCACGGGCGGCGTGGGACGCAGCCGGTAGGAGAAGTCCCCGGGAGGCAGCGACTGGTATTGGAGCGGGGAGAACAGCGTCCCAGCCGGGACACTCAGTCACGGTACAAGCACGGGGAGCTGCTCCACCCATCTGAACTAACCCCGGGAGGGGGCCCACCTGGTTCGCGGGGGCGGCACGGCCACGCGGCTGGAGGGATGAGAAGTCCCTGGGAGGCAGCGACTGATTTTGGAGTCGAGAGTGCACCGTCCCAGTAGGGGAGCCTTGACGCTGGGCGTGGGGCTGGAAGCGGAGGATCTGACCGTGACTCCAGCGGGCCAGACCCCCCGAGGGCAATCTCCACACAGCCAGCACACATAGGCGACGCGCCTGCGGGAATCTCAGATATAATAGTCATTCCAAGCAAGACAAGCAACTCTGGCTATATTCTGAGGTGCTACTCTCCTATCTCTTTGTTCCCTCCCCTACCCTCCCCAGGCGGCTTCATTAACATCCGAATAGCCTGAGCCAGAGGGAGAACTCTGATAGGGGTCTGACTGCATTTTTTTTTTAGCGGATTTTCTGGAAAAACTAGTTTCCCAGTGATGGCTCGGAGACAACAATCCATATCAAACCACTTAAAGAAGCAGACCATGACAGCTTCTACAACCCCCCAAACAAAAGAATCAAAATCTTTCCCAAATGAAGATACAATCCTGGAATTATCAGATACAGAATATAAAAAACTAATTTACAGAATGTTTAAAGATATCACAAATGAAATTAGGATAACTGCAGAAAAAGCCAAGGAACACACCGATAAAACTGTTGAAGAACTCAAAAAGATTATTCAAGAACATAGTGGAAAAATTAATAAGTTGCAAGAATCCATAGAGAGACAACATGTAGAAATCCAAAAGATTAACAATAAAATTACAGAATTAGACAACGCACTAGGAAGTCAGAGGAGCAGACTCGAGCAATTAGAATGCAGACTGGGACATCTAGAGGACCAGGGAATCAACACCAACATAGCTGAAAAAAAATCAGATAAAAGAATTAAAAAAAATGAAGAAACCCTAAGAATTATGTGGGACTCTATCAAGAAGGATAACCTGCGGGTGATTGGAGTCCCAGAACAGGGAGGGGGGACAGAAAACACAGAGAAAATAGTTGAAGAACTCCTGACAGAAAACTTCCCTGACATCATGAAAGACGAAAGGATATCTATCCAAGATGCTCATCGAACCCCATTTAAGATTGATCCAAAAAGAAAAACACCAAGACATATTATCATCAAACTCACCAAAACCAAAGATAAACAGAAAATTTTAAAAGCAGCCAGGGAGAAAAGAAAGGTCCCCTTCAAAGGAGAATCAATAAGAATAAGTTCAGACTACTCAGCAGAAACCATGCAGGCAAGAAGGGAATGGGACGACATATACAGAACACTGAAGGAGAAAAACTGCCAGCCAAGGATCATATATCCAGCAAAACTCTCTCTGAAATATGAAGGCGAAATTAAGATATTTACAGACAAACACAAGTTTAGAGAATTTGCAAAAACCAGACCAAAGCTACAAGAAATACTAAAGGATATTGTTTGGTCAGAGAACCAATAATATCAGATATCAGCACAACACAAGGTCACAAAACAGAACGTCCTGATATCAACTTAAATAGGGAAATCACAAAAACAAACAAATTAAGATTAATTAAAAAAAAAAAATACACATAACAGGGAATCATGGAAGTCAACAGGTAAAAGATCACAATAGTCAAAAAGAGGGACTAAATACAGGAGGCACTGAACTGCCATATGGAGAGTGATACAAGGCGATATAGAACAATACAAGTTAGGTTTTTACTTAGAAAAATAGGGGTAAATAATAAGGTAACCACAAAAAGGTATAACAACTCTATAACTCAAGATAAAAGCCAAGAAAAACGTAACGACTCAACTAACATAAGGTCAAACACTATGAAAATGAGGATCTCACAATTTACTAAGAAAAATGCCTCAGCACAAAAAAGTATGCGGAAAAATGAAATTGTCAACAACACACATAAAAAGGCATGAAAATGACAGCACTAAAAACTTATTTATCTATAATTACCCTGAATGTAAATGGACTAAATGCACCAATAAAGAGACAGAGAGTCACAGACTGGATAAAGAAACACGATCCATCTATATGCTGCCTACAAGAGACACACCTTAGACTTAGAGACACAAACGAACTAAAACTCAAAGGATGGAAAAAAAGTATATCAAGCAAACAATAAGCAAAAAAGAAGAGGAGTAGCAATATTAATTTCTGACAAAATAGACTTTAGACTTAAATCCACTACAAAGGATAAAGAAGGACACTATATAATGATAAAAGGGACAATTGATCAGGAAGACATAACCATATTAAATATTTATGCACCCAATGACAGGGCTGCAAGATACATAAATCAAATTTTAACAGAATTGAAAAGTGAGATAGATACCTCCACAATTATAGTAGGAGACTTCAACACACCACTTTCGGAGAAGGACAGGACATCCAGTAAGAAGCTCAATAGAGACACGGAAGACCTAATTACAACAATCAACCAACTTGACCTCATTGACTTATACAGAACTCTCCACCGAACTGCTGCAAAGTATACTTTTTTTTCTAGCGCACATGGAACATTCTCTAGAATAGACCACATATTAGGTCATAAAACAAACCTTTGCAGAGTCCAAAACATCGAAATATTACAAAGCATCTTCTCAGACCACAAGGCAATAAAACTAGAGATCAATAACAGAAAAACGAGGGAAAAGAAATCAAATACTTGGAAAATGAACAATACCCTCCTGAAAAAAGACTGGGTTATAGAAGACATCAAGGAGGGAATAAGGAAATTCATAGAAAGCAACGAGAATGAAAATACTTCCTATCAAAACCTCTGGGACACAGCAAAAGCAGTGCTCAGAGGCCAATTTATATTGATAAATGCACACATACAAAAAGAAGAAAGAGCCAAAATCAGAGAACTGTCCCGACAACTTGAACAAATAGAAACTGAGCAACAAAAGAATCCATCAGGCACCAGAAGAAAACAAATAATAAAAATTAGAGCTGAACTAAATGAATTAGAGAACAGAAAAACAATTGAAAGAATTAACAAAGCCAAAAGCTGGTTCTTTGAAAAAATTAACAAAATTGATAAACCATTGGCTAGACTGACTAAAGAAATACAGGAAAGGAAACAAATAACCCGAATAAGAAACGAGAAGGACCACATCACAACAGAACCAAATGAAATTAAAAGCATCATTTCAGATTATTATGAAAAATTGTACTCTAACAAATTTGCAAACCTAGAAGAAATGGATGAATTCCTGGAAAAACACTACCTACCTAAACTAACACATTCAGAAGTAGAACAACTAAATAGACCCATAAGAAAAAAAGAGATTGAAACGGTAATCGAAAAACTCCCAACAAAAAAAAGCCCTGGCCTGGATGGCTTCACTGCAGAGTTCTACCAAACTTTCAGAGAAGAGTTAACACCACTACTTCTGAAGGTATTCCAAAGCATAGAAAATGACGGAATACTACCCAACTCATTCTATGAAGCCACCATCTCCCTGATACCAAAACCAGGTAAAGATATTACAAAAAAAGAAAATTATAGACCTATATCCCTCATGAACATTGATGCAAAAATCCTCAACAAAATTCTAGCCAATAGAATCCAACAACACATCAAAAAAATAATTCACCCTGATCAAGTGGGATTTATACCAGGTATGCAAGGCTGGTTTAATATCAGAAAAACCATTAATGTAATCCATCACATAAATAAAACAAAAGACAAAAACCACATGATCTTATCAATTGATGCAGAAAAGGCATTTGACAAAGTCCAACACCCATTTATGATAAAAACTCTCACCAAAATAGGAATTAAAGGAAAATTCCTCAACATAATAAAGGGCATCTATGCAAAGCCAACAGCCAATATCACTCTAAATGGAGAGAACCTGAAAGCATTTCCCTTGAGAACGGGAACCAGACAAGGATGCCCTTTATCACTGCTCTTTTTCAACATCGTGCTGGAAGTCCTAGCCAGGGCAATTAGGCTAGACAAAGAAATAAAAGGTATCCGGATTGGCAAGGAAGAAGTAAAGTTATCACTATTTGCAGATGACATGATTATATACACAGAAAGCCCTAAGGAATCCTCCAGAAAACTACTGAAACTAATAGAAGAGTTTGGCAGAGTCTCAGGTTATAAAATAAACATACAAAAATCACTTGGATTCCTCTACATCAACAAAAAGAACATCGAAGAGAAAATAACCAAATCAATACCATTCACAGTAGCCTCCAAGAAGATAAGATACTTAGGAATAAATCTTACCAAGGATGTAAAAGACCTATACAAAGAAAACTACAAAGCTCTACTACAAGAAATTCAAAAGGACATACTTAAGTGGAAAAACATACCTTGCTCATGGATAGGAAGACTTAACATAGTAAAAATGTCTATTCTACCAAAAGCCATCTATATACACAATGCACTTCCGATCCAAATTCCAATGTCATTTTTTAAGGGGATAGAGAAACAAATCACCAACTTCATATGGAAGGGAAAGAAGCCTGGCATAAGTAAAGCATTACTGAAAAGGAAGAAGAAAGTGGGAGGCCTCACTTTACCTGACTTTAGAACCTATTATACAGCCACAGTAGTCAAAACAGCCTGGTACTGGTACAACAACAGGCACATAGACCAATGGAACAGAATTGAGAATCCAGACATAGATCCATCCACGTATGAGCAGCTGATATTTGACAAAGGACCAGTGTCAATTAATTGGGGAAAAGATAGCCTTTTTAACAAATGGTGCCGGCATAACTGGATATCCATTTGCAAAAGAATGAAACAGGACCCATACCTCACACCATGCACAAAAACTAACTCCAAGTGGATCAAAGACCTAAACATAAAGACTAAAATGATAAAGATCATGGAAGAAAAAATTGGGACAACCCTAGGAGCCCTAACACAAGGTATAAACAGAATACAAAACATTACCAAAAATGATGAAGAGAAACCAGATAACTGGGAGCTCCTAAAAATCAAACACCTATGCTCATCTAAAGACTTCTCCAAAAGAGTAAAAAGACCACCTACAGATTGGGAAAGAATTTTCAGCTATGACATATCCGACCAGAGCCTGATCTCTAAAATCTACATGATTCTGTCAAAACTCAACCACAAAAAGACAAACAACCCAATCAAGAAGTGGGCAAAGGATATGAACACACATTTCACTAAAGAAGATATTCAGGCAGCCAACAGATACATGAGAAAATGCTCTCGATCATTAGCCATTAGAGAAATGCAAATTAAAACTACTATGAGATTCCATCTCACACCAGCAAGGCTGGCATTAATCCAAAAAACACAAAATAATAAATGTTGGAGAGGCTGCAGAGAGATTGGAACTCTTATACACTGCTGGTGGGAATGTAAAATGGTACAACCACTTTGGAAATCTATCTGGCGTTATTTTAAACAGTTAGAAATAGAACTACCATACAACCCAGAAATCCCACTCCTGGGAATATACCCTAGAGATACAAGAGCCTTCATACAAACAGATATATGCACACCCATGTTTATTGCAGCTCTGTTTACAATAGCAAAAAGCTGGAAGCAACCAAGGTGTCCATCAACGGATGAATGGGTAAATAAATTGTGGTATATTCACACAATGGAATACTACGCATCGATAAAGAACAGTGACGAATCTCTGAAACATTTCATAACATGGAGGAACCTGGAAGGCATTATGCTGAGCGAAATTAGTCAGAGGCAAAAGGACAAATATTGTATAAGACCACTATTATAAGATCTTGAGAAATAGTACACCTGAGAAGAACACATACTTTTGTGGTTACGAGGGGGGGAGGGAGGGAGGGTGGGAGAGGGTTTTTTATTGATTAATCAGTAGATAAGAACTGCTTTAGGTGAAGGGAAAGACAACACTCAATACATGGAAGGTCAGCTCAATTGGACTGGACCAAAAGCAAAGAAGTTTCCGGGATAAAATGAAGGCTTCAAAGGTCAGCGGAGCAAGGGCGGGGATCTGGGGACCATGGTTTAAGGGGACTTCTAAGTCAATTGGCAAAATAATTCTATTATGAAATCATTCTGCATCCCACTTTGAAATGTGGCGTCTGGGGTCTTAAATGCTAACAAGCGGCCATCTAAGATGCATCAATTGGTCTCAAGCCACCTGGAGCAAAGGAAAATGAAGAACACCAAGGCCACACGACAACTAAGAGCCCAAGAGACAGAAAGGGCCACATGAACCAGAGATCTACATCATCCTGAGACCAGAAGAACTAGTTGGTGCCCGGCCACAATCGACTGCCCTGACAGGGAGCACAGCAGAGGACCCCTGAGGGAGCAGGAGATCAGTGGGATACAGACCCCAAATTCTCATAAAAAGACCAAACTTAATGGTCTGACTGAGACTAGAGGAATCCCGGCGGCCATGCTCCCCAGACCTTCTGTTGGCACAGGACAGGAACCATCCCCGAAGACAACTCATCAGACATGAAAGGGACTGGTCAGTGGGTTGGAGAGAGACGCTGATGAAGAGTGAGCTAATTATATCAGGTGGACACTTGAGATTGTGTTGGCAACTCTTGTCTGGAGGGGGGATGGGAGGATAGAGAGAGAGGGAAGCCGGCAAAATTGTCAAGAAAGGAGAGACTGAAAGGGCTGACTCAAGAGGGGGAGAGCAAGTGGGAGTAGGGAGTGAGATGTATGTAAACTTATATGTGACAGACTGATTGGATTTGTAAACGTTCACTTGAAGCTTAATAAAAGTTATTAAAAAAAAAAAGTGTGTTATTTAGTTTCCAAATATTTGAGGATTTTCCACATATCTTTTGTTACTGGTTTCTAATGTAATCTCATTATGGTCAAAGAACATACTTTGTATGACTTGAATCTTTTCTAATTTATTACGATTTGTTTTATGGTTCGGAATATGGTCTATTTTGGTAAATGTTTCACGTATGCTTAAAAAGAGCATGTCTTCTGCCATTGTTGGGTGGAGTGTTCTATGAATGTCAGCTAGGTACGCTGGAACTATCATAGGGCTCAACTTGCTTGGTGCCTGTCTCGCAGGGAACACTATCTTTCAATGCCTGTTGTCCAGTGTCTTGAAAAGCGTTGTTTCACTTATCTCATTTGCCTTTTTGTTGTTCTTCTTGTTGTTATTACTTTTTGTTGCTGTTTCAGGTAGGAAGGTAAATCTGTTACTTCATCTTTTTGGAAAACAAAAATCTTATCCTTTTTTTATTATAGTATTTTTTCCCATATCCACATTTGGCCTCAAACTTGGCTTTACATGAGGAAGAAGAGGAAGCAGGAAATAAAGACTACCATAAGGAACTCCAGAAATCTGTACTATAACATTTCTTTTTCAATGGCTTATGGCTATGCCTGGCTTTTTCCAAGAAGTGTTTATGTGTGTTTGCGTGTGTGCACACAGGTATGTGTGGTGTTAGTATATGAATGAGTTTCACAGTCCCGTAGAACACATTTCAGAAACAATGAGTAAGCTAAAAATATAATAAAATATAAAAAAAAGCCTTTGAGCAGGCAAATTAGATGTAAAATAAGAATCATATCACTAAAGTCTTTAGGCTAAAATGTCTGTATTTTATTTACAGGAGAACACTTTAGGCCCATACTCTTAAGTTACAGATAACTCTACCATTGGGATATCATGTTCTAAGCCCATTCTACAGAAATTATATTTGAAAGACAAGGGACTGCACTAGGTATTCATATTGAGTAGCCTGGTATTGAGGGTTGAATTATGTCCCCCCCATCCCCACCAAAAAATATCCTACACTCTGTACCTGTGAATGTGGCCTTTTTAGAAATAGGATCTTTCCAGATGTGATTAGATAGGTTGACATAGATCATACAATAGTGAGGTGGGCCTTAATCCTATATGATTGGTGTCCCTGTAAAAAGAGAAGAGACAGGCAAAAACGAAGAGAAGATGGCCATGTGATTACAGAGCAGAGATTAGAGTGATATACCTGTTACCAGAGAATATAGCCTTGGTTCTTGTCTTCAGTGTAGGAAAGAATTCAAACACTGAGATAAAGAGTGTCAAGCAAGCAAGGGGTTTTATTAGTTGGCAGAGGGTTAATAGAGAAAGTACACTTGACCAGAGAGCATCCAGCGGGCTGCTCAGAGGGAGAGTCTGAGAGCCCTGATAGTCCTTTTCTTAGGGTTTTATACCCTTCTTGTCTCTCATCTCTCCCTGTTAATGTTTAACATCCAAGACAGGGACCCCTACAGAGACTGTTTCCTTGGCTTAAGGTTTAATTATCAAGTTAGGGACCTTATCAAGTTAGGGACCCCTATAGGGACCATTTCCTTGGCTTAAAGTTTAACTACATAGGGACCATCTTATTGAGGAATGTCACCACCCCCTGCCTCTTCCTCTTCCTGAGTGCAAGCTCTCCCCATCCCCCTCCGCTTACATATCCATAAGCCAAAGAATACCTGGAGCTATCAGAAACTGGAAAAAGTGAAGAAGTCTCCTCTCTAGAGCCTTCAGAGGGCGCATGGCCCTCCCAAAGCCTTGATTTCAGACTTCAAGTCCAACACTGTGAGAAAACAAATGTTGGTAGTTTCAAGGCAACCAGTCTGCCGTACCTTGTTAGAGTAGTCCTGGGAAACTAACACACGTGGTGAGGAGCACCTGTGCCCCAGCAGGCACCCCTTTCCAGAGGATGGAGCACTCTGTTGTCTGCAGCTGTCCTTGGACCTTAGGCAGTGCAGGAAAAATACTGACCAGGTCTTCTGTCTTCCTTTCCTAGGCTCCCTGAAGACCATTTGCCTTCCATTAACACTCTCTTTCCTCAGCCCATATAGTAGCAAATCACATCAACTGTCTGTGACTTTCTTTCATAAATCACATTCCAGCCCTAGTCTAAAAAAAAGCCCTAGTCTAGTTGCCATAATTCTATTTGTAGGTTCCCAAATCACTTACTCACAGGCAGCCTCTCGAGTTATTTCTACAGGGGTTAATTGCTTCCATTTGTGCTGATTTTTAGTAGTTCCATTCACAGAGTAGTTTACTTTCCAGCTCTGGGGACGGCACACTTCCCCCCTGTGGACTCGACAGAGGTGTGCCATGCTTAAACCAAATCACACCGCAGTGTGGCAGCTCTTTCTGAGACCAGCAGCCTGCTTAACATCTTGAATAGGCAAAGGGTGGTGACCACCATCTTCTGGGATATAGGAGCTAACTCCCTGTCTTTAAGTGATCTCCTTATTTAGGTATGCTTCCTGTTTCTGGCCAAGATAAGAAAAACAATAGGCTGGGGTCTGCAGACCACAGAACCAGTTAAGACCAAATCTGGCCTCCCTGACATGTGCAGAACCTCCAGCCTCCTTCTTTGGGCGACCACGGCATTCTTCTCACACCGGATGGAACCAAACTTTAGGGGCCCAAGATTGGGGGAAGGATTTCAGAAGCGAGGGGTCCAAGCCTAGATATGGTTTGAGAGACTCCCCCTTCCACCCTCCCCGCCTTTCCATACAGAGCAAGCGCAGAAATGTCGAACTGCCCCATGAATATTTTTGGGCCAGACCAATCAGCAAGCTGGCCCCACCTCCTGAAGACCCCAGACCTGATTTACTTTACCCATATAAACCCCTTGGGATATTGTTCTAGGAGCCATCTTAGCAACTTAAGTCCCAGTGTGCTCCTCTGCTTGGGCAACCGAATAAAGCTTCTCTTGCTTTCACACTTTTGGTGGTGTTATGGCTGTGCCAAGCTTGCCTGGAACAGTCTGGTTACATTTCTGTACCATCCCACTCCCTCCATAGTGATGAAATACTCTGCCTTCTGCAGTTTTCCCCAGTTCTGTGCCTGTAATTGTATCCCTTGAGGGGACGATGTGACTCACCTGTGTGAGCCACAAGAAAACCTCTGCCTCTTTTTTTTTTTTTTTTTACCAAATCTCTCTCTGTTTTGACTTGTGTGTTCTGTTTGGGCAAATTCCTGTTTGTTAGTAAGGGTAATTATTCTGAAGAAAGGCTAAACCCAGATCTAAACTGGTCTTGGCTTGTTTGCCTGAGTTTCTTAAAAAACAAAATCTGAAATCTGTCATTTGTATTTGTTATTTATAATAAGTAGTTGTCACTTTGTTATTTCCACCCATATTCTTAATTTTGCCTGGAGGCCTTCGCTCCTTCCCTCCAATTTTCTCATTGCTGTCCTATGCTCAGAAAAGCCTGTGATTTGTTCGTGGGCTGTCCCTCTGGGAGGACTGGCTAGGGAAAGGACTTAGTGAGATATATTATTGTGAAATTACACAGAATTGAGCAATGACCTCTAAGGCTCTACAAAGCATTAATTTGAAAAATGTTGCTTCAAATTGATTTTCCATTGTCTACCTCCAAACCAAAAGGGAAGAACACAGCCAGAATTTCTCAAGCTGAAAGAACTGAAGAAAAAAATCAAGTCCTGCATTTCAATACTGAAGGACTCTATGGGTAGAATGTTGAAAGATGCAGAAAGCATCAAAAGAAGATGGAAGTAATACAAGAGTCAGTGTACCAAAAAGAATTGGTTGACATTCAACCGTTTCAGGAGGTAACATGTGATCAAGAACCTTTGGTGCTGAAGGAAGAAGTCTAAGCTGCACTGAAAGCAATGGTGCAAAACAAAGCTGCAGGAATTGACAGAATACCAACTGAAATGTTTCAACAAATGGACACAATGCTTGAAGCGCTCACTCATCTATGCCAAGAAATTTGTAAGACAGTTACCTGGCCAACCAACTGGAAGAGATCCCGTATTTGTGTCCATTCGAATGAAGGTGATCTTATGGGATGTGGAAATTATCCAATAATATCATTAATATTACAAGTAAAATTTTGCTGAAGATAAGTCAAAAACAGTTGCAGCAGCACATCGACGGGGAACTGCCAGAAATTCAAGCCAGATTCAGAAGAGGACATGGAACCAGGGATATCGTTGCTGATGTCAGATGGATCCTGACTGAATGCAGAGAATACCAGAAAGATGTTTACCTGTGTTTTTTTTTTTGTTGTTGTTTAAGACACTACCTAATCTTGTAGACCTTATCAATATAACTGCTGCTAATCCATTTTATTATACCATGGTGATAGGATATACAACATATAGAAAAATCACATAAAATGGTAGACAAGCACACAAAATGGCAGACAATCACACAATACTGAGGATCATGGCCCAGCCAAGTTGACAGATATTTTGGGGGGACACAATTTAATCCATGACAGCAACCTATCTCTTAAACATTGTGCCACCAGGGTTCCAAATATTTCCTAAATTGAAATATCCAAGGGTGGTATTTCACTGAGACCTCATAATATTTTCAAAGTTTTTATCATCTATGTTACCCTATCAATACGATGAGAGTCAACTCAATTTTTTCTTGTAAAGTGATTATAGTTTATCAATTACTACATACAAGATAATTTTTTTATTCTTTTTTTTAATAACTTTTATTGAGCTTCAAGTGAATGTTTACAAATCAAGTCAGACTGTCACATGTAAGTTTATATACACCTTACTCCGTACTCCCACTTGCTCTCCCCCTAATGAGTCAGCCCTTCCAGTCTCTCCTTTTGTGACAATTTTGCCAGCTTCCAACTCTCTCTATCTTCCCATCCCCCCTCCAGACAGGAGATGCCAACACAGTCTCAAGTGTCCACCTGATATAATTAGCTCACTCTTCATCAGCATCTCTCTCCTACCCACTGTCCAGTCCCTTTCATGTCTGATGAGTTGTCTTCGGGAATGGTTCCTGTCCTGTGCCAACAGAAGGTTTGGGGACCATGACCGCAGGGATTCCTCTAGTCTCAGTCAGACCATTAAGTATGGTCTTTTTATGAGAATTTGGGGTCTGTATCCCACTGATCTCCTGCTCCCTCAGGGGTTCTCTGTTGTGCTCCCTGTCAGGGCAGTCATCCATTGTGGCCGGGCACCAACTAGTTTTTCTGGTCTCAGGATGATGTAGGTCTTTGGTTCATGTGGCCCTTTCTGTCTCTTGGGCTCTTAGTTATCGTGTGACCTTGGTGTTCTTCATTCTCCTTTGCTCCAGGTGGGTTGAGACCAATTGATGCATCTTAGTTGGCCGCTGGTTAGCATTTAAGACCACAGATGCCACATTTCAAAGTGGGATGCAGAATGTTTTCATAATAGAATTATTTTGCCAATTGACTTAGAAGTCCCCTTAAACCATGGTCCCCAGACCCCCGCCCTTGCTCCGCTGACCTTTGAAGCATTCAGTTTATCCTGGAAATTTCCTTGCTTTTGGTCCAGTCCAGCTGAGCTGACCTTCCATGTATTGAGTATTGTCCTTCCCTTCAACCTAAAGCAGTTCTTAGCTACTAATTAATCAGTAAAAACCCTCTCTCACCCTCCCTCCCTCTCTCCCCTCCTCGTAACCACAAAAGTATGTGTTCTTCTCAGTTTATACTATTTCTCAAGATCTTATAATAGTGGTCTTATACAATATTTGTCCTTTTGCCTCTGACTAATTTCGCTCAGCATAATGCCTTCCAGGTTCCTCCATGTTATGAAATGTTTCAGAGATTCGTCACTGTTCTTTATCGATGCGTAGTATTCCATTGTGTGAATATACCACAATTTATTTAACCATTCATCTGTTGATGGACCCCTTGGTTGCTTCCAGCTTTTTGCTATTGTAAACAGAGCTTCAATAAACATGGGTGTGCATATATCTGTTTGTGTGAAGGCTCTTATTTCTCTAGGGTATATTCCGAGGAGTGGGATTTCTGGGTTGTATGGTAGTTCTATTTCTAACTGTTTAAGATAACGCCAGATAGATTTCCAAAGTGGTTGTACCATTTTACATTCCCACCAGCAGTGTATAAGAGTTCCAATCTCTCTGCAGCCTCTCCAACATTTATTATTTTGTGTTTTTTGGATTAATGCCAGCCTTGTTGGAGTGAGATGGAATCTCATAGTAGTTTTAATTTGCATTTCTCTAATGGCTAATGATCGAGAGCATTTTCTCATGTATCTGTTAGCTGCCTGAATATCTTCTTTAGTGAAGTGTGTGTTCATATCCTTTGCCCACTTCTTGATTGGGTTGTTTGTCTTTTTGCGGTTGAGTTTTGACAGAATCATGTAGATTTTAGAGATCAGGCTCTGGTCGGAGATGTCATAGCTGAAAATTCTTTCCCAATCTGTAGGTGGTCTTTTTACTCTTTAGGTGAAGTCTTTAGATGAGCATAGGTGTTTGATTTTTAGGAGCTCCCAGTTATCTGGTTTCTTTTCATCATTTTTGGTAATGTTTTGTATTCTGTTTATGCCTTGTATTAGGGCTCCTAACGTTGTCCCTATTTTTTCTTCCATGATCTTTATCGTTTTAGTCTTTATGTTTAGGTCTTTGATCCACTTGGAGTTAGTTTTTGTGCATGGTTGTGAGGTATGGGTCCTGTTTCATTTTTTTGCAAATGGATATCCAGTTATGCCAGCACCATTTGTTAAAAAGACTATCTTTTCCCCAATTAACTGACACTGGGCCTTTGTCAAATATCAGCTGCTCATATGTGGATGGATTTATATCTGGGTTCTCAATTCTGTTCCACTGGTCTATGTGCCTGTTGTTGTACCAGTACCAGGCTGTTTTGACTACTGTGGCTGTATAATAGGTTCTGAAATCAGGTAGAGTGAGGCCTCCCACTTTCTTCTTCCTTTTCAGTAATGCTTTACTTATGCCAGGCTTCTTTCCCTTCCATATGAAGATGGTGATTTGTTTCTCTATCCCCTTAAAAAATGACATTGGAATTTGGATCGGAAGTGCATTGTGTATATAGATGGCTTTTGGTAGAATAGACATTTTTACTATGTTAAGTCTTCCTATCCATGAGCAAGGTATGTTTTTCCACTTAAGTATGTCCTTTTGAATTTCTTGTAGTAGAGCTTTGTAGTTTTCTTTGTATAGGTCTTTTACATCCTTGGTAAGATTTATTCCTAAGTATCTTATCTTCTTGGAGGCTACTGTGAATGGTATTGATTTGGTTATTTTCTCTTCGATGTTCTTTTTGTTGATGTAGAGGAATCCAAGTGATTTTTGTATGTTTATTTTATAACCTGAGACTCTGCCAAACTCTTCTATTAGTTTCAGTAGTTTTCTGGAGGATTCCTTGGGGTTTTCTGTGTATAAGATCATGTCATCTGAGAATAGAGATAATTTTACTTCCTCTTTGCCAATCTGGATGCCCTTTATTTCTTTGTCTAGCCTAATTGCTCTGGCTAGGACTTCTAGCACAATGTTGAATAAGAGCAGTGATAAAGGGCATCCTTGTCTGGTTCCCGTTCTCAAGGGAAATGCTTTCAGGCTCTCTCCGTTTAGAATGATATTGGCTGTTGGCTTTGCATAGATGCCCTTTATTATGTTGAGGAATTTTCCTTCAATTCCTATTTTGGTGAGAGTTTTTATCATAAATGGGTGTTGGACTTTGTCAAATGCCTTTTCTGCATCAATTGATAAGATCATGTGGTTTTTGTCTTTTGTTTTATTTATATGGTGGATTACATTAATGGTTTTTCTAATATTGAACCAGCCTTGCATACCTGGTATAAATCCCACTTGGTCGTGGTGAATTATTTTTTTTGATATGTTGTTGAATTCTATTGGCTAGAATTTTGTTGAGGATTTTTGCATATATGTTCATGAGGGATATAGGTCTGTAATTTTCTTTTTTTGTGGTGTCTTTACCTGGTTTTGGTATCAGGGAGATGGTGGCTTCATAGAATGAGTTGGGTAGTATTCCGTCATTTTCTATGCTTTGAAATACCTTTAGTAGTGGTGGTGTTATCTCTTCTCTGAAAGTTTGGTAGAACTCTGCAGTACAGCCATCCGGGCCAGGGCTTTTTTTTGTTGGGAGTTTTTCGATTACCGTTTCAATCTCTTTTTTTGTTATGGGTCTATTTAGTTGTTCTACTTCTGAATGTGTTAGTTTAGGTAGGTAGTGTTTTTCCAGGAATTCATCCATTTCTTCTAGGTTTGCAAATTTGTTAGAGTACAATTTTTCGTAATAATCTGATATGATTCTTTTAATTTCAGTTGGGTCTGTTGTGATGTGGCCCTTCTCGTTTCTTATTTGGGTTATTTGTTTCCTTTCCTGTATTTCTTCAGTCAGTCTAGCCAATGGTTTATCAATTTTGTTAATTTTTTCAAAGAACCAGCTTTTGGCTTTGTTAATTCTTTCAATTGTTTTTCTGTTCTCTAATTCATTTAGTTCAGCTCTAATTTTTATTATTTGTTTTCTTCTGGTGCCTGATGGATTCTTTTGTTGCTCAGTTTCTATTTGTTCAAGTTGTCGGGACAGTTCTCTGATTTTGGCTCTTTCTTCTTTTTTATGTGTGCATTTATCGATATAAATTGGCCTCTGAGCACTGCTTTTGCTGTGTCCCAGAGGTTTTGATAGGAAGTATTTTCATTCTCGTTGCATTCTATGAATTTCCTTATTCCCTCCTTGATGTCTTCTATAACCCAGTCTTTTTTCAGGAGGGTATTGTTCATTTTCCAAGTATTTGATTTCTTTTCCCTCGTTTTTCTGTTATTGATCTCTAGTTTTATTGCCTTGTGGTCTGAGAAGATGCTTTGTAATATTTCGATGTTTTGGACTCTGCAAAGGTTTGTTTTATGACCTAATATGTGGTCTATTCTAGAGAATGTTCCATGTGCGCTAGAAAAAAAGGTATACTTTGCAGCAGCTGGGTGGAGAGTTCTGTATAAGTCAATGAGGTCAAGTTGGTTGATTGTTGTAATTAGGTCTTCCGTGTCTCTATTGAGCTTCTTACTGGATGTCCTGTCCTTCTCCGAAAGTGGTGTGTTGAAGTCTCCTACTATAATTGTGGAGGTGTCTATCTCACTTTTCAGTTCTGTTAAAATTTGATTTATGTATCTTGCAGCCCTGTCATTGGGTGCATAAATATTTAATATGGTTATATCTTCCTGATCAATTGTCCCTTTTATCATTATGTAGTGTCCTTCTTTATCCTTTGTGGTGGATTTAAGTTTAAAGTCTATTTTGTCAGAAATTAATATTGCTACTCCTCTTCTTTTTTGCTTATTGTTTGCTTGATATATTTTTTTCCATCCTTTGAGTTTTAGTTTGTTTGTGTCTCTAAGTCTAAGGTGTGTCTCTTGTAGGCAGCATATAGACGGATCATGTTTCTTTATCCAGTCCGAGACTCTCTGTCTCTTTATTGGTGCATTTAGTCCATTTACATTCAGCGTAATTATGGATAAGTATTTAGTGTTGTCATTTTGATGTCTTTTTATGTGTGTTGTTGGCAATTTCATTTTTCCACTTACTTTTTTGTGCTGAGACGTTTTTCTTTGTAAATTGTGTGTTCCTCATTTTCATAGTATTTGACTTTATGTTTGTTGAGTCGTTACATTTTTCTTGGCTTTTATTTTGAGTTATGGAGTTGTTATACCTCTTTGTGGTTACCTTCATATTTACCCCTATTTTTCTAAGTAAAAACCTAACTTGTATTGTCCTATATCGCCTTGTATCCCTCTCCATATGGCAGTTCTATGCCACCTATATTTAGTCCCTCTTTTTGATTATTGTGATCTTTTACATATTGACTTCAATGATTCCCTGTTTTGAGCGTTTTTTTTTTTCATTAATCTTAATTTGTTTTTGTGATTTCCCTATATGAGTTGATATCAGGATGTTCTGTTCTGTGACCTTGGGTTGTGCTGGTATCTGATATTATTGGTTTTCTGACCAAACAATTTCCTTTAGTATTTCTTGTAGCTTTGGTTTGGTTTTTGCAAATTCTCTAAGCTTGTGTTTATCTGTAAATATCTTAATTTCGCCTTCATATTTCAGAGAGAGTTTTGCTGGATATATGATCCTTGGCTGGCAGTTTTTCTCCTTCAGTGCTCTGTATATGTCATCCCATTGCCTTCTTGCTTCCATGGTTTCTGCTGAGTAGTCTGAACTTATTCTTATTGATTCTCCCTTGAAGGGGACCTTTCTTTTCTCCCTGGCTGCTTTTAAAATTTTCTGTTTATCTTTGGTTTTGGCAAGTTTGATGATAATATGTCTTGGTGTTTTTCTTTTTGGATCAATCTTAAATGGGGTTCGATGAGCATCTTGGATAGATATCCTTTCGTCTTTCATGATGTCAGGGAAGTTTTCTGTTAGCAGATCTTCAACTATTTTCTCTGTGTTTTCTGTCCTCCCTCCCTGTTCTGGGACTCCAATCACATGCAAGTTATCCTTCTTGATAGAGTCCCACATGATTCTTAGGGTTTCTTCATTTTTTTAAATTCTTTTATCTGATTTTTTTTTCAGCTATGTTGGTGTTAATTCCCTGGTCCTCCAGATTTCCCACTCTGCATTCTAATTGCTCGAGTCTGCTCCTCTGACTTCCTATTGCATTGTCTAATTCTGTAATTTTATTGTTAATCTTTTGGATTACTGCATGCTGTCTCTCTATGGATTCTTGCAACTTATTAATTTTTCCACTATGTTCTTGAATAATTGTTTTGAGTTCTTCAACTGTTTTATCAGTGTGTTCCTTGGTTTTTCTGCAGTTTGTCTTATTTCATTTCTGAGGTCGTCCTTGATGTCTTGAAGCATTCCGTAAATTAGTTTTTTATATTCTGTATCTGATAATTCCAGGATTGTATCTTCATTTGGGAAAGATTTTGATTCTTTTGTTTGGGGGGTTGTAGAAGCTGTCATGGTCTGCTTCTTTATGTGGTTTAATATCGACTGCTGTCTCCGAGCCATCACTAGTGATTTATTCTATATTTGCTCCCTGAGTCTTATCTTGTTTTGTTTTCTCTCAATATACGTGGATGGGCTACTAGATTGTGCTGTCTTGTTTGTTGTAGCCCTTGACTTACTTATGACCTATTACCTACTGGTTTGGGCTGTTGCCAGATATATATGCCTAAGTCTATTCACTATTCTTGAGTAGAATCTGATTTTGGGTCATCAAGTGTGTGGTGCACCCAAACACCTATCCACCTCGAGAAGTAGTGGTGATAGTTGTGTGCACCAGATTCTATTAGCAGCTGGGGTTCACACTCCAGGGGGAGCAGGATGCTGATAGGCTTCCCCCAAGTGTCAGTGAGGTAGGTGTGTCTCTATTCCTACAGCACCTTGGTGGGAGGGCTCTGTAGCTGTACCTTAGGCCCCCAATGCAAGTACCTCTAGTGATTGGTAGGTGTCACCCTCCTTAGACCCCTAAGGCAGGAGGCTAGGTGGTCTGGGGGGAGCTTCAGCCCTCAGTTCCCTGTTGTGGGTCAGTTAGGGCTCTGTTGAATAAGCAGAGATATCAGACCTGGGGAACTTGTTTTTCCAGTAAATCCGCTAAAAAAAAAAATGCAGTCAGATCCCTATCAGAACTGCCTTTGCATTATAACAGCCACCTTGTTCCCTGTAAGGATGAAAACCCGAGATTTGGATCATATATGCTTGGCTGGAGCTGGTTCTGTGTTTTTAGTCCAATTAGGGGAGGATTTTTGGTCCCTGGGTTTTTTGTGGTTGCTTCTCTCAGGCTGGAAGAATGGGTTAGGAAACGACCAAAAAAAAAAGGGAAAAGCAAAGCCATGGAGCCGAAGCCGTTCTCCCTCTGGCTCTGGAAATTCCGATGTTAATGAAGCCACCTGGGAGGGGGAGGGGAGGGTTTAGAAAAACAGCAGAGAGTAGCACCCCGGAATATAGCCAAAGTTGCTTATCTTGCTCGGGATGACTATTTTATCTGAGATTCCCAAGGGGCATGTGGCCTATGTGTGCTGGCTGTGTGGAGATTGTCCCCGAGGGTCTGGCCCGCTGAAACCGCAGTCAGATCCTCCGCTGCCAGTCCAAAGCCCGGCGTCAAGTTCCCCTGCTGGGACGCTGTACTCCTGGCTCCAAAATCAGTCGCTGCCTCCCGGGGACTTCTTGTCCCGCCAGCCGCATCGCAGCGCCGCCCCCGCGGACTGGCTGGGCCACCTCCCAGGGTTAGTTCAGGGGAGTAGGGCTGCACCCCGTGTTTGCGCCGTGACCAGATGCCGCGTTCAGCTCCCCTGTGCCCAATCCAAAGCCTGGCGCCAAGGTTCCCCGGCTGGGACTCTGCACTCCCGGCTCCAAAACCAGTCACTGCCTCCCGGGGACTTCTCCTCCCACCAGCGTGGACCGCCTGGGCCCCCTCTTGGGGTCAGTTCAGGGGGCTAGGGCTGCGCCCGTGTTTGTGCCGTCACAGATGTCGTGTTCAGCTCCCCTGCGCCCAGTCCTAAGCCCGGCGCCAAGGTTTCCTGACTGGGACGCTGGCTCCAGGCTCCGAAAACAGTTGCTGCTTCCCCGTAGTTGTTCGTTCTCTGTCTCTGTCTCTGTCACTCAGGTCAACTCTTTAATTCTGTGTTTGTTGTTCAGGGTTCATAGGCTGTCATGTAAGTGATCGATTCACTTGTTTTTCCGAGTCTTTGTTGCAAGAGGGATCCCAGGTAGCGTCTACCTAATCAGCCATCTTGGCCCTTCTCCTTACCTGTGTTTTATTGACTATGCAAAGGCATTTGACTGTGGGTGGATCATAACAAATTTTGTATAACATTGCCAGGAATTGGAATTCCAGAACACTTAATTGTGCTCAGGTGGAAACTGTATGTACACCAAGAGATAGTTGTTTGAACAGAATGAGGGGATGCTGCGTGGTTTAAAATCAGTAAAGGTGTATGTAGGGTTGTGTCCTTTCATCATACAAGCTAGACTGTAGGAAGAAGTATGCTACATCAGGATTGGAGGAAGACTCTTTAACAACCTACTATATGCAGATGACACAACCTTGCTTGCTAAAAGAGAAGAGGATATGAAGTACTTACTGATGAAGATCAAAGACTATAGCCTTCAGTATGGATTACACCTCAACATAAAGACGACAAAAATCCTCACAACTGGACCAATAAACAACATCATGATAAATGAAGAAAAGATTGAAGTTGTCAAGAATTTCATTTTACCCAGAACCAACATTCACTTCTTACAATTTGTCCTTTGTTCTGAGTTACCTAACTCATTGTACTAGGTCTTTTTATGTTAATTCTTTTTGAAGGACTTCATGATTCCTCCTTGAAATTTGTCTTCTGTTTTTACCTCCTTCTTCCCTTAGCTCTCTAATCATACCTAGACCCCAACCTCATTTACATGGCCGTTTTTCCAAGAGGGTGGTTATTGGAAGCATTCACATTTTATTAAAGCCACAATTTATTAAATGTTTATTGAGTACATATGTAAAAAATTATGAAAAAAAGAGTTAAGTTTATCACTGGCATTTTGTGGCGCTTTATACAATGTAGCCTAAGAAGAATTTTTAAAAGAAATTAGGATATGGCAATTACCTTCAATTTTAAAAAAGACTAACTGCAACTTGTATCTCCAGTGGTTTATTTGGAAAAATTAAAAAATGGAGAGGACTGTAAAGACAAGGGCTTCAGAATTACCCATACTAGACAGCCTTACATGCCACAGTCATTATCTTTTTCTGGCTATATTTGCTGTCATTCCTACCACCCCCATCCTTCAAATTAATCAGGCAAGGGAAACATTCTGGGATTTGGCACATTGTCCAATTTTTCCTACGAGTTCTGTCTCATGGCAAGTAAGCAGGGGCCCCCGCTGGTGCACTGACAAAGGCCCACAGGGTCTCCTTCCACTGATACTAGCCCCAAAAGAAGCAGGAGACCCAGCAGAGCAGCAGTGTGAACCTAGCAAGGAAATTGTAGGAAGAGTGACTCTCCTGTCAGACAACCGATTCACCCATTTGAGCATAAACCAGCAGCAATTACAGAAAAAGCCAGTGTGGAAGGTGGAAGTCTTTGCTGCTGAGACCAGATTCCTTAACATACTGAGTCCTCTATCTCGAAAACAATCTAACTTTTCATTCGGAACTCATGATGTTGAGGTTAAGCTTCATACCTACCTGTATAGTTGCAGCCCTCTGAACCATCTGACTTAAAAAGGTGGTAGGGCAGGACTATGGAATGAGAACCGAGCTGGACATACCCTCACCCCAATTACAACCAACTTAGTTGGTTAGAGCCCAATGCCCTGAAAGGGTCTTTATTGTATAGCTAGGCTTCATTGTGATCCTGCAATTAAGCCTATCTGAATCAATGTAAATCCATTATTACATGTGGGAAAGCAATGCTAAGACACACGCTACCATTGGCAGGTCAGTATACCTTCTCCTTACTTATCGACTATCTCATTATCCGACATATTGCATTTACAACAGTGGTAAAAAATCTACTATCTGACTATTTGGCGCATTAATGACATAAGTCTGGCAGTAACGAACACTGAGGTGGGAGGCAAAAGTAACACTGGCTGTGGTGGTTATGTGTCAACTTATCTGGGCCATGATTCTCAGTGGTTTAGCCATTATGTAATAACTTGATTTGGCTGTTATGTAATGATGTAGTCAGCCTCCATTTTGTGATCTGATGTGGTAATCCTCCCTTTTCACATAATGCCGATTTCCCATAACGACCTGGTCTTTGAAAACTAACCATGTCAAGAAGTGAGGAGAGGGTGTAGTAATGCTTTCCTTTATATATAGAAGAAGGGGCAAAGCAAAAGATGAGCACTTCCAGTGGCTATCAGTATGGCTCAGTGTTTAATTAAGACTAAGAGCTTTGGAGTGAGACATGTTCAGTTCCAAATCCCATCTTCGTCATTTATGAACTCAGTAACTTTGGGCAAATCTCTTAAGCTTTCTGAACCTAGTTTCTCTCTTAGTGAAGTGGGGAAAATCAAAACGAGCTCCTCAGGAACTAAATATGACACAAAAAACCAACCAACAAAATATACAATGAAATACTTAATATGCTTTCCATAATGCTGTTTACAATAGTTTTTAACTGGGATTTATCTATAATTATAGCGTAGTGGTTAAGGCCATGGATTCTGGATCTAGATTGCTTGGGTTCAAATCCTGGCTTCATAGCTTCCTAGGTGTGTGGCCTTTGCAAGTTACTTAATGTCTCTGTGCCTCAGTTTCTTATCTGTGAAATAGGACATATTAACAGCAATACCACCCCATAGGATGGTTGTGAGGCTGTAAATGAGTATAAATGAATTAACATATATATAAATGAGTTAAAAAAAAAAAAAACTTGTTGCCATCAAGTCGATTCTGATTCATAGCAGCCCTATAGGACAGAATAGAACTGCCTCACAGAGTTTCCAAGGAGCACATGGTGGACTTGAACTGCCAACCTTTTGATTAGCAGCTGTAGCACTTAACCACTACACCACCAGGGTTTCCATAAATGAGTAACATACATAAAATACTTAGGACAATAGATGTTATCGATTTTTATTAACAATACAAGTTATTTAATGCTAGTAAGATACATCTATTAAAATAAGAAATGTGTGTGTGTATGCAGACATATTAGGTGTAACAAAGACAATTGGATGAAAAAAAAAATGAACATAGTAACTTTTCACCAAGTCAGTTATTGACAGCAGAGTTTCATGATACAATGTCTAGATGTTGGCCTGGGAACAGGATTGGTTGGTATGCAAGGACCATGAATGTAAATACATTTCAGACTGAAAAAGCAAATCCTATTTGAACAGTAAGTTCCCTCATAAAACACATACCTGGAAATTGCAAACGTGAGATCCAAATTTCAAACTGAACTAAATTCTCTGTGTGGAATTTTTAAATCTTGAAGTTAGTGACCCCGAAGTGTGTGTGGGGGTCAAATAGGTACCTTCCACTGCCTGGTCTTTCCCAGGGCCTAGATCAGACAAGCTCACAGGATGAAAAACTTCTAGGGACCCATGTTCACTGTTTGCTTGCTGTGTGTCCAAATGGGAGAGAGTGAAAGGCAAAATTATCAGCCTTTTGCTCAGCCTATAGCGACTCACATTTGGATGGCTCCAAAGTACAGGGGCATCATTTAATCCCCTGTAATCCACCGCCAGTCTGTCAGTTTGTAGTACTGTGGTGACTTATGTGTGCTAGTATGATGCTGGAATTTATGTTACTGGTTTTTCAGATGCCAGCGGGTCACCCATGGTGGACAAGTTTCAGCAGACCTTTCATACTAAGACCAGGAAGAAAGGCCTGGTGATCTACTTCCAAAAACTAGCCAATGAAAACCCTATGAATCACAACAGAATGCTCTCCAATATAGTGCTGGAAGATGAACCTGCTAAGTTGAAAGGCACTACAAATATGTACAACAATGGACTCAAACATACCAATGATCACGAAGATGGCTTGGGACCGGGCAATGTTTCATTCTGTAATGTATAAGGTCACCACGAGTTAGAGCTGACGAGATGGCAACTAACAACAACAAAGCCCACAGTTCAAAGGAATTAATATCTTGACCCAAGTGTGAGACTATTCAACCACTGCCCACTTACCTGGCTGTAGAAGTCTTATCCCGAACACCACTTGTTTAGTACCAGAGTATCCCAGCCCAAATGGCAAATTAAAAGAGTCACTGAAAAGCTCCAAACCCCTAACTGTCCTTGCTTTTTAGCTGTGTTGACTTCAATCAGTTGTGGTGTAATGAGATTTAACAAAAGGGAGAATTTCCATTTATCATGTTCCATTCAATTCTTGTTTCTTGTTCTCTCTGAATAAGGAATTTTTTCCTTTGAGATTTCCATAAATCGAGGATAAAACAAACTCTTTACAAATCAGCAATATTTAAATAAATTTACTTCTTTAAAAAGGTAAACATTCTCCTGTAGTTAAAGAATATTATAGGGAGGTTGCTTCCCTGGTGTTGTGTTCCTTCAAGGAGTATTGGAAGGAACAAGTGGGCGTCGAGGGGGGAAGAGAAGAAAGCATATTGGAGGACAATGTGAATTACTTTGGAAGGATTCAGGGCCTGCCCTGTGCCGTTTGTGGGGGTTCCATGAGAGTATTTCAGGGCATGATTATTTCTGGTGTATGAGGGTTTTAAAGAGAAAACCTGAACCGTATTAAATCCTCCACGTGGACTCTCATAACAGAAACCCACCCAGAGCTGGATCTTTTTGCTCTCACCTTGAAGTTGGCCCCTGCATGCTCTTAGTTAAAGTCACAACGATCTCAAAAGGATGAGTACATTTAAAATGAACAGCCATGTCTTGCCTCATATATCTTAGGGGTTAATAGTTTTGAAGCTGCCATATTACCTTTGATAATTAGTTTAGTGCCAGAGTGAATAAGCTTCAGGCCATCTTATGTGGTACGTACCATGTCTAAATAAAAACATTGGGATGTAGCATGATCAAAGGAAATGATGTCACCAAGAGGCGATCAAGAGAAAAGAATGCCTGCACTAAAGAATTTGACATACATAATATGGTGACAACTCAAAGACCAAAAAGTAAGTGTATGTATGATCACATAGGGATGGGTATAGGAATACAGGTACATGGGTAGGTACAGGTGTATACTTATATTAGAACAGATAGAGGTACCTATGTGTAAGTGTGAATACAGATATGTGAGTGCCAGCACATACATTCACTGAAGATAAAACTACAGATACTCCTTGGACATAACCAAACACCTTCTGAGATTGGTTTTCCAGTTTCGAAAGCTTAGGGCCATAATCTCATGGGACAACTCAGTCAATTGGCATGACATAGTTCACAAAGTTCATGTTCTGCATCCTAGTGAAATGAGTAGCATCCTGGGTCTTAAAGCTTGCAAGTGGCCATCTAAGATACAACTATTGGTCTCTGCTCACCAGGAACAAACACTAAGAAGGTAACCAAAATCTCATACAAAAAACAAGGCTACAAGGCTGATAGCCTCCACCATCATGGCCTCATCTACCCTGAGACCAGAAGAACTAGATAGTGCCTGCCTACCGCCACTGACCATTCTGACGGGGGTCACAACAGATGGCCTTGCATAGAATGGGAGAAAAATGTAGAATAAAACTCAAATTCTTTAAAAAAAAAAAAAAAAGACCAGACTAACTGAACCAGATGAGACCAGAGGACTCTCTGAGACTATCACCCTGAGACACTCTTTAAACCCTGAACTGAAACTATCCCTTGAGATTACCTTTTAGCCAAATAGCAGAGTGGCATACAAAATATAGGATATAAGAATGGTGCCCCACTAAAAAATCATCTGTATCGGATGAGAAGATAAGGGGGCAGGAAAACTAGAGTTCTGGAAAGAGAAAAACCAGAACACAATTAAAGAGAATGTTGACAAAATGTGAAAAATTTAACTAATGTCACTGAATAATTTGGATAGAAATTGTCAAATGGGAACCTAACTTGCTGTGTAAACTTTCACCAAAAACACAATAAAATATTATCAGCCCATTCAGCAGTTAGTTTAGACTGTGCCACCGTGAGCGTAATTACAGAGCAATGATACTGGAAATTGCAGTACTGTTTTTCATGGGCAGTTATAGCACCATGTGCACCAAATCATATTTTTGTTTTAATGACGCAGTTAAGCCATCCAATTCAATTTTTAAAACATTTATACGCCGCTCCCCCCCCCATTGGCCTTTTTAATCTTTCTTAAATATGACAATATTAGCTTCTCAGGGCCTTTACACTTTCTCACTTCCTAAAAAAAAATTTTTTTCTTTTTTTTTTTTCCTTATGCAGGTCTCAGCTTAAAGTTACAACTCTACCAAAGATGCAGTCCTCACAGCTCGTTGTTCAGTCTTTTGTCCTGCTTTATGTTATGCATAGTTCTTATCATTGCTTTATTGAAAAAAACAAACAAAATCAGGTGGACACTTGAGACTGTTGGCATCTCCTGTCTGGAGGGGAGATGAGAGGGTCGAGGGGGTTAGAAGCTGGCGAAATGGACACGAAAAGAGAGAGTGGAGGGAGAGAGTGGGCTGTCTCATTAGGGGGAGAGTAAATGGGAGTATGTAGCAAGGTGTATATAAGTTTTTTTGTGAGATACTGAGTTGATTTGTAAACTTTCACTTAAAGCACAATAAAAATTATAAAACAAACAAAAACTCCTGAAGCAAATTTATGTGCTAACGCTTTATTGGGAGATTCAAAGGGGGGCGGGGGGAGGTTAAGTAGGGAGGAGGGAAAACAAATACAGAGATGGTGCCTTACCAAAGCCATTTCGTCCCAGAAAACAGCTGGCCGCTCAATGCCAGTTTGCCTGCTGTATCCTTCCTGTCTCTGTCACTGATCCAAGTTCATTCCTTAGGATGCTAACATCCTGCATTTGCCTGTTGTGTTGTGTGGTCCCTCTGGGCAGCAGCTGGGGAAACCACTCTGCACTTGGGCACAGGAATTGCTGTGGCTCCCCCACCCCTGGAGAGTTAGGAGAAGCTGGGAATCTACACCTCAGGGGACTATGCCAGTTGATGCTGGGGTAGCTTCAGTTTAGAAACAGGGCAAGTGGCTTAAGCCTGGGGGGCAGGTGGGGCCAAGTGGATCTGAGGTATACATAAACTGGGCCCAGTGCCCTGACAGGTGTATTTGTTTGTTTCCTATCTTCTGCCTCACTTGGGAGCACAGGGGTGCTTCTTTTGTTCTTTTCTGTATCCAAAATCATAAGAACAGTGTCTGGCACACACTAGGTACTCAATAAACATTTGTTGAATGAATGAATGAATGAATTTATTGAGCCCATACTATCATCAGGGATTGTCATAGCACTAGAAGAGACAGACATTGTCACCATCTTGGAGTTAGAAAAATTAAGGAGAAATGTGACTTTCTCAGTGCTAATCAAAATGGGAGTCGTTTCTGAACTTTCAGACTTTCAGCCTTTAGTCTACAAGAAACAGTGTGTTTCAGGATATAAGTACTCTTGACCTGGCTTCCCCTGCCTTTTCTAAGAAAATGACTTTTTCTAAGCTGACTCCTCTTGTGGGCATTTGGTTCTCATGCTTATTTTTCCTGATTTGTAAAATAAGCATGGTACCATGGAATCTACCAAATGGGTGTTCAGGAAATAGTAGTACTGACCCTTGAAGACTTGATTTTACAAAACGTAGGGTAACTTCCAGTCCTGATGATGTAGATATTATAACCACGCAGCAAATTACAGCCATTTCCTGCTTTGTCTCCTGCCTTCTGTGGCAGCCTCTTTCTGTTCTTCTCCTTGTCTGCAAACTGAGACCAACAGCAGGTCACAGAAGGATCCAGAAATCCAAGAAGAGGTTTTTGTGCCAGTAAAAAAAAAGGAAGTATCATCCACCTAGAGCTCATTGTTTAAATTACCAAGTTTATTTATGTCAACACAAAATACAATAAAACAACTTACAAAAAAACCATTTTATCTTCATGTAACATAACTCTTCAGTGAACAGAAGTACTACTGTTAATGTTTTGACCTTTTTAAGGTCCAGCCTTGGGTCAAAACAATATGCAGAGAAAGAGCAGAGTCTTCTCTACCTTTCCCAGTACACACACAAAGGAAACTTATACTTTCTAAAATCCCATTCCAGTAATAATACAAAAATATCACAATAAGTCCGGTGTAGAGGTGAATACTAATGCTGTACCGTCAGGATTGGAACTTGCATGTTGCCATAGGTTCTCCCCAGACCCTGGGTTTCAGTCAGGAACACAGTAGTTACATCATTCCTGCAGGTTTCTTAGGTGATTAGTTAGTAATTCTTATAATATAGCAGTATATTCCCCAAGTTTTGGATTTACCTGAGTTATTTAGAGACCAGAAAAAAAAAAAAACAAAAAACAGGAAGTCTCCATGTGATCAAACGTGTAGAGATCTATGTGGTAGAAGAACTCAAGAAACTTAATATAGAATACTCTGACAATCCAATGGATAAACATGAAGCCTTCATTACATAATGAACTATTTAGCTAATAAAAAGCTTCACATTACAGTTTATTCAAAGGTAATAAACATTGCACAAAAGTACAATGCCTCACCGGTATTCTAGTAGTTTAAATGCTATTTGTTTAGTGTCAGTACGTTTTCAAAGAATTGATATTTACTGTTTAGCAAAATCTTTCCATCACTTCACTAACAAAAAAGGTAGTCTCGTGCGATGGAAAGAGGAAATGGCTTGGAGTTAGAAGATCTAGATTCTGAATGCCGTTCTACTCACTCTCAGAGCCTTAGTTTCCTTACCTGTAAAATGGGGCTAACATTTTCCTGGACTCTATCACAACTGTGAGGATCAAATGAGATGAAAGTGCTGCATAAAGTAGTATTAACTATAAGAAATAATTATTCTACAAAGTTTATCTCTTCAATTAATTTATGGATCCCTAATTATCCATATGGAAACCCCGCTGGTGTAGTGGTTAAGAGCTACAGCTGCTAACCAAAAGGTCGGCAGTTTGAATCCACCAGGTGCTTCTTGGAAACAGTATAGTGCAGTTCTACTCTGTCCTATATGGTCGCTATGAGTTGGAATTGACTCAATAGCAATGGGTTTGGTTTTTGGTTTTTTAATTATCCATATATATTTTGCAAGTAAATTATTACTTTTCAAAACAAATGTCTGATGCATATCCACCATGTGCAGCGGAAATGTGCAGGTTGGGTTATGCAGATGTGAAAAGAATGTGTCTAGAAAAGCCTATTACTCATAACGGACTTGTGTACTCTTGATGCATTTCATTTAAAACTATTTAAAACTTTATTCCCTTTAACCTATGTTCCTTTTGTATTCTTGGAGCTCTTTGAATAAAATATCAAATCATTAAAAGTAAAATATTTTTTTAAAAATCAAAGCTTTCGTGGGATGATTATAGTTTTTAGATGATTGTAAAACTGAGTACAATGGACTGAGAAACATGGGAGAAACAGTAGTTTGAAAACTCAGGGTCAAGAGGGAAACTGAACAGAGAGGTTTACTTCTCAGGTTATTAAAAATAAACTAAGTGATAGCCTTGTTATTTTTGTTTTATTCTGGTAACTTCCTAATGTATAAATTACTTCTTCATCTGGAAAACAAAGAAAAACTTGTTCGTGTACCTGATTTCTACATACATACAAACCCACCAAGATGAGGAACACTTAATTTTCATTCTTACATTTGGGATAGCTTTACAAGAATTGCTTCTCTCGGCTGAAATAAAATCACAATTTCATTTCTCATAGACTTTTAAAAATCTTTCTTTAGGAAAAGGCAACTCTACTACAAGTTTAGAATTATTTGGCAAATGTGGATATATAATGTGAGCAATGGACTTTGTGACTTTGCTGTATTCCAGAAACAAATGAGATTCTTATTTCAAACACTTTTCAAATGCAGACCAGGTCCCCATGAATCATTTTGATGATTTGTTGATGCATTCATGCAACAGAGTTAATATTTCTCCAATGAGCCCAAAGTCACCCCTTTGCTAAGGATATTTCTCTTCTTGATTATTTTGAACCTGCCAACACAGTCTCTAACTTTCATACAGACAATGACTGATCTCTGAATGACCTATTATTATCTTAAACCAACCTCATTTTGAAGGAACAAAGCAAGAAAAATTAAATAGTGCATTAACATTTCATATCAGTGAAACAGACTTTTTCTGTGCATAAAATAGTCCTACCCATCTGTGAAAAGGTCCACCTTTTGTTTTTCCCTGTGTTTATAGGTTACATTTTTAAAGGTACTGGTAGAGCCTCTGTACAGTGGATTGGTTCCCTAAAAAGAAAACAAACAAAAAAAAGAGGTTCAAATGAAAGTATGTATATTTTTATTATGTTATTTTAATATCTCTAAATAGTTCGATTGTATATTACAAATCAGAAAGGAAAGTCAAGCTCAGCATTGGAAGCCATTTGAGTAACTGAGATTAATTTGATATTTCATACTTGTAGCATGTTTAAATTTATATACCTTCATTTTATTTTGTAATACATGGAACCAGTTCCATATATGCATTCTAAAAATCTCACTCGTTTTGAAAACACACAAATTTGTAGATAATGAAACAAAACTTTGGCTGTTTTGTTCAGTGTTGCTTTACCAGTGCTGACAACGGTACCTCGTTCGTAGTAGGCATCCAGTGTTTGTTGAGTGAATAGAATGAACGTTGATAGGTGACCCAAAAGTGAAGTGGAAGGTAAAAAGTAGAAAACGTGGAACCTGACATTGGTAGAAGCATGCAAAGATGAATGATACTGCCTTTGAGGAATGTGTTACTGGTAAGGGGAATCAAACAAGAGCATAAATAATCTTTCTTTTAAAGTGAGATCAGAACTCAGAAGGGTGAGCAGCTAGCTGCTTAGGGGAATCAGGGAAAGATTCCTAGGCCAGCTAATATTTTGCTCATTAGAGAATGAAAGTGTGCAGAGCAGAGAGTTGCAAGAGGCTGGTGTGGTAGGACACCGAGTTCACGTAGGAGTATAGGTTCCAAGGCAGGTCAGGCAAGATGGTTTTGCTCTGGGTGCAGTGGGGAGGTTGTGTGCTAAGGCCTTGATAGCTCAGTTGTGCACTTTGGGCTGTGGCTGTGTTTCCAGGTGGTGACCGCAGTGGTGCTATCACCAAATGGACCATAGGGACCAAGCCTCTCTAGGTGTTTGAAGAAACATGTAGCATGATCACCTAATTTCTGTCTTTTGGTTTCATTGTTCTGGGCAGGTGCAAGGTGTCTAGAAAAAGTACAGCTCTTCTCTCCCACATCCCAAATTTGGCCACACAAGCTTTGACATCAGACAGCCTGTGTTCAAACCCTAACTATACCACCTGACCTTACTTAAGCAACTCGAGGTCCCTGGGTGGTGCAAACAGTTTGCTCTTGACTTATAACCTAAAGGCTGGTGGTTCAAACTCGTCCAGTTGCATTGGAGAGGAAAGGCCTGGTGATCTGCTTCCCTAAGTCTTACAACCAAGAAAATCTCCTGGCGCAGTTTTACTCTGTAAAACACGGGGTCGCTGTGAGTTCGAATTGACTCAACAGCAAAAGTTTTGTTTTTTTTTTTTAAGCAATTCTGAGCCTTGGTGACCTCATCTATAAATGAAGGATTACAAAAGTGCCTACCTCATCCATGAAGAAAAGTGCTTTAGCATGGTGCCTAGCGCGTAGTAAGTGCTCACTAATGGTTGCCTTTTCTTACTAGTTCCAATTTATGACTTTCTATTTGGAATTTCCCTATCTTTTAGGTCCTTTTTTGTCCCCCCAGCTGCCGCTGAGTCATTTCTGACTCATGGAGACTCCATGTGTATAAGAGTAGAACTGTGCTCCACAGGTTTTTCAATGGCTGATGTTATGGAGGTACATGACCAGGCCTTTCATCCAAGGTGCCTCTGGGTGGACCCAAACCTCCAATCTTTCAATTATCAGCTGAGTACTTTAACTATTTGCCCAACCCGGAGACTTAAGTCCCAGAGAGGGTTCTAAAGATATTTTCTCCCAGGGCTTTTGTGTTCTTAAATTTTCTAAGCCCATTTAAGAGTTCAAGTCTGAGTACCACCTCTCACCCTCTAAATTACTAAATTTTATATTTTGGTCTTCCAATCACCATGGATTATAGAGTTTAGATTATAGGTAGCAATTCATAGGCACAGACTTGAAGAAACATGATTGCATTTGTTTTCCTGGTACATTCTTTCAGCTCTCATAAGAAATGACTACAATTGAAAGCATTTCCGGGCCTTTCCAACATTTGCTTTCCTCTCATTGCCTTTACTCTGCAGTGTCTTCATTGTGAGCAGGGAATCACACCTGCACCTATTTCAGTGTTGGCCAGAACCATTGACCTGACCTCTGACTAAGTGACAGGTTGCCTTTATTCTTGTGCCTTTGGGGAGAGATGGTTATCTCTGTAAAAAGTGCAAATGGGAAAGAGGTTTACTGGTTGATGCTGGATAATGGATGAAGGTCAAGTCACCATATTGCTTCTGCTACTGAAATCAGCCTGGATAATTCTGAGGAAACCTCAGCCCTTATTTAGTCCAGCAGTAGAAAGAACTCAGTTGAACTTAATTTGGAGGGTGTGAAGAAGAGACTGATGTGGTCTTAAGCTAAGGTCAATGAGTTGGAGAGGCCAGGAAATGTTTTATAAACAAAAGTCATGCATGGAATTCCATGTAGTTTTAGAGACCTGAGGCTTATATTTGTTAACAGAAGAAAAAGGGGCCCAATTTAAGAAGAAAGATGGGAAATACAAGGGTTGTAGATTGGTGATGATGGGTGAAGCACTGTCCTGGAGGACAAGAGAGCCTTAGTGAACAAAAGACACTCTGAAAATAGTCATCAGACTGTGAGTAGGGTCAGCTTAGGTCTGTGTAGGCCTTGTTTGTAGGCTGCACCTTACATCATGTCAAACACATTAAAATACACCCACATCCCACACTAAATATAATTTATAACCAAACCCAGTGCCGTCGAGTCGATTCCGACTCATAGCGACCCCACAGGACAGAGTAGAACTGCCCAAAGAGTTTCTAAGAAGCGCCTGGCAGATTCGAACGCTACCTCCCCAGCCTTTATAGTGCATATAAATTATATTTTTTTGGAAACCCTGGTGGTGTAGTCGTTAAGAGCTCTGGCTGTTAACCAAATGGCCGGCAGTTCAAACCCACCAGGCACTCCTTGGAAACCGAATGGGGCAGTTCTACTCTGTCTTATGGCGTTGCTATGAGTCGGAATTGACTCGACAGCAACGGGTTTGGTTTTTGGTTTATAAAGGAGGGGACTTGAGTTACAATTGACTGAATAATAGTATTATTTTGTAGACATTTAAATATTTAAATTTGATTTTACAGTTTTAATTTGTTTTTTGAAGGTCTGAAATATTCTGTGAGTCCTTTGTAAAACTAGTTATAGGGCCTAGGCCTTGACTATGGTGGGCGAGGGGGGCGGTGGTGGATAAAGCAGATACCGTAGGAGGTAAGATGAAAGTTTAAAGGTAGAGGAAGAGCAAGTACCTATTTCTGGGGGATAATAGAGTGTTTCTTGTTCTTCTAAAAGGAATATCCAGGAGAATGAGCTCAGATTGGATTTTGTTTGTGAGAGGAAGTATGGAAATATCCAAAACTGCCTCCTGTAGTGCTACGCAGGTCAAAACCTCCTTAAACAGAATTTCCAACTGAGGTGCCAGGTAGGGCTTGGCTCCTTTTTGAGTGGGTCTGCACTTCATTTTCAGACAAGGTCGGTTTCTCCTCAACCATCTGATCAACCACATACGGGTGACCAGACTGATTACCCCAGGAGTCTAGGGGTTCTAATTTAGCCTGTAGATTCTGCAAATGCAATGGCACATTTTTAGAGCTTGGAAAAGTGGTAATGAGAAAGCTCTCTGCCATGACCCACGGCTCCCTTAATGATTGCCTAACTGCCAAATGAAGACCTGATTTGCTCAGCACAGTACAAAATCAATCCATGGCTACAAGAGATGTCAGGCTGAACATTCTTTGCCTCTAGTTAATGACTTGTCATTCTAGAAAAAAAGCTCAATCATAAAAAATATGGATGAGGAGGGGTTACTTTTAAAATTATAATAAAAAGTAATCTTTTATTGCTATGATGAAATGTTTCAGAAGACAAGGACAAAGATTTTTCTTGCCTTGAGCATTGTTGTCCAATGGCGGCTGATGGGTCAAGAGACCTGACAGGTCCTTTCTGTCCCTGGAGTCCCCTGAGTTTTGAAAACCAGTCAAGTTTACTTATTGAAGAAGGAATAGGGTTTAGATAAAAACTGAATTTAATTGAAAACCCCAAAATGGATGCACTGATCAGCTTTTTGCTTCCCCCCCCCCAGGAAGATATATTAGTGAAATTTGAATTGAATTATTTGAATTAAAGCTCTTTTGCATCCAAGTGAATAATTATTACCCAGTCATTATCTATTCAAGAACATCAAATATTTGTTATTCAAAGAAACTCAATTTAACAAGGGAATAATATTTTTCATTTATGCTTTTATCTGTTTAATGCATGTTTTTGTCCCATTTTACATGAAGAAACAGCAAAGCTTCAGCATTTGAATTTTAGTCATGTTCTACATCCTAAGGGAGAACAATTCATGTTTTGGGGAAATTAACTGTTAATTAAAATGTTATTTTAAGAGGTATTAATCATTTGTCAGTACTTATGCCTTTGTATGAGAACATTAAAATGTGCTGGTTAGTAGATACACATCATATAATTGCTTGAGTGCTTGTCTGCAGAACGCCTGTTTATTATTTCTAGGAGGGTCAGTCAAAGGCTGTGCCTGGAAGAGCAGGGTCCAAGTAGAGTTTCCATTCCGCCATACGGGAGGAGTTTGGGAAACCCCTTGACCTCTCTGAGCCTCGGTTTCCTTACCTTCAAAATGGGAATACCAAGACTACTTCACAGGACTAGTGGTTGTTAAACTAATTGATGCTATTTGTGTGTGTGTGTGTGTGTGCCAAATTAACCACATTCTTTTGGCTGGTTTCCCTTTTGACTATTGCCAGGCACTCCTTTGACAGTTGGAGAGAATTAAAAATAACTCTGTGGCCATGGGGGGTCAGGTGAAGTGGACTGTCTCACAACTTTGGCCTCATTAACATGATCTTCAGAGTCACCAAGTCACCCTTCAGGCTACATTGTATGGTGTTAAAAAATTTTAGGGATGGATAAATTATATTCTCATTGCAAAGCCATAATTTACTTTCCTAAAGGATTTTGCTTAAGTAGGAAAAATTTATACATACATACAAAAAAAGAGGAAAACTGTGTCATGAACCTCCATAGATCCATCACTCATATTCAACAATTATCAAGACTTTGCTACACTTGCTTCAGCTATCTCTCCCTCCCTCTCTCTCTTTTGGCCAAAGTCTTTTAAAGCCAACCATAGTCTTCATTTCCTTTCAATCCTATATGCATTCCTAAAAAACATGGATGCTTGAAACTATGGTGCCATCATCATATCTAATTAAGTCAATCATAAATTCCTAGTCCATGCTAACATTTTCTCAATTGTCTCAAAAATATAATTTTACAGTTGGACTGTTCAAATCAAGATCCATACATTGCATTTGCTTGTTGTATATAAAGGCATTTTTAGTGGAAAGATAAAGTAGGTAGAATTTTTCACTGTCCATTGTCCTGCACCATATATTATGATTAGTTTGAAGTAACTACATAAAATATAAACATCCTTTATCAAGATAAATTTACCCAAAATAGAAAATTCCAATTGCTTTAGGAATTGAAGACACCACTACAGACTTAGAGAGGGGGGAAAAAATAGTGTTTTAGCATCAATTTATCTGGGCAGGTGAACTCAAAGAAGCATTGTGTCTGACAATATTTTCCCAATGATATCATGACTGTTTTTAGAATCGACAATGTAAGATAATTACTATTAGATAGCTGGACACACCATTAGAGATAGAGAGATGAAATTAAACCATGAAATTGCTTCTGTGGGTCTCTAGAAATGTAATTATCTCTCTGGTGGAAAAGAAACAGAAAATTGGAGTCCTGTTTTATGTTTGCCTGCTGTGAAGAGGAGACACTTAAATTATATCTATGGAGAACATATATTTAAATGTTGATACATTTTCTTCAGGTGGCTGTTTAAAATTTATGTTATTCAGAAAAACTAACTGGTTGATATAAAAAAAGTCTTTTTAACTTTGCTTCGTAAACTATTATGAGTAAGATGTATTTCCGTGGAAATTGTCATGAACTGTCATACTGCTCATGAACATTATTCCATTAGCTGTAACACAACTAGTTTATAGAAATGTTTAGATACAGCACCTATGCTTTATCAAATGGGGCCTGAGGGGTCCTCCTGCTGGTGAGGAAGTACTGATAAAATGTGTTTCCTTGATGTCCCTAAGGAGCTAAATCATGTGTTTCATAAGACTTGCCACGAGTTGCTGTTGAGTTGATTCTGACTCATGGTAACTTTGTGTGTTGCAGGGCAGAACTGCACTCCATGGGGTTTTCATGGCTGTGACATTTTGGAAGCAGATTGCCAGGTTTTTCTTCTGAGATGCCTCTGGGTGGGTTTGCAACTGCCAACTTGTTGCTTAGTAGTTGAGTGTTGAACTATTTGCACCACTCAGAGACTCCATGAGATTCTCCAGAAGGCTGTAAAGCCCCACTGCACTGAGAGACAAATGTATGAAACTCATCTGGGTCTCTGATAATGACAGAGGTACCTTTGTCCCCAAAGCAGAGCAGAAGTCAAAGCTATTGGGGTACATGGTGAGTCAGGTAGAGAAAGAACAGAACATTCTAACTCTCTTTTAGAACAGAAGAAAGTTGAGCCCCCAATCTCTTCCACAAGGCCCACTGCCCCCCAGACCAGGAGAGGCCCCCAAGTGTTCACATACTGTTTGCCATTTGGCCTTTGATCGTTCGGCCTCAAATTTGGCAACTTCTTTACGATCATGAAATGACACCAGCAGCTTCCAAATGCATAGTAGGACAAACCCAATGAGAAGAATAGCCAGTGAAACGCCCAATATAATCATGGGGATGTTTGGAGGCTTTGGACAATCTGTGGGAACAAAGGAAATTATGTTAAGAAGGTGGTAAAATTAATGTTTTGACACAGTGAAAACATTTCTCAGTAAATTTTCCATTCCTACTTTTTCTTCAGTAGAGGGAAAATATTGACACCTTTTTAATTGTATTAATGACAATTAATGCACATGGGATATTTAAAGGACCATGAAAAAGACTCTAGTTTAATCACGAGAGATGGTCTCTTTTGGATACATGACAAAGCAGAAATGGAATGTGTATGTGTGTCTGTAATTAGTTTTTCACAGATTCTCTTGAATCATGAGCAATGTAGGAGATTATATTAAAAACTAAATAAAAGCTACCCCTGAACAGATTTGTTTGTTTGTTTCACTTACTTTTATAGACAGAAGACAATCACGACTTTTAAATATTATTTGTTTAACCCTAATGGAGTGCTCTGTTGTTAGGTGCCGTCGAGTTGATTTTGGCTCATAGTGTCCCATGCCACAGAGTAGAACTGCCTCACAGGATTTTCTTGGCTGTAATCTTTATGGAAGTAGATTGCCAGATCTTTCTCCAGTGGAGCCACTGGACGAGTTTGAACTGCCACTTTTTTGGCTAGAAGCCGAGCTCCTGGATAGTACTCAGTGTTCAATTCCCATCCGAATTACAGTTACTGAATTCCATCAAGTCCCTTGATCTCTCTGAGCTCCAGGACCCTCATTCGTAAAATAAAGGTATGGGACTGCTGTGTTCCTTTAACTTCTCCATCGATAAGAAGAAGCTGGGATGCTTATGCTTATCAAACCACCGCTTCCAGGGCCCCTGCCCTGGAAAGTTTGATTCAGTGGGTCTTGGGTAGGGCCACAGATTTTTTATTCTTAAAGGTATCCCTGGTGATTCTTATCTTTAGGGAAGTTTGGGAAATTAGATGTTCTCTATGGTCCTTTCAACATTCTGTAAAATGTTATTTTGATGCTACCAATGGTATTGGAAACCCTGGTGGTATAGTGGTTAAGTGCTACAGCTGCTAACCAAGAGGTCGGCGGTTCAAATCTGCCAGGTGCTCCTTGGAAACTCTTTGGGGCAGTTCTGCTCTGTCCTATAGGGTTGCTATGAGTCAGAATTGACTCGACGGCAGTGGTTTTTTTTTTTCTTTATTGATGGTATTAATATAATTTTGCAATTATACAGTGCCTTCCCTCATTGACAGCAGAATGACTAATAGCCTTGCAATATGCCTAGGAGATGATACATTTCTTAATGAAACGTTATAATTAAGCTCTCCTTTTACATAAAAAAAATCCACATGAAAATTATCATTAAATATCTTCATCCCCCTGCAAAGTGAGGCAAAAGTCATGATATCTGGGGAGGAAATGAATCATGCTTAGTTTATCCTCACTCTTACTGCTTTTAGATATTTAATAAGGAGAGTTATACATATAGGAATAGTCACACTGCTTTCAAGGGAAGGATCTAAAGCCCATCTGAATTTGAGCGGGACTAATGACCCCCTGACAGTGTGACCCCTGGCCTTTTATTCTTTGGCAAAAGAGCCATGTAAGGAGATTATGCAGAAATAAGTAAAGAAGCTAATGAAATAGCTACTGTAGGTATGAAGATCTAAAAACTGTAGTCTGGCATAGCAAATGAACCATGGCTGCCTCTAATAGGTTAGCAATACTCCTGCGAAGAAAGCAGCAGGCTCGCGTCAAAGAGAATATGTACTGGCTCCATATTTGACTGAGAAACGTCTGGGGTGGGGCAGAGCATGTTCCTGCTGAAAGCAAGATGAAACTTGCCAAGACCTTGTAGTCAGAATGTAAATCAAGGGGGCTCTCCAGTAGGGAATGAAGGAAGAATAGATGATGGTCTAGCAGAGATATTTTAAGAGCTTAAAGTCATTGGGAATCATGTAATTTTCAAGGAAAGATTTTGACTCAGAAATACCAGAGCATGTATTACAGAATAGAAACTCACTTTTCATACTCTGTTTGGTATTTCTGGAGATGCTCAGACCAAAGATGTATTTCTAGGTGGGAGAAGAGGACTGTCTTCATCGCTGTGTGTGTATTGCTCACTGAGTCCAGGTCAGTGCTACGCCTGATTCTCAGGTCCTGGGTATCAGAGTCCTTGGGTGGTACAAATGGTTAATGTGCTCGGCTGTTAACGAAAAGGTTGGAGATTTTAGCCCACCCAGAGGTGCCTCAGAATAAAAGCCTGGTGATCTTCTCCCGAAAAATCAGTCATTGAAAACCCTATGAAGTGCAGTTCTACTCTAACACACGTGGGGCTGCCACGAGTTAGAATTGACTTGACAGCAACTGAAAGAAAGAAGGGTATCAAACACTGCATTGTCCAATCTGGTAGCACTAACCCCGTGTGGCTATGGAACACTTGAAATGTGACTTTTTGAAGTAGGTTGTGTTGTAAATGTAAAATACACACCAATTTTGAAGACTTAATATGAAAAAAATTGTAAAATATCTCATTAATATTCATTTATATTTACTACAAGTTGAAACGACAATATTTTGGATATAACGGGTGGAATAAAGTGTATTATTAAAATTGGTTTTATTTTTTAATATGGTTTCTATAAAATTTAGTATTACATATGTGGTTTGCATAACATTTCTATTGAACAGTGCTGATCTAACATGCTGTTGAGATTAAGGTATGTATTATGATTGTACAGCCAGTGGGAGGCAGTATAGCCCAGTGGTTAAGAAAATGGGCTACAAGCCAGACTGCCTGAGCTCCTGACCAATTCTGGCACTTAATTGTTGCAAGACCTAGAAAATTATTTAACTTCTCTATGCCTCGGTTGGTTAAGAAGCCCTGGTGGCACAATGGCTTAGCGCTTGGCTGCTAACCGAAAGGTTGGTGGTTCAAATTTACCAGCAGGTCCTTGGGGCAAAAGACCTGGCCATGTGGTCACATAAAGATTACCCCCCCAAAAAACCCACTGCTGTCGAGTCGATTCCGACTCATAGCGACCCTATAGGACAGAGTAGAACTGCCCCATGGAGTTTCCAAGGAGCGCCTGGTGGACTTGAACGGCAGACCTTTAGGTTAGCAGCCATAGCATTTAACCACTATACCACCAGGGTTTCCACATAAAGATTAAAAAAAAAAATACAACCTAGGAAACCCTACAGGGCAGTTCTACTCTGTCCTATAGGGGTGCTATGAGTTGAAATCAACTCTATGGCACACAACATGCCTCAGTTAATCTACCTGTGAAACAGAAATAAGAGTAGTAAAAGCTTTATATAGTTGTAGTGGTGGTATATAGGGTATTAAATAAATTAATAAATGTAAAACATGTTGAACAACACCTGGCATATGCTATTCGTAAGGACTCAACAAATGAGAACTGCTATTCTTGTATTACTCTTACTACAGTAAATGTACCCTTCCCCCTGTTTAACCTTCAAGACCTAAACAACCTGCAACCTCCAAGTTGGAACCCGTGGGTGTGACATCCACACACTGCTTGTGGCATCCTGGTCAGGAAGCTTCCCCAACTACCATTCGTTGATTCCTGTTGTGGCTCTTATTCTCTGAAAGTCCCTCTAGATATGAATGATGAGTGAAGCTCTAAGTCTACAAGCACACTGGTGGTAACTGCATGGTTCCTTTTTAGTTTTCTTGGAGGACCCTGGGAATCATTAACCATCCCCTTGCCCTCCCCATTTCTCATTTTGTGTGTTTTCCACCTTGTTTCCAACTGGCCAACCTTTCTCTGGTCTTAAAGCTGTGTGAGGGGGAAGCTATAGACTTCTGGGAGACAATCTCCAGGCCTACTCAGGAATGTTAACTTTTGTGGGAAAAGAAGCATCATTAGATCTGTCAAGTGACTCCTATTAAACCTCAAGGAGGTGATTTCGTAAGACAAAAGCATAAAAAACCAAAAATCAAACACAAACCTAACCTGTTGCCAACAAGTTGATTCCAATTAGTAGAGACCCTATAGGATACATTTTTCTATAGGATAGGGTAGAACTGCCCCATAGAGTTTCCAAGGAGTGGTTGGTGGACTCGAACTGCCCCGACCTTTTTGTTAGCAGCCAAGCTCTTAACCACTGTGGCACCAGGGCTCCAAGACAAAAGCATAAGGATAATAAAAAGATGTCAGGGTATCTGAGTGTGCTCTGAAGGACTACATGCTGATGTGCCACCAGAACTGTGTGGAAGAATAAAAACAACAGCTCGGTAAAGAAGTGGCATTTACCAGTCAAAGGCAGGCATGCTTCGCTGAAAAAAAATCAAACCAACAAGTTTGTTTTTGTTGTTTGAAACAAATTTTTCCAATAAAATCAATATTATAAGAAACAGCTTTGATTCCAAGGTAACTTGATAAAGCCACTATCAGTCACGAACAGTGGGTGTAGTTGAAGAATTTGACTTTATAAGACAGATAACGATGAGGTCTTTTTTTTTTCAGTATTACAATTGCTCCTTGTACAGCAGAGTTGCTGTATATTTCCTTAAATGATACATTATATATATATATATATATATATATGCATTTCAAAGAAGTCGATTTACATGAGAATTTTCAAGAGCAAGTCTCCAGGTGCACTCCACCCACTAAGCTTCAAGGCCCCATTCACAATCATCCCTGAGTTTTTTGTATTGTGCTGACCTCTTCCTCACCCTGGTCCTCAGGCTCTGCAATGTGATATTTAAAAAGCCAAGATGTCTCTTTGAGGACTGAGGTGCACCTGACCCAAGCTGTGGTATTTTCAATCGCCTCATATGCATGTGAAAGCTGGATGGTGAATAAGGAAAACCAAAGAAGAATTGGTGCATTTGAATTATGGTGCTGGTGAAGAATATTGAATATACTCTGGACTGCTAGAAGAAGGAACAAATCTGTCTTAGAAGTACAGCCAGAATGTTCCTTAGAAGCGAGGATGTCAAGACTATGTCTCACGTACTTTGGACATGTTAGCAGGAGGGACCAGTTCCTGGAGAAGGACATCAAGCTTGGTAAAGTAGAGGGTCAGTGAAAAAGGAGAAGACCTTCATCGAGATGGACTGACACAGTGTCTGCAAAAATGTGCTCAAACACAGCAATGATTGTGAGGATGGCCCAGGACCAGGCAGAGTTTCATTCTGTTCTCATAGGGTCGCTATGAGTCGGGATCAACTTGAAGAACAACATATTTTCTTGGTTGGTTTATACATCTTTTTGGTTACCTTAGTATTGCTTTGGTTTTCGCGCTCCTTATATTTTGCACCCTTAAAACCACCCAAAAGCAAAACCTGTTGCTGTCAAGTTGATTCTGACTCACAGTGACCCTACAGGGCAGAGTAGAACTGCCCCATAGGGTTTCCAAGGAGCATCTGGTACATTCAAACTGCTGACCTTTTGGTTAGCAGCCATAGCACTTAACCACTACACCACCAGGGTTCCATTTTACACCTTTAAGAGTTACCAATTTGATACCCTTGGTTTCAAATTCAGGACCCAATATTTTATCAGCACATTGATGCCCAAGCATACACACCAAAACACACCTGTCTAATGCATCTGCCTTGCTCCTATTGTCTGGGACAGAATTTAGGATCTAAGCTTTTGGGGGGAGTAGGAGGTTACTGACAAGATCTGCTGAGGTCTGATTTATTGTATCTGTCATTTTCCCAGGAAAGGTTTAAAGAACACATCATGGAAGGGGCGGAAAAGGCGAGGCAACTGTATCTAAGAAAGCAGCCAAAGCTGTCAGGGCAGAGATGCTCAAAGGGAGGTTTTGAGACCATCTGTATAAACAGTCACTTGGGGTAGTTTATAAAATGCAGAGTCCTGGACCACACATTGGGTCTACTGACTTAGAATGTAGGTTTTTTTTTTTTCTTTTTTTAAAAAACAAGTACCTCAGATGAGTCTGACGCCAACTTAAATTTGACTTCTAAATAAAACTATCTTCATCACTATTTTCTTCTCTGCCTAATATAAACTTATCTCTCCTTTTCCCTAAATATGAGATGGATTTTTATTTGAGGATTCCTGAGTCCCAAGCAGACTCCATGAGGCGGCATGGATGAAAATTTGCAGAGGCAATCAGCTCTTTGACATCCTTTACAGATCACATCCTTCCTCACTTGGTGATTGTCTTTTCTGATTCAGCTTTATCATGTAATGACCAGCACTGTAGGCTATGCACTGCCATGTTTTACAGGCATTATTCCACTTAATCCTTCAGTCAACTCCTAGAAGAAAGTATTATCGTTTTCCCCATTTAACAAATGAAGAAACAGAGACTCCAAAAGGCAAGTATCTTCAAGAATGTCAAATGGCTATTAAATGGTGAAGCAGGATTTGAAGTTAGGTCTGCGGGATTCAAGACTCTTTAACTGCTGTGCTTCTCCTTGATAGCCTTTCCTAAAGATAATCCTTTTGCTTGCATTTCGTTTAATTGGGCCACCTTTCTACAGCTCATCAGCCAAGATGAGTTGATGGGAGATGTTATCTGGTCTTATTTAGAGATGTTGGAAAATATCAAACCTTTTAACAGGTGGAGCCCTGGTGGTGCCGTGGTTAAGAGCTCCGCTGCTAACTAAAAGGTCAGCAGTTCAAATCCACCAGCCACTCCTTGGAAACCCTCCAGGTTAGTTCTGCTCTGTTCTATAGGGTTGCTATGAGTCAGAATCCACTTGACAGCAACGGGTTTGGTTTTTTGGCTTTTTTTTTTCTCAATGCTTGAGAAAGAGGTACTCCATCAAAAATTTGGAAATGTCTTTCCTGACAAGCTACACGAAATGGCTTTCCAATTGTTTTCTCTTTTCCTGTGTAGTATCACTTGCCATTGACAATGGAAAACGAACCACCCACCTTTCTCGTTGATGCTGTGAATGATGGTTTTCCCCTCGTTATCTGTAGTTATTAGGAATGTAATGAGACAGTCATTTTCTCCTTGCAGAGAGCAGGAAACAGAACTCTCCTTTGAGAAATCTGCAGATAAAGGAGTCATTCACTAGGTTAAATGAGATTCCAACAGAGATTATTTTTAAAGCAAAGTTGCACTACCTTTTAATATGCATATGGGGATTTTCAACATTGTGGAACAGGAATAGAAAAGGCATAGAATTTTTCCCACATAGTGAGGTTTGAGTTTTTATGCACGTTCCAGGAGAACAGTCCCAGGTGTGGTCAATCAGGACTGACCATCAAATGCACCTATCAAACTGATGAGGACAGGATTTCAAAAGAGTGAAAGTACTTTAAGGCAGGTCCCAGCAGCTGCCCTGGGAATAGAATGGCCCTGATTACTATAAAGGGCGGGGGGGGGGGGGGTGGCGCACGCCCATATGTTTTCTGAGAGCATCTGGGAGGGCGCCTAGATTACATTTCAGAAAGAGACTACACCCAAACTGATACTGATACTTTTAAAGGGGTCTTTTCTACAATGGTACATGCAAGATTTCTGGTCATGTATTGTCACAATGGTAAATAGAAATTATTATCGGGAAACTGATATTAAACTACTATGTAGCTCAGGCACCACGGAATAAAAATAAAACCCAGATTAAAGTGAACTCAGAATGAGAGTTTGCCTACCATTCATTACAGTCCGTTTCTTAAATTTTTAAAAAACATAATCCAATTTTCCTCAAATCTTTCCTGAATAGAAAAATTTTCTTGTTGAGCTTATTCAAGAGGCAAAAATTGAATCTCATGACAGAAAGTGGAAATGAAGTTAACGTGGTCAATCTGAGATACCAACACTCTTTATTAGAAATTCTAGTGGTTCAGCTCCTATGCCAAAATTATGTAGCATTTTCTTAACAGTTCTCCTAATTTCTAAGTTGAAGACTTCTTAAATTAATAATATTGGTACATACTCTGTTTTTCAGAAACCTGTAATTAGAATGATCATTTGTTCTTAACCTGAAATTTTAAGACATATGATCTAATATAGTGTAATGGGGTCAGAGTATTAAAATTAGGACTGTCCCAGATAACCTTGGACATACACTTGCTAGGCCTATAACCTCTCTAATTAGCTTAAGGGTGAATAAATAAAGAAGGTTTTAACAAAACAGAGTTTGCATGTGTTCCTCTAACAAACACATGTGTTTCTTTTCTAACAAAGAAAAATTAAATAATAGGCTACTTTTGGTACAAAAATACTATGGTCATAGAAAGAAATATTAAGTTGTATTTGTGTTTAACATATAAGATTAAATTTGCATTTAATACATAAGATAAAAAGCTCGTGACAGTCTGTAAGAAATATGCCTTGTATTACCTGTGGAAAAAGGGACTCGTAAAACATTTAGCAGTATAAATAAGATTTATAATGAAAGATTTAAATGAACAATTTTTGAGCTCATTAACCAAAAAAAAAAGTTTCTGTGGAGTCAGTTCCAACTCATGGCAACCCCAAGTGTTTAAGGGTAGAACTTCTCTCCATAGGGTTTTCAATGGAAACTTTCAGAAGATCTTTCACCTGTGACCTCCCAGAAGTAGATCGCCAGGCCTTCCTTCTGGGTGAACCCATTAGAAGCATCCATTTACACAGTAATATTTGGAATTCTAGTTAGAAATCATTCTCATCTGGTCATTCCCAAATATTTATGATTGTTTAATTGACCTGGGAGCCAATACACAGATTCTGGGGATCTACCCCTGGGTACTCTGATTCAAGAGGTCAGTGGTATGAAGAGGAACTTGTGTTTTTAATGGGTTGTTTAATAAGTATTTTTATGAAGTGATTCTGATTAAGAGGTTTGGGAACCTCTGGAGAACACTTGATTTTTTTATTATTTTTCCATTACTTGAAATTTGTATTATTTCTTATGTTTGACAGCAATGACACTGCATATATAATTCATACTTTGGGTCGTTTTTAGATGGCCTTCACGACATCACCTCCTGCCCCACCATTCCAGTTAACTAGGATTCATGAAGGCCTTGGGAATATGCTTTTTCTTGTTGGAGTGTTTTTCTTCCCCTCTCTCTCTATGACAGAGCTGGTAGTGCACACCCACTCTGTTCCTCTTGAATATCCTTAATGGAACATTTGATTGTCAGGTAGAAAATATGTGGACTGCTTATAATACTCCTTTCAGATGTAATATTAATCCTGCTTTTCTATTTTCTCTTAAAGAGCTGCAGTGAAGCAGAGGGGGGCTTAATTTACTCAGCCAGGATTATTTAAGTTTTAATGGAACTGCTAATATGACCTTTGAGTCATGACTCCCGTCTTGCTTTAATTACTTCACCACTCCTTTTCATTAATGTTACAACTCTAGATGTAGCCTGTTTTGTAGTGTTTGGGTACTGAAATGGTATTATTGAATGTGCAAGGAAAGGGCCCAGCTTGGGCTACAGATTTGCGTAATTAGCTGCTAAGTTTTTCTTTTGTTGTTCATAAAAAATTGAACCATCCTTTTTTACCCACTGTTGTGACTGCCAGCAGGGCTGTTCTGGAATAATACATTGAAAATAAGATCTCAGGCATTCCACGAAATCATACTGAGAGAAGGAAGAAATGTGAGAATGGGGGTGAGGTGGCCGGGGTCTAGGAAGGTCTAAAAACGATGTGGACAATAGAAAACTTCTGCACTATTGCATCAAGATAACCATGTGCTTGAGACCTCAGCTCCGGGGCCAAGTCAGCAGTTCACAAAGGAAACGGTTTCTCCAGACCAAAAAAAAAAAAGCATTCTGAGGTCAAATAAATTTGAGAATCCTTTCTAATTCTTCCCCTTGCCTTTCTTGAAGATTCTCAGTGTACATTTAATTTAAGGTGCATAACAACTTTCGGAAGTTCTGTAAAGAAAAAACAAAACAAAACAAAAACAAACCCTCACTTTCCCATTTCCAAAATTCATATGACAATGAGTGTTTTTTTTTTTTTTTTTGCTTTCCCATTTAACACTTTCAGAACTACCATTCCACAGGACCCACTTTGAGTAACTATGCTGAGTCCATGAATTAAATGAAAAACAGGACTTTTTCAGTAAAACAGAACGAATAAGGTTAAACCACATATCATGAGATGTGTCACACAAGACACCACAGCTGAGCTGAAAAACAGCTGAGCGAGGAACCGTTTATACAGACTTTTAAGTTATGATTGTTTAACTATTTTACCCTCCATGTCTTTGTTTGTGGAAGGGCGAGTTGCTAAAAGCCCTGCAGAAGAGCAAATATGTTGTGCTGATTTCAAGGTGGTGTGATCAGTAGCATAACTGGGCAAGTAACTTCCAAATAGGGTTTATAAAAAGACTCATTAGAAAAATGACTTTCAATTCACAGGCTGAAAAATATATTTTTCTCTCTAATTCATCCGGATTAGTAATTTAAATGGTATTAGTCATCTAAGTATTATTCTCAATTTATGAGATAAAAATAGTCGTGTCCCTCATTTTGAAAATGATTTAGTCAATTACATAAAAAGAAAATGTGAACATTTTAAATGCTACCTGAGACCTAGTCTTGCTTTTCAAATTCAAGCATTTAAGATATACTCAGAAAACTGTATACTTAAACACAGCAAGCTCCATTGCTCATGCATCATGATTTACATGTTTCCAAAAAAGGATTTAGCCCTTTTTTTCCCTCAGCCCGTTAGATGTCTCCTGTTTCTAAGGAATTGAATTCTGATAATTTGCAGGGCATTTTCCGCAATTTTTACTCGTTTCTCAGAAATGCCTGGGAAATATCCCAGCTGTTTGCTGTGCGATGAACTCAGAGAACATAGCAAGACTTGTATTAGTTACTAATGTGGACAGGCCTCAAATACCACCTCACTTAGTGCTTTTAATACATCTTACCTTCGGTCTTAAAGTACACACCGTCTTGTCCAATTTACTGCCATGTGGCATATTCACTGTGAGCGGCAGAAAAGCATAGACTAGGGGTTTTACGAGCAGTAACCATGCCCTTCCAATAGGATTACTCAACTGTGCACAGTCAGAAATCTCAATTTTGAAACAATATAAATAATTTTAAAAACAATATAAATGTCACTAACTTATTCCATTTTGGAAATGGATTAATTTTTGTATTCCAATTCCATCTATCCAAGATACATATCCTAGAGCAACATAAATTATTGTCTTGATTATTTCAGTTCGCCTGAGAGACGTCTTGGCTGCATCTCTAATGCCTGCTGTTAGGCAGCAATTCTACCTGAGCAGCATGAAAATGCGGAGAGTTTGTGGTTAGAGAAAAACATCCAGATGGGCCCTTCAGGAAGAGCCAGTCATCGTCTTTGTTTTAAAGTTCACAAATTATGTTTTAAATGGTCTTTCCAGCTAAGATACAATCTATTTTAATATTTGAGACGACATTTTACCATTAGAAAGAATCAGATTTTAAGTAATTAAGTTTAAAACGACAGATAAAAACAGGAGCAGAGTTTGCTTAGCAGTTAAAGATAACATGCCCTACTTGTATTTTGGGGGTGGGACAGCAGAGAATTGAGGATGACCACGCAATGCTCGTGTTTGGAAGGTTGGGAGTAAAAACATATGGAGGAATGGGAGGGAGAATGGCCCCTAGCTGCTAAACTGCCAGGCACAGAAACTGGCCGCTAGCCACAGAAGCTGCCCAGTATCTGAGATGTATATATATATGTATATGGCTATATATATGTATATTTCTATCTTTCTATCCTATCCTGTCATAGCTATTGTATCTATCGATCTGCTTATCTACTTATCTACCTGTCTATCATATCTATCTATCATCTATCTAGCTATCTGGCTAGCTATCTAGCTATCTACCTAGCTACCTATCCATCCATCCAACCTTCCGTCCGTCCGTCCGTCCGTCCATCCAATCTGTCATCTCTCTATATTTTTTGGTCCTATCTTGAAATAAGGCAATCAGATCATAGAGGATGATTCCAGGTTTAGGGCTTAAACACTTAGCTATTTCTTCAACTTTCTTCCTTTCTAGCTGAAAAAATTCAGTATTCTGGAAGTCTCTATTTGTTAAGCAGAGGTGAACTTGGCAACAGAGCTGAAGTCAGATAGAACAGCCATGAGTTTAAATTGTACTCCAAAGCATCAAGTGTTAGCCTTATGAAATTTACTCTTAAAAACTAATGTCAGGTGAGCTAAAGCCCTGTTACAAACTTCGACAAGGTTTTTTTTTTTTTGCCTCTCAGGAACTATGTAAAATAAATGAAAGCAATTTAAGACAAGTAGAAACCTTCTCCTTCACTGATGGTCGAACCAGCTAGTTTGCATTTGTCAACACATTCTTCTTGGGACTGGCCATCTGCAGACAAGTGGCATTCAATACAGCTCCTGTGAACATTATTCAACAGAGTTTATCAGTTCCTGTTGGTGGACAACGGATACGCAGGCTGGGATACTGCTTTAATGCTGTCATTGTGGGCTGTGCTCTAAGAGCTCTCATAGGTGTCACTGCCTTTTGTTACTTTTAGAAAGATGGTTGGGTGATGTCTTAGATTAAAAGGCGTTATTTTGAATTTCACTCAGTAATTGCTGTATATGTTCCCTGAACCAGCCTTGATAATAACTACTTACCCATTTATCTGTAATGACTGTTTTTGATTAAAAAAGATGAGTGAAAAACTGTTTTTGGTTTAGCTGTGTTTTCTTTTTACTTTTTTCCTGTCGCAAGTTTACACTGCTAAAATATGATCAGAAACTAGAATTTCCTTACAGGAATGGTCTACATTTTAACAAGAATTCCAGGAATGATTGTTGATGTTCATATATGTCATAAAAGATTATTTTAAAAATTCAGTTTTTGGTAATGCTTTTGTGTGAGTCCAAGCCGTGGTGGTGGTATTTTGAAAAGCTGATGATCCCAGCCTAGGTCTGCATTAATGCAGGCTTTTTAATAAAAAATGAATAATAAAAATAACAAAAAGTAAAATGTGGACCCCAAATTAATCTTTTGCTGAAAGTCACTTTACAAATAACCCTAAACTGCAGAATTTTTCTTAAGGTGGACACACCCAGCTGCCTCCCTCTCACTCTGGCCATGGGGATGGACACCCTTCGGAGTGCTCGTGACACACCCTCCCCTCATCAAGTCTCCGCTGGAACTGCACTTCCTCAGGCAAGCCTTCTCCAGTCCTTTCATCACTTAGTTCCCTTGCAGTGGAAGGCTCAGAATTCTTCTACAGGAAGGGCATAGGAACAGCAATCTCCTTGGGGGTGGGAACAGAGGACAAGAATATGCATTTACCTAGATTGTGTATTTATTTGGAATGGCTTTGCACGGGGTTGGTGGAGATGGTAGAAACACTAAGGCCCTTTACCCCTTTATGCATCATCACTGATGGCTGCACCAGCTAGTTTGGCAGAGCTGTTCTCTCCAATATACTTCTATAAAACAAACAATCCAAGCCTGCTGCTGTAGAGTTGATTCCAACTCATGAGGATCCCATGTGTTACAGGGTAGAACTGTACTTCACAGGCTTTTCTTTGCTGTCATCTTTATGGAAGCAGGTCACTAGACCTGTCTTCCGAGGTGGCATTGGATGGGTTCAAACCATCAACCTTTTGGTTAGCAGCTGATTGTTAACCACTTACACCACTCAGGGCCCTATGTTGTTAGCTGCCTTTGAGTTGATTCCAATGTATGGCAACCCCATGTGTGCAGAGAAGCACTACTCCATAGGGTTTTCAAGGCTGCAACCTTTTGGAAGCAGATTGCCAGGCCTGTCTTCTGAGGCATCTTTGGGTGGGTTGGAAACCCTAGCTTTTCACCTAGTAGTCAAGTGGTTAACACTTGATGCCACCGAGGGACTCCTCAGAGCCCTATACCCATTGCTGTTGAGTAGATTTTGACTCACAGCCACCCTATAGGGCAGAGTAGACCTGCTATATGGAGTTTCCAAGACTGTCATCTTTATGGAAGCAGAATGACATATCTTTCTTCCACAGAGTGCCTGGTGGGTGTGAATCACTAACCTTTTGATTAACAGCCCAGTGCTTTAACCACTGTGCCAGCAGGAATTCTTCAGGGTCCTATACCAATTGCCTTTGAGTGGATTCTGACTTGTAGCAACCCTATAGGACTGAGTAGAACTACCCCATAGGGTTTCCAAGACTGTAACCCTTATGGAAGCTGACTGCCACATCTTTTCTCCCACACAGTGAGTTCGAACTGCCGACCTTCTGGTTAGCAGCCAAACACTTGTCCACTGTGCCACCAGGGCTCCCCTCAGGGCCCTATAACCAAAAACCAAACCAAACCAAACCTGTTACTGTTGAGTCGATTCCAACCCATAGCGACCCTACAGGGTAGAGTAGAACTGCCCCATAGGGCTTCCGAGGAGCAGCTGCTGGATTAAAACTATTGACCTTTTGGTTAACAGCTGTAGCACCTAACCACTGTGCCACTGGGGCTTCCAGGCACTATAAACCCACTGCCGTCGAGTCAATTCCGACTCATAGCGACCTTAAACGACAGAGTAGAACTGCCCCATAGAGTTTCGAAGGAGTGCCTTGTGGATTCGAACAGCCGACTTTTTTGGGGGAGGGGGTTAGCAGCTGTAGCTTGTAACCACTACACCACCACTATAGCACCCTCTATATCCCCTATTGTAACTGTCAGACCAGATATCACCGTAATTACCTTGTTAAAAGTCTGTCTTTCACACTAGACTCTCAGTACCTATAAAGTCAGGAACTGTGTGCTTCAGTCATCACTGCAAGCCTATGGTCTAACATGATTCCTGGCATAGAGTAAATACTCCACACCAATCCAAACCAAACCCGCTGCTGTTGAGTTGATTTTGACTCATAGTAACCTTATAGGACAGAGCAGAACTGCCACATAGGGTTTGCAAGGCTGTAATCTTTATAGGGAGCTCTCGTGGCACAGTGGTTAACAGCAGGGCTGCTAGCCAAAAGGTCAGCAATTTGAATCTACCAGACACTCCTTGGAAACCCTAGGGGTAGGAATCCACTCAGTGTCAATGCATCAGTCTTTATGGGAGCAGACTGCCACATCTTTCTCCCGCAGAACCCCTGGTGGGTTTCAACTGTCAGCGTCTCGGTTAGCAGCTGAACGCTTAACCACTATGCCACCAGAGCTCCGTCAATACCCATTGGATAAATGAATGCATGAGTGAATAGATGTAAGAATGGACTTATCTCAAAATTAACATAAACACCAAGAAGATCATTCTATTTGATTCCCCAAATTCACACTCCTTGATTGTTAATTTTGTATTTCATAAATCAGATCTAAGATGGAATCGAGTTTACATGGAGGATAAAATTAAAAAAAAAATAGAAGAAACAAATCTTGAAAGGACATTTTATGATGAATTCTGTTCAAATAATTCTAACCATGTCCCCACACCTTCTCTGGGCATATGTCTTAGTTTGCCAGGTTACAGTGACAGAAAAGTTTTGACACTTGAATGCTATGTAACCACTGAGTGAATGATGATTTTCTCACTCTGTTTATATCAGAAATGCAAATGTCACCTTTTTATATTTCAGTATTAATGAAAATATGAACTGCTTAACCCTATTTGCTACATGGCAAACACATTACATAACAATGCAATCTCATAACACAGCCAATTTGGAAAGTTGCTTGACTTGACCTACAAATTTTCCCCAATTTCATTACGAAGCTAGCTGCCAATCAGAGACATAGGTTCTTACTGGAAAACTGGAAAATGTGTTTTCGTTGTTGTCTACGTGGTATAAAAGAAAATACAATATACAATAGCTGTGTATAATGACAACCAAAGAGAAGCATCAAAGAGTGGTAAAAACAGAGGGAGGGCATTGTAAGCCAAGACCATCTTTCTGCCTCTTTGCTCCCATGAGTCTATAGATAGGAAAGAATCAGTAAGAGGTCAGGCTAAAAACTTCTAGATAAGAAAGAAGCTTATTTGTTTCCCTTGGGTGTAGTCAGTCTACTTCCAGGGCATTCCTTATGTGTGACTGCTATTGTAACCCAGAGTCAACCTGATGCTATCAGTGTGGGACATCAGCTCAACTTTCCCATCCATGATAGAAAAAAAAAAAACCAAACCCAGTGCTGTCAAGTCAATTCCAACTCACAGGACAGAGTAGAACTGCCCCATAGAGTTTTGAAGGAGCTTCTGGTGGATTCAAACTGCTGACCCTTTGGTTAGCAGCCCTAGCACTTAACCACTACTCCACCAGGGTTTTCCCCCATGATAGACTTTCTCAGAAATGTGACAATGTGGGCCTGGAGAATCAGGATGGGGAGAGAGGCAAATGAGAGGCTGATGTTCCAGGCTGAGGCTCACGGGGGCCCTGTGAGTTTGTGTGTATTAATGGATGCTTGGAAAGCCAGCCACAGCAAAAATAATCCGTGGTCTGAGTTTATAAAATGGCTTTATAATTTTGAAGTGAAAACTAGTGACAAAAGGGACTGAAGAACATGGAGATGTTACCGTTTAGAATTACAGGGGTCCCCACAGGTAGGACATCGTTCACAGGCGGGCCCTGAGGCTCCGGGGTTCGTGCACACACACTTGCCACAGACGCAGTCCCCTCGCCCACTGCAGAGCACCCCGTCTTCAGAGACACATGAGTCTGTGCTGGTGGTGCAGTTACAGTACTCCCCCGTCCAGCCGCTCCTGCACACGCACTCGCCACAGTCACAGTCGCCGTTATCTGCAAGACAAAACACTCCTGCTCCTTATGGCCAAGACCACTGGTGGATTTTGGGAGCCGTCATTTTTTTCTTTGCCTTTACACGCCATCAGAAAGACTGAAGAAAAGATGATAATAGTGAGTGCGTGTACATGTGTTTTTGGGTGAGTGTAGATAAGCTTTACGAAAAGTATTTTGCTGAACATGACTTTATCAATCTTGTCTCTTAATTGAAGACTAACTTGATGACCTGAGGCTACAGCAAACAAAATTTATGACCAAATGAAAATAATCCAGAAAGCCTATGATAACTATTTGAGAGTCGGAATCGACATGGCAGCATGCAACAACAATGTGTGTATATATGTGTGTATACGTATGCATAGGAACCCCTAGTGGCGTAGTGGTTAAGTGCTAGGGCTGCTAACCAAAGGGTCGGCAGTTTGAATCTGCCAGGTGCTCCTCGGAAACCCTATGGGGCAGTTCTACCCTGTCCTATAGGGTCACTATGAGTCAGACAACAGCACTGGTTTTTTTCTTTTTTTTATGTATGCATATGTACATATATGTATGCATGTATTAGAGAGCCCTGGTGGCACAGTGATTAAGAGCTTGGCTGCTGACCAAAAGGCTGGCAGTTTGAATCCACCAGGTGCTCCCTGGAAACTCTGTGGGGCAGTTCTACTCTGTCCTATAGGGTCACTATGAGTTGAAATCAACTTGCTAGCAACAGGTTTGGTATTTTGTTTGTTTGTTTGTTTTTGATATGTATGTTTTAGTGAATTACGGTGCCATAGGGAAGACTTGCTGGGCAGACCTACATTAATATCCTACCTCTATATCACTCGATTAGTCTTGAAACCTCGTCTATAAAATAAAGGGAATAAAAAAACCTATTTTCAACAGTTGTGGTCAAGATTAGATGACATAACGTGTGAAAGTCCTAGCTTTGCATTCACCAGTTACATGTTCCACAGGCATCTCATTTATTTCACAAGCTATAATTGAACATCTATCATGTGCAAAGATGTATTAAGCACAAGGACACAAAATTAAATAAAGCCAGATTGCTGAGTTTATAGTCTAGTGTAAAAAACAGGCAAATAAATCATCATTTAAAAGCTATAATACAATGTGATAGGTTCTATGCATACAGGGGAAGTGTTTCTAAATTAGACTGTAGATTTGGGGAAGTTCTGAGGAAGTGATGCTTGAACTGAATTTGGGAGATAAAGATAGAAGACAGCTGGAAGTAGAGGCCTATGTGCATTTCAAGGAAAGGAGAAAAAAATTGGTAAAGCATGGAAGTGTATAATCACGTGACCTGTGTAAATAATCATAGTTATTTCTTATGGATAGGCCCAAAGGTACATACGGGGTCTGGCAGGAAGGGAAGGTGAAAGGTCCACAAAAAGTCAGAAATCAGATCATGAAAAGCCTTATGGGCTAACGTAAAAACTTTTATTCTGAAAGCCATGGGATTTTAAGTAGGGACAGGCATAATCAGATAAATAAATGTCTAGAAAAATCCTGGCATAAGAAGAGAAGGTAAATTAGAGGAAGGCCAAACTGGAGACAGGAAAACCAATTTGGAGGTTCTTGGCAGTAGTAGATTCAAGTAGATAGGAGACCCTGAAGTAGGGCAGGGCAGTGGGAATGGACAGAAAAGAGTACGCAGTTCAGGGATGGAAGGCTCAGGGCGTGGGTGTGATGGCTACCAGGGTGGAGGGTGAGGGGAAGAGAGAGAGAGATGGAATCCTCCCAAGTGACCAGCTTGTACAGCTAAGTGGACCTGGAATGGCAGCAGCTTATGGTTACTGCTGTATCCCCAGTGCCTGGCACAGGATAGTGCTTGATGAATATTTGTTGAATAAATACATGGCTCTAAAATGGAGAAGGAGAAGAGACTTTGGGTGGGGAAGAAGATGAGTTCATTTTTGCCTCTGATGAGTATGAGGAGCCTGTGAGACATCCTACTAGGAGGGTGAATATATAGGCTTGAAGTTTAGTGACACATTAGGGGTGAGAGTTTGGGATTCAGCAGGGAACGGGTGGTAGTTGGAGCTGCTGTGAACAAGCTCATCCAGGAAAACCAGGTAGAGTGAGCAAAGCTCCAGAGAGCATTGACATTTAGAACGTGATCCGTGGAAAGGATCTCACAGAAGAGCCTGAGAAGGAATGCCTGAGAGTAGGAGGGAATGAGAGTGGTGTTGAAGAAGGAGGCACGTGGACGCTTGCTGCAGGTAAATAAGTCAAGAATCTCATCTAATTCTGAAGACTCTCTTTTGAATCTGGCCACGTAATGTTGGTATATGAAATACTCTAAAACGATAGACAAAATGTTTGAGATAATGAGCTCATGTGTCCTTTCCATAATATTTTTTGTGTGTTTACCACGTGCAAGACACTAAAATAGCCTCTTGATGTTCCAAACAAATAACATTTCTTTTTAAACTCTGATACTGATGCTTTTCTTCAGAAAAAGAAATATGTGGCCAGCATTTCTCACAAGTTCTGCTCTTCCAGGATTATTCCAAAGGTTTCTAGGACAGTGGTAGTGGGCGGGTGGGGCGGTGCGTGAGTGTACAGATTTTAGAGCCACAAGCTCCAGGTCTGAATCTCGGCTGAGTGAAGTTGGGGAAGTTACTTAGCTTCTCTGTGGCTCAGTTTCCTCATCTATAAGGAGGGATTTATCAATAACTACTTCTTAGGATTGTTATGAGGAGTACCTAAGATAATACTTAACAGAAATACATAATAGAAATAAGCCCCATATAAGTGTTAGTTATTATATTTCCTAACACCTACCGAGTAGGAATATTTTGTAAGCAAAACTATCTATCAGAATATTAAAATTCCTATAATCCTACCAAAATCAAATAGCAAATGTAAAAGAAATCAGAAGTGAAGCAGGTTTCCACTTATACAAGACACTGCCATGTTTACCGTAGAAGGAAGAATTCTAGGTTTCCCCTCGTAAACTTATGATCTAGTATAAATCCAAAAAAAAACCAAACCCTCGTTGTGTCAAGTCAATCCCGACTATGCTACCAGGGCTCCATGATCTAGTACAGGTGGTTATTTTTCTGTATTCCTGATGGGGCATTAAAGGATATGGAGTAGGCTAGGCCTTGGCTTAATACTTAGCTTGTTCAAAAAACACAGTACAAAGAAGATAACCACAAAGATCCTGAAGTTGGATTCTGGTTGCTCCAGATTCTGACGGAGATATATATATGTATATATAAAACCTATTGCCATCGAGTCAATTTTGACTCATAGCAACCCTGCAGGACAGAGTAGAACTGCTCCATAGGATTTCCAAGGAGTAGCTGGTGGATTGGAACTGCTGACCTCTTGGTTAGCAGCCGAGCTCTTAACCACTGTGCCACCAGGACTCTCTTTCACTCTCTCCCTATCAAACAAGTTGCTGTCAAGTTGATTTGGATCCATAGCAACCCCATGTGTCTCAGAGTAGAACTATGCTCCACAGGGTTTTTAATGATCGATTTTCAGAAATAAATCACCAAACCTTTCTTCCAAGGAACCTCTGGGTGAACTCAAACCACTAACCTTTTGGTTAGCAGTCAAGCACTTATCCATTGACACCACCCAAGGATGCGTGTGTGTGAGTATGTATGAGAGTGTGCGTGTGTATGACTCTCAAGATTTGCAATGGTCCTTACAGTTGCTGCAAACACTGAATTAGCAAATTGTTGACCTGTTGCTCCTAGGGATAATACAGGGGGTAGGTTGTTGCAAGCCTCTGGTCACAACATTTTTGTCATGTGATCAATATACAACCTTGTTTTATGTGTGCTTCTGTTTAAAGACAACTTATTTAATATATATTATTGATTCATTAACATTGAATTCACAGCCAAAAGCACCATAGCTCATACCCAAAAGAAGCTTACCCTAGTGTACGTGTTTTCTCCATCACGCACGTCATGGCCTTCTTGTGTTTAAGGTCACTAGACAGCATTTCTTCACTACACTTAGGTTTCATTTTCAACAGCAAAATTACCAACGACAAGCACAAAAATGCAAAAACGTGGCACTAAGTAGACCACGAAAAGGACACTTGTTTCTGGCATGAAAGCTGAAACAAGAAATAAGAAGACAGTCGCCTTGTTTGACCTTAGCTGGGAACGTGTGCACTGGGTGACTCAGATTTTTCACTGCTCTGTGTTTGTCCACAAATGACCACAAAAGCAATGTGAGTTTTGATTTTGGGGGTTATAAATAAATTTTAGTGAATAGATAAATCTGTAAGTACAGAATCTGTGCATAATGAAGGTGCAGTGTATATACTAAAACGATACATACTAGTCTCATGAGAGATAAGAGTTGAAATTTATATGAATCTATGACATTCAGACATATTTAAACTGCATTTCATAACCTAAGTAATACATAATTGAACTAATTAATTCAAAAAAAAAAAAAAAAACAATTCAAAGCTAAGAATAATTAAGAGATTTGGGCCCAAACTATTAATTTAGCACTTATATGTAAGCCATCTTATAAACTACAATTTCTTTTTGTTTCTTCCTCAGTAAAAAGGGAAACTTACTTTCATGGATAGATAGAAATTTCTGTATTAGTTTATTCTAAAAAATTAGTATGATTTATAAATACTGTCAAATGAAACATAACACTTCCAAATGCTTTGAGAATGCCCAAAGTGTATCACTGTATATAGGAGTTACTTGGTAGAAATTTTTTTTTTTTTTTTGAGAAAGCACAAGTAAATTTATTAATAGGAATGAATTTATCCCTTAGAATTTAGAACAAAAATTTTGTTTGCGTTATAGTATTGTGATTATGTATATGCAGCAAATTGTTCTAGTCACGTCCTTCTTTATTTCCCATTTATCTTTTTTAAATTAATTTTTATTGTGCTTTAAGTGAAAGTCTACAAATCAAGTCAGTCGCTCATACAAAAATTTATATATACCTTGTTATACACTCCTAATTGCCCTCCCCCTCATGAGACAGCACACTCTTTCCTTCCACTCTCTCTCCTTGTGTGCATTTGGGCAGCTTCTGGCCCTCTCCGCCCTCCCATATCCCCTCCAGACAGGTGATGCCAACACAGTTTCGTGTGTCTACTTGATCCTTGAAGCTCATTCCTCACCAGTATCATTGTCCATCCTATACTCCAGTCCAATCCCTGTCTGAAGAGTTGGCTCCAGGAATGGTTCTTGTCTTGGGCTAACAGAAGGTCTGGGGACCATGGCCTCCGGGGTCCTTCTAGTCCCATTCTGACCTTAAGTCTGGCCTTTTTACGAGAATTTGGGGTCTGCATCCCACTGCTTTCCTGCTCCCGCAGGGGTTCTCTGTATGTTCCCTGTCAGGGCAGTCATCGATTGTGGCCGGGCACCATCTAGTTCTTCTGGTCTCAGGCTGATGTAGTCTCTGGTTTATGTGGTCCTTTCTGTCTCTTAGACTCATAATTACCTTGTGTCTTTGGTGTTCTTCATTCTTCCTTGCTCCAGGTAGGTCGAGACCAATTGATGCATCTTAGATGGCCGCTTGCTAACGTTTAAGACCCCAGATGCCACTCTCCAAAGAAGTGGTATGCAGAATGTTTTCTTAATAGATTTATCATGCCAGTTGACTTAGGTGTCCCCTGAAACCATGGTCCCCAAACCCCTGCCCCTGCTACACTGGCCTTCGAAGCATTCAGTTTAATCACGAAACTTCTTTGCTTTTGGTTTAGTCCGGTTGTGTTGACCTGTATTGTGTGTTGTCTTTCCCTTCACCTAAAATAAAACTTATCTACTATCAAATTATTGAAAACCCCTCTCCCTCCCTCCCTCCTGCATCTCATAACCATCAAAGAATATTTTCTTCTCTGTTTAAACTATTTCTCCAGTTTTTATAATAGTGGTCTTATACAATATTTGTTCTTTTGCAACTGACTAATTTCACTCAGCATAATGTCTTCCAGATTTCTCCATGTTATGAAATGTTTCACAGAGTCATCATTGTTCTTTATCGGTGTGTAGTATTCCATTGTGTGAATATGCCATAATTTATTTATCCATTTTTCCCTTGATGGGCACCTTGGTTGCTTTCAACTTTTTGCTATTGTAAACAGTGCTGCAATGAACATGGGTGTGCATATACCTGTTCGTATAAAGGCTCTTATTTCTCTAGGATATATTCCAAGGAGTGGGATTGCAGGATCATATGGTAGTTCTATTTCTAGTTTTTTTAAGGAAGGCCAAATCGATTTCCAAAGTGGTTGTGCGACTTTACATTCCCACCAGCAGTGTATAAGTGTTCCATTCTCTCCATAACCTCTCCAACATTTATTATTATGTGTTCTTTGGATTAACTTGGTAGAAATTTTTAAAAAGCCTTTCTGGAGGAGTAGAAAAGAACCAACATAGCAAAAGCACAACAAGCTCCTTTCAGAATTCAGACACCTTCCTTCTTCCTGCTGGCCTTCCAGAACTATCACCCTGATCACAAAAGATGCTAATTAATGTCCTCAAGCAACCAACTATCTAAGGCATCTGCTCATGCAGCAACAACAAAAATCTTCATAATGGCTTCATGCAGAGGCAAGATGATAACCAAAAATCAAGAAAAAAAAAATTATGAGGTTCTTCTCCAAAGGATAGATCTTTCTGGAATGCCATGGACAATAACTGTAACTACATAATGGCAGGAAGTTTTTTCCATAATTCCATTTATCTGTTAGAGTTTCCCATCTCTGAGAATCAAAATATAAAATACTAATGGAATTTGGGCAATGAAAAAATCAATGGGGTTCTATGTTTTTGAGTGCTTATAGATGGATAAAAGAAAGTGCATGACATAGAATGCTGTGGTAATAGCCCTTCAGAGAAGCAGCATATTGCAGAGGATATTGGTTGTAAAACAGTGAGCTTGGCTTGAGTTATAAAGTTTTAGTGTATTTGTTCTGCTATTGCAAATCACTGCCATGACAGGGTGTCTGTTCACAATGCCAGGCAGTTTGTTCACGGTGCCAGGCACATAGCAGTCATTCCATAGTTATTTGTTGAATTTGAATAATTGCACTTGATTTTATTGTATCATTTTAAGAAACAGTTACTAATAATGGAGTAACATCCTTTGAGATGTTACTAAAAACCAAATTGCTCATGAGAACAGTCATTGTTGAGGATAGTACTGTACTTCACCAGAACCAGTTGCCTTTGAGTTGATACTGACTCATGGAGACCCAATGTGTGTCAGAGTAGAACTGTGCTCCATAGGGTTTTCAATGGAGTAGGGACATGGAGTAGGCCTTTCTTTCGATGCACCTCTAGGTGGACTTGAACCTCTAACCTTTTGGTTGGCAGCTGAATGTGTTAACTACCCAATGCAGAGACTCCAAAGTACCCCACAGTATGAAAGAAACTGGTACCGAGTGAAGTGTTCTGAGTTCAGCTGAAGAAATTCTTGGGTTTTCTAAATGGAATTTCTTTAGCAACCACTGCAGAGTAGTATTTTGTCAGACCTTCCTAACTAAAATGCACAGACCAAGTCTGCTCTTTTTGAGTTTGTTTTCATTTGTATACATTATACAAACAAGAAGAACTGTGTTGCTGAATGAATTTACACTGTTCTAGATTGCTTTGATCTAAGATTTAAAGCCCGAAATCTAGGTGGTGATAGTATTGCTATATTTTATTAGTTTACACTTAGGATTTTTTTGAAAGGTAATTTCCAATATTGTGAATACATATTTCACTATAAAATATATATTAGAAATGCAATCTAGAATTTTGCCAAATGTATTCTTTCTATGACATGGTGACATGGCCTCTGGCTTGCTTCTTGTCCCCTATAGATTGGGCCGCCCTCCACATCTTGCAAAAAGAGGACATATGTGGGTTTGGAAACGTACTCACTAAACCAGTAAATAAACCACCAAGTGAAAGGGGAGAGAACTGTGTCTCAATCTGGACAGGTCCTAAATTTTCCTAGAAAGGAGTAAAAGTAAAAGGCGGCAAATGGAACAACCAGAATGGAAATAATGCAACTGCTCAGGCATTGTGAAGACTGTAATCAATGCTGCTAAAAATCTTGTGTAGAAATTGTTGAATGGGAACCTAAACCTTCACTGAAAACACAATAAAATATTATTAAAAAAAAAAAAAAGAAAGTAAAAGGCAGCCTCAGAAGAGGGACCTGCTCTTACCAACAGCAGCAGCAATGAAGAAGTGAAACTTTGACTTCTAAGAGAATCAGACAGTTTTCAAAAAGCTAGGAGTTCTTTGAGGCTTCTTTTTCTCCAGTCTGTTTCTAAAAATTACTCTGTTTAATAGGTTCCTGACACTGTGGATCAAAAGCATAACTTGTTTAGCTTTCTAGAAAGATAATGGCTTTCTGCTTAGGAAACCTGCCTGCTCACACACTGTGAAAAATGAGACATTAGTACTTAAATTCAGCAGTTAGTATTTCAACTGTAACACAAATTCATGTAATTTTAAAGTATATTAATATATTTATAATTCTTGTCTGAATAAGTTATACTTAAATATATGTATACATATCAGAATGATTTTATAAGTCATGTTATGTGTAATATATTCTCAAACTATAGTGATTTTACATGTATAAAGAATATTAAAACATATTTCTATTTAGAATTTCTCTCCATTTTCTAAAAAAAAAAAAAAAAAATCTGAGCAATTCTTTCCGTAACGGTTTTCACATATACCCCTAACCTAGTATCTGGCATATGATAGGCACTTAATAAATAGTTGTGGAATGAATGAAGGCCCTGAAAGTCCATTTAACATCTTTGTGTCCTTTGTCCTTGACAGCATGCTCCTTTAATGGCCTAGCTTTTTTATTTTTCTGAAGTAAGAGAGCATTTAAGAGTAGGGTTAGATAACGAGCAGACTGATCCAGAAAAGTCTGGAAGATAATAGAGCTGAGGTTACATGCAGTTTTGTAGAGTTTGGATGATAACCAGAGAGAAGGCATTTCTATCTTTTACCTATTTATTCTTAAAATAAAAACAAACCAGTTGCCGTTGAGTCGACCAAAAGGCTGGAAGTTTGAGTCTACCCAGAGACATCTTGAAAGAAAGAAAGGCTTGGCAATCTAGTTCCGAAAACTCAAACCAAAACAAAAAAATCCAAACTGGTTGCCGTCGAGTCAATTCTGACTCACAGCGACCCTATAGGATAGAGTAGAACTGCCCCACAGGGTTTCCAAGCAGCGCCTGGTGGATTTGAACTGCCAACCTTTTGGTTAATCACTACGCCAGCAGGGTGTCCTCTGCAAACTCAGCCACCGAAAATTCTGTGAAGCGCAGTTCACTCTGACACACACAGGGTCCGCGTGAGTCAGAGTCGACTTGACGGCAGCTGGTATTTATTCTTAGGGAAACAATAATAGAGATGTAAGCTCAGTCAGCAGGGCTTTTGCTCCAAGTCAGAAAACATGCAAGAGGTCCAGTTACCCTAGGCCTAATCCCACTCAGTCCATCAGCAAATACTTACTGAGCACCTACTCTGCACAGGAAACTGTGGAAGGTACAAAGCATGCAAAGTACCTTCCTGATACTTGAACACAGCAGTGTGAGGTGCATGTAGAGGAAGCTTACCTCCACAGAGCAGCCCTTTGTGCCTCACGCAGGAGAAGTTGTCGCACTGGCAGTAAGGCCCATAGATGTTTCCATAGGGAGACAAGTGGCAGATACACTGCCCGCAGTAACAGTCGCCCCTTCCACTACACGAGGGATGGTCTGGGGCCTCCTTGCAGGAATCTGTGCTCAGCGTGTCCTCTTCACACTCGCAGCGAGGACCCATGTGGCCCGGGTTACAGGCACACACCCCACACTGGAAGGAGCCGTTCCCGTTGTGGCATTTGGAGCTGTTCACTTCCACTTCTTTCTGACAGTCGCAGTTGCATTCCGGACTGACATGGATTTCTAGGGTGTCCCCTAGCCCCACGGGCTTTATGACTATGTGCCTGCTTTTCCTCTCACAGTTTGGTATACTCAAAGTCACGTTGAAGGAAGCCTGGAAAGAAAAAACAAAATGCTAATTACCTGCTTCTTCAATCCACCAAAATGCATGGTGAGAAACAAAGCAGGGTGGAGATCAGCTTTACGGAAAGTATTTATTAGGAAATCTTTGAGAATCCAAACTTGGCACGTTAAGCTAATTTCTGACCCATTGGAATGTTTTTTTCAGCCATCTACTTACCGTGTCTCCGACCTTCATGTGCGAGCATTTCTTTTGGTGTGGGAAGAGGATGCTATTGTTGCAGATAGCTGTGAATGACAGGTTGAGTCCTTCTGTATCTCCCAGTACTTCCAGTTCTACCTCAGACCGCAGTTCCTTTAGTCAAGACATAAAGAGTTAAACGAAGTCATAGCTAAAAAACACAGCCAGAGGAAGAAACTGTGACTCATGTTTACTGAACTATAAATGAATAAAATGAGATTGAGTCTAAAAAAAGTTCACCATATCATCAAGCAAGCAAGCAATCCACACAGTACAGTATGTACACCCTCTATTGTGTTAAATCTAAGAGGCCATCAATTGTAAGATATACAATTATTTTAATGACAATTAAACTGTGACAAAATACCTCAAGATCATTCTACGCAATATACAAATCAGTCACAACAGCCTCTCATTGCTTCAAAAATTAATCAGTTCTGAGGGATTTGGCAAATTCACCTGCCCTTAACTGAATAACTTAGCACATAAAAGGCAGTTCTTTTGCTTGTGTCTCATAAAATATAACACAACTTCTTCTACTTGTGGATGTCATCATTTCTTACGTCCCATAAAGCAGCTGGTTGTCGCTTTGCTGGGAATACAAAATTGCAGACTTTCCTCCAACAATGAATATTTGCTTTGCTGATATCAAATTTACACCCTGCTGCTCTGTTTTGGTACCTTTCTGCATAGACGATAACTTTTCATTTCAGTATCAAATCATAGTGCAAACTTTTTGAAGATATCTTAAAATGGAAATTAAGCTCAACATTTATACCACATTTTTACACAACTAACATGCGTGTTACATGTTGTTTGCCAACAGTGCGACCCCCTCATGCATTATTTTCCTAGGTGTGTTATGTATGTTATATGTGCGGGACTGTTATTTACATAAGCACGTTATTTGTGAAAAAATACAGTAGTATCAATAATGTGCTTAACAGATTGAAGTGGCCACAATATATGCAGTATGGGCAAGTTCATACACGCACAGGCAATGAAAACTATATCATGGCTATTGCCTGCTGACAGTGGTTGTAAGATTCCACTGATTGTGAGATACATCCTGATTTTAGAGATGTTAAAATAGGGGAGGGAGGAACTGGGCCTTAAAATCGATACGGAATTTACTGAGTTCCTATCACACATTTAGGAATCCCTGCGTGGTGCAAATGGTCAAGTGCTCGACTACTTGCCAAAAGGTTGACAGTTTGAACCCACCCAGAGATGCCTCGGAAGACAAGCCTGGAAATCTCCTTCTGAAAACTCTGTGGAGCAGTTCTACTCTATACACATGGTGTAGCCATGAATCAGAATCAGCTAAACGGCAACTAACAACAACAGGAAGCTTACTATCTTACTGAAAAACAACTAAAGGACTCAGGTGAAGCAGTTAACATAAAATGCTAGTCAATGCACCATTAACTTAAAAAATTATGCAATACAGATGAGGGTTTGGGACAGTTTAGAGAAGGGAGTGGTCAGTGAATGCTGAAGTAATAAGGGAAGATAGGCCCTTAAAGGCTAAGTTGGATTTTGATGTGTGGAGGGGATGAGAGCGGGATTGCAAACAAGGGACACCAGAGGAGAGGAAGCCCAGTGCCAGGAGTGGGAGCGTGGTATTGCTCCAATAAGGACACAAGTGGGGCACGAAACAAGCCTGCACTTCTACTGTCCTGGATGACACCGAACAAGAGCTCTGATGTTTGGAGAGATGAGTTACGACCTGGTGCTAGGGTTTTTAGGCAGGGACCTAATCTACTGAAAATACAGCTGAAGGAAAGTTGTCTGGAGGCTGTGCAGGACAGACTTGTGGAGGGAATAGGAAAAAGCGAAGAAAGCTGGGAGGTGCTGCACTCATCCCAGCCTGAGGCCTGAGGACAGGAGCTGGGGGTAGTCATGGGAACCGAGAGGAGAAAATCATTGTGTGATGACAGAGACTGAACGGAGGCAGACTAGATATGCGCACATGGGGGAGGGCAGAGCTGAAGAGAAAGCCAAGGTTCTCTAGGAAGAAGAATGTCAAGGAAGGAGGATGGGAGAGCTGTTTTGAGGAAAGACAATGATGTTACTCATTTTCCTATTCTTTGTTCATTTACAAAATAAAAGTCTGTATGTGGGGGACAAAACCAAATTATTAGCATTTACTAATATACCCGCTGACTCCTAGAAATGTCCACCTGAATATCTATGAGAAAAACAGAGCATGGTTGCTGGCCAGCATTAAGGGTCTGCTTGAGGTCCATGATCATGAATTTAAAGTGAGACCGGTTGGCATTGTTATATGTTTTACCCATCCACATTCAGCTGTGTAGTATGATGAACAGCTGGATTTAACCAGGACTGTGGTTGGCCAGGAAGCCCTGATGGCATAGTGACTAAGAGCTATGGCTGCTAACCAAAAGGTCAGCAGTTTGAATCTACCAGCTGCTCCTTGGAAACAGTATGGGGCAGTTCTATTCTCTCCTATGGGGTCACTATGAATAGGAATTGACTTGATGTCAGTGGGTTTGGTTTTTGGTTTGGTGGTTGGCCAAGCAAGTTCAAAGGAACATAAGTGTCAAGGGAGTTAAGAGTGTGTCTAAGAAGTCATCATAATGACTGATCATTGAGTTTAAACTGGGGGCCCAGGCAAGAGAGGATATCAGGGGATAAGAAACAATGAAGAGAAGGTAGGGTCAATTAACTGGAGAGTCTGATGAGTCGGAAGAAATATTAGGGGCGCTAGAAGGAGTGAGCTGAAAAGATAGGAGGTGGTAAGCACAGAGTGGGTTGCATGCAGCTGAGATTGTAAAGGAGTTTACCGGCAATTTCAAAGTTTAAGGCATTACAAGAAAGTGAGGATATGAGAAGTGGGGAGGGAAAAGATCATTTAAGGAGAGGAGTTCGAGAAACTGAGAGGCCAGGGTATGGGAAAGATCATCCATCCACCTATTCATCCATCCATCCATCTGTCCGTCCGTCCCTCCGTCTGTCTGTCCATCCCTCCATTCATCAATCTACCTACTACCTACCCTGAAATCATCAAGAATTAATGCAGGAGTATGAGTTGGAATTAACTTGAGGCACACAATGACAGTGTTGGAGAGAGTGACACAGTGAGTCAGGAGTTAGATGAGAAATGAAGGTGATGACCTGCAAGTCTGTAATGACAGCCATAATGAGGGCTAGTGGGTTGCAGTCTGACCAAAATGATGGAAATCTCAGCATGAAGTAGTTGGAATATCATATTGCAAATTTCACTGGGAATATTTCAATGCAAATTTCCCAGGTAAAGGACATAAATGTCCTTTATTGATATATTGAGCATATCCTATAAGCCAGCCAAAACCAAACAAACCAAGCCACTTCCCTCATGGAGCTTATATGTCCACAGAGGAGTTTACCCTAGGAATCACTGATATTTCAGTAGCTTTTATTATGTGGTTAGGGAAGGAAGAAAATTAGCTACTGATGGTCAGATGATTAAAACGAAAAAACCAAACCCATTGCTGTAGAGTTGATTTCGACTTTTATTTAGATTGAAAAAAATCAATATGGCACTGTAAAATCTCAGCTGAAGTTCATAATTACTAATTACAAACACAAATAGTCTGCCTCTGTCCCACTAGAAGTCAGTTGGAAGCATTTTGTTTTATCTCAATATATTTTTTATTCCTTCCTTCCTTTCTCTTTTTATAGACTGGAAAGAAACTGAGTCTGTGGATCTCCATTTATAAAGCCCTTCCACACTGCATCTAAAATAACAGGAGAAAAATCCTTTGAATTGGTGCTAAGGTCCTTTGCATGCGTCACTTGTGAATCATGAAGTTTTAATAAAAACTCCAGAGCAAGATTGTTCAGTGTAAGAGGTATAAGAGTAACAGGCACGTCTTAGTAACTGTGAGACAGTAAAACAGGAGCATGAGATCCAATTCAAATGTTCAATGCCTTGATTTCAACTACTCTAACTTAATATGAGTGATCTGGGACCACTAAGAAACCCTGGTGGCTAGTAGTTAAGAGCTAAGGCTGCTAACAAACGGTCAGCATTTCGAATCCACCAGGCTCTCCTTGGAAACCCTATGGAGCAGTTCTACTCTATTCTATAGGGTCACTATGAGTTGGAATCCACTGCAGAGGAATGGAGTTTTTGTTTGTTTGCTTGTGTAGGCAAGAGTTGGAGCCCTCCCTGGTGGCGCAGAGGTTAAGAGATCCACTGTTAACCAAAAAGCTGGCAGTTCAAATCCACCAGTGGCTGCATGGATACCCTATTAGGTAGTTCTACTGTGTTCTATAGGGTTTCTATGAGTTGAAATCAACTCGACGGCAACAGGTTTGGTTTGGTTTTTTTTGGAAGCTAGACTTAAATTGTGGCAGGGCAGCAGAGCCATGGACAGGGCTGCTCAGACTCAGGAGGAAATATTTTTGTCAATTCACTGTTTTCTAATTTGCTTAATTCTTTTGAAGATTTTAGTAGTCAACACTTTTGAGAGAGAGTGCTCGGTTAAAGGAAATTGTGTGTTTCTAATTCAGTGAAGGACTGCTGTGTGACTTTGATTCCACACATTAAAACTTTACTGCACGAGAGGGAGCGAGGCTTTTATAGTGTTTTGGTGACAAGCTTTCCTGTCTGGAAGAATTTCAAGCATGAGGTAATGTGGTGATTAATTTTTGATGTGAGCTAAGAAGTTGCTGAGGCTACCAGTGAAAAAATTCCATCCTCCTATAATTTTAATGGACACGTCGGTATTTTATTCTTTAATGAAATGAAGGGTTTGAAAAGGTATTTCTTGCTTTTTCCTCTTAAGGTGACTTTCAAAATTGGTGGGGTGGTATCAAAATCATTGGGGGATTTTTTTCAAAATGTGTAGCTCATCCACTCATTGAGCTTCTCTTAAACTGTCTGTAAGAGGAATCTGAACACGGCTGTTTTTAAAAGCTTCCCGGATGGTTCTGATATGTCATTTTGTTAAGGAAAAAAACAAAACCCTGGTTCAGCATCTACTCAGTATTAGCCTACACTGCATATGGGCCATTTATTTGTAATTTTAAAACATCAAAATTTAGGGCATTTTAGTCATTTGTTATTATATGGCTGCTTTGTACAGCAAATGTTAGATTTACGGCTTATAAAATTTTGCTTTTTTTGTTCCTATCCTAATTTAGAGCATCACCTTTGTTTTTGTTTTTTTTTCCTTTGTTAATAGAGGCAAAAGAGGTGGATGATATTTGGAAACCAAAATAAGAATAGGCAACTGGCTATTACCCGTTACTTTAGTCATGAAACAAGGATCAAGATAGAGAACATTATAGCAACCCTGTAGGGCTATATCCTTTTTAAGGGAGGCATTCTATCCTCAGGTACTAATTCATAAAATCAAGGCAAATAGTTATATACATACTTAGAAAACCAATGGAAAATTTCCCTGGTTCTCCAAAGTAGAGAGTCTCAACAATGGTGTTCCTGGTGACTTTTGGTGTTTTTGGTATGTAGCCAACACTTGCATTTTTTCATGAGTTATGATCTTGTCTCATTAAGCCTGTGGAGTTACTTCTCCACATAGCTGTTATTCATTGGCAATGTAAACTTCTTTTTTTTTTTTCTAGACAGAAAAGTGGGGAATTTAATCGTGTGGCTCATCGAGCCAATTGAGTAGGTAAAATTCTCCCAGGTGACAGTGCTGCTTTTGGTTACTATTATACAAACCACCTAAACTTTATGATCTGGTTTATGATTGTTCTACCTTCTGTTCCATCTCTCAGGAAGAATCTTCAAATTAAGGGTACAGAATTTATATTTTCACTGCATTAGGACAGAGAAATTTTCTTTGGAAAAAGAGTCTCTCTACCAAAAAGAGAGTATGTGTACCTGCCCAAAACACATCTTATTTTGAATACCCAAGAAATGCGAAAAAGAAGCCAACTGTAAAATACCGTACTTCGTAAGCCGAGATGATCAGCTGAAGAATGTTTCCAGAGTCCTTCTGAAGTAGCCCTACCGTAGCTCCAGGAATAAGTTTTGCGTAATTCTGTAAACAAAAAGAATAAATCAGTCTTTGTTTGCTCGCTGCAATTGAGCAACGTTAAGTGTGGGATTCAGCTTGCTGGCTGTGATGGCCTCTATTTCACTGGCTGGTGAGAACAGGTTCCTGATAAGCAACTGGCCTTTCTCCTGAAATTGTAGCTCCTGCATCTGCGCTGCTTCCTGCACTCAAGTGGGAAATGGACTGGCCCGAGTTGCCACTGGGGAGATCTGGTGTCTGTGGTTGCATTAGTCTAGGGCTGTGGTTTATATCATGGCGGGAGTCAAGTCTCAAATATAATAATAACATTTATATAACATCTTCCATTCGTGGAGCATCTGTGCCCAAAGATTTCTAGCCTGCTTCCGGGAAATATTTATTTTCTCTTTTTGTAATGTTCGGAAAGCAAGGTTCCATCCATATGGGTGAGTGAGCAGGTCACTCTGTAAAGTCATTCAGTCCAGGGGCCTTAATCAGCAATCGCTTTGTGGAGAAAAGGAGCGAATTATTTGAAAGCTTGCTGTTAACTCCCCCTTTTTCTGTTGGTAATGGACACTTCTTTAGGACCTGGACCTGCCAATGTCAGCACTGTGCTGGGGTGGTTGGAATTGCTCCCCACCACATCAGGACTGGGTGAGTCAGAACGTAGCTTTAAACGGTACCCATTCTCCATTTATTCTTCTCCTGAGACGCCATTCCCAATTGGGGAAAACTCACAATACTAGTTCTGGATATCCAGCATGGCCAGGGAAAGAGGCATTACCAAGAAGGGAATTTTCCAGAGAGCTGAAAATTTCCACATCCCTCTCCCTCCTGCAGAACTGCTGGTGGGTTCAAATCACTGAGCACTTTCATCATTGTGCCACCAGGGCTCCTCTTAATTTTTACGTTTGAAAACTATTAATTTTTTTTTTAATCAAAGGAACCTGGATAGAACAAGCAGCTTGTGATCAGCTGCCAACTGAAAGGTGGTGGTTGAAGCATCCAATAGTGCTGCAGAAGAAAGGCCTGGCAACCTGCTTCTACGGTAAAATTGCAGCCAAGAAAACCCTATGAAGTACAGCACTACTCTGTAACTTACGGGGTTGTAACTCCACAGCCACGAACAACACAACGTTTTTAAACAAAAAGTTTTCTAAAATGTATAATACACATCTCTGCCTTCTTAAAGAATTCCAAGCCTATTTTGGCTTTTTTTCCTTGAGGAAATACAGCCGCATTTATCAATATTAACTATGGTTCTGTAATCATCAAAGGCTTCTAGAATCCATGAAGGTGCCCAAGTGGGCCCTGACTGCTATGCTTTTACTTCTTGTATTTAAAAAAAAAATTTGTTTCTACCTTCTTGCTAGGCTGTCAGGCATCACTTGCCTACTGGTATATTCTTTTACTAGTACATTCAACAACGTCTATTAAGTAGGTTTGCTATGTTGTGCTATATCAAGGAGAGACAACCACCCTTTGTCAGCGGTGTCCTTCTAAGTTACTCTGTGTTGGAAAACCAGATGACTGAGTTTATTAAAATTGCATGTTGAAAAGAGTAAATAAACTTTGAGTGAAGGATTTAGGGCATCTCTTATAGTTCAAGCATACTGATACCCTATCTTAATCTTAAGAGGATTTTAGTAGCTTAGAATGTGCACAAAGCTACATTAGAACTAATAATTATCATCAATTATAATAGTGATACAGATTAAATAGGTACGGTGAAAGAATACAACCCTGACGCACACCTTTCCTGACTCTAAACCAGTCAGTACCCCCTTGTTCTGTCCAAACAACTGCCTCTTGATCTATGTAATGGTTGCTCATGAACACAAGTAAGTGTTCTGGAATTCCCATTCTTTGAAATGTTACCCATAGTTTATTATGATCCACACAGTCGAGTGCCTTTGGATAGCCAATAAAACACAGGTAAAGAGAATCCTTCTGGTATTCTCTGCTTTCAGCCAGGATCCACCTGACAGCAATGATATCCCTGGTTCCACGTCCTCTTCTGAAACCAGCCTGAATTTCTGGCAGTTCCCTGTCGATATACCGCTGCAGCCGTTTTTGAATGATCTTCAGCAAAATTTTGCTTGCTTGTGACATTAATGATATTGTTCTATAACTTCCACATTCGGTTGGACAAATCTGTCTTGGAAGAAGTGCGGCCAGAACGCTCCTTAGAGGCAAGGATGACGAGACTGCGTCTTACATACTTTGGACATGTTATCAGGAGGGATCAGTCCCTGGAGAAGGACATCATGCTTGGCAGAGTACAGGGTCAGCGGAAAAGAGGAAGACCCTCAATGAGGTGGATTGATATAGTGGCTGCAACAATGAGCTCAAGCATAACAACGATTTTGAAGATGGCACAGGACCGGGCAGTGTTTCATTCCATTGTGCATAGGGTCACTATGTGTCCGAACTGACCCGACGGCACCTAACAACAGCATAATAGTGACACTAAATAAATCAGGGTAAGAGAAACTAAGGAGATGACTAAATGAAACCAGGATGAGGTAAGAACCCAGAATGTATGTAGGAAGTCCCAGACAACTTTGTAGAAGTGGGCATGTGGGTAAGTTCAAGTTTTCTACACCCTTTGTATGGAAAAAGTTGGTGACTTGAACCCACCCACAGGCATCTCAGAATAAAAACCTGGCAATCTCTTTCTGAAAGATCACAACCATAAAAACCCTATGGAGCACAGTTCTTTTTTGTACCACATGGGTTGCCGTGAGTCAGAATTTACTCGATGGTAACTGGTTTTGGATGGAAAAATAGGTCTTGGTTTTACTTTGTGGGTTTTAGCACGTTCTACTTATTTTAGTGTTCATGATTGCATTTAAGTTTGAAGTTGCTAGAAATTTGAACTCTTGAATGTGTCAGATGTTGCTCTGCCTTGACATTGTGCTTTGTTATTGAGCAAGCTGCAGGCAGAAATTCAGACAACATTCCTCACCTTTCTTCCATGCCCCAGGTCATTGTCTGTTAATTGTGTGCCCCATTCTGTTTCCCTGAGCTGGGTGGAACTTGTAAAATACAGCGCAGGCACTGCCTCATCGACTTACCTTTTCAAATAAACACATGTTACCAAGAGGCCGTGAAGCATGAGACCTGTAGTTAACAGCGAATACCTAAATAGGAACTTGTATCCCACTTAAGTGGAGCAAGAATGTGTGTAAATTTGACTGATCCCAGAAGAGAAGACTGAAGCTCTAAAGCTTGACAAAAAAAAAAAAGGTTTAAATCTTTTAGAAAAAGAATTTCAAGGCTCTTAGCTTTGAGTGTCACTGCTATCTTTGAAAAGCATGGTGCAAATGGTTAACGTGGTTGGCTGCTAACCAAAAGGTTGGAGGTTGGAGTCTATCCACCCAGAGGTACCTCAGCAGAAAGGCATGGCAATCTTATTCCGAAAAATAAGCCATTGAAAACCTTATGGAGCACAGTTTTACTCTGACACGCATGGGGTCACCATGAGACAGAATCCACTCAACGGCAACTGGTGGGTATCTCCAAGGCTGAGGTGGAAGGGGTATTTTCTACAAGCACTAGTTACAAGTAGCCTCTAAGTTCTGGGCTAATTCTTGGTTAACAAAGCCAAACCCATCCACTTGGTAAAGCATAATTATGGCCCCGTATGTGGTGTGACATTAGTGCTGGCTATCGGGATAGTGGTTAACATGATCACAGCTAGACGGAGGGTATAAAGGAGTTGGCAGCCAGTAGCGGTACTCAGTGATAACACCGATAATTCTGTAAAGAAGAACTAATAATTAATTTCTGGATGCTGACTCCCCAGAAACATTTCAAATAATTAACTATAAACATGGAAAATTTGGCTTCCTGGTCTAGCACTGTAAAAATTGCACTTTAAATCTTGTATTATGATTACTTTAAATGTTATGTATCAACAGCCTTCCTTTTATTAAAGCCCTAAACTCCATACCTGAGCAAATAATAAAAGAAGCTGGACTATATGAAGAAGAACAGGGCATCAGGGTTGGAGGAAGACTCGTTAACAACCTGCGTTATGCAGATAACAAAACCTTGCTTGCTGAAAGTGAAGAGGACTTGAAGCACTTACTAAAGATCAAAGACCACAGCCTTCGGTATGGATTATGCCTCAATATAAAGAAAACAAAAATCCTCACAACTGGACCAATGAGCAACATCATGATAAATGGAGAAAAGATTGAAGTTGTCAAGGATTTCATTTTACTTGGATCTGGACCCACAATCAACAGCCATGGAAGCAGCAGTCAAGAAATCAAAAGACTCATTGCACTGGGTAAATCTGCTGAAAAGGACCTCTTTAAAGTGTTGAAGAGCAAAGATGTCACCTTGAAGACTAAGGTGCACCTGACCCAAGCCATGCTATTTTAAGTCGCATCATATGCATGTGAAAGCTGGACAATGAATAAGGAAGACTGAAGAAGAATTGATGCCTTTGAATTGTGGTGTTGGCGAAGAATATTGAACATACCACGGACTGCCAAAAGAATGAACAAATCTGTCTTGGAAGAAGTGCAACCAGAATGCTCCTCAGAAGCAAGGATGGCAAGACTGCATCTTACATACTTTGGACATGTTGTCAGGAAGGATCAGTCCCTGGAGAAGGACATCATGCTTGGCAGAGTACAGGGTCAGCGGAAAAGAGAAAGACCCTCAACGAGGTAGATTGGCACAGTGGCTGCAACAATGAGCTCAAGCATAACCACAATTGTAAGGATGGCTCAGGACTGGGCAGTGTTTCGTTCTGTTGTGCGTAGGGTCGCTATGGGTCGGAACCGACTCGACAGCACCTAACAACAACAACAAAGTACTATTATATTTGTCGTGATTGAACATGTTTAATGTTAGAAAAAAAGATGATTTTGCATGCCTGGATGTGATGAATTATAGCATTGTGACTCCAAAAGATGACTCTTGGATATTAGAAATGGTGAGTTCTGTAAACATAATGCTGCGTGAGCTGGTTAGAAATGCAAATGCCTAAACTTGGGCTTGAATTTCTTAGGCTTCAATTCTGTGTTATCTGTCCATAGAGTATCCTAATCATGGATTTTCTCCCTTCCCCCCTCCATACACCCCAGAATTCCTGGACTTGCTTTTCTCACTCATTTTTGCATGGTTGGCTTTTTTTCTGGTTGCCTTAGTTTTCTTAGCTTCTTGGTTCACTCTGTCCTCATCTCAAAAAATATTTCTTGTTTGTTCAAAAGTCTGCATTTGCTCCCTGGAAACCTCTTCTTTGTCAAAGATACAGGATAAGAAATGAACAGAAGGTCATTTAGCAGACAGGTATCAAAGGATGCATAGGGAAGCACCTGAATTCACACCTGCACACTTGGTCTCCTCTCAGAAAGTATGTCCAAGTTCGGTGCCTCTTGGCGTCTGTTTGCTGGAACCACCTGTCAGGTGTGCACTCCTGCTTGGATTAGGGCAGAGAACATGCACACATACCTGCTTCCCCAGCTCGCCTTGGACAAACTGTGGGTTGGATTTTCCTTCAAAGAGACACAGGCTGAGGACCTTGGCAGACCCTCTTCTGCTTTTGGTGATATTTTAGTGTTCTCCCCCATAGAAAGGATGGCTCCTGACAGGTCCTTTTCTCCTGTTGGACAGACTTCCTGTTTGGTTAACTCCTCATCTTCTGGTTCCCAGTCTGGCTGTGTTCTGGGATAGTGTGTAGTATTAACTGTATCCTTGCTGGGCATTTTGATTTGGTTTCTGCCTTAGAACGTGACACTCCTCTGTGGGTCTCCAGACCTTATGTCCTATTCTTGAGACATTTTTGCTATTGTCTCAAGGACACATCAGAGCTCATTAGCCACCATTTTATACAGACCACACTACTCATGCCCCTCATTAGAGGGTAGGAAGTCAGAAGCCCACTTGCCACATTTTAGCTGGCAGCATTTTAATAAAGAATCTGTAAAACCAGATGTTTAGAGCAACCTGCTGCCAATTATTTGACATACGGTATAATCAATTTCTACTTGAATTCCATCTACCTGGATAAGGAGCTGAGGGAGGTGTACACCTGGCAGCATCCTCAGCTCTCACAGTATAACCTGCCTCTGTCAGTCTCTCTCCCCACCCTCAGGAGCTAGTCCCAGGAACAAGCCCTCATAAGCTGCAGTTACGAAATCACAGGGCCTGGGAACAGGATACAGAGGTCCTCATAAACTTCCTGACATTCTCAAGTACCTCCTGCTTTTCAACACCTGCATCCTCAGAAGCCCAAGGCTCCTGGAGTGTCTGTTGTTGGGGAACTCCAGGACAGCATCCGGGTAGTAGCAGGAATGCTCCTTATCTCCTCAGGTTCCACACAACTCTTTGTTCTGGTGCAGGCAGCCTACAGTGTAGCCAGAGCTAAGGGTGGCCAGAATCAACACCCTCCCATCACCTGGGAAAAGAATAACTCCAGCTAACATTTGTACCCAGCATTATGCTTACTGCTTTGCAAGCGGTATCTCTTTCATTCCTCACAGTAGCTCTGTTATTTAGGTACTATTAGTTTCCCTGTTTTACTGCCAAGGCACTGAGACCCAGAAAAGTTAGTTAAGTTCCCAAGGTCATCCAGCTAGGAATTGGTAGAGCTGGACCCACCCCTGCCCACTGCTTTACAGCCTGACCTCTTAACTAGACCACCTAGGGTAGGTGTCTGGCAGTGGCTGCCCCGGTCTTGTATCTGTCACTGGTGAGCCCGAGAGAAGTTAATGAGTTAGCCTGAAAACTGGGCTGGAGTTCTTTGGATTTCTTTAACTTTTTGTTATTGTTAGTTGCCATGGAGTCAGCCCCGGACTAATGGTGACCCCATGCACAGTGGAATGAAATGCTGTGGGATCCTGTGACGTCCCCATGATCAGCTGCGGAAAGGACGGTTATGATCCACAGAGTTTTCATTGGCTGATTTTTGGAAGTAGATCACCAGGTCTTTCTTCCTACTTCATCTGCTGAAACCTGTTTGGCATCACAGCATCATGTAAGTCTCCACTGACAGATGTGTGGTGGCTGTGATTGAGGTGCACTGGCCGGGAAGAGAACCTAGGTCTCCTGTGTGGAACCAAGAATTCTACCACTGAGACACCACTGCCCCTCTTTAACCTCTATACCCTTAGTTTTAACTAGAGAGGCTACATCTCAGATAATAAGTGGGAGAAGCAGGTCTTCTACTCATTCTACTCCACCAGAGCACTGCTGGGCCATACCAGGAACTGGTGCAAATGCCAACCAAAACCTGTGGTAGGAGTCTCATTAGAAAGTTCAGACAATAATGCCTTAAATTTATATAGAGAGCCTTAGAGATTATAGAACACTTTTTTGGAGCCCTGGTGGTGTCGTGGTTAAGAGCTTGGCCGCTAACCAAAAGGATCAGCAGTTCGAATCCACCAGCCGCTCCTTGAAAACTCTGTGGGGCAGTTCTACTCTGTCCTATAGGGTCACTTTGAGTCAGAATTGCCTTGACAGAAAGGGGTTTTTTTTTTTTTTGGTTTGTTTCTACCCAAAGGAAAAAAGAAAGGAGAAAAAGGGTTACAGCTGTAATCATTCTCAAACTGAAAGACTACATCTTGAAAGAAATGTAGAAAGTAGTGAAAGCATAAAGGCAAAAAATAATTTCCTGGGGACCGTATTGTGCTCTTTATCTGGTCAAAGGAAAACAGCTCTTTGCTGGCAAAGCCTCGCTTTTGACAAGCAGTATGCTGCTTCCAGAGCTAGAGGGAGTTTGGGCCTGCTGAAATAAAGTCCTTCTTCTGAAGGCAATCAGAAGGCTTTCTTCCCGTGAGGTCTTTCATTCTTGTGGAGTTTTATTCTACTGGTTCTCATGTTCATTGTTGGTAAATGGAGGGCTCCCAGTTTTATGCAAAAGTTTACCCCCAGGCTTGACTGTGTTACTAGGACACCCAAGATCCCAAGAAGAACATGTAAGTGCTTCTGGCACAAGGGTGGCCTGAATGCCTGTCTCTGGGTTGCAACATATGTGCTTTGCCTTCAGGCTTTCAATTGTCAGCATTCCTTAGCCAGGCAGGTAAGGACGGGGGTGTGCTAATTAGATCAAGTGCTTGATCTTGAAGTCTGCATCAGCAATGACTAGGTAGTCGGGCTTCAGAACTTTTTAGCACTACCTGTCTTTCTCCCAGTCTGCCCCGGAATGTAATTATCTTGTCAGCCAAAGAGCTGCGCCGCAGAGCTGAGCGAGTGCTCTGCAGCAGTAACAGAGTGATAAGCGAAGACGAATGGACCCACAGTGCATGACAGTTCGGAGAAAAACAAATTCACAGAGAGGCATTCGAGAGTGGAGATTTAGAGAACAAAGAGGCTACACGGAGTATTTTTTGCTGAGGATCCTTCAGATCTCTTAATAAGATTATCCTGCCTTCTGAGAGAGTACACAGACCTTTGCTGGCAAGTGCACATCCCAAAGCTGTAGAAAGCTCTTTTTAACATGGGGAGTGATGTTGGGTTTGGTAGTGGCCTATGGGCTTTGCAGACCAAAAGGCAGGTAATAAAACTTTGAAGGATGACTCGTAGGAAGCCAGTGATGGGGACAAGAAAATAGAAAGCAGGTATATGTGTGAAAACTGCTAGGGAAGTAGAGGCCCTTGCTACTAAAAGTGTGGTGGGTGGATGCGTGGCACCAGCATGATCCGGGAGCTTGCCGGAAATGCAGACTCTCAGGCCCCAGCCCAGAACTCCTGAATCAGAATCTGCCTTTGAACAAGCCTCCTGGGTGAATGGATATACCACAAGAGTTTTAAGAAAACACCGATGGCTGGGTCTTAACCCCAGAGATAGAGATTTAATCAGATCAGGGTGTGTACAGGGCACTGGGATTTTAAAAAAGCTCCTGAGGTGATTCTAATGAGTAGCAAAGTTTGAGAACCCCTGATAAAGAATAGCATGTCCAAGAGGAGTTTGGACAATTTAGAAAATAAAGGCATTGTTGTTTTAAGCCTTTATATCCACAGTGCATAAAGGGTTCTCAAGCCTGTCACACACCTGTGACATCTATTCTCAGCAACAGAAGTGGTATTTGGGATGCCTGCTGCCGATGGAATAGCATGGCGCCTTTTTTCCTTGGCCTTCAAGGCTGAGGGGTTTAATTTCAGCCTAACTCTCCCACTCCCAACCCTCCCTGCCTGCTCGCTTCAGGCAGACTGGCCTTTTTTCAGTTAGTAAAACACACTGAGTCCTTTCCTGCCTCAGAGGCTTTGCACAGGAGTGTTCCTCTCGAAAACTCAACCTCCAGGTTGCTGCTTTGTTAACACCTCTTGAAAGGGTCCTTCCCAACATATCCTACCCAAGGAAAGTCTCACTCACTTCCTCTCCATTATGGTCCATTATTATATGCTGTTCTTTTCTATTTCCTTAATAGCACTATTAAAAGTTATTAAAAGTTACATGGTTGTATATTCATAATTATTTCTTATGTGTTTTTCCTCCACTAGACTGTAAGCCCCTCGAGGACAAAAATGGGGCCTGTTTTTGATTCTTCACCATATTCCCAGTGCCTAGTTCAGTGCTGCACACATGGAAAGCACATAAATATTTGTAGGAGAATGAATGCAGGGGTCAGCAAGCCGGCTTGTGGCCCATATTTGGCCTGCTACTTGTATTTATAAATGACCATGCTCATTCATTTATGCTTATTCATGGCTGATTCATATTACATCAGTAGAGTTGTCATGACAGAGACCAATTGCCCACAGACTTAAATTACTACCTGACCCTTTATAGACAGGACTGTCAGATAAAATACAGGACATCCAGTTAAATTTGAATTTTAAAGCAGTAATGAATAATTTTTTTAGCATAAGCATGTCTCCAATATTGCATGGTACATACTTGTACTAAAAAGTTACTTGTCGTTTATTTGAAATTCAAATGTAACTGGACATACTGTGTTTTTATGTGCTAAATCTGACAACCCTATAGAAGAAGCATGCCAGCTCCTGAATTAATGAGTGAGGTGTGTCCAAATGTGTAAGTCTTGAAGAGCTCAACATATAACTTCCAAAACTTTCTGTTTACTTTCTGAACATTCAACACTGCAGGGACAACAAAATATTGAACTATGTCCTAATTAATACTACCCCTTAGTAGCATATTTTGGGCTCTTTCAGATGATTAAACTTAAAATTAAAAAATGTACTCCCAAAGTCTTCTTATTCCTGGGGGCTCTCAATTTAGTTTGTCCTCTTGTGACTTGATCTCATATGCAGTTGTTTAAAAGGCTATGTCGTATAGAGAAGGCTCGAGTAGACTTAGGCTCCTTCGTGGGGATCTGACCTGGGACTTCCTCCCTTTAAGAATATGCTGTAATTTGGGCCAGCCTCACAGACACACCACAAACAGTGGGCAACCAGAATCATGGGAATGGCTTCAGGGGATAGATGGGGAACTGAACTAACCTGGAATCACTGTGTCCTGTGGGGCCCTGAGAAAGCATAAGGAAGGGTAATTACACCTCTTTTTGCACTTGTGGTATGGAAAGGAGGCTTTGAAGACACCGAGCTTGCTTACAAATCATAGGTCAGAGCCCTCACCAAGGGGGTATTTTTAGGGATAAGAAAACTGAGACTAGAAATCCTTTGTTGGTCCAATTCAAGTTATTGCCTGGAGGTATAAAAAAAAAAATCAAGTAAAAATTACCATGTGTATATGTAAAAAAAGTAACCAGATAGGTAAAAATGTACTAATTATGAACATTTGGGGGGCTGTGGGTGGGAGTGGGGACAAGTTTGACTTTATTCTAAAGTGGATGTCCTATAGTTGTGGTAACCATACTTATATTTTCAGGATCCAGGATTTTATAGGATGACCCTGATTTCATCTAATGTGATTGACAATAAAAGTGATTGTTCCATGTGTAAGTAAATGTTAATTTAATTTTTATGCTTTTATAGGACTATAAATATATAAACTCATTCAAAAAATTCGGACATACTTAATATGTATAGTATGATGCTGTTATGGATTGAACTGTGTTCCCCCAAAGTGTGTATCAACTTGGCTAGGCCATGATTCCCAGTATTGTTTGGTTGTCCACCATTTTGTAACTGATATGATTTTCCTATGTGTTGTAAATCCTAACCTCTATGATGTTAATGAGGCAGGATTAGAGGCAGTTATGTTAATGAGGCAGGACTCAATCTACAGGGTTACGTTGTATCTTGCTTGCGTCAATCTTTTTTGAGCTATAAAAGAGAGAAGTGAGCAGAGAGATGAACCTCATACCACCAAGAAAGAAGCCCTGGGAGTGGACCACATCCTTTGGACCTGAGGTCCCTGCACTGAGAAGCTCTTAGACCAGGGGAAGATTGATGACAAGGACCCTCTCCCAGAACTGACAGAAAGAGAAAGACTTCCCCTGGAGCTGGCTCGTAGCCTCCTAGGCTGTGAGAGAATAAATTTCTGTTTGTTAAAGCCATTCACCGGTGGTGTTTCTATTACAGCAGCACTAGATAACTAAGACAGATGCCAATATGTTAAAATAGGTAAATATATGCAAAGAAAAAAAGATAGGAAGGAAAAAAAACCAAGCTAAGACAGATGCCAATATGTTAAAATAGGTAAATATATGCAAAGAAAAAAAGATAGGAAGGACATATTCCAAAATATCAACAATGGTTAATTATGCCTGAGTGGTGGGTTTATGTGTGGTATTTATTTTCTTCTATGTGTTTTTCTGTATTTTTCTCTCTGTTTTGAAAATGACGTATTAATTTTATAATCAGAAAAGGAGTAATTTAAAGACTTTCTCTCTCTCTCTTTTCTCCATGTTCCCACATTGCTGGTGGGAGAGTAACTACTTTAATCACTTTGGAGAGCAAGTTGGACAAGCTTAATAGAATTGAAAATGCCATTCCCCCATGACCCGGGGACTTCACTCCTGGATATGGATTGTCAATTGAGACCACGTGCCCAAGGGTGTGTGTAGCTGCAACATTTGCAATACTGCACATTTGGAAGCAACCGAATGTCCATCAATTGCAGAATGAATATTTTAGAAGATGTAAGCTTAAGGGAATATATATAGCAGTGGAACAGAATAAACCAGAGGTATATGTGGTTTAGTGGGTTATATGTATCTTTATGAAGAAGCCAAAATCATAACAAGTCTGTTTGACGAGACACAGACTGAGAGAGAATACTTGCAAAACATATATCTATCTGATAAAGGACTTATATCCAGGATATGCAAAGAACTTTTACAACTCAACAATAAGAAAACAAACAACTCGATTACAAAATGGGCAAAAGATCTGAACAGAAACCTTACCAAAGAAGTCATACACATGGCAAATAAGCATATGAAAAACATGTTCAAAATCATATGTCATTAGGGAACTGCAAATCAAAACAAAAATGAAATACCTCTGCCTACCTGTTAGAATAGCTAAAATCCAGAACTCTGACAACACTGAATGTTGGCCTGTATATGCAGCAAAAAGAATTCTCATACATTGCTGGTGGAAATGCAAAATGGTAGAACCACTTTGGAACACAGTCTGGCAGATTCATAAAAAGCTAAACTTAGGTATACCATTCAATCCAGGAATTGCTCCCCTAGGTAGTTACCCAAGCGAGATGAAAATGTGTGTACACATAAAAATCTGCCCATGAACATTTATAGCTGCTTTATTTGTAATTGCCCAAAATTACAAGCAACCAAGATGTTCTTCAATAGATGAATGGATAAACAAACTGTGGTTCATCCATACAATGAAGTATTTTTTAGCAATAAAAAGAAATGAGCCACGAAGCCACAAAAAGACGTGGAGGAACCTTAAATGCGTAACGATAAGTGAAAGAAGCCGGTCTAAAAAAGCTCATACTGTAAAATCTCAAGTATAAGAGATTCTGGAAAAGGCAAAACTGTAGAGACTGTGAAAAGTTTAGTGTTTCCATGGATCCGGGACAGGAGAAAGGATAAATAGGTAGTTTTTATGGCAGTGAAATTATTCTGTATGATACTGTAATGCCGGACACATGACATCAAGCATTTGTCAAAACCCATGGGGTTGTACGACACAAAGAGTGAACCCTAACGTGAACTATGGACTTTGTTGCTTGTTGTCCTTAGGCGCTATCGAGTCAGTTCCAACTCATAGTGACCCTATGTACAACCGAATGAAACACTGCCTGGTCGTACACCATCCTCACAATTGTTGCTTTATTTGAACCCACTGTTGCAGTCACTGTGCCAGTCCATCTCATTGAGGGTATTCCTCTTTTTTGCTGACCCTCTACTTTACCAAGCATGATGTCCTTCTCCAGGGAATGGTCCCTCCTGATAACATTTCCAAAGTAAGGGAAGTGAAGTCTCGCCATCCTCACTTCTAAGGAGCATTCTGGCTGTACATCTTCCAAAACAGATTTGTTTGTTCTTTTGGCAGTCCATGGTAAAGTCAAAATTCTTTGCCAACACCATTATTCAAATGCATCAACTCTTCTTCAGTCTTCCTTATTCATTGTCCAACTTTTGCAAGCATATGTCATACCTGCTGCCATCAAGTCGTTTCTGACTCATAGCAACCCTATAGGACAGAGTAGAACTTTCCCATAGGGTTTCCCAGGAGCGCCTGGTAGATTCAAACTGCTGACCTTTGGGTTAGCAGCTATAGCTCTTAACCACTATGCCACCAGTGTTTCCTGCATAGGTATGAGGCAATTAAAAATGCCATAGCACTTTAGTCCTCAAAGTGACAACTTTGCTTTTTAACACTTTGAAAAGGTCTTTTGCAGCAGATTTGTCCAATGCAATATGTTGCTTTCTTTCTTTTTTTTTTCTTTATTGTGATTTAGGTGAAAGTTTACAAAGCTAATTGTTGTTATTCCATTGAGTTGGTTCTGACTCATAGCGACCCCGGGCACAACAGGATGAAATACTGCCTGGTCCTGAGCCATCCTTACAATTGTTACGCTTGAGCTCATTGTTGCAGCCACTGTGTCAGTCCACCTCATTGAGGGTCTTCCTCTTTTCCGCTGACCTTGTACTCTGCCAAGCATTATGTCTTTCTCCAGGGACTGAGAATTAGTTTATCATTAAACAGTTAACATAAATTGTTTTGTGACATTGGTTGCCAACCCTGTGGTGTGTCAACACTCTCCCCTCCCTGGGTTCCCTGTTTCCATTCGTCCGGTTTTCCTGTCCCTTCCTGCCTTCTCATCTTTGCTTTTGGGCTGGTGTGCCCATTAGTCTTGTATGCATGATTGGACCATACAGCACATCTCTCACTTGTGTTATTGTTGGCCTTATAGACGTGTCTAATCTTTTCCTGAAGGGTGAACCCCAGGAGGGTCAGAAGTGAGTTAAAAGGGTGTCTGGGGGCCGTATTTGCGGAGTTTCTCCTGTCTTTGTCAGTCCAGCAAGCCTGGTCTTTTTGTGTGTGTTTTGAATTTGAATTCTGTTCTACATTTTTCTCCTACTCTGTCCAGGATCTTCTATTGTGATTCCTGCCAGAGTAGTCGGTGGTGGTAACCAGGCACCATTTAGTTGTTCTGGGCTCAGTCTAGCGAAGGCTGTGGTAGTTGTGGTCCATTTCTTGACTGATGTTTACATGGGCAATGATTGTGATTCCAAGTAAAATAAACTTCTTGACAACTTCGATATTTTCTCCATTTATCACGATGTTGTTTATTAGTCCAGTTGTAAGGATTTTTGTTTTCTTTTTGTTGATGTATAATATCTACTGAAGGCTGTAGTCTTTGATTTTCTTCAGTAAGTGCTTCAAGTCCTCTTTACTTTCAGCAAACAAAGTTGTGTCATCTGAATAACACAGGTTGTTAATGAGTCTTCCTCCAGCTCCTCAGATAATTTGTTCAGCATATAGATTGAATAAGTATGGTAGAAGGATACGACATTGATGCACATCTTTTCCGATTTTAAACCACACAGTATTCCATTGTTCTGTCTGAATGACTGCTGAAATAACCCACTGGGTAGAATACATATGTGTGTCTACACGTTTTAAATCATCCTATTCATCTAAACTAACAGCAACAGTAAAGTACCCTAGATCAAGTGTTTACTTGCCTTAAAGGACTCCGCCATTGATAAGGAATTGATCTACTGGTTCATTTGTCAAGCAGCTCTTCTCCACCCTTGGGCTCTGTGCTTTTACTGCTCAGTGACTTTTAAAGTGAGCTACTTTATTTGAAAGGCTTCTCTGGTGGTCTAGTAGCTAGGAATTGGCATGCTCATTTACTACTGCAGCCCACATTCAATCTTAACATAATATTTAAGGCTGTGGACTTGGACTGTCTGGGTTCAAATCCTGACTCTTACATGCAGCTCGCTTTTATATTTTGGGGGCCATAGCCATAATCTGGAGATTAAATGTTAAAATCAGGGTAAAACATTTAACTCCAAGCTGCCACTTAATAAGCCCTCAGCAAACGTCATCTATTATTATCGTAGTTATAGTTGCATAACATCTCTGGCCTTTATTTCTCACAACTACAAAATGAAAGGCCCAGTGTAACACTATACTGTTAGCATCAAAGGCAGTTTTATGTGCCAGTTGATTCACTGTCTCTCTTAACAAAAATGGTAAGTAGAAGAAACACTGACAGGCATAAAAACTCTGGCCCCTCATCAAAACTCTGCCTTGAGGTCTCTTTCCAGCACAAAAACTCCAAAAGGTTCTCATTCTGTTTTTAGGTAAATTATTGGTTTACAGTTCTGTTAAGTTCTATGAGCTTCTCAGATAGGAGCTGTGCCTTATTCTCCTCTCTATTCCCAATCCCTAGTCTGATTCATGGAATGTGTTCATGAAATGTTTGATGAATGAGAGAGTGAATCCCTATGCAGTCAACAGCACTTTGGTTCCAATGATATGCCAGGCATTCTGGATGTTGTGGGAATCTTAAAACATTTAGGACTTGTATTCATGAAATTTCATCGTTTCTTATTTCTACGTGGGTTGGCCAAATGGGGCAATATGTACTATGTGTAATCTAAGGGGTAACTACTGTCGCTTTTAATAATTGGGATTTATTAATTAGCCTGAAAAATGGTCCTAATGATTCTGCCCTGATAATCTGAGAATGTGGGTTTTATTTTCAAATCCTCCCTCTCTGAGGGGAGTTTTCATTAATGAGGAAAGTATATGCAGCTGGCTCTTCTCAGTCCATGCTCCCAGATACCATCAATTAAGGAAAAGTCAAAATCCTTTTCCATTACACTCGAATTAAAAGCAATGTATTAACTCCATAGAGAGTTCTTATACTCCAGAAGTTGTCTTTTTATTGCCAGACGATTTTATTTTCACTCAAAGCATGAGTTTGGAATATCCCATTACAGGACGGGATTGATGGGATAAAGAACAACTTTTTAGATCATGGCCTAAAATTACACTGTATTACAGTTAATATACTTTGTTATCTGTGCAGAAATCATCAGAATTTGCTGCAATGTCCCCACTCCAGAAAATGCTGGCTCAGAGCCATTGACTGTTAAAGCTGGAGGTCATTGATCCAGTCCTCTCATTTTATAAAAACTGAGGCCCAAGACATAAAGGGATTTTCATCAGAACAAAATGTTTTTGATCTTTTCCAACAGTGAACATTATAAAACAAAACAATAATAGGACAGGCTAACAAATAGCAATAGCCTTCATTTTTTATTTGACCTTTCTCTGCCTATTTTCCTCCCTTGCTGCAGCGAAAAGTTTGTAAGAAGAACACAAAGAAGGAAGAAGGAGTGAAGTAAAAACTGTGTTATTGACTCCTGAAAAATTCAAAATTGCCTATGGGAGATAATTTTCACATGCCACATGAGAATATCAGGCTTTTAGCTCATTCTGGCTGTTCTTTATGGATGTTTTAGATCTCATGGGTAATGCTCAATGATTTTCCTTTCATAGCCTAAGGTTATGGATTGAATTGTGTCCCCCCCCAAAATGTGTGTCAACTTGGCTAAGCCATGATTCCCAATATTATGTGATTGTCCACCATTTTGTGATCTGATGTGATTTTCCTATGTGTTGTAAATCCTAACCTCTATGATGTTAACTGATGGTACTGAAGGAAGAAGTCCAAGCTGCACTGAAGACATTGCTAAAAACAAGGCTCCAGGAATTGATGGAATACCAATTAAGTTTCAACAAACAGAGGCAACACTGGAAGTGCTCACTTGTCCATGCCAAGAAATTTGGAAGACAACTACCTGACAAGTGGAAGAGATCCATATTTATGCTTATTCCAAAGAAAAGTGATCCAACAGAATTTGGAAATTATCAAACAATATCATTAATATCACACGCAAGTAAAATTTTGCTGAAGGTCGTTCAAAAGCACTTTCAGAGTACATGGACAGGTGACTGCCAGAAATTCAAGCTGGATTCAGACAAAGACTTAGAACAAGGGATATCGTTGCCGATGTCAGGTGGATTTTGACTGAAAGCAGAGAATACCAGAAAGATATTTATCTGTGTTTTATTGACTATGCAATGGCATTCGACTGTGTGGATTATAACAAATTACGGATAATATTGCAAAGAATGGGAATTCCAGAACACTAAAAATTGTGTTCATGAGGAACCTGTACCTAGATCATGGGACTGTCCTATGAACAGAACGAGGGGATACTTTGTGGTTTAAAGTCAGGAAAGGTGTGCATCAGGGTTGTATTCTTTCACCATACTTATTTAATCTGTATGCTCAACAAACGATCCAAGAAACTGGACTATATGAAGAAGAACGGTGCATCAGGATTGGAGGAAGACTCATTAACAACCTGCATTATGCAGATGACACAACCTTGCTTGCTGAAAGTGAAGAGGACTTGAAGCACTTATTAATGAAGATCAAAGACCACAGCCTTCAGTATGGATTACACCTCAATATAAAGAAAACAAAAATCCTCACAACTGGACCAATAAGCCACATAATGATAAACAGAGAAAAGACTGAAGTTGTCAAGGATTTCATTTTACTTGGATCCACAATGAACAGCCATGGAAGCAGTAGTCAAGAAATCAAACGAAGCATTGCATTGGGCAAATCTGCAGCAAGAGGCCTCTTTAAAGTGTTAAAAAGCAGAGATGTTACCTTGAAGACTAAGGTGCGTCTGGCCCAAGCGTGGTATTCTCAATTGCCTCATATGCATGGGAAAGCTGGGCGATGAATAAGGAAGATTGAAGAAGAATTGACACCTTTGAATTACAGCATTGGCAAAGAATATTAAATATACCATCCACTACCAAAAACCAAACAAATCTGTCTTGGGAGAAGTATAGCCAGAATGCTTCTTAGAAGCAAAGGATGGCGAGACTTTGTTTCACAAGTTTTGGACATGTTATCAGGAGGGATCAGTCTCTGGAGAAGGACATCATGCTTGGTAAAGTAGAGGGTCAACAAAAAAAATGCAGAGCCTTGATAACATGGATTGACACAGTGGCGCAATGATGGCCTCAAGCATAACAACAATTGTGAGGATGGCACTGTACCAGGCAGTGTTTCGTTCTGTTGTACATAGGTTTGCTATGAATTGGAGCCAACTCGACAGGACCTAAGAACAACAACAACATGATGTTAATGAGGCAGGACTCAATCTACAGGATTAGGTTGTATCTTGAGTCAATCTCTTTTGAGATATAAAAGGGAGAAGCAAGTAGAGAGATAAGGGACTTCATACTACCAAGGAAGAAGTGCCAGAAACAGAGTACATCCTTTGGACCTGGAATCCTGATTCTGAGAAGCTCCTAGACCAGGGGAAGCCTGATGACAAGGAGCTTCACCCAGAGTGGACAGAGAGAGAAAGACTTCCCCTGGAGCTGCCACCCTGAATTCTGGCTTCTAGCCTCCTAGACTGTGAGAGAATAAATTCCTGTTAGTTAAAGCCATTTACTTGTGGTATTTCTGTTACAGCAGCACTAGATAACTAAGACATCTAGTAAGAAGGCTCTGGAGCTTCTCCGAGAGTTTGGTCCTGTCCTGGATTGAATTATGTCCCCCCAAAAAATGTGTGTATCAACTTGGTTAGGCCATGATTCCCAGTATTGTGTGGTTGTCCTCCATTTTGTGATTGTAATTTTATGTTGAGAGGATTAGGGTGGAATTGTAACACCACCCTTACTCAGATCACCTTCCTGATCCAAAGTAAAGGGAGTTTCCCCGGGGTGTGACCTGCACCAACTTTTATTTCTCAAGAGATAAAAAGAAAGGGAAGCAAGGAGAGAGTTGGGGACCTCATATAACCAAGAAAGCAGAAAGCAGCACCAGGAACAGAGTGGGTCCTTTGGACCAGGATCCCTGCACCTGAGAAGCTCCTCCGCCATGGGAAGATTGAGAGACCATGGGAAGATTGAGAGACCATGGGAAGATTCAGGAGAAGGACCTTCCTCCAGAGCCAAAAGAGAAAGAAAGCCTTCCCCTGGAGCTGACACCTTGAATTTGGACTTTTAGCCTACTTTACCATGAGGAAATAAATTTCTCTTTGTTAAAGCCATCCACTTGTGGTATTTCTGTTATGGCAGCACTAGATAACTAAGACAGGTCCTAAGACTGATGACAGTGTTTCTTTCTCCTCTGGTGCCATCTGGGTTCAAGGTGGAAAGGATGGAGGAAGGGACAGCCAGGACTGCAGAGGAATGTGGCAATGGGTCAGGTATGCACCCCCTGTTCTGTCTATATGGGGTCCCTAAACCTTGATAGGTATTTTCCACTCAAAACTCCAAATCCCTATTTAGAACATTTGACCCAATTTGAGAAGAGATGAGGTGCTTGCATTATAGTGTTTTGTTTTTAATTCACTCAGTAAATATTCAAAGAACCTATACTCTGTACCAAGAACTGGGCTAAACAGGAAGATGAACAAGACCCATCATTCTCTTCAAAGAACTGATAACCTGGGCTTTTTGCCTCCAGAGCCAAGTGTCCTTTGGTAGTACAAAAACCCGCTTGTGCCCCCTGTGCTTTAGATCTCTCACTGCGTTCTAAAAACAATTTGGACATAAATCAGTGCTTATAGATGTTAGCGAGTAAACTGGAAATTTCTATTACCAATATACTTCTTATTTACCCTCTACGTGCTCTATTTCAGCATTGTATCACAAATACCAGGTCATATAAAAATAATTGTTATTAACTTTAACAAAAGTCATCTTTTCCAGTCAGATGTAGACATTTTGAAAAGAAATAGGAAATTTTAAGGAGACCTGGTGGTACAGTAGTTAAGCGCTTGCCTGCTAACCGAAGGGTTGGCAAAAGCTGCTCCGTGGGAGAAAGATGTGGCAGTCTGCTTCTATAAAGATTACAGCCTTGGAAACCCTATGGGGCAGTTCTACTCTGTCCTGTAGGGTCGCTAGGAGTTGGAATTGACTCTATGGCAATTGGATTTTTTTTAGCTTTTTAATAGGGTATTTGAAAAATCTTCCAAATAACTCCAGATGATTAATAACATGATTCGAAAATGTAGTAAAGAACACCGATTTAATTGCTTTTTATCTCAATATCTCACTCAGAAGGAACAACTAGTCAAATTAGACAGTTGGGGCTTAGTAGCCTGATACTATCTTCATGCAAATTAACATAACCATTTAAAAACAACAGAGGAAATCTAATTTTTTTTTTAACTTGGGTAATTGAATCCTGATTCAAAATGGTATTTAGCACTGGAATGTAATATACTACTTAGTGCTCAGTCTATTATCTACCATTATCTTTGAAACCCTATAACTGGACAAACAGGAAACTATTTATAATAATAAGTTGGCTCAAAATCATCTGTTTGCTGGAGTCTGGGGTGCACATTATAGTTATTGAAATGAAGGCAAAACTGCTTACTTTATTCTTTCCATTGTCTGTTCATCTCTTTTAAATTTTACAGCAACACTACACACCTGGGCTGTCCAAAGCATCTTACTGAAATTACTGAAGGAAAAAAAAAAAAATCCCAGTCATTTTTACTGCAATCCCTGAGTAAGTAGCATCAATCTTATCTGCTGCAAAGACAGGGCCACCAAGGAACCTACCCTACTCCCCGCCTGCGATGCAGGCACACAACTCTGGTTAACACATAAGTCTCTGGCGAACGATTTTCCTTCTGTAATTTCCATTAGAGCTACCACTTAGCTGGTTTATTTATCTTATTGCTGGTTTTACTTTTCAGTGATTTTTTTCTAGTTATGTTCCTTATATCACAGCTATCCAAACATGTGGCTGCACAGGGCTCCTGTACATACAGGGCTCCTTCTAAGAGATTTAAACTGAAAAGCAACACCAACCATTATCAGTCTATTTTCAGTTTTCATGATCAATAAAACATGAGATCAGCTTTTGCACGCTGTCTGAAGCCTTCAGGGAAGTATAATGTTGCTGTCATTATCTTTCGACCAGGCTGCTACCTACCCCACTAATGCAGATGGAATGATGAGACAGTCAAAAAACAAAATACTGAAACGATCAGAGTCGTGGAGTAGGCTGCTGACCTGGCCCACAGCATGGCTCCCTGAGAATGTCCCTTTGAATATAGTGGGGCCTGGATGGTAAAAGCCCACAGGTGATGACAGGACATAAATTCCCCTCATAATGAGATTAATAGGCAGGCAAAATAAATGTCCTGCTGTTACATTTGAGGCAGGCTCTAATCTGGGGCTTTCCTTGGAAATGATCATTTCCTTTGCAGCAAGGGAACCGTGGATGCAACTAGCTTAAATTCGACAGGTTCTGTTTTGCAATGTAGTTATTTTTCATCTTCTTCTGTCTTTTTAATAGCAGCTCAGAGGAGGCGTATAAACGAATTGTGGGTCTTAAAGACTATTGCCAAAGTGAGCTATAGAAGTCTGTGTTTATGATCATCAATCACATTCCCCAGACTCCCGTTTTAAGAAAAGTTCTGTGCACACCCCCCCCACCCCCTTTCTAAACAGGAGCCCTGCAGTGGAAGAGATGTTGTGACCCCCTGGGTCCTCTCACTCTAGCCTGAAGGATCAAAAGCAGAATAGGCTCGCTATTGTATTTGGGGTTTTTTTTTTTTCTTAATCTTTACCACAACTCTACTACTTAAAACCACTGGAAACAAGTATCACATACTAAAAAGCCTTAAGAAAATGCCCAGATCGGGTGAAACCACATGGTCTGTGAGTAGAACAAAGACCTTGAGTATGTAGTTTGATTGCAAGGGACTTCCGTGGCTTTCAGCAGAGGGCAATCTGGACTTGGAGTACAATACCCTCCTCTCATTAGAAATGCAAGATAGGATCTCCTCCTGGATCCTTTCCACAGAATCCGATGCAAGTTCACGGGCTGCACCATCCTTAGTGGAGAGTGGCGTTTAATCAAAGCCTTCTGTGAAATAATCTCACAGTTTCCTGAGCCCTGCAGTCACCAAGCAAGTTAAGAGGTCCTTTCAAAAGGAATGGGAGCTCAGATTCTGAATTTAGGAGAATTTGATGATTCTGCATAAATGGCACGGGCAATTTAATGTAAACCTGTTTTCTCTACACCATCTAGGGCACATGTTGAAGATTCCTTACTTCCCTGAGAAGCTGTAGGTCAGGAGCAGATTATTTGCTAGTACCCCAATTTGTGGCATTTCGACATATTGTTTTTCTTAGGCTGAAAAGAAGCCGGAGAAGTCTCTGAAGTTCCCATGTGCATTGTACAGTTTTTTGCAAAGTGGTTCACAAGCATTGTTTCATCTAACGAAACATTTCCTTTTCTGCAGCTGGCGGGTCCATCCAAAAACTTGAACTGCAAATCCAGCTACTTTAGAGGAGAAATTATTTTTTGGGCCCAATGTAGCAAGTTTTTTCTTTCAACTTTCCGCTTCTTATTGCATGAGTTGTGTCTCTACTTGTGTATTTTCTATGTGTCTAACTTGCAAACATCAAGGAATTTAAGGTCAGCCGTTCTCCTCCCACGCCCAAGATTTTCTCGGCCCTCTGTTAACTACCTCCTCATTATATGACATAGTTCAAGGGGAGACAGGCTTTTTCTTTTAGTGGGTAGTTCTGTACTTGTTGTATTCTCTTCCAACTTGTTTCATTTCCATAACTCTTTCTTCTTTGTTTCACCATATCTACCCACTCACCCCAACTGCACCTTCGTCTTTTTAATTTAAATTGCAAGCAAATAACTAAATCTACTTTGTCAAGGGCCCACTATATTTGAAATGTGTTAATGTTTATCTAATGGCCTTTCCGTGAGTTAAATTCGCAGAGTTAATGTTAAAGTTTCATGATGCATAATCTCCCGAAGGATCCCAAATTATGTTTGCTTACCTCATATAAATGTACTTGTTCTTGGGTCACAGCAAAGATCAGTAATACGTTATTTTGCACCAGCTTATCAATGAGTTGCCCAATTGTTGGATATTCCTAAAATTAACATAGAGATTTTTAGTACCTTTTTAACAAAAAGATGTAAAACAAAGGAATGTTTATTGCAAAGCTCATATCTAAGTAGGCAAAAACACAATCAGTGTCATTCACTTAGTTGGCTTAATGATGGTTTGTTAAATTGTGTAAGTCCAATTAGATATTCATTCCTAAGAGTCCATTGCAGTGCATGGGGTATGTTATGCTCTGCCACTTGTAAGCAGAGCACTTGAAATTTATTTAAAGACTTAGAGTGCGTCGTATTTTCAAGGGTAGAGAACCAGTTCTTCTCTTTCTAAGTGCCACTTGCCAGCAGGCTAAGAATGTTACAGCTCGGGGGGAGGGGGGTGGCGGGTAAACCATGATGGATGTGACTGAGGTGACCCTTTAGTTCCTGGTGGAATTGGATGAGATGGGATGACGGGTGAGGAAGGGACAGCTTGCTGAGGAATGACATACTGCAATCCTGTATCTGCCTGATTCAAGACATTCCTTGAGTCAGCTCTTGGGTTTTTTTTTTTTTTTTTTTTTGCCTTTTTGATGTCACAAATTGGTTTTATGGGGTCCCGTGATATTTTTACAGAACAATTGAAAACACATTACATAGTCGTTCCCAGGTGATATGCGCACTTTAAAAAAAAGAAGTCATTCGTATCAATCATCAGATTTCAAGCTGGCCTCTACTCTCCAAGGCTGGAAAACAGCATATTGGCCTGTTATATCCAAATATGCACAGTGTACAAAGAGGAACTCAAATGAGGAAATTGCAGGCAAACAAACTAAGGATATGTCAGTTATGTCCGAAGGCCACCAGAATGAAGGAACACTAATAAATAAGACCTCCTGTGCACTTATGTGGTACGATGACACATTTTCAGCACTTCTGGACTATCTCTGCCTAAAATCTTCTTTGGAAACAAGGTTCACATTGAGGAAAATGTGTAATTTTGCCTAAAATACTCAGGTAGATTACCCAACTACGAATCTGGCTAGTATGTACCTTCTATCAGGGTTGGATTTTTATTAGTAGAGATAGCAGGTCATACCAATTTTCCTGAGTCTGACATTTTCAGTCTCCCTTGCTTTTCAACTGCCCAAACATTAAGCATCCTTCATCTTTCATCCTTAAGCATCATGACCTTGGGGCCCCTAGATGATTACTGTTCTGGTCTCCCCCCACCCCCCATTTCTGGGGCTGCCGTAAAGAACAGAATGAGCTGACTGTACTGCTGTTCATAGGCCCTAGGATCTTTGAGAAGTCGGGGAGGTTCTGGGATCTCGTGGTAGCATAGCAGGTTCAAACTTCTCACCACCCACTTGTCCTTCTATGGGAAACTCTGATGGTGGTGAGGATGGAGAGAAGACAATTCGTAAATCTCAAACCAGAAAATATGTACTGATATTACCAAGCTTGGAGCCCTGATGGGGCAGTTTGAACCTACCAGCCACTCCTTGGAAACCCCATGGGGCGGTTCTACTCTGTCCTGTAGGGTCGCTATGAGTCGTAATTGACTTGTTGGCATCGGGTTTGCTTTTTTTTTTTTTTTTGATCACCAAGCATGGGTTATTCTGCTTTGCATTACAACAACTGTTGCTTCATTAGCTTTTGTATAGCCCTGACAACAGTACAGAGGGCAGGGTACACACCAAAACAGTTGACATGGAATATTCATTCTTGCTGTCCAAGTGGCAGAGTCCGTCGTTAGGAATCACGATGCCTGCCAGTTTGCTGTCCATCCCAAAATGAGAATCTGCATCACTCACAAAGACCAGGAGGTGGAGGGAGTCATTCCGCCAGCCAATTTTTTCCTACAGTGAGTAAGAGCATTTGGGTGGTATTGGATACAGGCAGGCACTTATTGACGGTGGATTAATTATACTTGAATACATTCAGATTATTAAAAAAAATAATGCTGGCCAATCTATTTTAGCTTTTTGTATTTATTGTGGGTTGATAATATATTAAAAACATGAAATTCTGTGACATTTGCTTTTTCTGGGTAACATTTTCAGATAATTTATGTTTCAGAAAAAAATAGTTCCTCTGCAATCAGTATTCAGTTGATCTTGACTTTTACATAGTTAATTATTTTTACTGTCCAGCTTTCAATTCACCAGAGAAATGAGAGGAGGAGGTGGTGGGAGGTCATAGATAATCACAAATCCAAGCTGAAGCAAAACTAGTCAAAACACAATACAAGATGGATTCAAAATAAGCCCGTTTCATTAAAATGTCATGCAGTCTTTGGACATGTATTTCTCTTTCTACTGATATTATCCAGAAAGTATGAGCCTAAATATAAAGATAAGAATTTCTTATCAAAACATGGCCCCAAAGCACTATTAATTAAGATTGCCTCTTAGCAGAGCACTTGCCTTTAATTATTAGTCCAGGAACCAGCTGGACAAAAGCTCATCCTGGCGGCACCATCCCACCTTATCCCTTCTCTTCTTCCCCTAGTTCCTCTGCCCTTAACAACTCCTAGGAGCTTGAGCCCTGTGCATTTCCTGCCATTTTCCATAAAGGGCCGTTGCCAGAAGACAGGGGCATTACTCTCATGAGTACGTGTCTGGTTGTCAAAAAGGAGTAGTATTCTCACTGTTGTTGAAATAGTGTAGCTTCTGAGGGTTGAGCTAGTGTAGCTCCTGAGGTCGTTCAAAACAATAAATGTCTAACCATACACAGAAGTATAAACAGGATATTTTTACTTTTTTCATTAACGTTCACTTTTGATTTTTTTCCCATAGTTAATTTCAAAATTAATCTGATCCCTATGTTTGAAAATTACATAACTATGGTTTTGAAAAATTTTTCCCAAAGCTGCTACAATTTTCTGAGATTACTCAAATTTTAGGTATAAAGAGCAGTCCTCACTTCAACATGGTTGGAATAAGTTGCAAAATTTTTGTGTTTTAAGAAGGGTCAAATGTAGAAATTTGGTTATTAAATAACATACAAATTCAGCTAAGCTTTTTCAAAGTAGATTTATTAACAAGAGATGAGTTTATGGTCACAGAGTGAAACACTGCTTCTCCCAGTATACCTTACACACAGCAGCTTGCATAATTGCATCAAATCCACCTTCTGGTGTGTCAATATTCGCAGAAATTTTCTGATTCTTCACAATTTCATTGAACCTTTCGGCATCATTTGTCAGTGGCAAAATATGCTTGAATCCAAATGTAGGTAAGCAGAAGTATGGAATACTACTGCAAAAGAAATATATAAAAAATTCTGGATAAAATATGATAGACACGGTACACAACGAATGGATCTGGTAGCTGAGTAACATTTCTTTAAATCAAGATTAATTTTTCGAAAGTGACTGACTCTGTAATTTGGCCATGAATCTCACAGTGAAGGTTGCTGTCATCATCCCCCATCCCATCCTTTCCAAATTGGCCACATCAGCTAATATTTACTGAGAGCTTATTGTATGTCCTACACTGATTCAAACCCAGATAATAAATAATCAAGTAATCAGACTCTTCACCGTGGGAGGTGTGTGTGTGTGTGTACATGCGCGCGCGTGCAACCACTATTTTCTACTGCCTTCAAACAAAATCCACTGTTAGGTCTACATGATAACAATTCCTTTGAATTCCAATATCCTAAGCTATCAGCAAGCATGTGTTACCTGTAACAAGACCTAGAGATGGACCTGTCTTCCTTCTCCTCTATTCCCGCCTGTATTCTCAGTCCTGCCTTTTCAGGACCCCAAAATCAGGGCAGCACTCTGGGTTCTAGGACCCAACTCTACTGTGGATTGAATAGACTGCTGTGGGCCAGCCTGGGAGTAAAACTACCACTTAAAACATCGTACATATAGGATGAGGTCTTCACCAAAAGTATTGCAGTAGAATAGGAATCTGGGGGATGAATTCAGCCACATCTGATTCTGAAAGTGAGTTACAGACCTTGGACAAGTTACTTTACCCTTCTAACCTTTGGAGTTTTCATTTGTAAAATGGGAACAACAGTACAGAGCAGCGGTTCTCAAAATGTGGACCCTGGACCAGCAGCATGAGCATCACGTGGGAAGCTGTTAGAAGCACAAAATCTGGGGCCTCACCCCAGACCTACTGAATCAGACCACTGGGAGTGGGGCCCAGCAATTTGAGCTGAAACAAGCCCTCCAGGTGATTCTGATGCATGCTGAAGATTGAGAACCAACCACTGGTGTAGAAGTAAAAAGAGACAAAAAGGAATAGAGATGCTGGTTGAGGTGTGCAGCCTACAGAGTGCCAGTTGGCTCTCTTAAGAGCACAGGCAAGGCCTGAGCCTCAGCTTTGCAGGTTAAGCGGACTATCTTGTCAGCAAATGAAGAGAAGTTGCAGCTTTAGGTGTTGGCCTCATTTATTCCCGTAAGTAGTCTTACAAGGAAAACAAGTCATAATCCGATGTGCCATCAGGCTGCAGAACAAGGGGAGCTTGGGGACTCCAGTGCTGAATGGCACAGCCCGAGATGTCCCAAGACAGCCATCTCCAGAACGGATGCTCCTGGGCCCACCTGGCCCCTTCTCCATGTTTTCTTTGTGTTGCATATTTTGCCAAGGTTGTCTCAGCTAATACAATTTGGGAACCTCTGGCAGCCAACAGAACTAGATATTCCCGAAGTGCTTTGATTAAGGCTCTTGGGTAGATGTGGCCCACACTTGCTTCTGTGCTACCCTAACCCACCTGGTCTGTTCATTCAGCTGTGTCAAGACACTGGGTCTGGGGGGCCCAGGACTGAGTCTGGGTCTGTCACATTCAGGTAATTTTGCAAATTTCCTTTCTGATTTATTCTGTTTAACTCTCAGAAGGCAATCTTATTCTATTTTTAATACCTTGTATCAAGTTTTATTGAAACTCTGAAGTGCTAACCACCGATAGTATCTACCAAGCCGGGTTGTTGTAAGGATTGAAAGAGGTAAAATATGCAAAGCACACAGTACAAAGAGCTTTTCCTAAGTAAGTCATCAAGTCACTTCAAACAGAGTCTAGCAGAGATCTGAGGACAGAAAATGCCTTTGGCTACTATCTCTAGAACCATGTATTTTTCCTGGATTAAAATAATAGTGCCTGTTCATTGAAGAAAATTTAAATTTTGCATAAAAAAGTAAAGAAAAAAAATAAATTTTAATGATTGTAAGATGTAGCATAGTTTATTTGATCTTTCCACTATTGCTGAACATTCATTTCTAAAACCTTTATGTAATTAAGTAATGGAGTGATCCCTTTACATACATCTTCACAAACTATTCTGTATCTTCGATAAATTCTTGAGGGAGAATGGCTGGGTTACCTTTTGATATATATCAACAAATTTCTTTCCAAAATCTGTCTATGTTGCCATTTCTGATATTGGTGTATAAGACTACATTATTGTAAAAAACAAAACTGTACCATTTAATTAGTTAAGAATATCAATTTAATGTTATTTTTAATTTGTATTTTATTACCACTAAGTTTGAGCAGTTGTCTGTATGTTTCTTGACATTTTATATTTCTTCTTTTGTCAATTGCCAGCTTATATCCTTTGTGCATTTTCTTATTAGGGTATTTTTTAATTTTCTAATTTAATTTTAAGAATTCTATCTCAAGAATAGCCACTGTTTGTCATTTTTCTTTTAATTTCATTTATGATGTTTTTGGATATATGCCTTAACCTTTTCCTACCCTCAAATACAAGATGTATTTTAAAGTATGAAATGAAGAAGGGGTCTAATTTTTTTTTTTCCAAATAGTTCACCTATTAAATGAGTAATTTAGCATCCATTCTAATTGCTGCTGCTGGGTTTGAAATAGCCATGGGTGACAGGAAGTGCACCAGATTTAGAGTAACAAGACTGACAGTTACCTCAATGTACTCATCTATAAAATGAGAGTTGTTATAAGGCCTATTTCACAAGGTAGTTGTGAGGATTATATGAGATAAAAAGGATGAAACTGTAGGTATACCAGTATTCCTGGGACTTCACTATTCTTGGAAAATGTTTGTTTAATTTTTCGGGGGGAGGCTATTGGTTTACAATATGCCAAAATGACATCTGAGCAATTTCTGCATCCAATCAGGTTTTTTTTTTGTAATCAGTTTTCATCTTTGTTTGATTAGAATTGTTTGATCTGTAGATCTTACTAGAACTCTATGCTTTTGGAAAGTAGAATGAAACTTTAACTCACTGAACAGATTCATGCGATGGGAGACCATGTAACTAAAACCAAGCAGAATGTCAGAGCTGGGTCACTCCAGGCATCTTTGAGTGGAGACTGCCCGTGTTCTTGTCAGAATTTTCCCTCTTACAAAGGTCAGATTTGATTGTTAATTTCTTAGCAGAGCAATTGAAGGGAGTAGGTATTTGTCACCAAATGACCTGATTCTGAGTCCCTAGACAATGATAATTTGCATCTGAAGTGTAGGACAAATTATGAAACACTAGAGAGAGTTTTTGTTACAATTTTAAATAAATATTCATAAATAAAGTCTCTAGTGATATATACCAAAATGTTAACATTATCTTTTCTGAGTGGGGTAAGAAATGATTTCCATTTTCTTATTTTGCCGATCTGTATTTTCACACTGGCTTTATTACCTTTGCAATAAGAAACTATACACAGTATACTCCTATGTTTATACATGTGTTCATGTAGTAAATCCTTTCAAGCATTTCATAGTTTAGTTTCCTCCTCTTGAAAAGCTACAATGAGCTTCTCACTATTGGTGTCAGACTTAAAAAACAACACACAACCTACATGGAATGATGTTTAAAAAAATCTCAAAACGTTTCAGAGAGTTAGAAAATTCAACTTCTGTGCTATTGAATGTTTTAAAATGCACATTACAACTCATTTACAAATATTAAAATGGGGGAACCATGATATTTGTTGCTGTATTTTAGGCAACAGTACAAGCGAAACGTCTTTCAAAAAAAGTAAACCACTGTGGCAATCTTACATGATGAAATCACTTTCCAGTGACTCCCCATTCAGGGAAGATAAAGAGAGAAAGCCGCTGCAAAAAGCATCAGAGATTAGATTAAAACAGCCGGTTTTTAAAGTGTGGTCCACAGACTCCTGGGTGTCACTGAGACACTTTCAGGGCGTCTGTGAGGTCAAAACCATTTTCATAATAATACTAAGATGTTGTTTGCCTTTTCCACCACGTGGGCATTTGCACTGATGATGCAAAAGCAGTATCGAGTTAAGCTGCTGGTGCCTTAGCACAAATCAAGGAATAACACCAGACTGCAGTGGTCAGTCCTTGTATCATTACTCCCAACCACTCTAAAAAAAAAAAAAAATACCTTGAAGCAGTAAAAGTTATTAATTTATTAAGTCTGAACCTTTGAACGCTTTTTTAAAAAATATTCTCTGCGATGACATGGGAAATATGCATAAAGCATTTCAATTGCACATTGAAGCATGATGTTTATAGAGGAAAAACAATTGTGCAACGTTTGAGCTGAACTGGCTTTTCATCTATTTATCATTATATGTATATTTTTTTATGGAACTCCAGTTTTACTTGAAAGAAAAATTGACAACCGAACTGTTACTCCAACCTGAGTATTTGGCAGACATGTTCTTAAAAATGAACAAAGTGAACCTGTCACATCAAGGAAAACAACTGTCAGTATTTTTCGCCAAAGACAAAATTCAAGGTAACAACAGAAAATCAGAATTTTGGAAAACTTTTATCTGCCATTCATGAGATTAACAGCTTCCCTATGCTTAACGACTTTTCTCATGAGATTGTGATTTTTTGATACTGTGTCGTGAAATTTGGAAGATCTGCATAACTCAGTGAACTGATATTTTCCAAATGACTAATGCATTGTGTAATAAAGTCATGCATGAGTAAAAGAGTCATTCAAGTAAAAGACAGACCATTGGATTTTTAATGTAACAGAATATGAAAATTTCCTTAATATGGTTTCAGATTCCACATTGTAACTAACCTTGCCTTGTTTTGGTGTAATATCAAAGAAAAATGTCTACAGTCATCTGAAGAAGCTATTAAGTATTCTTTTCTTTTCCAACTACATATCTATGTGAAGTTTGAATTTCTTCATGGAAGTCAACCAAAACAAAATATTGTAACAGAATAAATGCAGAAAAGATACGAGAATCCAGTTGTCTTCCTTTAAACCAGAAGTTTAAGAGATGTGGAAAAAATGTAAAATAGTGCTAATTTTCTTGTTAATTTTTTTGTTTTGGAAAATATACTTTTTTTTCAAAAATATATTATTCTAGTAATATATAATTACTTACTATAATTGCTAAATGAATGAATACATATTTTAAAGTTTTCTCAGTTTTAATTTCTAATATGGTAAATATCAATAGATAAAATCCATATAAACTAAAGCTATATGGAGTCTCAACAATTATTGAGACTGTAAAGGGGCCCTGAGACCAAGAAGTTTGAGGACTACTAGATTAAAACAATTATAGTTAAGTTAATCAATGTTGATGAGGAGAAGAAAATTAATATTTTGAATGCCTGTTGTGTTCTAAGCTCAACTAATAATAATTTAATTCTCATGATTACCCTGCTGTTGTTGTGGTGTGCCATTGAGTCGATTCTGACTCATAGCAACCTATAGGACATAGTAGCACTGCCCCATAAAGTTTCCTAGGCTGTAATCTTTATGGGAGAAGATCATCAGGCCTTTTCTACCTTGAAGTGGCTTGTGGGTTCGACCTGCTGACCTTTTGGTTAGTAGCTGAGTGCTTAACCATTGTGCTACCAGGGCTTCCCTCCATTGTGCTACCAGGGCTTCTCTGATTATCTTACAAGGTGAATATTATTATCTTCATATATAGGTGAAGAGACCAAGCTCAAAGAGAGTAAGCTGTTTTTCCAAGGTTATAACTTAAATGCAGGTCTGAAAAACCTGATGCTTTACTCTTACTTCTCATTGCTTCCCTACTAAAGAAAGTTTTATTCTATAATTATAAGATTTGAATTGATCGCAGAGTTGACTTTTTGTATTTGCTGCTTGGTTCCTGGTGCGTATGAGTCTGTGTGTGTGTGTGTGTGTGTGTTGGGGGGAGGGGGGTGGTATCTAGACAGAGAGCCTGGAAGAATTAGGGATGTGATGCAAAAGGGAAAAATACATTGCAGTAAAAAGAGACTTGTCATTTACAATCTTAACTAAGGGGAAAATTTGCCAAGAAGATTGAAAGAAATACCTTTAAAAAATAGGAAAATATCTACCATTTCTGGAGTTTAAATATATGATCCTCTTTTGGGTCCCCATTCACTACACCTTGTATGCTGCTTTAGTTTCCTCCTAACCATGCTCTATTGTTGTTGACAGTAAGTACTATTTATTGAGAGCTTATCATGATCAGTCCCAGTGCCACCGGCTTCCATTCATTATCTCATCCAATCCTTACAACCACTCTGTGTGATCAGTATTATTACTCCAAACTTATGAATGAAGAAACTAAAGCTTTGAGAGGTGAAATGATTCACTTAAGGTCACGTTACACATGAGTAGATGAATCAGGACCTAAATCCAAGGCGACTTGGAAGCCTATGCTCTTAGCCACCATGCTACATCTTGTGCCTACACCCCCAACAAATTTCATTTCCTTGAGGACTGTAGTTTCCTTCTGGATAACCCCATGCCTAGCACAATGCTTGTAATCTCTAATGCTAGTTAGAGATTAGTAACTCTTTCCTAAATGAATGAATAAATAAATGCATGAATGAAACACACAGCTAAGTAAAGAACCAAACTGTAATCATTTTCCAGAAGCCCGATTAAGAATAGGACCAGTTGCCTCATTGTTAAGTTAGTTCAAGATGCTGGGCTGCCAGTTTAGCTGAACCATCCAAGCTTGCTAATTTTAATTGTTTTCTGTAGTGATATTCCATATTCATTGCTCTCCATGGTTATGATTATACTTCAAGATGGTATGTCTTATCTGGCCTGTGACAGGAGGAATGATTTTAAACACACCCCCTAGGGCAGAGATAAAAACGTGTTGCTTCAAGTTGATTCCGACTCACAGTGACCCTATAGGACAGAGCAGAACTGTCCTATAGGGTTTCCAAGGACCACCTGGTGGATTCAAACTGCTGACCTTTTGGTTAGCAGCTGTAGCTCTTAAACTCTACACCATCAGGGTTTCCAGGGCAGAGATAAACACTACGCCATCAGGTTTTCCAGGGCAGAGATAGTACTAGGTAATCCTAGATGGGATTGCTCTAAGAGATTTTCTACTGAAGATTGTTGCATAAAAATATATCAAATAACTAAATACAAATTTTAGATAGATGCAACATTCTCTGGTTAAACAAAAAAGAAAGCCCAGAGCATTAGAAATGCTTTTATATTAAATAGGAGGTTGTTAGCACCACGCTAACACTTAGCAGTGAGTCAAACAACTGATAGGAATAATCACACCTTACTATTATTATCTAGCACTTTTGAGAGCACAAACCATTATAACTATTTCTAGAACTCTGTTCAGTGTGGCAGAAATTGCTAGGCACCACCTAGTATTCATTCTTTCCTTCTTCCCTAGTGACAGAATTCTGATTTTATTTGGAGTAGCAATGTAGTTTCCTTGCAGCAACTGTGGCTATATAACTGAGTTCTGGCCAATGAGATGCAATACAAGGTGTTGGATAAAATTTCTGGCAAAGCTCCTTAAATTGGGGAAATAAAATTAAACATGCATTTACAATTAAATAAAAATCTTGCCAAACTGAGATTAGAAGGAAACTTTCTTGTTTTGATAAAGGGAATCCAAAAATCTTTAACTAATATACTTAATGGTAAAACATTAAAATTTTCCCCCTAAGGTAATGAATAAGACAAAGTTATCTCACTACTTCTATTTAAAATTGTACTGGAGATCATAGCCAGTGTAATAAGGCAAGAAAGAGAAAGAAGAGGCATAGATATTTGAGAAGTTGTTATTAAAAGATAGAATAATCACATGCATAAAAAATCCAAATCTACAAAAGACAGATTAGAACTAATAAGAAAATTTAGCACAGTTGTAAGATAAAAAGTCAGTATGCAAAATCAATCGTATTTCTACATGTTATCAACAAACAATTGGAGAATGGAATTTTAAAAAACACTGTTTACAATAGCATCAAAAAATCAAATACCTAAGAATAGATCAAACAAAAAATGTATAGGATCTTGATCCTAAAAATGACAAAACATTAATGAGTATAATCAAACAAGATCTAAATGAACAGAGATATATACCATGTTCAATGACCAGAAGATTCAATATTTTTAAGACGTTCATTCTCCCTACATTGACTTATAGTTTCAACACAATCCAACTTAAAATCTCAGCATATTTTTTTAAAGAAATTGATGAGCTGATTCTAAAATTTATATGGAAATGCAAAGGATCTAGAATAGTTAAAACAACATGAACAATAGTCAATAATCAAAACAAGAAATTGAAGGACTTATACTCCCCAATTTTAACACTTTTTATAAAGCTATAATAAAGATAGTGAGGCATTGGCAGTGACACAGGTGTCAATGGGACAGAATAGAGTGTCCAGAAATAGACTCACTCATGTATGGTCAATACCAACAAAGGCATCAAGACAATTCAATGAGGGAAAGAAAAGTCTTAACAAATAGTGCTGTAACAATCAAATATATTTATGAACAAAAAGATTAATCTAAATCTTGTTCCTTCGATTTAATTACAAAAACTCATTTGATATCATGGTTTAACATTTGGCTGCTAACTGAAAGGTCAGTGGTTCAAACTCACTAGCCACTCTGCAGGAGAAGCAACCTGGTGATCTGCTCTCATTAAGATTTCCCCTCAGGAAACTCTATGAGGCAGTTCTGTGAAACTGACTTGATGGCACACAACAGCAACAACAAAGGTAAAAGCTTTAACCATAAATCTGCTAGTAGAAAACAGAAAAATCTTTGTGATGTTCGGGTAGGCAAAGATTTCTTAGATAGAACAAAAAATACAATAACCATGAAATTAAAAATTGATAAATTTGACTTCATCAAAATTAAAAAATTTTTGCTTGACCAAAGATATTTCTAATAAAATAAAAACACAAGCCATAGACTGGGAGAAAATATTTTCAAAACGTATATTTGAAGAAGAACTTGTATCCAGGATATATAAAGAACTTTCACAACACAATATTAAGAACACAAACAAATTTTTTGAAAAACGACTAAAAAACTTGAGAAGATATTTCACAAAATAAGATGTAAGAATGAAAAATAAGCACGTAGAAAGATGCTCAACATCACTGGTAATTAGGAAAGTGCAAATTAAAACTACAATGAAATACCACTATGCAGCTATTAGAATGGCTGAAATTAAAAAGACTGATGATAGCAAGTGTTAGCAAGGCTGTGGAGCAGCTGGAACCCTCATAAATTGATGATAGAAGTGCAAAATGGTATAGCTAACTTTGGAAAACAATATAGTAGTTTCTACAAAAATTAAACATATACTTATCATATAATTCAACAACTCCACTATTAGACATTTAAGAGAAATAAAGGCATGTCCACACAAAGACTTATACACAAAAGATCATAGCAGCATTTTTCATAATAGGCAAAAATGGAAGCAACCCAAACTTCCATCAATGTGAGAATGAATAAACAAAATATAATAAACTGGAACAATGGACCGTTTCTTAACAACAAGAGGAACTATTACTTAGCAACACACAACATCATAGATGAACCTCAAAAACAGTAGGTTGTGCAAAAGAAGACAGATATAAAAAAAGCACAGACTATATTATTCCCTTTTTATGAAGTCCAAGAATAGGCAAAACTAATCTAGAGTATAGAAATCGGAAAGTGGTTGCTTCTGAGGAAGTAGAACTGACTGTAAAGGGGCATGATGGATCTTTGTGAGGTGATGGAAAGGTTCTACGTCTTGTTTTGGGTGGTAGTTGCGTGGGTGTATTCAATTGTCAAAACCTGTTGAGAAGAACACTTTTGATGTGTGCATTTTAATGTATGTCAATTATACCTCAAAAGGGGAGGAGGTACAGACAGCTGGCATGTACCTCTTATTGATATCCCTCTCTTTTCATCTCCCTTCTTGCTTGGAATGAAGAAGTGATGATTAGCACCCCAGCAGCCTTACTGGACCATGAGACTAGAATCCAAGGCCCATCAATGGTGGAGCAGAAAGTAGAAAAATCCTGGAACCCTGATAGCCGTGGCGTTACTCTATCAGCCCTGAATTACCTTTCTCTGGACTTTTATGTGTGAAAGAGAGAGAGAGAGAAAAAATCTCTCTTGTTTAAGTCACTCTCTCTAATACTTGTAACCAAACATAGTTCCTAAACAGTTACAGTCAGTAATGAATTTCTTTCACTACCAAATTATTTTTGGCTAGATTAGATTCTAGTTAGGGACCACACTGAAATGTTTTAAAATGATATAATAAAAGCTATTTGTCTTTTATAGAGATAATGCTTTTAGTGCATTAAAATATCAAAAGTCAATATATGTTTGGGAAATCATTTCATATATATTAGATGCATAGCAGCTAAGGGCTTGGTTTGAGACCAACCCAGATCTTGGTACAGATCACTGGTTAGTCATGTGGCTTTGGGAAAATTAATCTTCCGTTGATTAGTCATGTGGCCTTGAGCAAATTACTAACCTCTCAGAGGCTCTGTTACTTCCTCTGAGTATAGGAATAATGAAACCTGCTTTAACCTGCTGTTATTATGAAGATTGAATAAGGTCATGTAGGTAAAACCTTCAGCATAGAGTCTGGCATAAGGCAAAGAGTAGTTCTTTTAAATATGCAACTGACTGTACAGGTAAGCCATCAGAAAGCAATTTGCCCTTAATCAACACCTGGGTAATACTTAGTTTTACATTTGACAAGTACAGCGACCACCCATCTGTCACTGGAGGCTTGTGTGTTACTAGAATGCTGACCAGGTTTCAGCAGAGCTTCCAGACTAAGAAGGACTAGGAAGAATGGCCTGGCTATCTACTTTCAAAAAATCAGCCAGTGAAAACCCTATGGATCACAATAGTCCAATCCCATTGTGCATGGGATTGCCATGAGTCAGGAACCAACAACAACATAGCACATCATAACAGAGTTATTGCCTAATTTTCTAATGAAGGCTGCAATGGCCCTCTCCACGCAATAAGAAAAACCCACATTTCCTAAAATACGTTAAAGGAAGCTGCAAAAATTATTATTTTGGCAAAGGTCAACTGTAGCGGAGAAAGACATTCTAAGGGACTATAAGTCACTGTTATATAGCCTCAGAATATGGTGGTCATTGTGAATAGGGTCTCTGAGCACCAGGGATGGTCACAGTCCATTTGCACACTCCGCAGCAGTGGACCATGCAGTGAAGGACTCTGTCCCTTGTCTGCAGAACACAAAGCCAAGTTTGCCACGTCTTGACCTACACAGGGAGGCAGATGCTGCAAACGCTGCAAGCATCCAAGGCTAGAACCCTGTAGTTAAGATGACATCACCTTGTCTTCAAGCAACTCAGGCAAATGAGCAAGCTGCTGAGTTCCAACCAGAAGGGAGAGAAACACCAGGGAATTTGCAAGCTCCCGGCAAGCACAGTTCAGCTCAGAGCTATTGCTACAGAAAATCACTGCATAAAGATGCCAAAGAATTATTTACTTACCTGCAAGGGTTGGCGATTTCCTCTGGTGTTGTTTTCATAAAAGGGGAGACAGGTTTTTCCACAAAAGAGCCGAAGCCGAGTCTAAAGTTGCTAGTTAATTTAGACATCTCCTTCGAAAGCAGGGAGCCCAGCTCTTTGATTGTGTTAAGGTCGTCATCCATGGAGGCTGAGAGGTCCATGAGGTAATACAAGTCTACTGGGTAATCCTCTGTCTGGCGGACATGCACCTGCAGGGTCTGTTCTCCACCTGCAAAGCCCCCACAGGAAACGTGAATAAATGAAAACACAGCAACATTTATTTGTAACTAGCCTATCACTGGGCCACCTGGCTATTTCATTTCAATAAGAACTTACTGAAGATATTTATGATTTCATGAACTGTGGTAGGTTGTAAATGAACAAAGTAAGCGTAGGGCTACTGAAGGAAGTGTATTTTGGGATATTTTATACCTCCTAGGGAGAACTAGCATCCATTTAGATGGAAGATAAGCTGATTGTGTGTGTGTGTGTGTGTGTGGTTTTAGAAAAGAAGAACAAAATAGAGGGGACTTTAAAGCTGTATTAAACCCTTGAAGAAATGTGAAGTTTGGGTAATTGAAATGGTTACTACTAGAGAAGGGTTTTTTTAGTAACACATTGGAAGTGTAAGTGATCGATGTGAATAAAGACAAGTGTTAACCTAGCAACTATTTCCTTAAGAATGGGAAATTTGAGTCTCAATAATCAATGATATATAATACAGTGCAAAATGTACTAGCAGAATAGTCATATTACCATATGTGAAAGTATTTTTATTTACATGAGCCAACCAAGAATAGAGGTTCCCTCTTGTCAAAAAATTATAACATACCTGGTCTTAACTTAAGAATCAAGCTTTGAGGCGTGATCTGAACAATGTTGGAACTATTTTTCTGTCTGCCGACACTGAGAGGCTTATTCTTAAGTATTTCTACTTGGGAAACAGGGTTTTCGATGAAGGTTAATTGACATCCTTTAGCTAAAAGATTCGCTGGGGTATCGCACCTTTCACCAGCTCCTGATGGGTGGGTAAAATTCTAAAAGAGAAAAGAACAATAAAGAGAGAGAGAGAGAAATCTGCATTTCTTTGTAAGATAATGGCAACTGACTTTTTTTTTTTTTGGTGAGGCATCTAGCTATACTCAGTGTAACATATTCCCACATGCCCAACATTGATTGTAGGTCTAAAGTTAAGTTACAGCAGAATAACCAGAGAATTCTGCCAGTAGACTTGGAGTAAAATTGAAGTCTTCTTTTAATTATATCCAACTGAGCTCACATTAACAGTTTTTTTTTTTAAACCCCCTTAAAAAAAAAAAATTTTTTTTTTTTTTTTTCTCTAAAACTCCTCCTGTACCATGACCAGACCTTTGAAATAGTTGAATTTGTAGACACCACCTGTGAATTGATCTGTCTAGGACAACCTCTAGGTTGATGGACTTCTAGGAAAGTGTGCCAATAGAAATCCATTACAAAGACAGCCTTTTCTGTGGGTTCCTTTTCTGTGGGGTTATAACATCTATCAGCGCTCTGTACCAGTCTTCATTTGCTGATGCATTACCCTTATATTACAGCATGAGTTCACTAAGGTTGACCTCTTGGGGACTTTAAACTCAGAGACTGAAAGTGTTTTCACTTCAATGTGTTTTAGAACTTCCTTCAAGATTTGGAGAAATAAAAGACAAGGTGATTTAGAAGACCACGTTTTGCGTAATAACCAGGGTGTTTTCAGCTTCGGTCAGATCCTCCTGGGTAGCAGGGGGCACTGAGATGCAGCACTTCTGGGTAGAGAGAAGCCCAGACCAAACAATGCCTGTAAACCCTGCAAAGCCCAGAACAGAGAGGGGAGGGAGCTCAGGGAGAAATACCTGTCTTACCTGATAGCCACAGCTGCTCTAGAGCTAACAAGGCTCTAGGCAAAGTTGAACTTGAGGCCAATTGACTCTCACACTTGTAGAGAAGGCTACAAAATCCTTGTGTTGCTTTTTCTTGGCCATTAGAATTCTAAGCCACGCCTGCTATTTTCACCAACTAGGAAAGTTACATTTCTTCTGAAATTAATTATTTTTAAAAAATTTATTTATTTTGTTGCTGTTGTTTAGGACATACACAGCTACACATACACCAACAGTTTCTATGTGTACAGTTCAGCGACATTGATTACACTCTTTGAATTGTGCAACCATTCTTACCTTCCTTTCCTGAGTCATTCTTCCCCCATGGACATAAAATCACTTTGTCCTCAAGTTCCCACCTAATCTTTCCAGTTGTTGTGGTTAATTTGATCCCATATAGGTAGTTCTTAAAAGAGCATACTGCTCAAGGTAGACATTTTTTACTAGTTAAGCTAAACCGTTGTTTGGTTTTAAGAAGTGAAATTAAGTTTTGAGAATACAATTTGCTATCTTTAAGTTATGCCTGTGCATATTTGAGGGTCCAGTAAGGAATACCGAAGAATTGATGCCTTTGAATTATGGCGTTGGCAGAGAATATTGACAATACCATGGGCTGCCAGAAGAACAAACAAATCTGTCTTGGAAGAAGTATAGCCAGAATGCTCCTTGAAGCAAGGATGGCAAGATTTTGTCTCATATGCTTTGGACATGTTATCGGGAAGGGTTAGTCCCTGGAGAAGGAGATTATGCTTGGTAAAGTAGAGGGTCAGCGAAAGAAAGACCCCTAATGGGGTGGATTGACACAGTGGCTGCAGCATGGGCTCAAACATAGCAATGATTGTGAGGATGGCACATGGCCGGGCAGTGTCTCGTTCTTTTGTACATAGGGTGGCTATGAGTTGAAGGCCCCTAACAACAACAGGACAGGCATAGCAAACTCTGCAACTTCCCATGATGTACTCAAGCCAAACAGTGGTAATGATAACCACCTTCTGTCTTACTGAGCTGGACAAGACCTCAGGATCCTTCTCAACGTAGTATCACTACTACTACCTATAAAAAAAAATAGTCACAGCTTTTTCCAAAAGATCAGAGGTGGTGTTAACTATAGAATTCATTTTATATCTGCTCTAAGCAGAAGCCTAATTTAGTTTTTGCTTACTTTAACTGCTTGAACTGATATACTGATAACTACTTCTACTATTTAGAGTGGCCTCTTAGAATAACCTGGCCCCAAAATTTGATGATAATTCGGCTACCAAGTATCATTCACAAGTAGAGCAGTCAGTAGGAATTTAAATGAAAATTCTAGAAGCGGGTATTTTGCCAGATTGATTTGTTAATTGACATCTCTGGCATAAAATTAACACTGTCTTCTTCAGGGAGTTAAGGTCCAAGAAACATGTGAATTTTACTCTCTTTGTATGTGTATCCTCAACCTGCTTTCAATACATGAGCTTGAAAAAGCATGATTCCTTAGTCCTTTTGTTTGTGTCCCATCGGGCAAGGCAACAGTGTGAGAGTGAGCTCCATATGTGTCTGTGAGGCCTTCCTCTGTGGATATACTTTAAACTTGGAATTGAGTTTTCAACAATTACAGCCAGGTCCTGATTTGGGCATCCAGGTCTGTTCCCCTTTGAGCTATGCTCCTCAGGTCTTGCTGAACTTGGTATTTGTATGGTTCAATATGTGTTTAGATTCTCTTTTTGAGATTTAGTCAGCAGAGAATTGTTTTAAATCCAGAAAGCTAAGGCAACTCTCTATAACCATGAATCATTTCTCCATTGCTCCACAGTGTCACAGGACAGGGAGTGACTTAGGATGACTTGTTACATATTCCCCAGTCACCCTCATACTGTTTCCACCTCACTATCGCTTTGACTAGGTAAGGAATGTATGTTTGGGGCTTTGTCATTGCCGTGGCAATGAGTCACTGAGCTCATGAAAATGCAATTGTTAAAAGAATTTGATAATGTCTAAGCAGTATGTTTACTCAAACTTAGGATACTTGTCCTTAACTTGCCTTTGAACCTAGCAGTGGTTCAGAACGAACCCTGGTTCCCAGATGGAAAACAGCTATAATATTGAACTCAAATGTATGTTTGACTTTAGAAAATGTCATCTCTGTGATTTCTGATTATCCAGAGAGCCTCAGCATTTTACATGAAACCAGTTATAAATGGCTTTAAAATGATAGTTAAGAGTCAAGTAAAAGAAAAGATCCTGAGTTAAGGATTGTTCAGACTATTGGACATCTTCTCCCTTTACAAATTGCTTTTTAAAGTAATCACACGAATGACTCCTTGATCTACGAATGCCTCCATTTTCCTTTTCTAATTAGTTTTACTCATACAACCAACCCCACAGAAAGCAGGAACTATCAGAGCTATCGCTGATGGAATTCACATAAATATAACTGCAAACATTTTTAAAAAACTGGTTGAGCTCATTTGTTTTACCTCCTGAGAACACCAGGCACAATGAGGTCCAATGAGTAAGCAGCCTGCACAGGTCTCTGCCCCTCCCAGGGCACAGCCACCTATGTTTAAACCCAGCAAGACACAAGGGATTAGGTGCACCTTCAGTTATTCTATTTACGAGACATATGGCTCTTAAAGTATTTAAACAAAACAGTATTAAAGTTTATTTTAGCCTTCAAAGATCAGTGATGAAATTAGCAAATTCCTATAAATGCTTATAGCTTACATCATTACATTGAAAATAAGCCAAAATTATATTTATCTTCTTTCTCAAAATGTGAAAATAGCTAAAATGTTCACAAATGTAGAATCATCATTTTTATTATCCTTATTCAGTATTTGCCCCTTTAATTTTTAAAAATTGTTTGCATATATTAAAAATGCTTCTTTCTTCTAGTTTGTTCTATAAGCCTCATCTAAAGTACAATTAAAAAATACTTCTCTCTTAAATGTAGCCTATTTCTATGCTTTCTCAAGGTTATTACTTTCAAGCGGATGTCCTTGTCAGACAATAAAATAGTTAGAAAAGTTTCCAAAATGGTTGTCACAATGTTATTAAGAAGTCCTATCATAGAGTAACGCTGTTTAATTCTCTGCATTAAAACCTCTGTGTAACCTTTGTATTTATTTACCTTAAGCCTAGAGCATTCATTGTGGAAACACCCCTGTGTCTGCGTTCACTCAATAGCAAAAGAGCAATTGAACAGATCAAATAAAAAATGACTTCTGATTTAGTTCCTGAGCCAAATGACAGGTTTGTCAAGGATACCACGAACTTAATACATCGGAGAACTTAAGCCTTACCTTGCACGTAAGCATTCCTTCCTAGAAATAGAAGGAACAGGCAAAACAGTTCAATCCCCATTCGTTTTCACTTCTCGCTGTGCAGACAGATTAAAAAATGAATTACCTTCCACATCACAAGACCAAAGCTGAACATCGTTAAAGTCTGTCTTTCTTGAAGCGTAAAATTTGAAATACTACTTACACTGCTTTGAAAAGAAACTTGAGATGTAAACAAAAAAGCTTTCATTAAGACTGAAATGAAAACAGAGGCTACCTGGACAGGTAAAGAAGAAAAGCTGTGTTTAAAAGCAACTTCAACATGATTTACTTCCTTGTTCTCCTTATAAGGAAGGCAGGTAGGTGTACAATCACCAAGAGGTGGGGAAATTCAGTCAGGAGAAATTTTGTGTAAATTCTATGAGTCTCTCTGCATCCTAGAGAAAGTTAATATCTTTTGTGAAATATTGATCAATGAAATGTCCAAAGAGAAATTGAGACGTGATCTAGAGTTGTTTCTAAAATAATTGTAATTCAATGTAAACAGTAAAGATGTTTCAATAAAACACAGTGACGCACAAGGAAGGCTTAAAAAAGTGAATGAAATGAAAATACCTGAGATTTTTATATTCCATTGTTAACTTCTTTGCAGAAAATTGAAATGAACTCTGAAAAATAAAAACCATTATTTTACACTCAAATTGGAAAGCAGACAAAGGAAGCAAAACACTGTGTTCCCTTGTTTTTCAAACTGGATGAAAGATATTTTTCTGGAGCTTTTAACCACTACGCCACTAGGGTTTCTAACAAGGTCTTAGGGGAACTCAAAAATCTCAATTTAGCCCTGTATTTAAATTGATTTCCAGTACTCTGTTATGTACAGACTTCCATCGCAGTCCCTAAAATCATAATTGTACTTATTTATTTACTCCCTCTTACCAATTTCAGCCCCTCTGCTGTTCATTCCCTCTCATAGCTCCAAGCCTTTACATGTGCCTGCCATTTGTGTTGGCTAGAGGTCCCTTCTATCTTCTAATTCCTTTCACTTGGCTAATTCAACTCATCCTCCAGGCCTAAACATAGACATTAGTGTCTGGAGAAATACCTTTTTGATTTCTCAAGCCTTCTCTTCCTGTGGACTTTCCCCAGGACAGCCTTTTTTTACTCTGTCTTGTAATTGCTTAAATACCGGACCTGTCTCTCCCACTAGGCTGAGTTCCTTTAAGGCATTCACTAATTGAATAAGTATTTATTGAATGTTTACTGTATATCAGGCAGGGACTATGTTTTAGTTATGTTTATATTCTCAGTAACAAGCAATGCCTGGCATTTAGTAAGTAGTCAATTAATATTTATTGAGTAAACAAATGAATTTTGTGTCCTCTTTTCTGGTATTTTACCTGTTACAAAGCAGGTACTCAGTGAATACTGAATAAATAGATGAGTAAATGAATAAATGGTTCGGGGAGGTGTATAAAGCAGTCAGGAGAGGGAAAATGTGTCCCTTGCTTGGGTTGTGATGAAAGCTGAGAAAGGGCTTAACATGCAGGGTGGGAAAACGGGGCAGAATTTAAGAGAAAATATAAAGTAGAAGAAAGCTGCAAGAAAATATCCATTTGCTCTGTTTTCATCTCCGCAATGCTCTGGGTAATTTTCACCTAAAAAACATATTCTTGCTTCTTGAAGATGTAGGGCTTGCCACAGCTGCTGACCCTGCTCCTGAAAAGTACCCCGCCCAAGCCCCTGTGGATGGAGGCAGCTCTCTCTAGTTGTTACTAGATCAACCAGTCCCTGAGCTGGCCAGTACCCCAGGAAATGCCTCGGGAGGAAAACTGTGTCCCCTTAGCCAAGGCAACAAGATTAACGGCTTCTTTTTCCATATGTGTAGAATTTGAACTGGGAAATACACACTGAAAATCAGGAATATGGTAATGGGAACTGAAGGCAGAAGGATGTACACAGGTAGGGCATTAGATTGGCTCAGGAGGGAGTTAAAGGAGAAATCAGCAGCTTTGAGGAAACAGACCGGCAGAGGAAAGCTATACTGAGTAGAGGACAAGGTAGTGGGTTGAGTGTATCCATTGCAAAAGCAGTAGAGAAGGGCCCCTCGGCCCCATTAACTGAAGAACACTAGAGTCAGATCCACAGACTCACTCTGCCATGGGGAAGGAGCCTGGCCCAGGCCTAGTGCTACCATGGATCCCAAATGTCCTTTCCCCAGGATCCTATCTCCTTTAGAGCAAAGTGCATTCTTACCACAAATTCCCTTTACTTGTAGGGGGCTGAGGGTATCTCTATATTCCTTAAAATCAGAAGGCCCCAAGTCACAACATCTGTATTTTTAGACAGGCTGGTTGGAGCCATACGGTAGAATCCAACTATCTCACTTGTTCAGAGTCTCAGATCAGGAGCTGTGACTACCTCATGGAATCTGACCCTCTCCAAAGAACCAGGTACAGTAGATGAAATACCACAGAGGAAAGGGAAGCATCACCTTCTGCACTCTGCCCCCAACTGCCCTTTACTTCTGAGATTTAGAAATGGGCTGTCTTCAGCCACGTCCTGACTTCAGGAAGCCACGCAAACCTATCTGACTCATTGCGTTTAGCTTGGGTCTCTTCCTGGACCCAGCCACTCAGCCACATCAAAGAATGACAGTCTAGGACCCAGCTGGGCTAGCCCCAGGGCAATTCAGAACACTCCTGGGAGAGTGAACATTAAGAAAACCTGGCTGGGACCCAATCTGAATCCCAGGGACCTTAGTAATGACTGCCAGCTCTCAGAATGGCCTTATGGTGGTACCTGCTTTATTTCAAGTAGCAACTGACAAGTCTTCTATCTCCAGTTGTCTCTCTATGAAAATACTTCATAGTGAGTAGCTAAGAGTGCTTAAACCGATGGTTTGTCCTTGTGACTGGCTGGGGTGTAACTCTGTACGTGATGCTACGCAAGGGATTGTTCGCAGAATTCTACGGCTGACTTGTGATGTGTATCACACGGGAAGCAGGGAATTTGGAAGTAGATACCATTGTTTCACATATCAAGAGCTTCCAAAAAATTCTTTAAAGAAGGGTGTGCAAGAGTTTCCTAGTGCATGACACCCACAATACGCTAAGTGCTAGAGACATTTTCTGTGATCTAGGCCTTACATTTTTCTGGAGTTTATTTTTTAAATGCTTGTGATGTTCATGATAGTGGGAAGTAAGAATGGTGGGGAGAGTCTGAATTTTTGTTGTAGACCTAGTTTCAAATTCCCCCTGCCAGGTTCTCCTGTACATCCTTGGGATAGCATTTATCTCTCAGAACTTTAATTTGCTGACTGGGAGATACTGTCTACCTTTCAGGATTACAGTGAAGATTTAATTATACCATCCAGGAGAAACAACAGATTTTGTGGGGCCTGAAGATTATATGATTTGGCAGGTCCTCTTTAAGAAAATGAATGCAAACATTGCAAACAGTATGAAAGTGAATATTAATTTAAAATGAGAAAAAAAAAATGACAACAAATTACTGAAGTCTTTGGGGATGCCATTTTATGTTTTCTTGACATCTCCTTAGGCAATTTATCAGAAATGCTTACCTAGACATGCTTCCTAATTTTAATCTGGCTTCCCATTCCCACATGGAACCAACTGTAGCTCCTAGTCACTTCCAGCACTTCCAGGAGCCTGTGAAAATGAAGGACCTGGGCTGAGGCTTCATCAGTGTCATTGTACTTGCTCCTCTGATTTCTCTCAGTATTCATGCTTATCTGTAGTTTGTTTTATTGAGCACTTACCATGTGCCAAACCCATCAAAAAACCAAACCCATTGTGGTTGAGTCGATTCCAACTCATAGCAAACCTATAAGACAGAGTAGAACTGCCCCGTAGGGTTTCCAAGGAGGGGCTGGTGGATTTGAACTGCTGACCTTTTGGTTAGCAGCCCAGCTCTTAACCACTGCACCACCAGAGCTCCCATCATGTGCCAGGCACTGTTAAACATTTTTGTAGTGTTGCCTTATTTTATGAGTTGGAATTGACTTGACAGCAATGGGTTTTTTTTTTTTTAATTCTCACAATATACCTATGAATTAGGTCTTATTTTACCTCCATTTATAAGATGAGGAAACTGAGGTTTAGAGACATTAAGTAACTCCCAGGAAGCACAGGCCCTGGAGACAGGTTGGAATTCAGAATCACTGTGTTCAGAGTTCAGAATTATTGTGCAAACAGCCTTCTGGTAGATAATAGATGTCCATAAACTTGGGTCACTATTGTGCATGAATCATAAAGAAGATGTCATCAAGAAATGAAATTCTATAAGGAACTTTTTAAATATGTTTTTCTCTCTCTATATATCCCTAGTTTTGACTCTAGATCTGTATCTAGCCACCTTTTTTTGTTGGTTTGTTTGTTGCTCACGTGGTAGATAACTCACTACCAAAAAATAAGACGGAAGTATGGCCCTGAATCTTACAATCATTATTTGTTCCTTCCCTGACTTAAGTCCAGTACAAAGCACTTAAAGATTAAATAAAATATGTCGCCCCACCCTTCAGGGGAAGCCAGAACCGCTGGTTGGCAGCCAGACCTGCCATTCAGTCCAGGATGGGGCAGTCGTGGGCATTTCCTGCGGCTGGGAGACTGCTCAGGATTAGCTCCAGTGCTCTTTCAGCAACCACCTCCACCGTCCACTGCACTTTGGAGCTCAGTAAGCCCCTACTCTCATTACCAGTTAGATGAAGCTGGTTCTCACTTGGCAAGTCTGCTGCAGATCTTGTGCGTTAGACCTGCTTGAGAAAACTACTAACCTGGAGTTTCAAAAATTATTTTTAATTCTAATAAAATTGAATTCTTTCTGCCTTTTAGTTTGTGGAATAAATCCAAAGGCAAGATTTTCTAGAAAATAACAGTAAATATGAGTTTTTATAACACTCTGACTTGGTTCTGAGAACTGTGCTCCCTCTTCATGCCCCTATTTTTCTGCCTATTTTTTTTATGAAGCTGTAGCAAGAAGTCCATGCGAACAAACTGAAAAACTGATTGCCGAAAGACTCACTCATTAACAGGCTTCAAAACTGCTAAGCTTTCTTTTTCTTTTAAAAAGATAATTCAAGTGATATAACCCAAATTAGCATTATTTTGGTTCAGAGCAAGTATTTTGTCTTATGAGCATTATCCTCTTTCTTCTGGGGCTGCAATGGGTAGTGGCATTACAGATGAACTTGGATTCATTTGTTCATCCATTCATTCATTTATCCATTCTCCCACAATGTGGCAGACACTGTTCTGGGAATGCAACGTTGTTTAAAACTGACAAAATTCCTGAATTAGAGTTTACATTCTAGTGAGAGAGACAGACACTAAGACACAAGCAAAAAAAGATGTTAGGTGGTGATAAATGTTAAGGAAAATAGAGGACAGTAAAAAGGTCAGAGAGTGGCCATGGTGGAGTGGTCAGGGAAGCCTTTCTGATAAGGTAGCATTTAGACAGAGCCCTACAGAAGTGAGGAGGAGAGTCGTGTGGCTCTCTGAGGGAAGAGCAGTCCAGCCCAAGGTAAAGACAAGTACAAGGCCCACAACTGGAGAGTATGGGGAGGAGCAAGGTGGCTGATGAGGCTGGAGTAGAGTGAATGTGTGAGCGTGAGGAGGTAGTAGAAGCCCATGTTAGAGAGGCAAGGGGTCTGCAGTGTCGCTCATTAAGAAGGGCCTGTGGGTAATGGTAAGGACTTTGGATTTATATTCTAGTAAGATGGGAAGATTTATAGTGTTTTGAGTGGACATGATGTAGCATATGTTTTGAAAGGATCATCTGAGCAGACTGTAGAGGTGGAAAGAATGGAAGCAGGGAAACCTATTGGGGGCTATTTCAGTGGTTGAGGTGAGAGATGTTGATGGCTTGCAGTTGGATGGAAGCAACAGAGGTAGTGAGAAGTGGTTGGATCCTGGATAGACTTCTAAGACAGTCAGAATTTACAGATGGATGGCTTGTAGGGGTTGAGAGAAATTGAGGCCTCCAGAATGTCTCCAAATGTAATGGAGGCCCCTAGTCAATGACCCTTTTCATTCCCAGAAGTTCCTACAGACATGAACAGACATTGTACAGTATCTACACATCATAAGAGTCATAGTGAGCTATGATCTACTCTAATGAGCTATGGGGTCATAACTGTGCAAAAGGCCTTCTTGAGGAGTACAGAAAAGGGCAGAACTATGCAGGCAAATGGTCTATTATGAGATTGTCTACATGCCTGTGTCAACATTTCTTTAGTACAGTGAAAGCCTGATTAGCTGGCATCTTGTGTTCTGGAATTCCCCATGACTTGGCATTTGGAGAGCACACACACGAAAATAAACACCCTGGAAAATTCTCATGGTTCTACAGTCTTTTGTACCTGCACTGGTGGTCTAACTGAGGTCAGTTTCAATAGTAGAAGAGTCTCTACTAATAGGTTTTCATTGGACCACTGTAAAAAGGCAGGTAAGATGGGCATATCATACGTGGAAAAAAAAAAAATCTTTGCAAAGTGCAAGGATTTCAGATTTCTTCTAACCTTAAAATTTATGCAACTGCAACAGCAGGGAAAGTTGTTATTCTTTAAAAATCTTGGAGAAAGGGTGGCCAAGGATTATATCTGAGGAGTATCTTCGAGAAGGTCTGTGGAGGATTTATTACCTTTACCTGCCATTTTATGGACTTTTCTGATTGTTGCTGATACTCATTCACTGATTCTCATCAGCAAATTTACCCAAAAGCAAATAGAGAAAAGGGTTGAATGTAATGCAAACACCCTGGTCGTTAAGGAGGCTAAACAATAAGTTATTCACAAAGTGCTCAAAAAATGCCATTTACCTGGGGCTGTCTCAAGAATTGGAAGAGGAGGAAGAAGCTAGGCCTTTAAAAGCAGATTCAGTTGGCATCAATTAAAGACGGTAGGCTGGATTTTTACAGCACAACACAAGTAATGAATCTATCTATTGTTTGGTATAATTACTTTCAGAAAAAGTGGCTCCAATGAGCTGTCAGATGTGAGAGACTTGTTTGAGGGAGTGTGAAAACTGTCTGCTCTTCTGTATCTCCGTTGTCTCATGTTACTGTACATGAAGCTGTGGTTGCTGATAATCCTAATGGCCCCCTTCCCCATGCTAGATAGCGGATGAGCGTATAACAGAGTGTTCTATCAAAGCGTAGCACAACGAAAGGCTCCACAGTAGTTTCAACAGGTATTAAAGAACTGAATTTTGTTTATATCAAGGAGTTCAAAACTTTAAAGTTCCAACCAAAAAACTTACAATGAAAGTTTTTTGATAGAAGATGTAAATATTTTGGAAGATTATTTTGAGCAAACTTTCTTTGCACATTGATGAAATTAAGATATCTTGGTTGTTAATAGAGTATTGCCAATAGCATGGATAATGCAGTTGGCAGATCTATTCCCAGTTCAGACTTTGGGTAGATTATTGGGCATTTGTTGCATGGTGCAAAATTAATCTTGCAATAGTTTATGGCCTAAACCTTAAGGAGTTAAGGATTAGAAAAAGATTTAAATGTTAATGCAACCAACAGAAGGATTTATTTTTATTAATTTCTCTGGAGAAGAGGACTGTTTCCCAAACTGTGTTCTGAAGAGAGCTGTTAGTAATCCTTGTCCTGATAATGAAGTGTTCCTATAGTTTATTTAAAATAGACTATCAAATCCTCATTATCAGAAATTCATGATGCACATTAACTTATTAAACATTTTAAGAGCCCCCACAGTGAAGAAAATTGCTTACCTTTGTTTAACAGTTAAACAAAAAAGTATTTGTGTAGGAAAGTCTCTTTCTTCATGGACTTATTAGCATCGCTGGGTATGTTTTCACTTGATATAGTTTCAGAAGTGGTAAAGGAGCACATAGATACACTGAAAGTTTTATGAAATTTTATCTATTCTACTGTCAAGGAGACCCAGAGCCAAATTTTAAAATTGCCTTTAGATAATATAGCCAGATTTCTTACGGAAACCCAGGAGTGAATTCATTTGTTTACTGCCGCCTTTTGAATGCATAATCCAATTCAAAGTCCTTTCAAGATGGATTTTGCTGGAGAAAATATTCTTTCTAAAGAAGTCCCAGAGGAGGTCCGTTTTGATGGTAGCTCAGGATCAAGCACTGGGGACAGCGATGATTCATTATAAATCTCTAAACTCAGGTTTTGGCCTTGGCTGCTTAAAAAGTACAGATATTCCAGTTTTAATACTGAATGACCTATGCTGGTTTTCTTTGTGAAATGAATTCTGGGTATGGCTATAGGTATTCTCTCAAGGAGGTTGCTGGCCTGTGATGCATCTGAAACGGGCAGAAAAGCCCCATTGCTACCTATGTCTGCCCTCTGCCTATCCCTTTTTAGTTGATTTTTTGTAGTGTACCATTTTGATTCCTTTCTTCTTTCCTTTTCTAAGAATTTTTTAGATTTTTTCTGTGGTTCCCTTGGGAATTAAAATTAACACCTTAATTTAACATTTAATAAAAAGTTGAATAATATCAACTGACTTTCAGTAGTATCTACTCTGCTCCTATACAGCTCCATCCCTCCTCCGTTGTACTATTACCTGTCATACAGTACATATTTATACATTGCATGCCCATTAATGTACATTTATCATTATTATTTTAGTCATTCACCTTTTAAATCACGTAAGAAACAAGCAACAAAAAAAAGAGTTGCAAACCAAAAATGAAATAATACTAGCTTTTATTTATTTATTTATTTTATGAAATTACTTTACTAGCGCTTTTTTTTGCTTTCTTCTTGCACCATCAGGTTATTGTCTAGCGCCTTTTCATTTTAGCCTGAAGGACTCCCTTTAACATTTTCTGTAGGGCAAGTCTATTGATAATCAACTCTTTCAGCTTTTGTTTATCTGGAAAAGTCTTAATTTTTCCTTCATTCTTGAAGGATAGTTTTGCTGGATACAGAATTTGTGGTTAGCAGTCTTGTTTTGTTTTGGTTTTGTTCAGGATTTAAAAGATGTCATTCTTTGGGGAGAAAGTATGCATTTAATTCCAAAGTTGCTTTCTTTTCTATTTTCTCTGGACCTTAGGATGCATAAGATCAGGTATAGTAGGAACAATCTGCTTAAACCTGTATCTCTTCTTTTGACATCACTCTCATGAAAAACCTTCACTTCTTATAATGATCACTTTTATCAAAAGTTATTGTTTCACTGAGGTAGAAATTTAAGTGAATATACAAGAAGTGGGTAATTTTTCCACCTTGTAAGATGTCCAGATAGTGAAGAAAGAACCACTACAATTCATTCTGCTTGCTTTTCCAGAAAAAATGTAAAATATGATGTGGGTTCCTTAACAAAAAAAAAAAATTGAACATACTAGCAAATTAAAAAAAAAAGCACAGAGACATGTTTTAAAGGTTATTTTTAAGCCTTTTTTTTTTCTCCCTCATTTTCTTAGGTAAGCAAGCTATATCTTGTTCCTTTGACCTGCATGTAATGTCAAGATGGTAGTCAGAAAGCACAATTTGGAAAGATCAAACTAGGAAATACCGAAGAAAGAAAGATGTTTAACTGCCTCATTTGTATTTACCTAGTTTTGAAATGAGACAAAACTACAGTTACAATAACATTTTTGGGTAACCTTCCTCTAAAATTAACTTTTAAAATTATTTAACCCGTTTTATGGAACATTGCAAACAAATTCCTTGGTTCTCATAATAGTCATAAAACAATAATAGCTAACATTTATATGGCCTTTACTATGTGCCAGGAACTATTCCAAATTTTTACAAACACTGTCAGGTAAGGTTCTGATATTTTCCCCATTTTGTAAATAAACTTTTTATTTTAGAACTGTTTTAGATTTACAAAAAAAATTGATGAGATACTACAGAAAGTTCCCATAAACCCCAGACTCAGTCTTCTGTATTGTCAATGTTTTACATTAACATGGTACATTTGTTACTATTAGTAAACCAATACTGATATATTATTATCAGCTAAAGTCCATACTTCATTCAGATTAACTTAGTTTTTACCTAATGTCCTTTTTCTATTGCAGAATCCCATCCAGAATATCGTATTACATTTAGTCATAATGACTCCTTAGGCTCCTCTTGTGTCTTCCCCATTTTACAGAAGAAATAAGTGTGGTATAGAGAGAGGTTAGATAATTTGTCCAAGATTTTATAGTCAGTAAGTGGAAAAGTTGGCCTCAAATCCCGGTTGTCTGATTCCAGGTGTGTGATTAACTTTGGCACTAAATCATTGTTACCTTATAATATTATTTCAACTTGATTTACTTAAGTTGTCAGGTCAGGCATCAGAGTGTCAGAGTGGCGAGAATACCGGGCCTGCGTGTCTGCACCAGTAGTGAAAGACCTGGCCATAGCCACATGAGCAGTTTAGGGGGCCACCATTCAATCCATTATAGGGGCTAGTAATGCACACGGGGTCGTTACAAGAGTTAAAGGAGATGAAATTGCAAAGGTACCTGAGGCGCGGTAGGCATATTTCAAAAAGCATAGCCATTATTATTATTATTAATTTTTTGTGCAATATAAGGCCTCCCAATACAAAAGTGTTAACTTGTGTAAATATCCCAAATGACATTTGTTGGTGTCCAGTTTCTATGACTATCATTAGCCTTAATAATTGCTTTAAATTATGGTCTTTTTGATTTCTAACACTTAGTCCTGCCAGCAACTTTACCAGGTTGTGTGATTTCAGCCTCTGTTCTTCCTTTCCTTGGTGGTGATGGTGGTAGGTTACCGCCAGTCAACACTTCCAACTAATAACACTTGGCAGGAACACAAAAGGTCTTTAAGTTTATAAATGATCTCCTCATCAAAAGAACTATAAACCAGGGTCCTAATAAATGAATTTCTGTCCATTGCCCACACTGATAAGCATGCTGCAGAAAAAAAACAACTGCTCAGCCTCAGTTGTTTCTCTGCTTTTGGTTACCTTCTGTGGGTACTGGATGAAGCACACCCATTTTCTGCTCTGGATCTTTATCTCAGGAACAGAATGACAGCTTAGCTCTGTGTATCCTGTGCTTTGCATCGCCATTGCACCACCTGCCTGTGCTGTCTCTTGTGGTCACTTCTCGGCAGCCACAGGACTCTGAGCTGGCTTCCATGAATTCCTTCTGCATTTGTCATACAGCCATAGAGCTTCCAGACATTAGGACAGTTAGGGCCCTTAGATAGATGAGTCTAAAATCATTGCCTGTCCATTAATTTCTTTATATAGTCCACGCACCGACATGCACTGAACATCTACTCCATGTAAGGCATGATGATAGGTGCTAGTGACAGCAGAGAGCAAGCTCAAAGGACAGGATTCCCTGAGCCAAGAGAGTGTCACTTCTATGCTGCTTGAGTAAAGGTCTGTACGGTTGACAATTAATACTGATAGCTTATGTGCTGCCTAGAGACAATCCTTCCATATATGGGTTCTTAACCTGACGTCCATTCACTAACAGAACTTGTGGGGTCCATGACATGATGGCTGCAACAAGGAGCTCAAGCTTAACAATGATTGTAAGCATGGTGAAGGACTGAGCCGTGTTTCATTCTGTTGTGAGCTATGAGTCGATGGCACCTAACAACAACAACATGACCTTGGATCATTTTACAGCTTAATTTTCACTCATCTCAGACTGAAATGTAGCATTTCCTTCCATTATCAATGAAGGCAACAAACCACTATAATATTGACAGTATCTATAACTCTCACCAAGAGAAATTACACATATTTCCATATCCCTTTGCCGTTGTTGCAGATATCTAAAAATAGCGTTAATACTTAGCACTGCTTCAAAATATAGTAGTTATCAGACCTACCACCAGGCCTTGCTATTTAACGTGTTAATAAAGAGGTACATGTGTTACTATCACATAAACTTGTTTTTTTAATATTTTGTTAACTGTTTTTCAATCCAACTCACTTTCTTTCTACTTGTATTTTTTTCATTTTATGAATTTTAAAACATTTTTCTGAAAAAGGATCTGTAGGCTTCATTAGACTGCCAAAGAAATCCATGCCCCCACAAAATATTTCAGAACTAGTAAGGAAAAGGCACTAGAAATGCAAGCTGAAGACCTTTTTTCTAGATGACCCCAAACCACTGAAATCTTTTTTATTCTTTTATCCTTGATCCTTGAAATGAGATCAAGACATCAGACATACAGAGGTAGGCGGCAAAATTGTTCCAGGATCATCAACTAAATGTACAAATTGGCCTTGTGGAAACTAAAATGATCATAACCTGGTGTTTCCACAACAGGGTACAGTATTTGGGAGTTATATGGTCAACTTTTTTTTTTTTTTAATTTTTATTGTGCTTTAAGTGAAAGGTTACAAATCAAGTCAGTCTCTCACACAAAAACTTATATACACCTTGCTACATACTCCCAATTGCTCTCCCCCTAATGAGACAGCCCACTACCTCCCTCCACTCTCTCTTTTCATGTCCATTTCACCAGCTTCTAACCCCCTCTACCCGCTCATCTCCCCTCCAGGGAGGAGATGCCAACATAGTCTCAAGGGTCCACACAATCGAAGAAGCTCACTCCTCACCAGCATCCTTCTCCAACCCACTGTCCAGTCCAATCCACGTCTGAAGAGTTGACTTTGGGAATGGTTCCTGTCCTGGGCCAACAGAAGGTCTGGGGGCCATGACCACAAGGGTCCTTCTAGTCTCAGTCAGACCATTAAGTCTGGTCTTTTTACGAGAATATGGGGTCTGCATCCCACTGCACTCCTGCTCCCTCAGGGGTTCTCTGTTGTGTTCCCTGTCAGGGCAGTCATCGGTTGTAGCTGGGCACCACCTAGCTCTTCTGGTTTCAGGCTGATGTAGTCTCTGGTTTATGTGGCTCTTTCTGTCTCTTGGGCTCGTAATTACCTCGTGTCCTTGATGTTCTGCATTCTTCTTTGATCCAGGTGGGTTGAGACCAATTGATGCATCTTAGATGGCTGCTTACTAGCGTTTAAGACCCCAGATGCCTCTCTCCAAGGTGGGATGTAGAATGTTTTCTTAATAGATTTATTATGCCAATTGACTTAGACGTCCCCTGAAACCATGGTCCCCAAACCCTCGCCCCTGCTACGCTGGCCTTCGAAGCATTCAGTTTATTCAGGAAACTTCTTTGCTTTTGGTTTAGTCCAGTTGTGCTGATCTTGCCTTTATTGTGTGTTGTCTTTCCCATCACCTAAAGTAGTTCTTATCTACTATCTAATTAGTGAATACTCCTCTCCCACCCTCCCTCCCTCCCCGCCCTAACCATCAAAGAGTGTGTTCCTCTCAGTTTAAACTATTTCTCAAGATCTTATAATAGTGGTCTCATACAATGTTTGTCCTTTTGCAACTGACTAATTTCACTCAGCATAATGCCTTCAAGACTTCTCCATGTTATGCAATGTTTCACAGATTCATCACTGTTCTTTATTGATGCGTAGTATTCCATTGTGTGAATATGCCATAATTTATCCATTTTTCCATTGATGGGCACCTTGGTTGCTTCCATCTTTTTGCTATTGTAAACAGTGCTGCCATGAACATGGGTGTGCATATATCTGTTTGTATAAAGGCTCTTATTTCTCTAGGATATATTCCAAGGAGTAGGATTGCCAGATCGTATGGTAGTTCTATTTCTAGCTTTTTAAGGAAGTGCCAAATCGATTTCCGAAGTGGTTGTGCCATTTGACATTCCCACCAGCAGTGTATAAGTGTTCCAGTCTCTCCACAGCCTCTCCAACATTTATTGTTCTGTGTTTTTTGGATTAATGCCAGCCTTGTTGGAGTGAGATGAAATCTCATTGTAGTTTTGATTTGCATTTCTGTAATGGTTAATGATCGTGAGCATTTCCTCAATTATCTGTTAGCTACCTGAATGTCTTCTTTAGAGAAGTGTCTGTTCATATCTTTTGCCCATTTTTTAATTGGGTTATTTGTCCTTTTGCAGTATCATGTACATTTTAGAGATCACATGCTAATCGGAAATGTCATAGCTAAAAACTTTTTCCCAGCCTGTAGGTAATCTTTTTACTCTTTTGGTGAAGTCTTTGGATGAGCATAGGTGTTTGATTTTTAGGAGCTCCCAGTTATCTAGTTTTTCTTCTGCATTGTTAGTAATGTTTTATATACTGTTTATGCCATGTATTAGGGCTCCTAACATTGTCCCTATTTTTTCTTCCATGATCTTTATCATTTTAGATTTTATATTTAGGTCTTTGATCCATTTGAGCTTGTTTTTGTGCATGCAGCAAGGTATGGGTCTTGTTTCATTTTTTTGCAGATGGATATCCAGTTATGCCAGCACCATTTGTTAAAAAGACTGCCTTTTCCCCAATTAACTATTTTGGGGCCTTTGTCAAATATCAACTGCTCATATGTGGATGGATTTATGTCTGGATTCTCAATTCTGTTCCATTGGTCTATGTATCTGTCCTTGTACCAGTATATATGGTCAATTTTTGACTACCTTTGATGTAGGTTAGGCCAATATCCACAGAACTTTCTGGATTCCACATTAAGAGAGACTTCGAGTTTCAAGAGAGTACGGAGATGGATTCCAACATTGATTCAAGGGTTGAAAACCAAAACCTCTTAAAGAAGGTGTCTTAGTCATCTAGTGCTGCTATAATAGAAATACCACAAGTAGATGGCTTTAACAAAGAGAAATTTATTTTCTCACAGTCTAGTAGGTTACAAGTCCAAATTCATGCTTCGGATCCAGGGGAAGGCTTTCTCTCTCTATTGGCTCTGGAGGAAGGTCCTTGTCTTCAATCTTCCCCTGGTCGAGGAGCTTCTCAGGCGCAGGGGTCCCACGTCCAAAGGACGCACTCTGTTCCTGGTGCTGCTTTCTTGGTGGTATGAGGTCCTCAACTCTCTGCTTGCTTTCCTTTTCTTTAATCTTGAGAGATAAAAAGGTGGTGTAGGCCATACCCCGGGAAACTCCCTTTACCTTGGATCAGGGAGGTGACCTGAGTAAGGCTGGTGTTACAATCCCACCCTAATCCTCTCAACATAAAATTACAGTCACAAAATGGAGGGCAACCACACAATATAGGGAATCATGGTCTAACCAAGTTGACACATATTTTGGGGGGAACACAATTCAATCCATGACAGAAGGGTTTAAAGAAACATGATTTATGCATAGATCGTGAATTCAACTTTTGTTCGCTCCTTGCTTTTTTGACTTCATTGTAGGTGTAACACCACTAAACTAACTGTGGTGATTCACATTTGAATTCCCATATGCTGACTGATGAATTAACATTTTAAACTTAAGCTGTTGTATATGGCTCTGTCTGGCTGGCCACACTTCCATTTGGGGAGTAGTGTCATCTTTCTCAAAGTTTGGGCAAGAAATTAAACTTTTGTTTAAATTGGCTCATTTTATTTTTTCAGATAATTAGTTGCAGGGATTTGACTTTAAATCTGTAGATGGTGGCAGTCTAGTGTGCAGTGGGGGTGAATGTTAGGCTGGTAGTACCAATTTAGATGGTCTGAAGATGGGAGATGGGTATTAAAGATCTGAGCAATAGGTAAAGGTGGTACAAACAAGTGCAGGGCCATGGGATGAAATTCACACGGTTAGTTTAGAGGCATACTACTATTCGATATCACTTTTCTTGTTTAACTCACACCTGAAATCTCACATGCTCAAAAAGGAACTCAGAAATTAGTCTGCTTCAACTATCAACCCATCACAGTGCTTCCACCTAATGGACAAGTCAATTTATCTGCTATAATAATAATGCTAATGGTAATAGTTATTTAGCATCTACTATGTGACTGGTGGAGTCCCTGGGTGGTGCAAATCGCTAAAGCATTCAGCTGCTAACCAAAGGGTTGGAGGTTCAAGTCCACTCAGAGGTGCCTGGGAAGAAAGGCTTGGTGATCTACTTCTAAAAAGTCAGCCACTGAAAACCCTATAGGCATACTATTATAATAGACACATAGATCAGTGGAATAGAATCAAGAGTCCAGAAATAAACCCACACATCTATGGTCAACTGATTTTTGACAAGGGTGCTAAGTCCATTTGATGGGGAAAGAAAAATCTCTTCAAGAAATGGCGTTGGAAAAATTGTATTTCCACATGCAGAAAAATGAAACGGGCTCCATACCTTACCACATGCACAAAAACAAATTTGAACTGGATTAAGGACCTAAATGTGCAAACTAAAACCATAAAATTCTTAGAAAAAATGCAGGGGCAATGCTGTTGGGCCCAGCTTGTAACAATGGATTATCCAATATAATAACAAAAGCACAAACAGCAAAAGACAAATAAGTAGAATCTCGTAAAAATTTAAAACTTTCGTCCATCAAAAGATTTTACCAAAAATGTGAAGACAAGTTACTTACTGGGAGACGGTCTTCAGAAATCATATATCTGATAAGAATCTTATAACCACAATATATATAACAATCCAACAACTTAACAACAAAAGACAAATAACCCAAGCATAAAATGAGCAAAGGTCTAGAATAGACATTTCACCAAAGAGAACATTCGAATGGCCCCCAAACAAATGAAAAGATGCTCAATGCCTTTAGCCATCAGAGAAATGCAAATCGCAACCACGATGAGATACCATTTCATTCTCACTAGGATGGCTAAAGAGCCCTGATGGCACACTGGTTAAGCACTCTGCTGCTAACTGAAAGGTTGGCAGTTTGAACTCATTAGATGTGGCAGTCTGCTCTTGTAAGAACTTACAGCCTTGGAAACCCTATGGGGTCAGTTCTACTCTGTCCTATAGGGTCGCTATGAGTCAGATGTGACTCAACAGCAACGGGCTTAGGATGGCTAAGGTTAAAAAAAAAAAAATGGAAAATAACAAATGTTGGTGAGGATGTAGGGAAATTGGAACCCTTTCCATTGCTGGTGGAAATGCAAAGTGATACAGCCATTGCAAAAAAACAGTCTGGCAGTTTCTCAAAAACTAAAAATAGAACTACCATATTGACCCATCAATTCCACTCCTCAGTGTATACACAAAAGAGTTGAAAACAGAGACTCAAACAGGTACTTGTACGCCAGTGTTCATTGCAGTACTATTCACAATAACCAAAAGATGGAAACAACCTAAATGCCCATCAACAAATTAATAGATAAACAAAATATGATACAGACATACAATGGAATATTACTCAGCTAGTAAGAGAAATGAAGTCTTGATACATGCTGCAATATGGATGGAGCTTGAAGACACCATGCTGAGTGAAATAGGTCAAGCACAAAAGGACAAATACTGTATCACCTCACTTATATAAAAAGACAAGAAAGGAAAATATATATAGATCAAAGTTTATTAGAGCTTACCAGGGGCAGGAGGGAAGGGAGAAGGAGGGGTTATTGCTTATAGAGTACTGAGTTTTGGTTTACAGTGATAGAAAAATTAAATTGATTAAGGGTAGGATTGCACAGCTGATTATTATATGTTGTATACCTGTAAAAAGCTAAACTGGTGAATGTTGTGTGATGGACACATTTACAACAAGGACAGAAAAAAAAAAAAAAAAAGGAGCTGCCAAGGCTGCTTATATACGACCAAACACCTTATGGGATTTGGTTCCTTGATTTCAGGTTTAGGGTCATGGTTTCATGGGCCATCACAGTGAATTGGCCTAATAATGTGTATAGTGTTTCCTAGGTTACTGTGTAGTTCTTGGGGCCTTAAAAACTTGCAAGTGGCTACCCAAGGCACAATTGGTCTCCATTTGCCTGTAGTAACAGAGGAAGAACGAAAGTCAGGAATAGGAGGAGGCAATAGAACGTGTGCCTAATTGCCTCCAGAAACAACCGCCTCCTTTGCCATGAGACCAGAAGAACTGGATGGTGCCTGCTACCATTACTGAATATTTTGATAAAAGATTCTATAGAAGAGTCCTGATCAAGTGGAGGAAAATGTAGAACAGAATTTAAAATTCTTATAACCTTCAGACTTTCTGGAGCCATATGGGCTGGATGAACCCCTGAAACTATTGCCTTCATAATCTTTAAACCAAAAATATTCCCTGAAGTCTTCTTAAAACCAAAGAGTAGTTTAGCTTAACTAGTAAAAAATGTGTGCCTTGAGCATTACGCGCTTTTAAGAACTATTTGTATAGTCTCATCTCTATATGCTCTTTTAAGAACTATCTATACAGAATCAAATGTCTACATATAGGACAACAACTCAAAACATTGGATAGGAGAAGGACCCTGGAGGTCCTGGTCCCCAGACCTTCTGTTAGCCCAAGACTGGAACCATTCTCAAACCCAACTCTTCAGACAGGGATTGGATTGGACTATAAAATAGAAAATGATAGTTATGAGGAGTGAGCTTCTTGGCTCAAGCAGACACATGAGACTATGTGGGCAGCTCCTGACTGGAGGGGAGATGAGAAGGCAGAGGGGGACAGAAGCCGGCTGAATGGATAGGGGAATACAGGGTAGAGAGAAGGAGGGTGCTGTCACATTGTAGGGAGAGCAACTAGGAGTACATAGCAAGGTGTACATAAATTTTTGCAAGAGAGACTGACTCAGTTTGTAAACTTTCACTTAAAGCACAATTAAAAAAAAAAAGATTAGATAGGAACCCTAGGGAGCAGCGAATTTATGTTAATGGGTGAGGAACAACTCAGAAAAGGAGGGTAAAAATGGCTGCACAGCTCCAAGAATATAACCAGTATCACTGGTAGAGTCATTGAGTGGTGCAAATGGTAACTGAAAGGTTAGAAGTTCTGAACTGTACATGTAGAAACTGTTGAATTGGTTTATGTTTTGCTGTGTATATTCTCAAAACAACAATAAAATAAACACATTTTTAAAAAGAAAACTGGAGCATAGTTCTACTCCGATTCACGTGGGCTCACCAAGAATGGAATTGACTTGACAGCAACTTGTTTGTGTTTTTGGTTTTTGGTTTGAGCCTGGTGGATGGTGTAAATGGTTAAGTGCTCAGCTACTAATTGAAAGTTTGGAGGTTCAAGTCCACCCAGAGGTGCCTGGGAAGAAAAGCCTGGCAATCTATTTCCAAAAAATCAGCCATTGCACAATTCTACTCTAACACACATGGGGTTGCCATGAGTCGGAATCGACTCAAATGCAACTGGTTTATGTGCCCGGCACTGTGCTAAGCTTTTCACAAACTTTTTTTTTTAATCCCAACTGTGAGTGGGTCATTCGTCAAATTGATGTCTCTGAGCTCCAGACCCAGCCCTCCATACCCTACTGTGTGACGCTGAATCTGGGACTGCACAAACCACATTCTGCCTTGCCTGCTGCTTCAGATTAGGCTCTACCGACAGGGGCAATAGAAAGAGGAGGCAAGACTGGGAGAGGGAGGAAGGACTTGCTCCTTCTTGTCCGTTTCCTGTTGGGTTCCTGTTCTAGTAAGTGTATCCCCAACAACACCTCCTTACCCTGACAGTGGCCGTTCATTTCAGTAGCAATAGGCAGTTTGCTGTTTATTCAACACTCGCTGAACCAGCCTCATCACACTCACTCAGAGAACCCAGGACTAACAAAGAAGCGCCCCTTCTCAGAGATCTGAGTCTCAGTCCTGTGAGGATCTTCCTCTAAGTAGTTACTAAGTTTTAGTGATTCCAGCTTCTTCCCTTTGTTCCCCTAGCTGAACGGGGAGTAGCTGCTTTCTGCAGTTATTACCTCAGTGATACCTCTAGAGATATTTTATCTTTTAGTTGCTTATTTACCAACTTTGTACCCAACCAAGAATACTTTATATTAAATGTTTTCTGTTAAACTAAGTGGTTTCTGTCTCTTGATGGGACACTGACTGATATAGTGAGGTAAATATTATTCTTTCCTTTTCATAAATAAGGAAACCCTGGTGGCATAGTGGTTAAGAGCTACAGTTGCTAAACAAAAGGTTGTCAGTTTGAATCCACCAGGTGCTCCTTGGAAACCCTATGGGGCAGTTCTACTCTGTCCTATAGGGTCACTATGAGTCAGAATTGACTCGATGGCAATGGTTTTCTTTTTTTCTTCCCCATAAATAAGGAAATTTGTGCTTAGTATTAGGAGAGCTTAAGTAACTTAACCACTATTGTCCAGCTAATAATTGGCAAAGCCAGGTTTCAAACCTTCTCTGAAGTCTGGAGCTTGGATCATAACTGCTCCCGTTTCTGCTTCATCCTGGACTTCTTTATTTTTGTTCACTGTTATGGTTTAAGTTTTGTCCCTTAAAAATATATGTTGAAGTCCTAACCCCCAGTACTTGTGAATATAATCTTATTTGGGAACAGGGTCTTTGAAGATGTTATCAGTTAATATGAGGTCATATCAGAGTAGGATGGATCTTAATCCAATATGAGTGGTATCTTATAAAAGAGAAGATGAGACACAGAGGAAGGACAATGTGACCCTGCAGTTGCAAGCTAAAGAATTCCTGGAGCTACTGGAAGCTAGGAGAAAGACATGAAACAGACCCTCCCTCAAAGGCTCAGAAGGAATCAAGAAGGCCCACACCCTGATCTTAGACACCCAGCCTCTAGAACTCTGAGACAATAAATTTCTGTTCTTATAAGCCACCCGGTTTGTGGTATTTTGTTATGGAAGCCCTAGAAAACCAGTATATTCACTTCCATGGTCTTCTTTCCTTTGTGTTTTAGTGTAAGCCATCACTTGGCAGACTCCTCTGGAGCAGGAACTATGTTTTCCCTCTACCATTTGGAGCAGGATGGAAGGGCCAAGGCTAGGTGGTGTAGACAACATCAGCGCAGCCCTGACTGGGATCAGAAAGATGACCCAACTGGCGGCTGCAGAGGCTCAAGGCCTCTTTGCTATAAATTCAGGACTTGGGGTCCCCGGGAGCCAATTGCAGCCCTCAGCTGAGAGTTCTCTCCACTCGGCTTCTCCTGGCAATTAGGAGAGAAGAAATGGGGACACCAGGGTGTGGGCAGCCCAGCGGGCTATAGTGGGAACAAACATGGTGAAAGCAGGCACAGGTGGTGTAATCTGCTGGGAGCTCCCGTTGTTTGGCCTTTTTGCTTGAGACGGAAGCAGAGACTTTAAATCTTGGTCCTCTCTGGACAAAGCCATCAGAGTGTAATGTGGTTTTTCTTAGTGCCATAGCTGAGATGCTCTTCTTCAAACATAGCAAACAAAGCAATGCAAACCATCTGTCCTCTCCGTCATCAGTTTCTATACCTGGGAGCATTTTGCAGGTCTGATGGGGTGGCCTGTGCCATGGGTGAGGCTGGGCCTAGTGGAACGTGGGAGGAGGATAGGTCTCAGCCTGTCTGCTCCCTCCCAGGTTTCCAGGACAGCATGTCCCAAACCCTCCTTGCTTGCTCCAAAGCAGAGCCTGGGAACATGCCAATCCGTCAGCACTGGGCCTAACCAGGCCTGCTCTCTGCCTCTTTACCCTTCCTTCTGCTCCACTGGGCTCAAGGTAATAGATGATTTGGCCAAATCCTGGAACGTGGTTGGGGGTAGTCTGGGAAACAGGAAGGACTCTCATGCCATTCACAATGGCCCCTAGGCCAATCATGGCACTCTCAGCTCTATACTCATGAGCCCTGGGTTCTACCCCACAACGTGCTCTAGAACTACAAAATGAGCCATTACTTTATTTCCATATTTCTTAATCCATTCTGCTTTTTTTTTTTTTAATTTTTATTGTGCTTCCACTCTGTTTTTTGATTGGACTTGAACAACTAGAACAATATTCTCAAAATCAAGTTCTAACTTTCTGCATCAGAAGCCCTGGATGTTAACAATTCAGATTCTTTGGCCCCCACTACAAAACTATTAAGCAGATGATCTGGTGGTATGGCCTGGTAATCTGCATTTTTAGCAAAATCCTGGAGGGAATTTGTATGTTAAAGTTTGTGAATCTCTACAATAAATGGGAAAGAATTCAGCTGTACTAGATTAAGGAAAACTACAAAAGGAGTATATACTTCCTCCACTTACCCCTTTGCCTAGCCTAAAGAAGCCTACAGTCTCATTGGGTAGACATCCTATACATACCGAACAGCCAGATTGTGCCAGGGAGTTTATGAGTAAGAGCCAAAAGCAAGATGTTCAATAGTGGTTTAAAAAGGTTAAATAATTTGGTCTTTGTGATTTGATTTCAGTAATGTCATCTTTAAATTACATTGGGGATATGAAAGTATACTCACATAAGTCTAATTTTCAGTGGTCCAGTTTTTTTGGTCAGGCACTATAGATATTAATAAGTACGTCTGAAGTAATTGCAGAAGAAAACTACCACCTTAAGAGAACTGGCTGTTAAAATGCTGCTACTAATCAAACAGGAAAGGTTAGGGGATGTGGCAGAAATATTTACAAATGTGTTTGAGTTAATGTACTTAGAGAAGGGTCAAGGGAACTAGTTCAGGGTATTGCCTTTGTCATGGGTTGAATTGTACCCCTCCCCCCCAAAAAAAGATATATTGAAGCTCTAACCCCTGGTGCCTGTGAATGTGACCTTATTTGGAAACAGGGTCTTTGAAGATATTCATTGAACAGAACATCGTATCAGAGTAGGGTGGATCCTAATTTAACGTGACTGGTGTCATTATTAGAGAAGAAGAGGCACAGAGGGGAAGACAGCCATGTGAAGACAGAGGCAGCGACGGGAGTTATGCATCTATAAGCCAAGGAACACCAAGGATTGCAGGAACCACCGGAAGCTAGGGAGACACAAGGAGGATCCTTCCCTAGAGCCTCCAGAGAGATCACGGCCCTGCTAATACTTTGTTTTCTGACTTCTAGCCTCCAGAACGGTAACACAATGTATTTCTGTGGTTTTAGGCTGCCCACTTTGTGGTCCTTGGATATGACAACCCCAGGGAGCTAATTGTTGTTGTTAGGTGCCATCGAATCAATTTTCCACTCATAGCGACCCCAGGTGACAGAATAGAACCACCACATACGGTTTTCTAGTCTGTGATCTTTATGGGAGGAGATCACTAGGCCCTTCTGCTGCAGAGCCACTGGGTGAGTTCAAACCTCCAACCATTTGATTAAAAGCCAAGCACTTAACTGCAGCAACACCACGGCTCCCTAGGAAACTAATAAACCCTTTAAAAGAGCCAGATTGTGATCAGGGAGCTCAGGGGCCTGGAGATCTGGCTTTGTCTCATGCCATCTTGTTGCCTCACAGGCTTACTGCCTCGTTTGCCTGCCTAGCATCTCCCAATTTTACTTTCTCCCTGGCTCCAGAATTTCTGGCTCTGACTCGCATGTCTCTGCTGTAATATGACATGTTCACAAACTGGCAAATTGATTACCACCATCATTTCTGGTACAGGTCTGGTACCTTCTATTGCCATCACCCACTACCACCACCACCACTGGCATCAACAACCACCATCACCGATCACCAAGCAGCACCCCCATGAGCATCACCACGGTCTCTACCACCTCTATCACAACTGCCTCAGTATCTTCAGATTCTATTTATGTAACACTCAGCTGCTAACTGAAAGGTTGGAAGTTTGAGTTCACCCAAAGGTACCTTGGAAGTAAGGCTTGACAGCCTACTTCTGAAAAATGAGCCATCGGAAATGCTATGGAGCACAGTTCTACTCTGAGACATACAGGGTCACCATGAGCCAGAATTCACTTGATGGCAACTGGTCTATATGGTAAGTACTTTTCATCTTTACCATATTTAAATCATTGTGAAAAAATATTGTCTCTATTTTTCAGATAAGACAACTAAAGTTCAGAGCCTTGAAGCACTGTCCCTGGGTTCATACCGTTGTTAATATTAAGTTTCTCTGATTTCCAAGCCCACATGTCATAGGTAATAAAAGAGAAGTTGTGAGGATCAGTTGTCTGCATATGACTAAGAATTTTGGGGAGGGCCAGATTGTTCATGTGCTTCGGATGTTGATGCACATCACTGATTGAACAAGCCAAAGTTTACCGATTGCTTACAATGCGCCAGGACAAGTGATGGAGGTGCTAAATTAATTCAGGTTACCCTTGCCCACCAAGACACATGGATAAAAGCAATTCACATTGTCAACATTGTAGATATGTCTAATGTGACAATTTTCTGACAGATGGAGGTAAAGTACTTTGAGAAAGAGGCACCTTTTTCTAATTTGCATAAAGGAATCATACGGGCACAGTTATGGATTAAATTATGTCCTCTAAATACATGAGTTGTAAATCCTACCCCCCATAGTGGTTATAATCTCATTTGGGAATGGGTTTTCTCTGGTACATGGATGAGGCAGAATTAGTGTAGAGTGTGTCTTAAATCAATCTCTTTTGAGATATAAAAAAGCACATGAAGCAAGCAGAGAAGCAAGCACAGATGCAGGAAGATCGATGTCATGGCACGCGAAGATCACCAAGGAGACACGTAACAGAAGCTGAAGAGAGATGAGGACCTTTCCCCAGAGCCAACAGAGAGAAAGCCTTCCCCCAGTGCCAGTGCCCTGGATTTGGACTTCTAGCCTCCTAAACTGTGAGAAAATAAATGTATGTTTTTGAAACCACCCATTTGCGGTATTTCTGTTATATAGCAGCACTAGGTAACTAAGACAGGCACTATTGATCTGCTCAGAGCACCCCTCTTTCTCACACACATACTCCTTTATTGATTTCTGTTTTCATCTATAGATAGCTATACGCATTAGTTGCACAAGACTCCTTTATTTTTATTTTTTTTCTTTTTGGAGAGGAAAATTAGGGAAGAAGCTGACAGAAGGCGGAACAAAGGGCAAGCTTATGGTGGAGATACTACTATTATCCCCCTGGCAAAAGTGGGGAAGCTTTGCTTAGAGAATTGAAGTAACCTCCTTAAATAAAAAAAATTTATTTTTATTTTTTTATTTAAGGTCTTGGAGCCCTGGCGGCACAGTGGTTAAAAGCTCAGCTGCTAACCAAAAGGTCAGCAGCTCCCTGGAAACCCTATGGGGCAGTTCTACTCTGTCCTACAGAGTCTCTACGAGTCAGAATTGAGTCCATGGCAACGGGTTTGGTTTGTATTTAAGGCCCCATGGTTAGCCAGTATGGAAGAGCTGGAATCTGAACCCAGGCAGAAGGAGCCATTTTATCACTGAGTGCTACTTCGTCTTCCTTGCCAAAAGAACTCATGCTGCAAGAACCTTCTCCTTCTAGCCTAGCGCTAAGTGTGACACCACCCACTACTGCCTGCAGAGTCCTTCCTGACCTCCCAGGGATTCACTTCACACTGCAATCATCTTGTTTCTCCTTAGAATGCCTACCTGTAGGTGTTCTCTAGGGGGTACAAATGCCTCTGGATGAAGGAACTTACCTGAATTTACAGGGGACCCTTCTGGGATTTCAAGATCTAGTCCCATTAAAGCCTGCACTTTTATTTAACTAAAAACAAATCCAATTGCTGAAGCTTGTGAATTTGCATGCCTGGTAATGCAAATCTATAAATCCCACTTCTTGCTGCTTCTGGCTGACTGTAAATACCCTGAAAATTCAGCTTCGTTGGAAATGTTTTGACCATTCTGCTTCTGGCTCCATGGGTAGTAATAAATAAAAATGAAAAGTAGTTGAGGAAAAATTGGATTAAATTTATTTAAAGCTTAACCCGGCTCAGCTCTGGGAGGGTGGCTAAGGGCTTCTGGTTTGTTCCTCTCATGTCTGTCTTGGTTCTTTAATTCCCAAATCCAAGCCCTCAGGGTCTGCCCAGCCATCTCACCTCCTGATGACTCATCTTCAGCTCTGAAGTTAGTGGGGAGAGATGAGTCACCATCATTTTCAGAAGCAACCTTTAACAGAAAGAACCTAAGTTTTGCTATCTAACTAGGGCAGTTATCTATTTCCAACTAAAAGCAAAGCTACCCATGAAATATTCATGACAGAAGGGAGCAGAACATTTAGGATTGGTGGTGTTCTAGGTAATCTGGATTAGGGGTGCCATATGTCACATGAATTTGAAGTCAGGGTTTTGAGGCAGTATGGATTCTCTGAAAGGGCCAGCTACCATTCTAAGGACTGATGCATTTATTAAAGGACTGTTACAAGTCCTTGCTAGTAACAGTGGCTGCGACCATAGAGTAATGATTACAGTAAACCAAGCAGCCTAAAGATGCTGCGATCCCCAGACTTTGTGATTTTGCCTGACAATCCCTGAAGGGTCCATTACATGAAGTCAAGCTAGGAGACAGGAAGACTTCCCTCAGCTTGTGGTGAATACTACGGGGATTACACATGGGCCAGTGGGATCAGCTATTGGGCAGCACAGGAAGGTCCAGGTAGGGAGATGGGAGTGCCTTATTCTGCTGCAGCAAGTATCTACACCCCCTGTGAACACGGTCATCCTTTTTAGTCACAACCAAACCTCCCGCCCCACCTCCTAGCCCAACACACATGCATGCACGTGCGCGCACACACACACACTCACACAGGACTTTCTTTTAGGCTCTATTCAGAGGCTCCTGGGCTACTCCACAATGCGTAATAGCCCATTGCTTTTAAATCTCCTTCCTGCCCATTGGGGAACATTTATTTGAGTTCTTTAGCAGTGCCATTCGCAGCCCTTACCTTTGTAGTTGTAGATTGTAATGATTTCTGTCACTCTATTGACATAGCACACACACACACACACAAACACAGGATGAAACAAACTGTGGGAATCTTCCAGAGTGGGGCAGCTGGACCATAACAAAAGTTAGAATTGTTTAGTTATCTTATTGACTCTTGAATTCAATTCTGCCTAAATAGAATTGTTTGATATTTTTAGGAAGATGTGAAAGGAAGAGCCCAAGTGACTCAATGGTTAAGCGCTGGGCTGCTAACAGAAAATTTGGTGGTTCGAACCCACCCAGCGGCTCCAAGGGAGATCTGTCAATCTGCTCCCATAAAGATTACACCTGAGAAAACCCTAATGGGGCAGTTCTACTCTGTCATATGGGGTTGCTACGAGTGTGAATCAACATCACCCAACAACAACGTGAAAGGACCTGATTCCTGCTGTGTTTTCAGGAGTTTGCCCCTTCACACTGCACTACAAGTTTTTACATTTGGTTATGAATTCCCAAAACTCAGCAGGAACACTCGTTTTTTCTTGGAACATTGATTCTTTCATGCAAAAAAATACTGAGCACCTACTATGGGCAAGACTGCAGCTAGGCTTTTAAGGATGTAGATACAGTCTTAGTCTCCAATAAACAAAGCATAAACTTCTTCGTGAGAGATAAGGAAAGTAAGTCACACATCTTTATATTTAACCTTCTAAATAGACAACTTCACAGACCAAATTTGAATGGAAACCTTTCACAACAGATTTTTTTTTTTTTTTTTTTTTGACAACCTAGGGTTCCTTTCTGCAGGAGTTAGGTGTCTTTGCAAGGAAGGAAAATCTTTTCCATATTTTGTAAAGTTATGCAGAATGCCACCCTAGGGCAGAAGTGGTTACATTTAGCTCCTGCTAATTACACCTTTTTAAACCCAGCAACAGCTTGGCAGGCAGCTGGCTTAGAGGGAGCATCCAGCAGCCCATAAGGCCAGGCGCCGAACAGGGCCCTTGTTCTGCCCACCGTAGCCTTTGGCTCCCCCTTGGCACTGACACTTAATTGCCTCCCAAATGGATAGATCTGAACCTGCTTGCTGAGCCTCCCTGGTAGATACCTAACCAAATGTCCCCAGGCCTCGCCAGCCTGTGGGGGCCAATTTGATCACATTTTCACTCAAGTTTTCCTAGCTGATTTCTCCACCCGCACAACACAGACCCTCCATATCTTCTCTTTCTCAAAGGCTTTCTTCTTATCTGGGGAGAGTCCACAGGATGTATCAAGTATGCCCAGAAATGGTTTGCACATCTTGGATGTTCCCAACTCGTCAGCTGTTTGAAGCTGCCAACCATTGGTGCCCATGTGTGAGTACCTCTGTGCGGCATCTGTGCCCCTGCCAGGTTAGCATAAGACAGCTGCTGGCTGGGGCCCTTAAGGGTTCTTAGGTGGCAAGGCTGGGCACAACCCGCTGGTGACTGGGGTGTGCATTCAGGGGACTCTGGCACTGCTCAGAGTAAACTAGCATGTCTCTCCTGAAAATGCTCCATCTGATGCTTCCCTCACCCAGGGCCTGTCTTCCAGTGCTGCAAAGCTACCCCTGACTCCTGCCCCCTCGCAAAGCACCACAGAGATCTGTGCTCCTTTTTATCCACTGGGTTTGGTGTAATGCTAGAGCCAGCCTTATTCCTTCCAGAAGTAGGGAACACGCCCTTACCCCACCCTGTGTCCTTTTTCGTATTCTCAGTCCCAAAGCTACTCTTCTTGTTTCTGAGGATCCAAAATTCCCTCATGGAAACTGCTCCTTCGGCTTCTGTTTCTGGCCTCGATCTCCCGAGGGGCTTAGGCCTGCTATACCTCTCTCCATCATCCTGCTCCCCATTTCTCCTTTAGTGTCCACCCCCTCACATCAAACTCTTTCTTCCTCCTTCAGCCAAAAAAACGAGATGATGCAAATCAAACATGCAAATATATGCTTGGAGACTGTGGGTTGGGTCATGGTCCTAGTTGTCTGTTCTCTGTTTAGGCTTAGCTGGCCCTGCTACATGAAAACCACAGAGTCTCTAGCATGTGTGTTCCTATTTTTTTTTTTTTTTTAATAATTTTTATTTTGCTTTAAGTGGAAGTTTACAAATCAAGTCAGTCTCTCACACAAAAACCCATATACACCTTGCTACATACTCCCAATTCCTCTCCCCCTAATGAGACAGCCTGCTCTCTCCCTCCACTCTCTCTTTTTGTGTCCTTTTCGCCAGCTTCTAACCCCTCCACCCTCTCCAGGCAGGAGATGCCAACATAGTCTCAAGGGTCCACCTGATCCAAGAAGCTCACTCCTCACCAGCATCCCTCTCCAACCCATTGTCCAGTCCAACCCATGTCTGAAGAGTTGGCTTTGGGAATGGTTCCTGTCCTGGGCCAACAGAAGGTCTGGGGGCCGTGACCACCAGGGTCCTTCCAGTCTCAGTCAGACCATTAAGTCTGGTCTTATGAGAATTTGGGGTCTGCATCCCACTTATCCCACTGCTCTCCTGCTCCCTCAGGGGTTCTCTGTTGTGTTCCCTGTCAGGGCAGTCATCGGTTGTAGCCGGGCACCTTCTAGTTCTTCTGGTCTCAGAATGATGTAGTCGCTGGTTCATGCAGCCCTTTCTGTCTCTTGGGCTCGTAATCGCTTTGTGTCCTTGGTGTTCTTCATTCTCCTTTGATCCAGGTGGGTTGAGATCAATTGATGCCTCTTAGATGGCTGCTTACTAGCGTTTAAGACCCCAGATGCCTCTCTCCAAGGTGGGATGCAGAATGTTTTGTTAATAGATTTTATTACGTCAATTGACTTAGATGTCCCCTGAAACCATGGTCCCCAGACCCCTGCCCCTGCTACGCTGGCTTTCGAAGCATTCAGTTTATTCAGGAAACTTCTCTGCTTTTGGTTTAGTCCAATTGTGCTGACCTCCCCTGTATTGTGTGCTGTCTTTCCCTTCATCTACAGTAGTTCTTATCTACTATCTAATTAGTGAATGTCCCTCTTCCACCCTCCCTCCCTCCCCCTCCCGTAACCACAAAAGAATGTTTTCTTCTCAGTTTAAACTATTTCTCAAGTTCTTATAATCGTGGTCTTATACAATATTTGTCCTTTTGCAACTGACTAATTTCACTCAGCATAATGCCTTCCAGGTTCCTCCATGTTATGAAATGTTTCACAGATATGTTCCTATTTTTGACATGAGACAGAAAGCAGCTTATAGCTTCTGAGCAGCAGGTCCTTGATTCCTTTCCCTTAATTTACCCACACTGTTTCCCACAAGGGTCAAATGAGATAATGAGATATGAGTTATCCCTAAATTGCAAGTGGCCACGTCAGTTTAATATGTGATTGAAACCTTGTATACTGTTGCTGTTCAATAGATGCAAGCTCTAATTGACTATTGGCCATGACATTTATTATTCATCTAGTTACTCATTCAAAAAAAGTTATTAAGCACCTACTAAGACTCGAAGCCCTGTTGGCGCAGTGGTTAAGAGCTCAACTGCTAACCAAAAGGTCGATAGTTTAAATCCACCAGCTGCTCCTTGGAAACCCTATGGGGCAATTCTACTCTGTCCTGTAGGGTTGCTATGAGTAGGAATCAGTTTGATGGCAGTGGGTTTGTTTTGGTTTTTTTGTAATCCAATATGACCTCATTGTAATCAATTATAGTGGCAAAGACCTTATTGCCAAATAGGTCACATTCTAGGTTCTGGACAGACATGAATTTTGGAAGGACACTATTCAACCCTCTATAGTGGAGAAAGAAGAATACTGAATAAATTAATTAAAAATAGTAAGAAGTACTTATTAGATTGTGATAAGTGCTATGCAGAGAATTGATTTAGGTGATGTAGTAGAGGGTGACTAGCTGGTCCTGTTAGAGTGGGACACCAAGAAGGCCTCTCTTACTCTGAAAAGGAAATCACAAATCAATACCATTTACAATAGCCCCCAAGAAGATAAACCACTTAGGAATAACTCTAACCAGGGATGGAAAAGGCCTATACAAAGAAAACCACAAGACTCTAGAAATCAAAAGAGACCTACATTAGTGGAAAAATATACTTGCTCATGGATAGAAAGACTCAACATTGTGAAAATGTCAATTCTACCCAAAGTGATCTACAGATACAGTGCAATCCTGATCCAAAATCCAATGACATTTTTTAACGAGATGGAGAAACAAATCACCTACTGCATACGGAAAGGGAAGAGGACCCGGATAAATAAAGTATTATCGGAGAAGAAGAACAAAGTGGGAGGCCTCACACTACCTGAATTTAGAAGCTATCATACCGTAACTGTAGTCAAAACAGCCTGGTACTTGTATGACAACAGATATATAAACCAGTGGAACGGAATTGAGAATCTAGACATAAATTCATCCACCTATGAGCCGTTGATACTTGCTTGACAAAGGCTCAAAGTCCATTAAATGGGGGAAAAGACAGTCTCTTTAACAAGCGGTGCTGGCATAACTGGATATCCATCTGCAAAAAAATGAAACAAGACCCATACCTCACACCATGTACAAAAACTAATTCAAAATGGATCAAAGACCTAAATATAAAATCTAAAACAATAAAAGTCATGGAAAAAAATAGGGAAAATGATAGGAGCCCTAATACATGGCATAAACAGAATACAAACCGTAGCTAAATGCACAAACATCAGAAGAGAAACTAGGTAACTCTTGTTGTTAGGTGTTGTCCAGTCAGTTCTGACTCATAGTGACCCTATGTACTACAGAGGAAAACACTGCGGTCCTATGCCATGTGCACACTCGTTGTTATGCTTGAATCCATTGTTACAGCAACTGTGTCAATCCATCTTGATGAACATCTTCCTCTTTTTGCTGGCTCCGTACTTTACCAAGCATGATGTCCTTTTCCAGGGACTGATCCCTCCTGACAACATGTCCAAAGTATGTAAGACCCAGTCTCGCCATCTTTGCTTCTAAGGAGCATTCTGGTTATACTTCTCCCAAGACAGATTTGTTCGTTCTTTTGGCAGTCCATGGTATATTCGATATTCTTCGCCAACACCACAATTCAAAGGCATCAGTTTTTCTTCGGTCTTCCTTTTTCATTGTCCAGCTTTGTCATGCATATGATGCAAGTGAAAACACCATGGCTTGGGTCAGGTACACCTTAGTCTTCAAGGTGATATCTTTGCTTTTCAACACTTTAAAGAGGTCTTTTGCAGCTGATTTGCCCAATGCAATTCATCTTTTGATTTCTTGACTGCTGCTTCCATGGGTGTTGACTGTGGATCCAAGTAAAATGAAATCCTTGACAACTTCAATGTTTTCTTCACTTATCATGATGTTGCTTATTGCTCCAGAGGATTTTTGATTTCTTTATGTTGAGGTGTAATCCATACTGAAGGCTGTGGTCTTTGATCTTCATCAGTAAGTGCTTCAAGCCCTCTTCACTTTCAGCAAGCAAGGTTGTGTCATTTGCATAACATAGGTTGTTAACAAGTTTTCCTCCAATCCTGATGCCCCGTCCTTCTTTATATAGGACAGTTTCTATGATTATTTGTTCAGCATAAAGACTGATTAAGCATGGTGGAAGGATATAACCCTGACCCACACCTTTCCTGACTTTAAACCACACAGTATTCCCTTGTTCTGTTCAAATGACTGCCTCTTGATCTATGTACAGTTCCTCAAGAGTACAATTAAGTGCTCTGGAATTCCCATTCTTTGCAGTGTTATCCATAATTTGTTATGATCCACACAGTCGAATACCTTTGCATAGTCACTAAAACACAGGTAAACATCTTTCTGATATTCTCTGCTTTCATCCAGGATCCATCCGATATCAGTAATGATATCCCTGGTTCCACGTCCTTTTCTGAATCTGGCTCGAGTTTCTGGCAGTTCCCTGTTGACATACTGCTGCAGCTGCTTTTGAATGATCTTTGGCAAAATTTTGCTTGCAAGTGATATTAATGACATTGTTCCATAATTTCCACATTCATTTGGATCACCTTTCCTGGGAATAGGCATAAATATAGATGTCTTCTAGTCGATTGGCCAGGTAGCTGTCTTCCGAATTTCTTAGCATAGAAGAGTGAGCACTTCCAGCGCTGCTTCTGTTTATTGAAACATCTCAGCTGGTATTTCATCAGTTCCTGGAGCCTTGTTTTTTGTCAATGCCTTCAGAGCAGCTTGGGCTTCTTTCTTCAGTGCCATCTGTTCCTGATCATACACTACCTCTCGAAATGGTTGAACGCTGACCAGTTCTTTTTTGGTATAGTGTCTCTGTGTAGTCCTTCCATCCTCTTTTTATGTTTTCTGTGTTATTTAATATTTTCCCCGTAGAATCCTTCAGTATTGCTATTGAGGCTTGAATTTTTTCTTCAGTTTTCTCAGCTTGAGAAATGCTGAATGTGCTCTTACCTTTTGGTTTTCTACCTCCAGCTCCTTGCACATGTCATTATAATACTTTACTTTGTCTTCTCCAGCCACCCTTTGAAATCTTCTGTTCAGTTCTTTTACTTCATCATTTCTTCCTTCTGCTTTAACTACTCAGTGTTCAAGAGCAAGTTTCAGAGTTTCTTCTGACATCCATTTTGGTCTTTTCTTTCTTTCCTGTCTTTTTAATGACCTCTTGCTTTCTTCATGTAAGATGTCCTTGATGTCATTCCACAACTCATCTGGTCTTTGGTCTTTCATGTTCATCTATTCTTGATGTGGTCTCTAAATTCAGGTAGGATACGCTCAAGTTTGTACTTTGGCTTTTGTGGGCTTGTTCTAATTTTCTTCAGTTTCAACTTGAACTTGTATATGAGCAATTGATGGTCTGTTCCACAGTCGGCCCCGGCCTTCTTCTCACTGATGATATTGAGCTTTTTCCACTGTCTCTTTCCACAGATGTAGTCAATTTGGTTCCTGTGTATTCCATCTGGAGAGGTCCACGTGCATAGTTGCTATTTATGTTGGTGAAAAAAGGTATTTGCAATGAAGAAGTCATTGGTCTTGCAAAATTCTATCTTGTGATATCTGGCATCGTTTCTGTCACCTATGTCATATTTTCCAACTACTGATTCTTCTTCTTTGTTTCCAACTTTCAAATTGCAATCACCAGTAATTATTAATGCATCTATTTGCATGTTCAATCAATTTCAGACTGCGGTAGCTGGTAAAATTCTTCAACTTTGGCTTCCGTGGTTGGTGTGTAAATGTGAATAGTTGTTTTTACTGGTCTTCCTTGTAGGTGTATGGATATTATCCTATCACTGACAGCGTTGTACTTCAGGATAGATCTTGAAACATTCTTTTTGACGATGAATGCAACACCATTCCTCTTCAAGTTGTCCTTCCCAGCATAGGAGACTATATGATTGTCCCATTCAAAATGGCCAATACCAGTCCATTCCAGCTCACTAATGCCTAGGATATCGATGTTTATGTGTTCCATTTCATTTTTGATGATTTCCAACTTTCCTAGATTCATATTTTGTACATCCCAGGTTCTGATTACTAATGGATGTTTGTAGCTGTTTCTTCTCATTTTGAGTCACGCCACATCAGCAAATGAAGGTTCCGAAAGCTTTGCACCAACCACATCATTCAGGTTGACTCTACATTGAGGAGGCAGCTCTTTCCCAGTCATCTTTTGAGTGCCTTCCAATCTGGGGGGCTCATCTTCCAGCACTATATCAGACAATGTTCCACTACTATTCATAAGGTTTTCACTGGCTAATGCTTCTTTTTTAATGCTTTTCAGAAGTAGATTTCCCGGTCCCTCTTCCTAGTCTGTCTTAGTCTGGAAGCTCAGCTGAAACCTGCCCTCCATGGGTGACCCTGCTGCTATCTGAATACTGGTGGGATAGCTTCCAGCATCACAGCAACACACAAGCCCCCACAGTACAACAAACTGACAGACACATGAGGGAGATAACCGCAGGCTCCTAAAAACCAAACACTTATGCTCATCAAAAGACTTCACCAAAAGAGTAAAAAGACAACCTACAGACTGGAAAAAAAAAAAATTGGCTACAACATATCCAATCAGTGTCTAATCTCTAAAACCTAAAGATATTGCAAAACCTCAACAACAAAAAGATAAATAACCCAGTTAAAAAGGGGACGAAGGATTTGAACAGACACTCTACCAAAGAAGACATTCAGGTGGCTAATAGATACATGAGGACTTGTTCATGATCATTATCCATTAGAGAAGTGCAAATCAAAATTACAATGAGATTACATCTCACCTCAACACGGCTAGCACTAACTCAAAAAATACAAAATAATAACTGTTGGAGAGGTTGTGGAGAGACTGGAGCACTTACACACTGCTGGTGGGAATGTAAAATGGTACAACCACTTTGGAAATCGATTTGTCACTTCCCTAAAAAGCTAGAAATAGAAGTACCATACGATTCAGCAATCCCACTCCTTGGAATATATCCTAGAGAAATGACAGCCATCACCAGAATAGATATAGGCATACTCATGTTCATTGCAGCACTGTTCACAATAGTAAAAAGATGGAAACAAAACCTAAGTGCCCATTAACAGATGAATGAATAAACAAATTATGGTACATGTGGGTTTACACACAATGGATTACTATGCAAAGATAAAGAACAATGATGAATCCATGAAACATCTCACAACATAAATGAATTTGGAAGGCATTATGCTGAGTGGAATTAAAAACAAAACCCGGTGTCGTCGAGTCGATTCCGACTCATAGTGACACTATAGGACAGCGTAGAACTGCCCCATAGAGTTTCCAAGGAGCACCTGGAGGATTCAAACTGCTGACCCTTTGGTTACTGGCCGTAGCACTTAACCACTATGCCACCAGGGTTTCCTCAAAGGGACAAATATGGTATGAGACCACTATTACAAGAACTCAAGAAAAGGTTTAAACACAGAAGAAAACACTCTCTGACGGTTAAAAGGGTGGGGAGGGAGGGAGAGGTGAATTCACTAACTACAGAGTAGACAAGAATCATCTTAGGTGAAGGGAAGAACAGCACACAGTACAGGGGAAGTCGGCACAACTGGACTAAACAAAAAGCTAAGAAGCTTCCTGAACACAACCAAATACTTCCAGGGACAGAGTAGCAGGGGTAGGGATCTAGGGACCTCTGTTTCAGGTGACATCTAGGTCAACTGGCATAACAAAGTTTATTAAGAAAATGTTCTACATTCCACTTTGGTGAGTGGAGTCTGGAGTCTTAAAAGCTTACAAGCAGCCATCTAAGATGCATCAATTGGTATCAATCCACTTGGAGTAAAAGAGAATGAAGAACACCAAAGACAAAAGGAAAACATCAGCCCAAGAGACAAAAGGACCACATAAACCAGAGACTCCATCAGACTGAGACCAGAAGAACTAGATGGTGCACAGCTACCACCAATGACTGCCCTAACAGGGAACACAACAGACAACCCCTGATGGAGCAGGAGAAAAGTGTGGAGCAGAACTCAAATTGACATAAAAAGAAAGATTGGAGGAACTCTCAAAGCCATGACTCCTGGATGCTCTGTTGATCCATTACTAAATCCATTCCTAAAGCCCACTCTTCAGACCAAGATTAGGCTGGACTATAAGACATAAAATGATACTCATGAGCAGTGTGCTTCTTAGTTCAACCAGATATACAAGACCAAAGGGGTGGCTCCTGTCCAGAGGCAGGATGAGAAGGCAGGAAGGGATAGGAGCTGGTTGGATTGACACGGGAAACCCGGGGTGGAAAGGGGGAGTGTACTTTTGCATTATAGGGATTGCAATTAGTGTCACAGAACAATATGTGTAGAAATTTTTGTATGAGAAATTAACTTGAGCTATAAACTTTCACCTAAATCACAATATTAAAAAAACAAAAAGAAGGCTTCTCTTGGGGGGGAGGGGTGTGACAGCAAGTTGAGATCTGAATGAGAGGAGGAACTTCATGCAAAGCTCAGAGAAGGAGGATGCCAGGCAGAGGAACAGCAAGAGCAAAGAAAGCTGTAATGAGAGTCAAGACGGCCTCTGGGCTGGAGTGTAAGGAAGGGGAAGACTGATGCCAGAAGAAAATGGTCGACACTTGAGGGACTAGATCATATAGGGCTCTGCAAGACAGGGGATGCTTTTGGTTTTGGTTTTAAGCCTAATGGAAGGCAACTGGAATTTGAAGCAGGAGAGCAATGCAATCTGGTTTACATTCTAGCAAGACAATTTAAGCAGCTCTGCAAGGAACAAATTTTAGTGGCTTGAAAGGCAGCAAGGAGACCAGGCAGGAGTCTGATATGGTAGGACAGGCAAGAGGATGGTGGCTGGGTAGGGTGGACCTGTCAGATGCAGAGAGCACAGACACACTTGGGATCTTTGGAAGCAGCGCTGACAGGACTCACTGATTCATTGGATGGGGAGAGTGAGAAAATGAGAGGACTCCAGAAGGATTCCTAGGCTGGCAAGAGAGGAAACCAGAAGCCCACCTCCACCTCAGGATGCAGGTGGGTTGGCCAAGGGTGATTGCTGAAGCATCTGGAGTGTGGCTTACTCTAGAGCAAGGAGAGGGTTGTCAGCAGCCCCTCCCTCCCCATCCCCGACACAGTAGAGAAACATGGAGAGAACCTGCTGGAGAAATCAACTGGTTTCAGATTTTTTTTTTTTTAAGCAGCTTTTGGCAGCAAACCATTGCCAATTCCACAGATGAGGGAGTCAACTAACTTTATAGTAGCCCAAGGCCGGAGAAGTGCCTTAAAGCGGGCAGAAGTTCTGGTTATATCCTGAAAGGTCCATGGCAAAGTGTAGTTTCTGGGCTGGACTTGGGGATTTCTGTTATCAGTCCTCACATTGGAATTTAATTTGGCTTATTTCAAGGTAAACCTGGATGCCTGCTCTCATGGAAATTACCTGCCCAGTCCATTCCCCAAAGACCTGAAAACCCTGAGGAAAGTTCTGCTTTGCCAACCTTCACTGCATCCCAGTCTTTGCTGATTTCACAAGCACTGAAGTCTTGATGGGAATATGAAAAGCCCTGAAAAAGGGTGAATGTATGAAACAAGGACCCTCTGGGAGTCCCAGGAATTTACAGACCCCTGAATTTTATCACTGTATTTGCTATTGAATTAGAGACAATAACAGTTCTTTATGAGTTCTTATTGACAAATAAGAAAGCTAATTCACTCAAGCCTATGATATAACCTTTCCCAGAACTGGGAGTATCCAGCACCAGGCATGGAAACTTCTTTTTTTTTTTTTTAAGGTTTGAGCCTTTCCCCTAATTCTTTCTTAGTCACACACAGTTACTCATTACCTAGAAGGGCATTAAGAGTTTATCCACGGCCACTGTACATTTTGTGCTGCTTTGTTAAACCAGGAAAAATGCGGACGGCTGAGTCATCGTGTTCAATTAGTTTTTCAATTTCACCTGGAGCAACATTTCTCTATATCCATAGCAATTTGATTGCTTTCCATGTTACTCTGATCATATACTTTGCAGGATAATTCAGTCTTTTGCTTGAGGATACTAATAATATGTATTATAAGTGGGGAGTCGCATTATCAAAGTACTCTTAAGCAGATGTGAAAAATGGAAATACAGGAAGATTTGCTAACTCACATTCAAGGTTTATAGAGCTGTGCAGACAGGAAAGGAGAATGAGACAATTAAGAACCTTGAAATCACTACAGGGCTTTGTTACCTCTAGAAGAACTCTTCTATGTGGTTTTCCATTCTGGAATTTATTCAACAGGTAATGCATATCTATTATAAATCCAGGCCCATTGTCCAGAATAAGTGCATTCATGCCTTTAGCTAATAAAATATTTTAAGTAGTTCAGAAGTATAAAATTCAGTAATATAAAGATGTGAAGAGATGGTCTTTTCTTCAAGGAATCTTTATCTAGTTGGATAAAGAAACACTCCTGAACTAGTTCCATGACAAAACAAGGTAGAGTGTGAGACAGGCTAGAATGAGAGGTGCAGCCAATATGAACTTGGACATCAAATACATAGAAATCTTGTGGCCTGAAATAGATTCCAGATCTAAGTTAAATGACTCTTCCAGGACAAGCGAGATTTGTGTGGGGGAGACTAAGTGACCTGGTACTCCTGGCAGCCGGAACTGCACGTTCAAAGGGACAGCCTGGGAAGGATTAGAGTGTGCATGCAGGAAAGGGGGACCCACCTGGTGAGAAGGAGTTTACTTGAACAAGCGGTGGGGACATGTTCAAAAATGTAGACTAACACTAATCATGTCACCTGCTGTGATGGGAAGAATATTCCTTTGGGGCAATAATGCCTGTGTTCATACTGAGTTCGTGTTCAATCGTGGAGGAATTTTAGTCATAAATAATCTTTGTTATCTATATTTGCATGAGTCAGGCTGTGGCTGAAAAAGTAGATGATAAATTATCCCATTAAGGAAGTAGAAACTCACTCCCCAGGGAGAAGGGAGGAATGGGGATGGACTAATAGTTGTTAAAGTTATTTGAGTAAAGAAGAGGCAGAATCACCAAATGCTAACGACTTTATCTACTAGTCCTATGCATTAATTCCCTCCGTTGAAGAGGTTCAACCTGAAAGGGATTTCATTTTGGAAGTTAAAAAAAAAAAAGTCTCAATAATCAGGAGATTCCTTTGACTCAGAAGGTTCAATGGACTTAAAACCAGAATGACAACCCTGTAACAACCCTACAGTCTGTCGAATTCTAAATTTCCCAGGGTCATTAATTTGCCATATGTGATCCTGGATATAATTATAAAGCCCCAGTGTTTTCATCTTTAAGACACTTACCAAAGCATCTCAGAAAGTGAAAGGAAAGATTCAACCTCCATCTCTTTCTTGGTCTCTAATTAGAGTGATTCCATAAGTATAATCCACCTATTTTCAAAGCCATGGTGGGCTCTGCCACTCACTACCTGTGTGACTTTGTGCAAAATACTTAATTTCTGTAAGCCTCTATTTCTTCACCTTTAAAACCTGGGTTATATATATTTGATAGAGATATTACAAAGATGAAGACCGATAATACACACAAAGTGCCTAGCACGGAGGCTGGCTGGCATAATTAAACGCAGCTATTTTTGTTTTAGTAAACCTATATAGTTAGTTAAGGAACCCTGGTGGTGCAGTGGTTAAACTGCTCAGCTGCTAACTGAAAGTTGGGCGGTTCAAATCCACCAGCTGCTCTGAGGGAGAAAGATGGGGCAATCTGCTTCTGTAAAGATTTACAACCTTGAACTGACTTGAATTATAAACCTTCACTTAAAGGACAAAAAAAAAAAAAGACTTATAGCCTTGGAAACCCTATGAGGCAGTTCTACCCTGTGCTCCAGGGTCACCAGGAGATGGAATCGACTTGAAGGCAGTGGGTTGTTTTGGTTATATAGCTAATTGTAGTTTGTTTATAAAATGTTTTCATGAATTTCACAACAACTTCTTAAGGTAGATATACTTATTACCAGTTTTAGAAATAAAACAGAGACTAAAACATACTAACTGACTTGTCCAAGGACACACAGTAATAGGAGACAGAGTTGGGGCACTCTAATACACCCATTTCAATGATATTTACCCTATGCTCTAGCTGTCTTTTTTAATAGGGCACACACGCTAAAAGAAAAATACTTTATTTATTACTTGTATAGTGCATAGCGAGCATTTGATAAATGTGCTTCCCTTCAGAATCCCATAAGCCAGGGCTCCAGGTAAAACTGGTCAGTTGCTCAACAATTTCTTGATTCTCTACCTCTGTGCTGTCCAAGATGGCAGCTACCACACGAGGCTACTGAGCACTCGAAATGTGACTAGACAGAACTGAAATGTGCTGCAAATATAAAATACACACTGGATTTATGAAACTTAGTGTGAAAAAAAAGAATATATAATCTCTCATTAATGATTTTTAAAATGGATTACAAGGTGAAACAATAATGTTTTGAGTACATTCAGTTATATATTTCACCTGTTTATTTTCACTTCTTTGTAACATGGCTACTAGAAAATGTCCAATTAGTTCGAAGCTCAGATTTGTGGCTTGCATCCTTTGCACTTCCACAGAGATTCCCTAGCCTCTCAGCCCTCCTCCCTCCTCACCAGGACTCTGAGACCATCCTGTAGGAGAGAAGTGTTCTTCTCATCTATTTCATGCAGGAAGTTAATGATCTTTCTTTCTTTGCAGAGAGTCTGCTTTTAGAAAAGGTACTGAAAGTAGAGGCTAATACAACTGGATTGAGGAGAGATATTAGCTCACAGATCACCATTTCAAATGTCTACAATGATCAGCAGGGTACCATAAAGTGGACCAGGTGTTGGTAGCAACAGGGAGTAGTGGGGACTGTGGTAAAGTGAAGAGCACATGCACCATACAAAGGGAACACCCAGTACCCAGCTCTAGCTAATTGTTACCATACAGGAATTTGGACCCAGCGTGGCTGGCTCTTCCAATTTTTTCTGAGGTAACCAGAACTCTAGATTCTTACGTGATGTCTCCTAATTTTCAAACATTTACAATGAAATAAAAAACTTTTAAGAATCTTCTTTGTGATTCTCTCTGACATATCATAGCATTTTTGCTAGAAAGACACACATCAGTTACCCAGAATGAATTGAAATTCCCAAGTAACACACATGGAAAAAAGTAATCACAATGCTAAATACTCCTGTTACTTATGACCAGGTATACATTCTAGACCCCAGAGTCAGGCATCAGAGGAAGAAAAGTTCTTTATTCTACAGTTGACATAGAAAGAGTTCCATCTGGACCATACTCTAAACATGTGTGTCCTCTTCCCAATTCAAAGGTGCAGGTGGCCTAACCGAGGCAATAGAAAAAATGCAGGTATGAAATTTAACACTCACTCAACATAGCATTTGTTCTTTCATGCCTCTCCTTTTGCAAATACATCTTGAGAGCACTTAAAATTTAAAGTACTTGCTTATGTTATTGATAATGGTTCCAAAACAAATATTAGATTCTAGGGGATTTCAAATCTTCTTGCTTAAACCCGAGATTTTCCTAGGTGACATAAGAGGAATGAGTTTTTCCAAATCACTCAGGCTATGATAACATTGCAGAGATAGCCAGAGTTAAGATTTTCGTAATTTATATAATACCACAGCTTCTAGGATTTTTATGTTCTAAAAGCAATTTCATTTCTATTATGATACTTGTTCTTGTCAACAGCTTAATGAGATTGGAAGAGCAGGAATTACTGTCCCCATTTTAAAGATGAGAAAACAAAGTCCTGGACGATCCAAAACCAAAACAATTGCAACAGGGAACCAGAGAGATTAATCTGTAAATGACAACAACGTCAGAACAATAAAAGAAGGAATAAACGGTATAGGTATAGAACTTTCTAATGGAGAGGAAGGCAAGGCGATACCAAGTAATAGACTGGTTCAAACCTAGGAAGATAATGGTAAATTTCAAGGTAACCACAAAAAAAGTTAACAAGCCTACTCATCAAAATAAAGAAGAAAAACATAAAGTCTCAATAAAAACAAAATCTACAAAAAAAAAAAAATGAAAAAGAAACCCACAAACAAAAGGAACTCAACACAGGACATCATGTTGAGTGATATAAGTCAATTATAAAAGGACAAATATTGTGTGAGACCACTACTGTAAAAACTCATGAAAACTTTACATACAAAAAGAAACAATATTTGATGGTTACAAAGGAGGGGAGGGGTGGGGATGGAAAAACACATAATAGACAATAGATAAGCGGTAACTTTGGTGAAGGGTAAGACTGTATGTAATACTGGGGAACCCAATAGAACCTGTATAAGGCAAGACCATGGTAGCTCCATCAAAAACCGGTACTGTTGAGTCAATTCCAACTCATACCGACCCTATAGGACAGAGTAGAACTGCCCCATAGAGTTTCCAAGGAGCGCCTGGAGGATTTGAACTGCCGACCCTTTGGTTAGCAGCCATAGCAGTTAACCACTACACCACCAGTGTTTCCTGGTAGCTCCATAGACACATCCAAACTCCCTGAGGGACCGAATTGCTGGGCTGAGGGCTATGGGGGCCATGGTCTCAGGGAACATCTAGCTCAAATGGCATAAGAGTTTACAAAGAAAATGTTCTACATTCTACTTTGGTGAGTAGCATCTGGGGTCTTAAAAGCATGTGAGTGGCCATCTAGGATACTCCCCTGGTCTCACCGCTTCGGGAGCAAGGAAGAATGAAGAAAATTAAAGACATAAGGGAAAGATTAGTCCAAAGGACTAATAGACCACATCTACCATGGCCTCCACCAGACTGAGTTCAGTACAATGAGGTGGTGCCCGGCTACCACCGCTGACTGCTCTGACAGAGATCACAATAGAGGGTCCTGGACAGAGCTGGAGAAAAATGTAGAGCAAAATTCTAATTTAAAACGAAAGACCAGACTTGCTGGCCTGACAGAGACTGGAGAAGCCCTGAGATTATGGCCCCCGGATACCCTTTCAGCTCAGTAATGAGGCCACTCCTGAGGTTCACCCTTCAGCCAAAGATTGAACAGGTCCATGGAACAAAACAAGACTAAAGGGGTGCACCAGCCCTGGGGCAGAGACTGGAAGGCAGGAGGGAATAGGAAAGCTGGTAATAGGGAACCCAGGGTTGAGAAGGGAGAGTGTTGACATGTCGTGGAGTTGTTAACCAATGTCATACAACAATGTGTGTACTAATTGTTTGGTGAGAAATTAGTTTGTTTTGTAAACCTTACCTAAAGTTCAATTAGAAAAAGAAAACAAAGTCCTGGCAGATTGACTCTGTGACTTACCTAAATAATGACAGGAACAAGGTATCTCTTGATTCTCACATAGGGTCATTCTATTATATCTGAAGAAATAAGGGTCTAAAACACCTTTAGCTCATATTTCAGGAAGTGTTGACTCCCGTTACAGCATAGTACATTTTTACATTGTCTTAGATATTCAGTGGGCAAAAATAGACCTTCTGAAATATATCTTCATACTCGTATGGAACCTATACCCTGCCACCTAAATCATAAAGATTATTTATAATATTATTTAAAAAGAAATACAAATCAAACAAGTTAACAACTAAAAAAAAAAAAAAAACCTCAAAACAAGAGTATTGATTTGCCATATTCCATTCTTGATGTTCTTGAATGACATGGAAATGTTTCTTCTCTCTCTCTAGGAATCCAAATGAGAGACCACATCCTTCTAAACAGAAGCACCTGAGCAAGTGGTCTTGACAGCCTCTCTTCCATTGATTACCCACCCCACCACCTTTTTTAAGCAAATAAATAAAGTAAAAATGAGAGAAAATTTTGCAATGGTTTCAGAATTCAAGAAGATGGGGGGCAGGGGGAGCACCAGACTGCCAGAGAGAGGAGAATGGCATAGATAAAGGAGCACTCAGCCAGCAAAAGGGAAGAGGAAATGGCAAAGACAAGACCAAAGGAAAGTGAAGAGAGGGCAGGAATGGGGGATAAGAGCACTGGCCAGGATGGGACATCAACTGTGAGGTCATCAAATTAAAATCTGTGATGGACATAATTAATGTCACTGAATTGTACATGTGAAGAATGTTGAAATGATAAACATTTGTTACATACGTATTTACCACAATTAAAAAAGAAAAAAATTAAAATCTAGGCTCTGGTTTCCCTTGAAGAATTCTAGGATCCTCTTCAACATCTTCAGATACTTTCTTCAAGCGAGTAACATAAAGTTACATGAAACAAATTTTCTAATTGAATTTACATTTTGTTGTTTGATATTAGTAGTCCAAAATGTAGTTTATGTGGTTTTTCATCTTAAATTTATATTGACTGCATTATTAGTAAATGCACTTTTGTGGCCCAGCCTGACAAAATTTGCACCATTTATCTTGCTAGTTCTGTAAGATAATATGTTCAAAGTCCCATCAGTCAAATTACAAATGAGTTTTAAGAACACAACCTGTCTATCAGTGACGCAGCTGGAGTAAGTTGCAGACTCAGGTTATGCATCTTGGAATTAGCAGAAACAACTAGGATTCAACGTTGTTACTGAATTAATTCATTAACGCACTCCAAAGCTTAGCATGGTACTGGTCATGGGAAGTTTCTAGAGAAACATATGTCAAAAGAAGTCTTACAGCCTCAAGTGGTCTAACATATGCCTTGTTTGTCTTAGTAGCTGGTTTAGTGTGTGTTTTTTGTATTTTTAACAGACCAAGACATACAATGATTATTTGCAGATTACTACATGGCCCACACAAAACACAATGAATGTAAAAACAATGAATGTGCTTTCTTGCTTTTTTTTTTTTTAATATAACCAATCCTCTGTAATAAATTTTTAACTGGTCTTAGACCCTGTGGCAATTGCTCATGCAAATAAAACCCTTCATTCATTTCATACTCTTTATGGAATTCCCACTGTGCCAGCACTATTGTAGCTCTCGTGGCCATGACACAGGCAGAAACCCCTGCTCTCATGGAGCTTATATCCTGAAGGGGGAGACAGACAATAAACAATATTTTAAAAAGTAAAATCTATAGTAACTTTAGATTGGATAAAGTGCTAGGGAGAAAAAGAATAAAGCAGAAGGAGATACTATTTGCCAAGGCAGTAGAGTGGCTATGGAAGCCCTCATTGAGAAGGTAGCATCTGAGTACTGTCTTGAAGGCAGTGAAGGAGCAGTCACGCAGGTATCTTTAGTGGAATATTCCACGCAGAGACAGCAGGTGCAAAGGGCCTGAGGCAGGAGCACACCTGGTATATTCAAAGAAGATGGAGGAGGCTGATGAGGCTGGCAGAGGTAGGGGAAGATGGTAGACTTCTGCTTTCAGTACTCACACATCCTATGACCAGCCAGAAGGGGTGTTGGCTTGTAACCAAATTATTTTTTTACTTGATCCTAGTTCAGAAACATCCACTGCTGTCAAGCCAGTTCCAACTCATAGCGACCCTGTAGGACAGAGTAGAACTGCCTCATAAGGTTTCCAATCTGTAAACCTTTGTGGAAACAGACTGCCACATCTTTCTTCCATGGAGTGGCTGGTGGATTTGAAGCACTGACCTTTCGGTTAGCAGTCAAGTGTTTAACCGCTGTGCCACCAGGGCTCCTTGATCCTAGTTCGGTACTTTCCCAAAGGCTGTCCTGGTGACACTGGTCCTAGAGAGGGTCTGTGGAAGAAGAGATTTTGTCCGGAGTACATTCAGCATTTCAATGTTCTGTGAAGTCCCTCAGTAAAGACAACTGTATAATACCTCTCTAAGACGAATCACATTGTCGATTCTCATTATTTGCAATAGTTATGTTCTATAAAGTTGCCCCAAACACAGAATTAGCAAATACTGAGTCATCGTTCCTGGGAGAGATGCAGGGTTAGGTCTCCTGTGAGCCTCTGGTCACAACAATTTCATCAATCGATCAAAGCATAACCTTGTTTTATGCATGTTTCTGCTTAAAGACGCCTTATTTAATATTTATTGTTGATTCATTAACATTGAACTCTCGGCCAATGTCTCTACAGTTCATGCCTGAACAAAGCTTATCTAACACACATACTTTCTCCATAAAGCACATCATAGCCTTCTTATGCTTAGAAACACTAGACATCACTGTAATGCTATACTTGGGGGACATTTTAAGTAAAGAAATCACAAACAGAAAGTAAAAAATGCAAAAGATGTGGTGCTAAATACACCTGGAGAGGACATTTGTTTACAACACACGAGCTGAAACAAAAAGGCAGAGCGTCTCCTGTTCAGCCTCGGCTGAGAATGTGCGCATCTGGAGATCACATTTTTCACCACACTGCGCATGTCTGCGAATGACTGCAAAAGCACCACCGCTATTGCTTTTGGGGTTAAAAATAAATTTTAGCAAGTAGGTGAATTTGCAAATACAGAATCCGCAAATAATGATGGTCGACTATACTTCTTTGACTATTGAACTATTTCTTTTCACAAAACACCTATTAATAATAACCTGAAAAATTATAATTCTACAGACCATAATTACAGAATGCTGTCCTAGACGACATAGTTGTGCAAGAATATTTATCAAATAAGTGAAGAAATGAACAGCTGATGGCATTGCGACTCATGTATAGATGGAATAGTCCTAATGGTCAACACGTACACATGCTCCTTGTGCCTGGTACTGCTCTAAAATTAACTCACTTAGCCCTCACAAAATCTCCAATGAGGAAAGTGCTATTATCATCAGTACCATTTTTCAGATGGGGAAACAAGACACAGAGAGGTTGATTGACTTGCTAAATTCACACAGCTATGAAATGGCAAATGAGGGCTTCAAACCCAGGGGTCTGTTTCCTGCTCTTAGCCACCTCACTCCAGTGATGCATGCCACATGGTTTTCTCCGTAACCTGGCTTTGTATGAAAGTTTTCTAAGAGCAGGAAACCAGTATTCATTTTGCACCTACTATGCATCAAGGAGGAACCCTGGTGGAACAGTGGTTAAGCGCTCAGCTGCTAACCAAAAGGTTAGCGATTCGAATCCACCAGGCACTCTGTGGGAGAAAGATACGGCAGGCTGCTTCTGTAAAGATTACAGCCTTGGAAACCTTATGGGGTAGTCCTATGCTGTCCTATAGGGTTACTATGAGTTGGAATCCACTTGATGGCAGTGGATTTTTGGTTTATGCATCAAGCAGAGTTCCTGGATGATGCACACAGTTAGATGCTCGACTACTAACCAAAAAGTTGGAGATTTGAGTCCACCCAGCAGCGCCTCAGTAGACAGGCCTGGGGATCTGTTTCCAAAAGGTCACAGCCTTGAAAACCCTGTGGCTCAGTTCTATTCTGCACACATGGGATGCTATGAGTTAGAACTGACAGCAACAGGTTTGGTATTTTTCATTTATTGTTTTTTAATGTATCCAGCACTTCACATACTCGTCTCAAGTTCTCAATATCCTATTAAGCAGGAATTATTATCGCCACCTCAAATCACCCAAAAAACCAAAAACCAAACCCAGTGCCGTCGAGTCAATTCCGACTCATAGCGACCCTATAGGACAGAGTAGAACTGCCCCATAGAGTTTCCAAGGAGCACCTGGTGGATTTGAACGGCTGACCTTTTGGTTAGCAGCCGTAGCACTTAACCACTACACCACCAGGGTTTCCCAAATCACCCAGTTTGTGAGCAATTCATCTCCCTGTTGCTTTCCATTCAAGGTGGTGCTCACAAATGGTACCAGGACCCATTAACACTCTCCTCACAGCTTATGAAATCTTCCACCTGGTTACTTCCTTGCAGCAATTCCTTCGGGAAGCATGCGGGAAAGGCTGAGGCAAACACCCGCCCCTACCCGCGCCCCCCCTCCCCCCCCCAGTACATGTAAGCACAGAAAATGGCCTTCTATATTTGGAGAGAGAAGGCTGCATTTGGCGAAGGGCACACTCACATAGTGGAAGGTTTTCTTTCCTTTTGCTAATAGGCCTGTGAGGCTGGGAATAAAAACCTAAAAGGGTCTGTTAGCCAAGACAGGTGAGAATGGTCAGTAATAAAAGACAGCAGGAAAGGGAGGGGCCTTGATGGCTGGACCCATCTGCTGCACACTGAGAAAGGGACTCACTTAACCTCAAAGCTCCAACAAGCTCTTCCTCCACCCCAAATCGTAAGAATAGGCACCATAATGGCAGTGCAGGACAAGGATGAAGTGAGCGCCTTTTTATTTCTCTTTCTCAGAAGGGAGGTGGCAGAATTTAGGCAGATCAAGGCAAAGGTAACAGAAGAGGATCTTTGAGTCTCTGTCCTCAGCACGGGGGCTGCTGGAGGACAGTGGAGTCTGAAATGCATAGGCACGCCAGTCCCCAGTGGAGCAGCTGTGGAGGAACGTGACTCACCAGGGGCTGGCAACCCTTGCTGAGCTCCCAAAGAGGAACAGGACAGAGACAACTGGTATGCCCTTCATGTTTCTGAGCTTCACTCTTGGTTGATGCAACTCAATCATAATTGCTTGGCTCTTTTTCAACTCAGGAAGTGCAGTTTATTGTGATTCACAGATAAATAACTATACCAGAAAGATAGAGGAAACTCTTGCAAGCAAGAGTAAGATGGTTGTGGGAACCTAGAAAATTCAACCACATGCTGCTAGGTGTCTAGCACTGATATCTGCAGCTCTAGAGCCCCAAGATTTCTAGGTGAGCTCTCAAGGAGAGCCATGGAGGATTAAGTCTGCTTCAGAGAGAGATCTGGGGGTGCAGAGGCCTCAGCAAATTCTGCTCAGTCCTGAGAAAACTTGGAGCAGAGTGAGAAAAAGCCTGGGCAATGAAGCCATCAGAGCTGGTTTGAACTTCAGCTCTACTACTTCCTTACCTACCCACTTAAAGCCTCAGGTTTTTCCACTGTAAAATATTAAGAATATTTTAATAATAATATTAATGTTTGGTTAAATTTATAATATAATAAATAATTATGTAATGTAATAATAATTAATAATTCACAGACTTGTCTTAAAAATCAAATTAAATATTTGGATATGTTGTTGTTAGGTGCTGTCAAGTTGGTTCCAACTCACAGCAACCCTATGTATAACAGAACGAAACACTGCCCAGTCATACGCCATCCTCACAATTGTTGCTATGCTTGAGCCCACTGTTGCAGCCACTGTGTCAATCCATCTTATTGAGGGTCTTTTTTTTCACTAACCCTCTACTTTACCAAGCATGATGTCTTTCTCCAGAGACTGGTCCCTCCTAATAACATGCACAAAGTACATGAAACAAAGTCTCACCATCCTCACTGCTAAGAAGCATTCAGGCTGTACTTCTTCCAAAACAGATTTTTTGTTCTTTTGGCAGTCCCTAGTATATTCAATATTCTTCACCAACACCATAATTCAAATGCATTAATTCTTCAGTCTTCCTTATTCATTGTCCAGATTTCGCATACATATGAGGCAATTGACAATACCATGGCTAGGTCAGGCGCACCTTAGTCCTCAAAGTGACATCTTTGCTTTGAAATACTTTAAAGAGGTCTTTTGCTGCAGATTTGCCCAATGCAATATGCTGTTTGATTTCTTGACTGCTGCTTTTATGGATGTTGATTGTGGATCGAAGTAAAATGAAATCTGTGTATAGCCTCTGTGTATGGTGTCTTAGTCATCTAGTGCTGCCATAACACAAATACCACAAGTGGATGGCTTTAACAAAGAGAAATTTATTCTCTCACAATCTAGTAGGTTACAAGTCCAAATTCAGGCATCGGATCCAGGGGAAGCCTCTCTCTCTCTGTTGGCTCTGGAGGAAGGTCCTTGTCCTCAATCTTCCCCTGGTTGAGGAGCTTCTCAGGCGCAGGAACCCTGTGTCCAAAGGACGCACTCTGCTCCTGGTGCTGCTTTCTTGGTGGTATGAGGTCCCCAACTCTCTGCTTGCTTTCCTTTCCTTTTATTTCTTAAGAGATAAAAGGTGTTGCAGGTCATACCCCAGGGAAACTCCCTTTATATTGGATCAGGGAGGTGACCTGAGTAAGGGTGATGTTACAATCCCATTCTAACCTTCTCAACATAAAATTACAGTCACAAAATGGAGGGCAACCACACAATACTGGGAATCATGGCCTAACCAAGTTGACACATATTTTTGGGGAGGCACAATTCAATCCATGACATATAGACTCTGTAAACTGTAAAAAAAAAAGTAAAGTACTATAAAATATAAGTTGCCGTAATTGTGAGATCACTTTTGCCTGAATCATATCACCTAGGTGGCCTCTGGATTCAGGGCTCCAGCAGAATGATTTTTTTCATTGCTCACTCAAATGTTGGCTGTAAAAACCGCCTGCCTTTCATTAACCTAATACTTATACATACTAGATGTCAGGCACTTTTGTAGCTATAGAGGATATAGAGAGGAGAAAACATGGCTCTTGGTCTTGAGTAGCTCACAGTCTTGTAAGGACAACTGACTTGTAAGCAGATATTGCATCTAACTTAGGCAAATTCAGCTCAAACCTATGTATGTGTGAGAAAGACAGAGAAAGAAAAATAGGGACTTTAGTGATATTACGAGAAAGTGAGAAGTTGGAAAAAGTTTTGCAGGGCTAGGACTACGTTGGTGACAGATCATGGGACAGTCTTAAAAGCCAGAGGCTCCCTGGAGTAAAGAAAAACTGCTACAGTATGATATGCTGGAGCTCCAAAGAGGAAATCCAAATGATTTCAGGGCCACCATGAATAGTTGTTCCTCGTGAGCACAATGCAGTGCTCTGGAATTCCCATTCTTTGCAATGTTGTCCATAATTTGTTATGACCCACACAGTCAAATGGCTTTGCATAGTCAATAAAATACAGGTAAACATCTTTCTGGTATTCTCTACTTTCAGCTAGGATCCATCTGACATCAGCAATGATATCCCTCATTCCATGTCCTCTTCTGAATCTGGCTTGACTTTCTGGCAGTTCTCTATAGATGTACTGCTGCAGCTGCTTTTGAATGATCTTAAGCAAAATTTTACTTGCATGTGTTAATGATATTGTTCAATAATTTCCCCATTCAGTTGGATCACCTTTCTTGGTAATAGGTATAAACGTGGATCTCTTCCAGTCGGTTGGCCAGGTAGTTGTCTTTCAAATTTCTTGGCATAGATGAGGGAGCACTTCCAGTGCTGCATTTCTTTGCTGAAACATCTCAATTGATATTTCATCAATTCCTGGAGCCTCTTTTTTCGACAATGCCTTCAGTGCAACTCGGATTTCTTCCTTCAGTACCATCAGTTCCTGATCACATGCTACCTCCTGAAATGGATGAATGTCGATCAATTCTATTTGATATAGTGACTCTGTGTATTCCTTCCATCTTGTTTTGATGCTTCCTGCATCGTTTAGTATTTTCCCCATAGAATCTTTCAGGATTACAACTAAAGGCTTGAATTTTTTCTTCAGTTCTTTCAGCTTGAGAAATGCTGAGCGTGTTCTTCCCTTTTGGTTTTCTATCTCCAGGTCTTTCCACATGTCATTATAACACTTTACTTTGTCTTCTCGAGCCTCCCTTTAAAATCTTCTGTTCAGTTCATCATTTCTCCTTTCACTTTAGCTACTTGACATTCAAGAGCAAGTTTCAAAGTCTCTTCTGACATCCATTTTGGTGTTTTCTTTCTTTCCTGTCTTTTTAATTATCTCTTCATGTACGATGTCCTTGATGTCATTCCATAACTCATCTGGTCTTCGGTCATTACTGTTCAATGTGTCAAATCAATTCTTGAGATGGTCTCTAAATTCAGGTGAGATATAGTCAAGGTTGTACTTTGGCTCTCGTGGACTTGTTCTAATTTTCTTCAGTTCCAACTTGAACTTGCATATGAGCAATTGATGGTTTGTTCCGCAGTTTGGCCTTCTTCTGACTGATGATATTGAGCTTTTCCACTGTCTCTTTCCACAGATTTGATTTCTGTGTATTCCACCAGGACAGGTCCACGTGTATAGTCACCATTTATGTTGGTGCAAAAAGATATTTACAATGAAGAAGTCATTGATCCTGCAAAATTCTATCATGTGATCTCCAGCATCATTCCTGTCACCGAGACCATATTTTCCAACTACAGGTCCTTCTTCTTTGTTTCCATCTTTCAAATACCAATCACCAGTAATTATCAATGTATCCAGATTGCATGTTTGATTAATTTCAGACTGCAAATGTTGGTGAAAATCTTCAATATCTTCAACTTTGGCTTTAGTGGTTGGTGTGTAAATTTGAATAATAGTCGTATTAATTGGTCTTCCTTGTAGGTGTATGGATGTTATCCTATCACTGACAATGTTGTACTTCGAGATAGATCCTGAAATGTTCTTTTTGGTGATGAATGCGGCACCATTCCTCTTCAACTTGTCACTCCTGGCATAATAGACCATATGATTATAATATTGAATATACCATGAATATTGAATATATGATGGACTGCCAAAAGAACAAACAAATCTGTCTTGGAAGAAGTACAACCAGAATGCTTCTTAGAGGCAAGGATGACGAGACTACATCTCACATACTTTGGACATGTTATCAAAAGGAATCAGTCCCTGGAGAAGGACATCATACTTGCTGGAGTGGAGGGTCAGCAAAGGAGAGGAAGGCCCTCAGTGAGACGGATCAACATAGTGGCTGCAACAATGGCCTCAAGCATAGCAAGGATTGTGAAAATGGCACAGGACCGGGCAGTGTTTTGTTTTTGTGTACATAGGGTTGCTATGAGCTGGAATTTACTCAATCGCACTTAACAACAACAAATGAATGGTTGAGCCTTACAAAACTCTAAGGAGTTATCTTTAAATTGTACCCTTCATAGATTCGTATATTAGTTAAGACCATTTTATTGTAGATGGCAGTCAAGTGTCTTGAGGAAGGTGACATTGTTTTCCCATTCATAAAAGATGCTGTATGGGCTTACCTGGTACTGTCCCCCCAAAAAACTCCAAACCCAAACCCATTGCCAATGAATCGATTCTGACTCATGGCAAGCCCACGTGTAAACCCTGTCATAATGGCAGAGATGCCTAATTTGAGCCTCGCCTTCTCTTCTTGCTGCTCCCCTGTTGGGTGAGGGATGAAGATATATTCTCAGGAGCAAGCCCTGTTGGCCTTGCGAGGGCCGGCCTATAACTGGTTAGGTCAGGATCTGGCTTATAATCAAAAAAAAATCCAAACCAAACCCATTGCCATTGACTCAATTCTGACTCAGAGCGACTCTATAGGACAGAGTAGAACTGCTCCATAGGGTTTTCAAGGAGTGGCTGGTATATTTGACTGCTGACCTTTTGGTTAGCAGCTACAGCACTTAACCACTATGCCACCAGGGCCCCTCTGGCTTATAAAAGGGCTAGCAAACCTCTGACTTCCTTCCTTTTGAGTCTTCTGATTGGCCTTGTTTTCATACTGCTTTCTCTTATATCTTTTCATCTGAGAATTGCAAACATCAGGATAACATATTCCTTTTGAAGGTTAATTTAAAACGATAACTTCTGGAGACTCTGTTCAGGGAAATAAAGGATCATCTGCTCCTCCTACCAGCCACTCTTCCAGGCCAAAGTGTTGAAGGTGCCCAAAGCCAGGCTTTCCCTGAAGCTTCTGGGCTGAGGAGAAATCTCCAGGGCTCCTGGAAAAGGAATGAGGTCATGGTGATGTCATCCATCTTACCAGGAAGGGGAATTCTTAGGGATGGGTACCTACAGGGAAGAATGCTTCCTTAACCTCCAGGTTGCAGATAGCAAGGAAACCACCCCAAACATCTCTCTCTCCCCAGGCTTTGTTTCCTTTTCTTTTTTTTTCTGTTTGGCACCAGGAAGCCAGATGCCCTGGGCACCTAGGCAAATATGTTTTAATCTTGCCCAGCTCCATGCTAGTCCAAGCTCCCCTGCCTCAGGCCAAGGCAGCTGTTGGTGACTCACCACCTGAGTCCAGTTCCTGCTCATTCTGGGCTCGGTTTATTTCCTTAAGGAACTTCCAGGACTGCCCTGGACTTGTCTTAAATCAAACCACTCTTTGAAATCAGGAACTGCCTTTTCCTACCATTATTTCCAGCACTTAGCACATCGCCTGACACATGGTAGGTTTTCAAAAAATATTTGTTGAATAAACCAAATGAATGAACAATACGTTATAAAAAAAAAAAAAAAAAAGCCCAAACCAAACCCATTGCCGTCGAGTAGATTCCGACTCATAGCAACCCTACAGGACAGAGTAGAACTGCCCCACAGAGTTTCCAAGGAGCACCTGGTGGATTTGAACTGCTGACCTTTTAGTTAACAGCCGTAGCACTTAACCACTATGTCATTATGTAAATCCCATGTCAAATGATGGTCATAGAAACAACCAACCAGCCATCACCACCACCATCACCACAACAAAACCCCACTACCAAACAAGTAAATACTATGTAATAAAAGCCAAGTGAAACAGAGTTTGCTTAAAATCTGTACCCTAGTTCCAGCCAGGTATTGGCTGCACCAAGATGCTTCAAACACATTCTCTGTCCTCAAGGAGATAACCCTCTAATAGGGGAACCAGACAGGTAGACAGATAATCACAAACTGGTGTAATTAACACTATAATCAAAATCAAGATGTGGATAAAACTTGTTTACCGCTACATAGACTTGGCCAACCTCTATGTGGTCAGAATGACCTTGGTAACAAGAGAGAGGGTCTGATGTCAGACAGGCTAATATTACAACCCTAAATACTCTTCGGGGAACATCGAAATAGACCTTGAAATGGCCAGAGGGTCTGAATGCCAACAACTGTGAAACACCACCGCCCAAGACCATCTGGGTATTTGGGGAAAGACTGGCAAGGCAGCCACTCCTCTCTCTGCCCCAGGCCCTAGTCAGCTTTAGATCTGAAGGCATTAGATCCATCCGCCAAGAGACTGATGCCTGGCAGGGCAGGTTAGTGACTTGGCTTTGCCTGTGGAGTCCTAACTAGGGGAGGGAGGGGGCATGTGCACTGGGCGCCTGGAGGTGGGGCGCCACTTAGCCCTATCTATTGGCCAGAACAGTTTCTACGGCAGCTGTGAGATCATTCTGAAACTTAACCCTAATTGCTCTAGGCACTATTTTCTGTATTCCCAGTGTGTCTGCAGTCCACTTTACTTACGGTAAACGAGACCCCCGGCTAAATCTGGCAACATTGCTATTTCGGGAAGAGCAGTATTTCGTCCTGTTTTCCTTTCCCCGGTAGGTGCGAGCAGACTACAGGCTCCTATTTACTTCCATAGTGCTGATGGCTTCTATAATGCCCATGTCCTTCTACTTTCTTTCCAAACATGTTGTTGTTGTGTGCAAGGGAGTCGATTCCGATTCATAGCGACCCTATAGAACAGAGTAAAACTGCACCCTAGGGTTTCCTAGGCTGTAAATCTTGTCAAATTAAAGATTGGACTCAACATACTTAGTGGCAGCCGCATTCTTAACACTCTGATGGTTATTGTCAGATTTACCTCTTGTCTTCTGCACAGAGCCATTAAGATTATAAAAATATATACCAATGGCCCTGCATCTTATACCAGTCTGTGCAGTCAAATCCAAGGACAAGACTCCAGAACTGGGGTTGCCCTGTGGGAAACCTGTCCCGGAATCTCAGGGCAGCAGAGAAGCAGAGGAGGGTGGTGGGTCTCACAGGTGCAAGAAAAGCAGCAGAGGTGTTAAGACGTTATTTCTGATGTCAGTATTTGGTCAGAAAAATATTCAAAGGCTGCAACCTGAAGCCCAAGAAGAGTCTGAAAGGAAATATTTCAAACCTCATAGTGTTTCTTTCAGGTGGGTGGGACTGGAAGGGGGCACGGAGAAACCCTCATTTTTTATTGAATATACTTCTACACCGCTTGAATTTGTTATAAATAATATATATTATTTTTGTAATTAAAAAAATTAGAAACAGATTTTTTTGAGATAACTGATTAAATCTGTAACGATAATAGCAACAAAAGAGTATCAAGTGATCCTGACCCGTTAATACCCTCAGCCCTACCAACCAAAAACAAACAAAAAAAGTTGCCGTGGAGTCAATTTCAACTCATAGCGACCCTAAAGTCAGAGTAAAACTGCCCCATAGGCTTTCTAAGGAGTAGTTGGTGGATTTGAACTGCCAACATTTTGGTTAGCAGCCAAATGCTTAACCACTGTGCCAACTCCACCAAACATAAAACTTATAGGTGACTTTGACCTTATGTTTCTTGATGTGGATTTTCAAAGTCCTGTTACCTATGCACCTCACGCATAGCCACCACCCGTCTGTAAGTGGAGGCTTGCCTGCTGCTGTGATGCTGAACAGATTTCATCGAAACTGTCAGACTAAGACTGATGAGGAAGAAAGGCCTGGTGATCTATTTCTGAAAAACAGTGAAAACCCTGTTGATCAGAATAGTTTGATCTTCAGATGATCATGGGGATGGTGTAGGACTTCACAGCCTTTTGTTCCATTGTGCATGGGGTCATCATGAGTTGGAGGCCAACTCAATAGCAGCTAACAACGACAACTAACACCCGTCAGGGTAATCCATTCAGAACAGTGTCAGCCTTTAGGGGTCCCTGTGCTAGGAAGTCCCTTGACTTGGCCTGGACCTGAGCGGGGGGTAGATGGCGATGGCCATTTGGCTGTTTATTTGGCAACCCAGACTGAGTATAGGACTGACACACAGTTTAATTATCATGCAGAGCTGCAGCTGGAGGCAGCTGGAGTGAGTTGGCGTCTGCTTTTGCAGAGCACAATTTCTGCGAATAATTAACCACCAGAACTCTTGATTCTCTCTAATTAATGAAGAGGAAGCCTGGAATCTTCAAAGTCCACAAATGTCATGCTGCCATTGTGTCAGGATTGATCTCCTTTGTTCTAAGTCGGAGAGCATGCCTCTTCTGCCGCTCCTAATTCTTTATAAATTGAATTTTTCTATTACTAGTTGTGACAGCTAAGTAACATGACTTCAGAAATTCACCCGCAGTTCATGCCAGTATTAGAAGCCTGTATAATAATAATTTTTTTTTAAAGAACCATGATGGAACAAGCTTTCTGTCTCTGACCCAAAATTAATCATAGTGAAGAGACACCTACTGAAAGGAGGGTCATTAATTAGCTCTAATGGATCTTGCTAGGTGGAGTCTGCATTATTGGGAAGTTGGCAAACAGAAGGGGAGGGGAGATTCTTCCCTTTCTCTATCTCCATGTGATGCTGGGATGTAAGATGATGAGGTTTTGCTTCCAGGGGACAAAATTCATGATGGAGGGCACAGAAGAGTTTTGAAAGAGTTCATTTTCATTCCGTAGGTGCTGGCGTGTTAGCCTGGCAGTCTACTTTAAGGAAAGAAGTGGAAATGGTTGTTTTCAATGCAAAGAGCCTACCCCTGTGGTCTTATCTGAGAATATAATGAAAGCTATCACAGAGAAGCAAGAATGAGATTCTGTTAAAACCTAAATCAGATCATATCACTCCTCTGCTCCAAACATTTTAATGCTTCCCATCTCTCCAAAGGAAAGCCAAAATTGGTACATCTCCTTCAAGGTCCTACCTATCTGGCCACTTTTCCCCCATGACCTTATTTTCTCCCATTTCCCTCCTCATTCATTCTATTCTAGGCACACTAACTTCCTTGATGTCTCACCAGCATTCTAGACATTTCTCCTGCCACAGGGCTTTTGCCTTGGCTGCTCCATCTGTCTGTCTGTAACACTGTTTTCCAGATATCCACTTGGCTTTCTTTTTCTCTTCCTTGAAGACTTTGCTCTAACGTGACCTTCTTAATAAGGCCCACATTGACCGCTCCATGTAAAATGGTACCTCCTCCCCCAGCACTCCTCGTTCCTCTTATATGGCTATATTTTTCTTTCTCCCCACCTAACATATCAGATAATTTCCTAATTTTTCATGTTTATTGCTAACCATGTGTCTCTTCCACATTCCACTAAAATGTAAGCTCCTCAAAAATAGGGATTCTTGTCTGTTTTGTTCACTGATGTATCCCCAGCAACTAGAACTGTGCCAGTTCAATAAATATTTATAAAGTGAATGAATCAGCCCAACTCATTTCTCTTTCAGTCATCACACTTTGGAGTGTTTGCTGGTATGTGTGAAGACTGCCTGTGCCCATCCAACATAACTGCTCAAACGTCTTATAAAGGTGAGAGTAGGAGCTGGTCCTTTTTCTTTCTCAAGTGTCTAGATGAACTACTGTTGTTTCATTTGGCTGCCAAATGTTAATAATTAAAACAAACAGTGTGATCGGAGTTAAATATTACTTGGGATGTTTATTTCTTTCCCAGTGGCTTCTGGTAGGAAGAACCTGAAGTTGGGCTGGCCAAGAGTAAAGCTCTTACTGGAGGGCATTGGTTTGTGTTCCCAAGGCTCAGTGTTTCTCCTCTTCAAGTCCATAGAGAGTAGGGGGTCCTTAGAGATGTTATGCAGCAGAAGCCATGGCGGGGAAGGGAAGGTGTCCTAGGTGTAACTCAACAGTGACTCTGTTGAAGGGAAAGCATTCATAGGCACCCAAGGAAGGAGCCACAGCAGAGAGCTTTAGGAGGAAGTTGCTGTACAGTTCACAGCCTCTGCCATCTTTATGGATTATTTCCAAATTTGCTTGTCCCCTTCTCACTCAAGTTTCCCAAAAATGGGACCATAGATTCCTGCACTAGATTCCGTCCATCAAAGAAAGCCTACTGAGTCTTGCTTGTGTCTATGACTTGCTAGGGATTAGGTAAATCTGGTCAAGGTTGCGTTACAGACATACCAGGGCCCTGGGAAAGGGTAGATCCAACCTTCCTTGCTGTACATAATTTGTGCCTTAAATGTGCACATTCATTTAACAAGACTTCTGGGTGCTAGGCTAAGTGCTGAGTCATCAAATACAGGTTGTAGCTCTAATTCTGCAATTGCTGGTGGAGCCACTTTGGCCATTCCATTTCCCTGCACCATGGCTTCTAACTCAACCTTCTTAATAGTTTACAAAGTTCTATCTCATTTACTCTTCTGAATAATTCTATGTATTAATTTTAGCAATAAAGAAGATAAGGATCAGAGATTTTAAAGTACTTGCCCGAGATAAAATCATTATTAAGTGAACCCTCGCTGTAGATCCACTTCCTGTCCACAGTCACTTCAGGTCAGAATGATGCCACTCTACTTTCTTCTTTGGGTTATAAGTGCAATTTCTTATGCATAAAAAGGAATTTTACCAATCCAAAGTGTATTAATACTTAAGTGGCCTCCCAAATGCTGAGAATGCTCAGAAGTGGGTGATGAGAACCTGGGCAAAGTCTCGTGGGGGTAATGGTATAAACTATTGTGTTTTTAGGTATTCTAAATTCAAACCCCAGGACTGACATTTAGAACATCCCTCCCAAGCCAAGTTTGGCAAAGTGCTCTAGCTTTAAATAGTGAAATTGACCTTCCCTCTTAGACTCATATTCTAAATTATTCTGAAGATTCTTCTTCCCAGACTGCTCCCAACAACCAACCTGAAGCAGCTTCCAGGACACTATTGTTGATTTACAACTGCAATCTTGCTAAAAGGAATGGAGAAAAGCCAGGATGAGCTTCTGTTAGACAGAATTACTGGCATGCAATACTAACATTGCCACAACTTGGCACATGACTGATTGACTAAGTGCATGACTGACCCCCTACCCCCCTTCTTATTTCACTCAAATAGGTCATTTGTTGGAAAATGAAGGGAGTCTTATTTCTCCACCCCCAGCCCCCAAAGAATGAAAGAAGCCTGCTGAATCTGCTACTTGGTGTGTGTCTGCAAGTGGCTCCCGAAAGCCAGCATTGGGCCTGCAAGTTTTTTTTTTTTTAATTCTGTGGTTTGTCTTTGATGAGTGTCTTTGAGTCCTATGTGCAGAGCCCTTCTGTTTTCCTGCCTTTATAGAGGGAATAAGGACGACTGGACAGGATGCAAGCAGAAATCTCCAGCTGTCTCTGTTTAAGATACAAGGCTAAGATGTGAACTGGCCATTTGGCTTAGGCAAAATATTATGTAAATGAAAGGGAGGTGGTTCCTTTCCCTCATATTTATTCTCTGCCAGAATCTTGATCTATGCTATCAGTTGGTCAATCAAATATTTATTGATCCCCCACTTTGCACAAATGCAGGGTGCTACAAGAATTAAAACCTTACAAGTTATTCAGAACTTAGCTTAGAAAACAAGGCTGGTATAAATGTTCATCAAGGGTGGAAAACTCGAATGACTACAGGGGCCAAGTGGATAACATAAATGAATGAATGAATGAAGCCATTTCATAATAACATCTTAAGGTAATTTTTTTGTTTTTTTTACACAGACACATTTCCCTTGCAAATTAAATATGCAAGAATATTTTTCCTTCCACAAAACGAGAGCCTTGTTGGTCTATCTTTAGTTTTCACATTTTTTTATAAAGATTCTTTTCCTCAACTCTCCTAAAAGACAATAGGGTAAGTGCCAAGACAAATGGCCACCAACACCTGCCTTCAGTGTTAAGAGACAATTGGAAGTGCTACAAGGAAGTGGTGGGAACTGTGTCCAATTATAGAGTTTGTGGGTTATCTGAGGAGAGCAGCTGCTTACTAAGTGCAGTAGATTGGAGCCATGTTGCTTTGTTGCTATTTGATAATGGGAAGTCAGTAATAAATCTTCGAATTCTTTTAAAATACTATGCCTCCCCAAATACCTCGTGGGCCATGTTGCCTTTTCTCTCCTTTAGATTTCTTTATGTTTATCTTGTCTCTCCACTTCCCAAAGTGGGTGAGAGGTTCCTCAGTGAAAGACAGGTTTTTCCTTCTTTGTCTACTCACTGGGATAGTTTGAGTTCTGGGCAGATGGCTGTTGGGCAATGTTTACCCCACTGTCATCATCAGGATCATCAGTGCAGGGAAGAAACTCTCCCTATGGTGGGCAAAGTTGTGGAGAGTAATGCACCCAAGCGTATTATCAATTAACAAGGAAAGCAGAGGGATTCTCCAAAGTAACACCAGGGTTTGTACAGAGAACCTTAAAAAGTCTCTATCGCAGACTGCAAAATAGCCACAAATACTTGAGTGCTGACTTCTTGGCCACACCTCCCATCAAGAAGTCTATTTCTCCACTCCCTGATTCTGGATTTGACTATGTAACTTTCTTTGACCAATGGGATATTAATAAACATGCTGCAAGTAGAGGTCAGAAAGGGTTGCACATTAATGCTTGTCAACTCCTGCTACACTAGATTCATGAGACCACCATAAAAACAAGCTCAGTCTAGCCTGCTACAGAGGCCACATAGAGAAGAACTGAGGCTCACATCCCAGCTGACATCCTGCTAAATACTGGCATATGAGTGAGGCTAATCCTAGGCTAACCATGTAACCCAGACGAGACATACAGAAAAACCACCCAGCTGAGCCCAGCCCAAAATTCCAATCCACACAGTTGCAAACTAATAAATGATTAGTGTTTGAAAAACAAAACCAAAAAAGCAAAGCAAAAAAAATAAACCCTCACAATACTAGACAATTCAATTAAAGGTCAGATTCTGTGTACTGTGATCAATTTGCTTCATGCTAATGTACTTATGACTATGTGACTGCATGAGAAAAGTGACCATAAGATCACAAATCTCTGTGTGCAAGAAACCATACCAGTCCACTCCTCCTGCACCACCAGGTCAGCCCTCTGCCTGCTTGAATGCTTCTGAGAACAAGAATGGCCTCCCAAGGCAGTCACTTTCATTTTAGGTCAGCTCTATTCTTAGTAATGTCTTCTTTATGTTGATACAAAGTTTCTCCCCTGTGACTTCAACTGGGTCCTGGCTATAAAACAAGGCAAGCAAAACAAGCTATTACTCTCTTCCCATTAAAGTTTTTTGTATAAACACCAAACCCATTGCCGTCAAGCCAATTCCAACTCATAGCAACCCTACAGGACAGAGTAGAACTGCCTCATAGGGTTTCCAAGGAGCGGCTGGTGGATTAGAACTGCCAACTTTTTGGTTAGCAGCCATAGTACTTAACCACTAAGCTCCTGGGTTTCCTGATAAAGTAGAACAAAAACCCAGAAGCCAGTGCCGAAGTAGAGGGTCAATGAAAAAGAGGAAGACCCTCAATGAGATGGATTGACACTATGCAGCAAAGGAAAACTAATACATCTTGATTCTATGGTTAAATGTCTTTCTTACTTATCCAGCTTCATGTTATTTACAGAGAGAGTAAACATACCCTTTCTATGTACATCAACGCCTCTGATTAATACAAATTACAGGTATGACAGAGCCCTTAACGATACAACTAGAAGCCTCCTTAAGATCAGCCTTGGTTCTCTGCACAGAATCCTTGAATGTGGTCATTTAGCCATTCATAATCCATCTTACTGTAAGGGAGAGATGATACCAGACATTGATAGGATGACTTGAACAGAGCCCCGATGTTTATGAGGATACAGATAGGCCCAACTGGATGGCAGGTGGGAGGATATTTTGTGTTAGATGCATACAAAAAAAAAAAAAAAAGCCCATTGCCATCAAGCAAATTCCAACTCATAGCCACCCTATAGGACAGAATAGAACTGCCCCATCGGATTTCCAAGGAGCCCCTGGAGGATTTGAACTGCTAACCTTTCCGTTAGCAGACGTAGCTCTTAACCACTGTGCCACCAGCGTTTCCTACAGATGGGCATATATAAGTCAGATCCAAGGGACAATGGGGAGACTGATATATTGAAAGCTTTTTTTTTTTTTGTCTTATTTACTGTCCTCATCCCAGGTCTGGCACGTGGATGCTCATTAATGAAATAATGAGAAAATAGAGTTTGAGTAAACAAAGGGTAAGAGACAAGTTTGGATAGGTAGGCTACAATCCGACTTAAGGAGAACCCTGAAGGTAAAAATGTTTTTCTGGAAGCCAATCTTTCATACATAGCTAGTGAGGGATCAACACATGCTTGAGCTCTGAGTAGGGCTTAAAGCAGAGTCGATACCTGGTGCAACACGGAGGCACAGGGTAGACTGTTTACTTGGAGTGGATCATGAGCTAAAGGAGCCTGAGACTCTGGCTCAGGTACTTGGTTGAAGTAATTTAGTGTAATATAGTTGTATGTGTGGGTGAGTTTTATGTTGTCAAACAACAAGTCAGTTATAATGTTATAATTTAACATGTTTATCAGTCCCCTATGGGGGTTCTAAAGAGGTTAAGATGTGAAGGAGAAAAGAGGGCAGTGTATTGAGCAGAGAATGGTACAGAATTGTTAAGTACCAAACAATGCCAGTGGCATGAAGGACAGTCAAGGGCCTGCTTGCGGGAACTCCACCCGAAAATAGCTCTCTGGGCTAGACTGTCTTTCCATGTGCTGTGGCTAGGTGTGGGTGCCATCCATGTGAGCAGGATGGGCGGATCCCCAAATGACCTCGGCCTATAGATAGCTCTTACAATCAGCTGTGGCTGATTTCCAAAGGAGCGGCAATGGCAGCTGACAGCTTGCAGAGTGTATTTTCTTCTCTGTAAAGAAAAAGTGCCCATAAGCAATGCATTTCCCAAGGGTAATTCCTCCTGCTTTGACTGAGTACTTCAGCCGCTGAAAACAGGCCTCTGGCTTCCACAAGGCCATCTTAGAAAAAAATGAATCACTTTTCTGTTAAGTCAAAATACCCAGAACCTCTTGGGTAACTCAGAAGAATCAAAGTGTAAACTCCACCCCTGGGAAATATGTCAAAGAAATGCCTCTTGTGTGGTTTAGGTCATTAGAGTACCTTTTCCTCTTCTGCATGTTACAATGAAAGTATACTTAGAATACGCGGATTCAAAGGCAGAGAAGGAACCTAACTCTAACGATCAGATTAGAAGTAAATGCCCCTTTGGGGATCTGAAGTTGGAATAAAAGATTTCACTAAGTTTGAGACTCTGAGATAAGATATTCTATTACCTAAAGCTCAGGTCAAAACATCCGGTGGTAAATTTGTGTAAGTTCATTGTAACTGGGAAAAATATTGATTGATTGCAATAATGTTTTCTTTCTTGGTTGTAAATTGAACTTTAGATCCTGTACTTCATCCAGCAAACACTAGAGGGAGTAAGTCAGAGGGAAAAGGCTGCAATGGGAGAAAGGGGAATGAAGAGGAGGAAACTCTGAGGAGGAAGGCGTTTGTGCATCTCAATAAGGCGCAGGATTTTACTCAGGTAGAAATTGATCTTTAGACTATGGTCAAAAAAAAAAAAAATGATCAAGTGACCTTATATTCGAAACCCAGTACAAAAAAAGAAGAACTTTAACTATAATCTGCTGAACCTGTTCAGAATCCAAAACAGTAAAGAAAAACTATTACTTTCTGACCAGAATCTATACTCTGTTCATTTTAGGCTTTTTTAGAGCCAATGCGATAGAGCTCTATCTGTGAGTCTTTAATTTTAGAGGATACATTGTTTGGATAAATAACTTTTCACAGATATTGGAATTTTTTTTTTTTTTTTTTTTTTTTTAACAGTAGCCACAGTGAATAGTAATGATACCAGGCATTTTTAGACACTTCTAGGAATAAAATGTGCTCATTGTAGATAGATTGGAAGCTTTCCCCTTTCCATTTTCCTCTGTAATTCTCATGAATTAGCTCATAAGTCGAAACACTGTTTTGCAATCCAGAAAAGAAACACTGAAGTTAACTGGCCCACTGTCATGCACAGATCAATGACAACTGCTATTTATTCTTCTTTAAATTCCCAGTCCCTCAGTCCCTTTGTGCCTCTTGAAAATGCCAAAAAAGCTATTGGAGGCAACAGTCTCGTCACTGGTTTTTATTTTAAAAACTTTAACAATTACTATAGTCAAAAACACGTATCTTAAGATCTTCTTAACAAGAGATTATTCAACCAAATATTCTATTTTCCTGAGCGATGAACTAATAGCAATTCTTCGAAACATTGTCTTTCAACCACAGCAGATTTTTTGAAGTGCAGTTGTTAGAAGCATGTGTGAATCCACATTGGGGGGAAAAATCACAATAAATCATGCATAATAAGGATCTATCCTTTTATGAACCTTGGGGTCAGACTTACCTGGATGTTAATATCAAGAGAATAGAAATTACATAATGAACCTCCTAAAGCAGAGCCTGTTGGAAACTATAAATTTCAATGACAAGAAAAGCTCGCTCAGCTCCAAAGTTGGGGTTTGCATTTGTTAGTCATGCATTAAACTACTTACCTCTCAGGGCAGACCTTTCCAGAAAGTGTTGAGATGCATTACTGTACCCGTTATCAAAAGTCTTTGGCAGAAATACCATTTATCCTTGTTGTGGTAATGAACAGATTTATAACATTCTGGTGTCACCATTCCTGAAAAAGCCCATTCATTTGAATATTTCTTCCACAAACCTAGTGAAATATTTCACGAAGGCACATGGGTGTAGACTACTACGGAGAGATACTGCCGGTGAATGACAGAACGTCTGGTTGATTTACACAAAACCCCAAGTGCTCGTATGAGAATAGGTTAGATTTAGATTGACGAGCAAATGTGTAACCAGACTTCTGGCTGACAAATGGCAGAACTATGCCAGTGTATTAGTTTCTCTGGAGAGAGACCAGAAGAAAGGCTGGAGGATCAAGTTCATTCCCTAAAGGACATTCAAACCTAATGGCTAGCAGTGTGGCTGGGATATAAGACACATACAGATTTTAATACCCCAATATAGTATTGGGTGAGTTTAGAGTCGTACTGGCATCCAAGCAAATGATCAAACCCTTATCAAGCATTGCTCTGTCATGTGTTTATTTATATAAAATTCCTTCAGAAGTATCCTATTTTCAAGATAAGTCTATTTTATTGGCAGCTTTGGTTTAATATCACTAACCCCTAAAAATGGCTTGTTTGAGTAAACTAGAAAATGAAAATAAAAACTGATGGGGTTATTATTTTTTTAAAAAGTAGTGCCAAGTATTAAATGGTCCGGACTGGATTAGCTTTACTCTGGCTGGGCACAGCCGCGGACAGAGACCTCCATGCCGCTTTCGTCAAAAGGATGGATTATTTGGATGACGCTCTTCTTCTGAGTGCTGAAGGGTTTGGGGTCTACCTTCAAGGAAGTGGTATGATAGTAACGATAAAAAGAAAAGAAAAAAAAAAAAAAAGGCCAAAAAGCAAATGACCAGTTTTCTCTGAGTCTATTCCAATCCATGGTGACCCCACATGTATCAGAGTAGACCTGTGCTTGGTGGCTCATTTTTCAGAAGCCGATCACCAGGCCTTCTTCTGAGACTTCTCTGGGTGGACTTGAACCTCCCACCTTTCAGTTAGCAGCCAAGCACCATTTGTACCACCCAGGTATTCCCATCGTAACGATGAAGCAAAAAAACAGACAGTTGCTGTTGAGTCGATTCTAACTCATGGCGACCCCACGTGTTCCAAAGTAGAACTTTACTTCATGGGTTTCAGTGGCTGTGATCTTTCGGAAAGAGACTGTTAATTGAATTACCCTGGTGTGCCAGGCAGCCTGCTCAGCACTCGATGAACGGAACCTCATTTAATTCTCACCACCTCACTGTGAGGTGGTGGTGTTCCTGTTAGGTGCTGTCGAGTTGATTCTGTCTCCTAGGGACCCCTTGTGACAGAGTACAACTGCCCCATAGGGTTTTCTTGGCTGTAATTCTTACAGAAGCAGATCCCACGGAGCAGCTGGGTGGGTTCAAACTGCCAACCTTTTGGTTAGCAGTCAAGTGCTTAACTGTTTGCGCCACCAGACTCCTGTGAGGCAGGGGTTATGATAATTGCTTTGTAGGTGAGCCTGAGGTTCAGATTAGTTGACTTGTCCAAAGTGACACACTAGAAGAGACAGTCAGGGTTTAAACTCCCCCCTGACTCCAAAGCCCTTTCCATGATGCTACACTACCTCTTAAATATCTGGTGAATGGTATTGGTGTTTAAATCCTTGTGGTATTTGAGTAGGGGCAGATTATCCAATAGCTAAGGTAAACAGGCTGCTTACCTTACTGGATCATCTGTAGTGAACAATTTCACATTTTTCCATCACATCTAAAATTCTGCTGCTGGGTATGGCTGGCATCTTTCTCTCTCCCAACCCCACAGCACCTTCCAACAGAATCGAAGCCTCTTTTCAAATTTACAGTCCCTGACAGGGACGGATTACAGTAAGCAAGGTAAGCACAGCTTTACTTGTACATAAACCTGTAGTGAACAGTTTCACGTGTTTTTTATCACATCAAAGATGTGGTGAAATCCATGTGAAATAGGTCACTACGGATTAGTACTACACACAGGTAAGCCTGTGTTTACCTTGCTTATTGGGCAATCTGCCCCTGTATTTGAGTGGTATAGAAGTGAGAGCAACAGAAAAGGGGTCTGGAGACCTGGGATTTAAATCCGGCTCTACAATTTACTAGCTCTGTGCTCTTGGAAAAATTCTTTAACCTCTCTGTGGTGTCTCCTCATGTACAAAGTGTGTGTGTGTGTGTGTGTGTGTGTGCGCGCACACGCACATGCATGTGGATTTGTGGTGGAGCACTAGAAGATCTTTAACCTACCTTTCATTTCTAACCTTTGATTGGATGAGCCTTCAAGGGGTTTTTAATTTCCTGTAATTGGGGAGCATGTTTGGTCTTTTTGCTCTTTAAAGTGAACTCAGATGTACATCAAGAACCTTCTTAATTTCTGCCGTAAAGATATTACCCTTCTTGCAAAATTAATTTCTTCTATAGGTTGTCCCAAAACAGGCTATCTCCTATTTCCCTGGTAGATGATTCCATCACGTGCGAAGCACAGTGCTCTGCTCACAAGTGAGCTACAGAGAAGTACAGAGGACACGCTAGAAATACAAAATGGCATTACATATTGTCTCAAAAGAAAACCAGTAAAGCTGGCTTTTGTCTGAAGGTAATAAATGTTACTTCCAGTGGGCTGGAGAACCAAATCTCCGTGCATTTGCCTATTTTGAATGCTTTGTTCTAGTTCTGTAAAAGAATGAGGTTTTATTTATTGCATCCCACTCCTTACTTATAATTCATTATGATACGCTGACGAGCTTGCTCTGAAGGTGCTGTCTGCTCTTTAGGCTAGTCCCCGTTGCTTCGTTGGCTTGCACCCATTCTCCTGCTGATGAAAATGTATATGTTGGCTCTCCTGCTGAGGGAATTCATCACCCACTGCTCGGCATTCTCCAGGATCAAATGACATGGACAAGGCTTTATATGGGGAGCAAAGTTCGAACATTCCTTTGATGTTGCGCTTTGTGACACTCAATGGCTAAATCTAGGCTTTTGCTATTTCACCAAATGCCAAATGTGCTAGATCCTGAATATCTGTGACCTTACAGAGATAGCTGGATGGAAAAACAAGATAAAACCACTGGGAAAAATTTTCAGAGCTGTTTTTAAAGCTACAGTATGCCACTTAAGGTTAATTTAATATGGACAGAATACCATCTATGTATAAGGCATTAGGTACACAAAGAGGAACAAAAATTATAGAGTCCTTTTATCCAACACATACTGTTTGCATACTGTTTTTTTTTTAACCATTATTGTTGAAAATTTTGTTCTGTTTCCTTCCAGTCTTTTTTAATGCTTATTTTTTGTTGCTTTTGTTACAAAGATATAATTATACAAAATATATATTTTGAATCCATTTTTATTCCTTTAACGTTATAAAAATTTAACCTAAGCTTTATTTTGTGAAGGTGTGTTAGCTATTCCCTCATTTGCTTATTTGGTGTTGCCACTTATCTTCCATGACAAAAATGCCATGAAATAAGGTTCTCTCTTATTTATTTTACATCTTCATGAGAAATTCTCCTATGTGAAATTATTGGATAAAGGGACAGTTTAAAATGTTACAGGTTATCAATATGCATTACAATTGTCTTCCAAAGGAGTTGTGTCAATTTACACTCCCACCATCATTGTTTTACTCTTAAGTTTAAGTTTCTCCTTGGAGTCCCTGGGTGGTGCAAATTGTTAAGTGCTGGACTACTCGGACTACTAGCAGTTCACACCCCCCTGCCCCCCGCCCCGAGATACCTTGGAAGTAAAACGCGGCAATTTGCTTCTGAAAAGTCACAGCCTTGAAAACTCTATGGAGTGCAGTTCTACTCTGCACACTTCGAATCCCCATAAGTTGGAAGAGACTACACGGAAGCTAACAAGTTTCTCCTTACTGTCTCCATCTTGGAGCCCTGGTGGCACAGTGGTAAAGAGCTCAGTGCTCAGCAGTTCAAGGAAATCCTATGGGGCAGCTCTACTCTGTTCTATAGGATCATTATGAGTGGGAATCCACCCGCAGGAATCAGGTTTGGTTTGGGTTATCCCCGTCGTGCTGGGCTTTTGTTTATGTAACAAAGAACTTTTGAACTAAAAAAATAAATTTAACATACATTATCTATTTAATTCACACAATAACTTTGCAAAGTAGGTAGTTCACAGACGAATAGACACTGGGGAAGATTAAATGACTTGCTCAAACCCACCCAACTATCATCAGAGCTTGACCTTGATGTTGCTTCTTCTGAGTCCGGGCCCAGTGAATACACCATTCTACCACGAACCACGGTTGTGAGGATGGTGCAGAACTGGGCAGCATTCTATTCTGTTGTACACGGGGTTACAACGAGTTGGAAATGACTCCAGGGCACCTAACAACACCACCATGAACCAGTTGCTGTTGAGTTGACATGCAATGCTGTGTGTGTCAGAGTAGAACTGTGCTCTGCTGAGTTTTCAGTTGTTGCTTTTTTGGAAGTCACCAGGTCTTTCTTCTGAGGTGCATCTGGCTGGACTCAAATTTACAACCTTTCAGTTAGCAGCCAAGCACGTTAACCACTTGTACCACCCAGGGAATCCATTCTACCACAAAAACAAAAACAAAAACGATTGCCGCCAAGTGGATCCTGACTCATAGCAACCTTACAGGGCAGAGTAAAACTGCACCATAGAGCTTCCAACGAGCGCTGGTGGATTCAAACTGCTGCCCTTCTGGTTAGAAGAAGAACTTTTAACCACTGCGCCACCAGGGCTCCCATTCTACCACAAAAAAAACAAAAGCCAAACCCATTGTCACTGACTCCATTCCAACTCAGTGACCCCATAGGACAGAATATAACTGCCCCTAGTGTTCCCAAGGAGCAGCTGGTGGGTTACGAACTGTTGGCCTTTTGGTTAGCATAGCTTGTAGAAACCCTGGTGGTGTAGTGGTTAAGAGTTATGGCTGCTAACCGAAAGGCTGACAGTTTGAATCCACCAGGTGCTCCTTGAAAACCCTATAGGGTAGTTCTACTCTGTTCTATAGGGTCACTTTAAGTTGGAATTGACTAGAAGGCAACAGGTTTATTTTGGGTTTTTTCCCCCTTAAATAACCAGGATGAGTCTCGACTAATTAGCCTCCAAGACAAACTTGAAGAAGCTTGGTGTTTATTATGTATAAAGATGTGAATAGATGAGCAGGCCTGGAGATAAAAAAATCCAAGTGGCTTTGTTCTCCTAAAAAGCAAACATTTCCTCAAATATAGAGTGAATAACTTTGATTAATTTACAGATGCTGCTTCACCCCATCCCCCATGCACATTAAAAAAAAATGTTATTTCTTTCAACTCTGCGTGTTGGCATATTTTAACTAAACTCAGATCTACCTGAGTGACTCTAATGGAAGTTGTTCGTGCATATCTGAAGGCAGAATGTGGCCTTTTGACTTTAGCTTATTAAACACACGGAAATGCATAGTTAAAATTCCACTCTTACTCCCCAGCCAAGATCGGAATGGGCCCAGCCTCAACACACAATGGACAAGGCTGCTACAAGGCCCAGTGACTGCTAGCATGTAGAGTAAGGAGGAAAGTCACAGTAAATTAAGGTCTCACCTTCATTTTTCAAAAAGGCAAGTGGACTGAAAATGTGCTTCATTCTTTATGGTGGAAAGTCAGACAGCAACAGGCTAGAGCGAGGTTTGCAGAGTAAGTGACAAATGCCTCCCAGTTGGAGGGTGTTTGGATGTTTCAGGTATCCATTTGGAAGCGTATTTTCGGAAAATGTTGCCTTCTTATTCTTTGCCAGGGTGAGAAGGAAAAAAACCCTGTTTGGATTTCACAGTCCTATAAATTGGCAGATCTGCCAATAGTGGCTGCACAGAATTTGGTTTGGGGGCAGGATAATTTGTGCTTCCCAATCAGCTGGAGGTTCTTTGTGTTCAGAAGACTCCCTGTGAGCAAAAACCAAACACCAACCCCGTTGCCCTTGAGTCAGTTCCAACTCATGGAGACCCCATGTGTTACAGAGTAGAACTACCCCATAGGGTTTTCTAGGCTGTAATCTTTACGGAATCAGATCACCAGACCTTTCTCCTACTCTACCACTGGGTGGGGTTGAACAGCCAACCTTTCAGTTAGTTGAGCACCACCCATGAAACCCTCCCATGAATGGGAGTCTGAAGAATCTGGATTAACAAAACTCAGGGTGGGCTCGTCTCTCGTCTCTCCTAGATTACTAAAATTCATTAATCGCTAACCAGACCACTCCCTTAATGGGCTCTAAAAAAAAAAAAACCAACCAACCAATCAAACAAAAAACCCAAAACAACAACAACAAAAATTCATGAGAATTTATTTTACAAAGATGTGACCTGAATGAGGGAAGTGGAAAGAATATCTTTGTCAATATCACCCAATGACTCCTTTTCAATAATTGCAAAGAAAGCTGGCCTCTTCAAGTATTCAGCCTATCTCCTCTGGAAACTTCTTTTGTGAGATAAACTGCTTCGGTGTCCCCTGACTGCTGAGAAGGTGATTTGGATTCACTCCCCCTTTAAGGAGAAAAGCTGGAAGCAGCAGGACGCATTTGCAGAGAAGTGAATATCCCCCCAGGTCCCTTGTTTGTAACCAAATTTTAATCAGCGAGGAATTCTGGAAAAAAAAAAAAAACAATAAGGGAAAGCAACTTGGAAGCAGAGTTGATTTCAAAACCACTTAGTAGCGTCTCCACTTCACCAATGTGTTTTCAAATCCTTTAGCCAGAAAGACCATGTGATGTATATGCCTATCGTCCAGAGCTCTGCCAAGCTTGAATCTTGTTTTGCTGGCGGAGGTAGACAGAAGGCCTGCCGAGCTGAGCTCCAGGGGTATTTTTTCCCCAGTCTAGCCTAAATAGCTATTCTCTCAGAGGTGACTGGAGTGTTTTCTGTCATTGCCAAACATTGTATACTGTGATAACATTAATTCCCAAGGCTCATGCCCTCTGTGAACCTCAGGAATGCAGGTAAGATCAAAGCAGAGTTGGCCAGGTGGCTGTAGCTCTTCGGCCCAGCTCTGGCCTGGATGTGGGGCTAGGGAGGAGCTGGTTTCCCTTCTGTTGCCTTTGGAAGGCTTTCATTTGGGTTTTTACCAGTGGGTGGTCCCTCGGGCTTCCTACTCCATTCCAAATATTTCTAAAACTTTCTGAGAGGTAGTGGTTTAACCAAATGTGTGTACTAACATATGTGGGAAGAGCTGTGTGGGCTGGCTGCTCCTTCATCACAGCATTCCTTCATGCTCCCTCCTTTATTTTCTTTGAAGTCAGTTTGAACAAGACAGAATTTGTGAATACGAAGCTCTACAAGTCTGGATACTGGATACAGTAAATATTTTGCAGCCCCTTATGCTTTAATGGAAATCCTGGTGGCGTAGTGGTTAAGAGCTACAGCTGCCAACCAAAAGGTCAGCATTTCAAATCCACAAGGCATTCCTTGGAAACCCTGTGGGGCAGTTCTACTCTGTCCTATAGGGTAGCTATGAATCAGAATCAACTCGGCGGCAATGAGTTTGTTTTCTTGGTATGCTTTAATGCTCAGTATTCTCCAGATTTTTCGGATGGCTGACCGGAATCAAGGAAACCCTGATGGCATAGCGGTTAAGTGCTATGGCTGCTAACCAAAAGGTTGGCAGTTCAAATTCACTGGGCAGTCCTTGGAAATTCTATGGGGCCAGTTCTACTCTGCCCTGTAGGGTGGCTATGAGTTGGAATCAACAATGGGTTTAGAACAGAATCAAAAAATTTTAAGCTTAGGCTTTCAGTCTTGTTATTTATTTATAAGTTATATACATGTCTTATTGAGTTAATATATTACAGTAGTTAAAAACACACATAAAATTTCAAAAAATGAAACGAAGATGAAAAATATTACATTCTTTGTTTTATTGATGCATAAAAACGCTTTTTGCTTTTATTATCCTATTAATTTTGTATTAATAGGATAATAAAAGGAAAATAATAGCTCACTTTGCATGTGACTGAACTGAATATGCTTCGCTTGAAAATCTTGATTGAATACTTTGCAATATAATTCAAAAGTCTGCTTCTACATTTAGTTTATTTTGATAACTTGGTTTTAATGGCTGTCATGGCTAAAAACAATGCTACAAAGATAATTCAAGAAGTGTCTTGTTGGTTGTAAATATTAAATCATGACTCATTTTTTCAGATACATCCACCAGCTATGCAAAAGTTCTATTGAAAGTTTACTGGTAAATTCCCATCTTCCTCATTGTCAATCAGTCAATCAATCACGCACTCTTACAATCTGATCGAAAATGCTTCACATTTGCCAAACCACCCCCCCCCCAAAATCTGTTGCTGACCAGCTGATTCTGACTCATGGTAACTGTCTTAGTTACCTAGTACTGCTATAACAGAAATACCATAAGTGGGTGGCTTTCACAAAGAGAAATTTATTTTCTTGCAGTTTAGGAGGCTGGAAGTTTGAATTCAGGGCCCAGCTCTGGGAGAAGGTCCTTGTCTCTTCAGCTTCTGTTTGCCGGCCCTTGAAGATCTCCATGTGGCTTGGCATCTGTCTTCCCCCATTTCTGCTTGCTTAATGTGTTCCTTTTATATTTTGTAAGAAATTGATTCAAGACACACCCTACACTAATCCTGTCTCATTAACAACAAATACAACCCATTCCCAAACGGGATTATAACTGCAGGCATAGAGGTTAGGGTTTATAACACATATTTTGGGGGGACATAATTCAATCCATAACAGTGACCCCATGTATTACAAAGTAGAACTGCTCCATAGGGTTTTCTTGGCTGTACTCTTTATGGTAGCAGATCACCAGGCCCTTCTTCCACAGCACCAATGGATAGGTTCAAACAGGTAACTTTTAGGGTAGTAGTAGAGTACAAACTGTTTGGGTCACCCAGGGACATTCCAAATGGCTGAACTCAGAGAAAGCCAAAGGTCAAGGGAGCCTGGTTGATGTATCATTTTTACACACACTAAAACCAAACCAAACCCATTGCTGTTGAGTCAATTCTAACTCATTGCAACCCTGTAGGACAGAGTAGAACTGCCCCATAGGGTTTCCAAGGAGTGGCTACTGGATTCGAACTGCTGACCTTTTCGTTAGCAGCTGAGCTCTTAACCATTGCACCACCAGGACACACAGACTTTCAGAATTCTCTGAATTTGTACATTTGAGAGATTCTGTAATAATTTAGAAAAACCTCATTTCCCAGTTCTAAAAATAAATACATAACAGAATTTTTAATAGGGAAACTTTTTTTTTCAGAATTGAATTTATACAACAGAAACAGTGTTAAATATTCACTTTCCAAATGTACTTTCCATAGCGTGAGTTTCTTTTTCAATACAGTTGCTTTCTCAGCTTTACCTTGGCTGGACAGATTCAGTGTCTTTATTTTTGCAAAGCTAACTGCTAGGCAGCACATATCCAATAGCTTCTTTGTTGTCATAGGAAATTTCAGAAAGTGTTTTTTACACAGCGATGTGGCAGAAAGGAGCTCACCTGAAGAAGCTTCTGTTTGGTTTCTGCTGGGTCAGATTATGTGTTAGGAACAGTTCGGGCAAATTGTCAGGAAACAAGTGTACCAGTCTAAGTCCCAGCAAACAACACCTGGTTTACCCAAAAGAGATAACTGAGGAGAGTTTAATAAAGGAGTTTAACAAAAACAGGCTAGAGAAGCAATAGCAGGGAGGTCTACCTCCTTTCCCAAAGCCTGAAGTGGTAAGAGGAGGAAGCCGTGATCCCAACCCACGGAGAGAACCGTAGCAGCAGGAGAGGGAGCATGGCCTGGAGCTCCGGCTTGTGGTAGAGGAACACTGCCAATCTGTGGCCCACCAGTCTTCTGCCAGCACCTCCCATTGGCCAAATGGAAGCCAGAGGCAAGAGAGCCTGCTTGATGCAGCCCAAAAAGGTCATTCTTCTGGGACATGGGGAGGAGGGAGGGAGGGAGGTGTAGAACTATCTGGAGAAGCAAACAGCTCATGAAGGCACTGTCCTGAACTTAGGAATCAGAGATTTAATTGACCTATAGGGATCTGAATGATTGAACATAAGAAAGAAGTAAGGAGTTACTATCAGAATGAGCCAGGGTGTTGGGCTTTGTTGATTATTGGCCAAGAGATGCTAGTTTCAGAGAGCTGCTGAAACCAGGTTCATTTTTGTGGTAATAGGCTGAATATCTAGGATAGCACTAGTTTATAAGATTCCTTGTGAAAATTAGAAAAAGACAGAGTCCTTGGTTGTTGCAAATAGTTAATGCGCTCAGCTGCTAACCAAAAGGTGGGAGGTTTGAGTCCAGCCAGAGATACCTTGGAAGAAAGTCCTCGTGATCTACTTCTGAAAAGTCAGCCATTGAAAATCCTATGGAGCACAGCTCTACTCTGGTACACATGGGGCCGCTACGGCAACTGGCTCTGGTGGCCAGACAAATTTGAAAAAGTTGCCTTCCTTCCTTTGGACTGAGCAGTCTTTTGGTACAGAGCTTACTGAGCGCCCCTTTTGTCCCCCTGGGCCAAGCACAAGTCGCATGGTCCTATCCTGGACTCAGAGTGAGAGTCAACACGCCATCCACCGTCTTCTTCCATCCCTCCCCCAGCCCCGCCGTGAATACTTGAATACATTTTGATGTATCTGCTAAACTCTGTAAACTCGCAGCTTCTAGTTCCACACGGGAAAAAGATCATTAAGCTATAGCAAAATTCAAATCTATCACTGGCTGTTTTATTAAATAAATCAAGCCCCTTTCTCTGGCAATCTCTGGGTGACTTAAACTTCAATAACGATTTGGTAGGGCTTCCAGAGGTTGTTATTGTTAGGTGCTGTTGAGTCCATTTTCATCTCATAGCAACCCCATGTGACAAAGTAGAACTGCCCCATGGGGTTTTCTTAGGTTATAATCTTTAGGCAAGCATGTCTCCAGGCCATTCTCCCGCAGAGTGGCTGAATGGGATTGAACGCCAACCTTTCTTTAGCAGCTGAGTACTTAAGTGTAATTAATGCTAATTTAGAACATTGTTCCCTGTTAGAGCTTTGGGTAGCCCCATTTTAAGATCTGACATTATTGGCAAACATGAAATTTGGGTGTAAGCACTGGATTTTATTTATCCATCAAAAAGATCGCAGTTTATAGTGAGAAAGCTGTGTGCACTGCACAACTCCAGAACACTCACATGATCACCATGTATTTGCATAGCCATCCTGACGATTTTATAGGAGGCGGCGGTAAAGAGTTCTAAGAATGGCAGGCCTTTACCAGTTTTGCCAGTTGCTATGGAGTCAGCTCCAACTCACGACAACCCCATGTATCTGAGTAGAACTGTGCTCCGTAACATTTTCAATGGCTGATTTTTTGGAAGTAGATCACCAGGCCTTTCTTCCAAGGTACCTCTAACCTTTTGGCTAGCAGCCAAGCAGTTTAACCATTTGCACCACTCAGGGACTTCTCTACTCCTAAGTCCTCTGGCCCTCCCCCACCCCCAATTGACAAAAAATTGTTGTTTGTGTAAGTAGCAGGTTAGGTATCTCTGTGTATGAGGCACTGTCCTAGGCATCAGGAGTGGGGCTGGGGAAAGGGAGGGATCCAGGGAAAGCTAAGACATGGTCTCAACTTCTCAGTAGAGATCTGTTTACTCACCTGCCTCCACCCAAGCTTGTCATATAGGTAAGTGAGGAGTGAGAGGCCAGGAAGGAGAAACAATGTCAGGCAGTGGCAACATTAAACTACTGCAGCTATTCTTAGGGCTCTAACGGCCAAGACTATGAGGCCCATGGTAGCCACTGCCAGGCCAGGAGTGGGAGGAGAATTGCTGAGCCTGAGGGTGGGATGGAATGGATGGTGAGCGGCTGCCCAGGGGCAACCACACATTTGCCTAAATTCTTGTCAGTTCCACAGCTGCCTTAGGTGTCTCTGGAGGCCACAAAGACAACACTGAAGGCACCAGGGCACCCTAACCATGAAATGTGTTCTTGCTTAGCTGAACACAGTTACTTCTTTTTCAGTGCTCACATTTGGGGCCCAATACAACTTTACATGGGAAACCATGTCTACTAGTTAGACCCTTGGCCCAGCACCTTCCCTTACCATGAGGACTAGACACCTCTCAGCTGTGGTTATGCATCCTCACTGCTGATCTTTGCCAATACTTACCCTCGAACCCACTGGACTCTTACTACTGTTCTTTTATCCCAAGTAGAGATATTCTTTGTGAGTCAGTTATTTCATCTAACCTCAGGGCTTGTAATTAACACTTGGAAAACACTTTGGTCTTGTCTTGTAAAGCTGAAGCGAGGCATACCCTACCACCCCACCAGATGCCTTCAAGTTGACTCTGACTCATAGCGACCCCACTTGTGTCAGAGTAGAACTGTGCACCATAAAGTTCCCAATGGCTGATTTTTTCTGGAGTAGATTGCCAGGCCTTTCTTGAGGTGACTCTGGATGAAATTGAACCTCCAACTTCTTGGTTAATGGCTGAACACGTTAACCATTCCCACCACCCAGCGACTCCAGGCATACCTCCAGGACCCAGTAATTCTACTCCCAGGCACCCACCCTACAGAAACACATGCACATACACACTGAGAGACATGTACCAGACATTCATCATAGCATGTTCATGCTATCCAAACAATTGGAAAGAGCTCACAGGTCAATCAACAATAAAATGGATACACTTTGGTATATTTATACAATACTATAAAGCAATGAAAATAAATTATTGCTATGCAAAAACCACACAATTAAAGATTTAATATTGAGCAAAAGAAGCCAGATACAACAAAATATTTAATGTATGATCCCATTTCTATAAAGTTCAAATATAGGCAAAACTCAACTCTATGATTTAAGGATGCATATTTAGGTAGCAAACCAAAGAAAAGTGAGGAAGGATGTGAATACTATAAACATCTGCATAGCAGTTACTGAGCAGAAGGAGGGGCTTATGATTGTGAAGAGGCACCTGTAAGGGTGATCTAGGGAGGTGGTGGAGGTCTATGGCTTGGCTTGAGCAGGAACTACAAGGGCATTCATTTTGCAATGATTTTTTTGAGCTGCACATTCACATATTCACTTTTATGTAAACTTATGTTAACAATTTAAAAATTGTGAAAAAGAATGTACTTGTTGCCTAATTATCCTCAGAAAGGTTAACTGGGTTGAATCTTAAAGAATAAATTGGAGCTATCCAGGTGGGAAGGACATTCCAGGAAAGACAAGAAGGGTTAAAGGTCTAGAGCTAGACTACCGTTCTGAGGTTTGAAAGTTCAAAAAGGGTTGGCTGAGGGTGAGGCCCCAAAGCAAGTGGAAATGAGGTCATGGGAGGCCCAGACATGGGGCTTGTGAAAGGATTTTAAGCAAGGGAGTTACTTTTCAAGAAGAGCACTATCCACGGTGACAAATACAGCAAAACAGTCATTAAGACAAAGACTCAACAGGGGCCTCTGACTTGGCAGTGGAAGGTTCCTGTCCCCCTGGTGGGAGTCATGCTGTGGAGAGCTGGCACAGACACCAGATTGCAGTGGGATGAGGGGCAGTGGGAGGCAGGGAAATGGAAACAAAGGGGCTTGGCAGCCTGACGGATGCTGCAGAGAAGGAGGAGAAAACATAGATGAGATAGGTTAGATTGGGGAACTGATTGATGATTTCCCCATGACTGTAAAAGGTCCCCATGACTCCAAAACTCAAAGACATTTATTTTAGAGTCTTACAAATTAACTCCTGGTTAATGAGATGATTTAACTGGTGAGTTGGTGTCCCTATGCTCTGTAAGGTTGGACAAGCTTTGCTTGAGAGGCACATGAAAAACACCTACCTGGAAGATCAGAAGGCTGGGGCACTTGAGTGTCTGCAGTATGCTGGGTTCCTAGCCTCAGAGAAGGGAACTTACTGCTGACGCCTTACATGAGAAGGCTCTGGTTCCTTAACTTAATAGACACCAAAGTTTGTGGCTGGGAGCTTGGAACAGACCAGCATATTTAACAGGCTCTTAGAGGACAGTTTTGGGAGGGTGATGTTGGTCAACAGAGTTCATTTTATCTTTTCCTCCTTAGCTCTAACTTTTTTGCTGATGTTCGTTTCCTTACCTATCTCCCTTTCTTACTCCTTTCTATTTCCTCTCTCTCGAACTTTGTTTTAGCCTTCCTTACATTTCTTTATATCTTCTTTCTAGATTTTCCATTTCCACACCACTCCTGCTTTTATCATAGACAATGATAGTGAGAGGCAGGCTGACTTCATGGGGCAAGTTTATGGCATCATAAAAGGGCTCTTTCCGCCTTCCTTAGGGCCAAATTAATCCTGTTGCCTGATATGTGGTTCCCTTCTCATTCTGGACAGAGGGTAGGAGGAGAATCCACTTCCTCACCACTCCCAAGCCCCCATCCAGAGCAAGGTATCAGAGCCCGAGCAGGGTGAGCAAGGCTAAGACATCCAAGTAGCAAAGTGGGTGGCATCAAGGATGGGAAATTTTTTACATATGGGGGATTGACCAAATAGGTAAGTATATCAAGGATATTTATTGGGAATCAGGTTTCTCATTGTCAGAAAAAGGAATTACAAATATGGAAAAGGGAAAATGAACCCTGTGGTGTTGGACTGGAATTGAAGGTATGGATGTGCAAACTCATAGCTTTCAATATTTATAGATATAGAAAATACAGATGTAACTGTGTGCAAGCACATGCATACACATACACACACACTCCCTAATCCTGTCCATTGATAGGGCTTGGGAAGTGACACTCCAATAGCAACGTATTACAACTAAGTGCCCATATCTTGGCTTCTAAATGCCATCCTCTACTAAAAGGAACCAGGGCTCTTCAGAGAAATGGCTGATGCCAGGACTGAGGGAGGGAAAGTACAAGGTAAGACAGGGACACCTCGTGGTGCCAAAAAGCAAGGAAGTGCCCAAAGAATGATGGGAACATGCTTAAAATTACCGAAGCTGACTTTAAGGGGCTCCCCACTGGCCATTTTGGGGACAATTTGAACATCAAAACTAATAATGACTGGAACAGATTATAACCCACTGAATAATATAGGAAAACCTGGGTCTATAATGATCTAAGTAAGCAAATGAATGATTAAAAGATTGAGAAAGCTTAGGATATTTACATGCTTTCAAAGTACCTCCCCACAAAACATTCATTAATTACAAAGTGGAAAAGAGTAACTTAACAGTGGGGATGCCAAAGAGGCAGAACCACATGGAAACTTCAAACAAACCAGCCTGAGGACGCTCTGCAAAATAACTGGCCTATTAAACTTGAATTGTGTCAAAATCATGAAGGTCAAAGACAGGGAATTTAGAGACACAACAACTAAACACAATGCATGGTTTTGAACTAGGTCTTCTTGCTATAAGGACAGTACTGGAAGCATTGGAGAAACTTGACTAGGGTCTGAAGATGAGATGGTAGTACTGTCTACTTTCCTTATTTTGATGGCTGTATTGTGGAGAACGCCCTCATTGTAGGAAAGACGCAGTGAAGTATTCAGGCATAATGAGGCGCTGAATTGATAATTTACTGAGATAAATCAGAAAAAAGTGATTTTCTCTCAAATAAACCAGGATTAAAGTTCTTTGTCTTGTACTTGCAACTTTTGTGTTTCAAAAATTAAAAACAAAGAAATAAAATGGCACAATCACTTTGGAGAAAGAGAGAAATGTATGTTATGAGGTAAGCAAGCACAAAATTCCCACTAATTTAGGAGAAAGCATGAAAATTCACAGAAAATTTGTATTTACAGTGCACACACAAGGCTATCCACCCAGCATCACTGGGACTCCCTATTCTCTCTCAGCTCTTAGGAGTCCTTTGATGGAAAACGGAGAAGCATTGTTATTTGTGAGAGCCCTTGGAAAGCTGCAGTGTTAGGTAGTATTAGGTAATGGAAAGTACCACCATGCCACTTCCAACTCAGGAACTCCAAACACAGAGAAGTGAGCACCTGGCCAAACTCAAAGCCCATGGATATAGCTTACTCAGTAAGAGGTAGGAGGGCTTGTGGCTTGCATCTCTTCTTCCATTTGAAAGGCTAAATGTGGTAGTGAAAGGAGAAATCTGGGATGTTTGTGCTATTGCAAATTAAATTTTGTCTTTCAGAGTTAGAGGAATGGGCTCTGAGAGAGGCATAAGAGCACTTGGGAAGAGACTTAAACTCAGAATGCCCATTACGAGTCCATAGCTTCCCAGAATCACTTTCACTGACTGGTGCTTTGATGTGCTGTGCTTGGTTTGCACTGAGGGCCCTCCTTGAAGCAGCCTTGGGAAGCTGTCACTAGATTGGGGGAGAAATATGGTGGATACCGCACTGCCTAGTACCTCCTTCAGGTGCCCCTTGTGCAAAGGTAGTAAATATTATCTTACTCCAGAGGAGCTCATATGTTTTGCGCCCATTGGTAATGAGAGTTTATAGACCTAGTGCCTTTTTCCCTCTTCACCTTGACTACCTGGGAATTCATAATTGTTGTGGTTCAACAGTAAAGATTGTGGAGGCCCTTTAGCCTATAGAGTTGCATTCTGTTTTCCCCTCACCTCTCTTCACTGCTGACCTCCTAAGCCCTGATTTTAAACTTTCTATTTTATTGTTTCCTGTAAGTTGCCTCAAACCTTTGTAATAAAAGAGCACAAATAAAGAGAATGACAGACAGACACATAGTTGGAGGAGTAGAAGTTGAGGAACACAAAATCTCTATAAAATCAAAATAAATGTTAGGGAGAAAATCATGCATAGCAACAATGGAGGACGTTCCTTCAGTGTTTCTTAGGAGAAAATAAGTGGCAAACAGGCCAGGAACAATATTCATGGCTTCAGGCAATTATCGAAACGCAATGTTTAATAAAGTGAATGGTGGGATTCCTCTCTCGACTTCTTCAAGGAAAGTAACAAATGTGAGAGTTCTCCAGATGTAGGGGAAAGTGTCAGAAAAGTACACAGGTGCCTATAAATCCACAACCCGGTGTCTGGAGAACACTGGATTGAGAGTTACAAAAAAAGAAAAAGTCAAAATGATGTTATTTGGAAGGTCTGCTACACCCTGTTTGATTATAAAAAGATGAGGCTTCCTTGTTCCACGCTGCAGTGTTGTCAGAGTAGGGCTGACAAGGGAACTTCAACTTTGGACATTTGCTCTGAGTCTCATTCTGGCAAGAACAGAGCTGCCAAAGGCTTCATTTATCCAGCTGACTATTTCGTCACTCAGAAGGTAGAGGCAACAGGGAGGATAACTGCTATTGTGGAGTGCACTCTGAGCTGTGAAAAAGGAGCTTGCTGGCAATGTGGAAATGACATCTCAGGAGAGTGTTTGTACCATCCTGGCCCCCTCACAGGACTCCCAGAGCTCTTTTAGATTTTAGTTTTGTTACTTTTTCTTGCAATATTATCATTTATATACTTGTGTATCCCCACAAGTATGTCTCTTGAAGACTGGAACCATATCGTACCATCTTTGCAGCTTCCAATGTGTGGTATATTATCTTCTAAACACAAAAAATAACCCAACATTTGCTGAGTTGGGATGCAACGAACACAGTGACTTTCATAATTTCAGCATGATATGACAACATAGTTAAAACAATTTTTTTTTCCTGATTGTAAAGTGTTTTCATTGTGGAAAACTGGAAAAATCCAGAAAAGCGTGAGAAAACACAAACTTTCCATAATCCTCCACCTATAGCTAAGCATTTTCAAGTAGTTTCAGGTCTTTTATACTTAAATATTGCTTTAAAATTGTGATCATACTATATCTATAGCTCCATACTTAACACTTTTCATTAACTTTTTATCTTCACTAGTATGTCTTTTTTCAGGTCACTAGTATGTCTTCTCACCAACCATCTGTCAGTTTGCTGTTCTGTGGTGGCTTGTGTGTTGTTGCAATGTGGGAAGCTAAGCACCAGTATTTCAAATACCTGCAGGGTCAACTGTGGAGGACAAATTTTAGCAGAGCTTCCAGACTAAAGACAGACTAGGAAGAAAAGCGACCTCCTTTTGAAAAGTGACCTTCTTTTGAAAATTAGCCAAGGAAAACCTTATGGATCACAACAGAATGTTGTCCTACTTGCTTGCTTTGGACACATCCTTAGGAGGGACCAGTTGCTGGAAGAGGACTTTGTATTTGGTGAACTAGAAGGCCAGCGAAGGTGACGAAGACCTTTGGTAAGATGGATTGGCACGGTAGCTTCAACGATGGACTCAAACATGCCAGCAATCACGAAGATGAAACAGGATCAGGCAATGTTTCATTCTATTGTACATAAGCTCACCATGAGTCAGAAGTCAACTGGATAGCAGTTATCTGTCTACCTACCTACCTATCATCTATGTCTTCATTTCAAAATGACTACTTAATCTTAATTAATGTGATTGAAAAAATAAAACAGGGATTTTAATGGTCTACAAACTCTAAGAATCATGGTGTGTCCAGGAAGTCAAAAAGGAAGCTACTTCACCTGTAATAGAAGAATGGGGTTTGGCAGGAGAGATAGGTGAAGCCCCAGGCCATTGTTCAGATTCCGGGTTTTGGCCTGAGCCAGTCAAGCTGCATTTGGATGAGGTGACCTGATAGTGTAGCTGTGGAACTAGATCTGCTGAGGAACAGTTAAAGCTACAGGGAATGCTCAACCCAAAGAACAGAAGAACTGTGGAGAGCAATTTTCCAAATTTGAGGAATCACTTATTCTGTGGCAACCCAGGTGGCAGAACTAAGGTTGATGGATACCCAGAACCCAGTGCCGTCAGATGGAGAGAAATGATAAAAATGCAATTCTGAATCCTTAGAAGATCCATGATGCCAGGTGAGGTGGAGAGTGCTGTGTCTCTGGAGGTGTTCAAGAAGGGGGCTGGCTTCTGGAATATTAGAGGGAGGGAGAGACCAGCAGTCTCATTCATGAGCTGTATTTTGGGTAAGTGAACAATGGAATATCCTAGATCAAAATTCAGTCCTTTTCTTTTTTTCAATGAATAATAGCATTAAAGTTTTAGTCCAAAGCCACCTGTTTCCAATTTTGAGCAGCCCAGAGACCTGCCAGCTCTTTCTTGTGCTTCTAAGTCATGAGGTCTGACAAGGCTTTTGGCTTCCACCTCTACCCACCTCCTACTTAAGTCTGAAAAGCCACATTTTGGTCACCCCCATCTGAGAACTAATGCTCACACTGACAGCTGCCAGCACCAGGTATTGGTGATTGTCCGTGCTTCAGTTCTTACAATTCAGCCCAAATTCAAGAACCCCCAGCCCTGTTATCCCGTGGTTTGTGCCTTGAGATCCTAAGTATCCACAAAAAGTCCCACCTCCAAGGCCCTAAGGTTTGTGTGTTTATGTTCCCTGACTAGAGCTCATCATTGTTGTAGAATAATAAAATCCTCCCTCTAGTGGTTCAAGCTAAAACATTTTCTTGCCCTACAAAAATCCAGTGCATAGATGGAGGAGACAGTCTGGAGCCGTATCACAGTACTGAAATTCCATTGCCTCTGGAGTTTACCCCACCTTGAAGGGTTGTGCATGCACCATGGCCTCTCAGCTGTGCCAAGAACTCCCTCCAGGCTCTCCAGGCTCGAGTACTCACCTCTCAGCCCGTCTCCACACGTGACTGCCATCTGGCAGAGGTAATCCAGTAGAGGCCCAGACCCATTTTCTCTGTGATGACTGATGGGTGGCTGGTTATGTCAGCACTTTGGTATTTTAGGGAAAGGGACTGCCTGGCTTTTTTTAAAGCCCAAGCTCCACTCCAGACTCTTCCTGCCTCTTCACATCTTGTGAGGCTTTTTGTGGGAGAGGAGACTCGGGGCAGGTCCTTTTAAGCTTTACCTAGTCGCTGGATCTTTTCCTTTATACTACTCTCCTGAAATGAGGGTATCGTCAGTCAGATCTTAACATTCCTTGAGCTCTCCCTCAAGCTGGGAGTCACTGCCTTGCACATGGTGAATTTTTAATCAGTATTTGTGGAATCCAAGAAGAGGTGGAATTGAGGCCCCAGTGGGCATACCTAGCACCACTGCCCATGAAGAACAGGGATGGTGGGGAGACAACAGGGATACTCAATATACCCGCTGGTCTATCTTATCCTGGTCAAGGCAGGAGATGAAATATGCACCCCAGAGACAAATTACTTCCATCTTCCCTCCTCTCCACCCCAAAATTCCACCACAATTGCTGGGTCCCAGCACATCAGACACAGGAAATTCCCAAAGGTGTGGCAATTCTTCTTTTTATATGTGATAACTTTCTGACTGTTACCACTGCCAGGGGATCATCCCTTTCATACCGATAGTAGAGGTACTCTTGTCAATGTGTTTATTAGCTTCTGTATCTGATGTAGTCAGGTTGATGTCCCTGACTTGAGTGACAGAAAGCCTTCTTAAAAATATGAGAACAAAAATAAGGTAAACAAGATTTAAGGCACCCAGCAGCCTCAACGGCATTTCTGCTGCCTTTAGTCATATGAAAGAGCACTGTACATGTGAGACTGGGACCCAAATGCGGCCACATGGCTCACGTTCTCAGCAGCATTTGCTCATCTCTAAGAGGCCATGCTTCTCTCGGGCCCCAACGTCTTCATCTCGGAAGCACTGGTTTTCATCAGAGGAATACGTTCCCTTTTTTCAAAGAGCCACTGAATACCAGAGCTTTTGTGGCTCTTCCAAGTCAAATGCTCTAACCCCCACTTACCTAATTCATAGTACACACCATCCACAATACAGGGGAGACAAACAGAAATGGAGGGTAGTGAATATTTTTCTTGCCCACTTCTTATCATACTATGATATAGTCACTAGGAAGCAGAAAATACTGTACAACTACATTAAAAACATTTAATCCACTCTGGGTAAAAGAAGTCAATTTCCTGTACTAGATGTCTCCCATACAGCACGCCAGTGAGGACAGTAGTCCTCCTCCATGAATGCCGTATAGCGGCCTCCTTATTGGGGAAAGCCAAGCAAGGTCACTTTGTATACAGATACCCATGGTCATAAAGGCACGGATAAGGTCACCTTACATCCTTACCCAGCATGCTTAATAGAGATGGGAGACTGTTTCTGTTAGGTCCTCCTTGCTGTCAAAACAGTACCAGTAGTCTCTTAAGACTAAAAAAAAAAAAAAAAAAAGACTAGACCAATGGTAATGTATTTTGGGCTGGACTTTTGCTGAGATGAAATGTGGAGAGCAGGACGTTGCTGTCTCTGGTCACTGTGTTGTTGTTAGCTTCCATTGAGCCGACCCGACTGGTGGCAACCCCGTGCACAACGAAACAAAACCCTGCCTGGTCCTGTACCATCCCAATGATTAGTTTCGGTTCGAGCTGTTGCGATCCACAGGGTTTTCACTGGCTGATTTTCAGAAGTAGATTACTAGGCCTTTCTTCCTAATCCATCTTAAGTCTGGAAGCGCCACCAAAACCTGTTTAGCATCATAGCAACATGCGAGCCTCCACTACAGATGGGTGATGGCTGCGCATGAGGTGCCAATGCCGGGAATCGAACCCGGTTCTGCTGCACGGAGGGAGATTTTCACCACTGCACCACCAATGCTTCTGTGATCACTGTGCATGGTTTAAATGACCAGCAAGAAGGTGGTGGGAAACTTTTCCCAATTCTTTTCAAGAAAATGTATTGTGATCATATAATGAAGCTGACATAATTTTCAACCCACTTGTAATCCAATCTATTGAGCTGAAGCAAGGATCAGAAAAGAAATGAAAATTTGATATATGTTTAATCTACTTTAAAAAAACTGACAGGAAAAAATAAAATTTCAGATGTTTTTTATTCAAAGGTTCTCAAAAGAAATAAAACAGAAAAAGCTAACAATCTGATCAAATGTACAGTTCAAAAATGTCTTTTGGCGTTTAACAACAAGTCCTAGGAAACAAAACTACAGAGTTATCTTGAACCGGACAAATAAGTTACCACTGGCAAGTTTGTGGCACTAGTAAAACAAAAATAAAAAATTAACTCTCTTGATCATATAGATATCTCTATGAAAATCTTTTTTTTTCAATCTGTACAAAAGGTCTTTCTTCATAAATTAATTTTTTTTTTATAATTTAATGGCTGTCTACTATGTGATGTTTAACTGATTTTTCTTTTATATGTACAGAGGTTATGTTTCCCAAATCTTACCCAGACGAGTATGGCACTTAGTTCAGACATTTCTAGCAGCAGGTTTTCCCTCCCTTCGAACTGAGCTATCAAATTTCCATCTTAACTAATGCAAAAAACATCAAGTAGTGAGAAACCCAGGTTTGTAAATGTACTAGGTACAGGGAGAGTGCTGCGTTCAGTCTGGACTTTCACAAAGCAGTAATATTCCAGGGAGTATAGAACCAATAATACCACAACTTTAAAAAAGGAAAACAAAAACAAAAACAAAACACATTTCTCTTATGACTATGTAATTTTCACTAGAATCTACACTTCTCAGAGCAGCAAGGACTTTTGAAACTATGAAATGTCACTGACATCTATAATCAAATACAAGCATAAAATTTAAGAACTAAAAAATAACTCGAAAGAAGTAACTGCTTAGTCCTAGCTCCTGAGCTAGGAGGATTTGGTCTGTGGAAACAGGGAGGGCCAGCAACCTGTCCCAGCACAAAAGAAAATAGACTCTGAGGTAGATAACTGATCATACACAGTTGACCAGACAAGTACACAGTTTTGGAAGACAACTTAATTTACCATTGCTTTTAAAACGTATGCAATTGTCTTAATAAAAGAGCTTTAATAACAGTGAATCATCTTACAGGTACTAAAGTAGAAATAACTGTGTATTTACGTATCAGGAATTTCATAGTTTCAAAATTGGTTTTTCTTTACACTTAACACTTGTAGTGATGATGTAAAGTGTGGCACTGCTTGGGTCCAAATCTTCCTTCATGATTTTTTGTTTGCTTGTTTGTTTGTGTGTCCATACATCAATTAAAATTATAAAACCTAAATGCAAAGGTACAAAAAAGGCACATTCTCCTAACCGCAAACTGGTCCGGTAAAAATAAAGAGCACAGAAGATGTGATGCTGAGACACACTGGAGCTACTGGTTACTGGCTCTTCGGTCTTTGGTGAAGTTACCTTTAAAAGTGCCAAGTCATTGTTATTTTCTATTTTTAATTTACCCAATAGAGAGAGAGAGAGCTAGTAGCCAATCATTTTGCTTCTATTCACATCTCAGCTTGTTTGAAGATAAATCCTTACTTTTAGCTTTTGCCGTTTAGTTGAAATAGCAACGTTTTCTTGGTTTGCCAGATTTCAGGCATCATTATCATTCTAAAGCACTATCATTAGTATAAAGGAAGGACAAAACATTCAGTGACTCCCCTCCCCCGCCCCCCAGCCCTAGCCCCAACGCTACCTACACTAAATCTAGAACATCAAGTTAGTTTTTTTTTTTCCTGAAAAAGGCAAAAAAGACTTTACATTGCATCATACAGCAGATATCCTAAATCAGTCAAACTATCAGAGGAAACTGTTGGCGTACGGCCTTACAAACAATTTACCCTATTAAAAGTTCCCCAGTCAGAAAATGTGTTTCACACAAAACATCTTTCCCTTCTTGCATTTCACTACCTTACACCTTATGTGAAAAATCATTAAAAACACCTACTACGTATTTAAAAAAGCCAAAATTTCAGCAACTTTTATTGACTACCTGTTAAAAGCCCTATGCTGCTGTTTTACAAGGCAGAATAGACCAGCTCATTTGGTCAAAGCATTCTACATCATTAGTTTGAACTAACTTTTACTGAAATAGCTACAGCATCAAAAGATTTAAGGCAAATTGGAATTCATAGAAAAGGATAAGACACTTCACACTACATTGAAAGAAAAAACAGAAAGCTAAGAAAAGACACTTGACGGCAACACTGAATCACAGCAACACTCGCACTGCAAGCACAGAACACCATTGGTGAAGTCGGACTATTTAAACTTCAGAAAGCCCATTTCATACAGCGTTAAAAAAACAAAAATGTAACATGAACAAAACCACAAGAATCCGGTCATGCACTTGGATAAGTCTTCATGGTCTTTGTGCATACCCAGAAAATTGAAGTTTTCTTTTTTTCATTTTTTTTTTTTTTTGCATCATAACATTTGATAAAAATCTTTTTTTTTTTTTTTTTGTTTTTGTTTTTTACTAAAATAAACCTGTTCAGGGGAACAGCTACTAGATGAATTTAAGGGTTTTATGCACCTTATAGAACTTATAGCAAAAATAGTTTTAGTTGATTTCATTATAAATAACGTTTTCAAGAACCTGTGCAAAACTGTCAATAATTTCCTAAAGCACAATTGATCAGAAAAATCCATGATTGTTCAGCCTTCACACCCTTCTTCACGTAAGAACTCCTTTCTGTACACCTGGAAGAAAGAGACAAAAGAGCTGATATAAAATACCACAGAGCTACTGAACCTCTTCCTTGTTCTAAAGATATGTACTTGAAAAAGGCCATGCTCAGCATTGAAGGGAAGTGTCCTCAGACCAAAATAAATGCAAACTCTGGAACTGAGGGTCACTTTTGATGTCTCAAGCCCACCTTTCAAATCTAGGACCTGCAAAATACTTTCTTCTCTGAGGGGACACAAGTCAAATTCATTTGGGTCTCTAGAAATTAATAGTGACTTTATGAAATCAACAATACATATTGTCACCAGGGCAATCCAGAAACCAATGTGTTCTAAGTCACGCAGCTATTTTACTGCATGGTAAAGTAAAACATTTTGAGAGTTTCGGCTGAAGCAAGAGCCAGGAATACCGTCTCTCAATCTAAGGGTACTGACATTAATCAAAACACATAGTCAACATACCAGTGATCTTATAATGCTAGATTAAGCAACTTCTTATGCTGTATTTCCCTCAGTTTGTGGGTATTAAAGCAATATAATATAGGATACATGTCTTTTCTTACACAGGCATACCTCACTTTATTGTGCTTCCCAGATATTACTTTTTTTTTTTTTAAATAAATTGATGGTTGTGGCAACCCTATGGGTGCCATTTTTTTAAACAGGATGTGCTCACTTCATGTCTCTGTATCACATTTTGGTAATTTCTGCAATATTGCAAACACCTTCATTATTGTTATTATATCTGTTATGGTGATCTGTGATCAGTGACCTTCGATGTTACTACTGTAATTGTTTTGAGGCACCACGAACCACACCCAGATAAGACGGCAAACTTAATCAACAAATGATGTGTGTTCCGACTGCTCTAGTGATTGGCCATTCCTCCATCTCTTTCCCTCTCCTCTGGCCCCCCTATTCCCTGAGACATGACAATACTGAAATTAGGACAATAACCCTATAATGGCCTCTAAGTGTTCAAGTGAAAGGAAGGGTCTCAAGTCTCACTTTAAATCAAAAGCTAGAAATGATTAAGCTTAGTGAGGAAGGCATGTTGAAAGCCAAGACAGGCCAAAAACTAGGCCTCTTGCGTCCAACAGTTAGCCAAGTTGTGAATGCAAAGGGAAAGTTAATGAAGGGAATTCCAAGTGCTACTCCAGTGAACACATGAGTGATAAGAAAGTGGAACAGCCTTACTGCTGATGTGGACAAAGTTTCAGTGGTCTGGATAGAGGGTTAAACCAGCCACAACATTTCCTTAAGCCAAAGCTGCAGAAGAAAAGTCTGAAGCTAGCAGAGGTTGGTTCAGGAGGTTTTAGGAAAGAAGCCATCTCCACAACACAGAAGTGCACAGCGAAGTAGCAAGTGCTGACGTAGAAGCTGCAGCAGGTGACCCAGGAGATTTAGCCATGATAACTGATGAAGGCGGTGACACTGAACAACAGGTTCTCAATGGCGATGGAATAGCCCTATACTGGAAGAAGAGGCCATCTCAGACTTCCATAGCTAGAAAGCAGAAGTCAATGCCCGGCTTCAAAGCTTCAAAGGACAGGCTGACTCTTACTAGGGGCTAATGCTGCTGGTGACTTTAAGTTGAAGCCAATGCCCGTTTACCATCCTGAAAATCCTAGGGCCCTTAAGAATTATGCTAAAGCTACTCTGCCTGTGCTCTATACATGGAACAACAAAGCCTGGATGACAGCACATTTGTTTGCAACATGGTTTACGGAATATTTGAAGCCCACTATTGAGACTTACTGCTCAGAAAGATTCCTTTCAAAATATTACTGCTCACTCACAATGCACCTGGTGACCCAAGAACTCTGATGGAGATATACAGGGAGATTAATGTTTTCACGCCTGCTAACACAACATCCATTCTGCAGCCTGTGGATCAAGGAGTAATTTCTATTTTCAAGTCTTATTATTTAAGAAACACATTTCATAAGGCTATAACTGCCGTAGATGGTGTTTCTCTGATAGATCTCAGCAAAGTAAATTGAAAATCTCCTGGAAAGGATTCCCCATTCTAGACGCCATCAAGAACATTCGTGATTCATGGGAGGAGGTCAAAACATCCACATTAACAGGAGTTTGGAAGAAGCTGATTCCAACCCTCATGGATGACTTTGAGGGGTTCAAGACTTCAGTGGGGGAAGTAACTGCAGATGTGGTGGAAACAGCAAGAGAACTAGAATTAAAGTGGAGCCTGGGAATGTGACTGAATTGCTGCGATCTCATGATACAACTTTAACAGATGAGGAGTTGCTTCTTATGGGTGACCAAAGTGGCTTCTTGAGATGGAATCTACTCCTGGTGAAGATTCCGTGCAACAATGTTGATGGCAAGAAAGGATTCAGAATATTACATAAACTTAGTTGATAAAGCAGTGGCAGGGGTTTGAGAAGACTGCTTTCAATTTTGAAAGATGTTCTAACTGTGGGTAAAGTGCTATCCAACAGCATCTACGCTACAGAGAAATCTTTCATGGAAGGAAGGATCAACTGATGCAGCAAACTTCACTGCTGTATTATATTAACAAATTGCCAAAGTCACCACAACCTCCAGCAACCACCACCCTGATCAGTCAGCAGCCATCGACATCAAGGCAAGACTCTCTACCAGCAAGAAGATTACAACTTGCTGAAGGCTCAGATGATGGGTAGCATTTTTTAGCAAAATTTTTTTTTTAATTAAGGTATGTACACTGTTTTTTAGACATAATGCTACTGCACACTTAACAGGCCACAGTATAGTGTAAACATAACTTTTATATGCACTGGGAAACCAAAAAATTCGTGTGACTGACTTTATGGAGATATTTGCTTCATTGCGGTGATGTGGAGCCAAACCCGCAATATCTCCGAGGTATGCCTGTAGAACAATTCTGGTACCTGGTGTTCTCTGATGTGTTACAGATGTTTTGGGAAGAGGGTAAACATACATTTGACTTTGATATAATGCTATGATTAAAGGAATGTGACCTAACCAATCTGGATAAGAAATTTGAGTTACTGTAAGTACCATTTTTATAAAAGAACCATAGCATTTCCTTGATTCGAGTCCCACAGTTACGGAGACCTTTCCCACATACCTCACAGTTACTTATTGGGTTGAAAGGTATATGGAGAATGGTCATTAGACGTCTCTACAGCCACCTGCTGCTGACCACTTGCCTCCTACGACAAAGCAGGAGATGAGACATGTTAGGAATGATAGCCAAATTCTGCTCCTGGGCCGGACTGTGCCTACCAGCACACACCTTAAAAACAAGCACTCTTTAAAGTGAATTTATTAAATGTCATGTAGCACTTTCAAAGTAATCATTTCACTAAGGAGCTGAACTATCTGATGGGTCCAAAGAGCCTCTTACTGCACCTTTTATGATTTGCCTATTTGTATCAAGCTGCAATTATCAAACATATCTTTTTATTCGACACCCTTGGGGCCAGGCGTGATTTGGAATTCAGTACTTTTACCCTTTAGGATCTGAAATAGAATGTGCACATGCTGTATACAGCCTTTTTAGGATCTGAAATCGGAAGTGCACAGGCTGTATGCAGCGTTTTTAGGATCTGAAATAGGATGTGCACATGCTGTATACAGCCCCTCCCAGCGAGGGGCTGGGACAGCACTTCACAATCAGATACATTACTAGTTCTACACTGAAAGCCAGGAATAATCACAGAAAGTAAAATAAATAAGGTTTTGTCTTGCATCAGTTCAGGCTGTTTTGCCACAGGTCAGGTTTTTTTTTTTTTTGCTAATGGTGTTACAAAGAAAAATTTTATTTTCATTTTTTTTTTTTTTGAGAGCAATTTTTTCAGAATTGTAGATAAGAGACTGTGGACTTGGGTGCTTGTGGTGGTCAATAATTGCACACATTTAAATCAGTCGGCGGCAAAAAATAAATTAACAAGCCACAGTACTATGACCTTTCCTAGATTTGGGATCTCTGAGATCCACTTAGCGGTTGGGATCAAATGGACTGATGATTTTCCTTAGAATTTTTTTGGATACATTGGAGGAAAAATGCTATGCTTTCTGTCCAACCATAATTCAAAATATCAGGCTCATCCTCCATAACAAGAACCAAGGGTTATTTAGCTACACTAACTAACTACCTCTATAAAAGCAAGTAGATTTGTTCTTTATCTTTGTTACTGTTTTGAAACATCAGCTTTTTTTCCCATTAAATATTATAACTGATTTCTGTTTGTAATTATTGACACAATCTCTAGTACTAGAATTGCAAACTCTAGATTCATCTTTGTTTGCCTGTAGTATTGTTTTGCAGGAGACCAGACAGAGCCTTAAATAGGAATGACATGTGCTACAAGTTTGGAAAATATTTTTGGAAGTCGTAGTGTGATACAGAGCTTGCAATACTAACATGAATGCAGAGAATTAAATTTCACAGTTAAAAAAACTAGGTGTATATTCCCTCTAAACTTAATTTTTTATCCAAATGTTTGACTTTTGATAGATTTTTCTTTGAGTTTAATTTAATTTACCCATTTTCAAAGCTACTCATTGCCAGAATGACCACTAGACGGTCTGTACCAACCTCAACAGGAACAGCCGTCGTCTGCACGTGTGCGTACTGTGGCAAATAGGCTCCTTGCATAGCTGATGTTGCAGGCATGTACTGAAAAGAAGAGTGAGGTCAGGATGGGTAATGACAAGCCTTGTAAAATTCTGGGTACTTGAGGAATTCTGAAGTGGGATACAAAGTACTTCCAAGTCTCCAAGAAGAAATTTAAACTGGTTGCCTCAAAGTGTAATTAGTACACATAAATATCATATGGAGGGCACAGTGAATGTTTTTAACTTTTTGAATTTGTCAAACCAAAAATCCCACCTTTCTTTGAACTTCCTAACAAAGAAGTACATAGGTGGAGGTCATTAAGGTTCGTCATCCTCAGTCAATACCACTACTGGCTTATTTTAGCAGCTCCCTCCTCAGAGGGCCTTATTATTTTCCAGCAGTCTCCTGAACCAGCATCTGGCTACAGTATTGCTTTTACAGATGGAGGTCCAAGGCATAAATGACTTAATCAGATCTTTAACAGGTCACTACAGAATAGGAAATGGAACACTGCTTTCCTGATGCTGACAGCAAGCCTTTCCCAAAGTCAATCCTTTCCAGTCAATCCGAATGGATGTGTGTGGACCTGGCTTGACCTTCAAAAGAAGCTGCAGCTGGTTTTGAATGTAAGAGGAAAAAACCCACTACCCTTTGTTCTTTCAAGCCACCATAGACACGAGCTGAATTAAAAACTTTTGGCCATTTTACCATCTAAACGCTAAACATATCAACCCTGGAAGATGGTCTAGTAGTAGATCAACTTGAATATCCAACTAAGTCCACTGAACTTTGGGGACATGGGTCAATACTAAGATCATGATTCAGCATCCCCAAATTCCATAAAAGAAGAAATAAACGAATGAGGAAAATCTCCCTGTCTTTACCATCATGTATCACCTTCATCTTTTGGTTGGTGAGACTAGGTCTGCCACAGTGTCATGGATGACACTGGTTATAAGGGTTAAACATGGTCATGTGTGAGTGCTATATTTTGGTAAAAGGAAGATACCCAGAGCTCAGACTTTCAGTTCATCAATTAATCAAGAAATATCTGAGTATCTACTATGTGGAAGGTAATGTTGGAGTGGGAGAGGGGATGAGACATAACCTTTGTCACCACAGGACCTGTAATTTGATAGAGAAGATACAGGCTACATTAATTTACTCTGTTTTCCAAGACACATGGTATTAATTTGCCACCTACTGTTCCGGTGCTGCCTAGTGACAGATGACTCATCTGCTGGGCCAGAGGGCTGATCACAGATGCAGGCTGTAGTGACATGGTGTGCTCCATTGAGGGAGTTAATACGGCACTCTGGAGGAGTCAGAGACAGGAGCAATATAAGACAAAGAGTGAGGGAGAGAGTTAAGATTCTGTAATTACCTTTTGCAAAAGGAAATGCCTTAGTTTGCTGAGGAATGTGAAACAAAAATAACCATCCTCCACAGTCCCAAGAGGAATCATAAACAATTTCCTAAAAATCTCACTCTAGACTGCTTTCCCTGAGACTTCTGTAAGAGCATTAGGGGAAAGTGTATCTTGGCAGTCATTTCACATAAATCCCTGCATTAAACAGCTCTCTCTTTACCTTCACTTTACTTAACTGCAGAGCAAGCTAGTCCAGCAGGAGGAGCTATAACCAGAAATCCAACTATAATATTTTTGGCTAGGTAATATTTTCAGTTAACTCAAATACAGTTTACATTTGTATATATTTGGGTTACATCGGTTACAGAATGGTTTCTTAAAGCAATTAAAAAAAAGCAGATGTTTAATGTAGTCAGAACAATATTAAAAACACTGTTTTGTTTAAAAATGTTCTATACAGATAAGTCATCTGATTTAAGATTAGGCTCTTGGGTTCAATTAAGAGCACATTTTTTATGACTCAGTGTTTCTCAGAACTTTAAGCTGCATTTTGGTGCCAGGGAGGAAATCGGATTCAGATACAATTAATAATTGAACTCCAGATTCTTTTATTTCATTTGAAAAAATCAGAGTCAGTAAAACTCAAATTAAATATATTTAAGAAAACAGAAAAGGGGGCAAAAATCACCCATAACCCTTCCTCTCTCATATGACCACTGTTAGCAATGACAGGACCCTACTGCTCTGATTTATCCCTGTGTATGTTCTCACATAGTTACAATCAGTGTAAGAACAGTTTCATATCCTGGGCTTTTGCTTTTTAACTTAACATTATAAACATTTACCTAGCTTAATCCATAGTTTCATAATTATCATTTTAAATGGTTATTTAATGGTATATAGACTGTATAAACCAATATTTTATTAACTATATTATGTATCCATAAAGTATATTTATATTTATACATACATCATCAGAGCGCTCTTTTACTGTGTTATCACCTAAACATGCGTTATCTGCTTCTTAAAGGTCATCTCAGCGACCTCCTGTCCAGAACTAGCTATCCCTGGATTGCTGTCCCACACGCACCATCTTACATTGCCCAGTGTCCTCTTTACATGGTGTCCAGAGAGAAATTTAACTTAAGGCCATGAATAGTGTGCTTTTCCTAAGTAACTCATCTGCTTTTATCTTACCCAGCTCCCCCTTTTGCTTTGGTTACTAGAAAGCTTAAGGCTAAATGTATGGCCCTTTCATGAAAAACATGTAGGTCATTGTGCTGGGCATTCTTAGCCTTGTTTGTGACTTTGTTGCCTGCCCTCACTTTTAAACTTTTTAAACCTGTTTTAATTAATCCAACAAATTGGATTTTATGTATCCTTGAAAAGCATATTAAATACACTATATAATACCCATTGCCTTCAATTCTGACTCATAGCGACTCTACAGAATGCCGCAGAGCTGCCCCACAGGGTTCCCAAGGAGCAGCTGGCGGATTTGAACTGCCAATCTTTTGGTTAGCAGCGGTAGCTCTTATCTGCTATGCCAAAGATGGTGTATAACTCAATGATGCAATAAAAAATGTAATACATATATATACCCATAAGCACAGCAAATGTTCATATGACTAAAGAAATGACAGATTTTATTTACCAAAAAGAACATTACTACTTTATTTATAATTTCCATGGAAAGGCTAAGTAACACTGATGAAAATCTCTAAATTCTGAATACTTTATATTTGCATTAAACATAATGCAAAAAATGAGACCTGTACTAGGGGGTAGGTAGGAGGGAGGCAGAAAGGAAGACACAATCCTTAACGACATCGAGCTTCTATTAAGGGTGACTGAAAATTTCAGGAACAGTTAATGCTGATGGTCGAACAACACATCACTGAATTGTACGTGTGAAGATTGTTAAAAATGGCAAAATGTTTTGTTACCTATATATTTACCAGAATTAAAAAAAAAAAAAAAAGACCTGTTTAATGGCTGTTAAATATTTAGCCATTCAATTGAATGATCTCCTATAGAACTGGTGTGGGTAAGAAAATGGTGCCTTGCCTCCAATATGATGGATGCAGTTTAAGTTCTTACAGCCTGTAAATGTAACTTAATGTCTACCAATTGGTTTTAAGACAAAGGTGAGCAGAAGCTTTAGAGTGAACCTGTACATTCTCATATTCCATACTTAAAATTTCCCAAATCCTATACTATCTTTGGCAAATGGTTTTAATCCAAAGAATATGTATACGTAGCTTACTTGTAAACCAGAAAGCCATTAAAATGAGAAACTTACAGGGTGCTGTAGAATGTATGGTTGAGGTTGCATCCAAGAAGGACTTTGCACCTGGAAAAGGATTTTGAAGAAAACATTGATTTCCACTGGAATGCTTACCTATTTCTCTAGAACTCTTTTTAATCATGTTAAAAATCTACAGAAGGAAAATAAGGAAACAACACTATCAATGATTAAAAAGATTAAGGCAGTTAGAGTTCTTGGCGAACTGGTCACTCTGAATGGGATGAAATGATTATTTAGAACCAATTTCCACTTGCCCACTCAAGAAGTATTTACTGAGTCTCAGGCACCAAGGTGAATAAGACATGGGCCCCACCCTCCAGACATTTATAGTTTAAGCAAGGGAACTAAACACACGAACTGCTCAAATAAATAGTGAAAAGTGTTATAATCAAGCTATGAACTAGATGCTTTAGGAATACAGACGAGTGAGGATTAATTCCAGCACATCTTATTAGAAACTAACCCTTAAAGTATGTGCTTATTTAATAAGAATAACCAAATTCAATCACTCTTGGATACCTAGAACATTAGGTTTCAGAAATCTTGTCTGATGGTCAACAGTTTCTAGTTAGTGTGGAAAATAAAAATCTGAATTCAAATTTAGGAAATCAAACTTTAGTAACTAGATCTTGACATCTATGGTCAAAAGGGCATCCACACAGTAGACCCTCTGGATTGAGAAATAAGACGTGAGAGTCAGGTTCTGTGGCAGAAAAGAATGCGTGTTAGTCTGCCATTCAAGAGAAAAACTAATTAGTCTATTTCTCGATGCCCAGAGTTTTTCAGAGTCTATGTAATTTTAAAATAAATGTCTAATTCTAACAACAGAACCCTCCTGTATCTTATCCCCTATTGTTAAATTCAGAGGATCTTATCCCCTATTGTTAAATTCAGAGGTTCTATAGAAAGGATATGGGGAAGAGTCATGGGGGAAGAATGTATCGTGATTTACCTTGATAGCAGAGCCCCGATACTTGTTTTCTCTGGTTTCCTTTGCCACCTAAGGCAGACCAAAGTTAAGTGCTTCTGCCTTGTTAACATTTCAGTTATCTGGACTGCAGCCTTTCCCCATTGGGACACTGGTGGTTTCTTGCAGATGCCAATTTCTCAAATCCAATTAGAGAAGCGTATGGTGGTTTGGTGGAAAGACCCATTCCAACATGAGTGCAGGGCCCTCACTGGGTAAATCAAAGTAAGGCGAGCAGCTCCCTACAGAACCCAACTTGGGCCAGATGCCCCCATTTTCTGTATGTGTCAGTAGTCTCAATACTCTAAATAGCTTGTAGCATCATGGGGTTAGGGAGCTAGGACATCTAATCCAATTTTCTTTCCTAAGTAGCAAATAGGTTGCTGTGAATTTTTATTCTTCACTTCCCGTAATTATAAAATGGGAATAATAATTTATGTTCTAGGAATTCTTTACCAATGGTATTTAACCTCTTTTGGGCCATGGAGCCTTTGAAAATGTGATGAAATTTATAAACCTTTCCCCATCTAACTATATACACAAAAGCAACATTTTGCACACAATTTAAGGGGATCAAGGACTATTTAAAGCTCATCCACTGACCCTATGGGTTCCCTGAACTTGATGGATTAAGAATCAAAGTCTTAGAGGCTATGGTACTTGTCAGGCAAATCAAATGAAATTCTACACATATCTTAGGGAAGCACAGGATACCCAGGAGAGGAAATAAGGCCTATGAAACGTTATGCTGTTTTCACTTAGCCATATCAAATCTATTACCAACACTGGTTTCTTAAGTTTTTATTCTATGAAATAAATCTGTGACCAAAATGCACATTGCTTTTACAGCAAAGAAGTAAAACAAGGTGGTGGGGAGAAGCTTTAATAGCCATAATATCTATAGCAGCATAGATATAAATTAATATGCACAATCTATCACTTGCCTAAGAATAAGCTTGTTGTTGGATGCCATCGAGTCAGTTCCGACTCATAGCAACCCCGTGCACAACAGAAGGAAACACTGCTTGGGCCTGCGCCATCCTCACTATGTTTGTGCCCACTGTTGCAGCCACTATGTCAGTCCAATTACTGATCCCTAATTTTAGTAATATACACAAACGACAGAGTTTTCCAAGTTCAGATAGTTAAGAAAGAAGATTACCTTTGAAATGTGTCAGGCACAGGAAATATTTATTAGGGGAAAAGCACTGCAGCAAATCTCACTGAGTCTTATACAGGTAAAGAAAAGGTAGAAATCTTAGGTCCAAAATAATTAAAGAGGCATTTAAATGAGTTAATACTATGCCCAGCAGATCAAGGCATCAGCATAAGCAACATAACAGAGAGAAAAAAGAAAGAAAACAAGTGACAACTCAGAAAAAGGAACAGGGCCTAAAAGCTGAGGGAGGCTGTGAACTCTGTTTCAAAACTTCAACAATTCTTAGATTACTCCCTGAATTCAGAGGGTAGAAAACCTGTCATCTTACGATTTTAGAATCTAAATTACTGCATTTAATTATGTCTCTTTGGTATTTAATGCCACTTTTTGTATTTTTAGGTAGAACCAACTGTATGATATTGTTTATGTTGACCAATCCATTATAAAAAGTATAATAAATATGCTCTTATCAGCCAGCTAATCCTGAATATTAATGATGACAATAATCATAGCCAACATTTATTGAGTGCTAACAATATGCCAGGTATTGCACTGAGGTCTTTACACAAATAATCTCATTTAATTCTTGCAACAAGTCTATGATATAGAAGGTATTATTATCCCCATTTTACAGATGAGGAAATGGAGGCCTACAGAAGTTAAATAACACAGCTGTTGGATTAGATATTGTAGTCCCCTAACCCCAGAAATTAGGGCTACAACATCTAATTCAATTGTTTCAAAAACAGGAAAACATAAAATTTGGTTTAGTCACACAGGATCGCAACAGTCAACAACAGATAACTATGTTTCCAAGTGTCTGTAATGGAACCCCATTACAATGTTCACGTCTGAGCCATGGCAATAACGCCGTTAGAGGCACTGTGACACAGGAGGAGAAATGCAGGCACACCCCTGGGTTCATGGAGAAGAGAAGCTAACCCTGCAATAAAACCAAATCAGTATTATAACAAGGTGCTTAATGAGATTTTGTTTCCAAATTGGGAATTTAAGATAAAGCCTCCTCACGAAATAACCTAAAGAGGGGGCTGCCTAATTTTTTGGCTTCAAATTTTACTGCATAGCTCATTTAATGCTACCTAATATAGTTTTTTTTTTTTTTAATATAGACACAAATCTTTGTTTATTAGTACATTTACTTGCTATTTTGTCAGTCTGTGCAAAGGCAAGAGTGCATACCTACTGCTTATTTTATCTAACGGCAGTCCTCTAAGTTTCAGTTTCTGGGTCACATGGTATGCAAAAGCAGGGCCCATTCTAGAGGAAGTATTTGGGTTCATCCTAATTCTAAGATGCTATGATTCCAAGGACTGACAACTGACAACCATTTTCCTTGCCTTACATTCCCTTACACACAGAAGTCAATCCCTGTGTCAAATAAAGCAGCTTATTCTAAATTGAGTATCTAAGCTGCATGACATTTGACTTACATTTCATTATAAATGCACAAAATTTTAAGACACATAAAAATGTTGCAGTGATTCACGGTCCGAAAGAGGTCATACTGTTGGTGAATCCTAACGGTACAAACCTGGTAAGCAGATACAGGAGATGCAATATAGGGTGTAATAGAAGTTTGAGTGATCATTCGGTTTGTAGCAATACTGTATGGTGAAGGGTAAAATCTAGAACAAACACAAAAGTCTTTATTAAGTAATCCTTTAAATACAATAATTCACAGAACAAATGCCTGTATTTTCCTCCTTCACAGTTTCCCTCAAGCCCTTATGTAGTTATCTTAATGACATACCCATTCTGTATAGCAGCTGTAGTTGGGTCATAAGTAAGTGTCATTCCAGCCTATAGGAAAGAGAAAGAAATATAAACATGCATTTAGAAAGGCACAATTTAAAAATTCCACTTCTTAGAGTCATGGCAACATAAACAGAGATAGTTTAGTAGCATTTCATGGAATTGGGAGTTTCTGTTAGCCAAATAGAATTATGAACTCAGAATTAAATTCTGGAGCTGCACTGTTCCGTATGTTAGCTAACAGCCACATGCAGCTATTAAACTTAAATTAAAAATTCAGTTCCTCTAGCATACTAGTTGGAGCCCTGGTGGCACAGTGGTTAATAGCCAGGCTGCTCAACAAAAGGTCAGCAGTCTGAATCCACCAGCCACTCCTTGGAAACCCTGTGGGGCAGTTCTACTCTGTGCTACTACAGGGTTGCTATGAGTTGGAATCGATTTGATGTCACCTAGCAATAACAGCAGCACACTAGTTACATTTGAAGTGCTCAAACAACTACCTGTGGCTAGAGGCTATCACTGGATAGTGCACATGACAGAACTTTTTAACTGGGCAGTGCTTCCCTAGAACTTCCTGAAATCAGCATGCTACTCTTTTTTTTTTTTTCTAGTAAGAATTCATTGACAATAATACGGGGAACTGGAGATCCAGTATTTTTGCTAAGGAACTGAATTTTTTTTCCTACAGAAAACTATTTAAAGGAATTAGGAAAAATACTCATTGACAAATACAGTATTTATTTCACATTCTTTTAATACTATTATTTAGGATATTTTCTGAATAATCGCAAAATTGAAGCCCTCTGAGAAACCATGACATTACTGTAAAAAACAAAACGCTGCTCTACTCTTATACTTGTAGCAATTTAAAATGCTTTTTTACTTTATATGCATTTAACCGGTCAATATAGTTATTTCCACCATCTATCTGTCCATCTGGAGAATCATCATGCCCTTATCAACATATACAGTGGACAGAGTTTTAATTTGATACCATTTGGCTTATAAAGCATCAGCAAGAAGGTTTAACCCTGGCACCTGTTCAGAACTGTGGCAGCCTAGTCAAGATGCCTCTGCATAGCTATTCATGTGAGCTTTTATGATTATACATGCACACTGAAGTTTCAGGAAAGGACTTACAAGTCTCACCTCTCCTTCTCTATGCCATGGTCTTCCATTAGGGATGTATTTGTTGGGATTCTGCCTCTTCTTCTGTCCTCCATCCGCAAACTTACACAATAAAGGTTCTGTAGGAGCTGAATAAACAGAGGAAAACAATATAAAATCAAAGTTGTATGTGTGTGTGGATGACAAGATAAATATAATTGAACTGCTTTTTGAATAGGAGCCGTGCTAGTGCTGTGAGGCAAATGACAGAGCACTTTGAGGCAAAAGTTTACTTAGACCCTTACAGAATTATCCACCGGTGAAAAATACAGTACAGAATAATATGTTAGTTATTATTTCTAAACCAGAGTGTAATGAAGACATTTAAAGAGCTGCTTTGAGGAAGCAAAGAAATCTTTTGATTTACTTCTACACTTCTTTAACTAAGTACATGATTCTTCATTCTGGGTGCTCTCTCCAATTCCACCTCTATACAGCCGCCAAAATAATCTTCAAATGTAAACAGAACCGTGCCCCCCCACCCCCCACCGCTAACTTAAAAACACTTCCCATTGTAATTCCTCAAAGAAGCCTTCACCTTCTCCTAGTAGAAAGCAAATTCCCTTTAAGCGGCTCAAACCACTTTGACTTTTAGCCATAACATTTGTTAACAATTTGAATGTGGTTATTTTCGATGTCTGCTTCGCCTCCTAGAGTATAAGCCCCATGCCGGCAGTAGCAACATTTCCTTAGTTCATCACTGCATCCCTGGTACCTAAAGTGTCTCGTACATCTTAGGTGCTTATTAAGTCTTAGTTGAATCAATGAAAGAATATAAGTAGGTCTAAATTATTTATTTTTGGATACAGCATTGAAGATGGCTGTAGCAATCAAGCTGAAAATACCTGTACACTCTCTTTAAAGGTTTTTCTGTGGATTTAATCATCCCGCTGGGTGCTGCTTTACTATATATTTGCTCTACAAAACGATCCAAAGGACTACCCAAGAAATTCAAAATAGAAAAGCAGAAGATGTAGAGACTGTCTTACATCATAAGGATATATTTTCACTAGATTAGAGTTAAAAAAGAAAGAAAGAAAGAGAAAGGCTGTATTATAGGCTACCCATGACTTCTTTTGTTTTGCTTTTCCATAACGGAAATAGTGGTATATTCCTGGAAGTTGTGCATTTTTCTGTAGGTTTTTACCTTCCCGTCTGGTTCCCACATTCTGTCCTTTGTCTACTGTAGAACTGTGATTACTACTTTCACATTCTGTTTCAGAGTTAAATAACCATGAAGAGAAAAATATTACTTGTGGAAAATTTACTCCTTTCTCCTCTACCTCTTATTATCCTAATTCATCTCTTATTTTATATCGCTATTACCCACCCACTAATGACAGGGTGGAAGCAATAGTGCCTCTCAACACTTCTCTGCCAAAAAACAAAACACAACAAAAAAACCCAACTGTAATTCCTTCTCTGCGAGCTGTCTAGGCTGTTGTTTGGCACTCCCTTCTCCTCTCCCTGGTGTGAACCACTCCAGAGCACAGGTTGGAATGTGAACTCATTTCTGAATGGCTACTGTACTTTGGTATGAGGTAAGACCAAAAACATTAGGTGTCTGGTGAGAGTGTCAGCGAGCTTTGGCACTACCATGCACAGAGGGGCTCTTTGTCTACCTTCTGACCCCTACCTCCACCAGGCTTTCCTAAACAAGGAACTTCCACAAAGTTCAACTGGGTGTGGTACAACTATACTTTATGTTTTCAAGAAAAGGTATTGACTTTTGGAAATTTCTACCTTCACTGACAATCACAGAAGATAAAGTAAATACATTGGATGACACAACGGAGATTTCTAATCACTGATGATGCTTTTAATTCTACAACTGAGCCATTGAAAAAAAGTCGCCACTGAGTCAATTCCGACTCATGGTGACCCCATGTGTGTCAGAGCAGAACTCTCCTCCATAGGGTTTCAATGGCTCATTTTTCGTAGATCATCAAGCCATTCTTCCGAGGCACCTCTGGGTGGACTCGAATCTCCAACCTTTCAGTTAGGAGCTAAGAGCACTAACTGCACCATCCAGGGACTCTGGGCCATTTAAAGACAAATGGAAACTAGGGTCTAGGGAACACAGCATCCAAGTAGGAGGGGAATAAAGGGCACTTCCCCAAGTAAGGATTTATTTTATACCTAGCATCCCCTCCTTCCAAGTTACTGGTCACCCTTACCTTAATTGGCAACCAAAAAAAAAAAAAAAAAAAAAACCTGGTTAAAATTCCAGTGGTGAAACCCACCTCAGACTCCTCGGTCTACATGTCAGCATTCATACGTGTATTTCTAAAAGGGCTGTGGGGTGCTTGCCATGGTGGTGGGGAGTGCCTCACTCTGCCTCACCTTGATTTCTAAGGACAAATCGGGAATTCGGGCAAAAAACCCTAAGATCTCAATCTCCACTGATCCAGAAAGGTCCTTATAGCCTCAGCTGTTTTCTCCCACGCCATTTAGTTTATAGGAGTTTGTCTCCACATAATCCTGCAGGGCAAGAGTGAGTAATAAACTCTTAACAGGTGTAGGCACTCTGTGGATCTTCACTGCAAAGAGACAATTTTATCTAAAGGATTTCCTAGACTGGAATTTAACCTTTTTTTAAGAGTTTACTTGGCTCAGGGAGTGATGCAAATTGACCATTTTTCTCCATTAGCATCATCTCTTGTGAATGTATAGAAGCCACCAGTTTTGGACTCCTTCGAGAAACTCATTACAGGTTGCCCAAGCAGGCAGGTACAGAACGAAAGCAGTTAAGCAGCAAGATTCCGGCAAGCTGTAGAAGCCCAACATTTCCTGAAAGGCCAGCTGTCCCTATCTGTGGAGAAGCTGGTTCTAACACACTTCCATTCATTTGGACTCCCCTGGCAAAGAAAAAGAAATCCCAGGTGACAATAAAGCCTGCTAAAAATGTGTAACAATAAGGCAAACATCAAGTGAGTGACCATGACATGTCTGCAAATATATCATTTAAAAAGAAACAAATGGAACAGGATATAATTTTCCAAAAAAAAAAATTATATTTACCACATGATTTTGTGCTGCCATTAAGATATTTTTCCCATTCTAAGAGCAAAAAGGTAAGTAGTTAAAACAGTTGTATACGGTCAGGTATTCCATACCTTAGGAAAAAAGGTTTAAAGAAGTATAACCAGTAGAAATGATACATTATTAAGAGAGCTGGAGGGCTCCTTGTCCAGGAAAATAAGTTTTTGTTGTCAGTTGCTGTTGCACTGGTGCTGACTCATGGCGAGGGAACTAAGAGTGTCTCAGAGCCCTGGCTGCGCAGTGGTTAGGCATTAGGTTGGTATCCAAAATGATGGCAGTTCAAGTCCATCAGCCGCTCCTTGGAAACCTTATGGGGCAGTTCTACTCTGTCCTACAGGGTCACTATGAGTTGGAATTGACTTGACGGCAATGGGTTTAGCATTCCATGTAAAGCAACATAAGATTCTAACAGCTTCTTTCCTTTATTATAATTCTCTTTGGCTTATTTATCAGTCAAAAAAGTTTGAGCCTGGTATAGTGTCAGGCATAGTTTGACAGGTATAACGTTAAGATGCTGGGTACCAGGTATAGTGTTAAGATGCTGGGGCCATAACAACAACAACAAAAAAAAACCAAACCCACTGCCATTGAGTCAATTCTGACCCAGAACGACCCTAAATGACAGAGTCGAACTGCCCCATAGGGTTTCCAAGGAGCGCCTGGTGGATTCGAACTGCCAACCTTTTGGTTAGCAGCCATAACTCTTAACCACCATGCCACCAGGGCTACAGTGGTGGATAAAACAGGGTGCTTGTTTTCATGGGCTTGGAGTCTAATGGGGATGGGAGAGTACTCAATCTTATGAAAACTCACCTAATCATACAGGTTTTCTGTTTTGAGTTGTTTGTTTTTAATAAAAATGCCGCCCGAAAGCAAAATACTTCTCATGTAGGAATAGCTAATTTCTTTTACAACTGTTATTCCATGTACTTGGGTGACCTTATGAGAAAGAGCTTATCCCTATAAGTTCTTGATAACTTTATTATCACAAGAAGCTTGTACCATGCGCTTCAAGAAAGCAAAGTACCTGAAGATTTCTTTAAGAAATTTCCAGGTATTTTAAATGCCAAAGGACCTGATTTATTGTAATAAGACACCTATATGACCTATACCAGGATGTTTAGCAAGGGTTAGATGATTTCAGTTAGATCTTTGGGTAAAAAAGCAAACAAAACACCCGTATCTGTGTCATGGCTAATTAATTTTTAAGCATGTGTGAGCTTGTTATAAAATGAGATCATCAGTTGACTGGCATCTCTTGTGTCATATACCAAATCAGGAAGAAGTGCCGAGGCTGCTTTTTGGAGCTTAATACAAGGGTTTCAGGGTAAAGAATCAGGAGACCCTATGTGATGATGTCATCTTGTTCTACAGAATGGACCACCCCCCCCACGACACCTCCTTGATTGTTCTTTAGAAGAGAGATACTGAGGAGGGATAAACATGCAGAAAAGGAAGTGTCAAGAATACTAGTTAGGAATACTAAGTGTCATGAATACTCAGTTTGGGTATATTAAAACTTCTTAGTATGTAACAGTCCATCATATCTTCTACATGGTCAACTTTTCTAGATTAGCAAGTCTTTACAGTGCAAAACAATAACTGCAAAAAGTTCTAACAAACAATTTGTGACTTAAGATGACTTGATGGCAACTAACCACAAGAGCCATCTTGGGTAACCACATTACTGGATTCTCCAATTTGTCCTCAGTGGGGCTTTAAGAGTGGGGTGATCTTTTACAAAAGCCTGATTTTCTGGCACTAGCAATCCCTCCTAATAGACTATGTGCCTATGATGACTTACTGTACATCTCCACCAAGTATTTTCCGCATCTATGTTCAGAAACATAAACTCTTCAGCAACTTGAGGTCCAATGTCTTTGATATTCATCCCAAAAATTACCTCTGGAATGCCTGCTTTGACTAAACACTATAGCTCATGGTTTGGTCTCCTGGAAGTCCTCCTCACTTATCTAATCAAGTGGCTCAGAGTTCTCTGTAGTTTATACCAGAGAGGACCTTTTCCTCACTGTGTTCTAGATAAAGTATTCTTCATGCTTTTTCCAGTCAGGCACTGACAGCAATAACAGCTGGAAAAACTGCTACTTCCAAGCTCCCGTTTTTCTAGCTAGGCAGTATTTTATCCTAATCAACATTCTGTAAAATGTAAACTGCCCTTGATGGAAGTTGTGGAAAACTGGTCCACTCAGCAACTGTAATTAGCTTTCTTTCTCATAATGTTGGCTACTTTTAATACGTCTCAACTAACAACACATCTTATTTTCTATAACAAGAAACTACGTAAGGCACTTCTTTTAAAAAATTTAGGATCCAGGAAATATTGCCCATTTTTTTGTGTGTGCATAACTTTATTTCCTGTTTTAACCCCCTTTTTGCTTCCCACCAAATTCTGCTGTCCTATTCAATCACCACATAGAGCTGTATCTTCTCTACACAGACACTTTTCCTGCCACACCTGTTGTTACATTTCCACAGCGCCTGCTGACCTGACCCTTATGTAGTGCTTCCATCTCCCAGTCAGCTTGAGGAAAGAGTAATACGGTTTAGAATACATTCATGTGTTAGCTTCACTTCTAATGGACTTGGTTTTTATTCTCATTGGAATCCTTCCTCACCTTACTTCCCACCCCACCAAAGAAGGGTTATGTATTGTAATATAATGACTGAACAATATTACATCAGGTTAAGTAGAAAACAAAAACCCAACAGCCCTCTCATCACCCCGACAGATGTATTTTAATACTGTATACGTACTTCTTTTCTAAGCCCCCCCCCCACAAATATATGTACACATATATTTTTCATATTTGCAATGATAGGTAGCTTTGGATCCTTTTCTTCTACCATTTACATTGACATATGGTGTTAAAGAATCATTTTTTTTTTAATGGCTACACTGTGTTCTGTTGAAAAGGGGTGTTGTGTAGTTTCTATTTATTATTATAACTATCACTGTACGAATATCTGCATGTGTACCTTCTTTATCTCTTTTATTCCAGTGCCTACTGCTATAGATTGGTGGTCATACAGTATAGTGATTAGAACAATAGAGTCTGGTATTTGGCTCTGCCAATTTATTAGCTAGTGACTCTGGGTTAAGTTATTCAACATTTCTGGTCTCATAATCTGTGAAATGGGAATAAAAATAGTATCTACTTCAAAGGATTGGTATAATTAACACAAAGTATTAGAACAGCTCAATAAATCCTAACCTGTTGCTGTCGAGTTGATTCCGACTCATAGCGACCCTGCAGGACAGAGTAGAACTGCCCCACAGGGTTTCCAAGGCTGTAATTTTTATGGAAACAGACTACCACATCTTTCTCCCATGAAGCAGCTGGTGAGATCAAACCTGCCAATCTTTCACTGAGCAGTTGAGTGTTTAACCACTGCTCTACCAGGGCTCCTTCAATAAATACTATTGTTACTACTACTACTACAATGGGAGCAGTTCAAAAATTTGAATTATGTCTCCTCTCAATTGTGAATTATTTCCTTAAGATAATTTTCTCAAGAGAAGGACATCTCCTTCAGAAATTATAAAGTAAACTTTTAGGAACTGGCCTATTTTCCACAGGAGTTGATTCTGAGAGATTTAATGAGCTGGCTAGGGTTGCTGCCTTGGCTTCTCATAGAGTGAAGAGATGTTCAGGTTGTAGTTAAGGATGAAGTTATTGGCAAATGCCTCTTAGGAAATGGTTTCATAGCAACACCCACATCTTCCATCCAAGATCCTTGTGCTTTTAATAAACTCTTACTCTATTATTTGCTGCTCCTCCTTGGCAGAACCTGACCGACGATAAGGAGCCCTGGTGGTGCAGTGTTTAAAGTGCTCTGCTGCTAACTGAAAGGTCGGTAGTTCGAATCTACCAGCTGCTCCTTGGGAGAAAGATGTGGCAGTCTGCTTTGGTAAAGATTTACAGCCATGAAAGCTTTATGGGTCAGTTCTCCTCTGTTCTACAGGGTCACTGTGAGTTGAAATCGACTCGACAGCAATGGCTTGGCTTGGGCTGATGGTGATAACCACTACTCGAAGGCAGCCCCATCATGGCACTCAAAGCATTTGGGACTAAACCTGGCACATTCTAAGCTGTGGTCCTGTGTCACTTTTCCCCTCCTCGGTGGACCATCACTTTGAGTTTTGGGTGTGCAGCAAGCCCTTGTCCCACTGACCACCCAGGACTGTTACAGCACGTTCACTTTCACCACAGTGATTGCTCCTAAGAGTGTAGCCCCTGGGGGGTACATCTAAACATCATGTGCATTTAGACTGTGCTCTACTGTACATACTGTGTAAGGCAGATGTGAGCAGATTATAATCCCAAAAGTATGATCATATTGTCCTAAAGGCACCAGGAGCACTGCACAGGTCTTCAAGTGCTTCTTTTATCTTAGAGCTGTCAACATAGTCTGCTTTTACAGAGTAACAACGTTTAAGACAAACATTAAGGGAACAAAATGGGTGATAAAAACTTTTGAAAAATCTCCAGGCTTTTTACTAGAGTCGTAATTATTCCCTTAAACAGTACATTTTCTGCCTCCTGGCATGGGACAGTGTCCTAATAATATCACCTATACACAGAGAGTTATTAAATGCAGGTAAGAGCGGTTTTCACGCTTTGCTAGGCACACACCCCATCTGAAAATTCAAGGAACACAGAAAGCAGATGTACAACAAGCTGAAGTCCGTGGATGGAGCCTACCAGCAGTCCCATATGCACTTCACTGAAGCTTCTCAACAACACACCAAGCTTTGGGTGATGTGGCAGAATGATACCAGCATGACACTGGGAATCTAACAGACATTCAACTCACATTTCCAGGGACTAGGCAAGTTTTTTTTTTTTTTTTTAACTCTCTGCCCTTAGCACACAGGGACTTATCCAGACTTCATTAACGTCTTAGAGAGGTCCAGAAAGAGACGGGTAATCACGGTGCCTCCTGTAGTGCTGAAACACTGTTGGCCTTTGTCTCTCTGGGGAGGGGGTCACCCACAGAGGCAAAGTGGCCCGTGCAGGGCAAGCAGGAAACCAGGGCTGTTTGCGGGTCTAGGGAAGTTCCAGCTGACATGCCGGGTGCATTAGCAGTCTTCTCAGAGACTGTACTCTCCTCCAGGGAGGAACTGAAAGGGCATTTTTAGACAGATCTCTGAATGACAACCATGTGTTACGCTTTTGCTTTGGACATGCCTCCTAATTTGGACATTAGCTCTACAGAATTAAAACTTTCCATCCCTTGTTTCCAACATTCATGGTGTAGGAAACCGTCACCATATACTTCCCCATAATGGGATTTTTATCAAGCAAATATTAGTTACTGAGACTTTCCTTAAGGAATTTACCTAGACTGCTTCACGAAGAAGTCACTGGTTCTTTTACCTTGGTGGGAAACCTTCAAGGCAAATCTGATTTATTGCAAACCAGCTAGCATGCAAAACCAAGGCAAATCCAAATAAACCACAAGGCTTGAACATTTTCAGGGAAAAATAATGATGGCCTGGGTGGGGAAGGATAGATGGAAAGGCCTTAATGAGCAATTTTTTTTCAACAAGCTATAATGTACTTTTGCAAATGAGTCTGCTATTAAAAAAAAAAAAAGATAAATCCTCTTTTAGAAAAATAGTAACAGACATGAAAGTTCAAGGTTTTCAAAAAAGCAATTTCAGAAACCAGATTGCATTAAAAACTGCTACGTGGTACATTAGATTTTTACAGAACTACAAACATGTACTACATTATATACCATGCTCCTGGCTAGGACAGGGTATGGTTGGCATGGCGGAGCCCAGCCATATCAGCCTGGTATGAAAAGAGTGAGCGTGTTGGCAAGAGAAGAGGTGGCGTCAGAAAAGATACGACAACTTATGTGCACAGATGATCTCCTTTCACTCAGCCATCTACAGATCTTCTTAAGAGTGTCACAGTTAAGATGAGTTCACTGTTCAGTTTGTTAATTTTCAGAAAGTGTCTTTTGGGGACTGTGTCTAACATGGGCTTCTTTTCTGTACTTGGCTCTAATGTCACAGGCAAACTGCCAGCCATGCAAGAATCTGAGTACTCTGACAGAAACCATCCCAGATAATTCTGCTTATGCCAGCTAAACAACTTACATCATTAAATAAACCATCCTCTGACTGTATTTATGAAATGTTATGTCTGCCTAGCAATGGGCTTACATTATTTAAACATTAAAGTAGAGGCTCGTTCCATTTACCTTTGCCTGACAATATTTTTGTTTTTCTTTATCTGGTTCTACTGAAAATAATCATATGCTCTCCACGGAGGAATTGACGGTATGGAATAGTTATCCAGGTAACTTGAGGTAAGGGAGCAGTGTGTACTAACAGACTGGTGGGCAATGTGAATTCTCATATTATGTGTATTAAACAAAAATTCAGAGAAGTTGAAAACTGTTTAAAACTCTGCTGTGGCTTCTCAAACCCCTGGAGACTTATTTTTGGGAAAAGTTGAGTTCACTGGGACACTGTGCTTCCACTAGTTCTACATCATACATTTCCAACTTGTGCCTGACGGCCGGTCAACCTCACTTCCATGCAAAGAGTATCCAAAAAGATCCTCAAAATAGCCATGATTATTGTGATGAGCTCTACATGGAAAATACTCTTGGAGACAAGCTGGCAGCCTCCACTGGTATAGGGTCGTGCACGGCCTTTCTCTGCCTAGCATTAAATTAAAAATAAAACAGAGCCCCTGCCCCCAAAGTACGCACAATCTAGGTGGGAACCAAGACTAATACACAGATCATTAAACATTAGAAAATGGCAAAAAAAAAATTAAGTACTGATTTAGAACAATGCAAATGGCTTGACTTCAAGATTGCACCCACAGCAATGATGCTATGTGGAAGGAATCTGCTTCTAAGTGAGACTTGGAAGAAACCACTCTCTACTAGTTGCAAAGGTGCAGAGAATCTTAAACTCATTTACATGTGGTTTGGAAATCAAGGCCTTTTTTTTCCTTGAATGGGTATGACCAATAGGCTGTGAACCCACTTCAAAGAAAACAGTTAAATGACAAAACCATGAAGTCCTTTGGAGAGAGAAAAAGGAAACTGTCCAACTTCTATCTGTGACATCCTAAGATCTACTTCATTCAAGGAACTGGCAGATCTTATCTCAGACTGGTACGACATCAAAACAAACTCGTCCAGGGATCTTTTCCTTCCTTCTCAAACTTTCCTTGTTGCGTGAGAAAGCAAAGAGATCACAAGTAGGTAGATGAGCAGTCCTTCAGAGGGACTAATACGCAGGGGTCCTGACTATGCAAAGGGTAACATAGGGGAAGTGAAGAGAACATCAAGGGTGTTATGGATTGAATTGTGTCCCCCCCAAAGATATGTTGAAGTCCTAACCCCTCTACCTGTAAATGTGACCTTATTTGGAAATAGGGTCTCTGAAGATGTTATTAGCTGGGTTAACATGAGGTCTTGCTGGAATAGGGTGAGTCCTAATCCTCTAGGACTGGTGTCCTTTAAAAAGAGAAGATGCAGAGACAGGGAGGCCGAGAAAAGGTACGCTACACTGTCGCTCCAAGTCAAGGAACACTGGAGCTACCAGAAACCAGGAGTGAGGCATAGAACAGAATCTCCCTCAAAGCCTCAGAGGGAATCGACGAGCCAACACCCTGGTCTTCGATTCCCAGCCTCCAGAACTGTGAGATGATGAAGTTTTGTTCTCATAAGCCACCCAACTTGTGATATTTTGTTATGGCAGTACTACGAAATTTATACGAGGGGTCAGTTGTGCACTGGTGTTAAACATGTAAGGACTGATAGGGCAGGATTTACAAAAGGCCCCCAGGTCTCAAATTTCTCCCTTGTCTTCACCTGGTTCAAGGTTAAAAATTTTCTTTTAACTCAAGGGTTCTTAATGGGAAAACGATTAAAACTAACTTAAAAAACAAAAAGGAAGCTCTTTCATAAGGCTGAGCTCCTTGGAAGAGTATATTTCCAGGTCTTGTATTTTACACTGCAAACATGCCTGCAGACAGGTCAGCCTCTCACATAAAGCCATCCAAACCACGTGCTGTAGCGGCTGTCAGGTTTTAATATTAGAGAGTAAGTGTAGCCTGTGGTCTTATATATACTTACACATTAGTTTCTGTATGAAATGAAACTCAACTGGATACAGACAAAGTGAATCCCTAATCGTAATCACCAGTCATCTAGTTAAAGACGGAACCTTGGAGCTACAGCAGAATAAATACTGAACACCAGTTAACACATGTGCAGCCTTGGAAAACTGCTCACTCCAATGACTTCTGACCGAAACTAATCTCACAATATCCAATATTTTCTTGCCTTCTCTGTGTAAAAACTGGGATACATATTCTATAGCAGTTATAGAGGTTATTCTATAGAGGTTATGTATGACCTATGTTTTATGTTATTTAATAAGGTTCAATTCAATGAATCTATTTACTTTAGTATTATCTATTTTTACATATAAAAAGTGACATGCTATTGGAACAAATCTCTGCCTCGTCAAATGAGGTGCTCTGCTCTTAATTCTTCTGGGTTTGGCTCCAATTGTTCATTTCAGAAACTCTTCCCTCGTTCAGAGACAAGAGCAAGTGCCTGCTCCCCCAGCGTATGTATTTGGGATACTGGCATGCTCTGGCTAACCCACTTAACATACTCTGACAAACAGGTGGCACAGTTAAGGGCTCCCTCTCTGGACCCCTCCCCAACACACTGGGGAGCATGCTCGAGTAGAGGCAGGAACGTGGAGCTGGCAGGTGACACAGTCCCAAGAATTTACAAAGACTTGCTGACTTGGGGTACGGATTGAGAAGCAGAATTAGAGAAGTATTAAGTCACCTGAACATAAGAGGGCTAAAATTATAGGGGATCGGGGGAGGGGATATAGAGGAGTGAATGTATACTTGTCCTTAAAAACAGTTTCAGCACTTTCCCCTCTCTGGCTCCCAGTGTAATATGAGGTACTTTCTAAACCTTGAAACTTCCTCCCTGCTGGCAGGCCACATGCTAGTGGCTAACTGCAACCAGACAATATTCAGTTCTTTCTCCCATGTGCTAGCCTGTAAGGAGGCAGTACTGTTTTGGTGTCGCAGTATAGTGAAATTTACTCAACGCCAATAAAGATTTATGGCTGTGCTGGGCATGGAAATAAAAAGAGGGCAGACAGTTTCTGTCTCTGAGGAGCTTCTGGTTTAGTGGGACTGACAGACTTGTAAACATTCTATGTGCTATGGTAGAAGTGCGTGTCCTCAGAGTGTGGTGCAAACAGAGGGTAACCCAACTGGACCAGGGGAGGCCCCTGCACCGAGAAGGCAAGCCTTGACCAGACTCTGGAAGGGTGAGGAGGAGAGAGCTGTGTTTAAAGGGACTGCAGGCATTTGAGGCATTGGAAACCATGTGAAAGAAACCAAAGAGAAATGAAGCAACACGGTATGCTTGGAAAACCATTGTTAGTTCAGTATTGGAGAAGGACAGGAGTGAAGCAGGAAATGGATGGAGACAGGGTTGGAGAGGTCGCAAGGGTCCTGGTCACCTTCGGTTTTCAGTGTCATGTCAGCAACATTGGATCTTTCCCTTTATTTGATGGGGAGCCTCTTAATTTTTAGCAGTGACAGAGAAGCCTGTATTTCATCTAAATCCCTCTGGCTGCAGTCAGGGAGGATATATTTGACAGATGTAAGATTAGAGACAGGGCAGGCAATTAGGAAGCTACAGTAATGGCCTACGTGCGAGATGATAAGGGGCTGAACTAGGCAGCGGTAGGAGGTATGGAGAAGAGAGGGTAGATTCTAGAAATAATCAGGGGGAAAATGGTAAGGACTTAGTATGTGAGAGACGAGACGGGGGAAGGGAAGGAGCCCAGAATGACTCAAATCTAAGTTTCTGGCTTGGGTGGCTGGGTGGATCCTGGGCCCACTAACCGACATAAGGAAAACAGGAAGAGGAGCAGGATTAGGTGGGAAGAGGGACGAATTTAGTTTTGGACAGGATGAACGTAAAGTGACTGAGGTCAAGCAGCCTGAAACTCAGGGGAAGAAGCCAGGATTAGAGCTGATTGTTTGGGAGTCGTCTGAATACACTGTTGTTAGCTGCTGTAGAGCTGGTCCCCAACTCATGGCAACCCCACGTACAATCAGATCGAACCGCTGTGATCCATAGGGTCTTCACTGGCTGATTTTCAGAAGCAGATCGCCAGGCCTTATCTTTCTAGTCTGTCTTTGTCTGGAAGTGTTGCTGAAATCTGTTCAGTGTCACAGCAACACAGAAGCCTCCACTGACGGATGATGGCTGCGTGGGAGGTGCACTGGCCCAGAACTGAACCCGGGTTTCCTGTGCGGAAGGAGAGAACGCTACCGCTGAACCACCACTGAATATACGCAATAGTATAAAACCTTGAGAGTGGATAAAATCTATCAGAATTGTAAGCCAAAAATGGAATTCTGGGAAAACACCGACAATTAGGGGTAGATAGAAGATAAAAGCCCACAGAGAAGAAGGAAAACACTGAGATGGGAGGAAAAGAGAGAGATGACTGAAACAGAGGCCAAAGGAGGACTGTGTTTCAGGAAGAAGGGAAGGAACGGCAGTACCAAATACAGCAGATATGTGTAGCCTACAAAAAATGGGAAAGCCTTCAGATTTAATAATCAGGGGCAAGTTTACCAAGAAGAATTTCAATTACACACTAGCAGACGTCAGCCTGGAGAGAGTCAAGGTGTGAACTGGAAGGGAGAAAAGAGTATACCTTTAAAAAGTTTTTGTGAGACGAGCTGAAGAGGAATACTCAGTTTTACGATAGGAGAGACTCGGGCAATTTAAAAAATAGATATTTTTCTAGAAAATTATTTACTTAAAATTTATTGGCACAAGGCACTTCATGGTTTTGTTCACTGTATTTTGTGATTTAAAAAATGTCTCTTGTAGTTATGTTCATAACTTTTGTCCCTATTATTGTTTATTTGTACATTTTCTCTCTCCTTACCAATTAGTTTTGCCAAAGGTTGGTTATTTTATTCAATGAAAATAAATTGTTGGTTAAAAAAAAAAAAAAGGGGATAAACGTAAAAGACAGAAATTGAAATTATAGGAGAGGGAGGGTAGAACTTCCAGAGCAAGGTCCCAGTGGGATGGTATCAAGGCCACAGCTTTGAACACCTTGTCCTTGAGAATTCAGGGATGGAACGAGGTAAGAATGAGTGTGGGTGTGGGTCTCCTTGCTGGGAGGAAGCAGGAAGCTGATGGTGTTTCTGCCTGGTGATCTCAATTTTATTCATCAAATAGGAAGTGAAGTCATCTGCCTAGAGTAGGAGAGTGGGGTCAGGCAGGGGGACTGGACAGGCTTGTGAAAATTGAAAATTACTATGAAGGAAGGGTGAGGAAGGTGGTTAGAAGACCGGTGGGATTGACGGCTGGTCAAGCTGGAGATAATCAATTTGCAGTGGCAACAACTTTTACCTGCTTGGGTATAACAGGAGCAGCGAGGGTGGGCTGCTTCAAAGGAGAAGCTCCTAAAATGTTCAAGAGTCAGACAGCTCCTTATCAGTAGTATCTGCTTCCATTAATATTTAAATACCCAATGCCTGGGGAGAGGTGAATTTTTAAGTCTTATTTGTAGACCCAAAAATAAATTTTAAAGAGATACACTAACATATTTTGTTCTTGATATAAGAGCAATCATCTGCTAAAGTTATCCAGATATTCCATACAATACTACTGGTAAAATTTTAGACAAACAACATACCAGAAACTCCCGGTGGTGTCTTAATGAATTTTCCATTGAAATGACCAATAACAGCTTCGCATTTTTCTGTTGATTCCATCCTATTTACACATAAAAATAGAACACTTATAAATATCTAGAGATCTCTTAGTTTTTTCTGTACATGTGAATATTTTCTTAGAGGTTTACTGAATACATATGCCACCTAGCAAAAATGTGACCATAAGAAAAGAAAAAGTGGGTTTATTCCTTTTATCTAATGATTGTTTTTGTACTTCCATAGTAAAATGATAACAGATAACCCCAAAGTACCTTCTAAATCATAAAGATTAAATTATAGTTAAATTATATCCAGAGTATTTAGTGTCAAGCATATCATATACATAACTTGTTGGAAAACTGATAGTCATTATGCAGTAACTTCGTTAGTCACGATATTAAAACAACAGTTTAACATACCAGCTTAGCTGCTACTTGCTAGAATTTCGATAGTTTTAAAGACGATATTTGCTTTTATAAAAAGACACACTCAAATGTCATGATAAGAACTACTGTCAATCAGAGGGTGTACCTGACATTTCTTTTTTACATTTGCCTCAGGTTTAAAATTAAATTAGGAAGCCAATTATGTACTTTCTTTGTCATTTGAGAGACATTTTAGGGAGCCAAATGGTTTGACTTATTTTTCTTTAATGGAAGAAATATTGGGTAATCTATTGTAAAAGTGCTACACTCTTGAACTACCCAGACAGCCACCTTCATTTTAATGGGTAGTAACAGTTTTAATAAGAGAATTAAATTAGGATCTGTCTTTGGAAAAAGATGATACTACTTGATCTACTTTCAGAAGAACCACCACAGAGGTGATGAGATGATGCTGAGACCTACGGTGTATCATACAACTTGGATCCTCTGAAACCAACGGTGTGTACACTGGAGATGCTGGCCTTGATGACTTACTACCTATAGAATATTTAATTTATATTATAAAATTACCCGACTTTACAGAAAGAGTAATGGGCTAAAAGCCAGAAGAGCCATTATTCATTACTTGGTAGTTAGGTGACAATGGAAAAGTCCATCATTTGCCTTGATTTTCTCATATGTAAAAACACTGAAACAACGCTTGCTGGGAAAGGAAGGAAAAAATAGGATGGAAGGAGTGAGGGAGTTTTAGCTGTATCTAAAACATTTCTAAAAAAGGAAAAAAAAAAAAAAACCCGAAGCAAAAATTATACAATGTTAATATTTGTTAAATTTGTGTGGTGGGTGGACAGGTGTCATATTATTGTCTTACTTTTCTGAATGTTTGAAATATTTCATTTAAAATTCTGATTTTAGTGATGCTGAATCAAATTTCCATCACATGAGAAAAACACAGCAATTTATCTATGAAATTTAGGAGCCTGATTGTCGTTTTTAAGAGGTTACAGGCATCCTGATCTAATTAACGCACACTTTCAGAACTACTACTCATGTGACCTTTCTTTGCTGTGAGCACCAAATATTTAGGGTGCTCAGGCTCAAGCATCCTTAATGAGCTTCCAAAAGATTTGAGAAGATGCAGGCCGATAGTGACACGATTTAAGTTTATGGTGCAACTAGCTATCATAACCTTGGCTCCAGTTCTCTCTTGCTCATTTTTTTTCTTTCTAGGATAATTAGCAGAGATATTCTTCTTAACATCATAAAACAGGGTGACGTGCTTACCTAGCAAAGCCAACACCACGACTTGTACCACTGGAATCACGAAGTATCCTTGTAGAAATAACTTGTCCAAATGGTTTGAGCATATTTTCAAGTTCTTGCTCATCCATGGACAGTGGCAAATTAGAGATATACAGGTTGGTTGGATCTTGTTCCTGTTGCTAAAACAGAATAGAGAATTGTCTATTAATTTCCAACGGATGGTGAGATATTTATATAAGAGTAATACTGATATTAACATGTCTATTTTTATTTAGCCACTCTCTTTACTCAGGTCCGTTTAAAGTGCTGCCTCGTGAGGTTATGGGAACCACAGAACACCCAAATCACCATGGACACTTGAAAGCAGTGTCAGATATGATCCCACCGAGCCATTCTCAGCAGGTTTGGAAGCTGAACTGCTGGCAGACGCTGCCGCGTTGGAGAGAATGCCCTCTTGAAACCACAACTCTCAGCTGTTTGCTGTGTTCCCCAAAATAACCAACCTCTCCCTCCACTGCTATTTTTAGGAGCACATTTCAAGTACACTATTGCACTGTTACTGCTAATAATTCAACTTAAGAGACACATCAAGAAGGATTTTGGACCAAGTTATCTAGAGTCCAAAAGGGGCTTTTCCCAAATTCCTTCTTCTCCTCTGCTCTATGGCAGTGGCCTTACACTGCTTCTGCATCATGACAACCAATGTAAAAAGGATAGCTCCTAAGCTAACCAAAACAAGAGAACTCAAAGGCATATAAAATGAGAAACTCAAGGCAAAACAAAGTTTAGAATCTAGGCAAAGATGAATTAAAGAGTAGATAGGTGAGGAGGAATTGCTAATTTTTGCTACTCAAAGACTGATCCAGGGACCAGCAGTCATGGAATTACCTGGGAGCTTAACAGAAATGCAGAATCTCAGGCCCCGAACCAGACCTAAAGAACCAGAAACTGCATTTTAACAAGATCCCCAGGTGTTTTGGATACATATGAGTTTGATTAGCAGTGGTCTATACTATCTCAGATCATTTCCCACATACCCTTCTCCTTTATGGGGTAGCATCAGCTGAAACCAAAGATAAACTTTCTGAGAACAGTATGTGTATTTATTGTAACTGCTATGTATATTTATTAAGAGCACAGTGTTTAACCCATCAGGAAAAAAGCTTGGACAAACCAGAATATTTTCTGACCAAGTCAAAATTTATCTCTGTAATTCTGAGACTAGGGTAGCCTTTATGAATTTAAAATCAGCCCTTCCTTAGACCTCACTAATCAGTTGTGCATATGGAACTATGCAAGATTATGATTTTTCTTTAATAAACACTTAATAAATCATGAAGTGATGTTTGGGCTGTAGAAAACAAACAGCACACTCATTATAATATTCTTGATTTCTAAAATGCACAGTATTTTAAAAATATATGTGAAGTATATGCATACTTGAATTTGTACAACGGTTCAACTTTGCAATGTATCCCAGCATTAATAAAACCTGAAATTAAACTTCTCATTTTATATAATCTGCAAGTAAAAGTAAACACTGGGGGGGGGGGGGCGGTGAACACTGGTTACACCTGTCTTTCACGCTGCACTTGTCTGCTAAGATTTAAAGTAACGATCTGGTATTTTACCCAGTCGCTGCTGAGTTGGTTCTGACTCATGGTGATCCCATGTGTATCCAAGGGAACTGTGCTTCATAGGGTTTTCAATAGCTGATTCTTCAGAAGTAGATCACCAAGCCTTCGTTCTGAGGCAGCTCTGGGTGGACCTGAACATCTTTTTGGCTAGCAGGCAAGTGCGTTAACTGTTTGCACCACCCAGGGACTCCTAGGGGATGCAGAATGTCCTGGTGTTCTTAAGAATTCAAGTCATGAAAGCCCTAGAAACTATGAGTAGAACTACAAGGCAGAGTCCCTACAATTTCCTGATTCTGATACAGTGGTAGGCTGCACGTATGCAACCATGCCAATCCCAAAGGCCTAGGGCAGTAGCTTCCAAACTGAGTGGGTCAGTGGGGTAGGGTTCAAGAGAAAATTTGTATTTTTCAAATGCCCAATCGCAAGCTGAATAACTACCCTCATTAACCCTTCATGGGCTAAAGAAAATGCTAACCCTCTTTGTTTTCAGCAGAAAAAATCAGATAAATTCAGTGCGGTATCACTGTTTATCTTATGCTAAGCAAAACCTATTGACAATTTTAAGGTCTGTCTTTAACATGTAAAATGGGAAAATGATTTGTTTCATAAATACAGGATGCAAATAGGTAAAATACTTCAAAAGACAAGTAAAAGCAATAAAAATGGTCTTAGGTATCAAAGTCTTTCCATTCTTCTAAGGTAGGGTGAGAAATAAAGTCTTATCTCTTTATTCCTACCTCACTCAACACCTCTCTATCAATTTCACCCAATTACAGCTTCTCCATTAGTCATCTCATTTTGGTCCTAACCTCTCAAGGCCCTGAAGCTTTCCTGGCATGCAAGGCTGTACACGTTATTGTGGAAATCTGGTCCTTAATCAGCCAACACAGACAGGGCCCCTTCTCCCTGAATATGCACTCTGAGGGACTCTCAGAGGCCTAAAACAGCCACCGGACATCAACAGTGCATCTCGTACATCCCAGACTTTGTCCTTATAAAGGAGGAGCCTGGGTAGCTGTTACAGATTGAATTGTATCCTTCAAAATATGTGTTGTAACTCCTAATTCCTGTACCTGTGGTTATAATCTCATCTGAGAATGGGTTTTCTTTGTTATGTTGAGACAGGATTAGTGTATGGCGTGTCTTAAATCAATATGTTTTGAGATACAGAAGAATTAAACAAGCAAGTGAGCAAGCAGAGATAGGAGAAAATATGCTACATGATGATCACCAAAGAGCCAAGGAACAAGGACCTTCCTCTAGAGCAAACAGAAAGAAAGCCTTCTCTGGAGCCGGCATCCTCAATTTGGACTTATAGCCTCCTAAACTGTGAGAAAATAAATTTGTTTGTTAAAGCCACTCCCTTATGGTATTTCTGTTATAGTAGCACTAGATAACTAAGACAGTGGTGCAGTGGTTAAGTGCTCAGCTACCAACCAAAAGGTCAGTGATTTGAACCCACAAGCCACTCCGTGGAAGAAAATGTGGCAGTCTGCTTCTTTAAAGATTACAGCCTTGGAAAGTCTATGGGAAATTTATGGGGGCAGTTCTACTCTGTTCTATAGGGTTGCTATGAGTTGGAATCAACTTGATGGCAACGGGGATCCGTATAAAATAACTATAACTCAAGTCCTGTCTTCCAGAAGCTTACAGTTATAGGAACCCTGGAGATGAACGTGATAATAGAAATCTGCATGAATCACAATGGGAAAGACATATAGGGAAGCTTGTTTTAAGGAGATTAGGGAAGACTTTTCAGAGGACGTGACACTGAGGGCATGATGAACGAGCATAAGCCACGAGGCCGAAACTATATTGTAGAAGGCTATCTTAGGAGTTTGATTTTATTTTGTCAGTCATTGCTTCTTAAGCTTTTCCATAAGCAGAGCTAACAGCAAAAGAGAGTGAATATGTATCTTGAAGAGACTGTAGGCAAAGGCCAAGGCAGCCTTCCCAGAGCTGCAAAATTTCCTTGAAGTCTTGTGTTTTACCTTTAAAAAGTCACTCAAATTTTGCAATCTACCCCTTACTATCTAGGTTTGTTTTAATATAAAAGCAATGTTTCAGACTTACTACTTTCAACTAAAATTTACATTCCAGGAAGGTAAGCAATGCTTATGCAGCTATTTCATGTACTCTGGTGGGTGAGGGGAAAGCGGCAGGAAGAAGGAACTGGGGTCCATGTACTGCAGTTTGGAAGCCACACCCTGGAAAGTTGGGAGCTCTTGCAGACATGAAGTAAGGGAGTGATATGATCAAACTCATCTTACTAGAAAGTCTTCTGAATCATGCTTACTAAGATTCAGAATAAAGCTAGCAACTCCCTAATTAAAGGGCACTGAAACACTCTTTGGACAAAGATACGGCATTAAAAAAATGTTACATGAGACGCATATGTCATAAATATTATGTGCTTTATTTTCAAATTATAATTATAAAAAACTAAATTATTAATATTTTAGAATGCTCACAGGAAAATTTGTCATATGTGAAGTATTTTAAAAAGACAATGTGGGAATAAGTATTTTCCAAATCTGTATTTTAGTTGCTTCTATCATTAAAGCAGGTTCCTGGGTGGTACAAATGGTTTTCTCTTGGCTATTAACCTAAAGATTAACAGTTCAAACCCACCCAGCGGGACTGCAGAAGGAAGGCCTGCATATAGCCAAGAAAACTCTATGGAGCAGTTCTACTCTATAACGCATAGGGTAACGAGGAGTCAGAACTGACTTGACATCAAAGGGTTTTTTTAATTTTACTTTTTTAGGTTTATTATTAAAGTATTCATATACACATTACAGATTCTTTAAAGTCTTCATTTAACTTGAAAGTTTATCAAGGGAAGAAAAAAATATTAAAAACTGCTGAAATCAGTATCCTGAAAGGAACTGAGTTCTTAAATTATTCTTTGATACAGTGACAGAGAGCAGACTAAATACAGGTAAATATTTCCTACGATTTCAATGCATTTGCTTTCAATAGCAACGGCCCTAGTTAATGGGTTTCTCTACACGGGATGAACTTTACAGCTAATGCTACTTATTTATCTTTCTTTTCCAATGTTCAATCTGTCTTACAAACATTGAACACAAAGTTGCAATTATTTTAAAATTAAAACAAAAAAGAAGAAGGAGAAGAAACCCCAGGCCTGTAGTCTGGCCATAAAACTATCTAATCCCCAAAGTGTCCAGGCATTATAATTACCATATATTCAACCTGATCAGAACGTATCATACTTGTATGGAGTCGTTTTTGAATGAGAATAATTTAATCTCTCTATAATCAGTGGTAGCCATAACTCTGCTTTATTACATACAATGCCATCTCTGAAAAAACAATGCTGTAAATTATGGGTGGCCAAACATACAAAGGTACCCATGGGTCTCTTTATGTCCCTCGGCATGGAAAGGGTTCAGTGTCTTCTCTAACAAGTAGAAAACTAGATCCTACATTGGCTGTGAGAGGGATAAATGGCTACTAATGTTCACTTGAGTAGAAAAGTGGGGCTCGGAGGTCCTGCGTAATGTACAGTACTCAGTCATCATCTGAAAGAAATTAACAAAAACCTCCCTGTGCATGTGGAATGGTTCCTAAAATGCAAGAAAGGGACTTGGCAGGAGGACCAGACATCTGTTTTCTCTTGTACTGAATAGGTTCACCAACCAGCAGATAGCTGTTCGCAGGCATGCAACTGCAAACTGCTTGAAGCATGGTGGGCCTCTGTGTGTGGAAGGGGGATTAAATTCCTACTCAAGTGTTTGCCTATTTACTGTAAAAAATGAGCAAGCTTACCACCAGACAAACAACACATGATGGATGATCTGCTGACCCCTGGCAGGCCTTCAGAGATGCTGAAGGCCCACAGATGTCACTCTATTAACAGATACCACCAATGACGACTACTTTCAGGTCTTTTTACCTAGTTATTTCAGTTCCTTTTCTCTTCATAGATTCTGAGTCTTTGACTTAAAAATGCACACATTTGGAACATCTGCCAAGTTCCACATACATAAGAATAGCACTGGACCTTCTGGAAAACATGTTTGATGAGTTTCATCAGGGCACTCAATTGGCTTCTTTAATCATCAACAAAACAAACATTCAGTATCTACCCTGGTGTCAGGTACCAAGCCAGGCAACGAAAACCAAAGCATGAATAAGAAACAACCATTACTAACACCCTGAATTTGCAGTGTTACATGTGAGTTTTGAATATTTATGGGGCTCCTTATCAATTCTGGTAGTCAATGTGCCAAAATATTGTATTTCCCTCTCAGAACCCCCTAAATTGAATGCCCTTTAATTTTTTGTGATTATATAAGAAAGCAAGCCTTTAATATATGGCAACGTGAATTTTCAACACCTTATAGTGAGTAACCTGATTAATTCATTAGGGGAAAGTGGACGGTGATGGGTTCCTAAAGACTCAACCATGGATGCCAGACTTAAGATTCCTCTAAGAACTGTCTCCCCAAAAGGCACGTGCCAGGTACTCCTTTATCCAGAAAACTTAAAAGGGATAAGTTAACTCCAGACATTTGAGCCCATGGTTCTATGGAGTCAGGATACACAATAACAAACCCTGAGGCATTCAAGATACTTTTTGTAATTTTAATGATGGAATAAAAAGAAATCAGGTCCTGAAATGAAGTCATGCTACAGAAACTTGGAGAAATTCAGAATGTGCAGGCTGCTGGCATACTCCCAGAGTCTCTGAGCCTGTACACTGTTCCCTTCCTATAGATGATGTAGGAAGGGTCCTTTTTTCCTTGCTAACTTTAATACCAAGCCCTCCTAAGGAGGTCTTTGAACAGTGCACTTTATCAACTCATGGGAAAGCTGATATTCAAAGAACAATGCTGACACGACGCCTAGTGCCAATCTATATTCAGGCCAGCTTTGACTAAAGGCATTGTGAAGGCTACTTCAAAACAGCACATATTTAATATACTATGTAGCTTAAAATTAAGACATTAGAAATGATAGCTAGGTAAGCACTCATGGTGCCTTTAAATAACGCCTCTGCATTTGTCACAGGTTCTGAAACATTCCTCTTTTAACTCTGTTTCAACAGAGGACACAAACCAACATAGCAGGCACCCTCACATTCCAAAGTGAGAAGCTAGGCCACCTAAAAAGACAGCCCGCATGCAAGCTGCCTGAGAGCTGGGTTGAGTTGCTTAGCTGACCACGTACCTCCTGTCTATAAGAGACTGGAGTGGCTTGGAGAATGAGCACTTTATTTGGAAGGAAATGCTGATGTGTTTTGAGTCTCAACGTGTGCAAAGCTTCCTTATCACTTCTAGTCAAGCAAGAAGGGCCTCAACAGATCACTCAGGAAGTTTGATTTGTGGCCCATGGAGCTCAATGCATGGGACAGACTCAGTGGATTGATGTCCAACTTAAACCAGAGGACTATAAAGGAAAAGCCTGGTTAAAGTGGCCTGTAAGTACAATTGGGAGGTAACTACTTTCCTACTGAGAGATGGCAAAGGTTGGTCAGATGTGGGTCACACAAGGTAGACTTCCCCCAGGGTTGTGTTAGATCCTCTCAAGAAGGCTGCCTTAAGGGCTAAGGAGATCCCAGAAGAAAGGGGTAAAGATAGACCATTAGACTATCATAAGCGGAGGATATCAATCAAAGGATATGCACGGGAAAGGAACTGCACGGGATAGACTTCCTGGCCCCATAAATTTGGGGGAGAGGATTAAAAAAATAAATAAACACAAACCCATTGCCACTGAGTCAATTCCAACTCACAGAGACCCTATAGGACAGTGTAGAACTGCCCCAACAACTGCCTGGTGGATTTGAACTGCTGACCTTTTGGTTAGCAGCTCTAGCACTTAACCACTATACCGCCAGGGTTTCCAGGGGAGAGGACACAGATCTCCAAAAAACCCCCGTAGCATCTCATGAGAGAAAACCCCAGCTTTCTACTTGGCCGGAGAACTCAACCAAGTTATATCAGTGTCAGGCTAAGAAAGAACTTTCCCACCCTTTACCCCAGCTCTGATCCTGGAGAGGTTAGAAACCGCAGCCCACAAGTTGATGGAGAAGTGGAAAAAACAAAAGTTTGGGAAATAAGAAAGAAACTAACATATGCTCCTATCTCTCTGTAGGCTTGATACTGGGGAAGACAGAAGCTTTAACATTACATGAGACTCAGAATTTTGTCAAATAAACAGACTGGCCATTTTAATTATGGGCCACCACACACTTAACATCAGTAATCTGTTCTAGAAAATCTGACATCCAGCATCAAAATGTTAGCCAGGAACCTATTTTAAGTAGGAAAATTATAATCTGTTATACATTAATCACAACCCCAATTAATTTCATAAAACGTAATTATATCTACACAAACACACATTAGTTGTACATGTATTCATATACACACACAGTCAATAGTAATACTGGGATGCAGACTTTTAAAACATTGTTCCCTGATCACCAGATAATCACTATGGTTGTTAACAAACAGCTGCTTTGTGGGTTACCATTTCTCTCGGCTCTAGCAACATCAGAGATGCAAACCCCTTTTGTTGACTTGATTCTCAGCAGTTTTCAAAACCTCTACACATGATTCTGACATTCTACAAACTGTATTTGGAATATAATTTGAAGCTTTTTGCATACAGCTTCTTGTTTAGAATATTGTATTGGGATTGGATGGTATAAATATAATTTTTTTCTTATATAGAAATGGATGAAAATGTACTGAAAGGTATGTCCATCCTACGAAATTTGAATGTGAAAAATCAAGAGGCATTCTATCAAAAAGCATTAACCAGAAAGACCTGAAATGAAATAAGTGACTGAAGACTTTCTATTACCTGAGAGAGGCCAGAAAGTTATGTGACCTGTCTTGGATTTTGATCTGAGGAGGAGGAAGCAGGAGCTTCAGGGAGTGAGTAAGAACGGACAGAGGGGAGGGAAGAATAGAGCTGTCTTCTGATTGCACCCTAAAAGCCCTGCTTACATGCTTACACATTGTTTACAGTGACGAATTTAACATTCTGCAAATCATTATGCAAAGTTTGTTATTGCATATTCACAGCACATATATTTAAAACCTCAGAAATCACTCTTTCAACAATTCCATAGGGAATTTTGAATGATTTGGTAGGAATGGCAGTCATCCCACTAAGCTTACCGATGACATAAAGAAAACACTATAATGACGATAATCTGAAAAATTATGGTGCTTAATATTTAAAGTTTCTGATTTATTTTAACTTCTTACCCTGGAGCTTAGGAACATCTAAAGTAGGTCCAACATAATCCAAAGCTTTAGAAATATTAAAAGTCAAGAACTACTTTAGAAAGGTGATCCCATTCATTAATTCCTGAAATCTTTATTTACATTGATTCTTTTTATTCAAGGCTAATATCTATTCTCTTGGTAGCTACATACCTATCCCTTCAGTGGCCTTGGGATCTTAGCAGGTAACTTGTCACTTTATCACAGAGTCCTTTAACTTCTATAAACTTTCTTTCCTTTGGAAATGTGGATGCTTATCAGGGCATGACCATATTCTACTATTCAGAAGCAGCAGAGGATAGCACAAAATTACTTTCCTCCGTATTTCAAGAAGCCAGACAATATAAAATTATTAATGTTTTGAGAAGAATATTCAAAGTATCAAATCACTTGATTTTCAGGCTTGATAATATTTTCCACAGCAAGTGAAGGACCATGGATGGGGAAAAATATACATGGTTACATGAATATCTTCATAACTACACTGTAGGTACAACGTATTATGATATTATTACTGGATAATAAAGAATGGGACATAAATATTGACTTAGTCAATAATGACACCTGGACCAATCATGACTCAAGTATTTACTGGGTAACGATAACGTCTGTTACAGAATATAAACACTTAAGAGATGCATGCCATTTCGAGGTTATTCTCTTCTTGGAATCTTAATTTTCTTAATAAAAAGATCATGCCTATCTGAAAGCAGCAGGTTGGACCAGACAATCTGAGGTCCCTTCAGCTTTTAGAATTATCATTTCATCTGAACTAGTGATTTAGATCATGGTAGGCCAACTTCTCCAAGTTCACTATGTCTATCTAAGGCAACTATTAATCTTGAAAAAGGGACTAGGTATCTTAAAATGTCTTATCTTTGATGATGAAGCTCTAACGTGAAAAGGAAGACAATAACTAATTGGTCAACTACATTTGCATTTATAAATTAAGAAATTACAGGTAAAAATCTTAGATAGAAAACTACCACAAGACAAAAGTATCCAAGAAAAACAGCACATCTTATATTAATATCCATGTGTACTGTGCTAAAATATACATTAGTCATGAAAAAGATGGTCTACATTCTATAATCCTGGAACAGTCAAGAATATTTCTCATCTAGAAGGATTCTTTATAAATATTCCTCATCTAGATGCTAGAAACTCATCAGAAACAAAGCCAAATAAAGTCACTGTAGAACTACTGAAGAGCGTTTAAGATTTATATCCTGTAAATGATCAGTATCTAAAAATATCTGCCTATTGTACAGAGGAAATAGCATCTGTAGCTTACATTTGTTTTATGAACTAAGAGTATTTGTATAAAGTGTATGTATGTGCTAAGTATTTTTGTTATTCTTTTAAAATATGACATCCTGCACCCAATTATCTTTTGAAGTATGTCTAAATTGTATTAATCCTTGAACACTGACATTTAAAAAATTAATTTTCAAGCAACAGTACAGGCCTTAAAGTACCACAAAATATTTGATTGCCTGAGAAAATCTGGTGCTACTCCCTGATTTACTTATGGAGCTATATGATTTACTATGTATAATCTTACACATTTAAAAGTTCTTCACACATGAAATTTTGAGGACTAGCCTGCAGTACAACAGCTACTGGCAAAGGTGTGGAGGCGTGCGACTAGTGTCCTGAAGTAACCACGGCGAGGTGGGATGGAAGGTATCCTGCAAAGGGTGACTGAAAAGCAGATGGGTCAGATGTAAAAAGCACCTCTGTGGAGCTCGCAACTCACCTTTGCCATTTGCGCTTGAACCCCACTAGCCTTCAGGGCAGACACAGCTTTCTGAGCCGCTGCAGGGCTGTCGAAGTCGACAAAACCGTAACCTGCAATGCAAGACACAAACTTAGTTGGTAAGCCATTATTTTGTGATTATGTAAGGAGTAAAAGAATGATTCTACTTTGTTTCTGATGCCAGCAACAGAACGAAAACTCTGTCATCCTGCCAAGTTCCAGGCTCTAACACCGCAGTGCTGCGGCTTCCTCAGGCTTTCTCCCCAGCGTCTATCACTGGCTAGAGAAGCCTCCCTTCAAAGTGGGGGCCAAAAAAAAAGAGCCAGCTTTTTCCTATTCAATATCTCCTCCCCAGGTGTGCTGTAGTTACTGAGGACATCTAAGTTAATGATAAAGGTTAAAACAAAAAAGATAAAATCAACTTTAGAGAAATAGCATTCTCAATGATTTGGTAAGAATGGCAGAGTCATCCCACTGAGCTTACCAATGACATAAAGAAAACACTGTGTTTATTTTGTAGACTACTTTTCAAATAAAGTAATTAAAATAAGTACAGCCATTAAAAGATACTCAAAATACAGAAGACTATAAATTTTAGTGCTTGGTTGAAAATTTCACACTTACCCAAACCGGCTCATTATCTCCCTTCAAAACAAAGGGGAAAAAAAACTCATCCAGATTCCCAAAATATCTGTGTCATCAGTTCATGCCCAAAAATATAAAAAAAACTAAACAAAACAACCTCCTAAGAGAGACCTTGATTCAAAGCAACTTATCCATAGCTTCACAAATTGTTTTAATAAGCCCGTCATCTGTTTTCCCAGGCCACAACAAATCAAAAGCAGGAAATGTGAAAAAATGGGTAAGAGACAGGGTAGGACTGCTACAAAATAAGCATATGAATGACATCCAGAAGTGAAAACTAGTAACAAGCAACAAAAAGAAAAACTATACAAAGCACAGGACTTAAGCAGCTTAAGCACAAACAGCCCATGAATCTCAGCAGGTCTCATGGGGAGCATTGTATTAAGACAAGAATCACTGATTTTTTGCTGTGGCAACTCTTAAAGTATTGAGAAAAGGTTAAATTATATTTAATACACTCTTTTAAAAATTCAGGATACCAGGCAAAATACTAACAAATTTCCTTCTCAGAACTCAAATCAAGTATCATAAAATTCATTTTAAATAAGGATATTTTGAAAAAGAAAAACACTGGATGGAGATGTTGAACACAAGAGGGGCTAAACCCTATCATTTATTTACATGTAATATAAAGAAATAGTAATTTAGACAGTATGGAACCAGTGGCAACATACACAAATACACATATCAAAAACCCAATGGGAAACTCAGAATAGTCCAAACGTTAGTTTTACAGTGACAGTATAAAAAAAAAAAAGCCTGGGAACAAAATAAACTGTGTAAGGAAAAGGAAGGCACTACACATTACAAATGAGATGTTTTAGGAGAGATGAATGTTAAAGCTGACACAAGAAGTAGTTTCTTATATTACTTGAAACTGAACTGAAATATGGTTTAATTTAATCTAGCCAGTGAAGAAATACCCAGGTTGGAGAGAAAAAGAAGAGGGCTGATCCAGGTAAAAGCAGAGCATGGTACTCACCCATCAGGTCAGAAACTAGGTTAAACATTATCTAAGGTGTTACCTGGATATATTCTTTGAAAGCTAACATACAATTCTCTTTGGAGACACACACAGGCATGTACACACTCACTTATTCTCACACATATTTTAGTACCAAACACAATTTCAGCAGGTTATAAATGAACACTTAGCTAAATTGATGTATCATAGTTAATTTAGCCAAACTCCTACTGAAAGATATTCAAGTTTCTCCTCAAATTTTGCTACTGTCAATAAATTACAATAAACAGAAGGTCTCACTTTTTATGTCACTGTAGCTGAAGTTACCGTCCAAGCAAGGTACTAGTATTATTTTAGCTGTTACTTTCTTATTAAGAAAAAGCCACAACGGTTTGTATTTTAGTTAATTGTTTACATCCTTTTCTGGCCCTTTCCAATGCCTACCACACTCTTGCTATTTCATAAGTATTTGCTGAAGACAAATATAACGGTTTAGAAGGCAACCTTGTATTACTGCATTTTCTATCTATATTGCTTTTCAATAAACACAAAGCTACATAAGATACGGAAACCCTGGTGGCGTAGTGGTTAAGTCCTACAGCTGCTAACCAAAAGGTCAGCAGTTCGAATCCACCAGGCGCTCCTTGGAAACTACGGGGCAGTTCTACTCTGTCCTATGGGTCACTATAAGTCAGAATCGACTCGACGGCAGGTTTTTTTTTTTTTTTACATACGATATGACTTACACAGATTCTATGAAATAGATTATATGGAAGATGTTTTTGAAGATGGGATGAAATGAATTAACTCAGCATCTCTTTACTGAGGATCCCCAGGAAGAGTCTGCTCAGTCTCCACACCATGAATAGAGAACGTTTCTCTTGTAACCTGGATTTTCCTGCCACCGCTGCCCTCCCAGGTGCCCTGTGTTGGGGGAGCCTTGGTGGCACAGTGGTTAAAGCGATGAGCTGCTAGTTGAAAGGCTGGCTGTTTGAAGCCATCAGTGGCTCTGCAGGAGAGAGATGTGGCAGTCTGCTTCCATAGAGATTTATGGCCTTGGAAACTCTATGGGGTTGCTGTGGAGTTGGGATCAACTTGAGAGCAGTGGCTTTGGTTTCTGGAAGTTGTGATGACTGAATCATGGGACTGGCTATGTTTTATACCTTTGTTTTGGCTACTAGGAAAGGCAGGGCCATATTTTTGGCTCACTGCTGGCAAGGGCCTATAAACCTGTTAAACCAAACCATTGTCGTCGAGTCAATTCTGGCTCATAGCAACCCTACAGGACAGAGGAGAATTGTCCTATCAGGTTTCCAAGGAGTGGCTGGTAGATTCAAACTGCCAACTTTCTGGTTAGCAGCTGAGCTCTTAACCACTGTACAACCAGGCCTCCTTTATTCTTACAGTAAATGGTTAATGAGCAAGTGTGCCTTGATAATGACCACTAAGTCATATGACCCTATAGACAGAGTAGAATTGTCCCATAGGGTTTCCAAGGAGCAGCTGGTAGATTCAAACTGCCGACTTTCTGGTTAGCAGCCGAGCTCTTAACCACTGTACAACCAGGCCTCCTTTATTCTTACAGTAAATGGTTAATGAGCAAGTGTGCCTTGATAATGACCACTAAGTCATATGACCCTATAGACAGAGTAGAATTGTCCCATAGGGTTTCCAAGGAGCAGCTGGTAGATTCGAACTGCCAACCTTTTGGTTAGCAACCAAGCTCTTAACCACTGTACCACCAGGGCTCCTGGCAAGGGCCTACAGGACCTTAAGACAAAAAAACAAAAAACAAACAAAAAAACCAATCAGTTGCTGTTGAGTTAGCATAGAACTGTGCTCCACAGGGCTTTCAATGGCTGATTCTGTGGAAGTTGATCGTCAGGCCTTTCTTCCGAGGCACCTCTGGATAGAGCGGACTCTCCAACCTTTTGGTTAGCAGACAAGCATGTTAACTGTTTGCAATACCGAGGGACTTCATAGGACCTTAGGGAAGGCATTTTTGTAGTAACCTGAAGTTTCCTGCTCTTACCTTTATTTTCCCTTTGATCTGATTTATCCTCACCCATTTTTACTTTTTTTTTTTTTTTTGTGCATGTGTGTTCTGGTCTTAAATGAAGTTCTGTAAGGATAAATAATTATCAGTTTCTCAATCAATCCCTTTATGAGCTTCATTGTCCTAAATTGCCATATATACCGGGGTTGGTATTTAAATACTTTTTGTTAGCTAAATAAGACAATGTTTGAAATGTAGAAGAGCAACTGATCCATAAAATTTTAAATTTAATAACTAAGGTACATGTTATTCAAACCATTAAAGGCTCCAAAATATGCTTTATGACCATGGTTTGTGACCTCCGGAATCTCTCATTTCCAGGTATAAAATTCTTTGATCTATGCAATCTCAAAAAATTAGTACCCAACACAAGCACCTTTCATTTGTAGTAACGAATTTCTATAATTGATCTCTTATCTACTAATTTATCAATATTCATCTTGAATCTATTTGTTTTTGTCTGTATCTCATCTCAAGTTATCTATAACAAACTGGTAGCTATCAAGTTTGACTCATGTATCTCATGAGACCTGGCTTTAATGGAAGGTCTCTAGGAAAGCATGTATCTGAACACTGTTCTGATTATTCCTGCCCTTATTTAGAAGCCCCACAAGTCACTCTGCCTATCTCTGAACCTCACCCAACTGTTTCCAACTTAAACGTCAACAAAATATATGCCCAGGGGTTTGCATTATGGTGGTATGTTAGATTTGGCATTAGTTTGTTTTTACCCAGAACTTTTCTAGGTTGTACTGAACATTTTGTGGAATTCTGGCTCCTGGGGAATAGGTACTTATGTGAGAAGAGTGTATAATAGTGGTATGCAGCTCAGGGGAGTGGTGGAGAATTCAACCAAGGAAACCTCTGGGTCCTCTCCCTCACTTAACTCTGCTTTTTAACATATTGAGATGCCATGTAAGATTTCATTTTGGGGTGAAAACAGGGGGAAGGTCAGGCTTAGACCATGACCCCTTGTCTACTGTGATTTCTCTCCTGACTTTAAAGTGATGTTTCAGATCAACTTTTTTTTTTATGCCTACAAGAATCCATTTTTCTTTACAAAACCAAAAGATCTTTTTGTGTCCCTCCTCCCCCAAATCATTTATAAACATGTGCAGTAAGACTATTCTTGCCAACAAAACGTATACACTTCAGCGTTCAATTTGATTCTAACTTATTTAAAATCTTTGAGTACACTCTACATAAAGCACCGCTTTATTCACTGTCTCAAGGCAAAACTGCCTTTATGCACCATGTCGATTAAACACGGGCTTAGATATCCGCCACAATAACTCCTTTAAATTTAGGCACTTTGAAAAAATACAATGAACCACTTCAATTCTAGATTAAAGGAAATGGCTGGCTTCTAAGGAGAGGCCCTACCATAGCATTCATTTATGTTCTTTGGCTTTTTCAGACTGTGCTAAGCCACTGCCATCACCACTGCTTAAAAAACAGGGGTCTAATTAATGAGGAGATTTGCCTTCTTTGCCTATTCCTGTCAACCTGATTTCAATTCATGGGGTCAGTAGTTAGACTCAAAGTCAGCTGACTCCATTCTTCCCTTTTCCTAGAAATCACATGCCTATTGTTAAGATGCTGGATCATTAAAAGTCAGAACCACAGAGCATTGGTGCTGCCTATAGACGCCTCCCCTTCCAGTTCATGGAGCTGTATGACCTCATCTTAATTACATGGAAAACTGAAGGTCAGTGCATCAAATTAATGCAGCAGCATATTTCAAAGGGCTTATGACCTCCCCTCCCTGTTACAATTCGGTCAGTGAAAATGGTTCTCTCCTTCCCACTGCCAATATTATCAACAAGCATTCAGCAGAGAACAATTGGGAGTATTGAAACATGTAATTAAGTACTGCTTAAAACTACTCTATTCTAATTAATAGAGCCAATTTGCACAATATGTAATCTTTTCAGTTCTTTAGTACAGTCCAATGGTCTTCAGTAAGCAGCTCTAATCTCCTCAGGCTCAGGAAAGAAAAGCTATTTTCTAACCCTACTCTCCTTTTAAAAAGCAGGGGCTAAATGCCAACCAGTACTTTGCATGTTAACTCCACTGGCGTCAAATCTGGAATTCTGGCAAACTGTTAGCTGCTGTTGGGTTTCCAGACAAAACTCAACCGAGGACAAATGTAACCAATATACTGACACTGTGCAAGACAGATGATGGGTGACATATAGGATTTTTTTTTTTTTTTTTTTAATAAAATGGACATGGTTTTGAAAGCAAAGGTCAGGTTTAACATTCCATAATTTTTAAAAGCTATGATTTAACAAAAAATTGGCCAAGATAACATACCTTTGCATTTGTTCGTTGTCTTATCCAAAATTGCCTTGGTAGAAACTATTTTTCCATACCTAAAAAAGTTAAAAAAAAAAAAAAAATGAAGCTGTAATTAAGGAACCCTTATTAATGTCAAAGCCCAGAGAACACACATACTTCTCAAACATCTGCAAGCTTTAGAGTACAAAATGTTCTTTACTAGAGGACAGGAAATGAGAAACTAAACTAAAAACTAAGCTTAAAAAAAAAAAAAAAAAGGAACGGGTAGGCCTCCTATTTGAACCTTTGTATCACAGTTCGATATTTAGCTTTGAAGAATCAGGTACTTACCTGACAATCTTGGGACAAATAAATGAAACATAAGCCCTTTAAAAACTTTCTATTAATACTATATCTGTGATTACATACAAAGTTAAATGTAAGGTACACAATTATTACAGGAAAGAAAGATAATCCTCACAGTCCTTATGAAATAATACAGGCGGAAAGCTGCCTGCACTGTATCCACCCATTCTGGTTCTGCAGACAGTGCTCCATGGCTCTGGATTATTCTAGAAGGGCATGCATGTGTATGTGGACGTGTATGTTGTGTGTTTAACACACTTAATGATATATTTAGAACAGGTCATTTTTACCAAACATTTTTATAACTGTTCAGAAATATATTTATTAACGCCTCTTCCATCTCACTAGTAATAATGATGATACCATATTCTCTTACTTACTAGTGTGTGCATGAGCATGTGTGCAAGAAACGGACAACCAAAAATAGGGAAAGATAAACCAGGGATTAATCATTAGTTCCGAGGGGCTGTATGACAAATGTGTTTAAATTCCTTAATGTGCAGTACAAGATGGGGTAGGAAAGAAAAATATTCGGATCATTAAAATGTAGTGCACACTACTGAAAATAAAGTGACAGTCTAATTTAAAGATATATACTAAATCAACACCTTCTCATAGTGACCAGACAGACCATGATGAAAGTGCAGTTATCTATTCTTGTCTTCTAAACATTGAAAGCAGAAAGCCTTTTGGAAAAAAAAAACTTTTTTTTTGTTTTCTTAAAAGTCAAAGCCTTTGAGAAATGCACATAACTTACTTCATGTATCTGAGACTCAAGTTTCCTCATTGATATGCACTAAATTCCAAAATTCTACTTTCCTATAGATTAATTTTAAGGCCCTGGCTGGCGCAAATGGTTTGTGCTCCAATACTAACCTAAAGGGTGGTGGTCTGAACCCACCTGGTGGTGCCGCAGAAGAAAAGGCCCGAGAACTCGCTTTCGTGAAGATTACAACTAAGAAAACCCCATGGAGCAGTTTCTACTCTGTAACACATGGGGCCACCGTGAGTCAGGATCGACTTAATGGCAAAGGGTTTGGTTTTTTTTGGTTATATGGGGCCCTGGTGGCATGGTGGTTACACGTTCAGCTGCTAACCAAATGGTTGGCAGTTCAAATCCACGAACTGTCCCTTAGAAGCCCTATGGGGCAGTTCTACTCTGCCTTATAGGGTCATTATGAATCGGAATCAACTTAGTGGGTTTGTTTTTTTAATATGAATTTTTAAATTTTCACATTTCCTCTAATAGCTTTTTCACAATTGATGCTGAGGACAAAAAAATTCTTTAAAAGTTTTAGGAAATGGAGTATCTATGTAGTATTTTAAATCACTTTGAATATTGGAGATTTCTATTCTTAAGCACTGAGAAATCTGAAATGTATTTATCTAGAAGTAACTGGCTCGAGCCACTGCTTTCCTCCAGCTTATTTTCCCTACTTTTACTCTGTGTAATCATGTAATCAAACGATTACTAACTAGGCATGAAAGTAAATTTAAGGTTCAAACGACAATTACATCTGAGAAGCATAATGCTGCACAAACACTTTCAATTCCCTGCAGAGATTCTGAGTATTTACAACAACATTAACACAGGTCACTAGGCTTATAAAAATAATTAAAAAAAATTAAAAAATCCACAAGCCAGGAAAAAAAAAAAAAAAAAGAAGATCTAAAGACTACCTTTTAGCAACCATTTATCCACCTAGGTTATCTGCTTGGTATGTACTAGCGCTCTCTCATCTGCACAAGATGAAAGCATTTTAGATTGCATCCCTGCCTCATAACATTTCCAAAAGTAGGGAAGAAAGTTGGTATGACTCCTGTTTAGGGGAAGGGGATAGACAGTCACAGAAATCAAGATATTCTGCCTAAGGTCAAGGAGTTCAAGGCAAAGTCAGACAAAAGAAAGGAAATTTAGAAGAAGAGACTAGCCTTCCACCCTTTGGTTCTGCTGTCAACATTTAATGATAAACCAAGTTCAGAAAAAGATATGGAGAAAGGTAGATATGGAAAATGGGAAAAGAGGAAAGGCTCCTGGCAGCACGGATACTCAATCCATGCCACATGCTCTTCCTAGTTTCAGTTCTCTTTGATCTTTTTGCTACATTTGACACTGCTCCTGACTTCCATGTCAGCAAAGTAGACCCTCTCTGCTTTTGGAGCCTTGCACTCTGCCCTGGTGGTTTGCATCCCACCTTTAAGAGCACTCCTTCTGTGGTTTGTTTTTGCCCATTCAGGCTCCTTCTCCCCTTCCTTAATTGAGTACTTTGGTCAAGCTTAACATTTGGTTCTCAACCCTTCCTTTTCTTAGCAAAATTCATCCAATGCCATGGTTTTAATTAATGTGTCTCTGCTGATGATGCCCATTTCTCCTTCCTGTTTTTTTTTTTAATCCTGCAAAGCTTTAGTTTTGTCTCTTCCTCTTTCTATCTTAATATCCTATTAAGATATTATCTACTTAAATAACACCTCACACTATTTTTTAAATCACATTCTCAATAGTACCCCCAGGCATCTTTCCCTGTCTCCTCTCCATATCTCTTTCCATTCAACAGCACTGTCATTCTCCCAATCTTCTATCAAGTCGGGTCGTTGGGACATCCTTTAACCCACCTATTCCTGAAACCAGTCTGTCGATCACTCTTCTGAGTTTTGTCTTTGGTACGTTTTTCTTCCCTTCACTGTCCCTAGACCTATGCATAAAGTGCATAATAGTTCCTCCTGCCCGGAGACTCTGGCCCATCCAACACTGTCTGGCCAGTTAATTTACAGGTAGTCTCCAACTTATGACATATTTGAGTTACAAAATATAGTACTTATGACCGTCCTTTTTTTGGTATATCTTATCCTTAGTAATATGTTACTATATACAATGTTGCAATGTGTAATTTGCTGATGCTATTCTCAGATGCTCAATTTTATGATTTACTGTTCAAAACACTACTGAATAGATTTAGTTTTCTAAACTAAATTGGGGCTTTGGTTCCTTGAAAACATGGACCCAAATGCTGATCACTCTGCTAAAGTCAATAGGCAGGTTGGGAAGCAGTGACATGTTACCACGAAATATATGAGGGAAAAAAGAAAAGGGACATACAGATAACTCTCCCTAGAAACACCATCTGCATTCCCACGGGATAATCCAGATGACCCAGAACCTTTCACAAGTGCAGTTGTTACCACAACTGACAAATGCCAATGTTGTCTAACTCTTCAACATCAGAGTAAATTTTATAATTTGTGTATTTTTTATGTATGCATGTATTAAAATATAATCTAAGTTTATAGGTAATGTTTCCAACCTCTAAAAACAAACAAGGATCGGATTTATAAAGATACTGGTAATAAAAGTCAATTACAATGAAAATCTGACTTAACATCAAAACTGACTTAAAACAGAGTTGCGGTGACAGAACCCTGTCATAAGTCGGGGACTATCTGTACTGTAAATACCACTTTCAACATGTCTCTCCCATCTCTCCATGACCCTGCCCTACCCATGCTTGAAGGACTTACTCAAACATTATCTTTTCACTGAAACCATCTCTAATCTCCTAAAAAATCTGGCCATCCATTGTATAAGAAAAAAGAAAAGGGAATACATTTATTGACTCTCTACTTACATTCCAGGTACAGTATGTAGGCACGTTGCATGTATGGTCCTTATTATAATTTAACTTACAACAATCTTATGAGGTAGGTGTTGTTAGTTCCATTTTTGCAAGCGGGAAAACAAAAACTCACTAAAGTTCTGAGCCTGAGATCTTGCTTAAAATCCTAAAGCTCAAAAACGAATAATCTTTAAATTCTCACTGCAATTTATCTATGCGAGGATTCTGAGAAACAATGTTTCCTTTATATGCTCAGTGTTTGGAAGGAGGGTAACAAAATGGAAGGTCTATTCTGCTAAGGATGGATTTATTTTCCAAGCCATAGGAAGTTTTTGTTTAAAATATAAGAACAAACGTGGTTTGTGGTTGAAAGAGGGATAAAGAGACAGAAAGGGGAGGGTAGGAGAACAGATATTTCTGAAAGGTGCCGGTTTTACTTTCTATTATGGTTTTCATTGTAATTTGCCAGTGAAGGCTGACAGACTGTGACTTCACAGAAAGTCAGAGAACACCTTTCGGTCTGTCAGTGGGGCTACAGCATATTGGCTCTCTACATGTAAAGAGATCAAGGAGCTGCTTATCTGGACTTATCTGATGGGTGTTGAAAGGTTCCCCTGCCCTAAAATAGCTTCTCTTTTGGGCTGCTCACTCAAGGGCACAAGAGGCTCCCACTAAAATACAGACTCCTGAACTGGAAGATGGACCACTTTCAACCTCTCAGACCCTGGCTAACTTACTGTCTCAGTGCATAACTCGATTATGGTATTGTGGGAATGGAGCACAGAACAAGTCAGTTTTGATGACATGGAAAAAAGCCAGGAAAGATTCAGACCTAGAATATGGGGAAGAATGGCCAATCAAATGGCACCTCAAGGAACAGGAAAGTAGATGCAGGGTTCAAAGCAGCCAGGATCTCCCTCTACTGTTTTACTTGCAATAAGATTTAATAATGTGGGGCTGGGGAGGGTAGGGAGAGAGAAGCAATTACAGATGATTAAAATTTAGTCTAAATCTGGCGTAGATCCTCGGTGCCTACAAGAATAACATATCTTGATAAAAATTCATAAAGCAATCAGATTTCCACCTCCCCTTGTTTCTTCTTGCAACTTAATTTGCTTTTTAAGAAATCATCATGAAGGAACAGGATCACATGATGTACTGAGAGAACGAAAACTGCTGGCCGGCAGAATTCACCCTCTAAGAACACAAAGGAGATGCACGCCCAGAAAAGCAAGCTGGAGAATGTTATGGAAAAAATGTGAATGTGAAGAATCTTTAAGTTTTATCTAGCTTCAAAGTAACAATGTTCAGACCACAGCCCTAGCTGCCCAGAAAATAATATTCTTTGCTAAGAGCAGATAATCCACTCCAGGGTAAGCTTTGACAGGAAAAGGATAAAGAATAATTAAGAGATGTGATTGCAGAACAATTAGAATTTTCAAAGGAGGATGATAACACATAAAAGCTCACATTTAAACCTATTGGCCCAAGTGAACTTGGCTGATAAAAGCAGTTATCTCCATCAAACCTTTTGCTTAGACTATTAAAACTGTATTTTTGTGTGTGCCGCAGCTTTACCCATTTCTCCCGTCATTTCCACTTATATCTCTTCTTTCATTTGCTATAATATAAAATCTATTTTAGTTTGCATTTAGTAAACAAAACTTAATTTTTCTTCTACTGCCTCCAGCAGTTAAACCCACTGCCATCGAGTCAACTCTGACTCATGGTGACCCTATAAGACAGAGCAGAACTGCCCCATAGGGTTTCCAAGGCTATAAATCTTTATGGAAGCAGACTGCCACACCTTTTTCCCTCAGGGGAGCTGGTTAAGTTCAACCTGCCAACCTTTTGGTTAGTAGATGAGTGCTTAACCACTATGCCACCAGGGCTCCTACCCTCATCAGTTTAAAAAACCCAAAAAACCAAACCCGTTGTCATTGAGTCAATTGCGACTCATAGTGACCCTACAGGACAGAGTAGAACTGTCCCATAGGGTTTCTAGGGAGTGGATGGTGGATTAGAATTGCTGAACTTTTGGTTAGCAGCTGAGCTCTTAAACCACTGTTACTCCTAAATTCTACCTTTTTAATTTATGTTGATTATTTAAAAAATATGTGCATATTGTAATTAGAAGACACAGAAAAGTAGGTTGAAAACAATTAATAGCCCAAAGTCCTGGACATGCACATTTAACAAACTGGTTGCCTATCTTCACAAGCTTTGTTCAGTCTGCATGCACACACACATACATGCAGCAGATAAGCGTGCACAGGAACACATGTACACACACACACCCCATACACACTCCTCTGTGAGGGAACTTGGAACTTTTGAACTTTCCCAGTTACAAACCAAGGCTCTTCCACCACTACCAACAGGGTGACAATGGCTGCTAAGTCATTTTAATACTGGTCATTTCAGTTGTAAATTCACTTACATCACTACGGGGTCATTTGCAATGTTTATGGTTGGTTTCGGAATGTTTTATGAATATTATTAAACCTGAAAAAACGAGCGTGTTGAAAATACTAGGAAAAAAAGTATATACAATACGTAAACAAAAAAAGTAATTTTTAAAAGTTTGAGAAAGGGCCAAATATCACTCATGCAAATAGGATGACAGTTTTTGTTTTAATAGCTAAGCTGCCTCTGAAGGACAAAGACAGGCTCCTGCATTCTGTGAGAGATGTTGTGTCCGCAAGGGACAATAATCAGCACGGAGGAGGAATGGGGCACTGAAAGTGAAATAAAGAGAAAGAAAAGAAACAAAACCCAAAACTTCTGTGTAAGTGGCTATATGAACAGCATCAACAATGGAAGGTCTATGATTTATTTAGTGAGTTTATTCAGGGGGATAATAAAAGTAATACCTTACATCTACTTACAGTTATTACTGTATGCCACACATTACTCTAGGTGATTTAGGTAAATTATTTTAATCTTTACAACAACCTTTTGAGTAGCCAGAGTATGATTCCCATTTTGTAGGTGTGAAACTGAGGAACAGAGCAAGTATGGGACCTGCTCAAGGTTACACAGCTAACAAGCAGCAACGGTGGGGGAGGCAGGACGTTTGCTTTGGAGTTTAAAGGCCAGGCCCATTGACAGAGGCAGAAGCTTGGGTCACAAACCACAAATTTTTCCCTAGGTTCAAAGCAATTCCCACTTTGAATCTGCATGCTCCAAATGAGTGAGGGAATGAGGGTAGATTCTGTAACAACTAAAAACTTCTCTAAGAAAGATGCCAATAACATGTGCAAAACAATTACCTACACCTCAAGACTTTATATGCAGATGAAACTGTTCTATCTTGGAGTATTACGTCCAATAGAATGTATACACCAGCTAGCAAGATCAGAGGAAGACTGGCTTTAAAGTGTCTGCTTGGTGGGCATGGATATGAGGACTACAAATGAAAACTCTTCTCATTTTGGACTTGCTGGGGAAAAAGAAAAAGTAAATACATACACAGGCATAAAGGTCCCTGGCGGCACAAATGGTTTGTGCCTCCTACTAACCTAAAGGTCAGCAGCTTGACCTTTCGTGTCTCTGAGAAAGAAAGGCCTGGTGATCTGATTCCATAAAGATTACAGCCAGCAAAACCCTTTGGAGCAGTTACACTCTGGGCACACATGTGGCAGCCATTAGTTGGAACTGACTTGATGGCAACAGTTTTCTTTTTTTAGCCAAACACACACACACACACACACACACACAGAGATAATGCTGTATATGCAGTTTTATAACTTGCTTTTCTGCTGATTAATTTTTTCAATAATCTCCTAGGAAATGGGGATTTCCCAAAATTTACTTTAGCTCTTCCAACAAAGGCTGAATAAATCAGTAAAAAAAAAAATAGCTGCTGTTGAGCTGACTCCGACTCATGGCACCCCATGTGTGTCAAGAGTAGATATATGATCCACAGGCTTTTCAATGGCTGATTTTTCAGAAGCAAGTCACCAGGCCTTTCTTCTGAGGTGCCTGCAGATGGACTCAAACCTCTAATCCTTTGGTTAGCAGCTGAGTGGGTACATCATTTGCATCACCCAGGGAATCCTAGAGGCTGAGTAAACCCAAACCAAACCCACTGCTGTCCAGTCAATTCCAACTCGTACCAACCCTACAGGATATAGTAGACCTGCCTCACAGGGTTTCCAAGGCTGTAATCTTTACGGAAGCAGACTGTCACGTCTTTCTTCCATGAAGTGGCTGATGGGTTTGAACTGTCAACCTTTAGGTTAGCAGCCAATGCTTTAACCACTGCCACCAGGGCACCTCAGAGGCTGAACAGGGAAAGGTAAAAATTACATTCATTTTGCTAACAGTTTGTTGGAGAAAGAGGTCTGAAATAAAATAGGAGGAGTCGTTTATGCATGTTATTTAGGTCCCTAACTATCTTGAATAATTCAGCTGGTTATATATTCTTTATTTACTTGGTAAAGGAAGTGGTTAGCATTTGAAGATGAGATACAAGACATGTGAAATTAAAAAATATGGCAATCAACATCAAACTGATTTTTTAAGACTTTTAGCTTTTTTGCCTTCTAGGTTTTCAATGTTCCTAAAAGACATAACCCCCACATATCTGTCAGTTTGTCGTACTGTGAGGGCTTGCGTGTTGTTGTGATGCTGGAAGCTATTCCACCGGTATTCAGACACCAGCAAGGTCACCCAGAGAGGACACGTTTCAGCTGAGCTTCCAGACTAAGACAGACTAGGAAGAAAGACCCGGCAGTCTACTTCTTTGAAAAGAATTAGCCAGTGAGAACCTTATGAATAGCAGCAGAACACTGTCTGATATAGTGCTGGAAGATGAGCCCCCCAGGTTGGAAGGCACTCAAAAGACAACTGGGGAAGAGCTGCCTCCTCAAAGTAGAGTCGACCTTATCAATAGAAATGTTTGAACAAACGGATGCAGCACTGGAAGTGCTCACTCGTCTATGCCAACAAATTGAGAGATCCATATTTATGCCTATTTCTAAGGAAGGTGATCCAACTGAATGTAGAAATTATCAAACAATATCGTTAATATCACATGCAAGCAAAATCTTCCTGAAGATCCTTCAAAAGCAGCTGCAGTAGTATATTGAGAGGGAACTGCAGGAAATTCAGGGTGGATTCAGAAGAGGACATGGAATCAGGGATATCAGATGTCAGATGGACCCTGGCTGAAAGCAGAGAATACCAGAAGGATGTTTACCTGGTTTTACTGACTATGTAAAGGCATTCAACTATGTGGATCGTAACAAATTATGGACAACAGTGTGAAGAACGGGAATTCCGGAACACTTATTTGTGTTCATGAGCTACCTGTAGATAGATGAAGAGGCAGCTGTTCAGACAGAACAAGGGGATAGTGAGTGGTTCAAAGTCAGGAAAGGTGTGTATCAGGGCTGTATCCTTTCACCAAACCTATTCAAATCTGTATGCTGAGCAGATTATCTGAGAAACTGGACTATGCGAAGAAGAATGGGATATGAGGATTGGAAGAAGACTCATTAACAACCTGCATTATGCAGATGACACAACCTTGCTTGCTGAAAGTGAAGAGGACCTGAAGCATTTACTGATGAAGATCAAAGACCACAGCCTTCAGTATGGATTACACCTCAACGTAGAGAAAACAAAGATCCTCACAACTGGACCAATAAACCATATTGTGATAAGTGGAGAAAAGATTGAAGTTGTCAAGGATTTCATTTTATTTCAATCCACAATCAACACTCATGGAAGCAGCAGTCAAGAAATCAAAAGATGCATTGCATTGGGCAAATCTGCTGCACAGGACCTCTTTAAAGTATTGAGAAAAGCAAAGATGTCAACTTGAAGACTAAGCTGTGCCTGACCCAAGCCATGGTATTTTCAATCACATCATATGCATGTGAAAGCTCGAGAGCGAATAAGGAAGACCAAAGAAGAATTGACGCCTTTGAATTCTGGTGTTGGTGAAGAATATTGAATATGCCATGGACTGCCAAAGAAGAAACAAATCTGTCTTGGATTTGTACAACCAGAATGGTCCTTAGAAGCAAGGATGGCGAGACTGCATCTTACATACTTTGTACATGCTGTCAGGGGGGGATCAGTCCCTGGAGAAGGACATCATGCTTGGTAAAGTACAGGGTCAGCAGAAAAGAGGAAGATCCTCAATGAGACGGATTGATACAGTGGCTGCAACAATGGGCTCAAGCGTAATAACAATTGTAAAGATGGCGCAGGACCGAGCAGTGTTTCATTCCGTGGCGCACAGGGATGCTATGAGTCGGAACCGACTCAGCGGCACCTAACAACAACAACACAAGACATAAAAATATTAAATATATAGAAAGATGTTCTATCTTTCATTCCTGTTATTTTGGCTTAATTCTTAAATTAGATAAATGCTTCTTCCACTTCTGTTGTGTAGCTGGGCATGCCTTTGTGAATACATGATTCCTGGAATATGCGGTGGAAAAGAAGCTACATCTTACACAGCTAGGGCTGAAGCCAGAGTATGAAGGTGGAGAACGCTTGGCAGAAAAAGTGATTGCAGATCTAAAGGTTAGAGACAACTGAAAACCTGGTGCTGAAGGTGAATGGGTTACAGTTAAGATAAGTGCTGTCAAAATGGAGAGACCAGATCAAGAAACCAACCCACAAATACTTACAGCATGTCTACGGTATGCCCTTCACCTACAAAGCCTATGACAAATATATGTCATTCCTGCCATCAAAGGGATAATCTGTTGGGAGACTGTAAGGAATTTTTAATATTCAAGAATTACTAAAAACATAAGACCTTGTATGATGAATGCTAAATAAAGGGGCATAAACTCAGGAGGGAGATCATGTTGGGCAAAGACGACTTCAGGGAATGCAGAAATTTAGGTGGGCTGTGGAGGACAAAATACAGAAGAGTGTGTATAATCCAAACCTGTGTGGGGAGTAATAGAAGTTAAGTCTGAAATCATGGCCTTGAGTTCTTGGAAAAGGAGTTAGAGAACAGAAGGCGGCTGGAGGTTTTGCAAGTGCAGAATGAAATTACAAAAGCAACATTTCAGTAAGGTTAGTGAAAAGCTTACAACCAGGACTGGCAGAGGGAGATGCTACGTTTTCTTTATTTTTGTGCCCTTAGTACTCAAGCTATAACCGTCATGTTCGAGAAATTAAAATGGAGGGGCAAAGAGTGCTAGGGGATGAATGGGAAGGCTTCAAAAGGGCAGAAGAGATTAAGGTTTAAGACAAAGGGCTTCTTTGAACTAGCCCTGAATGCTTAACTCGACATCTAGGAAAATATTCCATGGTTCTGAGCTATGGAAAGCCACCGGCTTGTCTCTCTTGTTAGTTCAGAAAGGACAGAGAAAAGGAACCACTGCTGTTCACTTTTCCGGACTGTCTCAAAAAAAGAGTGCCTGCTCTGGCCACAGACTGAGAGCCGGCAGATTACAGAGGATTCTGCAGTAGCTCATGCCCTCCCCTCAGGTGGTCCAGCCATCGGCTGGTGCGTAACTGCCTCTTAGTAAGTATGTGAGGAGGTGAGAATAAATTACAGACGCTTTGGGGAAAAGCATCACATTTTTCAAGGGAAGATATATATACCTAGAAACCTGATTTTTCATAATCTTGAAATTTTAAGCAAACAAAATCCTTTGAGAGTACACATGAAATTGAGAGTTTGCATCCAAATTCTGGGATCACTAACCTTTTCTCACTAAATTTAGAACCATTCCTGCTAATCTGCCTTTTCAATATTCCTGGGTGAAACTGGCTAATCTATTATAAATGCTATATAATAGTAACAATTGATGCTGTCTATTTATTGCATGTACAGCTTGAACTAAATAATTTATAGAGAACGAACGTTAAAACTGCCTCATTAAAAAACAGCAAAGATGCATTTTTTGTCCTATCCTATGAAAAACTTAAAACCTCTCTTCTAAATAGAAAGCACACTACAAAGCATCTGATTTATTACACAAATTTGCTATTATAGTTTAGTATCAAGTCCATTATGCTCTGCAATCAAGGTAAAACAGCTTTACACTATTTTATGGTCTTTTTAGAGCACACAGCACACAAAGGGTCATTTATGACAATATTTTTGCCACAAGTCACTGTACTGCCGCACTTAGGGATGCACTCACAGATGGCCAGACCCAAAACTAACGCTTTCAAGAACTAATATGTCAGAGGAAAATAAGGCATGCTGAAAATGGAACCCAGAATTTTGCAAGTAAAATGTAGGTTATCTATCATAAAATTGAATCCCTAAAAGTTGTAAACACTGATTAATGTCTAAATTTTACAACAAAGGGAATGTGATTATAGAAAGTGTCTTTTATCTCTGAACTGAATTTATGAATATTTATGAATATTTCTTAAATTCTCTTCCTCCCCTATCAAACCCATAATGTATTGCCTTTGCTTTGGTAATCTCACTTTCATGCTTATATAGTACTTCACTTTACTGTATCATAGAAAAGACAATGTTATAACAGAAGAAGATAGAGTTTGCAATCAAGATACCTGCCTTGAAATGCTAATTCTGCCAATGACCAGCTCTGTGATACTGGGGTGAACTGCCTGGCCTCAGTACTCTCATCTGTAAAGTAGGTATGATAATACTTACTTCACAGGATTGTTATGAGGATTAAGGGGCTACTTTTTTTATAGTGCTTAACTCATAATAGGTCTTCAATTACTAGTAAATATTATCTTTCTCTCCCACCTCCCTTCAAGTAAGTATACCTGTATTATCACTTAGAGCACTAAGCTGGACTACCTCATTACCTTAATATCACTGTGGGCCTGTATTGCAAAATGTTGACAAAACAGACTGTAACATTTTTATTGTGATTTCTTAGTACAGTTTTTTGCACACTGTAACCACTCAATATATAGACTAAATGAATAAAATACAAACTTGCAACTTAAAATATTTAGTGTGAGGAGTTAGGGGAGGCTGGCAAGGGTAGGGAGACAGGAAATACTACATTTTGCCTTGAAACATGACAAGGCCTTGTATCTTATCCCAATTTAGCTTATAAAAACACTCAGAGGAAGCAAGCTAATTTTGGTGTTTAACATGGAATTAAAAATCGGTACTAAAAAGAAAACTGTGAAAGGTTGGAGTGGAGGAGGATACAAAAATCTAGAAGGGTTTTGTTCATAGATTGCTTTTCAAATAATCTCATTTTTTTTTTTTGCTCCTTTTAAAATAAATGAAAACTGGAAATCAAACACACACACACAACCATCAAAAGACTATGTCAGAGACTCCAACACTAAATGACAGCTTCATTCAGAACAAGAGCAGCGTGACAGAACAGTGAAAGTAAATATGCTCTCTGAGGTAAAACAGAAAGTTAGCTGAAATGTTTAAAATAGACTGTGCAAAATTACCTAGAAATTTCTCTTGGTTCTGACACAAGCTAAAAAGGCAGGTGTCAAAGTAGGCATTTCCTAGATTAAACATTAGTGTTGCCTTTGATCCAAAACCCAGCACCAGAGTACTGATTTCCAAAAGCGGCCCATCTTATTCTAAAGTAATAAAGTCGGATTGCCCTACGACCTTGAGAAGCCAGTCTGAATAACAGACTGAAAAAGAAAATGGTATCTATTTTCTCACTTCAGCTCTAAGAAATTTGGGGATATGATATGTTTCACTACCGAAAACACACATGGACTACATATAAGCAAGGGCACACTAATGCTGTCTATCAGAGCAGTTGACGTTTCTAAACTTAGACACTTAGCTCAAAGGTCACTGGTGACAATGGTTACTCTGCTAAGAGCAGGTCTGAGGGAAAAGGATAAATAAAGCTTCCATATTGATTTCCTTACTGGTCTGCCCCTGAACAAGACTGTCCGTATATACTGCGGATAAAAGGTGAGCGGCCATTCCAAGGGCAGAGCAGAAAACCTCCAAAAATTTGGAATCTTAAAATTTAAGAAAATCAGAGGGGAATTACCATTGTATGAAAGAATGTAACTAAAAAGAACAAAATGCTTATTTTAGTATTGGTTTCATACAATTATCACAGCCCAAAGGAAGGTAATAGGCCTCATTCTCAATAAAGCTTGAATTTGTTGCATTTTCCAAAAGATGTTCTTCTGACTCTACTTTGCAAGTGAGGGGGCTGTGTATCATGATCAAGGCTAAAGGCGCTTCTTATTCACATGACCAATCTTGGTTGTTTTGAGAAAACTTGACCTCGATAGGAAGGCTGCTAATGGACTGGCAAAGCGCCATTCAGGTTCTTTAAAAGGATAGGGGGGACCCCCAAACCCTAGGTTTTAGAAACTAAAGTAAGGCTTATGTTGATCTGAAGCAAAATTCCAGCTTGAATTAGTAAACAGAAGATTAGAGAAACACAAAAAATGAACCACTAATCAGGAAAGTTCCTAAGAGCAAGTCCTGCACATCTAATTTTTGCTCTTTCTATTTTGGGGGTTAGTGTCAAAGGCTGTTCTGCTTGGAAATGATAATAGTATGTCTTGATTTGAGCTAAATAAAAATCATTATTTGTTTGTGGACTAGTGATCAACCTAAGGACTGCTGGTCAATGGTCACAGTTAACATGGAGGAAAGTCTCTAATGATACGCCCACAGGGCTCTGTTCTTGATTAGTATCTTTTTAAAATAAATATTTAAAATAATGACATAAATCAGGTAAATGATGACACACTTATCAAATATACAAACATCCCAAGGCTAGGAGGGACAGTTAATGTAAGACGTTAGAATTAACGCTTGCAAATGATTTCAACAGGCTAGAATGAATATTTGGTCAAAGCCAACACACAGTAATACTTAACAGGGAAAAGTAAATCTGGCATTTAGGTCCTAAGGGGGAAAAATCAACTGCAGAAAGTCAGGGAAAGGCTTGGCTTATTCACATGAAAACACCTGGGTTTTCTGATTAGGCTCAGGTTCAAGTTCCCTGAAGAACTAAAATAAACTTAGGCTGCACTGAGAAAAATATATGACACTGATCACAAACAGAAATTCGGCTTGTGGGCCTTTTTGGTCTTCATTCCCCCACAGCCATGCTGGTTCCAGCTTGCCTATATATCCTATACAAGTCCTTGTACCTTCCCTCTTCCATCTTAATTTCCTACCCTTTTAGATGTTACTTCACTGGGGTAATTTAGGGTCATCCTGCAAGATGCAGTTTAATGGCTCTCTCTAGCAGCAGTCTTCTCTGACCTTCCCAGCTGAGCTAAGTGCTGCCTCTGCACTACACCACGGCAGCCTTCTGTGCAGCACCTGGGTGCCGTGCTCACCACACTGCTACAATATTTACATGTCTGCAGTCCCCACTGAATGTGAGCCCTAGTACATGAGGTCCCTGCACAGCACTGGGCAAATAATATACATTCATAATTCAAAGGAAAGAGAAGAATAAATAATGAGAGCCTGCTTTCACTGACGGCTTACTACATGAAAGCAGTTGTCTTAAACATCTTTGGCCTCATCTTCTGAATCAGAAGAATAGCTCGAAAGAGTGAACACCATAGACAAAGGTCTAAGGAAGGAACAGCTGAGGGCCTCACAGAGGCCAATGCAGAAAAGAAAACGAGGAGGAAGGCCTTTCTAAGATGTCACTAGAAGTGTTCAAGCAGAGGCTGGGTGACCGCAGGGACCAGGGATGCCGCTGTAGGGCAAAAACTAATCTGGGAAGAAGTGACAGAAAAGTAAGTGCAGCGAATGTCAAAAAACTCAACCCTGAGTGTCTTCTGAGAGTATGTGCTTCCTTCCTTTTTTGTATTAAAATGGCCTTTCTTTTTATGGGAAACCCTGGTGGCGTAGTGGTTAAGTGGCTGCTAACCAAAGGGTTGGCAGTTCGAATCCACCAGGCGCTCCTTGGAAACTCTGTGGGGCAGTTCTACCCTGTCCTATAGGGTCGCTATGAGTCAGAATCGACTCGACGGCACTGGGTTTGGTGGTTTGGGTTTTCTTTTTATGAAATAATGGTGAAAGATGGGGGTTGCTCCAGTTTGTGTCCGTTCTGGCAAAATAAAATTTTAACTCTATACTGGATCCTTAACCTCAATTGTGTGTGTTTATAATTTTATTGGTCCTTAAAATCCAAAAATCTGGGGAACCACTAAAATATGATGAGTGTGTGGGCACGGGTTTGGTACCCCTACTTTGAGAAGGTAACTGGATTGGATGACCATTAATATTCATGTCAATAAGAATAATTACTATGTGTATAGAATCATTAAGTAAAATAATGGCAAAAGCATCTTTTCAAACACTATACCTCCATGAATTCAAGTTATTTTACATTCAAGTTACATGCTGAGACAATAACAATCCACTGAAATTTTGTAAAATTGTATATGAACTGGCCATGCCCCAAACAAAAATCCACATAAGAGGTCAGATAACAGAGATGATGGGCTTCCCTCCCTCTCGTTCTCTCCAGGATTCAGCTGAAGTGAGCGTCCTTATCAGCGACGATGTCCCCTTAAACCCCTTGCATCTATCCTGCTGAATGAGCAGAATGCACTCCTTAGCTCTCGACTTCCTGCTTCCTCTCCTGCTTTGTTCAGAGCTTACTTAAACTTATATGCTTAAGCAGGTGGGGTGATATGGGTCCTGCACATAAATGCAACATTTTATAAATCAGTGCTGAGAAGGGCCCCTTACAACCTGCAAAGAGAGGATCCTCCAAAAGGAGAGCTGAGATCCTAGAGATACTAGACAATGACTGAGGACACACTGTCAAAGAGAGTAATCAGAAAGCTCTACTACACAGCCAATTTTAGACACACACACACACACAGTTCTTTTTTAAAGATAAGTGCAAAGTACTTTACACTTTAAAGAGTAACATCTCTGGCACTGAAATGAGATTCAGGTACAAGGAAACCCAAATAAAAAACAAACAAATGAAAACAAAACAACAAAACCTGTTGTGGTCGAGTGGACTCCAATTCATGGCGACCTCATGTGTTACAGGGTAGAACTGTTCTGTAGGGTTTTCTTGGCTGTAATCTTTATAGAAGCGGATCACCAGGCCTTTCTTCTGTGGTGCCACTGGGTGGGTTTGAATCACTGTTTGTGTCACACAGACCAAAAAAAATCTGTTGCCATCAAGTCGATTGCAATTCATAGCAAGTAGAACTGCCCCACGGGGCTTCCAAGGAGTGACCGACCGGTGGAATCGAACCACCAAGCTTTTTGTTAGCAGCCGAATGCTTAACCTCTGTGCCACCAGAGCTGTGCGCCACACAAAAAAAACAGGGACCTGGTTAATTCACTTTTCCCAAATCCCATCCCTGGCACTGCTGGGTGGTGGGGCATAGGTGGGCTTTCCTTGAGTTTGAGTTGAGAGTGAAAAGCAGGGATATGATAGGATCCTCTCTCCCATGCTTATTTGACAATTACACATTACATGTAATCTAAATTAGGAATCGAACAATACTAATTCCTACTTTCTTGTAAGGGACATGGTATGTGTTTTAGAAAGTCAGTAAAATAAAAGACAAAGTCCTAAATAAAAATTATCCTTTCTCACTACTCAACTGTTGAGAGCTCAGCTCTTCTAAATATTTGTTTGTCTTTTACTTGGGTCGGCCTCCACCAGCCAGCCTGGGACCTCTCTGCAGGCCAGTGCTTGCCCCACACCGTGATCCAGAGGAAGGTGATAATTGCCCTCTTAACATGCAAGCCTACACTGGGCCATTAACTGTTCCAGGCCCCTGCTTGTTTCCTCTTACAGATACCCCAACTCAGAGAGAAAGCAAGGAATGGCCTTAAGCTGCAGCTCACTTTCTCGATCCCATTCCAAAGCCTTCCCAAACTGTGTACCTCATTTATCCAGGGACCAAGACAAGAATGAAGGGAAAATGAAGGGATGAGTGGTGGACAGGAATAAGCAGGAAGAGGTTCAGTAAATGAAAAACTGAATTTCACAATTTCAAGAATCACAGAGAAGATGAAATGGAAATTCAAGAGGTAATAATTTGGTCTCTCTAAAACTAACAAATACTTTGTAAAAATGAAACCATGAAACTCTTTAGCATTAATCCTAAATGGTAAACCTTAATAAGAGAGATCTAAAATGCATTCACTTTAAATAGAGGAAAACTCCAGGGCTGTGATAGGTACCCTACCACAATGCGTAATGATATGCCCAAGTTTGCAAACACTTTTGACAATTGTGATTATTTTGAGAACGCAGTTTGATCAAGGTTTAGTCCTTATCAATGAGGAAATTCCCCATTATCCTTCACAGAGCATTTATCTGCTGTACCTAAATATTTTTATTTCTCTGGCATGGTATTATATACAAAGGGTTGGGAGACCTGGGAGCTCAATTTCGCTAAACAAGAAAAAAGGCAGTAAAGTGACATATATTAGTGAATCACCTAGAAGAATGTCTAACACATTGTAGGTCCCCACCAAAATATTTCTGAATAAGGAAATGAATTAATGAATGGCGGATTCGTGTTTCTAACGGGCTTCTGAGAGCATGTGGGCCCTGAGGGCCAGAACCAGGAGACAGGCTATGGCAAGCACTTGACTTCTGTGGTAAACTTTCTAAAGTACTAATTTTTTTCCATACAAATATCTCACCCAGGCCTCATGACACCCTGGTAACGGAGGTACTATCAGTCCTACTTTACAGAAGAAGAAAACCAAGGCTGAGAGGCAAGTGACTCATCTTTCTACTGCACTGCAGTAGAAAGAAATCAGAAATGAACACCAGGCTATTTGCTGGGATCACAGTAAAAAGAACGCATCTGAGTCGAGCTTCTCCTGAAGCTGGAGTGGCCACTTCCAGCGAAAATGTGTGTTGAGGAAACTGTGTGCTAAAAAGGGAAGGGATCATTACTAGAGCCAAGATTGGACCTGTGCCATGAAGAACGCACAGAGCCAGGGAAATAACGCAACACAGCCTGCTTCTTTTGGGAAATGAAACAAAATGCCTAAACCCAAAATCCATCCCTTTAGTCACCATTTCAAGCTCAGTTGAACACACAAGCTTTAAATGCATACTGAAAAAAGTCGGGACTTGAGACAATTCTGGAGAAAAAAGCCTCCCAAACTAAAGTCTTTGAGTCAAACACTTTATAATGTGTATCTGAGATTTTAACTTGAAATGAAAAATAAAAGATACTTATCCCAGAGAAAAGTGTCAAAGGCCTTCAGCTAATCGAATAACAAAAGCAAGGTAATAAAGATTAAAAATCTACCCTAACCTAGCTAAAGAAGAAAGAGGAAGACATGTCTAGAGTCTAAAGAATATGGTTTATTAGACATAAGCTCAGTAAAGAGAAAGAAATGGACCCTGGAGAAAGGAATGGCATGTGACGTATTCACTGCCTGAAGCGGGTGTAAGAGAATGTATAAGACACCATCTGGTGGAAAACATTTTTAAAAATGTATTTATTTGATCACCGAACAAACACAATGGTGTAACTTGATCTGCAGTCCTATGAAGCTCTGCTCAGAATACTGAGTAGCAGAGAGAGTGAAGGCTGTAAAATAATGTCTGGGAGTGTTATGGATTACCTTATGTCCCCCCAAAATACGTGTTGGAAATCCTAACCTCCATGCCTGTGGTTATAATCCATTTGGGAATGGGCTGTCTTTGTTAGTTAATGAGGCAGGATTAGTGCAGGGCGTATCTTGAATCCATTTCTTTTGAGATATAAAAGAGATTAAACAAGTGAGCAGAGCAGAGATGGGGGAAGAGAGATGCCAAGCCACATGAAGATTACCCAGGAGCAGAAGCTCAGAAGAGACAAAGACCTTCTCCTTCCAGAGCCAACAGAGAAAGAAAGTCCTAGAGCTGGCACCCTGAATTAGGACTTCAGCCTCCTAAACTGTGAGAAAATAAATTTGTTTGTTAAAGCCATCTACTTGTGGTACTTCTGCTACAGCAGCACTAGATCACTTTGACAAAAAAAAAAAAGACAAGGAGCATGCAATTCATCAACTGGCTGAGCTTCACTTACTGTTACAACCATGCAGCAAACCTGAGACACAACAACGATAGGATGGCAACTTCCCATGGAACTGTTCCAACTGCTCTGTATGGAAAATGTTAATGTGCAGGAGACAACAGAGGCCATCAATTTCTTGACATAAACCAGTTTCTAATCTTGCTAAACAAAAAAGGAGAGCTAAGATGTATGCATGGTTTCTTTTCACTTGTTCCTCTCAAGTTCAGAAAGCACAGATTTTCATAAACTCTTTGCTAATTGGACTTGCAATCCTGACGTAACTATATTCCATGTAACCATGTCAATTAAAAACTTCCCAGTCCAGAAGGATTCTTTTCCCTAGGATCTTCATTACATGCTTCTAAAACTACCTGTAATATTAACTGTTCTTGGTTTTTCTTTCATTTCTAGGGCACATCTATGGACTGGTTCCCAAAAGATTCACCCTACCAGGTATTACATGCATTTAAATTATTTATTTTTAATGGTCTTCATAGCTGGCAAAAAGGAACAGTCATTCAATAAAATGTAATCTGGATGGCCACTGAGTCTGATGTACTTTTGCATGAGTTAAACAAGTTAATTCGAACCTCTAGCCAAATTGGGTTACGAGCTGTCCATATCATTCCCTCCTGCTATTTTACACTGAGCAGCTCATGTCGGAGTATAAAAATCTAGTTATCTTTCTCTTTCTAGTAGACAACACACCCTACCTATTGAATCGGCAAAGATGATAACAACAGCAAAAGTGAAAATCCCTGGGTTGCAGAGAAAATGGCAAAACGGCCAATCTCATACACCTCTGGTGAGAGTGAACTGGTCACACTAGGAGGGCGATTTGGCAATTTTTAGCAAAAGCTTAAAACCATTCTCCTAAGGAGAATGTGTACTTGATGCAATGATTATACAGAAAGTTGTAAATAATCTAAATACTGAGTAAATTGTAGAATAGTCATGAGATGGAAAAACCAGGTAATCAATAGTGTTCTATGTCCTTGAGCAGCTACGTTTTAGAGGGGAGACAAGATGTGACTCCATGAAAGAGGGGACAAGAGGCTGTATCTAGTGTGATACAGACTGTGAAGAAATCACAAGCAATCTGAACACACTCTGACTAAGACACATTTCTCTCCTTCTTTACTCATGAACTATCTAAACCAGCACTGTGCAAAAGAACGCAAGCCACAAATGCAAGCCACATACGTAATTTAAAATTTTCCAGTAACCACATTAAAAGTAAAAAGGAACAGATGAAACTAATTTTAATATTTTCTTTAACCCAATATATTCAAAATATTATCACTGTAACATGTACATTTTATATCCCAGCACATCTCAATTTGGATTAGCCACATTTCAAGCTCTCGATAGCCACATGTGGCTGATGGCCACCGTGTTGTTTTGTGCAGATCTAAATGACTATGAGCTGTTTAACACTTGTCCTGCCATGGGAAATAGTACTGGTACTATTTAAATCTTGGCTAAAACACTTGTCAACTGCTACTTTAGATTGTTTTGGGCAGTTACTTTAGGGTGGGCACACATTGGACAATAATCCAATTTTTATACTAACCAAGTTTTTTTCCCCCTAACCTTGAGTCTAAAGCAGATAATCATTCACCAAGGTATACCTGAAAAGCCCCAACAGTGCTGTCCTTGTAACTTACTTGGTAAGACTTCATCGTTACTTTCACATACAAATCCAGTCTTGCAGCACATCTACAGCAGAACATTCTACAATTCTTCTCTCATCATCCCCAGCTCTTGGGGCTCAGAATGAACTTTAATCATGTACTTTGAGTGGAATGAGTAACACATGACTTGGGATCACATGTCAGTATGATACATCTTTTTGACAAGCCTCATTTTAAGAAAAAAAAAAAAATATTGGCAGCTACATACTTATTCACTGTCTACATACAAACAAGGAACTAACTCTGAAACCAATTGACCTTGCAGGTCTGAGACCTCTACTTGCCTCAGATGTCACATTTTAACCATATGGTACCACATGACATTAGGGAGGTGACCAGGGAAGCCACCAGCCCTTAAGCCACCTTTCTTACAAATTACAAAGGGGTATCCTCTCTGGGAAGAAGGAATCCCTCTGGCCCAGGACCTGGTGACTGAGTATGAGATGGATTTCAGCACTACTCAGCCCTGGCCAGGTGTGCTCATATGAGTGACAATGTGCCTGATTATACATGGGGGTGCTGGGAATAATTTCCTGACTGGTATGAGACAGCAGACATAGTTAGCAAGTTCTGGAGACAGCAATGAGTGCAACATGCAGGTTACAGATTTCCTTTAGGCACATCAGTACGAAGGACGGCATCCTTATTAAATACTGCAAAATGGTGACAGACTTCCTTACGGAAAGGTGAAGCAGAACATAAAGAATAGAAATCCAGATTTTCACGAAGTAAAACACAGTTAAGAAGTTATACATATAAGCTGTAAATTAAAATTTCAAAACTTAAGGCAATTCTTAATATGAATAAATGCATGATGAATTTAATAAAAATGTTTTCCATAAGCCTTTATAAAGTATATAAAAACGATTCTGAGGGTCAGTCTAACGATGTAATTGGAAAAGCTGGAAATTGCTCATCATATCTTTTTTCATTCCTCTATTACTGTAATGGAAACCCTTGGTGGCATAACGGTTAAGAGCTACAACGGCTAGCCAAGAGGTCGGCATTTTGAATCCACCAGGCGCTCCTTGACAGGGTGGTTCTACTCTGTCCCGCAGGGTCGCTATCAGTCAGAATCAACTCGAAGGCAACAGGTTTGGTTTTTTTGGTTTTTGTTTTAATAATGACTACAACAGAATGTTGAATAAAACCATTAAAGACAAACCCATTGCCGCTGAGTTGATTCCAACTCATTGCAACCCTACAGAACACAGCAGAACTGCCCCATAGGGTTTCTGAGGAACGGCTAGTAGATTCGAACTGCTGACCTTTTGGTTAGCAGCCAAACACTTAACTACTGTGACACCAGGGCAATTTTATATGTATCCTGTAAAAATAAAGTTACAGGACATTTTACTGTCCATCTGCATAGTCTAAATGAAAATGTACAGTAACAAGCCAAGCTCATCATCTCCCCAAGCAAAACTGATATTCCTTCTACATTGTACTTCTGTGAAAGCAGTTATTACATCCATATACCTATTTTAACCCTCTTATATACATTATAATCTTGTTAAGGGCAGGTACCATGCCTTACTCTTTTTTTTTAACTATTCTTTTTAAAAAATAATTTATTTCATTTTTTTGTTGACAATATACACCAATTCAACAATTTCTACATGTACAATTCAGCGACACTGATTACATTCTTCAGGTTGTGCAACCATTTCCACCCGCCTTTTCTGAGTTGTTCTCTCCCATTAACCTAAACTCACTGCCCCCATATTGTCTATCTAATGAATTGCTGTAGACAATTTGGTCCCACATAGATAGTTCTTAAAAGAACACAATGCTGAAGGCAGACATATCTTTACTAGTTAAGCTAAACTATGCCTTATTCTTTTAATGTTCTCTCCTATGTACCACAATGGCTTTCACATTAACAGGGACTTAATAAATGGTGGCTGAATGGATTTTTAATTTAAAGAGGTAAATTGTGAGAAGAAAAGGCAGCAGCCATTTGGCAGAGACAATATAGCCGGCCAGGAACAGAGGAATGTCTGATAACCACTGGAGAGCTAAAAGAGGAAGGGGAGGGAAATAAAAGAAGGAAACCAATTTGCTTCAAGCCCTATTTTGTGTCAGGTACTGTCCTATGGCTTGTAGATATGTCATCTTAATCCTAAGAACAGCATTATAACTCCCACTTTATGACTGAGAACACTAAAGCCAGAAGGAAAAGCAACTTGCCCAGGATCATCTAGCTACTACATGGGAAACCAGGATTTGAACCACGTCTGTCTGTACCATATCATGTCCCTTTTTCCTGCCCCCTCAGCTTCTGGAGGAGGGACTTTTAAAGAAAAGGCCAGGACGTCAGATGTATACTCTGGGTCAGATATACACTCTGGGTTAGATATACACTCTGGGTCAGATGTACACTCTGGAAGAAAATTCTGGGTTCTGTTACCCAAACAGATAGCTAAGATTTCCCTTTTTCCTTCACACATGTTAACACATCTCATTCTGTTCTACTGAAACACGTTTGTTCTCATTATGAATAACATTAAAATCTTGGCATCAACTCTAAATTGATGACCAAACTGTTTTAATAATATTCAATATAAAATTCCAGGAAAACAAATACTTTGGGATCTTATTCCTTGGAAGTTTATGGTTACAATGGTTGTTTTCCTGTTCCTGATGCAGATGGAAACACAGAGGTGTCAAAGCTACGTTAATGCTCTAAAATTATTTACAATGATCTGAAAGTTCTGGGAACGGCACTTGTAAATTAATGTTTGCCACAGTGCCAGGAACTGAAACACTGTTCTAGGAGCCCTGGTGGTGCAGTAGTTAAAGCGCTTGGCTGCCAACCTAAAGGTCAGTGGTTGGAATCCATCAGCCACTCTGCAGGAGAAAGATGCGGCACCCTGTTTCTGTAAAGATTTACAGCCTTGGAAACCCTATGGGGCAGTTCCACCTTGTCCTATAGGGTCATTATGAGTTGGAATCAACTCACCAGCAGTGAGTTTGATTTGGTTTATGTATCGTTCTAAAAAAAAGGCTCTTAGTAAAGTGTCCAAAATGGCAAAATAAATGTATGAATATGTTTGTGTGGATACATCTTTACACACGTGTGTGTGTGATACAATTATATACACATGCAATAGCCTTTTGACTCAAACTGTAATAAAGGTATAGTTAATAAAAGTCAGACTAGTTTTTAGTTTACAAGTTTTCTTATTACAAAGAAATATATTTTAAAAGCATTTTATTTTATCCTTGCATTGATCTTTGAACCATTACTAGTGCTCATCAAATGTTCACAATATTCAGTGCTAAGAAAACTCTTCCCCCCGTCCTTCAAAAGCCTGTCCAGCTTAGATTCCAATCTCTCAATCATTCCCTTCAATTAATCCCTCTCTAATTTTTTTTTTTTTTTTTTACTATGTACTCTCTCTCTCTCGCATCCCCACCCCCCTCACACACACACTTAAATTTGGTGTTTTGTTGTGCAGATCTGAATGAATCAGCTTAGGTAAAGGAAGTATACATATTTTAAGCATTTACCAATAAACCGTTGAGGGGATCTTTGGCGATGGAATTACTTTTGATTTTTTAGTTTCTTCTTTATATCTTTCTATGTTTTTCCAATGTTTCATGACCATATATTACTTTTGAGAGAAAATATTAAAACATAACATTACCCTTGTGTAATATATTAACAGGTCAATATAATTTCAAGAAGATTAGTGAAGATGTTTAAAATAGCCAGATAAAACAAGCATCAGAAACATTTCTAATTCTGCTCAATCCGATTGACAGCTTTAAAAAGAGACATCTCTGGACTTACGTTCTTATGAAGAATATAAAACCCTGGAAGACATAAGAAAGAAATTCTCAAAACATACTCCCAGGAGGGGCAACTTTGGCTTTCAGAGAGTAACCTAGTAACAGGAGATGCACCAGCTGACCTCAGGGTACATACGGGGGGGAAAAGAGGAAAGAGAGGAGACCTCTGAGGAAACAATGACAGAAATGACAGGAGACTTGAGAGCGTGAGGAGTCAACAACACTTGGAAATGATCTAAAGCAGGTGCAAATACAACAGTTTAGAAATGCAGGTAACTAGAATGTTCTGACACACAAGTTATAAAAGATAGATAAACTGTTATCAACATCCAGAAAAAAAGAATAGTAACTTCCAAGTCAGAGCTAAAGAAATTTTTGGAATCAGTCTTTCCCACCGCACATGAACACAAAAAAGTTTATACTGGTCACCTGCCGACTTAGTTACCATCCCCTGGGAAGATATAGTTCAGGCAAAATTGCCTGAGTGAGTCTAAACCATCAGTAGTTATGTGCCCAATCCTTAATGTAAAGGTGAAAATTGCAATTTAACCTTTTAGAAAAATGGGACATCATAGATATGTTAGTAAATAGAATTTTTTTTCCAAACATGCTATTCTAAAACACATATTAAGTCTCATAGGAACGATCTATACTTTGAGCATCTGGCTATTATAGAGGGCACCACTAAAGCAAAACTCAGGCCCCAAACCATGATCCTTAATCCACTCATTAAGGACATTTTCAGAATTTATTCTTCACTTTTCTTAACACTTTCCCCCTTTTGTGAAATGCTCATTTTCTTTTCAGATTATGAAATTTTCATATGTACTCTCAAATTGGAAAAAAATATTTTCTTAGTTTTAAAAAATGTATTATGTGAGTAGGTGGATAAAAAATAGATAACCAAAAATCTTAAACAAACTGGTATCATGTTGAATATACAAGTATCTCAAATCAATCTTTTTAACCTAATAATACAGTTATTCATATCATTAAATATTCTTCAAAAATAAGATATGCAGTATCTGTGATATGCTTTAACGAATACACTATACGTTAACTGGAAACCCTGGTGGCGTAGTGGTTTTAAGAATTCAGTTGCTAACCAAGAGATCGGCAGTTCGAATCCACCACGTACTCCTCTGAAAGCCTGTGAGACAGTTCTACTTGTCCTATAGGGTCATGATGGCAAGGGGTTTGGTTTGGTTTTTATAAGTTAACTACCTCTGAACACTTACGTTGTTTCCAATTTTTAAGATATGACAAATGATGCTGTGACGAACACCCTTTAACTGACATCTTCAGCCCCATAATTACATTCCCTCTGTCCAGCACACGTCTCACTGCTCCTACAGAGTGGAAGAAGTGCTGGTCCCTGAGTCCAGATCTCTCAATTCGGCACTGAAGCTGACTTCTTGGTGCCGATGTCAAGAACGGAAAGTCATCCCCCTGACATTCCAAAAGGGGACACAGAAGTCCCATCTTCACTGTACGGCAAGGAGAGCTAAAGGAATACAGCATATTCTGAGAAGACAGACACTCCTTCCACCCTGAAGCATCCCCATCATTTGTTGACATTGGAGTCTTTAAGCGGTAAGAGTCATACATCAAGTTAGCAGTACAGAATAAAAAAAAAAAAAAACACCCTTCCTGTTTTATTTTCTGTTGTCATTACCTCACTGCCACCCAAACTAAGGATCTTCAAGTGATATATGAAAAACTGATTATTTCCCAAGAACTGCAAAAAGAGACCTTGAGAAGCCACCTATGGCACAGAACACATTATGGAGACTTAGAGACAGAAACAAACTATGGTACCAGGCAGCACTGTCAATTCCAGATCACGTCAGGAAAAAGGCTCCTGCTGGCTGGGTTAAAAATGCTCACTTCCATCAAATGCTATATATAAGGACAAAGCACTGGTTCTCAGAGTTTGGCATTTCTCTCTTAATAGAATCCTAAGCAAAATAGAACCTGATTTCAAGTGAACCTTCCTCAAAGTAAAATCAGAGGGTCTGTTACGTGTACCTTCCAAAAATGGCTGTTTAGCATTTCAATGCTCTTTGAACGCCATAAATTAAAAAATGTATTTTTAAAGCCCGCATTACAACAACAAACTGACTTTAGCTAGCATCATAGTATTAGGCTACACTTTGCTGTCTCACTGTAGCCAAATCATACCAGCGGCTTTGTCCTAGGTCTGCACATAGAAATGGAACAAGTTCAATGGGCTCTCCCTCTCCTATTCGGTCATAAAACCTATCAGATTGCTGGTTCTAATTAAAGATCATGTTACCAGCTACCACACAGTTATTAATGTGCATTATTGCCATTATAGGCAGTTCTGACCTCTACTGTGAGTCACCTGGAATAAAATTTAATTATCAACCAGAGAAAATGGGAGTAAGGATAATATAAAATGGCTTCTTGTGAGGCATCTGTGATTGCAAAATAAGATTTTAGAGTATTTGCTTTGCCATTAGGAGAATAATTACAATGAAAACCTCTTTCTAAAAACTAAAAATAATTTATCCAGAAGGTAAGACATGGATTGTTATTCCAATTTTCACATGCTATTAATTCAGAAAACTCTTTACATAGTATATTTTTCAAAGTTCAAGAACATGAGCTACAAGAAACTGAATCTGTTGACTGAAACTAAGCTGACAAGTAATACCACAGGACTTGTCAATGTTTTAAAACTATACACACATGCAAATGCACACACATATATCTGCAAACATACCTATATACATTTGCAAACATACATATATATCCACATAGATACTTATCTCCTAGACTTTGTTGGTCAAATACCCATGCATAACTTTTTGAAGATATTTTTAGTTATTTCTTATTGGCGCAAGATTAAAGATGTTAAAAGTAATTAATTAGGAATCTGAACAACTTGGAATTAAGGAAACAATTGTTACCATTTTAACAGACATCTTTTTTTTTTAACCTGAAAGTTACATTTCTAAAAAGTAAACGTGAAATAAATAGAATTGACAGATCTGATATTTTAATTACCAAACTCCTAGTCCTCTCACGTAACAGTCCTCCCAATAGCCAGTAAAGTAGGTAAAACAGGTGACTTGTAAGCAACACTGAGATTAAGACCTAGGTCCCTGTGATTCTAGAATCTAAACACTCCTGTGCACTTCAAAGCCACTGCGCTACTGGAGTACGCTACACTATTCCAATGCAGCCTTTCTCAGAGAAATCACCTAGGAATGTGATGATACTGAATTTTTTTCTTTTAATAATTTGTACTTAATTATCAAATACAATGGTAAACTCTTGGATGTGAACACCTATTATAAAACAACAAATGTTGCAAGGCTGGAGCTAAGAACAGGTAGCTAGGCCAATGAAACAAAATGGAAGACCAGAAAACTATTATTTGCAACACATAAAAAAACAAAGATTAATTATCCCTAGTATACAAGGATCATTATGGAAAAGCAGAAATATTGTTAACAAAAAAAAAAGGAACAGAAAAGTCAGAGAGGAAAAATGAATACGAATGGCTTATGAGACTGTGAAAAGATGATCCAAACCTGCTTGGCAAGAAATGCAAATTCAAACAGAAATGAGGTAATATTTTTCATGTGTTGAACTGTTAACCTTAGAATATTAGCATTCTACCTTTATTTTATCGAAAAGGGGACTAAGTTTCAGGCAAATCTGCCCAAGGTCACACAGAAAAGGGATCTGAAATCAGATCCCTTTTTCTTCCCACTGTCAAACCTGCTGTGCTAGGCTGAGTAACCTGTAAGACATGAGGGACCTAGAGACTAGTAGAAAGAAACATGAGACAGCAGCTCAGAAAAGAAGGCCACCTTAGACATCACCCATCAGAAACGATCACTCTAAAGAGAGCAGCTGAAAATACGGCAAAGGGCGGGAAGAAAGGGTGACCAACATTTAAAGGCAAGAAGAGGAACCCGTAAGGAGAGGCTAGTATTGTCTCAGGTGAAGAGTTCAAGGAGGACCTGCCTGAAATGGCCTATTCCTGAGGCAAGTCAGGGAACTAGAAACAGGGGTCAGCATGCTCATTTTAAAGTTTAAGAAACAAACTTAAATATTTAGTGGATTCCTAAGGGATAGTCTGTTACTAGCTAGTACGTTGAGGGCCTGAAATGAGGTCTTCTGATTCTAAAAACCAGTCGCCATTGAGTCACTTCTGACCCACGGCAACCCCATCTGATCCTAAACTGGCTCTAAATTGCATACTTTGCATTTTACTTATGCCTTTGAGAAGACAGTCCCGGTAAACTGTACCTCTCAAAATCCCATTAGAAAATCAGAGAAGTTCTCCATAGGTGGGCAGAATGGGAATAAGACCCAGTATACCAGTGTCTGTCCTGACTGGGTGGGAGTCTGTTGTGATCGTTTGCCTTTGCCATACCAGTCAGTTAATGTTCTGACTGTCAAAACATCTGACCGTGGGTGGGTGGGGGGGGTGGGAGGAGGGAGGAAAACCTTCTCTTATGATGCCACATTTAAAACTTTATGAAGGTTGGACATCACTTTAACAGGCCAGGTTAAAACAAGCATGATACCATAATTAGTACAGAAAGTTTTTCTTTTTTTTTTTGCGTAAGTAGACAGTGACATTCAGTGAAGGACTGTGTTGTTAACTTCACCTTGGATCTCACCAAACCTAGCAGAGTATATACATATATATACTATCAATAGATATCTGCTGAATTACTTGATAAGCAAATTTCCCCAAATCTGGATAGCCTCCTCCAGTCTTCAGGGTCCCCTCAACCATGGAAGTTGTCCCATGGCGAGAGCTTCAGTTCTTGATCACATTTGGTCTGGGTGTTTACAATTCCTCTCCAATAGGGGAGATAAACCATAACTAAACTAAGGAATTTTGCTACACTTCATGGGGAATATCTCCAATCTAGCCCAAAAGGACACTAATAGAGGCCCAGGTGTGACACTAAAAATATTTAACCCCAGAATGACACAGGCAGGGGGCACTGGTGGTTTAGCGGTAGAATTCTTGCCTTCTGTGAGGGAGACCAAAGTCCAATTCCCGGCCAGCGCACCTCATACACAACCAACACTCATCTGTCAGTGGAGGCCTGTGTGTTGCAATAATGCTGAACAGGTTTCAGCAGAGCATCTAGACTAAGACAGACCAGGAAGAAAGGCCTGACAATCTACTTCCAAAAAATCAGCCAATGAAAACCCTATGGATCACAAAGTTTTCATTGCGCATGGGGTCCCTATGAGCTGGTGCTGATTTCATGGCTGCTAACAATAACATCACAACACAGGCACCAATCAGTCAGGATGGGCAGCAGCCAGGAGGCCCTGCTGGTGCTGAATGAGAGCCCTGAGCCACCTTGATCATTTCCTCCAAATAGTGACCCGTTTCCTTATTTTCCTAAAATGGTAATTTTATCAAAATTACGTTAAGATTCAGAACATATCCTTAAAATAAAGATAAACCACAGAAAATACCCAAATCTCGTTTTATAGTGCCTATTACTAAATTTGGAAACCCTGGTGGCATAGTGGTTAAAAGCTACAGCTGCTAACCAAAAGGTCAGCAGCTCAAATCCACCAGGCGCTCCTTGGAAACCCTACGAGGCACTTCTACTCTGTCCTATAGGGTAGCTATGAGTTGGAATCGACTCGACAAAAACAGTTTTCGGTTATCACTAAGCTTAACCTAAGCTGCCTGTGCTGCCACAAAATAAAACTCATTTGAGCTTCCATCTCATTCCTTTCTCTGACCGTTCCTCCCCTAAAGATATATACATCATCCAACACAGGAATGAGGTTAGGGTGAAAACACAGTTAGCAAGGAGTATTAACTCTCTGAATCTTTCACTGGTTTCAAGCCCTTCTTAACAGTTAACATTTCAAAGTCAATACAGCCCAATGCAGGAACCAAAGAACAGAGGTTAGTGGTCTTATTTTATCCAATAATGAAATACTCTTAATTATCATTACAGACTTCTGAACAAAACTCCTTAAAGCTACCTTACGAAAAACATCACAGAGAAATCTTATTTTTCATTTGGGTTCCTTAATTAAATTAAATGTAATTATTATGTACAAAAAAAAAATTTTTTTTTTTTGTACATACAGGGTCTTTAAAAAAAGAAAAGCAAACTCTGCAGAAGAATGGTCACAAAGGAAAATTCACTGCTTCCTTTTCCAGAGCCACTATGAAAAAGAGATCGCATCACCAGTTAAAAAAAAAAAAATTAAATGAGTATAAAACCATTTAGAGAATGAGCGTTTGTGCCTCAATCTAAAATCAGAAAAAAATGAATACCTGCAAATGAATGACTACGAACTAAAAGGTTAAAATATCTTTCAGTAGAGGTGGGACAATGAATTTTTTTTTTTTTAACTTTCTGTGGGCTAGTAATTAATTCCTTAGAATACTAAAGCAATATTCTAACACTTCAGCAACTGCAGTTAATTCAAATGGTTTAGTTTTAATGAAAAACCCAGCATACTACCCATAAGCCATTTCGAATCACAGAACAACCTTGCAAAAACAAGGATTCTCGAACAATAATTTTTCATGCAATGGTTATACCAGCACTTGTCGTTAGTTAAACACCATTTTTAACCTTATTTTTATCCCCACTGACAGTCTCCAAGTGATATAAGAGATACCCAGTGACATAAGAGAGAACCCCTATACTGAATTTCATTGACATAAAGGAGCAAGTGAGGCTGTAGACGTGGAAAATTATTTTCAGTAGAATGGTGGTAAACGACAGTAGTAGAACTAATTAATTAGTTCCCTTGCTGGAGGCCAGTAAGTACGACTGTAAATAACCAACTCTGAATACTACGTATCAAACCTATCCACCCCTTTTATCCCTGGCATGTGCTACTTTGAGAGTTACCACTTTTCTAAACTAAGGAATTTTGCATTTCATTGGCCATATTGCAAAAATCTAGCTCAACAGGACATAGAGGCCATGATAGTCCTAATCTTCTATGTTTGAATAGATTGTTTTATACTTTCAAGCACTTTCACATTCATGATTCATGAATTTAGAGTTCAAGACTAAGAAAGGAGGTTAAAATAAATGGTAAAAAATTAGAGACTGTCCACTGCATGGAGAATGGGCCGGAACAATTTGTCTAAGCTTTGACCATTCTAGAAGAAGACAATGGCCTGCAGAGTCATTGTCTCTAGTTTTATTACCTTAAATGAGTTTTCCTAATTGTGACCCGATTAAAGAATGCTATCTACTGCACATAAAATGCCGTGAGTAAGGAACCTGTTAAAAACCCATTGCCATCAAGTCACTTCCAACTCAGAGACCCTATAAGACACAGTAGAACTGCCTGATAGGGTTTCCAAGGCTGTAATCTTTACAGAAGTAGACTGTCACATCTTTCTCCTGCAGAGCGGCTGGGGGGTTCAAACCACCAACACGTCTTTTGGTTAGCAGCCGAGCGCTTCACCGCTGCATCCCACCAGGATTCCCTGTGAGTAAGGAAATCTTACATAAATCTACTCCAAACCAACACCGGGTACATTCTTTTAAAAGGGGTATATGCATTTGATACTCTAAATATTCCCCACAAGACATTTTAAAAGGTATCTCATTCAAAATATGCTCTCTACCACAGGAGTAAAAAGATTTCCAGGTGATGTTTTTTATTATTTTACTTACAAGAGCAAAAAATGACATTTATTCATCTATCTATGCATTTAAACATGTAAGTATATGTGTGTCTCCTGGAAAGGATTCGGGGTAGCTTATAAAAAGGCATGCCCCACAATCAATGGCAAGGAACTCAGGACAAAGGGAAAATGAGGCAGAAAAGAAATGGTTTACTGACAACAGTCGATTATTTTAAGTGCCTGATTTTTCCATGGTTGGGCCTGAAGAGTTTGCCTAATGACTATCAACCGGAGCTGATCAAATAGCAGCAAAAGACCTGGAGATCAAGCACCTGACAAGAAATCTATCACAAGCAGCTCTTCAACACAGGCACAGTTCAATGATAACTGATCCCAATGACAACCCTGAAAAGATGCATGTATTAAGTGTAACCAGAATCACAATAGGGAAAATCATTGTATCCTACTGCTTTGAAAGCTGACAATGCATATATTTACGATAAAACTCTATAATCAGAAAATTTGATTTACTAGTATAATCTATTCCTTGACTGTATTGAAAGATAGCCCAGTTACTGATTACTTGGAGATACAAATCCCCAGATTATTAATGTGTTTTATGCAGGATATTTAATATCAAAAAAACTTAAAACATCCAAGATTCCCAGTCCCTAGAAAGACAGAGTAACCCTTTATTTCTCTTTTTCTTGGATTACAGAGCTGGAAGTAACCTGCCAAGAGTTTCAAATCTTTCATCTTGCATGCCAACTCTCAGATGAGTTGGTAGTGGTTGTGTTGTGTAGGGAAGGATTCTGAAGTCCAGCCAAGCCCAACAGGAAAGAAGAGGTCTCATCTATTTAATAGCAATTCTGCCATGGGAGAGGAAATGAGGCTGTACACGGCCACTTACTTGTATACTACTGACCTTAGGTTCAACTTCCTGATGTTATCAATAAGGAACTGGAGGCTTAACGTGGTTGGTTATTTATTTACCATTTCTTTATAGATTTATTTGTAGCCTGTCTTATTTCAAAAATACACATAATACAGTAACACAAATAGATAAGAAAAACAGGATGAAGAGAAACAGAAAAATATATATCCTGAGAAGGGTAAGCTTAATCCTGTGATAAACTCTAAAGCCTGAGAAACACATCTCAGCAACCGGTCCTGAGTTTGGTTATCAGGATAAAACATCTCTATGATTATGGACTTAGGCTCACACCCTAGCCTTCCTTTGTACCATATAAAGACACATTTCATTCGTTCAAAAGTACTTAGTGGTATTTGCTTATCAATAAAGAGGTGCCCTGGTGGTGCAGTGGTTAAGAACTTGGCTGCTAACCAAAAGAGTAGCAGTTCAAATCCACCAGCCACTCCCTGGAAACCCTATGGAGCAGTTCTACTTTGTCTTATGTAGTTGTTAAGAGTCCAAATCAACTCCATGGCACCACGTTTTTTTTTTGTTTGTTTGTTTGGTGGTGCAGTGTTTAAGCATTCAACTACTAACTGAAAGGTCAGCAGCTCCACAAAAGAAAAGACCTGGCAATCTGCTCCATAAAGATTATTCCGTTGCTGTCAAGTTAATTCCAACTCATAGCCACCCTGTAGGATGGAGTAGAATTGCCCCATAGGGCTTCCACGGCTGTAAATCTTTATGGAAGCAGACTGCCACATCTTAGTCATCTAGTGCTGCTATAACAGAAATACCACAAGTGGATGGCTCTAACAAAGAGAAATTTATTTTCTCACAGTTTAGTAGGCTATTAGTCCAAAATCAGGGCGTCAGCTCCAGGAGACAGCTTTCTCTCTCCGTAGGCTCTGGAGCAAAGTCCTTCTCGTCAATCTTCCCCTAGACTAGGAGCTTCTCTGAGCAGGAACACCAGGTCCAAAGGACATGCTCTGCTCCCGGCGCCTCTTTTGTGGTGGTATGAGGTCCCCATGTCTCTCTGCTTGCTTCTCTTTTTTATATCTCAAAAGAGACTGGCTTAAGACACTATATCTAATCTTGCAGATCGTAGATCTCATCAATAGAACAGCCACTAATCCATTTCATTACATCATACTGGTAGGATTTACAACACACAGGAAAATCACATCAAGTGACAAGATGGTAGACAATCACCTAATACTGGGAATCATGACCTAGCCAAATTGACAGATTATTTTGGGGGGATACAATTCAATCCATGACACCACATCTTTCTCCCAAGGCAACAGGGAGGCAGATTACAATTTTTTAAATGGTGCCCAAGGTAGGCTCGTTGAGAAGGTAACATATGAGCAAAGTGTTAAAGGAAGTGAGGGTGTGAGTCAGGAGGATCTCGGAGAGGGGCAACGCAGGCAGAGGAGGAAAAGTCAACACAAGGGCTGGAAGGCAGAAGCATTCCTAGCGGGCTTGAGAACAGCAAGGAGTCCACTATGGCTGGAGTCCGTGGTGGAGAAGAGTAAGAGAAATAATGGGGAGTATACCATATCTGCTGCCAGCGAGTCAACTCTGAGGGGGCACACAATATAGAATCACAGGATTTGTGAGTCATATGTCAACTGAAAAAGCCACTTGGGGTCTGTGAGCCAGGACTCCTGAGTTTCCCTGTCTTGCCAAGACACAGCTTACTTGAACACTTTGTGCAGCAGCAGGGTACACAGATTTTAGGCACACACTCAAAGGTGTTTATCTTTATGGCTCATATTTGTCCCTAGCATGAAAAGACACGCTCAGATTGTGACACACCCTGGCAACTGTGTCAGAGTGGCAGCAGCACTCCCAAGATCTTGCTGCTGGGGAGGATTATAAAAATAACAGCAATCCAAGTGGAGAATGAAGTGTTGCCTCATTTACTGCACTCTGAGATCACCTATGAAGTCTCAACTCATTTCCCTTCAGTGCAGTATTAAAATTGTTCCACTCTGTGTATTTGCTAGCCATGGGACCCGGAGAAGGCACATTGGTCTAGCAGTAGCAGAGGCCAGAAAACCATTAAGTCCATATAAAAGAAGACTGAGGTAAAAATGAACTCCATAAATAAGTAAAAGCAACCCCTAAGCCTGAAAAATTCATATTCATATGAAAAATCTGTATTATTACATCATTTTGTTATAATTATCATCACTGTCTATGCAAGTCCAGGAAAGGCTGGTGCTGTCAAAACAGACACCCCAAAAGACAGGAAAGCAGAGGAGAGGAGGGAAGGAAACCAACAACTAGGAATGATGAACTACCTCCAGAGAGTGTTCCTTCAAGCTCAAGTCTGAGAATTTATCGAAGGCACTCACAGCAGAGAATGCAGATGTGTAGCCCACAGGAGTTTTATAAGCTGGAACCAACAATTTAAACCTGAATAAGCAACAAAAACACAAGCGAAAAAACTTCTGCAGCCTTAACACACATCCAGGCAAGCTGTTGAATGTTTCCTGACTGCCATCATGTAAGAGGGACAATTAATTCAAGGCCAAAGTGAGTCCCAAGTGAGAACAGGTATAAGAAAACCATATTTAAAAACAAACAACAACAATAAAAACCTTCCTTTCACTAAAGATGTCAATCAAGCAAAAAGTTGCTGGAAAAGATTACTGAGTATTTGCTGATTTCAACTTTTACTGACAGTCCAGGGAACTGCTATGCGTGCACTTACAAGGTCATTATGAGAAGGGACCAGACTTTTCTATCCACTGGGAATTTCACTGTTGTGTGCTATTGAGTCGATTCTGAACCATAGCAATCCCTACAGGACAGAGTAGAACTGCCCAGGGGGTTTTCAAGGCTGTAATCTTTATGGGAGCAGATCGCCAGTTCCTTCTCCTGTGGAGAGGCTGGAGGGTTCAAACCACAGATCTTTCAGTTAGCAGCCAAATGTTTAACCATTGTGCCACCAGGGATCTAATGAAAATGTCATTAGAGACCAAAAAAATTCCAGCATTCCCGAGTGAGCCACTTTGATAAGAATGATGATTTCTGTACAAACTGACAAAAGCAACATTTTTTAACTGTGATTTAAAAAGGTGTAATCAAATAGAGAACATGAAAAAAAAAATAATTTATACCTCTTCTCAAAAATGTCTGAGGCTGCTGACAAAAATACATGCAATATCACAAGATAAAAATAGAGATGGAGTTTAAGATGCAGGGAAAATAAAGCGAGAGTGGGAAAAGGAACCCTGGAGTAGAGTTATTACACACACATATGAATGAACCAGAAAGCGAAGTCCTGCAGAACTACTGAAGTCTGATGCAAGTTTGGCTTAAAACTTCTACGTGTCGAAAATATGAAGGAAATACAACAGTTATGAAATTGTGTTCATGAGGATAAAGCCAGTCCAGGGCTCAGGAGAAGTTGCTTTACCAGCTCTAAGGCCGGAGGACAATGGTTGCTCAGTGCTAGAATTCTCACCTTTCATGCCAAGGAGGCCAGGGTTTGACTCCAGGACAATATACTTACTTCATGCGTAGCTACCACCTGCCTGTCAGTGGAAGCTTGTGTGTTGCTAGGATGCTGAACGGGTCTCAGTGGAGCTTCCAGGCTAAGACAGACTAGGAAGAAAGGTCTGGCAATCTAGTTCTGAAAGACCAGTCAATGAAAATCACAACAGTACAATACCATTGTGCAATATGAGTTGGGGGCCTGACACAATGGCAGCTAAGAAGGTCAGAGGGAGCTTCCTCCTGTGGGCCCTCATAAGGTCCACACCCTGGCCCTATGTACAATGCCAGGTTGAATGACCACCTGCGGCCTGAGTACTACAGTGCAGGCCCACAACTTTACAAGGGCAAAAAGCTACGTAGCTAGTGCAGAAGGCTCTCTGGTGACTTGACTGTCTCTAGGGATAAAACCCACACTCCCTGAACAGTGGTTTTCCCATTGAGCCCTTAAACAGAAAACAAATAACAAACAGGAAATGCAGGCAAATATATGGCACACCAAGTTTGAACACAATGATGACCACCTTCAGGTTAACTGACAAGTGTGATATGAACCCTGGACTAACATGTCTCCTGCCATCTCTTAGCATACAGTTGAATTTATTAGCATACAGTTGAATTTATTAGATATAAGTCATTGAATTAGGAAGGCTGTAGCTTGCGTTGGTATTCTTTTGGAAGTTCAAGTCTGCACATGCCCATTCATATAAAAGTGTACCAATGACCCACACACGTGCCCCGCTCACACAAATGCTAGGCCAAGAGTGGGTACAACCAGGTGGTACACACCCTCACCATGATCTAATGGTCAGTTGTACAACAATAAATAACTGCCTTCCATGCCGAATCGCAATACAGTGGCATCATAATATTGGTGCTGATGGTAAGTTTTAAGGGTATCTAATCTGACCCTTTTATCTATTACGAGGAATGTGAATAGCTGTATTATCAGGGATTCAATGTTGAAACAAAAAATTCTCTGTTCTTTCCAGCTTCTAGATCAGTTAATTCAAGAAGGTCGTAAGAAGTTAAAATGAGCTGTTACCTTAAAAAGTAAAACTTACATTTTACAGCTATTTATGGATGTGAATAAAGGATTTTCTGAACAGCATACAATTAGAGAAGTCGGGAGAAATACAAAGGAGAAATTAGATATGCTAAGTTATTGACAGTGTTCTGCAACTGTCATCTGGAAGCCTTGATATCTAATTTTCGGACATATCAAAATCGCCTCAGGTTCTCCCTGATGAATTTTATAAATGCTGTAAATTTATACTTAGACACATTTACTAAAAAAAAAAAAAAAAAAATACTACTTTCAACTATTTGCATATGTAGTTCTGTTTAAGATTTTATTTGCTTAAAAGACTTTTCTACTAAAACATTTTTAAAACCAACCTGCTAGGCCAGTTCAGTTAGAGGTGTGAGGAGATACTGATCCCATCAGCTCTTGGAGACTGGGTGATGCCTGTCACCTCCAGCAATGAGCAGCTTCATCCATCCATCCCAAGGAGCAGTACAAACATTATCCTTTTCTGTGTGTGCCCTAACAAGGTTGGAAAGCTCTGCAAGGAACAAACCAACTGCAAATCCTTCAGGCCATTCTTATTTATAAATCGGATTTCTTACGACAGCTTTTGATAAGAGCCAAGCAGTGGAGAGGACAAAGTTAAGTTCTTTGGCAAGAAAGTGAAATATTAAGGGAAGAGTTGAGGGTAGAGGGTTTTGGGTTTTTTCATGAAAAAATAAAGAGATAAATCAAGATGGGTGGGTGCTTCCACACCACTGCAACAGGAAGCCCACCAAGGGCGTGAAAGGAGAGGAACAAGATTACTAAAGAAGAACTGTCCCAGAAATTTACCCCTCCCACCGGAATCCAGAAAAATGGCATATGGTAACGGTGAAGACTAACTCTATTTTTAATCAAGGAAGGAGAAATGCGGCATTTGAGTTCCCGATTCAAAGTCAGCAGACCTGGGTTCTATTCCCAGGCTTGCCACCTTCTATCTAGTTCTTTGACTCCAAGAACATCATTTAACCCTTTCTAAACCTTAGTTTTCCCAATTGCAACATGAAGGGACTAAACAGAAACTCTTAACTGTGCCTGAATATCAGAATGTTTAGGAAAGATTTAAAAATACATACTAATAGCAGTAAGGTTACTATGTGCTGGGCAATGCTCTGGATGCTTTACATGGATTAACCATGTGTTGTAGGTACTATTATTATTCTGAACTTACAAGTGAGGAAAATGGAGCACAAAGAGGTTGAGAAATTTGCCCAAACCAGTGGCAGAGCCAGGTGGAAGGCTTCACAGCCTGTGCTCCTCCATCCTCAGTACAACCGCATGGTCCAGTGCCTCTTCTCCACACATCTCTCTGAATCTTCTGACTCAAAATGCTGAACAAGGGCCTGTGTGTACAAATTTTAACTCTGATGATTCTAAGAGCCACTGGATTTGAAGACTTGTAAAGTTGTGTCATTGAGTGGACATGAAAAAAGGTCAATAAGCTTTTTAATTCAATCAATGCTTAAATTCTTTTGCATCACAAAACTTCGTCAAAAGAAAATGGCTATGGGTTCGCAACAACTAGTTGTATGGTATCAAATTTAAACTATGGTAGGAAACGTCTAAGGAACAAAATATTGTTTCATCAGCTAAGGAGAATGAGTACATAAGGTGATTTAAGTAAATGAAGTATCAGAGAGAAAACTATGCATCATATTAAGGGGCAGTAACAACAATATTTCCATAATTTATAGCCTGGATTTTGAGGTAAAGATGAACTATTTTAGGAAAATTCCATTGGAAAGGGTCAAGGCGTCTGTCCAAAGGGGCTAGCAGTCCCAATTTGTTTCTAGGACCACAAATGACTGCCTCTTAATTTCATCTCTAAAGAAACAGTCCTTATGCTATAGGAAAGTGGCCTTTGTAAGGTTGGAAATCTAAGAGATGCTCGAAGATAATAATGTTGGTCTCCTGTACGAGGCTCATTTACATTTAGCACTTAATAGAGGCATAAAGAGAAAGTAAGAAAGACATGTGGTCTTGGTTCCATGAGCAATTTAAAAAACCCGTTGCAGTCGAGTGGATTCTGACTCATAGCAACCCTGTAGAACAGAGCAGAACTGCCCCATAGGGTTTCCAAGGAATGGCTCGTGGTTTGGAACTGCCAACCTTCTGCTTAGCAGTTGAGTGCTTAACCACTGCACCACCAGGGCTCCATAAGCAATTTAGAGAAGTTTAAACCTGGACCTAGGCCTGGTCAGGTCAGTAAGTACATAGAAGACCAGGACGAGAAAGAGCCCATGTCCCTTGGCTGAGCCATGAACTTGGTCAGGTTTGTTTGTGCTATGAGTATACTTCGTTGCTAATTCTAGATAAATCATTTAGGGAAACTCATTCTCCTCTCCTACTCAGTCCCATGGCTCTCTTACAAAATCCCTTCTCCTAAGGCTCCAGTTTGAAGCCAAATGATCCCAATCCAGGGTGTTCCAGAGCGCAGGCCATTTCTTTGTTTATTAAACAAAAATCAACCTTTTTCTTCTTCTAAGTAGACTTGAAATATAAAAATTTAAGAAAATAATTAAGCATTGGAAGAATATATGGGTCTTATCACTCTGACGACGAAGACTCTAATCAACTGCAAGTTTCTAATATACTGTAAATGGTCAGTAAACAATATATGAATAGATCTCCTATTCCAGTTGACCAATAAACATGTTTAATGGCTAGTCTGTCTTCTGCACTGCAGTAGAGTTGATGCATTACTTCTTTCCTTTTTAAGAGCCACACCAAAAGCACACAAGCTCATAAAGCAAACATATACTCAATTTGGAAGTTCCGCCTAAGACTGGAAGAGAATTTCCAGGCAAGAATACAAATAACTTTTCCTTTCGATTTTCTATTTCTCTTAATGGTATAGGAAGCCCTGGTGGTGCAGTGGTTAAAGCGCTCAGCTGCTAACTAACAGGCTGGTGGTTCAAACCTATCAGCTGCTCCATAGGAGAAAGATGTTGCCATTTGCTTGCATAAAGATTTTGTCTTGGAATTCTTATGGGGCAGTTCTCTGTCCTAGAGGGTCTCTATGAGTCGGAATCGACTCAATGGCAGTGGGTTTGGTTTGGTTTTCTTAATTGAATCACCAAACTTTCAGTTTCCTAGACTTAAAATCTTACTCATCTTTGAGTCATCTTTCTCCTCGGACCCACCCTTTATTCCACATTCCACTAAGGGCAAATCCTGAAGCAGAAACTATCCCCTACCTTCCCAGTAAAACACAAGTCTTTCTCTGGTATTCAAGTTCCCCCACAGTATGACCCCAATGAATACCAGGCAAGACAGGCAGCCAAACTAGTCCTGTCTTCAATCTGGGGCTTGAGCTACTTACTCCACCCTGGAGATTTATTCAAATGTCAAGCTTTTCCTGATGCTTGCAGTTACATGCCATCTCTCCCTAGTGTGTCATCTCTGTAGCACTTTCTATCTCTCCCACAATACTTGTCACATTCTGGACGACATTACATGTGAAGTTCAGTTTCTTTACAAGACAAGATTCTTACCTCGTTATGAGAAGGAAATGTGTCTCAGTACACTCTCTAGTAAAATCACTGGCATGATGCTTGCTAAATATTTATTAAAGTTGGTAAAAATGGTATTCACCACTCACTTCTACTTGTTTAATTTCTCCCCCAGAGTGGCTTACTCTTACGTTTTAATCAGATTTACAATCATGTTGTTGTTAGGTGCCACTGACTTGGCTCCAACTCATAGTGACCCTGTGTACAACAAAACAAAACACTACTCAGTCCTGTGCAGTGTTTACTAGGTTAATAATCAGAGCAAAATTACAATGCTACTATATGCCTATTCAATCTATATGTTGAGCAAATAATCCAAGAAGCTGGACTATATGAAGAGAAACAGGGCATCAGAATTGGAGGAAGACCCATTAACAACCTGCATTATGGAGATGACACAACCTTGCTTGCTGAAAGTGAAAAGGACTTGAAACGCTAATGAAGATCAAAGACCATACCCTTCAGTACAGATTACACCTTGATGTAAAGAAAACAAAAGTCCTCACAACTGGACCAGTAAGCAACATCATGATAAATGAAGAAAAGATGGAAGTTGTCAAGGATTTCATTTTTCTTGGATCCACAATCAACACCCATGTAAGCAGCAGTCAAGAAATCAAGACACATTACATTGGACAAATCTGATGCAAAAGACCTCTTTAAAGCGTTGAAAAGCAAAGATGTCTCCTTGAACACTAAGGTGTACCTGACCCAAGCCATGGTGTTTTCAATTGCCTCATGTGCATGTGAAAGCTGGACAACGAATAATCAAGACCGAAGAACAACTGACACCTTTGAATTGTGGTGCTGGCGAAGAATATATCGTGGACTGCCAAAAGAACAAACAAATCTGTCTTGGAAGAAGTTCAACCAGAGTGCTCCTTGGAAGCGAGGATGGCGAGACTAGACTATGTCTCAGATACTGTAGACATTTTATCAGGAGGGATCAGTCCCTGGAGAAGGACATCATGCTTGGTAAAGCAGAAGGCCAGCGAAAATTAGGACGACCCTCAATAAGATAGATTGACACAGTAGCTGCAACAATGGGCTCAAACATAACAACGATTGTGAGGATGGTACAGGACTCGGCAGTGTTTCGTTCTGCTGTACACAGGGTTGCTGTGAGTCAGAATCGACTTGAGGGCACCTAACAACGACAACATATGCCCATTGGTGCCCTGGTGGCAGAGTGGTTAAGAGCATGGCACTAACCAAAATGTTGGCAGTCTGAATCCACCAGCCGCTTCTTGGAAACTCTGTGAGGCAGTTCTGCTCTGCCCTATAGGGCTGTTATGAGTTGGAATCAACTTGACAGCACTGGGTTTGGTTTGGTTTTACACACCCATTGGAGTCCCTGAGTGGTGGAAACGGTTAACACGCTAGGCTGCTAACCGTAAGGTTCCAAGTCCACAAAGAGCTCCTTGGAAAAAAAGGTCTGGCAATCTACTTCTCAAACATCAGGCACTGAAAAACCTTACGGAGCACAGTTCTCTGACACACATGGATCACCAAGATTTGGAGGCAACTTGACAGCAACTCGTTTGGTTTTTGGTTATGTGCCCATTACTTTCTAAAGCAGTGCTGTTGGGATGCGCTAGACAATGATCCTTAAGAGAAACTTTCTTTTTGTATATCAGACATCAAGCAAATTACAAACTAGGCATCTTTTCTGTGCTGTGTAATCTTGTAGAGTTGCACATTAGACAGCTACCCAGGAACTGAGGTTCATATCATTAGCTACATTAAAAGGGATTACTCTGTCAGATGCTAGGAAAAACAGGTTACTCCTGTATCCTTCTACCTCTGCCCTGAGCTTCTGATTCTGTTTGGATATTCAAGAGGACTTATGAAGAGCTCATTTTTCTAACAAAATCTTGTTCCATATATCATAGCAAAATATCTCTTTAAGCATCCTGGAGAAACGGGTCTTTCTGTAGCCTGGAGTACACGAGGAACACAGACATTGATGAGGGGAGATGAAGAAGACCTGGCACACATGGTATATTTGGTGAGGTTGTAAAGCACAGTGGTCAGAACATGGACTCTGAAGTCAGAACTCAAGTTCCGGCTCCCCCGCCATCAGCTGTATGATCTCGAGCAATAAGAAAAAGTAACCTCTCTCCACTTCAACTTTAAAATGGGGATAATAATACTGCTCATAAAGTTGTTCTAAAAATTAAGCACTTGGCACAGTAACTGGTACACAGTAAGCAACTGACAAATGTTAGCTGCTAGCATTATTATTTAGGCACTTAACACATTTACACAAGTTCCCCCCCGCCCCACAAACATGTATTATGAAATGAAGACAGAAAATATTCCTAACTTCCATGGTAGTCCAATAAAGAAATTCTAAATAAAACCAAAGGCCAAATAAAGATTTTAGAGGCTTTTATTCCTGATGGCACCATCTCCTCTTCATATAACAGTTAAAAACCCCCAAGCTGCTGCCATATAAAATGAACACTGGATGGATATAAATTCCATCAGCACTCACGGAGAAGGAGACAAAGATTAAAAAAAAAAAAGAAATTCTTGTGCTTAGGGTCATTATTTTCAGTGCTGGCTTCCCAATTAACTTCTGCTAAGGCTAATGTCAAAGCCGGCTTGCCAGCAACTTCTGCAGTATTTGGGCACCGAGGGGGAGAACAGCTCTCCAGCATGCCTGTCGTTACTGTTGTTAGTTGCCACGGAACTGATTCCGACTCACGGCGGCGACCCACAGGTGCAGAGCAGAACTGCTCCATAGGGTATTCCAGGCTCTGGCCTGTCACAAGCAGATCGCCAGGACTGCCTGCCGAAGTGCCTCTGGATGGGTTTGAACTGCCAACCATTTGGCTAGTCGTTCCATGCTTAACCATTTGCTTCACCCGGGGGCTTTCAGCAGGCCTAGCCGTTAACAACAACAACAACAAAAAAACATAAAGAAAAAGCCAGTTGAGAATAAGGAGGACTGGCTAAGTTTCTAAAAATCCAGAAGAAATCAGAAAATGGACACAACTGAGATTTTTTGCCAAAACATCTGCAGAGTCAAACACATGCATACAGTGGGTACCTGGCAATAATAAATCTAACATTGGAGGTTTCAACTACTCATGAACAACAAGCAAGAGTCTTTGGCCTGTAGTTATTTTTAATTTTGTTGAAGCACATATTTGAATTGTGGGCACCCTTAGAGAGAGAGGGGTGAGTCAGACAGCCAGTGAAGAAGTACAGCCTGACACTCAGAGTCTATATTTCAATATGGTTCACCCCTGACTGTATATGCAACAATTCTGGAGAAGGAATTAAATATTACGTTAATTTGTTGAGACTGCTCACCCCTCTCCAAGAAAAAACCCAATTGACAGCTATAAAGATAAAACAGAACAGAAAAGAAAAAGAGGTATAAGAAAGAGATGGTTCTCTATTGGAAGGCAGGTATTTCATGGGGGAATTTTTGATGCTAAAACTATTTTTGTGAAACTTTGGAATTTCCAAAAGTCTTCAGACTATACCTTGGCATGTCAAAGATGTACACTGTATATAAAGTACTTCCCAAAGTGCCAGAATTCTTCCATACCAAGAAAGGAAATGAAGCAGCTAACATGAACAAGAAAATGATTCTATATGACTTATCCAGGAGATGAACTGGGGAAGAAGATTCAGTTAAATGCACTATTGCTCCTAACTGTCAAATCTGTTTTGATGTCCATTAAAAACACACACACACATACATACATACATATAAATATCATGAAGATGATGTATCTTGCTCAGTCTCCAATCCATCATGTGTTAAACTATTTGACTACGTGGAACCTCACAGGAATATTGTCATGATGGAAGAGTTAAATTAAAATGAGTGATTCAACATTTTGACTCAGTAGATTGGCATGCCTTTTTTTAAAAAAAAAAAGAGACAGTCTGAAAACTTCACATCATAGATCACACTTTCCAGCAAAATGCTCAAGTCCCTTGATTTAAGCCCTCATTGTGTTATTTATGTAACAGTTATAACTTGGCTGTCTCTGCTAGCAAAAATAGAGCAAGCCGAGTTCCAGGAAATACTGCAATTAGTATTTTCTGTATTGACAAACTTCTAGACCTATCAATGAAGGACTTGAGAAGGTAAAAAATAGCTGCTTTACAAAACAGAAATATTTGGAACTCAAAAGGAATCCTATTTAATGAACAAGAAAAAAAAAGGAATCCTATTATTTATAAAACAAGTATTTCTGTAAATGGGCAAGAAGCTAAGTAAAATTAATGGAAACAAAAATATCACACATTTTATGTGATCAACAGTTATGTTGACAACTGATCAACTCACTTCATGGAAGTTAAAATTTTTTTTAAAGTGCCAGTCAGTTAAGTCTATTAAAAAACCATGTTTCAAATCTAAGAAATGAAAATTTACTAGATACATAGTTTCCAGTATCATTGTAAAATATAATTGAAAAAAACCTAAAAAAAAGTCAACTGGCTTTGGATTTGAAACACAATGCTTAAATCTCAAATTATTTGAGACGTACTGGATACTGAAGGAAAAAAAAAACTACAGGTCTTTCATTGCTGGTGCCTGTTAATTAAGTACACCACAGCTACTATTATTACCACCACCACCAACAAAACACTTCTTGAACTTGTCTGGAAGACAACACTTGAAGGGTAAATTACAGCTTAAAGAGAGACCACGTCCTTATATTAGCGTCTAACTTAATTCCCCATCAACAGCTTTGGGTTTGTAAGACCCAGGCGCCTCACTCTAGAATATAGGCAACAAAATCTTGGTCTGTGTCTTTCATGACTGTTTAGCTTAGCTATCTGAATATTCCTACTCAGAATGTATACACAGCGTATGTTATTTTTTTCTTTTCTAAAATAAATGCAATGGGGAAGAAGATTCAGTTAAACACACAATTGCTCCTAAATGCTCAAATCTACTTTGATTTCCATTTAGGAGTCGAGTGCTTACCCATTTGTACCGCCCAGGGACCTCGAGCATTTGTTCAGACTTCTTGGACTTGGTCCTCTGGGGATACCTCAAAGACCTTTGGTCACCTGGTTTCAAACTCACTTCCACTTATAAGTGAGAGCTGGGGTCCCTTTTGGGTGGAATGATCTTCCTACTTCATCACAGGATCATTGTTCTGTTTTAAACTCAAAGTCCCTTCCACTTCATGTAGTTACTAAACATTTCAAAGGACTATCATATTTACCTACAGATTTCAGAATGTTGGTTCTGGCAGGCCCACTGGAACTTTCAGAGTAAGTGTTACGAATAACTTCATAACAGCGTAAAAGTCGATTAATTAAGCATAAAAAAGTACATCCACCTTACTAGAATGACTTCTCTTTCAAAATTTCCCTGAAAAAATTACCCTAAAAATACTGGAATGGAAAAGACAATCATTTTATTCCATGGCGGAAGAAAAACAACTTCCAGTAGATAGATTGCTTATGAAATTTTAGAGTTACAGAAATAGAGATGTATATAGAAAGAATATAAACCATTTCAAGGTACTTGTTTTCCTGAATAATTGCCCTAATTTTTTACAGCAATCAGAACAACTTAAAATAGCCTTTTAAAATCAGTGTTCAGTAAAAAAAATTAGTGGCTTCAGCAAAGCATTTAGGTCACTGGGTTTTAGATGTGGACAACATAAAAAAGCATGGTGACTTCTGGGGAACAGAAGGAGGGGCTGGATTTAGGGACTAAGAGGGAACCCCTGAGATCTGTGCATCTCCTGTGCAACTCACCCTCTCTGTTAGCAACTAAAATTTTCTCTTTATTCAGAGCTTAAATCTTAGTCATTTTTGTAGTTGCTTTTATACCAAATCCAATCCTGCTCCAAGTCCTGATATTCTTACCTCTAAGACACCACTCTGCAGTCCCAGAGCCCTCTTCCCTTCCCATTTCCTATCACTGCCCTGAGTCAGGGTCGCATCTTTCCTCACATATAAAGGTCTCTCCTCCTCCAAGTCAACTTTCCTGCTTTTGTCATAATTACCATCTGAGAGAAAAAAAAAAAAAAAAGACTGAATTATGTTACTCTTCCACCCAAAGGCTAACTATTGCCCTGTTAACTAAAGAATAAACTCTAAACTTCAGCTTATTATTCTAAGTGCTAACAATCTACCCCCCAACCTGCATTTCCACCCCATTTTCCTCTATGCCCACACTCTCCGCTCTGGACACCAGGAGCTCTGGCTAACTTAACAATTGCCCAGTGGCAGCTATGTGCCAAGATGTGTCCTCTCTCACACTTCTTGGGCTCTTCCTGAGGCCTGGGGGACACTATTCCACTCCTGATGAAATCTTCCTTGTCCTTTAAGGTTAAGATGACATCTCCTCTCTAAAACCTATGCTGATCCCCACACATCAAGGTTAACAATGCCTTCCTCTGACTTCTCACAGAACACAGCACTGATTATAACATTTACCTTATTCTGTCTTAAATTATCGTTGTTTATGTCTACCTCTGTTGACCTGTCTTGCTTTTCTGTTCCAACTTTTTAAGATTTGTATCATATTCAAAAGAATAAAAAACAAACAAAAAAACTTGCAGAACACAAGAAACAAAGGAACATAAAATGAAAATGTATTGGCTATTATAGCCAGGAAAATAGATCATACTGCAAAAATATTTCCTTTTAATTAGTAAGAGGTTATAATATTGTAAACATAAATTCACATTCATATTAAAATTGTAAGTTTTTAACAACCATTTAGAAATCTATAGAATGAAAGGAAAAAAGTCAGTTGACCAAGAATTGTTTGGGAATGAGATAAATGAGAGAAAAGATGGAGAACCAGGAAGGGTAGAAATGCCTCTCTTTGTTTTAATATCAATAGACTGTTCTTTCCTTTAAAATAAGTTGTTGACACATCTAAGTTATCGGGGCCTTTCCATATGATGTCAGTACCATGCATGGTAACCTCTAAGCTACCTAAGCTTTGGCTGACCAAGATGTTCACAATTGCTCCCACTGTAAGGGAGGAAGAAGTACGGACCAAAAACTTACATGCAAATGCTGCTTTTAAATCTTTAAAAAAAAAAAAAAAAGTTTGGACACAATGGAAGATTTTACATGCAGTAGTAGTTATTATGGAAACCCTGGTGGTGTAGAGGTTAACAGCTATAGCTGCTAACCACAAGGTCAGCAGTTTGAATTCGGCTATGAGTCGGAATCAACCCTACGGCATTGGGTCTGGTCTGGTCAGTACTTATTATGGCAGAATAAATCAGAGGCGAGCCAATGAGGCTGAAACTAGTCTTCTGCAAGTATCAAGAAAAAAATGCCTCAAGGGAGGGAAGGTTGGAGGTTATGTTAACATAACCCATTTTCTTGGCTTTCCCAACTATCAAGTTCAGAATCTGATGCTTTTCTTCTTATTTTTAAATGTATGGTTGATATGATTTAAACTTATTCTAGTAATTGGGAGTCTGAGGATTAAAGGAACAGGCGAACTAACTGTTCAGTGACAATCGTGTTCCAGGCAGTGGACCTCATTCTTTATTTAATAAGTATTACTTGATTTAATCCTGACCATAACCCTATGATACAGGCATCATCTGACCTAATTTGAAGCCTGGGTGGCACAGTGGTTAAGAGCTTGGCTGCTAACCAAAAGGTCGGCGGTTGGAATCCACTACTGCTCCTTGGAAGCCCTATGGGGCAGTTCTACTCTGTCCTATAGGGTCGCTATGAGTCGGAATGGACTCAATGGCAAAGAGTTTGGATTTAGTTTTCTGACCTAATTTACAGACCACTGACTGAGAATTAGGTACTTGCCCAGCATTATGGCAGATATTCTGGGGTACCAAAGGCCGGCAACCTTGACCGCAATGATTTTATAATCTAGTTGAGAAATCTGTGACTATGAGACACCATCAGCATTATACGCTGCAGTGGACATGCTGCTAAAATAGTAGGCTCTTAAAGAGCAGAACTATATGGACACAGGATGCTAACTGTGAGGTGGCAATATATACAATGAAATGAGGAAGAGAGTTATTAATGTGGTCCAGGCCTTAAGGAGACAGGAGGAACTTGGACTTGAAGAATCTAAGCGATGGGGAGGCACCTGAGGGGCGGTAACAGCATGAGCAAACAGTTCTCACTTGTCTCATTTTAGGGGGAGAGGAAAGACCATCCAATTCTTCTGGCAATGAGAAGAGGAAGTACCAAAGAAGAATCTACAAGACTTGCTGACTAGGGGAAGAGCAAAAAAAGACGGAAGGAATAGTCAAAGATTGCTCGGAAACTTCAAGTTTAGGAGAGTAAACGTGGAAAAGCGACAGTTTGGAGAGGGAGGAGATAATGTTGAATTTGAGGTGCTAATAAAACATACAAGTGGAAAATTTGGTAGAAAACTGGAAACAGTACAGAATAACCCTATGACAGAATGGAGCTATAGTGGATTGAGCCAAGAAAAGCAAAACCAAAAGGGCAAAGAATTGAGGAGGTAGACAACAGTGGAAAAAGGTTACAGAACCTGAGAGAGATGGAAGATGCCAGTACGGTTTCAGTTGAGAACCTGAAGGCAAAATACAAAAGGTTATGGTGGCAAGAAAATGGAAGCAGTAAGAGCCTTAAACTCATTTGTCCAGAGAACTCACCCAAGAAGTCTGAATGAGAAAAGTAAAGGTGGTAGCACAGTCAAGTCAATTATCTGTTTGAGATGATTTCAGAGAAGAGAGAGAATTAAGAATGCCTGAGGGCCAAGGGGTAACAGATGAATTCTTTTGTTTACCCAGATTATTCCAGCTCCTCAGTGTACTCATTAACTGTATTGATGCATTCTTGAGTAGATAACCTTGTAGAACGGAGCAAAGTCGCAGCGGCCTGGAGTAGTCATGAGGTTTCAAGATGACTTCCCACACAGTTAACAATTTATAAAATTAACTAGCGCTGGTTAGCTTCTTTCATTAAACTATCCTAGAAAATTTATCTACCTTCAATACACATCACCTTACCATTACCACTGTTACTGTCGCTGTCTGATCTTTCGGTAACCTCAACTGGTTGCCCTCCGGTATGGGGCCCTACAGTTCGTGCCCCCTTCCTCTTAACCACATTTGGTCTACCTTTTCCAGTGTCATGAGTCTCTCTTTGACTTAGGGTCGGGCTGGTATTTCATTGTCATCTCTTTTAATAATACAGCATCTGCTTCTCCTATCATTTCTTCTAACACTATAGCATCTGTGTATCCTACTCCAAAGAGCTTTTAAAAAGTGCTTTGTTTTTCTCTCTGCTTTTTACAATCTTCATGTCACTCCTGCCTTCGGGTACCATTTGTGTAGAATTGGCCCCTATTATAAACATTCTTCAGTATCGTGTCCCATCTTTTTGTTATATAACCCTCTAAAATATCCAAGCCCCATAGAGAGCCAAATTATTAGTTCCAATCGTTGCTGTCCTCCCAAAGCATCCTCATCAGTAATTAAATTTTTATTTCTAAACCTTTTCTTTAGTTATGAGAAATTCCCGATAACCTACTTTTCTAAAATCTCTTAACTATGTCCACTGGGTTTTTCAAACTCTAGGATGAGTCACCTTCCCATTAGGTTCTTGTCATTTCCATTTCACCAACTAGTTATTTCTTATTGGAGACAATTAGGTCCAGAACAGTAATGCTCTTTTTTTGCTCTCCCTATATGCTAAGACAAAAACTGTCAGCAAGTCAAATCTGGTATTTATTAGATGCTTGGGGTTGAACAGAATGAAGAATCTAGCAGATACCCAAGATAAAGTCCTCTATTACTGTTATGTCTTGCCTCTGTATGATACCCTCTGTATGATACATATCAAGAAAACTATCATTGGAGTTAAGTATCAAACCTGGAATTTTGCAAGAGCCTTTCTTTGCAAATGACAGGGGGGTGACAGTGGCAACAGCTATTGCTGCTATCGATAACAGCAAATACAATGATGTTTACACATGTTAAGAAAATCCACATACATCAAGCAGACCAACAAAAAAACCAACTTCCTAGGAAAAATGATAATATGTGCTTCTGTTGCACTTGGAATATGATTTGATTCAATAAAAAAATTACTGACTTGATTTTTCAAGTATACATCTACTGTATATGAAACATGGTGCTACCCTATTATTTTATGGTTTCTCACTCTGTCTCCTTGATGTGAAAACTCACCTTACATAATCCAGAACTAGCTGAGGAACAATTTGTCTTTTGAAATCCTCCTCCTTCTCTTACACCTCAAGAATTTGAGGGTCAGCTTCATTCTTTTGTTTTGTAATTGTGTTTTTAGCTCCTTAGACTTTATGGCGCTCTATCTACCTGTAATTATGCTGCATAAAGCGTAAGAAGACGCCAGTGAAAGGCTAGCAGCAGACAAGATAGCAAAAGGCCTATTTGTGGTCTCCAAACAGCTGCAATAGGGCAGGGCACACTTGGCGCAGTTCCTTCTGCCCTGGGCGAGGCATGACAAACCCCAAGAGCAGGACTCGTTTTCAAAGGAGTCCCTAGGACAGGGCATTATTTCTCTACCCTAGAAGCCAAGGCCTAAAGCCCAAGTCTAAAAAGGCTAACAAAAAAGGAAAGCATGGGAAAGGCTCAGGCAGAGTGCTTACAGCAGTGGCTTTTGGAAAGCTCTCCCGATGGTAAAGAACCATGTATTACCCGACCCCTTCTCTCTATAAACAAAGCAACAAACAAAATAACCACCAACTCCTTCTGGAAGGCCAGATGTTATTTTTAGTTCCAGTTTGCAAATACTGCCCCAGTTCTGAAATGTGTTTTATTCTTTAAAAAAATAAGTAGGAAGTAATAAATCCAGATTTTATCTGGGATGACAGAAATGAGATGCTATTGATGAGGTGTTCCCTCTGCCATGGGAATATCTTTCAGGGAATAAGAAACATTCCTTATGTACATAAGGATATGTAAGAAGCTGTAAAATTCCTTTTTTAAAGGGCTATTACTGTCACAGGATAAGTCAAAAAGGTGGGGTTATATTTGTAAGCTTTTATAACTCAACGTGAGTAAATGCTTTCAATCTTTACACAAACATCATTGCACTGTACAGTACTTCTGGCTCTTTAAACCAGTGCTTTCTTACTTAGTGAGCTAACGTAAATGTAGCGAAGTAGCATATTTATATTCTATTCATTGACATTAGCATGTAATATGAATTTATTTTAGAACTTTATGTGCACGCACACATTTATTCACAAGACTCAGAAAGGCTGCAACTTACCAAATGCAAGAGGGTAAACAAGCTGGGGCACAAAACTACAGGTGCTACTGAAGACAGACTAACATAGTCCCAGCTGGGATTAAGAGTTCTACACACATAAAGGATAAGGTTAGATGGTAACTACCTTTCTGACAAATAATGACAGCTAAAATTTCTCTTATGAGGTAAACTTGACCCCTGAGGAGCTACCACTCCTGAAAAAGATTTAGCTCTAAGTCTTTAAAAATTCTTATTTTACTTCTCATATGCCAATAAAGTTAAATTCTATTGAGAGAATGCTCTAATGTATTTTGTTATATAAGTATTCTGCTAATGCTAATACTAAGTATCCAAGGAAAATACTTGGAAATGCTTTCATTGTTGCAATTCTGAGAGTTCACAGATGGTCTGGTACTAGACTTCTCAATAGCAACTAACGTTAAGAACAACAGAATTTTCATGGAGTCCCTGGGTAGTGCAAACGGCTAAAGCACTTGGCTGCGAAACACAAGACTGGCAGTTTGAGTCCATCCAGAGGTGCCTTGGAAGAAAGGCGTGGTGATCTACTTCTAAAAAATCAGCGACTGAAAACCTTATGGAGCACAGTTCTACTCTGACACACACAGGAGGTCACCATGAGTCATAATCACTCCACATCAACTGGTTTTTTAAACTTCTCTTACAATACAACTTATATAACTCTATAATATGATCAAAGAAATATACAGCAGCTAAAAACAACACAAACAACTACTACTTACGGCTGACACAACTTCACCAGGTCCTGGTCTGTGGTGTTGGGAGGCAGTCCTCGGATATAGAGGTTCGTTTTACTTAGTTGATCCCATCCTGAGTTGCTACTGCTGCTACTGTTGTTATTACTGCTGGTGGTGCTGGGGCTGGGAGGGGCCATGGGGTGGGCTGGGACTAGAGACTGCTGAAAAATAAAGATGGGGAGTGTTAGCAGGATGCTAAATATTTAGTATCATTCAAAGACTATATGATCGCCAAAATACAGCTAAATTACCAAGATTCAATACAGATTATCTCAAACTACTTTGATATATAAACTTTAATGTACACCTTAAAAAAGAACGGTTCATTCTACAAAAAGAAGCCTTTTTCTTTCATATGAAACTAATAACAGGGTTTTACTCAGTACAAAATTTTCTATATGCACCTCAAATATGACTAAATCTATGTAAGATTAATTTATTCACACAGTTTAAGGAACACATCTACTAAGACTCAAAATTAATCTGTACAAAATTAAGTGTAAATATCACTTTCACATAAATTCAGAAACCACCAACATTAGACTTTTGAGAAGGTTTTCAAATTCCGAAGAACCTTTGATTGAGAGCTGCTGATAATTTTATTAAGATGACTCTTCCAAAAAAAAAAAAAAAAAAAGATTATTTTTCAAGTGTAAAAAAAACCTGTTCAACCAAAGCCCTCCAATAAGGAAAACTTCACGTAGTTCTATGACAGGCACATGGCTCCATTGAGACATCTGGAGAAGATTCCTAGGCATGAGGCCTTTTGCTTTGGCTAACCTTGTGAAATTTAACCCCTGTGAGAATAGTGGAGCAGTTGGAAACTGTCCCGGGCCTAACAGCAAGCAACACAACTTTTGTAAACCATGTAACTGGGGGCCCAGTGTGGTTTTACAGCCAGTAGCCACCCAGGAAGAATGTCTGAAATTGTACTCACGCCGGAGAATTCTCTGTTAACCAGTCCAAAGAAACCACAGCTCTCTGACCCTATGCCACACACATGACTTTGGAAGAAGTTAAATGGCTTAGCTTGAGATGGAAGTGAGCACAACCCCAAGGGTCCTCACAGCAAAAATACTCAAAAATTGCACAGCAGTACAGAAAATTTTCACTGCAGAACAACTAAATAATAAACACACTAACCCAAGGACTATTGAGTGATACTTTGAAAACACCGTCACTAGATGTCCAACAAAAATTTCAAATCTTATAGCTTGATCTGTATTACCACAAACAAGAAAATCAGGCATGTGTAAGGCAGAACTAGGTATCTTACAATAAATAAGACCCTTGCAATAAATGTAACCTCATTTACTTTGTCAGCAACCTCAACTATCCATTAGAGATTCCCGGCTCTACCCAGTTTCTTCCATGTTCATCCTAATTCCACAGTATCCCAACTCAGTGGGATCCTCATTAATCTACACATGTACCTATTTCTTCTGGCCCTATACTATCCAGTTTTTTCTTCCTACAACCTAGCATTCTTGTGAAGATTTCATCCAAGTCCACTTTATCTAGAAAGATTCTACTTTTAGAGGAAGAGCAGCAAGAGGGTTTATAATAGTTACTGCATAAAATGCCATTTACTGAAGGCTGAATTTAAACTGGGAACATCAGTACTGCTTAATTTAAAAATTAAAAGTGCCGGAGATCACATCCTACCTTAATCTATTCGATATATGTATGTCCTTAATGAGCAGTTGTACTGATAACCTTTCCACCAGATCTATGGATTTTCTCAAGGGCTAAAGATTCTGTTTTCTAGATCTAGGCCTTGTCTCTTCTCTGGCACAGGTGATGCCTCAGGCCCCTAGCCATGCTGCACCAGGGCCTGTGTTCCTTCTCCGAATTCACTCAATACAACTGCTGGTTGCTACCGGAATCACCCAGTCCTTACCCAGTTAAGAACAGAGGTGATGGAAAGCAGGACACACATTTGCCTCCTGTCCCAGGTCGCTGATTTACAGAGAACTCATAGCCGTAGTCAGAGTAAGACTGAATTTTTTCATAAGTCATCTATGATTAATGGCTGAGAAATTGTCCCTAATAGAAGGACTCAAAGTGTTTGGTATAGCTGTTGGAGGATGAAACATGGTCACCTTAGGAAAGACTTGGAAAAGTCAGAAAGATGCTGTGGATCAGGTCCATCTCCACCCTCACAACCATACCTCTCAGTGGGATTACACCAATAGAAGGCTATTATGGATTGACTTGTGTCCCCCAAAATGTGCATCAACTTGGCTAGGCCATGATCCCCAGTACTATGTGGTTGTCCTCCATTTTGTGATCTGATGCAATTTTCCTATGTGTTGTAAATCCTAATCTATGTTGTTAATGAGGCAGGATTAGAGGCAGATATGTTAATGAGGCAGGACACAATCTACAGGGGTTAGGTTGTATCTTGAGTCCATCTCTTCAGAGACATAAAAGAGAGAAGTGAGCAGAGAGGAGAGGGACCTCTTACCACCAAGAAAGAAGAGCCAGGGGCAGATCACGTCCTTTGGATCCCACTGAGTTGGGATACTGTGGAATTAGAACTATCACGGAAGAAACGGAATCCCTGCACTGAGAAGCTCCTACACCAGGGAAAGATTGATGACAAGGGCCTTCCCCCTGAGCCACCAGAGACAGAAAGCCTTCCCCTGGAGCTGGCACCCTGAATTTGGACATCTAGCCTCCTGAACTACTGAAAGGAGCCCTGGTGGCATAGCGGTTAAGAGCTCAGCTGCTAACCAAAAGGTTGGTGATTTGAGTCCATCAGCCGCTCCTTGGAGGCTTTTGAGGCAGTTCTTACTCTGCCCTGTACGGATGCTATGAGTTGGAACAGACTGGATCGCAACGGGTTTGTTTTGTTTTAAACTATGAGAGAATTTCTGTTTGTTAAAGCCATGTACCTGTGGTATTTCTGTTATAGCAGCACTAGAAAAAGAAGACAGAAGCAAAGGAACCATCAAACATTTGGACTACGTTCCAATTCTGGATCAGCTCTAACTTCTGCTCTTGTCTAGGGCAGAAAGGAGTGTACAGGGCATGGGTTTGTGTGATTAAAAGGAATATTTGGGGGTTATTATTTATCTGGAGATTATCTGGACATGAAAGTGTTAGGTTTTTATTTTATGTGTTTATTTTTGGCAGAAGAAAGAGAATCATGACTTACATATCAGAATTTACATAGCTGATTTAATATGTTTGACAGGCTTCCGTATTTATTATAGTGATATTTTCTCCTTCTGTAAAGTAAAAAAAAAACGTTGCCATTGAGTTGATTCGGACTCATAGTGATCCCATAGGACAGGGCAGAACTGCCCCATAGGGTTTCCAAAGAGCTGTTGGTGGATTCAAATTGCAACCTTTTGCTTAGCAGCCAAGCTCTTAACCACTGTGCAACCAAGGCTCTGTCTCATCTTGGGTACCTTAATATATATATGCAACTTGACCATGTACAAGTATATCCAGATTGGGGTAACCTGCATGTCTATTTGAAATACATTGTTTCACCAGAATATATGGAGTCTTAAGAGAGGTAAAGTGAGCCAATGTCACCCAGTGGTGGTAGGACTGGAATTTGAACCCAGGCCTGCTGGACAACATAGCTAGGTCCCTCACCAGTACTCTAAACGGCACCTGAAAACACCATATATGTCCTAAACAGCCTATCTGAAATTTTTTTTTTTTCCTATCTTTCTTGCAGCCTAATTACCAAATTTAAGCTTCTCTGCAATGTGATACTTGATACCATTGGCAGCTATGTTTTAAGAAAGTCAAAGGTGCCTTTAATTTAATTAGCAAACAGTTGACTTGGTTTTTGTTTTTGTTTTTAAACAGGTTAAGCTTTCAAAATAAGGGCTGGTTTTTAAAATTCTACTGTATAAATCTTTTCATTAAAGAAAGAATTCTGCAAATAACTTTTGAAAGGTACAGCACATTATGGCTGAAAATTAGTCAGCATTTTAGGAAGGCACAACTTAAAACAAGAAAGAATTAAACCCTCACTCTTACACTGAAATGCAAATAATGACAGGTCTTCAACTACAACTTCAGAACTCTGATAAATTCAGAGCAAATTACAATTTGTAGCTAGACTATGAGAACAAACCAAAACCAAAAAAAAAACAAACCAACTGCTGTCAATTCCGACTCACAGAACAAACAGTAAACTTGAAAAAAAAGGGAAGGTGTAGAAAGGGACATTTTATTTTACTTTACCAAACTCCATTTTCATCACTGGTTGGTCTTTTGCATTTTTGCCTCTCAAACTCCTAAGTAGCCTTGGAGTTTGAAAAAAGCCCCCTACAGATGAAACTTATAGCTTTTTGTGGTTATCGTATGCACAACCGAATGAAAAGCTGCCCAGTCCTGCACCAGCCCCATGACGTGTTAAAGACTGGACCACTGAAATCCATAGGGTTTTCATCGACTGATTTCACTAGGCCTTTGTTCTGGCTGCCTTAGTCTGACAGCTCCACTGAAACCTGTTCAGCATCACAGCAACACATTAAGCCTTCACTGACAGTAGCGGGTGCTCACGAGGCACACCGGATGGGAATCGAACCCAGGTCTCCCGTATGGAAGGTGAGAATTCTACCACTGAACAACTAATGTTCCTAGCTATTTCACACACATTCAATCTAATTAGGGAATGTGATGAGCTGAGACCCATCTCACAACAACCTAGTAGTCTACCTTAGCCTTCTTTGGCCTAATTTCACTGTTTTAGGCAGGTCAGCAAGCTACATTCTTGTCTATCCCAGGGGAAGTCAAACGAGCTAATCTGATTTTCTCAGCAACATTTATCTGGGTTTAATTTGCATACCAAAGTTGATAGAAAAAAATCAGTGGTGAATAACTGGTTGGTTGTATTAACAGACCCTCTCTGCATTCCCTGCAAGAGTAGGTGTGAGCACCAGCAGGAAGAGTGCTCCACAGCTCTCAGGGAGGACTTGATCTGTGGGCAGCACCACCGCCTCTATCACACCTCAAAGGCCCCCTGGGCCTCCCTCGCTAAGACACAGGATAAACAATGGGTGCATCTGAATCACACACACGATAATTCTGCTTGCCTCTCCATCCCATCATCCTCCACCCCCACACACACCACGTAGTCCTTTTTACATAAATGGAAGTCTAAAGGTCCTTTACAAAAGAAGCAAAATTAACCACATGTGAACTAAAACATATCAGTAGTTGTAGACATTGTAAATTTCTATTCAGCAACAACAATTAAAAATAGAAGACCTGTCATAAATTCTACTCCCTCACTTCCTTCCTATTACTAATATAACCTAAAAGAATAGTGTTCTGACCAATCTTTTATTGCTGAAGCCGTCCTCCCCTTTTACCTCTTACTTTTAGCTTCCTTTGGACACATCATCAGGAAAGACCAATCACCAAATAAGGACATTATAGTTGGTAAGGCAGGCGGGTCAGTGAAAATGAGGGAAACCCTCACTGAGATGGACTGACACAAGAGCGACCACAATGGACTCAAACAAACTAATGATCATGAAGATGGCAAAGGACCAGACGGTATTTCATTCTGTCATACATAAGGCTGCCATGAGTTGGAGGTGACCCAACTGCAACTAATAACAACACTTTTGGCATCTTCTTCAAGAAGGGAAAAGAAACTTAGGATCTGCCTTTTAATTTCCATCAAGCCTTCTTTAACCCTTTAATGGTACTGTCTGATGTGCTTCATGGAACATGGCAAACTGCTAACAATTTTATGTGCAGCAAGTGCAATGTTTATTTAGTATTTCCTGTGTGTTTTTGGAAAGTTGAGAAAGATAGTTTATGGCTCAAGGGTAGCCAGGAGGTGTGATCCACTTCCTGGGCCATGGGACCAATATATACTGCATTGGCAATGTAGTTCATGGAACATGGTACCAGTATGGCCTACTTGCAATTGGCACCCCATTTTTTCAAATAATAGTAAAACTACCAACACACAATGATTCAGCATCCATTTCATCAGTGAAAAAACATGACATCACCAAAAAAATTGCAAAAATAATTCATCCATTAAGGGGTTAAGGCTATCATCCTTAGAGTTTAAGAAAGTTACAATCAACTGCTGCTCCCAAACACACACACACACCATCACCATCCCACAGAGCAGAGAGGTTTAACACATCAACTATTTCCTTAACACAGAGATAAAAAATCACTACAGTCACTCCTGAGAGCAGGGAGCAGCTATGGAATGTTAGTATTTCCACCTGGATAGCAAACGTCTCATAAGCTAAAAAAAAAAATGCTAAGTACTATTTAAAGACACTGTATACTACATAAGGAGACCGAGCAGTGCAGAGGTTAAAGGTCAAAGGTTGGCAGTTTGAACTCGGGAGAAAGATGTGGCAGTCTGCTTCAATAAAGATTACAGCCTTGGAAACTATGGGGCAGTCCTACTCTGTCCTATAGGGTCGTTATGAGCCCCAATCAACTCGATGGCAGTGGGTTTGGTTTGGGTTGGTATACTACACTCATTCCATATACCGGCTCCTCTCCATAAGCTTTCAAGATGTAAAGGAAGTTTAACAATTTAAGGAAAATTTTCAAAGGGGGGAAAACACCCAAATGAGCCGATTTTACCACAATTAAGACATTTTGTTTCCTTTTAGCCATCTGAGTAGCTGAAGAAAGGGCTGGGCTAGGAAGCTGGGAGAGCCCACTAGGCTGAGAAGTGAAAGGTTAAGTGAGAGAGTAAGTGAGAGCTAAGAAACTAGCCAAAAAGCAGATGTTCTTCCAGGTGGTCTGGATGTTAAAGAACAGCACCTATTGATGGAGAATAATAGTGTCTCTTCACACACAGATTCTCACTTACCCATACTGCAGGATTAACAGCAAATATCAATTAACCCCATTTGATGGAAGGATCTCAAAGCTCAAACTCACACAGCTAATCAGTGTATGAAACTGGTTCTCGTATCTTCATGAACGTCTCTTGTTTGAAAACAAACTTTGGATCCTCTAGGACTGTGAAACTGAGTAAAAGATTATTCAATATTTTTTGTTGGATTAAGACTGTCAAAAGAGAGAGCTCCGTATCATATTAGCTATTCAAATAAAATCTAAAAATACAATTTCCCAATAGATTCACAATTAGTCTGACTCTCCCAAGATATCTATCGATGCCGATCCTTACATGTAAAACTGCAACCTCCACATCAAAATCTCTTTACCTAAATGCATAAATAAAACATCAGTTTCTTAGGCTTCAGATAAAAGAAATACATTTAGGCCAAGATGTGCATTAAGTAGACAAATATTTGTTGAATACACACGATTGATTGAATGGATACAGACCATGTTGCAAAAGTGAAAAGCAACTTAAAAGGGAAAAGGCCTTAGACATTAAAATCGCTTGGATAAACTTTCTGGAGGTGGTGGTTGTGGCGGTAAAGCGGGTAAAAAGAAAGGGCAAGGAAGTATTGATAATCCACAGAAAATATACCTTTGATATGTGTGATTGCTGAAGTCAAATTTTTCTTCACGGTCCCACCAAGAAACCAGATTCCTTATCATCCAAGTATCTTTTATAGGTCCGGCTCTGTGCTCCTGCACGTAAACCTGCCAGTTTGTCCTGTTCCCTCCATAGGTTCTTCCAAGAATCACAGTGATGCACCAAGCTGCCCTCTGAGAACCTTGGGCCAGGAAACACACCCTGGGCCTTGTGCTATTTGTTCTAGTTTTTGTAACAGCAATTACTTGGGGGATGGGGGTTAAATCAACAAAGATACCAGACTGAAGGCATTATATGTAAGTTATTCACCAGAAACCTGGAGGGCCCAGAAAGACAATGAAGGGCTTAAGGTAATGGCTTTAAGACTCCCTTACCAGAGAACACATTCTTTGGGAAGGAAAGCTTTAATAGTGGGCTCCTAGCCTTATCTTCCCTTAATTGCGTCACACATAATCCTGTGGTAAGGGGTATGGTTTCTAAAAACAGCAAGAGTTCTACAAAGAGAAGACAGGGAGGAAGTAGGATGAAAGGGGAAGAGACAGAAGGGTTGAGGAAGGCTTCAGAGAATGGCAGATGGCTGAGTGAGCTGAAAATTAATGGAAAGTCATTAAGAGTAAAAGGAACGGAAATCCTGGGGGAGGGGGAGTTGGGCGGGGTCAAGAGGTGAGGAGGAGAGGTACCAAAAAAGATTCAGATGGAATGATCGTTCTTCCTGACAGCCAGTGAAGTGACTGCCCTGGCTGGCTCAGAGGCCAGGCTCTGGCAAGTTGTTGATGGGGGTGGGGCAGAGGAGAGAGGTTCTAGAAAAGTAGTTGGAAGAACCTGAAATCTAGGTAGAATGGGAGTCATAGGGAAAAGAGATCGTTTCAAGGCAACAAATGAAGAAGATGGCTTGTGGCAAAAGCTAAATTAGGGAAATCCCCCTTCCCTGCTCCATAAAATGCAGGTATATATAGTATAAGAAAAACTACTGGGTGGAAAATCAGAATATCTGAATTCGAGTCCTCTCTGGGCAGCTCAGTTTCTCTCCTGTGAAATGAGCAGGTTAGACTGGATGATTTCTAAGCTTGCTTATAGCTCTAAAATCCTTTGGCTGGACAATGCTTGGCATCTCTAGCTTATCAACACAGAACCCAGCCAGCCCTCTATCTGTCTGCCACACAGCCAGCAAAATGAAGCAAGAGGTTAAACTGGTAGACCCCAGGAAGGAAGACGTCTGTCACACCCTCCAGATATAAGGCTGCCAGAACTCGTACTGCAGTGCCATTTTCCTACACCACTTAGGCCAAGCACTGATTTCCTATTCAGTCACAGATGATTATGAGAAAAAAATTATAGATGAACAATGCCATACTAAAATTACAACTACAGTCAAAAGAAGCAGAACTTAAAAACAAAAAACAATATAACATTCTGAGCTCCCCAGACTGGAGTGTGCTTAAGGTGAAAATATATCTGAAATCACCTCGATAATGTAGATGTATTGGTTTTATGTTAGTAGTGGCCTGGCATCTTTTTGTTTCAACATGTAATCAGTATAAAAAGTTGCATTCCACATTCTATTCAATATCTTATACAAAAGAACCCTGTAATAGCTCCAAAACGACCTTAAAAGAAAACTGAAAATGATAAGCAAATTACACCCAAACAACTACCTATCAGAACAGGGTAGACACAAATTTCTGTCCAACTTCACAGGTGCCATTAATTATTCTTCTAGATTCTGAATGGAGGTGTGCAGAGCCTGTTTTTCTTCTCCTTCTGAGCCTCAAACAAGGACTTTTCAGATTCACACTGGCTTTCTTACAGAACCATGTAAAAGGGGACAAGAACAGACTTCCTTTTTACTCGTAATAAACTGAAAAAATAAAATTTCTAAGGGAAGTGAAACATCACTTTTATCCTGACAGTTCAGAACACCTCGCAGTTCTCTGCATTTCCTGCCTCACCCCCCACGTAGTTAGGATTCCAGCGTTGACAACTTCCTTCCAGCTGTTTTTTAATGTCACCGTACAGTACAGTTTGTATCTTCTCCTAGTATTTTTTGTAAGTAATGAAATTATCGCTGAGACGGCAAAGTTCTCACAGTGGAAATTACCTATTTTAAAATATACTTTCACCACATTAAGCAACACTTACTGAAAGTATTATGAAATGATTAACTAAACATTAAGTTGGAAAGATAATATGAGTAAGCTGATTCCCCCCAAAAGAACCCAAACTAATTTATCATTAATTTATTTATAGCTACTATTTTTTCAGATGCAGAGGGACATATGAAGCTTATAATATTATAGGTTTCATAAATCAGCGCCTTAAAAAAAAGCATTATCTGTATTTTGAGGAAACTGAATGAGTATTTGAACTCTCGCCTACAATAATTTAAAAAATGAAGTAACCTTATCTAACATTGCTATGATTTGTACATTGAAGAAAAAAAAAGTAGCTGCCATTGAGTTGATTCCAGCTCACAGTGACCTCATGTATGTCAGGGTAGAAACGATGTGCTCCATAAGGTTTTCAACGGCTGATTTAGCCAAAGCAGATCACCAGGACTCTCTTCTGTGGCACCTCCAGGTGGACTTGAACTTCCAACTTTCTGGTTAGCAGCCAAACATGTTAACCATTTGCAACAGATTTGTATGTAGCCAAAGTAAAATATCATCAATAGAAAAAAGTTTTGAGTTGATATAATTTAAAAGTTTATGTTTACTTTCGTTTCTTTCTCAAGGTAAGAGCCAGCCACCCACAGTTGGTACGATATGGATAATTACAGAAAGTAATACTAGTGTAGAGCAGCTCTTTTATTATGTATTTCTATGCAAGTATCTCTATGTAAGTGTTTGTGCACTTGACTGTATTTGAGTAAAGTCACTCCAAGGGTACAAACCGAAGAATGGATGACTGTCTCTGAGATACTGCCTAGGGCAATGGCTTTAATTTTCTTCTGGCTTTTTTTTTTTTTTTTGGCCTAAAATCCACCAAGGAATTAACTTTTTGCCTGAGATTTCTGGCACAGTGGTTAAAAGCTCAGCTGCTAACCAAAAGATCGGCAGTTCGAATCCACCAGCTGCTCCTTGCAAACCCTATGGGGCAGTTCTACTCTGCCCTATGAGTCAGAATTGACTCTACAGCAAGGGGCTTGGTTAGTTTGGTATATACAAAAAGGCACACAAAATAAAACTTTATACAAAAATTCTGTGAAGCAACACATTCTTTTACCATAAACAACGTACCCATCTTAGTTATCTCATGCTGCTAAAACAGAAACACCACTATGGGTGGCTTTAAGAAACACTTTTGTCACAGTTTAGGAGTAAGAAGTTCGAATTAAGGGTACTGGCTCTAGGAGAAGGCTTTCTCTCTCTGTTGGCTCTGAAGGAAGATCCTTGCCTCTTCTAAGCTTCTGCTCCTAGGTAATCTTCACGTGGCTTGGCATTCCTCTCTTCCCCCACCTCTGCTCTGCTTGTTTAATCTTTTATATCTCAGAAGAGATTGACTCAAGACACACACCCAACATTAATCCAGCCTCATTAACGTAACAAAGATAACCCATTTCCAAATGGGATTATAACCATAGACATAGAGGTTAGGATTCATAACACATATTCTGGGGGGACACAATTTAATCCATAACAGTGACCCTAACATTATCTTACTTGTCTATTTCTGTTAAAACAAAAATGTAGGTGGTAACCTACTAAATTGACTTATACCAGTACCAGGATCAGTTGCCACTGAGTGAACTCCTACTCATGGTGACTGCACATGTGTCAGAGTAGAACTGTGCTCCTTAAAAAAAAAAACCTTAGGGGTTTTTAATGGCTGATTTTTTAAAAACTAGATAGCCAGGCCTTTCTTTAGAGGTGCCTCTGGGTGGATTTGAACTTCCAACCTTTTGGTTAGCAGTCGAGTGTGTTAACTGTTTGCACCACCCAGGGAGTCTAAACTGATCTGTCGCTGTTGTTATTAACTGCAGTCAAGTAAGCCCTCAACTCATGGCAACCCCATACACAAGGGAATGAAAACACTGCAGGGCCTATGCCATCCCCATGATCCAACTACAAATCAAACTGCTGTGGTCTATTGGAAGTAGATCACCAGGCTTTTCTTCCTAGTCGTATTTTGTCTGGAAGCTCTGCTGAAACCTGTTCAGCATCACAGCAACATCTAAGCCTCCAATGACAGACGGGTGGCAGTTGTAGTCACTGCCTACAGGTTGAAAAACAGTGGCTTGTAAAGTTTCTCAAAAATTTTTTGATAATCTTATGAATAACCTGCATTGTTAAAATGTGAATTCTGACTCAGCTGCTCTTCTAACAAGCTTCTAGGTAATGATGTCCAAGCACAATACAGGTCTCTTGGTTAGCGCGTGGGATTGAATTTAGGGCTCCTTCTCCTTATATTTAGTTTCATTACATTATCAAGGGGATAAAATATCTTTTCTATTTGGTGCACGCAATCAAACATGCTATCTTTTCACTGTCAGTCACTATCCCCAATTAACCTAATTTATTAGTGACTAGTTTTTTTTAGCGTAGTAGGGTTTTTGGGGGGGGGGGCGGAGTACCCAAATGGAGCCCTGGTGGTGCAGTGGTTAACAGCTTGGCTGCTAACCAAAAGGTAAGCAGTTTGATTCTACCAGTCACCCCTTTGAAACTCTATGGGGCAGTTTTACTCTGTCCTGTAGGGTTGCTGTGAACTGGACTTGATGGAAACTGGTTTGGTTTAGTACCCAAATTGGATTTCATAAATCTTGGCCTTTCTAATCTAAAAGCACAAAACAAGAAAATGACATCATCCCTCTCTGCCTACCACAAAGAAAAATTTATGATGGAAATCATACCTAAGCAAAAGCTGGCTTTAGGAGACTCCATACTCAGTGACTCGCAAAGATGGACCACCAGTTCTCTGCCCCCCAATCCCCTGTAATCCAAAGCACCCGGTGACTATTTCCAGCACAGGAAGGGACAAACAGTCCCAACCCCAATCCAGTGCCATCAATTCTGACTCATAGTGACCCTACAGGACAGAGTACAACTGCCCCACAGAGTTTCCGAGCAGCGCCTGACAGATTCGAACTGCTGACCCTTTGCTTAGCAGCCCTAGCACTTAACCGCTACGCTGCCAGGGTTTCCCAAATATCACCGTGGGACACCCTCCGCCCCACCAACACACACAGCAGATAGAAACAGTGGTCTAGGTAGGTATGGTCCACAGCTGCGCCAGAATCTCAGAGGGTAGAGATTTGTTAAAAAACAAAACCAGGGAAGGGAGAGAAAAACAGCTTTTAAATTTCTATTTCTCCATACAGGCAAAATCATGAGTCCCTAAGCTTCAAGCCTCTGGACACTTCCTCCACACATCTTGGATTAGATTTAATTTCAGAACAGTACTCTGCCCAGTTTAAAAAAATTAAAGCATAGGGCAAAGGAATGAACTAAGAGGAATGGTGGATTTTTTCTTTTTTTAATTTTTAAGGGTCAGTACCAGGCACAATAATTTCTAGCCTGGAAAAAAAGTTAGGAAGGAAACAGGCAGGCTTCCTTTTCTACACTTGCGTCAGGAAGCAGGAGAAGACACTCTATACCTTCACGGCAGAGAGGACTCCATTAGCCACTCTGCTCTTCCCTGCAGTGGGTAGCTGTTCCCAGTTATGTAAATATTACTTAATTTAAAATATCACTCTACCTGTCTGTCAGTTTGTCATACTGCAGTAGCTTTGTGTTGCTTGGATGATGGAAGCTATGTCACCAGTATTTCAAATACTAGCAGGGTCACCCATCATAGACAAGTTTCAGTGGAGCTTCCAAACTAAGACTAGGGAGAAGGGTCTGCTGATCCACTTCTGACAATTAGCCAATGAAAACCTTACTGATCACAACAGAATATTATCTGATTCCCTTGCTTTGGGCACATCATCAGGAGAGATCAATAGCTAGAGGAGGATATAATGTTTGGTGATGTAGAGGGTCAGTGAGGGCAAGAGAGATCTTGGGTAAATTCGAACATGCTTGTGATCGTGAGGATGATGCAGGACCAGGCAATGTTTTGTTCTGTTGCACCTAAGGCCACTATGAGTAGCAGTCAACTCTAGGGTAGCTATCTATTTATCTACCTACTTTAAAGCAAATTAAGAGATGGTATAAATCTAAAGGCTAGTATAACCCTGCCTGGATACATTTTAAAAAGACACATAAGTTGCAAAATCTAGGGCCAGAATTTATCCACAAAATCTTAGACTGGTTTTCTCACTCTACGCTCCCCAGAGATATGCAAGGAAACTTTGCCTGCGTTATAGACTGTAACTTCCATCACCATTCTCCCTTATTGCAAAAAAGTCGATCTTGCCTTGTAATGACAGCTGATGAGCAAACCTCTGCTAACAGTTATTCTTCTAGAAAGACAAAATGCTAGGAATAATGAATGCTTTTCACTTAATTTTGGGGTGGGAGAGGTTAGATTTTGCTGTATATTTATTCATTTTAGTTAAGTCTGAGCATGGTTCTACCCTGACACACATGGGGTGGCCATGAGTTGGAATGACTTTGTGGCAACTGGCAAATAATATTTTGCCATTTTCTTACTATCAAAGTAATCTAGACAGCCTTTAAAAACCATTAAATAAGCAAAAACCAAGGGGGGCCTTTTAAACCATAACTTATTGAAAACATCCTCCTCCCAGAGAACTGAGTGTTATTGATAATGCTAACAGCTAACTGGAAACCCTGGTGGTGTAGTAGTTAAGTGGTACAGCTGGTAACCAAAAGGTCAGCAGTTCAAATCCGCCAGGCACTCCTTGGAAACTCTATGGGGCAGTTCTACTCTGTCCTATAGGGTCGCTATGAGTCAGAATCGACTCGATGGCAGTGGGTTTAACAGTTAACTACTCCTGAGCATTTACTACGTTTCTGGAACCATGCTAAGCGCTTTGCATACATCCTTTCACGTAACCACAATAAGGTAGGTATGGTTATCACCATTTCACACGTAAGAAAACAGAGATGTTAAGTGATTTTCCCAACATCAACAAGGAGGTCTTCAAGGGCTAAGTGAAGGAGAAAAAGGGAGTAAAGGAAGGGCATGTCACTCAATTTCACTGCATGGAGCCCTGGTGGCGCAGTGGTTAAGAGCCTGGCTGCTAACCAAAAGGTCAGCAGTTAGGATCCACCAGCTGCTCCTGGGAAACCCTATGGGGCAGCTCTACTCTGCCCTACAGTGTCCCCATGAGTCGGAATCGACTCAGCGGCAACAGGTTTTGGGTTTGGTATGGGGGCGGGCCTTACTTGATACATAATTGTTCTAACTAAGGTTGTCAGAAAAACTGATCTTTGCTGTGAACAGTATTATCCAAGTCACCGTTAGGAAAAATCTTCCTAACTCCCATCAACAAAAACATAATCAAAAGGTTTGGCTCAAAAAACTGGTTGCAGAACAGGGAACCTTAGTGACACATCTGTCCTTCCTTACTCCTATGCTAACAGTACAACTTTTACTATGAAGGAATATTGCTAGGAAACAATTTCTGGCAAATCTCTTTCCTATGGATCTTCTCAACATATGATATTTTAATCTTGACAAAACTTTAACACTTTCTAAGATGATACTTCTATGTTTGAACGACAGAACAAGTCTCCCCCACTAGACTGCAAGCCCTTTGAGGACATGTAACCATATTATGCCTGATAATTCTACCCTATAACTCAGAGCTCCGACCAAGACCTTATATGGTGAAGAAACACAGGCTGACATGTGTAAGAAACCACACAACTGTTACAGTGCCTAACTAAAATGCTGCAGGCCCAACAGCCCAGGGTCTAAGGAGATGGGCGAAGCTGGCTGGGGCTAGATGGTGGTACAGCCTAAGTATCTTAGAAAGGAGTCTGACATCTGGGTAAAATGCATTAATCATAGCACTTTCCTAGCTGAAACAAGATCTGTACTTTCACTGAAAATTTCTCCTATTTCCTCTCCTGACTGAAGCATATCTGGGACAATCTCCCAACTCTATGACAGGTGGGCTCTTAAAATTCCTAGTTTAGACTTCAAAACACCAGGGACGCTTGACAAATTATGATTGATAGTGAGAGATATAATTCAGAAAAAAATATGAGTCCTAATAATCTTAACCTTATTGCCATTGGATACATGGGATATGTGGGTATCTGTCTTTTCAAAACAGATTAATCAGAATTACTATAAACCTGCAAGAAGATGGAATCGCTGTGGGATCCTCCTGCCTTTGGTAATGGCCACATCTGGTCAGGCACTTGTTATTCATTCCTGCCAGGATTCGCTTTATTAGACTTTCAATTGAAAAATGACACCTTCACTCCAATCCTTTTAATTGATTTTTAACCTTAGAGAAGTGTAAGACTGAGAGTTTTTTAGAAGACTAACTTCTAAACAGAGTCATCTGAGTAGTTTGATAAAATTCTTTTGGATGAATCACACTTCTCTCACCCCAGCAACACGGTTTTACAAAAAGAAAGAGAGAAAATGCCACTCCTTTAGAAGGACCTCATTTTTTTTAAAAATTGTGCTTTAAGTGAAAGTTTACGATTCAAGTCAGTTTCTCATATAAAAACTTATACACACATTGGTATGTGACCCTAGTTGCTCTCCCTACAATGTGACAGCACACTCCTTCTCACCACCCTGTATTTCCTGTGTCCATTCAACCAGCTCCTGTCCCCCTCTGCCCTCTCATCTTGCCTCCAGGCAGAAGCTGCCCACATAGTCTCATGTGTCTACTTGAGCTAAGAAGCACACTCCTCACCAGCATCATTTCATGTCTTCTAGTCCAGTCTAATCTTTGCCTGACAACTTGGCTTCGAGAATGGTTTTAGTTTTGGAGTAACAGGGAGCGCGGGGGCCATGAACTCTGGGGTCCCTCCAGTCTCAGCCAGACCATTAAGTCTGAGGACGTCATCTTTTACAAACATTAAGTTAAATCTAAGTATAGCTATCCTAAGACAATTTAAATGTCGTTTTAGTCAGAAATTTAAAGTTTACAGTTTACACAGTAACTGACTCCATGTATATGTGCATTAAGCTATAACAAAGTTCAAAATGAAACAAATGGAGAGAAAGTAGAAAGTAGCTTCCCTAAAGGTGGACTGTGAGTCTCTTAATCTTAGCCTTCTAAAAAGCTGAGTTATGTAACAGGAACATGTAGACAAAATTATTTTACATAATCACCCACTAAGTTGTAATACTAGCTCATTCTTTGACCATACTTAGATCTACAAAAAAAAAAAAAAAACTTAGGGGTCATCTTGTCCAGTTTTATATCCACAGTGTTATGGACTGAATTATGCCCCCCCACCCCAAATGTATCAACTTGGTTAGGCCATGATTCCCAGTATTGTGTGATTGTCCTCTATTTTATGATTGTAATTTTATGTTGAGAGGATTAGGGTGGGATTCTAACACCACTCTTACTCAGGTCACCTCCCTGATCGAAAGTAAAGGGAGTTTCCCTGGGTTGTGGCCTGCACCACCTTTTATCTCTCAAGACATAAAAGAAAAGGGAAGCAAGCAGAGAGTTAGGGACCTCATATCACCAAGAAAGCAGGAGCAGAGTGTGTCCTTTGGACCTGGGGTCCCTGTTCCTCAACTATAGGAAGACTGAGGACAAGGACCTTCTTCAACAGAGTCAACAGAGAGAGAGAAAGCCTTCCCATGGAGCTGATGCCTTGAATTTGGACTTTTAGCCCACTTTACTGTGAGGAAATAAATTTCTCTTTGTTAAAGCCATCCACTTGTGGTATTTCTGTTAAATGGCAGCACTAGATGACTAAGACACATAATAAGAATTTGCCCAGAGTACAGAGATTGAATAGTGTCTCCCAAAATTTATGTCCTTCACAGAATTTCAGAATGTGACCTCATTTGGAAAAAGGGTCATTGCAGGTCTAACTAGTTAATTTAAGATGAGGTCAGACATGAGCAGATCAAACCAAACCCACTGCTGCTGAGCTGATTCCAACTCAGAGCGACCCTATAGGACACGGTAGAAGTGCCCCATAATGTTTCTAAGGCTGTAAATCTTTATGCAGACTGCCACATCTTTCTCCCACAAAATGTCTGGTGGGTTCGAACTGCCGACCTCTCGGTTAACAGCCAAGTACTTATCCACTGAGTCACCAGGGCTCCTCAATTGGGCCCCTAATCCAATATGATTATTGTCCTTATAAGAATAGGAAAAGTGATACAGCAATAGGGACACAGGGAGAATGACACGTGATGATGGAGGCAGAGACTAGAGTAATGCTGCCACAAGTCAAGGAAAACCAAGGATTGCCAGCAACATCGGAAGCTAAGAGAAAGGCACGGAACAGATCCTGCCCCAGAACCTTCAGATAGCCTGCCCTTGCCAAACACTTTCATTTCCATGTTCTAGCAGCATCCAGAACTGTGTGAAAATCCATTTATGTTGTTTTAGGTCAAGTTTGTGGTAATTTGTTGGGCAGCTGTCTTAGTCGTCTAGTGCTGCTATAAAAGAAATACTACCAGTGGATGGCTTTAACAAAGAGAAATTTATTCCCTCATTAGTCTAGTAAGCTAGAAGTCCAAACTCAAGGCACCAGCTCCAGGGGAAGGTTTTCTCTCTCTGTTGGTGCTGGATAAAGATCCTTGTCATCAATCTTTCCCGGTAGAGGAGCTTCTTGCACAGGGGACCAGGGTCCAAAGGATACACTATTCTCCTGGCTCTTGTTGGTGGTATGAGGTCCCCACATCTCTCTGCTTGCTTCTCTCTTTTATATCTCAAAAGAGATTGACTCAAGTACAACCTAACCTTGTAGACCGAGTCCTGCCTCATTAATGTAACTACTGCTAATCTGACCTCATTAACATAGAGGTAGGATTTACAACACATTGGAAAATCGCCATCAGATGACAAAATGGCGGACAATCACACAATACTGGGAATCATGGTCCAGCCAAGCTGACACATATTCTGGGGGGACACAATTCAATCCATGACAGCAGCTCTAGGAAACTAATGGGGGAGGGGCATCATCAAAAAACAGTAGATCATCCAACTGATTTCTAAAACATTTCTAATTGCAACAACATATAACAAGTCTAGTCTTCCCTTCTTTTATCCAAATTTAAATATTCAGTAACTATTAGTACCCCAATGATACTCCTCCAAACCTCAAAACAAACAACAGTAATTAAACAACTTCTTTGGCCTGATGGGCTTCTAAGGAGGCAGTATAGCAATTACGGTTAAAAGAATAGATTCTGAAGTCAGACTGCTTGTGTCCAGATCCTACCACTGTCATTCACTATGTGACCTTGGACAAATTATTTAACATCTCCAAGTTTCACCCCTTCATCTGTAAGATGAGGAGGACAATACCATCTATTCTATCTCATAAGAAATAAATGCCAAGCTTATGAGAGATGTTCAGTAATTGTTAGCTATACTCGAGCTCATCTTTCTCAATGTCCACCTCTAAATGTGGTATCCAGATGGCAAGGAAGACTCTGGCCAGTACAGGCACCACCACCAGTTTTAATCTTAAAACCGGCCAATTCATGTAAGTAGCTTCCCAAACCCCCTCCTCCTACTTTGGGCTCTTTTGCACACAGCAAGTGAAGGGAAAATGGAAAAGAAAGAAAAAAACAAAAACCCTGTGGATTCAAAAGTAGAAGTTGCTCAGAAAGGCAGGAGAAACCTGGGAAGACGATTTCCTAGGTAAGGCCCCCCGGAAGGCCTGGCCTGTTTAAATATCTCACAGTCCCTAGACTTTCTCATTTGGGTTAGTTTTACCATCTGAAATTCCAATTAGAGATGTGTTTGGGTTAGGGCCCCCCTTTAAAATCCCTTCCAGGATATGATATAGGGCAATAGTCATCACCTAATACAGCCAAGATGAACAACAGTAATGAATGGGGACTTATATTTAATGACAAGAGAGACAGAGAGTACAGTAAGAGGAGTAGAAGGGACAAAGTAGTGACACAACTGGGGTCTCTGGGCAGCTTAAGGGTAAAGGACAACTGGAGGTGGGTACAGACAGAGCGCTGGGAAAGCACAAAACGGCACCAATTTACATTTTTCACTATGATCGATCAGATGTGGGAAAGGCATTCTCTTTCTCTACCTAATGTACCATATGGCAACCCTTTGCTCACAACAGAGTCAGAACTCCAACTGGCACCATCAGTTCTAAAATTCCATGAGAAGACTATGGGTTTCTGGGCTAACCTGGGAATCTAACCACCATTCATAACATTGCAGTAGGAGAACCTGGGAACCAAACTACCAAATACCATGTTGCTATGAGAAAATATATTCTGGTTGCAATAATCCCAACTTAGAGGTATACTTTTGGACCAGAACTTTTTATTTCATTTTTTAATCTAGATATTGTAAGTTTATTAATATAGATAAAACTTGACTAATGGTCCAAGCAGCTCTAAGTCACTTTGTTGGCTAATATTTATTTCTGGTTAAACCAATCACCCAGGACTTTTCACACACCTGGTTGTTTCAGATTTCCATCATTATTTTTCACTGAAATGCAAGGTTTTATGATTATGTATTCTGATGAAACTTCCTTCTGTTAATTTGGACCTATCTTGCAGGTAATGGTATCTTTTTGAAAGCTAATTGTTTGGTATTCTATGTAGATCGCCATTCCTCCTGGCTAGGTGTTACCTGAAGAACTGAGAAGCAAGCCTTCTATCTGGTGTACAAGTTGCTACTTTCAACAAATTTTAGCACAGGATATTTAGTGGCTGGTTTATCAAAGCCTAACGCTGCCCCTACTCCTTGATTTTCCCAGTGAAGTTTCCCCTCCAGCTATTCATTAGATCTATATATGACAGTCAATAGGTTAAAAATTTCCAAGTATCATCATTAGCTATACTAGGTGGGGCCAGGGACTGGTGATAATGATGGAAAAAGACTGAGGCAAGAGAGCCTACATTAGAGTAACTATTCTTTTTATCTTATCAGTGCTTCTTTCTGTACTATTCCCTTCAGAGAGATGAATAAGAAACGAGTAAATCTCTAAATTTTAGCAAGAGCTTTTTAATAACTAAACGCTATTTCCAAAAGTTAACAGTATCCCCCAGGTTTTGTGGACTGTAGCTGAGCAAGCAGAGACAGTGCACTGGGAAGGCACTGGGCAATGCAGCACTGTCTGACAGATGGTCCCTCACTTGCCTCCTTGGTTGGACAGATGTCCAGCTTGGGGGGAAGGAGTTCTCTGCAACAGCACCAGCCCTAAATCTTTCCTGTCTCTTTTGCCAAGGGCAGTTTTATCCAGTCTGTGTGGACAGGAAAGAGAGTGAGGAAAAGGGGCAATGAAGAGAAGAAACTGGAAACTCACTTATTGTAACTGTATTTGTGTCCTGGGATGCTCGGGAATCTCTCCCACCTGCTGTGTCTTCCCCCCACAAAGACATACAGCTGGCCATGGATCTCAACTTATCCCTCAAAAACCCCAGGCAGCTACTTGAAAAAATACATAGCAAAAATTCTAAGGAGAGAGAAAAAAAAAGCTTTTTCCTACCCTGGATTTCGAAGATTTTCATCTGAGCCCTGGGGTTTACAGCTGGCCTTGGCATCTTAGCTGGCTCACTCAGCACATCTGCCCACTGATCTCTGAAACAGTTTCCAGTTTCCCACAAGAACTGAGACTGGCTCTAAAGCATCAGTCCAGCTAGCCCAGTACTGTGGCCAACCAAGGTTCCAAGGAACACATGCAGTTAGCTTTTCTGACATCAACTTCGATAGGTGTATTCCAATTTTGACTCAGTTACTCAAATCTGTCATTCTGTATTTGGCACCCATTTTATATAGCCTGCCTACATCACTCGCGGACTTAAAAGATCACTGCTTTACATGACAGTACTTTCTTTGTCACTGAAAGATTCCAACAGGCAGACAACTATTCTTGGAATATTCCATCCAGTGGTCCTCAGCCTTTAGTGTGATTCTGAGTCACCTTGTTGCTGTTACGTGTCATCAAGTCAACTCTGACTCACGGTGACCCCATGTGTGCGGACTGGAATTGCTCCACAGGGTACTCAAGGCTGTGACCTTTGGGAAGCAGGTCGCCTTGCCTGTCTTCCAAAGTACCTCTGGGTTTGTTCAAACCTTTTGTCTAAGAGTTGGGCATTTAACTGTTTGTGCCACCTAGGGACTCCTAAAAAAACACAAAAAACCACACCTGCTGCCGCTGAGTTAATTCTGACTCACAGTGACCCTAACAGGATAGAGCAGAACTTCCCCACAGGGTTTTCAAGGAGCAGCTGGTAGAATCGATCTGCCGATTTTCTGGTTAGCAGCCAAACACTTAACTACAGTGCCACCAGGACCCCAGGGACTCCTACAGACCTTAAGATGCCCCCTGCAGAGTCTACGTGTATCTGTGGTGGTAGGGCCCAATAATTTACACTTCTAATAAGCACCCCAGGAGCTTCATGCAGGTGGTGCTATGGACCACACTTTAGGAAACGCTCATGTGGAGGATAGAGCTAAGACAGTATGTCTCTGAAATTCAGAGATCCTGGCATCCCTTCTACTCTGAGAGGTCTAATCCAGGTTCTATAACCGATCTGAGTCTTCTCGGTATTTGGGCTCCTAACTCATTTACAGAAACCCTGGTGGCACAGTGGTTAAGAGTTATGGCTGCTAACCAAAAGGTCTGCAGTTCGAATCCACCAGGCGCTCCTTGGAAACCACTTGGGGCAGTTCTTCTTTGTCCAATAGGGTCACTATGAGTCAGAATAGACTTGACAGCAACTGGTATTTACCTCATTTATACCTCAACACTTTGGCTTTGTGTCTGTGTCAGTCACAAAGCAGCCACGTTCTTGCCCCTTGCTCCCTACAGGGTCTACCTTTCCAACTCTTCCAAATCACACTTGACCCTTCCACTTGCCAGCAGGAAAAGGCGTCTCCTGGTTCTAAAACTGCACACACTCTGGCCGCACCCTGCAGATCCTCTTTTGCATCAGCTTATCCAAGCAATTTCCTGTTCCCGGATCTGACACTTCCTACCACCCCTCTCTCAGATGTGAGAGCTTTTCCTGGCTCCCCACTAGCTGACACACAGAAGAGTTCAATGTTCAGCCCTTGCTTAAGAACCCCACATACTTCACTGGGTACAAACGAGTGTAAAGGAGTCAGCTCGGAAGACTCCCCCCACAAGGAGAGGCATCCACAGCGCCCCTCCTACGCAATTATAAGACAAGGTCTTTGTGTTCATGTTCAGGGTCATGGAGTTAATTCCATACATGTTCATTTTATAATTGTCCGAATCCTCACTTTAGTTCATACGACTGTGGCAAAAATTTCAGGAAGTGGCTGCTTTTGCAAAACCTAACGACCTTATTTTGGCCAAAGGGTACAGTGCCTCTAGATGCATTCTTTGACAGAGCACTGCTGGTAATTGAAAAATTCTTGCCGAAATAATGACCGATAAGTTTGCCTAACTTCACAAATTGGATGTGTTTTTGAAAAAATTCTACATGAGCAAATCCATGTTTTTAGTGCAGCAAGGAAACAGGATTTTTAAAGAAAACTTGGGGGGAAAAAACAACAAATATTATGCTCCAAATAGACATACAATACATAAACACCATGCTACAAACAAATATAGGTTCCAGTGCTCAAAGATATTAAACAATCCAGTGGATAATTAGAAACACACCCAAACAAAAGGTTAAAGAACAATTCAGCAATTAAGCTATAATTATATATAATGAGGAATTCTTTTGTAAAAGAAATACCTAATTTAGCTGTTTTTTTTTTTTTTTTTTAAATCTGCGCCATCTGTGATGGGTCCTCAGTATACCTCAAAAAAAAAAAAAAAAGGAAACTTGAAAAAAAATGAAGGCTGAGAAAAAGAAATGCGAGGAGCCTACAATGGAACATATGCACATCTTTTTAATTACTGCATTAAGACTCCAGAAACTTAAACTTTAATATCACTTCATGTTCTTCTAAAACTACAGCTCTGAAATAGCTTTCAAAACAAATTTGCAAACGGGCAAGAATCTCCCTCATATGAACAGCTGACCTAATAACTACAGGAACTCACTCCCATTCCCCAATCCCCAGAGGTAACCTGATGCTTTAATGGGCGGTGGTGCAACTCATCACCTTCTGAATACAAAGGGCATTACTGCTTCTCCACTCCACGCCCCACACACACCCCAAGCAAAACGTGGTTGATGGAAAACCATCATCACAGCAGAATTCTGTTCTAATATAATAGCAGGAACTGAAGAAAAAGGCCATCACAGAGATGTCTTCCTGGAAGAGACAGACCTTGAACTTCAATTTAAGAGAAATGTGAGCTTGAATGTAAGAGGAGAAAGCTCTGCATCGATTTGTGATAGCCTAACAAAGCCTCGGAGGAGAGGGAAGAAAAACAGATTCTGAAGCAAGAAAGGGAAATTTGACTGGAATTGCAGGTATAAACTTGGAAAAACCAGAGCAGGGGACGGGGCAGTTACTCAAGGTCCCTGAAGGCCATGGTTGGAAGTGGATGCTTCCAAAGCAGTGCACATTTTTAAGTTATTTCTGTGAGAAAACACCTTTTCTCTTGCAAATTAAAAACAGTCACAATGAAACACACCATTTCTTTACACGTCAAGCACAACAGGGGGAACGGTGTAACGTTTCCTGTAATGGAAGTCAGTGGGACCTCGAGGAGTCATGGAGCACTTTGGCTTAATATTTAGGACTCACCAAGGTGCCCAACTGATGAGTTTTACCTAAACTGAATGAATGTCAAACACAAATTTAGCCAAAAAAAAAACAAACTTTTTTTCTAAAGAAAAAATTCACATTTTGCTCCCTGTTATTATTTCACCATGAATGCTAGTAAATATTACTTATATTTACTATAGTAACATATTGTTGTTTTTTTTCATATAGTAACATATAGTAGTAAATAATAGTAAAATAGTAACAGGCTATTGTTATTTTACCATGGCCTTCTGCCTCACCACCTCATAATTATACGGCCAAATCTCAGGAATTCAAAACAAAAGATGACCAAGATAGTACTGATCACATAGACACATGAAGGATGCCTCCGAAAACAGAATCAAACAAAATAATTATTCAGTCAAGATTGAACCTATAACCCCAAATCTTCTGACCAGAGCTATGAATCAAACTTATACGTACTTGGTTTTATTCTATGTCTAGCCGACACTGATGGTGCTAGTAAGCGTAATTATCAGCTGGTTTAAGTTTCATTTTCTTTCATTCCTTCTGTGCTTCTTTTGGTAAAAGAGCCAACAAAGAAAGAAGGATTCTACAGATCAGGGGTCTGCAAACTATTGTCCAGAGGCCCAATCCTGTCTGTCTCTGGTTTTTGTAAATAAAGTGTTATTGGAACACAGCCATGCCTATTCATTTATGTATTATCTATGACGGCTTTGGCACTACAAAGGCAGTGCTGAGTAACTGTGACAGAGGCCTTATTGCCCACAAAGCCTAAAATGTTTACCATCTGGCTCTTCACTGAAAACGTTTCTCTACCCCAGATATAGTCTATGAAATGTATGTGCAATTTCTATGTAATCTGTAATTATTATGTCCCTTGATGATCAATAATTCCAACTCCACAGAACTATTTTCCAATCCTACTGTACACATTTGACTACAGAACAATGAAAAGAGGAAGGACCTCGTAGAAGTTAAAATAGTATCTTTTTTGTCTGAATTTTCTTAATCCTCTCCAGTTTTTCTACATTCCTTTTAAAGAACTAAAACCAAATTCAGCAATTACTTGATGCCAAGAACGTGGAAGACATACTTCCTTTTCTTCTATACTTTGCTTTATTACCCTAATAAGCAGCTTAATACAGTCAATTAAAGGGTAGGCTAACTCTATGCTGACAACCAACACAATGTCAAAATTGGTGAGCCAACTGAGAATCTTGTTTCTATCCTGGAATCAAATCAAATGCACCTGGAAGTAAACTAGTCTAAATTCAGGTCAACTGAAGCATGACAGCTACAGATTACACATATTTTTACTAACCAAGAACCAAACCTGTTGCTGTCAAGTTGATTCTGACTCATAGCGACCCTACGGAACAGAGTAGAACTGCCCCATAGTGTTTCTAAGGAAGTGGCTGGTTGATTCGCAACTGGAGACCTTGTGATTAGCAGCCGAGCTCTTAACCATTGAGCCACCAGAGCTCCATGTTCTTTCTAGGCACTTAAATATACCTTCATCTGCACCTTTTACAGCCATTAATTAATTTCTACCTTATATAATTATTTATATACTTGTTATATTACTCCTATTAAGCTGTAAGACTGAAAAGAGAATCACTAATTTGTTATTCCCTTCAGGCTTAGTATAGTGCTTGGCCCATAATGGGCTCTAAAATTCTGATTGATTTCAATGAGTGATAATCCAAGCTAGATTTGTCTGAATAGGTCAAACTGCACTGACAGTCAGGATATATGGGTTCTAGTCCTGGCTTTGTTACAAATAAGCTGTGTGATGTTGAAATACCCTCACCTCTAAAATGAATACTTGGAAAAGCTGATCTCTAAGGTCCTTTTGGAGCCCTGGTGGAACGATGGTTAAAAGCTTGGCTGCTAACCAAAAAATCGGCAATTTCAATCTGCCAGCCACTCCTCGGAAGCCCTACGGGGCAGTTCTGCTCTGCCCTATGGGGTCGCTATGAGTCGGAATCAACTCGATGACAACAGGTTTGGCGTTTGGGTTGCGGTTCTTTCAGAACGAAGATTTTATGCTTCTTTTGTGACTGCATGGTACAATGGACATTTCTTCAGATCACTTCATCCAGACCATTAGTATAACATCACAGGATTCCTTCAGGGTAAATTTTCATATTATAGACATCATACAGAGTTGATCGGGATCTATATAGAATATACCCACCCACTTTTCTTCAAAATAGGCAACTAAGAACCATAAAATAAAAAGAGAAATGCTAAAAGTGAACAATCAGTGTCTGAAATATGTTACTTACAACAAAGGGCAACAAAGTGGTCATTCAGATTTTCAAGAACAGACAGCAGTATGTTATAGATGGGCCTTCAGCACGTAGGGTTTGTAAAGCCTCAATTGTCATTTCTTCTCTACAGGAACTTACAGGTAGAAACCACAAGAGTAAATTTTGCACACTGTAATAAGTCAGACGTTCAAGGGCTAAATGTATGCAAATTATCTACCTGCAGCCAATTACATGAAAAAGACAAAACAAATTTAGAGGGCAAAAGAATATTAATAATTAGAACATGTCTGAGTTTACTAGATCAAAGATTTTTAGACTAGATTGATTTCTCAAGTCAGTTATCTTGATTTTGTAAATGCTTTAAGAAGCAGTAAGTAGAAAAACTGACCTTAAGAGGAAATTAAAAACAAAATAGAAGCGACAGTTTGCAGATATTAGTTCCTCATCTGAAGATAACATGTAACATACCATTACTAAGGGCCTATATGGTACAAAAACAACATCAAAAACAAAAACAACCTAATACGAAAACAATTCTGAAACCTTATCAATAATAATAATATAAGCATTCTTTAAAGTTTCTTAGAAAAACATTGGTGTGAGGGCATGCCATACTTGGAAAAGCAGACTTCTAAGCAGAATAGTGGAACACTAAGAGTCAGGAGACCTAGGCTTTCCAAGCTGTCAGACTTTGGACAAATCGATCAGTTGTATTTGGATTTTAATGTTCTTCTGGGTCAATTAAGAAGATTGGACTAGATAATCTCTCTAAGGTTCCTTCCAACTCCAAAATGCAAAGTTTCTTTAAACAAGTATTTCTCAAACTGTTCCACAGAATACAGTGAGTAAATATTTCAGGACTAAGTGGTTGCTAAGGGATTAAAGCCCGTGGCTGCTAACAGAAAAGTTGGAGCTTGGAATCTACCCAGAGGTACCTCGGAAGAAAGGCCTGGCAATCTACTTCTGAAAAATCAGACACCAAAAACCCTATGTGGAGCATAGTTCTACTCTGACATACATGGGGCCTCCATGTGTCACAACTGACTCGACGGCAACTAGTGGTTATATTAACAAATAATTCTAGAAAACAATGAAATACATAACGTTGGACAAATGTCTTTACTGTTAGGACTTCTCAGAGACTTTTTTTTCTTTAAAGCTAAAATATACTGTTACTTCCTGTATTAATTTCCTGGGGCTGCTGTAACAAATATCACAAAGTGGGTGGCTTTAAACAACAGAAATTTATTGTCTCACAGTTCTGGAGGCTAGTCGTCTGAATACAGGGTGTGTCAGCAGGGCCACGCTCTCTCTGAAGGCCACAGGAGAAGATCCTTTCCAGTCTCTCTCACCTTCTGGTAGCTTCAGGAGTCCCTTGGCTAGCAGCTGCAGCACGACTACATTATCATAGGGCAGTCTTCCCTCTGTCTCTTTATCTCTTCCCCTCTTCCATAAAGACATTACTCAGGGTGGTTTAGGTAGGACCCATCCTGTGCCAGTATGACTGCATAGTAACTCATAATGTCCTCAAAGACCCAATTTCCACACAAGGTCATGTTCACAGACAACAGGGGCTAGGACTTTAACATATCTTTTGGGGGGACACAATGCAATCCAAAGCACTCTCCAAGACAATACAGTATGTTGATCCCCAAGTTTTTTTAAACAATGAATATTTTAATTCCTAGAATACTTTAAACAGTCAATAGAATTGTAGTATTTTATGGAACACACCTTGGGAAAAGCAGCTTTAAACAACAAACTTCATGAATTTAAAATCAGATACTGAAAGAAGCAAAATGCTCACATGCTATTTTATATCTTAGGCATCCATTTCAGAAACTGAAATAACATCTCTACAGTGTTTACATGTCATAAAGCACTTTATCTTAACATTAACTCATTCAACCCTTAACACTGACAAGGACGGATATTAGAATCATTACCGTTTTACTGATGAGAACAGTCTGAATTTCTCTTTTAGATCTTTCTCATCACATCTGCTAATGAGTGCAGTGATCACGACCTTCCACTATTACAGCTGCAGGCTTTCCTTGACCTGTCTTCCAGTATTTCTTTTGTGTAAACTCACTTGTTAGGTGACACCCCAAGACAGAAGCGAAGCAGACATAGTACCTGCGCCAGGTGCTGTGTCATGTGCTGTCACGTATGTAACTTCATCTGACCCAAAAAACGAAAGCCAATGCCGACTCAATGACCCTACAGAACAGGGTAGAACTGTCTCACAGGGTTTCCAAGGCTGTAAATCTTCACACAAGCAGACCACTGCATCTTTGTCCTGCAGAGCTGCTGGGGGGGGTTCAATCGCAGACCCTTCAATTAGCAGCTGAGCACTTAAAACACTGTTTCACCAGGGTTCCTTAATTTCATCTAATCATCTAATAAACTAAGTAACTAAGGTCGCTATGAGTCGGAATCGACTCGACATCAATGAGTTTTAGCCTTCTTTTTGCTGTTGAGAAAATTATGACCCAAAGGCTTTAAGAAATGTGCTCACAATTACAGAACTAGTAAGTGAAGCTGAAATTCACACCCAGGTCCATTTTTCTTTTTTTTAAAAAAGTAGCCGATGATGTTTTGAAATGGTCTGAGGGTGTTTTCTCTATCTTAAGTTTGGCTTGTGGTTCAGCTACAAAAAAAATTAACACTTTATTTCGGTTTGTGGTTCATGGTTGGTTGAAGTCTGACATATGATTTGATTTACGCAAATATTATAGCAGTAGTTATCTATTATATGAAGGGAGGTATACATTATACAAAAGCCACATCTTAATAATTATAACCACCTGAGTGATTACTAGGAGCCAGTCAGACATATATATATTATCTCATTTAATCCTCTCAACAACCCCATGAGGTAAGTAGTCTTATCAGTTATCCAGGAACTACTTACAACTCTGACTCCAAGATCCTGACCTCAAGTTTAGAAATGTAGAACACAGCCTGCTCTACATTTCACCTCTCTCCCTTCTCACTCCCAGGGACTTTTTTATGTTACCATCACCTGCATGCCCCTCCCTGTTCTCAAAGTTCATTCTCTCTTGATTTCACCTGCCTGGTTAGTCATCATAAGGATGCTCTCAATACACTCTAGAATTGCTTTTTCTCTGAACTTCAACCATACTCACCAAAGTCAAATCCTATAAAAACTCATTATCCAGATTCTTTTCATTTATTGATGATTTGTTGATTTTATTCATTTATTGCTGGAGAAGGGTCAGAGTAGCCTGCTGACTCAGACCACTGATCTCCCATGGGCCCTCACTAAAATCCATCTCTAATTTGAATGCTCACCAAATTCCCAAGAGCAATTATTTCAAATCTTTTGTCATACTCCTTAAACCTAGAATTCCACCTTTTTTTTCCTTTAAGTATTAAGAGATGACCTTGCCTCTTCCTGAAATGTAAGCTTTTTAGTGGTTGAGCTTCCCTCTGCCTACTCAACAACTCTACCACAACCCATCTTCTTCTTGCCTCACTGGCAGGAAACTGAGGAGATCCCTCCCCTGTAAGGCTAATTTCACCCCAATCTTTCCTAAAAGAAAAAACCATTTCCAACTAGTTCCTTTTTTTCTATCACCCACAGCTATAGTCATATACTAAAATAATCTTGCCTCAAGGCTATTATTTTCACAGATTTCTAAAGGAACTCTCTTTTTGGCATCTGATTTTTTTAAACACACACCCTCTTCACTCATTCACTCTTTAAACCCTTTGGAATGTGCTTCCTACCACCCTCACCCTTCTGTCCCCCACCCTCCCACCACACACACACTATACTCTATTGAAACTTTTCTTCCAAAGGCAATCTCCCAATGGTTATTTCCAATAGCCATCTTCTTGGCTTTTGTCTTCCCTGACCTCTTGGCAACATTTAACATTGCTAACCACCTCTTCTTGAAATTGTTCTAAGTTGGCTTCTGTGACACTCTCTGGATTCTCCCGACATTTTGTAATCTCTTTCCCCTACTTTGCCAATGGCTCATCCTCCTCCTTCCTAGCATAGAATCTGTACTCCCTACAGTTCTGTTCTAACTCTTCACGGACATATTCTCTCTTTGGAGTGCTTCAGTCTCTTCACAACATTTCCTCTATTAAGTCTCTGAAGAGGTTCTGAGCTTGCTCCTCAGAGCTCCAGTTCTGTATTTCTAACCACTTGCTGAAAATTTCTACCCGGTATGAGGGTGGTGGAGGCTTCCAGTGGGCAAATTAAAATGGTCAAACCAAACTCATCACCTTTCCTGCAGAAACTAATTTATTGTGGTCGGATGAAATACTCTAACCCCTTCACCACTCTATCTGGCCATCTTCTGTACTTCTGTCGAGGTGAGAGATCTTTTAACATAACCAGTGCATTTAAGATATACTATTATAGATAATGGAAACCCTGGTGGTACTACGGCTGCTAACCAAAGGGTCGGCAGTTCAAATCCACCAGGCGCTCCTTGGAAACTCTATGTGGCAGTTCTACTCTGTCCTATAGGGTCGCTATGAGTCGGGATCAACTCGACGGCACTGGGTTTGGTTGGGTATTATAGATAATATATATAAGCAAGACAGAAATCTGCCATATAGGTGCTCCAACAAAAAGCCTATGAAGATCCAGGGCAAACAAGAAATTCCACGCAAGGCAGGTTCTACACTGACCTTAAGGCAAACCACGGAGAGTCCCAAAGAAATGTCTATAGCCATCTCCTGGATCAGGAAGACTTTTTATAGTATTCCTGGAATGGGAGGTGGGGGTGGCAATGCTACTAGCCTTATAGGTTGGGCAATTTTTCCTTATGAGAGACTGTCCTGGGCACTGCAGGATACTTTGGATTCTAACACCTGGACATCAAATGTTAGTAGAACTTAATCCTCCTCTATTTATTTTAACATCTGCAAAAATATGGATTACTAACTTCAGCTTAAAAAAAAAAGAGAAAGACTGGGTTTTCCCCTCATCACTGAGCAAAGCTGCAGTAACTACTAATTTCCCCATCACCTAAGACTGGAAAACTAGGACATTCTTTTGCCAATGACTCTCTTCCCCCATCCCGTCAGTCACCGGCCAAAAACTGACAATTTTTTCTGTATAATACCTTCGATCCATTCCATCTAACACATTCACATGCCGTGATCCTATTCTGCATCTTTATTTTGACTGTGGCAATACTTTCTAAACGTAGGCTCTCATCCTATCCATTGTATCAAGCTTCTGATTCTAATCCTCTCCCCTTTCCCCTTCTAACTTCTACTCTGTAGTCCAGCTAACCTGAATTATTCATCATTCCCCTACTAAAGCCCATACTTTCTATCTTGAAACCTTTCCTGTAACCTTCCCTCCTCCTGAAATGTCATCTTCTATGATGCAACCAATGATGCCAGCTCCCCAGTTAGAACCTTTGGCACCATATTTAATGTCTCCTTCTCCCTCTCCTTCCAAACGCAGTCACAAAATCTTTGAGGACACAGATTCCTTTCACAAGCTGTAGAAAGCTATGAATCTCTAAACAGGGAATTGCCACACACACAATATTTAGCATACAATATTAGAGGGTTCATGTGCTCACTGAAAAAAACCAAACCCACTGCCAGTGAGTCGTTTCTGACTCACAGAGACCTATAGGACAGAGCAGAGCTGCCTATAGGGTTTCCAGGGCTGTAATCTTTATCGAAGCAGATTGCCACATCTTTATCCAGTAAAACGCTTGTTGGTTTCAAACCGCCAAACTTCAGTTAGGAGCCGAGCGCTAACCATTGCACCACCAGGGTTTCCTCATGTATTCAAATATCTACAATATTGAATTGCTACCTTATCCACATTTTAACTGCCTTCTTTTGGGTCCTGACCATCTCTCAGCTACTTAACAGCCAGCTAACAGGTTTCTCTGGCCAGCCCTGCCCCTACTATGTGACAGTGTATCCCCTGCATGTCCCCAGTTTACTTCCTAAGGAAGTATGTCTGCTTCAAAAACCTTCACTTAATTTATGCTACACACTCAATAATTATTTAACTCAATGTTTCCAGAGTTTCTGTTAAACTTTCAAACAAAAGAACATACCCACTCCCTTAGAAATGGTCTGATGTATTAACCTATAACCTATACAGAGAGATGACCCAGTCTCTAGACTATCTGAACAGATTGGGGTTGATCATGGACACTTTCAAAAAGATGATTTCCAGACAGTTCTCCAAAGAGGAGAGAGATAAAGAAACCTTCCCTTAGGGAGGAAAGGAGATTCTAGACGATGGGAATAGCATTAAGAAAAAAATAGGACGGAAAAATCTAAGCTAATGGAAAACAATGAGGCTATGTATTTGTTCCCCAATCTATGCAGCACCTAAACAATGAATGGAAAACAATGAGGCTATGTATTTGTTCCCCAATCTATGCAGCACCTAAACAATGAAATTTTAACAGATCTTGTAAAACGATGATCAACTCATAAAGTAAAAAGCTAACATGGTAACACTGCTTTCCTTCTCTCTTTCAGCCTCCCCCTCTTCCTCCTCCCTTCAGCTCCCCTTTTCCTCCTTTCACTCTAAAGTCTGGCAGCCTCTGCAGTGCATATCGCAAGCTCCCCTGATACACTGAAAAGCCTCCTGGGCTACACACTAACTACTGCTTCTAAATGCAGACATTATCTTGTACAGTGCATTACAGACATTAAAGACACCTGTGAACAAGCTACACCTCCCATTTCATCGCCCTTTCAAAAACCTAAAAACTAAAAAGCATGGGATGATGAAAATCACGAGCATAAAATAAATCCTGGGGATTCTGACACAGGTAGAACAGCTTGGGTTTTTCACATTAAATGTCCACAAAACAGTCATATTTAAATGCAGCTATTTTTTTTTTTTATAGGGTCGCTGGAAACCCTGGTGGTGTAGTGGTTAAGTGCTACAGCTGCTAACCAAAGGCTCAGCTGTTTGAATCCACCAGGCGCTCCTTAGACACTCACTCTACAGGGCAGTTCCACTCTGTCCTATAGGGTCACTATGAGTTGGAATCGACTCGACAGCACTGGGTTTTGGGGTAGTTATAGGGTTGCCATGAGTCGGAATTGACTGGACGGCAGTGGGTTTGGTTTTGGTTTAGTTTACATCAAATGAAAACAGACACAACAGTGATAATCTCCCAATATTTAGAATACTCTCCTGAAAAGCAATCTAGGATATAAAATACGAAACTTCTTATCTATACTTACATTTCCCCACTGATTCATACTGATTACTGCCCTAAACATACTTTAAAAGTACAGAAGACCGCTTAAAGTACGTATAATAGTAAATATTACATTATTATATATAAAAAGCATCCATCAGAAATAGGTGATTTCCAAAAAGGTGACACAGGAGTTTGTAGTGAACATAGGAATAAAAATTCATAAAGAATGGGAAAGGAACAAGCCTCAAAGCTCAAGCATAAAACAAGTAGCACCTACCTACATGCTACTTTTTAAAATTTTCAGCATCATGAATTCTTTGGATTTTCATAACTTTTAGACATTAAAAAGAATATAATTTTTAAAGTTTTTTTCACTTTATCTTTTTCTTGATTGCCAAAGGATTCTATGCTCATTGTGTGGGGAGCAGGACTGGACAGAGGTGGGGGGAGTAAAGAATCACACACACAAAAAATAGTCATTCATGACTCTACCTACAGAGGAAACCACTTGTTAATATTTTGGCATATTTACTCCCATCTTTTTTCAATGCATTTATGAGACCACACTGTATGCACAATTAACAAACACAAATGTAATAGTCTCTAGTTTACATTACGTTGTTTTGAAATTCCATATGTTTAAATAAAGTGTTGCCAATACAGATTTCTATTTTTTTTACTCTGTAAAGTACCAAATTTTGCTGTTGTTGTCATTAAAAAAAAAAAATTAATACGTGTTAAATAGCAACAACTGTATTGATTCATTATTTAAATCCAGAACTTAGTTTACCCCATTCAATTTTTTCACCTTGTCGTAACTCTAGAAAAAGCTTTCTTCCTTCCTCACAGAATGTGGTCCTATTTTAAAATTTATCAAGCTTTTCAAAATGTGTTAAGCAAAGCGTTCTGTACAGATGTAAGTTTAAAAACAAAACACCCACCAAACATGTATATGTCCAAGGATTACAAAAAAAGTTTATTTTTTTGTGTAATCCAAAGCCATCTTTGGAAACCAAACGCATAAACAAGACGAAGGAAAAACTCTGGGAAATAATTACATACATACTAATAATCAAATCTATGAGTTTTCATAACATTTTCAACAATAAGAGTGATTAATGCTCATTTTTTTTCTGTCCCCAATCACATATAAAAAACCCACTGCCATCGAATCGATTCTGACTCATAGCAACCCTATAGGACAGAGTAGAACTGCCCCATAGAGTTTCCAAGGAGTGCCTGGCAGATTTGAACTGCTGACCTCTTGGTTAGCAGCCGTAGCACTTAACCACTTGCCCCATAGAGTTTCCAAGGAGTGCCTGGCAGATTTGAACTGCTGACCTCTTGGTTAGCAGCCGTAGCACTTAACCACTACACCGCCAGGGTTTCCCCAATCACATATGTCGGCATAAAATAAAGAACTGAGGATTGAAAACCTTCCCTTCCCCACAGACAAGGCAAATTCTGCTACCAGGGGTATAATATATGAATAAGTGTTTTAAAGTATGATGGAATGCACTTTTCTACTTCTTTTAAAAAAATTGTGTGTGACCATCTCATTGTCAACCCCCAGGTTTTTTTTTACCTTTTTTGAGGGTGCCCCATTTTCTAAACATAATCCTTTTTTAGAGGCTGTAAACATGGTCCATTCTTAGGAGACTGTGCCAGGGTCTCCCAGGACCAGAGTCTCTCAGGACCAACTGCTGTTGCATGCTCTGTGGGGACATTAATAATAATAACACAAGGATTAACAACAACAACCCTCTGAAGCAGGGACTATTATCTGAACAGAAACTGAGGCTTGGAGAGGTTAAGTGAAAATGCTTGCAAGTGGTAGAGTCAGAACTTCAGCCCAGTCTTTCAATTTAGTAGGCTGAGTGCAGGAGGAAGCATCGACCTGCTGGTTAAAGAGTGCAAAATGTGAAATCTGTCTTATTATCAGGGCTCAAGGAATATACTAAGAAGCAAAATTTTAAGTGGCAAAAGTAGGTATAACATGTTTGACAGTTGTGATTGTTTTGTTTTGTTTTAAAAAGTACACTGGGATTCCCCCCAGCTAGGGTTACTGAATTTAGCAAATAAAAACACACAATTTCACACAATATTTGGGACAGACTTACACTAAAAAAATTATCTGTTGTTTATCTGAAATTAAAACATAACTCGAAGTTCAACGCTATCTGACAAACCTAGAGTAGATGCCTCACTGAAACAACGCTAGTAAATTACAGAGCTACAATTCCCAAGGCTTAAATCTGGGACCCTCTGTGTGCCACACGTCTTTAGGAGGCCGAGTAAAGGGAAGTGGAGTGAGGCTACAGCTGTTCTTGGCTGAGCTTCCTTCTCTTTTAGCAGATACAGCCCTTGAGTCCAGAGATCCAGGTTTCATAGACCTACGTTTCATCAACTAGGCCATGACTGCGGTTACACAGACAAGAGACTCACCCACCCAATCCTCAAGAAAGAGCTTGAAAATAAAAGGTATTAATACATGGTGGGCCCAGGTGACAGCAGTTTCCAAAAGGCAAGAAAAAACAAAAACTAGAACCGTGTTCAAAACCTGAAGCAAACTATGGAAGGTATAGTGAGATGTCAAAAGGGTTACCTGGCAGAAAAAGTGGGTGATGGCTGGTGGAGAATTCTGTACTTTTCAAATGGCTACGGATAAGTACTTAAACACAGTCACCTTGACTCATAAATACTACTGAATCACAAATACACAGAGTCCGCATCATATAGAAATGGGACAAGACCTTACTTATACATACCAATTTAATTTCCTGCTACTTTCCTCTAAACCCAGATCTTTGTGGCTTGAGTATGTTTACCTTCTTTTAAAAAATAACAGATTGGGATTGGTTCAAACACTGTTCCTTTAAATAACTTCTACGCACGACTTTAATCTTCAAACTTTAACAAAGCTCAATCTACTACACATAAATTGCTGTGAACAGAAACTGCTTGAAGAGGATTAATCAACAGCTTTGTATGTCATTCTCTGAACAAGGCCAAACACTGAATCACTGTTGAATTCCTCACGTGCAGCTACACCCAGTTAATCTTCAAGAAAGCAGCAAACTATGTAAATCTACTTAGAGTGGAGAGATAAGTACTTCACTCATCAAAAGTTAACGAAATTTAACAAGCACAGCCATTACTTGGCAAAACCACTTGTAGAGAAAAAAATAAGTGTGTGGGTATATATATACATATGTACGTACACACAAAATATATACACACATGCAAATATCTGTGTTTCGCTCTCCTGCCCAAAAAAATCCCATTGCAAATCACTAGGATGACACACCACTTAACAAAAAGGGCTTGCTACATGTCACAATTTGCCAAAACCTAGGTACACAGCATAACTAATTCACTACTAACTTCCATTCCAAAATGGAAGCAAGGAAGGAGACACTGAGAAGCAGCTAATAAAAGAATCCAAGAAAAGTAACACAAAGGAAAAATGGAAGTATTAATTTTCTATATTAAAGGCTTTTCTGTAGAAAGCAGTTTTTCAAAATGCACAACTATTTTAACAACTACAAAGTCCTGATATATGGTTTTCATTTCAGTTTGGGGGGTGCTGTTTTCTTATAATCAGACTGAGTTTGCTTAATGAATATCATATATCTCCAAGTCACAAAGTAATAGGATGTGCACGTTTCTCCACTGAGACTCGAACCAACAATCTTTTCTTTATCGAGATACTGCCAACTGGATTATCACTCCACTCAAGAGCGTCTCACTTTGACTTGAGTCAAGCAGGTGTATTTCTAATGTGCTCATGGGCCTGTGGTGCAGGAAAAGCCTGTTTATCCTGGATGACGAAGAGATCAGTGCTTCCTGATGCCCTCCCTACACTACATGGGGCAGGAGGGGGACAAGCACCACCTACCTCTGCTTTACCTGAAACCCACTGACTCCTACATGTGTGAAATATATAAAGTTGTTTTAAGAAGAAATTGTACAATCACATTCAGCAAGGCAATGATTTCTGACGTCAATGCTGCCTCCAAATATTACAAACCCACCATATTGTCCATCCATTTATTGCAAAATGCACCTTTTATCTCACCAACCCAAACCCCCGTCCCCCCAAATGCAAAAGGTGGGAGGAATTCCTAAGCGGGACTTCTGAGACTAGAAGGGCAATGCGCAGTCAGAGGATGAGCGCTATTCGCATTTCTACTTAGATGTGCACATAAGCGAGGTACTTAATATGTTGTGATGGTTTTAAGGGCCCAACTACCGGGGTTCAAATTCTAGTTCTGTACTTAAGAGTCACACAGACTTCAGGCAAGTTATTAATCTTTCTATGCCTAAGTTTTCTTCACTGTAAAATGGAAATATTAGTATTACCTATCTCACAGGACTGCCAAAATGATTAAATGAATTAATCCACCTACAGCACTTCAAACAACATTCCTCAATAATTGTTAGCTACTCCTATTATTACATGTATATAATACAAGCATTATTCTGATCCATTGTATTTTCTTACAAAGGTGAGTTTTAAGTACTCCCTACATTCAATCTTTCCTCAGGCAAATAATTTGAAATCAGCTCTAACAGCTGTACAAATGATGTATTTCTAGTTTAAAAATCATACTGCATTATGCATTTAAAATTTGCCTATTCTTTAATCAAAATGAATAAACATGAACTGAAAGGTGCAAGCTTAACATCACAAAATTTTAGGAAAAAGCATCAATTAGACTTCCTGTTGAGGCTAAAGCAGGATGAGATCACAAAGTCACTGGTGGTAACCAGGTCCCCGCGCTGGAAGTGTGCTTTCCCCGTGAATGGCTAAATACTAACAAAAGAAACCTTTGACTCAAATACCACTGGTACCCGGGGTCTTGTGTCTGTATAATGCCTACACATTCATTTCTTTCTTTGCCTACAGAAAAAAGAAAGTCTGTTTGTTTTTCTGATTCAGTCAGCCTTTTTAGTCTTTGAATCTAAGGAGAGCCCTATGAAAAGAAGAGCATCTTATCAGCGTGCTCCAGACCAGCAGGCCGTCCCCCCTCCATACACAAAACCTCCAGCCCCTCACAGCAAAAGGCCTCGCCCTCAGAGCTTTTTCCCCATTTCAGAGCTAACACCCCGCTGGGTTCTGACAACAAATAAATGAATACACAAGGCCCTTACATAATTAGCCATCTTTTCAGGTAGAGTGCGGTGGGTGCGGGAGGAGGGGATGGGAGAAGAACATTTATTGTAAATTGGCCTCAATTAGGAAGTTGATATAAGTGTGCTGGATTCAAGGGCATTTATTTAAAATGAAGCCACATCAAGTGGGCTTAGAGATGCCTGCTTCCGAATCTTAACAATTTTAACAAGCCAAGTCACAAAGGCAGATTTTTTTTAATTAGAGAAGGATTTTTTTAACCTAAGAAAGTTTCATTGACTTTGACATCAAAATTCTGCCTGCAGAAGGGCACACAGAACAGGATGCTTTTATTGCCTTTTTAAGGTAAAGCGAACATGTAAAAGAACCAAGGAGAGAAAATGGTACTTCTGACAATGTCACTGCTTGACAAAATTAGCCCTACTTTCAGGTATCTTTCCCTAGAACATCCAAAAAAAGAAAAAAAAAAAAAGACTTTGAGGATAAAAAGAACTAAACATAGTCAATAATCCTGTGAATGCCTATAGGAGAGCCACCAGGCATCACTGTCATTCGTCACGATCTTAATAGAGCCACGGTCTACGTGGATGGGTGCAGTTTCTGTTGTATCATTATTGCGATAATAACTTAATTGATTTGTCTCAGTGGCTAAGGACACAGACAAGAGATTTATCATGAAGGAAAAATATCTGCAATAGTGTTGTTTTCTCAACAAGCACCTTGCCACCGACCTCTAAATCAGTTTAACGTTTTCTAAACAGACCTGCACATTTTTTACATAATTTAAAGCTAGGTTTTGTTATTGCTTCTGCTGAAAAGGCTCTGTGAGATTTATCACAACATGGCTTCAGTAACCTTCTTTTAAAAACAAAGATTAAAAACAAAACAAAAGGCCGCAACTGTGAGCTCACAGCTCCACTCCTTTTCCCGGCAGGGGATTTTGATCTAACCACTTAAGTGCCTTTGGAGTTCAATCTGCTAAAAAATGTATGAAATGGTATTAAAATAGGAAAAGGCGTGTGTATGACTCAGGCTTATCCAAGTATCTCTGCAACTAGGATGTCACAGGATTTCCCTGTGCTTCTGAAAACTGAAAACCTTGAGAAAGTGACAGAAGTTCCTGTTTTTTTTTTTTTTTTTCGGTTTTTAGTAAGGGGGGAGCGCGCGCAAGCACACACACATTCACACCACACACACACACACACACACAAACTGGTCTTTCGGATTTCCTAAGAATCAAGCAGGTACTTTCAGGTTCGAAATGAAGATTGAAAACGAATGTTAGAACTTATGACCGTACTCATCCACACACAAAGGTTTAAGGAAAAAATCAAACTTGTTGCAGAGCTGGGAGAAGCCCCCGGCCCGACACACTTCTGCTCTCGCCACCTCTCCGCCCCTTCCCCTTCCTCTTCCTCCACGTCCCACTCGGCCCGGCCGGCGAGGCGAGGGCATCTCCCCGCTAAGGTCACCGGCCTGAGCCGTCCCCACGGGCCACCTCGTTCAGAAACAAGGTCGCCGCCCAGCCCAGTCCCTTCAAGGAGGTCAGCGGAGCCTGGCCGAGCGCCGCTGCCCTTTTTAAATCGGGGCTGGCCGGCCCGAGCCCGGCCTCGGTGCGAGCCTCATCCCCGCCGCCGCCTCACCTGCTTGCGGTAGGGCGTCCTGCAGCTGCTGCTGGCCCCGGGGTTGCCGCTGCTGCTGGGGAAGATCATCGCGGCGGGCGCGGGCGGCGGGCGCGGGCGCGGGCGCGGGGCAGCCTCGCCGCGAGGGGGAGGGCGCAGGGAGGGGGCCGGCCGGGCCGCGGCCGCGCTGGGAACTCCCTCTCGCCGCGCGGCGGCGGCCGGCGGGGGCTGCAGCTCTGGGCGGACTTCTCCGCTCTCGATCTCCCGACTGGCCTAAAAGTGCGGCGCGACGCGCAGCGTCCCCGCTCCGGCGACAGGAGCGGGCGAGACTCGGGCAGCTCGGGCGGCCGCCGCCCTGCGTGCCATGGACGGGAGTTAGCGCGCGGAGCTGGCGGCGCCGCCGACTCTCCCGGCGGCAGCGGAGGAGCAGCGCCGCCGCGTCCCCACCTACTGCGGCCTCAACCACCGCCCCGAGAGCGCGCCGGCCGGGGGCGGGGAGGCGGCCGCGCACCGCCTCGCGCCGCGCCCAGGCCCACCCGGGCCTCCCCGCCCGCCCGCTGGGCGCCGCGCCCGCCGGCCCGCCGCCCGGGCGGCCCCTGCGCGCTCCCTCCGGAGCTCCGGGCCGGGATCCCAGCCGCCGGGCCCGGGGAGCCGCCGGCGCCCCCGCTCTGGTGCAATGGTTGGGTCTGGCTCCCCGCATGCCGCACATTCCTAGGAGTAGCCACCCCCCCCCCCCGCCTCTTCTCTCTTTTTTTTTTTTTTCCCCCCCTCCTCGGCTCTTTTTCTAAGCACCAGAGGCAGCTTTGTACCCCTGCTAGAAGCCCCTTTTAAGGGCATGGTTTTGTAGATCACTCTGGCTCCTAGGTAGAAGGTGGACTGACCCCCCCCCCAGGTCCGTTTTCTTTAATTCTTCCCAAGCCTCCCTCCCATCCCTCTCACAGAAAAGGTACAGGCAATCCCTCTTACTTCGACGAACAAACCAGCCCTCCCATCACACCTCCGCAAATCTATATTCCCCCACTTCACGCGCTAAAACGCAGAGAAAAGAGGTCTCCACCCCCACCCTCTCGTCCCAAATACGCCTGGTAAAGTTTGGTACTTCATTTCTCTGTCAGAGTTTATGAGATTTCCTTCTGGATGACAATATCAAATACCGAAAATCATTTGAGGCCATCAGTTTGGTCACCCCTTCTCCTGAAAACTGGAAAATGTAATCCTAAAAAATCCTACCACACATTAATTCCTAGATGCAACACAGATGTATGTGTTCTATTTAAGGGACACAGAAACTGGGCACAAAGGGACCAGGTTATTTGCTTTGCTCCCCTGTTCTAAGTTATCTAAGATGACACTTCAGGTTGATTCTTTTCTGGATCACCTTTCAGTTGGCTATCAAGCTGAGAACCTGTGCAATGCAGAAGGGCTCTACAACAACTCCATCATGCAGAAGCCAGCCATCTCTGGATAGGTCATTGCGATGGGTTTGCCATCTTAATTTAGCCTGTTCCGTGGTGAGTATTCAACACAAGGACTAAGGATTTCATTTTACTTGGATCCACAATCAACACCCATGGACACAGCAGTCAAAGAAATCAAACGATGCATTGTTTTGGGCAAATGAGTGGCAAAAGACCTCTTTAAAGTGTTAAAAAGCAAAGATGTCACTTCGAGGACTAAGGTGCACCTGAATCAGTCATGATATTTTCAATTGCCTCTATGCATGCAAAACTTGGACAGTGAGTAAGGAAGACTGAAGAATTGATACATATGAATTATCGGGTGGGTGAAGAATACTGAATATACTACCCAGTACCCAGTGCCGTCGAGTTGAATACTAGGGACTGCCAAAATCTGTCTTGGAAGAAGTACAGCCGGAATGCTCCCTAGAAGCAAGGATGGTGAGACTTCACCTCACATACTTTGAACATGTTATCAGGAGGGACCAGTCCCTGGCGAAGGACATCATGCTTGGTTAAGTAGAGGGTCGACGAAAAAGAGGAAGAGCCTCAACAAGATGGACTGACACAGTGGCTTCAACAATGGGCTAAAGCATAACAACTACTGTGAGGATGGTGCAGGACCAGGCCGTATTTCATTCTGCTGTACATGGGGTTGCTATGAGTTGGAACCAACTCAACAGCACTTAACAACAACGTGGTATTACACTGTTACCACTGCAAATATTAAAAGATTATTCCCTGGACTCTTGACTCTAACACGTTCCTAGAAAGGGCCATCTACCATGATGATGAAAAATCCTAACTTGTCTAAGAAGTGAAGGCATAGAACTTCTGGCTACATAAGGAACACAAAGCATCCCCTGTTGAAATCAGGTCTTCTAGCAAAGCTGTAGCCATATAAGAGCTTTTCCAGCAACAATGAACTGAAAAAGATCTATCCTAAACATCCTGATGGCATGTTGAGTGAGCTGCCTCCATCCTCTGAGGTGCTCCCAACATTCTCCATCAAAATGATGAGAATTAGCAACTCTCACCTATACACATACACAAAATACACATAACAATTCTCAATTCTCTTCATAAAAACAGAAGAAAAAGCAGCAAAAGAACTTATTCTGGGCACTGTACTGGGTGCACAGTAGGTAAGTAAGAACTTGCTAGATAAAATTCCCAGTAAAATATCTGTTCTTTAAAGTGACTTAATGTCAAACCCAGCACACCTAACATTAACTTGTGTTTCAATATATATGCTAGAACCATGTCTTGCTATTCTAGATGCTCACAATTGTTTTAGCTGCCCGTTTGCTGTCTCCTCTCACTGGGATCCTTTACTGTAGGTTACCAAGCACAGGTATTAAAATACAAGGTTTTCATTTGAACCGTTGAGGTCACTAGGTGCCTTTTCCTGAGGACTTTCTTCCCAAGACCCCATCAGTTCAGACTTGTCTTCTGGCAGAAAAATTCATGACTGGTCTCTTAGGAAACCACAGTCTAAACCACAGAAGAATAGCATAGACTTCTACTCTAAGGCCATGCTACTTTGGATGTTGTGCTATTCCAGAATGTCAAGACTTGATTGGGTACTCTGCAATAGTTTCACAGGGACAAGAAAAAGTTGTTTGTTTTTTTTTTTTTGCGCCCTTTCTTTTTTAAGTAATAATAAATTTTAATTTTAAAAGAAGTGGTAATTTTATTTTTAAGACTAAAAGGAGTATCTAAAAATCATTGAAATGTGGTATATTCTCTAATGACAAGTAACATAAAAGGGAAGAACACAAGTCAATTATTTTTAAAAACCACTGCACCAGTTAGGATTCAAAAGTTCCAGACTGCGTGATACGGATGGGAGTTCATGCGTGGAACTGGCACTCTTAGGTAAGTAAAGTATTATGAAGAAAGAAGAACACAGACTTCCACCCTCAAAGAATATAGAATGTAACAAAGGCACTAAAGCCAAAATGAATCCAAAGTAAGAGAAACAATAGAAATATTAAAATGAACAACATACATAATCATAAATATTCACAAGTGTTTAGTAGTTTTAAGAGTGATTACAGGCATAGATCCTGGTGGGATTCATCTACGAAAGTTTATTGACCTTTGAAACAAATATGTTTTAAGACGGAGTAAAGAAACATTTCAGAGAAGCTGCAAGTTATCATGATAAGAAGAAGGGCTTTGGAACTTGTCCTAGAGACAGCTCGTGGTCTTCAAAGAGAAACTGAGATCTTGCTGCCTGGGCTGTCCTACAACACCCTCCTCCCCCACCTCAGCTGCTGGGTAAAGCTGTGGGAACCTGACCCAAGGGCAGCCAATCCACAGACAGGCCAGTGACCTATGACATGGCTCGGACTGAAAAAAATTACCAGGGCCAATCAGATTCTCACCCTTGGGAATTTGATTCAGAAAATTCAAAGAGCTGAACCAGTTAGGAAAAGGGCAGAATCTGAAAGAGTACCGGGGGTACAGTTGAGACCACAGCAAGCCAAAACTATATGCAAACCAAGGTTATGAGGAAGCAGAAACTATGAGTAAACAGGAAGCTGACTGGCAGCAAGAAGAGAGCAGAACAGATGCCAGGAGTGGGCGAGCGCTTGGCCTGTGAGATGACGGAGGGAGCAGCAGGTCCCTAGAGCTTTGGGTCTTGAGACTTACAATACCCCCTCCATGTGTATACTAAGAACAACCTTCCCCATCCACCTTCCTCAGATGGCTTAAGTGGATCTGGACTTTGCAATCCAAAGAAATAAAAACTAAAACAGATCTAGCTGCAAATTTCAGCTTCCCACTTACCAGTCACATGGCTTTAGGCAAGTTACTTAACCTCTCTGAGTCCCAGACTCCTCACAAGATGTGTTAAGTATATATACAGTACAGCAACAAAAGCGCCAAGCTCAGTAAATGGTAGCCGTTATTACTGTTTTTCCAGATTTTATACTTGTGGTTGGTAAATTTAAGGGGGTGCACTGTGTAAATACCTAATGCTTGTTCAGTCTGGCTGACCATCAAAGAACAGGAGCAAGGGTACAGTAGGAACTGAAGGCAAGTAAAATGAGCAAATTTAGGTAAGGGGTCACTTTCACAATAATGTTGTCGAATGGCTGAATGAATTTGCTCTCTAAGGCTGTGTATACCACAGACTTAGTTTAAAAAAAAAAAAAAAAGTCTAGCAAAAGATTTGTTACAATATCCTAGGTGCCCTGAGGTTTTTCTCTCACATATATTTTTGTCCAGTTTGTGTTAAAAGAAGCTATACCATGGGCCAGGGCCATTTCTGTATGAATGGGAAGGCTGTGAGCCGTAGTGGAGATCATGCTCTGTAAGGCAGGAAGAGTATACATACAAAGGATAGTCTGGAGCCATCAGTAGTTTACAGAAGGCTGCTATCTAGTAGAGGAAATGAGACATATACGTAATGATGACATCTGTGACTTTAAGAGTTTGTGAAACTGAAATTTGAGAATCTGAATTTAGAAGACAGTTTCCCCCAAAGAAACAATTTTAAAATCAGATTTTCATTTTTAAATCTTTCACATCTCATATGATTTTCACAATGGCCCTATGTGGTTGGAAGGGTTACTAAGCTCAATTCACAGATGAGAGGAAAAAAGTTTAAGTCAGACTGACCGACCTACCCAACAAGCTAGAGAGTAGCCAGCTAGGGTTAAAATCTAGACCTAGATAGGGTTAAAAGACTTAGTTTTGTGCCCCTTCAACTCTACAATGCTGCTTCTCAAATATGTCTTAAAATAATGCTTGACTTCCCAAGTGAACCCTTGTAACCCATACAGTACCAGAGCTGTTGTATACACTATTAATGCACGGGCATTAAGTGCTAAGTACCAGGCAAGTGGTCTACACAATTATGTGCTGTGACAGTTCACAGGAGAGAGAGATCAATACAGCATAGAACATGGGTGTGGGAAGCTCAGCTGTACAAATGTTTTGTCTGAGGGACATTCAGAAAGAAGCACTGTACAGATATGATCAGAAAAACAGACCTTAGAGCTAGAGGGTTGGCATGAGAGAGGATGGAGATTTGAAGTGATCACTACTGAAATCAATGCTAATCTATGAACTCTCTAAAGAAAAAAAACAAAACAAAACCCGTTGCCATTGAGCTGATTCTGACTCATAGTGACCCTATAGGACAGAGTCCTATAGGGTTTCCAAGGAGCGGCTGGTGGATTTGAAATGTCAACCTTTTGGTTAGCAACCAAACTGCTAATCACACTGCCACCTGAATTCTTTGAAGGGGGCAAATGAGTAAGAGCCAAAGGCCTGAGGGAGCTCCCACCCCAATACCCACATGTAACTGAGCCCATAGAAGAGAGGATATTTGGATGAATTACTGCAAAGAAAGCATCGAGATGAAATGAAACTAAGCTTTGAAAGAAGAAAGAAAAAAAAGGGAACAGAGAAGATATCCAGTGAAATAATAATAGAACACCTCTAGGCAGTGGTTAAGAGCTCAGCTGCTAAACCTAAAGGTCGACAGTTCGAATCCACCAGCTGCTCCTTGGAAACCCTATGGGGCCATTCTACTCTGTCCCATTGGGTCACTATGAGTCAGAATTGACTTGATGACAAAAGGTTTTTTGGTTTGATATGAAGAAAAAAAAGGAGCCCTCTGGACGCAGTGCTTAAGCGCTCAGCTGCTAACCAAAAGGTCGGTAGTTCGAACCTACCAGCCGTTCCATGGGAGAAAGATGTAGCCGCCTGCTTCTGTAAAGATATTTAGCCTTGGAAACCCTACAGCGCAGTTCTACTGTGTCCTACAGGGTTGCTATAAGTCAGAATTGACTCTGTGGCAGTGGGTATGAAGAAAAAAATAGACATATAGTACATCCTATCACTTCTAACACATTTGAACCAGAATTAAAAAAGAAAGAAATTGAGTAAAAATTTAATATTATTTCAAATGACAACTTGTAGTGAATAAAATATAACCACATAGTCTTGGTTAGTGTAAGCAATTCACACTGAAAACACCATTTACATTTGAGTCTCTGTTTAACTTTGAGCCCTGGTGGCGCAGTGGTTAAGCACTCAGCTGCTAACCAAAAGGTTGCCAGTTCAAATCCACCAGCCACTCCTTGGAAACTCTATATGGGGTAGTTATACTCTGTCCTATAGGGTTGCTATGAGTCAGGATCAACTCGACGGCAATGTGTTTTTTGGGGGGGTTATGTTTAACTCAGGGCTTCCAGCTGGTTCGTCCTGGTTCAAACCCCTGTTGAGAATTTGCATTTCTAACAAGTTCTCTGCTGAGAATTTGCGTTTCCACCGTAGATATTCTGAATGCAAATCTACACTTTAACAAGATTCTCAGGTGACTCTTACATATAACTTCCTAGGAACTTGTCACAAATGCAAATTCTCAGCAAAGAACTTGTTAGAAATACAAATTCTCTGCAGGAGTTCTAACCAGTTTGAAGCCCTGGTTTAACTACAGAGCCCTGGTAGTGCAGTGGTTAAGCACTTGGCTGCTAACAGAAAGGTCTGTGGTTCAAATTCACCAGCTGCTCAGCAGAAGAAAAATGTAGCAGTCTGCTTGCTTTTGTAAAGCCTTGGAAACCATATGGAGGCAGTTCTGCTCTGTCCTATAGAATCGCTATGAGTTGCAATCTAATCGGCAGCAACGGGTTTGATTTTTTGGGTTTGTTTAACTGCTCACAAAGCCTCTGGCTCCCGGCAAAACAGGAAGAAAAGAAGAAAATGATGAGGTCAGCAGATTTTTTAAATTTCTGTTCTTTCCTGGCACAAAATAGAATTGATAAAGTACCCTATTTCTAAAGTAGCAGCAATATTTTCCATTATTTACTATTTTGCTTTTCTAAAAATCTGCAACTCTTATTCTAGACTTTAAAGTCTCCCTAGACACAGATAAAACTGCATGTATATAAAAATGAACCAGTATAATAAAGTAAAACTATAGCTATAATCCTAGAAAGTGTATAGAACAGCATAAACATAGCCATATTCTGCTGATTCTTACCAGAAGCTGTATTCTGATGATTCTTAAGTCTATCCTGGTGAACAAAACAAGAAACATGCTTTTTCCCTATTGTTGCTTCTCTGCATAGACTAATAAATAATAACAGCTGTCACTTACTGAGTAACTACTATATGTCAGACACTTTCTAAGCACGTTCCTCACAAAAAACCCTGTCAGAATGATGACCCCATTTTACTGAAGAAAATTCTGAGCCACAGCAGTTTAAGTAGCTTGCCCAAGGTCACAGATCCAATACATAGTGAAGCTGGGGTTTGAACTTGGGTCTATGACTCCAAAGTTCCCTGCCTCCAATAACACCAATTGTGGTTATGACTACTATTAGCTATGCATCAGTCCTTATGTGGTAATTAAGAACCCAAGCTTGAGCATCAGGGCTCCTGGGTCCGTATCTTGGCTTCACCATTTACCAGCTCCGTGACCATGGGTAAGTCACTTATCCCTTCTCAAAGCCTCAGTTTGGTCATTTATAAAAGGACATGGAATTATATTGAATTTCTATACAGTTGAATATAAAGGCAAACTTTCCAACATTAGAATATATAGTTACAAGTATTGCAGTGGGCTATTTATGGAGCTTGTATGAGACTAAACATGATAATTGATGTAAAGCACTATGCCTGCAAGAGCTCGGATATACATTCAGGCCCTACCCTGGCCCCTAAATCTCATTTACCTGATGGTTGCTAAGGTCTAACTCCTCTCTAGCAATCAGTTTTATTTCTGAGATAGTTAATGGAATTGGAGCTGGGATGGTGATTAGGACAAAGGAATTCCCAGAATCCTCAACTGGAACAGAAAACATATTTTTGCTCCAAAAAAAAAAAGCAAGAGGTCATATTAGAGATTAGCTTCACTATGAGATTCATAGATAAGTGTGGGTCAACTAAAATCTAATCACTATTTAGGACATTTCTTTCTTTGAGGAAACACCCTTCAGATTCCAAACAAATAATTTACACACAAAAAAGCTTTTGGGATATAACTTGCTCATAAATTAGTTATGGCCCTGCTCTTACAAAATAGCTATTAAAATTCAAAGCTCACATACTGTCTGGCATAACGACTCTCTAAGTTAAATTTCTTTTCCGAAGATTTTTCTATAACAAAAAGTAGGTACGTGAGTTCTTATTTTCCAATGTGTAAAACCTGGAGTGGGTTGGGGTGGGAATGGGACATATGAATTAAAAGTTCAAGTTTTTTTTGTATTGTATTACAATGGACTTGGATCAAATTCCATAACAAAATACAGGAGAGTTAATTCTTTAGGAAACCAGGACAAAAAGAAGCTCCGGTTTTCATTTGCTGTGGGTTGTTCTTTTCCTAATTACCTGGGTGGGTGCCTCATTCACCTATACTCTTTGCCTGTGGAAATCTAGTATTAGAGCTGTTACTCTCCATGTTCATGGTAAGCCTATAAGAAAATAAGTGTTTATTTTCAGAATACATCAAGCTCATTCCAGACGCTTAAAAGCATTTTCCATGAATTATAGTAAAACATTAAAAATTACGAAAGAAAGACATTACTACCAGGTAATCTTTGAAATGCCAGCTTACCTAAAGAGATGGAAGCAACATAATCATCTACTGTATGTCAGCAAACTATGGGTAATGGGATAAGAGCTGGGTTGGCAAGAGAGGAGCCGGTGTGCTGTGAAAATAGCTAATCCCATCCACCTCTTGCTATATGACTTGGGAAGAGACAAAAGTACTTAGGGAATCAACAGAATCTATGGAAAACTAGCAAACAAAAGAAAACCCCCCTCCAAACAAAAAACAAAAACACACACCTCTAAATCATGGAGAACAAAACTAGAACCTGAGATGACTATCTTCTTTCCATGAGTAAAAGGCAACTGTAGGAATGACAGACAACATCAATGGTACACAGCCAAAAACTGTGACTGAGACAGACAAAACCCTCATGTAAGGTTATTATAAGGGGACATAACCAATGTCTAGCCAAAACCTGGGATCTATAGCCCAAGTTTGGTTTTAATTAAAGCATTCAAAACACAGAAGAAAAAAAACAAAACAATAAAACTGTTTCCTTTCTCTTCAGCTGCTAAGATTGTCATTCAATTAGGTCTATTTCACCCAAAGAGAAGGATGATGATATAAATTAATGAAGTTCTTTAAGTAAAGGAGAATGCTGAAAAACTCCATTCTCCACTGAATTATAAATATAAAGGTTCAAATGGAAGACACACAATTACGACTGAATTTCTATTCAGTTAAAATTGAAAGCAAACTTAGTTAAGAGTAGTAGAATGGGCTACATAAAAAGCTTATGAAAATTCGCCCCTCTAAAAGTCTTTGAGAACGACTAGTTCTGGATTATTTCATACACTTAACACATGGGTGAAATGATGACAGACCTGTGGCAAATTGATACTCCCCAAGCGAAGAGAAAACAAATCAGGAAATTCTGATGTTGTCATGACAATATGACTGATCATGACATCAGCAATTCCTAGTTCCAAACTGAAAAGAACACTCCCAGGGCTGACGCCGTATTAAACAGATCCTCCCAGAACCACCCTTTCCCAATCTAATATTTGATCTAGTGGCAAATACGATGATGTTTCAGTCAAGGGACTATTAAGTATCAAAATCCTGTTAGTGCCTGGGGAAAAAAAATCTATAGTGCAGATTAACTTTGGACTTTCTTCAGACCTATAAAATATATATTTATATTCACATATCTAGACATAATGTATAAAGAAAGAACTTTACAACTTACAAAATGCTTTAAAACCAAAAACCAAAAAAAAAAAAAACAACAAACCCCAGTGCCTCAAGTCAATTCCGACTCAAAGCGACCCTATAGGACAGAGTAGAACTGCCCCATAGAGTTTCCAAGGAGCGCCTGGTGGATTCAAACTGCCGACCCTTTGGTTAGCATGCTTTACTATGCATTATCTCCTTAAAGTCTCAGGAAGGGAAGCAGGGGAGGCATCACCTCCCACACACCCTTTAAAAAAAAACAGTTGAGACAAGCTCAGAGAAGTTAAGCAACTTGTCCCAGGTCATGAAGCCTAGAAATAAAACATCTCAGGGTTGGACAGAATTATTAAAGGTCAGTGCCTGTGCCTGGCATATAATAATCAATAAATATTTCACTAATTGAATGAATTCTACTAACTCCCCCTTGGATACCATAACCAATAAAAAATTCATGCCATCTAGCAATATTTTACCGTATCTATTAGAAATTTCTTTATTAAGTGGCCCCCAAATCTGAGCTCATCCATCACAGTTCTACTCCAGGGCTAGAATCTACATCTTCTATAGATTTATATTCTTTTCCTTCTATTATTCTATACCGTCTTTTCAATAAAAGTAAGGCTAAGTCATCTTTTTTTGGAGCCTTAACAATCCTATAAGAATTGGCTAAGCTGTAAATCGCTAATTATTTACTTGACCCTTGTTCTTGCACATAGGTTTTGTTGGAGGCATCCATGGATGAGGTAAGGTAGCTTTCTTACGTGCAAATGGCAGAAAAGATGATTTCCACCCTCTTCTCAAATACCATTAATAGCTGCACTCAGAAAGAGCCGAATATAAGAAACGTAGTGATCAAATCTTAAAGAACACGCTTCAGAGATTATATTAAACATAGTGAATTTGTTTGTATCCTAATCTTTAGATACGTCTGTACCATAAAGCAGCGTACTAATAAAAGCTGCATTTTGCATCGGTGGGCTGGTTTTGACTTATAAGGAAATGAGTTTCCATGACTAAATAGATTTTCTTGACCTTAACTGTTACCGTCTGAATAAATCTTCTTGCTTTACTTTTTGGGCAAAACGAAAGTGTTCTATTCATTTCTCTGAGATTAATGTCCTACACATATTTGGATATAAACTATTTCACGGCATCTGAGATGTCATTGGTTGTAAGATGCCAGACAATTACTGAGATGTTAATATTTGAAAATAAAAATGGACGATGGTAATTAGAAGACAACCCAAATTATAAGATGCATCTTGATTTCAGAGATGTTGAAATGTGAAAAAGCCTTAGGATCTATGAAATACAGTGTCTGGGTGCATGAACACTGTACGCACATACAGCCATGCGTTCTTTAGCCTAAGCTGTAGAAATATGTATTTTTTCAGTCATTTTTAACCTTCTTAAGAACACAGAGTTACTAAGTGGTTATAAGTGACTCATATGCTCAGTTTTTCCAAGGAGATCGATCTGACAATATGTCTTACAACTGGTGGGCACAGTCTCCACAAGCCAGAATGAGACCCTTTACCCTGATCTCACAAAGGAACAAGCTGAGCTGTCTGCCTCCCTCCTCAGTCATTTACATCATATAAATTTACACCTGCAGTGTTTTATATGTACAGGGCTTTTATACAATAAGAAAGGGTAAAGGGAAATGAAGCTAAATCTCTAGATATCTATCAGACTTTTCTACTCCACACCTCTTGTTATTAGTGCTTCAAAGGTGGTCATTGTAAACGTAGCTAGAGAATATTAACCCTGGACTGTAGGGTCACTATGAGTCGGAATCACTCAATGGCAACTAGTTTTTTTTTTTTTTTTTGGTTACTCCTTTGGCAAGTTTTAGTTGTACACATACATGCACATGGACATACACACACACACACACACACAAACACACACGGTCAGTCATCAGTGCTGTTCTGGCACACAGCATCAATTCCAGTCTACAAGTCTGACAAACAGATTTCCATCTTTTTACAGAACCTTGAGTGCCAGTTCTCAGTCTTCCTGAGGCTTCAGATTGGAAAAGTAATTTTTATATAGATCAGGTAAGTCAGATAAAAAAATCTATATATCTGACACGGTTATCACAGTCCCTAAAATTGATATGAAATTACAAAGTGAAGTAAAAACAATACCTGAACAGGTAAGATGACCCAGTTTTAGAAAAAGATGAAAATGGTTCATACTTGTAAACCCGTCGGGTAGCAATGACTATTAGTGGATGTTAGTATCTGGCAATGTGTAAGGTAACTGATGGGTCCCTAACAGGATATTATTTGTTCAGGAACTGACTAGTCCCCTTGCACTTCCTCCTCCTTCCTTATAGAGCTCTCATTTAGTCTTTTCACTGCTGATGTGATAATAAAAACAATATGAAACAGTGAAGCAAACAGGCCAGTTTATTTATCGACTATAGGTTATTAGACTAAAGTTTTGGGACTACCTATGAATTTCATTTGTCTGTAATGTTTCCCTTGTTAGAAGTGAAAATTATAATTGATCTTGAAAATCATCTTGTAGGAATTACTGATGTTAACATACCAAACAACTGATATATCCCAAGGCCCAAACTCAGGGCCTGGCACATAGTAAGCACTCACGTAATTGGTTCAGTGAATGTATGAATGAATGAATATATAATATCTTCAATATACACGCCAGTCCTACTCAAATATTATTATTCCATAAAACCAAAACAAGCTTATAATTTTGAGTTACCTGTGAATTCAATGATAAATTATATTTTGTACCTTATTTATTATAATTTGTTAGCCAAACTTCCTCAGTATTAAGAAATACCATTCCAAGTTTTACAATTCATACTCACTTGAATGATTTACAAATGTATTTTAGGAGCCCTTTAAAGAAGTCTTAGAATTCACTTTGGCTATTTACCGCAAATATCATTAACTGTATCAGACTCAAAAATATCACAAATCACTATAGGAAATGTTTGCCCCGTTATATGTCTGTCTGTATCCTTTATTAAAAAAAAAAAAATTCATAATTTAAGTTTTTGATGACTAACAAATTTTGAAAAGAAGATATACAAACTTTTGTAATTGAAAATCATGTAGCTTGTTTCATTTTATTACATGACATTTAAAAAATTATATCAGTAAGCAAGAATGGCAAATCATTGATAAGTGTTGAACATCTTGTTTCTACTTCAGTGTGTGTTTGAAAATTTCCACAATTAAAGCCTTTTTTTTTAATATTGGTGTACTAGAAGTCTTGTGAGGTTGGCTTCAGAGGATTCCAGACAAGCAAGGCAAATTGTGTCTTGCAGCTGTAACACCTAGAAAGTGACTACACAGCTGATTGTAAGTTTTCTTTTAAATAACTATTGCCTATTTTACTACCCTTTTCTCCATGAAACTCTCCTAAAAAAGAAAAAGGGGGGGGGGAATTAAAGAAGCTGAGACTACAGTCTGGATAGTACAAAAGTTACAGTGAATCCACCAGGAAATGCTACAAACCCAAGTGATTAAACAGATGGGTTTCAGGCCATTTCTACACTGGACAGTGAAAACGCACTCCTCCTAAATTAGCAGCATCTCTAGGGTTCTTACTGACTCACTCTCCCATCTCCATGTCTTCTATCCATTAATTTCCTCAAGCCAGAGCTGCTGGGACCTCTTCTGTTTTTCCCTTTGACCAGTCCTCTTTTATTTATTCAAAATTGTTGTATACCCTGCTTCTAAAATAATTTTTATGACCTCTTTAGCCAGATCATTCTGCTTCCTAAAGCTCCCACATCAAATGCAAATCTTCAACATCACTTGTAAAGCACTCCACTTTCTAACTTACCCCTTTACCTCTATTCCAGCGACTCCTTGGGTTTTGGCTGCTTATGAACTCACTCTTTTCTGCCAGGAAACAGCCTCTGTTTTTCCATCAGCCAAACCACACTCATCCCTCCCTCTGTTTACTCTGTTGAAATCACAGCTCAGCGTCCACCCCCTCTGAGTTTTTCCTACTCTCATTTATTTTCCAAGACCTCTTGCTATATTTTATCCAGACTGTATTAATGTCTAAATTAGGCCAACTCAGTGTCTTTGCAATATAAACTCCTCTACTGAGGAAACCATGGCCCAGATTTACCACGTCGTCTCCATTATTTACTATATGGAAAGGCATCCCATGAGAGCTCAGCAAGTACGTATTGACTTGGCGTCACACTAAATCAGCAGTTCTCGGCCTCTTTTCCACAACAGCATACCTGACGGTTACTATATACTCCCATCAGTCACTGTGGCCACTTCAACATGATTCTTAGCCAGAGATGGGGACACACACCCATGCTGACCTGAAAATCATTGCTTTAAAGAATGAACCAGGAAGTGATTACAGGAATCCAGAGAAGATTACTTACTCAGAAGCATTTAACTTCAGCACCCCTCAATACTCCCTCCCACCCACACACACACTTTAATGCTTTGCTGTACGGTGCATGAAAATTATTAGCCTCTTGACCTAAGAAGATTTGGAAATGATTAAATGTTTTCTCAAGTGAGTATGTATTTATAAAACCCAACATGGTATAAAAATGTATTTATAATGATTGAAAAAAAGAAAAAATGATTGAAGCAGCCTAGAATTACTTTCCCCTGATGACACAACTCTCCTTGAAACGCCAGTGTTTTGATTCTTCTGTTATCTTCACCCCAAGGCCAGGAAAGGCAGCTGCCTCTTGCTTTTGTTTCTCTTCAAGGCAAAACAGCACAGCTTCTGAAATCTACTCCATCTAGTTCTATCACCTACAGATTGTTATTGTCATTTGTACAGCATGGGATGGTGGACAAGACATGGCTTTTCCATAAAATTACCACATTCAAAAGACAGTTCCATCACCTGCTAGCTTAGCAACATTCACCTAAACATATTCTCTACCTACAAAAGAAGTCCCTGGGTGGTGCAGATGGTAAACACGTCTGGCGGCTAACCGTAAGGTGGGAGGTTTCACTCCCACTCAGGGCAACCCCATGTGTCTCAGAGTAGAACTGTGCCCAATACGGTTTCCAGTGGATGATATTTTGGAAGTAGATCTCCAGGCGTTTGTTCTGAGGTATCTCTGGGTGAATTCAAACCTCCAACCTTTCAGTTAGCAGCCCAGTGCATTAGTACCCAGTATTCACAGTCCTTTCATCCCATCTTTCAAATGTCCAATCTTGAGCATTTCTGACCATCAGATTTTTCTATCCTGCTTCTGAGTTGCTGACCACTGCCCATAGTAAACCATAACTATGCTCTTTGGCTTCACTAAAAATTCATCTAACTAGTTATACCTTCAATGCTGCACAGCATTCATTTCCCAGTGGCTTCATATCCATCCCACACAGAATTTACAATCTTTTCTTTTTTCCCTCAAACTCCCAAACCTATCTTCACTGTCAAATGATAAGCTAGAGATCATTCAACATTATTTACTTGTACTTCCCCAAGTTTTCTCAAATATATATCTATAATGTTGCATATCTTCCTGACATGCTTCCCTATTCTAATAGCAGAGATGTTCCTAGCTCTTTTTAAGATGTAGGTTTCTATTTGAATCTTTTATGTCAAATTAATTTACCTCCTCCAGCCTCTCTCCAACCCATTCAGCTCTTTCCCTCCTCCTTTTTTTTTTTTCTTTAATTTTTCTTGGCTATTTCATAATTTTTTATTAATAAAATAATTTTTATTATTAAAGTAATAATTTAATATATTGTCCTTTTAGAAATAAAAACAGCAGATGCAATGGCATTTTTTCCAATAAATTAATTTAGTCAAGTGTTCTCTATCCTAAAAAAAAAAAGGAAATGCTTTCCTTGCTACTTAAACTACAAAAAAAAAATCTTATTCCTCTCTTCTTTACTATCAGAATTCTTGAAAGATCATTCATCAGTGGGATGTTTGTACTTCTTTACCTCCCATTCTAGTTTCAGACCACTGTAATCTGGATCCTGCTCCAGCCACCTGCCCAACAGGCTTCCACGTCCTATTCAACAGGATTTAGTTCTGTAAAGGCTCTCACCTACATGGAATTCCAAGATGTCTCGCTTTTTTGATTGTCCTCCTTTGCCCTCTTTTTTTTCCTGCTCCACAGTCTGTTTCACATACAATCCCACACATTGCCAGAGCTTCAGTAAGCACACTGAACAAAGGAGTCCTGCATCTATAGTTCCAATCTTGGCTTTTCTCTTGGGTTCCAGACTCATGGTCTGACTTCCTTGAGCTTCTCTTTCCCCAAGGTCAGCATTCACTACTCTGATGTTACCAATGAAATCTGTATGCTCTCCACTATGGGCACTTGTGAATCCCTGGGTGATGCAAAGGGTTCAGTGCTCAAATACTTGTCAGAAGGTTGGCAGTTCAAACAAACCTAGAGGTGCCTCGGAAGACAAGCCTGGCAACCTGCTTCCAAAAGGTCACAGCCTTGAAAAACCTATGGAGCAGTTCTACTCTGCACACATGGGATCACCATGAGTCAGAATCAGCTCGACAACTAACAACAACAAGGATACTTGTATAGTACTTTGGTTATGTCTATCTGTCTAGTCCACTGGGATGTAAGCTCATCAAGAGCAAAGGGCTTGGCTCAATGCCTTGCACACAGTTACAACTCTCCAAACAAAAGTTATTTTAAATCTATTAACTTATGAGTCTAAGAAAAAAAGTACCATTTTCATAATATAAAATAAAATTTTTTCCTCATATTCATATAAGACTTTTATTGTCTATTTTGTTTTGTTTTGTTTTCACCCAGAAAGCCTTCTGAAATTGGAGAAGCATATTTTCTCTAATAAGTGAAAATACTCTCAAATGCATTCAGGCATGCCGATCATTTCCAAAGTGCAGGGGAAATAAATGCCCCACTAACTGACAACTTTTGGATATTTATGCTCTAAGAGATGAAGCTGAGCAATTGAATTTTAAGCTGCTTTTCAGTCTCTTCTTCAACCCAACTTTTTGTTGGAAACTTGTAAATGAGAAGAAAAATTACACATTTGGGCTTTATCATGTCAGCCATCTATTCATTCACAAGCTACTACACAAGTGGCTGAAATGAGGAATGGGTTTTACAGAATGAACTTCAAAAGCTCTTTCATATTAAAAAAAATGTAAAGAATGAAGAATTGGGAACTCTTTCCTGGTGTCTGTTTTTATACCCTAAACAGCCAAAGGCTAAAAAAAAGATAAGCAGCAATAGGAAGAAGGAGATAAAAGAGAAAAGAAAATAACAGGGGTGGTTGCCTTAAGATAATCAGGGATCCATAATCTATTCACAGACAAATAATTAAGATTAAGATTTGAAGAAAAGTAGTTTTCAGATTCTTACTGTTCTTAGGTACCCTCGAGTTGACTCTCATAGTGACCCCATGTGACAAAGTAGAATTGTTTCACAGGGCTTTCTAGCTTGTTATCTTTACAGGAACAAATCCCCAGGTCTGTTTCCCATAGAGCTGCTGGGTGGGTTCGAACAGCCAACCTTTCTGCTAGGGGCCAAGCACTTAACCATTGCACCATCAGGTCTTCTACTAGAGACCTTAATTTTGCCTCCTGAGTGGAATATGGTCAACAAGATAACTGCTTCACCCCTTGACCTTTGAAGTTAAATTATCACTTCACTCCCAACAGTACAGCTGCTTACACACTGGAGTAAGAGGGAGGGTTCAAAAACACTACTATCTTTTGGTGGGACAGAATTTTTGTCTAGTCTGGACTCTCATGTTTAAATTTATACACTTCTTCAGTACCTCTATAAAACAAATTATTTCTTTTTATTACGTAAATTCTTTTTAACTGAATGAGACATGAATAAAAACAAAAAACCTGTTGCCCTTGAGTTGATTCCAACTCATAGCAATCCCTTAGGACAGAGTAGGTTTCCACAGGGTTTCCAAGGAGCGGCTGGTGGGTTCAAACTACTGACCTTTTGGTTAGCAGCCGTAGTTCTTAACCACTTGTCTCTTAAAATTTTCCATGTATCTTTTCCTGTTGCTTTTTAGTTATATTGTATCAACTCCTTTAAAGGTTTATTAGAAGGGAAGGAAAACACTTTTTTTATTCCCTAACAATATGCTTCCTCTGTTCATGCAACCAACATCTAAAGCATGCCCACTTTAGTCTCACTATTGTGTACTCTGCATTAAGACAGATATCAGGAGGTGGCTGAGGGGCCGTAAGTAAGCTGAAGTTAGGAGGAAACAGAAACAATGAGACAGAGGTGTCATCACTTGTAATAGTGAGTCACAGGACAGTGATTTTCAACAACATGGAGACTCACAGAGGTAGAGGAATAAGAGGCCAGTAGATAGCAAGAAGCAGAGTAGCTAGACTCAGAAATCAGGTAAACAAAGAGTAAATGACTGACAGAAATGGTAAAAGTTCTAGAGGGAAAATTTGAGACTCCTGCTCTTGACTGGGTGCCTTTGACAGAGAACAAATCTCCTGTTGGTCTCTATGAGGCCCATTCCTACTACCAGTACCAGATTCTGACTCACAGTGACCCCATGTGTTGCAGAGTAGAACTGAGCTCCATAGTGTTTTCAAGGCTGTGACCTTTCTGAAGCAGAATACCAGGCCTTTCTTCTAAGGCATCCCTGAGTGGTTTTGAACCACCAACCTTTCAGTCAGTAGTCAAATACTTACCTGTCTGTTGCACCCAGGGGACTCCTTACAGTTCCTTCTAATCCTGAGGCCTGAAAAGGCAGCTTCCTTAGTTCTCACGAGCTCTGGTCTCATAATTGAGATTCTTATTCCTTTATATATTCTTAAAACCATCCCACCTCCATTACTTAATGGAGATAGTAAGGGGTCTCTATTACTTGCCATCGAAAGCATCTTGCTAAAATAAATGCTAACAAAGTTGTGTAAGAAACTGTTTCCTTGGAGTTAAAAAAAAAAAATACTACTGCCATCAAGTGATTCTGACTGGTAGCAACCTTACAGGACAGAGTAGAACTGCCTCACAGAGTTTCCAAGGCTATATGGAAGCAGACTGCTACATTTTTCTTCTGTGGAGCAGCTGGTAGGTTCGAACCGCCGACCTTTTCGTTAGCAGTCGAATGCTTTAACCACTGTGCACCCTTACCAAACAGCAAGTTATTTCAAGAAGGAAAAAACTGATGCCAGGCAGTACCACCTGTTTATTTAAGGCAAGTTATTAAATTTTTTTTTCTTTTTTTTTGGACACCAGGCAACACTTTAACTGGAATGGTAAGAAAGATAAAAGTGATGCCTGCCAATTGTGTATTACAAATATTATAATTTTTTAATATTTCCATTTCATTCAAATCATTTATTAGAAAAAATTATAATATTTCCACCTATGCAATTGGCAAGCACCACTTCCATCTTTCTTACCATCACAGTTACACTGCTGTCTGGTATCCAAAAAAAAAAAAAGAAAATTGCCATAGACAATCTGAGCTGTCTTAAATTCTTTAAAAGGAATGACAAGATACATCCTTCCCCTCCCCCGCAAATGCCACATACAAATTAGACTATCCTTAATCAAATTTAAAAAATTTTTTAAGTTTATGTATTTCAGTGTCTCTAAAACAAACTACCATTTGATATGTAAGGTTTAGTATTATTTGTTGCAAACTCTTACTAAATGCGTCTATGTGATCTATCGTTCCAATAAGCCTTGGGCATTCTACTTTGGTTTTGACTGTATGTGTTTCAAATCATATACCGTTTTTTTAGTTATTAGAAGCCAACAGATTATTTGATAAGATCGCCCTAAGGACTGTGTTCCATTTTAGCAATGGGCACTTCCTGTCCAGATCTGTGCTGCCACCTTATCCCCATGACTTCTGAACAACCTAGGGTCACAGTGGCCTCTCTTTAATTAGTATCTCACTGCTGGAGGGAGGAGAGCATGTCAAAAGGAAAAGAATGCAAGAAGGCATTATAAACAAAGGTCTTCAAGGCAACTTAGTGATTTGACCATGGGATGGAAAAAAGCCTAGCACCTTCTTTGTTACCAAAGTAAAGCCGGAAATGGTTTTGATTCCTACAAACTGAGAAGGTTGGAATTTTCCTTGTGTGTTTGTTTGCCAATTCTGGTTTGATGTGTTAGACTTCATCTCTTTTTCAACTTGATAGGCTAGGGTTGAAAACAAAATGAACTATGCGTTTGTTGCCTGGACAACAAAAGTGTGATCCATAAAGAAAAAAACCCAATTCAGTGAAAACTTTCCATCTATGGCATGATTTAATGAAAGTTTAGCAAAGTTCAAGCTATATTAATACACCATTTTCTTTCTTCCAAATAAAAAAGTACAATATCTAAGAGTGTGAAAATCAATAATACTTACCCAAAAGATATTTTAAAAAATAAATTAGTTAAAACTGTACCTCCCATATTTGTACCAAATCAACTAGTTTTATGGGACTAAGAACATGAATTCTATTTACACTAGGCTTATGGCAACAAAATTTTTTTTAATTCAATTTTATGACTGAATAAATTAGCTAATTCATTCATAAAGGTGAATCAGAAATCAATTTTTTCCTGTAAATAATGATCCAACAATTTAAAAATTCTGAAAAACAAAAGCCTAAATGTATATAAACATATATATGTATGTATATATATGTTTTACGTGTGTGTGTGTGTGTGTTAGTGTGTAGATACAGATTATAGATAACGTCTCAGTTATCTAGTGCTGCTATAACAGAAATACCACAAGTTGATGGCTTTAACAAAGTGAAGTTTATTCTCTCATAGTCCAGGAATTGACTCCACAGCAACGGGTCATGGTCTAGGAGACTAGAAGTCCAAATTCAGATCACCACTTCTAGGAGAAGTCTTTCTCTCTCTGTTGGTTCTGGAGGAAGGTCACTGTCATCAATCTTCCCCTGGTCTAGGAGCTTCTCCAAGCAAGAACCTCAGGTCCAAAGGAGCTCTGCTCCTGGTGCTACTTTCTTGGTGGTATGAGATCCCCCCGTCTCTCTGCTCACTTCTCTCTTTTATATTGCAAAAGAGATTGACTTAAAAGATACAACCTAATCTTGTAGATTGAGTCCTGTCTCATTAACATAACTGCTGCTAATCTCATCTCATTAATATCATAGAGGTAGGATTTACCACACAAAGGAAAATCACATTAGATGACAAAATGGTGGACAATCACACATTACTGGGAATCACCACCTAGCCAAATTGACACATATTTTGGGAAGACACAATTCAATCCATAACAGTTAAATAAATACAGATGCAAATATATTGTTGTTATTAGCTTTTGTCAATTTGGCCCCCAACTTGTACCGATCCTGTGCACAACAGAACTAAACACTATTCAGTCCTGCACTATCCAATTGAGTGGTTGTGGATTGGTCCCTTGTGATCCATAGGGTTTTCACTGTCAGATTTTGGAAGTAGATGGCCAGGCCTTTCTTCCTAGTCCACATTAGTCTGGAAGCTCCACTGAAACCTGTTCAGCATCATAGCAACATACAAGCCTCCACTGGGAGACAGACGGTGGCTGCACATGAGATGCACTGGCCAGGAATTGAACCAATGTCACCTGTGTGGAAAGTGAGAATTCTGCCACTGAATCACCAATGTCCCCAGATATAGATTTCACATATATATAATCCCTCAAGTGAATTATATTTTTAAAATATCAAAGAATAAAATTCTTGAAAGTTAAGCCAATTATATCTATTAATAAACAATGCTTTCAGAATATTAAATCTTCAGTTACAAAACACTCGCATTGATTAGTGGTTTCTACTGGGTACTATTTACAAGAAATCACCTCAGCAGGGTGCCTGTGTCCAGTTTCATAATCACATAGTACATTCACCTTAAAGGATTATGTTCCAGGCAAGTTTGCATGTTAAGTTGAATTTCATTCTCTTCAGGAAGTGACTTTTACTCAAGATTAAATACAGCTGTTAGCACAGACCACTGTTCCAAAAACATTTCTATGAGAGCTGGAAGAAAAACACCATTTTAAGAATTGCAAATTCACTTTCATTATTCCAAATCTGTGCAACTCAAGTGGGAGGGGGAATCTTTGGTCTCTGTTAGTTAAATTGGGTTTTTATAAATAGTCAAGAAAAAAACAACATCCAGGGTAGTTAAAATGCTTTCCATGTACTTTTGGAGTATATACATTTTAAGAGCCACATCACTAGTTTGTAACAAATTTAGTGCCGTGGCTTTTGTTTCAATAATCAAAGTTATACTCCTTTTTTTTTTTTTTTTAATTTTACTCTCTAATACAACTTGGTTTGTTCTCTTTATAGTCACAGAAATATACCCTGGCAAAAAAAGTAGGGCCTCAACAGAGGAAATGCTGCCAGCGAAAAACACCGGATGTAATCGAGACCACAAGAGACACATACTTAGTTATAAATGTCGAAAGAAAAAGAGGTATTGGAAAGAAACAGAATCTAACTTTTTATTGAATGGTTTAATTGTTGTAGTGAAATCTTACTACTTCATAGTTTATCTCCAAACAAAACAAAATCTCTGGAAATTATTTTGACAATCAGAGGTTACACTTTCTGGAGATTAAAAGAAAAACAAAAAAACCTATGAGTTTCTGCCATCCCTGACCATTTTCCTATCATAGGGGCTGGCAGAGAGAGGGATGAAGGTGTCAATCTACCGGACAATACGATATAAGTACCTTTGGCAAATAGTAAGGAAAACAGCATTTTGTAAAAATGTCTTTTCTGACATAGTATACAGAAAATTTTCTTTTCTGAAGAATCAGAGAATAAATTTATAAGTAATACAGGTGAAGTGAGCATTATTAGCTCACTTTGATAATGGAGCAGACAGGAAAACTTACTTTATGAAGTATATAACAGCTGTGTTTCTATTCCCACCCTTTGATGCTGTGCTTCCTCTTATAACGAGAGTGATGGTGAATACTGTTTCCCAATGGCTGTGAAAACCCACATTTGAACCTTTTTTTTTTTTATAAGAGAAAAACATAAGGCTTTTGCACTTTTTTTTTTTTTTTAAGTTTGGTTCCAAGTGCTTTCCAAGCCTTTCAATAGCTACACACTGCTCTCTTTCTAAAGATTTTTGCATGGTTAAAAGTTCAGCTGCTAACCAAAAGGTCAGCAGTTTGAATCCACCAGGAAGAACTTGGAAACCCTATGGTGCAGTTTTACCCTAACTTACAGGGTCACTATGAGTCAGAACTGACTCGACGGCAACAGGTTTTTTTATTGCTCAAAAAATAAGAATAATAATTCTGCAGACAAACTTAAAATTCAATTTACTTTGTAGCCAGTGTCCAAGGTGTTTTCATTGTCAAAATATAATAATTTTCATTTAGGGCTTGACTGAAAGGAGTGGTTTTTATACTGTAAAAGTTAACAGGAAGCCTCCTTTTGATTATATTTTTTCATATAATATGATCATTGTTTCTTAGGAAGGTGAACATCTCTCATGAAAGATGACAGAACCTACCATATCTTACACAGGACTGGAGATTGCAGTAAGCACCAGTCATTTTTGAAACTATGCTCCGTTATACACAAGGCAGCCATCTTCTTATATCAAGCAAGCTCACTGAAAACATACAAGAAAACCTTTTGCCACTAGAGGGAGTTCAAAATTCCCTTTATATCAATAAACATGAAGAGTGAATTTAACTTCTGAAACTAAAAACGAAAGAGTATGATTGTAGTGCATGTCTTTTTTTTAGTTTTAACTAAGCAAAAAGACTAAAGCAAGAATTAGGTTTTTAGGAGGTACATTTTCCATTTTAATAACTACTGATAATATGTTTGATGGTTAGTATGCACATTTATATTAAAAACACCTTAAAAATTTTAAACTGTGGAAGCAGCAGTGTAGATCAAGAGTTTGGTTCTAACTGCTTATTCTTGGGGAATTGAATCTTTAATCTATCAAGCTTTATTTAATAATAATTGTGATAGAATGTTCCAGATGGGTGTCACAATCCCTCCCATTCTGTATGTGCTTTCCCAATGTGACTTTGCCCTCCTCCATCAAGAGGTGGACCCTATCTTACCCCTTTCCCTGAATGTGGGATGAAGTCCCTGGGTGGTACAAACAGCTAATGCACTCAGCTACTAACTGAAAGGTTAGAGGCTCAAGTCCTCCTAGAGGCACTTGAAGGGGAGGGGGTGAGGCCTGGTGATCTACTTCTGAAAAATCAGCCACTGAAAACCCTATGGAGCACAGGTCTACTCTAACGCACATGGGGTCACCATGAGTCAGAATTGACTGGATGGCAACCTGTGAGTGTTGGATCGCTCTGTGACTGGACCAGATTAGAATGCAGAAGTATCACTATATGAATGTCAGGCGTAGGCGTTAAGAGGCTTTCAGCCAATTGCCATGTAGAGAAGTCTGGGTTTTTGTGCTATTCAGTTAGAGAGACACATGGAAGGAGAGGCCCTGGAGGATATAAGAACACATGGAGAAGGGAACCGAGGCGCCCCAGCCAACAGCCAGACAACCACGAGGCGTGTGAGTGAAGCCACCTTGGACATTCCATTCCCAGCCGAGTTCCCAATTGCATACAGCTGCGTGAGTGACCTAGCCAAAGGCATGTGAAGCAGAAAAGTCACCCAGATGATCCCATAACCCATGGAATTGTGTGACATAATAAATCATTGTTTTAAGTTTGAGGTGGTTTGTTACCCAGCAATAGATAACAGAAACAATAATACTCGTAAGTACATTTCCAAGGGCTTTATAGTTTTTCAAAACCCTTTCATATTCACTATTTCCTATGCAGTAAGATACTAAGTTCAGTGGTTAAATGCCCAGTCCAAGATCAGAGAGTGTTTAAAAGCAAATATAAAGTTTACATTTAAAAGAGAGCTAAGTTTCTCCCAAGTATATAATGTATCACCATCTGTATTTTGTATCTAGGTCAGTAGTGATTATCAAATAATCAAGTATTGACTAAAAACTATTCTTTCAAGTGATACTCATTATAAGAACTGGTTAATCTAAAAAATTACATTCATTTCTACTATTCTTAAGGGTTCAAAACACAAAAATAACCTTTTTGGACCTGTGCCTCTTTACTAATTCACACCTCTAGTTTTGTGTTAATGTTTAAGAAATGTCAATCATACAAAAATTCTATGCACAAACCAATGGTATCTTGGAGCAGTACTATAAATAACATTTTTTAAATTGTTAAAAACTCTTCAAAAATTCTTGCCATGCTTGTTCCCATCATACTCACAGATTTTACAACTCTCCTATCTTTTAAAATTTCATTTCAACAACAAAAATATTGGGCTTCTAGAACCAGGTTCAAGGAGCCCTGGTGATAAAGTGGTTAAGTGCTCAGCTGCTAACCAACAGGTAGGCAGTTCAAACCCACCAGCTACTCCATGGGAGAAAGCTGTGGCAGTCTGCTTCCATAAAGACTACAGGCTTGGAAACCCTATGGGGCAGTTCTACTCTGTCCTACCGGGTTGCTATGAGTTGGAATCAACTCAAAGGCAATGGGTTTGTAGCACCAGATCCTTTGCATTTTGGGCCTCTCCCTTCCTTTCCCTTCCCTGCCAGGGTTACCAGTGAAATTGCATGTGATTGATATGAATATACATTCTAGCAAGTAAAGTTGGGCTTCTCCCATTGACGGCCATGTGTTTTTGGGGCGAGTGGTGATGTGTGTGTCAGGGAAGATGGTTTAGAATTCAACAGTAGCCTAGTGTTCACCTAGGCAATACTCCAAAAATAAATTGGGAGAAAGATGATTGCTAGATATAAGGTTTTCAGAATGGAATGACTCAGTGGTACAAGTCCAAGGGAGAATAAAATTCAAATTTTGAAAGCCCTGGATCCACACTGGTAGTTCTTCAACCTGCTAGTCAACTTCTTTTCAGAGAAGGTATTTCCCTGTCTTTTGGTAGATAGGATCTGTTGTTTTCTTAGCTGCCGTGGGGTCAGCTGCAGCTCAAGGCAATCCTATGTGTGACAGAGTAGAACTGTTCCATGGGGTTTTCTTGGCTGTATTTTTATGGAAGCAGATCACCAGGCCTTTTCTTCCATGGGGCCACTGGGTGGTTTGAACCACCAGTCCTTATGATAGCAGCCGAGATCCACTTGGGTCACCTGGGTTCCTTAAGCCAAAACCAAACCCAATTCTGACTCATAGCGACCCTATAGGACAGAGTAGAACTGCCCCATAGAGTTTCCAAGGAGTGCCTGGCGGACTTGAACTGCTGACCCTTTGGTTAGCAGCCGTAGCACTTAACCACTATGCCACCAGGGTTTCCCTGGGTTCCTTAAGATAGGTTCTAATTACCTGCATAAGATGTGTCTCTTGCCTAACAGTCACAGTACAAATGAGAACAATGCGTACAGGTGTAAATTACAGAAGCTGGAAGCCAGGACTCCATTGGGAGCCTGTTAGGATTAATTGAATAGATGTAGACTAAAACAATCTTCTACTTTCCATCTTTCAATGGCTACTTCTTGATCTTAGACAAAAGAGCCAAATCCTTCACTGAGCTCACAGATCACTACAAAATTTGACTCCATCTACTTCTCCAGCACCATCTTTGCACCATTCTCTTCCTTACCCACTAAGCTCCAGATATTCTGGCCTTTCAGCTCCTCACACTTCTAAGGCTCCCTCTCCAGCAACATCTTCATACATGCCATTTTCTCTGCATGGCGTACCCTTCCTCTTCCTCTCTGCCTGGTAACTCCTACTTTTCCTTTAAGTCTCATCGTAAGCCACTTCTACCAGAAAATCTTCCCTCTCATCCCCTCAGAGGAGGCCAGATCCTCTTATTACATAGCCTACTCTCTGTCTCCTTTTCTGAACTCATCAAGCTGAAATTTAAGTTATCATTTAATATCCATCTTCTCTGCTGTGAGGGAAGAGGCTGTATCTACTTTGATAGTTGTTTTATCCACAGTGCCTTGTACCGTATAAGGTCCATGTGCAATATTTATTAAATATGCATCTCTTATATTTAAATCACTTAAATGTATCTATTTGTTTGTTAATATGTTAAGCACTTATGAAGATACATAGAAGGATCTGACAATTTCAACAAGGAAGATACATACACAAATGACAAAGTGGCAAGGCCGGCTCTGATCAGTAATATGATAGAGATCTAAATACCTGTGGGAGAACAGGTACAAGGAGATTGACTCCAATGGTGACTATTAAGTTTTCTGGAGCAGGATTTGAAATTGTCTATGAGAATGGGCAAGATTTAGATAAGTCTGGGGTCTTAAAAGCCTGTGAGTGGCCATCTAGGATACTCCACTGGCCTCACCCCTTCAGAAACAAGGAAAAATGAAGAAAACTAAAGATACAAGGGAAAGATTAGTCCAAAGGACTGATGGACCACATCTACGACAGCCTCCACCAGACTGAGTCCAGTACAACTAGATGGTGCCCAGCTACCACCACTGACTGCTCTGACAGGGATCACAATAAAGGGTCCTGGACATAGCTGGAGAAAAATGTAGAACAAAATTCCAACTCAAAAAGAAAGACCAGACTTGCTGGCCTGACAGAGACTGGTGAAACCCTAAGAGTATGGCCCCTGGACACCGTATCAGCTCAGTAATGAAGTCACTCCTGAGGTTCACCCTTCAGTGAAAGACTGAACTGGCCCATTAACAAAACAAGACTAAAAGGGGTACAACAACCCTGGAGCAAGGACTGGAGGGCAGGAGGGAACAGGAAAGCTGGTAATAGGGAACCCAAGGTTGAGAAGGGAGAGTGTTGACATGTTGTGGGGTTGTTAACCAATGTCATAAAACAATATGGTACTAACTGTTTAATGAGAAACTAGTTTGTTCTGTAAACCTCCATGTAAAGTACAATTGGAAAAAAAAAGATTTAGACAAGTACATTTTTCTGGCCCATTAGGAACAGTAAAGTTCACAAGCATTTGTCATTCCTACAGCATTTTTCTGTTCTTCAGTCTTCCCTTCCCCCTGGTATCCCAGGTGCCTTTCAACTTCCAGGAAACAAAAGAAATAGTTATTTAATAGGGCAACGGCAATGCTTAACTCAAAGAAATGGCATTTTAATGATATACTCTTAGACCAATGTGAAGGCTGACTTAACCTGTTGCACCAATGGCAGCTTAACATTTGCAGAGGAACTCAGACTAGGAACCACAGACCAACCCTGTGTAAGAAAAGTCCTCAAGTAAATCCAGGTATAAGGAATGTAAACTATTTGGGTTTAGGGAAACAGTGTGCAGACCTTGCAAGGTAGCCTGGTGGCAATGTGTCAGAGAAGGAACCAAAGCGCTGGGAAAGGTTAGGCTTGCTGCAACACTGCGGAGAAATCTTCATGACACACTGATGTGTCATGATAGTGATTGGGAAACACTGATGACAAGCATTCCATTTAATGGTTTGAAATCCTGGACAAATATGCTAAATAGCCTGCCCAACTACCCAGAACAAAGCAGAATCAGACCTGGGAAATCACCCTCATTGCCCAATCCTCAAACAATTCTCATCACATAGGAAACCCAATGAGCTGAGCTACTCTTCACTTCTGAGGCTCCTGACTAACTGTGCGGATCTCCTGGGTGAGCACTTACTCTCACTAGTTTTGGTAAGAAAAAAAAAAAGTAAGAAGATATGAAAATACACTTACAACAAGTCTGCTAACAGAATTCAAGTTTTCAGCACAAAACTTCGTTCTTAGCTTCACAATTAAAATTACTGAAATTTATTAGTCCATGGGACAAACATTAAGTGACACATAAAGGTATATTTTTGTTTACTGAGTTTGCATAAATTATACCAATGGTAAGGTGAAAAGCAGGTTTCCATTATGCAAGACCCATTTGCTAACCCATACTGGTGACACAAATTTTCCTGTTTACAATCCGAAGAAATATGGCTTGGCTTTGGAGACTCTTTTCTTTTTTATACTATGTCTCCACAGTCCTTTTAGCAACTATTCATTATAAAGCGAATTTTAATTCCCAAGTATATTTAAATATCCATCTCAACATGAAGTACTATAATTTAAAAGTAGTGTGGAATATCCAGCAGCATGTCTGTGCAACTCAGCTGTGCTTCCTGCATACGGTATTGTGTAATCTTCGTTTACTTTGGGTTATGTGATAAGGGCTCAGCTCCTGATCATTTTAATCTCACATTTTTATGACCCTTTTGTTTAAAGTCAATATTTTAATTGGCATATATCAAGATCTGAACATAACTTTGATTAGAAATTTTGTTTAAACTATGAAAAGGGCACATACAACTTCCAATGACTTACTAAGATATAAGCATAGTGGCCTAATTTTCACCACAGTAAAGGAGCACATCATACAATGAATTTTTAGAAGACATGAAATGCCACTCAATAAGAAAAATGTAGTCAGTAAACAGAAGGGTTTAGTTTACACATGATTCTAGACTAATTAAAAACCAAATACGGCCACCTACGACCACTGCTTTAGGCAACTGACGTAAATTAAATACAACAAAGCCATTTCAAAAATCTTACTCTTAACAATAGTTTCAGTCCATCCCATTAACAGCTATTTCATCCACACTACTAAAAAAATAGCCACATCAGATATGAGTTGACCTTTTTTTTTTTCCTATGCTCACCCAAAACAAATCAGCATGAAAGAAAAAGCGTTTGAAGGTGACAGCAGGAGAGAAAAACAGAAACACATGGGTTAGAAAATAGTCTCTACTAGTACTGTCCATTAAAATATTCTATATCTGCATTTTCCAGTATGGTGACCACTAGCCACATGTGGCTACTGGTCACTTAAAATTTGGCTAGCATGTCTGAGGAACTGAATTTTTTGTTTTAATTAAGCTTAAATAGCCACACAGAGCTAAAGGCTATCATATTAGACATCACAGATATATAATTAACTGAATCCCTGAAAAATGAAGATGCAAACTATTGTATATGATCAGTTAAATGTGGCAATTTATGGCCAGCAGGAGTTTAGAAACTACTAGATTATTTGATGATCTTTTAAAAGCCTTATTAAATTGGTCATGAAAAGGAGCTCTGACCACAAATAACTAAAAACACTGTCAAGGAGGGCAAGAAATTATAGAACACTCAGGCAGAGAGGACAATTCTAATCCTGAGCACTGTGGTTACTGTTCTGCCATGTGACCCAGCTTTACCAGGGAATTAAATATTTAAAGGGAACTGGTACTTTGGCCAGAAGCCCTGGTAGTGCAGCGGTTAAGTGCTTGGCTGCTAACTGAAAGGTCAGAGGCTTGAACCCACCAGTCGCGCCATGGGAAAAAGATGTGGCAGTCTGCTCCCAAAAAGATCACAGCCTTGGAAGCTCTATGGGGCAGTTCTACTCTGACCTGTAGGGTCCGACTACGAGTCAGGATTGATTTAATGGCAATGGGTTTGGTCGGTACTTTGGCCAGAGTCTACAGAACCAGCAGAATAAGGCAGAACTAAAAAGAAAGTTAGGTCTTGCTAAAACACTATCTGGAAATGAGTAGGTTTATTTTAAACCATTTTTTTTTATAGTTTAACTAGGTATCCTACATATACAATTGAGTTCTTTCTCACTTTTTTGGAGGGTGTATCAACACTGCTGTTATCATGCCTCATGTATGGCCCTGAATACTTTTGTTCATTTAAGTTTCACAAACACTATCTGAGCCAGGCCAAGTAGGAATTATTCACCTCATTTTATAGATTAGGAAAAAGACCTGATGTTACGTAAATTAAGTGAGGACTGGTGACCAGAATGCTAATCCTCTGATTCCTATACCAGAGCTCTTCCTTCAGAATATTTAATACACAATAGTCATGTAATAGACCTTATTATATAATAATTGGAGTGCAATAGGAACAGTAAATTTTTATATTCACCAAACCACAGACCAGTCTCTGTATTTGGGGGGATTTTTACATTAGAATTCCAGCCTTATTTTTTTTCTAATAAAAAAGGCATTTATTTTCAAGATCATCCCTGGCTGTGAGAAAATGAACCCATACTACTCATCTAGAAAGGAGGCACAAATGAAAGAAGAGTTATATGGCCATTTGGGATAAGATAATGAGAAATCAAGAATTATTTTCATATCTAGACTAAATTAATCTTCTTTGCCCAAATTTCCTAGAATCAGGAATGCTTTCATTACATTATCCTAAGGACTTAGTTGGAGCCCTGGTGGCAAAGTGGATAAGAGCTTGGCTGCTAACCAAAAGGTCGGCAGTTTAAATCTGCTAGCCGCTCCTCAGAAACCCTACGGGGCAGTTCTACCCTATCCTATAAGGGTCGCTATGAGTTGGAATCGACTCAATGGCAACGGGTTTTTGGAAAGACTTAGTCACAATGCATAAATAAATGTTCTGCCAGATAACCAAGTTATTACTTAGTAAGAATTGATAAATTTGAGAGGGGAGGGAAGGAAGGAGTTTTGATCAATATTATTGGATTCATAAGTTTACCTCCATGAGACAATCCATCAAGAAAACTTTCAAAATCTTTACTGTAGCAGTCCACCTTCCTGGGAAAAATTAAAAGTTGGCAGCTTTTCTAAAATGGTTTCTTCCAACTTAAGTAATATATGTGAGTAACTGTGATAGACAGTCTCCAACGACAGCCACCATCAATTCCTTCCTTCCTGTACTCCTGTGCCACTCTACCCATCAAGAAATAGAAGCTATCCCTTCTCATCTTCAATCTGGGCTAGCAAGATCACTTGCTGCTGTGCCTGGCAGCTTCCACCTTCCTGCTTGGAAGTTAGCCACCATATCCACCTATTCTGAGACCACGGTCCTGTGAGAAAACCCGTGCTACCCACACAAAAGAGAAAGGCTACATGGCAAAGCAAGAGGCATCAGCTATAAAAGCGAAGCCTTCACAATCTTCCAAGCCACCAGCTGAATACAGCTGAGAGAGTGAACCCAGCTGAATGCAGCCCTATCCTACCCCAGCTGATGACATGTGGAGCAGCCAAACCCCTTCCAAATTCCTGAGCCACAGAATCATGAGAAATAATAAATTATTGTTGTTTTAAGCGACAAAGTTTTGGGATGATTAGTTATGTTAGCTATTTCCATGCTTTATCACCAAGCTTGTTGCATCTGCTCTATGCTCTGAGTAAAAGGAGTAACTTGAAAATTCCAGTTGTCCATTTTCACTTGTTTAAATATGGCTGAACACAAATAGTTCTGAGGGTGTTTCTGTCATGGACAAGGCTCACCCAAACAGAGATCTCACCCTTGAGGTTTTCTGCCACATTGTTCTCACTCTTATTACCACTAACAGGGAAAAAGAAGATAAAGGAGGAGCTAACAGAGTAATGGGCTCCTGAAAGAGTTGCATACATTTTACATTGTTTAGAAAGAATGTGTGTGGCAAGAGATTTATCAGCTAAGCTCTTTAAACTGAAATTTGAAGGGTGATGGAGAAAAAGAACCAGATAAACCTATAAAACTGAAACCTTGCAGGCAGTCTGTTCATCTCTGGCGGATACCCTAGAATCTCACTCCTCCACTCCACACACACTTATTTACCTCCACTTGGCTCTATTTCTTACCCCTTCTTTTTCATCATGAATATTTAACTCAGGATGGCCTAAGAACTTTAAGTCATTAAGCTTGCACATCAATCTTGTTCACCTGTGGAGGGGAATGTTCCATTTCCCTGCAGTGAAATGATGTTGGGAAAATATCTTTATTAGACAAAATAAATTTGAATGCCATGGGGAAAAAAAAAGAATAGCTAGGCAAGTCTAAAATGCTAAAAGTGGGTACTCCCCAAAGTAAAATCTGTTTTAGAGTCCCCAATCCATTTGAATTGAACCCTGAAAGAGTTCCTCCTGAAGAGTGCTTCCTTCTTGGTTTTTTGTCTCTAAGTTTGGAGTTTCTACCTGAGCCCTTACACAGATACTCTGGGGAGGCGGAGGGACAAAGCACAGACTGTTCTCATTTCTTTTCTAGTCTCTCTCAGTTTAGTACAATTAGCAACAATGTTATCTAATCCATAAGAAAGTGATATATAATCCATAACCCAAGTTTACGTAATACCTCATTCAATTTGAAAAGTTGGGAGTTCTGTCAGAAATGCCAACACTCCATTCAGGTATTCACTACACAGAATCCTCATCTTTCTATCAGTATGTGCAGGAGTTATAGTTGTTGAAGTATGACCAATTTTCTGGCTAACAAATGAATCTTGAAATGTCTACAACAATATGAACATAGGCAGTCCATAATTACAATGCTTCCCTCTGGGTCAACTTCCCAAGGGATTGATGGACACAACATTTTTCATCTTTAAAATGTATGACATAGAAAATGCCCAACATATGAGGGCTGGTACCTTCTTTGCAATACCAGATGACACAGACATCACATGCAACACACATTGGTGTCAATCAGGAAAAATCAAAGGCACTGACTGCTAAGGGACTAAAGTGAAATGATACAATTTTTCTGAAATCAAGTTCCATTTATAGCCATATCAGACACTTCCCCGTTTTAAAGATTAAGGGTATACAAGAAAAAGTCTTTTTTAACAGTTCCTAGAGCCTGACTCCCAAAATACGGGAGAATCACTGTGCTCATACCACTTTTACTCCTGTGATCAAGGATGTTTGCTGAGATTTTTGACAGGGCCTGGATAAGAAATAAGAAGTACCTTAGGGTCCTGCTGTTCCTACCATTGCTGGAAGAGAAGAAGTCACTTTGATGCTGATGCCCTCTCTCACTTCCAATCAAGCCCTTTATGTTTTTCTGCAACACCTAAAGCATTCAGAAGTCAAGAATACTCTTTCAGGTCATTACAAGAGACTCCATAGTGGAATCAAGTTATATAAAGTCCATTATTTACACAGATGAAAGGCAATCTTTGGAGGATCAATGCTTTCCAGTAACTGTGAACATAAAGGAATTCTTTATCCCCACCAGGAAGCCTGATCACATGGACTCCACCTCCTGCCTGAGGCAGCACCAATCATTCCTGGCATCAAGAAAACAGGTCTAAGGAACAGTGTGACACCTCATACCAATCCAGAGTCACTGGCTTCAGAATGTTTCTGCCTCAGCTCCACCTCCAACATACATCCACTTACTGATCTGTTGTGCAGTTGACTTCTAAACCAGGAAACACCGGAAGTATCCTTGGACATATCTCTAGACTCCACCTTCTCCTCCGGGTGAAGCACGAGTATCACCGTTGTTACTACTGGCAAACCCTGCCCCACTCCCATTTGTTGATTCTATAATGACCTCTTCAATGATGTCCCTAGAGCTGCTGGTACAGAAGCCTTGTTTTTCCATTTCCATCTCCTTTGGTTGTTGACTCTAGGTTCTTCTCTTTAAGACTCTTTCGAGAGTTTCTCATAGCACAGATAAAAAAACCATTTGCATATTGCAGGCAGCCATTACTTTGCTCCAAGAAATTCTTTTTATTGCTGTTAGTTGCCATCGAGTTGGCTCCGACTCATGGTGAACTTACGTATAAAAGATTAAAGCATTGCCCAGTCCTGCACCATCTCCATGATCAAATCATTGTTGTGGCTATTGGGTCAATCTATTTCATCGAGGGATTCCCTTGTTTTCGCTGACCCTGTACTTTACCAAATATGATGTCTTTTTCTAGTGATCGGTCTTTCCTGACGACATGTCCAAAGTGACTGAATCAGTCTCGCCATCCTCTCCTCATTGTGGTTGTATTTCTTCTAAGACTGATTTGTTTATTATTTTGACAGTCCACAATATATTATATGTAATACTTTCCCATATCCTCTGGGCTTCCATCTTGGATTATTCATCAGTCTGCAGTTATTTTTAGGGGGGAGACAATTTCTTTTTAATTTGAGATATGATTAACGTAAAATATATAAAATATACAGAACTTGCAACACTCAGTTCATGAGTTTTGACAATTTATACTACTCAAAACTAGGCATAGAACATTTCCTCAGGCCCCTCTCCTGTCAATGCCCACGCTCTTGCCTGTATATGGATTTCACATAAAAGGAATCATACAGCACAGACATTTTCTGCAACAGTCACTTCTACTCAGCATGTTTTTGATATTCATCAATGTTGTGCTTGTATCAGTAGTTTGTTCTTTATTACTGAGTAGTTATAAGGGAATTTGTACATCCATTCTCCTGGTGAATGGGCCTTTGGATTGTTTCCAGTTTTTCATATGAATAAGGCTGCTATAAACACTCTTTTACAAGATTTTGGACCTCTTTCTCATTCTAAGAGTGGAACTGCTGTGTCATACGGTAGATGTATGTTTAACTTTATAAGAAACTGACAAACAGATCTCCAATGTTATTTAGATCATTTTATATTCCTACCAATGACTGAGAATTCCAGACGCTCCACATTCTCCCCAACATTTGGCTTTGGCAGTCTTTTTTATTCTAGTGGATGTGAAATGGCATCTCATTGTGGTTTTAATTTGCATTTTCCTAGTATCTAATGATGTTATTAGATGGAGCCCTGGTGGCTCAGCGATTAAGGCCTTGACTGCTAACCAAAAGGTCAGCAGTTCAAATCTACCAGCTACTCCTTGGAAATCCTATGGGGCAGTCCTGCTCTGCCCTATAGGGTCGCTATGAGCCAGAATTCATACAATGGCAATTTTTTGTTGTTTTTGTTTTTTAACGATGTTGGTTGGATACCTCTTTGAGGTTATTGGCCATTCATATATGAATATATCTGCATCATTTTGAAGTATCTGTTCAAGCCTTTAATTTGGTTATTCATCTTTTTATTGTAGATATTGTAAGAGTTCTTTATGTGTTCTGGATTCAAGTCTTCTGTCAGATATATGTACTATGAATATTTTCCCAGTTGGTACTTGTCTGTTCATTTTCTCAAAGGGATCTTCTGATGAACAGAAATGTTTAATTTTGATGACATCCAATTTATCAGTTCTTTTAGTTTATGATTCGTGCCTTCTGTGTCATGTCCAAGAAATCTTTGCCTACTCCAAGGTCATGAAGATATTCTCCTATTTTTCTTCCAGAAGGTTTATGGTTCTGAGTTTTTGTTTAGATCTATGGTCCAGTTAAAATTAATATTTTAGTATACAGATAGGGATCAATGTTCTTTTTTTGCCCATTTTGAGAAACAGTAGTATCACAATATATTTGAAATATAGTTTAAACACCTTAGTTGTTTACATGTAAATTGCATGTGTCCACATCGTGCCTGATTTTATTTTCTATTGCATTAAATATACTAGAAGAACTAGCCATACTAACACTGCGAAGGATTACAAGAACAGAGCATTCAAACTACACATCCTACAGTAACTAGAGTTTTTGTGCTACATAAATACTTTTTTTCATTTTTTTCAAGCAAGAGCACAGGTTAAAAAAAACTGTTTTAAGTTTCTAATTTTAGTGAAAGTCTTATAACTTGACTCTTAAGTACAACTATTTAGAATAAAGTGTTTATAAACGTAAAAATATCTATGACCTGTTCATGTACTCAAACTGAAACCAGAAGGGATGCAGTGGGCCCAAATCATGCAGCATGAATTTAGAAGGCAGGAAAGGACAGTTGTTAGGAGGGGGGCTAAGAGAACTCATGGCAAGTTTCCTTTTTGCTTTCTTCTCCTTGATTTTTGTTTATTTTGTTTTGTTTTTTACCCTGCATGTCAAATAGAAATGATCCTGATTTATGCTGAAAGAAAACATAGCTCCTCACCTCATTTTAGAAAGAGCCAGGAAGGACTGGAGACTGCTTGATAGTGTGTGTTGTAAATCATGAAAAATAATTCACTATTTGAGAATCAGTTAAATGCATTTTATGCACACTTTTAATTCAACTCAGCCTCTAGTCAGTGTTCAGTTTAACACAAGAAGTAGAATTTTGGCCAATGATTTAGGCTACTATCCTCTACCTATAGAAACCAAACCAAACCAAACCAAACAAAACAAACCTGTTGCCGTAGAGTCAATTCTGACTCATAGCGACCCCACAGAGTCACTACCAAATTGTTAGCTTTCCAAAACACTAGCTAAAGGGGGTATCTTTGACCCTAAATTCTCTACAGGTAGATTCCAAAGATTACTGTATTTTTATTATGGATGAAGTATGTTGATTCTCACAGCAATAAGATATGCCTCCATGTGTTCTATTTTTTATTGCACAAGTAGAAACCATTGTGTGTGAGTGTGTCTTAGTTATCTAGTGCCGCTATAACAAGAATACTACAAGTGGATGGCTTTTAACAAAGAGAAGGTTATTTTCTCACAGTACAGTAGGCTAAAAGCCCAAATTCAGGGTGTCAGCTCCAGGGGAAGGCTCTCTCTCTCTCTCTGCTGGCCTTCTCATTAACCTTTCCCCAGACTAGGAGCTTCTCAGCACAGGGAGCCAGGGTCTAAAGGATGCCCTCTGTTCCTGGCACTGCTTTCTTGGTGGTACAAGGTCCCCCTGTCTCTCTACTCGCTTCTTGCTTTTATATCTCAAGAGATTGCCTCAAGACACAATCCAAACTTGGAGGTTGAGTCCTGCCACACTAGCATAACTGCTGCCTATCCTCCCTCATTAACGTCACAGAGGCAGGATTTACAACATACAGGAAAATCACGCAATACCAGGAATCATCCCCCAGCCCAAGTGACAGACACATTTTTGGGGGGATATAATTCAATCCATGACAGTGAGTGTGAATGCACGTGCATGAGCACATAACAGTTAAGTGGAAAATAGAAAAAAGTAGAGAATTCCTTTTTTCAATTGCTAGAAAAGTTCCTCTGCTTTCACTATTTGGCAGAAGATGCACAATGTCATCCTGAAGTTTTTACGTAATGAAGAGAGAAGGTTCTGAGTCCTTTTGTTTAAAGAGCAGATATTTGCCAGTGCACACGTTGGTGTGTGTGTGCGTGTCCAGATTAACACTGATGGGAAGAGCTTCTTTATAACAGTTTAAAGAACTGATAGCTAAATAACATTATATTCATATACATTACTATGCTGTATATATTATAATAATATTTTATATATTTATAATTAACTATATATATATAGTTAAATATCATTAATATAGTTAAATACACTATATAGATAACAAATTATATACAAAATAAAATATACTCTATTCCTTCATATTTACGGGTCTATTAAGATTCAACAGGAAAATCTTTAAAGTATACTATGAATTCCTGCTGGCAGTAATCATTTGATATGTAAATATGAAGTACTTGGAGACCACATATTTAAAGTCACAAATGTCTCAGCTAAAGGCATAAACATCTAGTTAGATACTTATTGATAATAACTAGCATTTATTGGGCCCTTAGTAAAGTCAAAGTCCTTGGGTGGTGCAAGCAGTCAATAAGCCCAGCTGCTAACTGAAAGGTTGGAATCTCAAGTCCACCCAGAGGCGCCTTCAAACAAAGTCCTGGAAAATTAATTCTGAAAAATCAGCCATTGAAAACCCTGTGGAGCACAGTTCTACTCTGACATGCATGGCGTCACCACCAGTCAGAAGTAACTCCACACTGTGTTTTGGTAGTAAATGCCATACACTATTCTCAGTATTTTTCATGTTTTAACTCATTTAATCAACAGAGCCATGAACTACCTTCTTCATCCTCAGTTTACAGAAAACAGAAACAGAGGTTAAGGAGCTTGTCCTAGGTCATATACAAACGCAGTCAGTCCAGAGCCAGCGCTTTTAACCTCTACACTATAGTATATACGGAAAACACATTCCCAGAAACTTCTAAACAAGGGGAGAGACAGAAAAAAACAGAAGATCTAATTTTTGATTCACCCTTAATTTCTTCTTATATTAGTAAACTTGCCCTCCTTTCACAGGTACTAAAAGCAACTAAGAAACTGAAATCTTATTGGATTTTATCACTATAAATATTTATAGATATGTTAAAATATATGCATCCGTATATGCATTTTAAGACATGCAGGTTAAGGCACTGATCTTTGCAAGAGAAACATAAAAGCTTTTGATCAATATAAATGTAAAAGTTTCTGGCCAGGTTTTTAGCATAACTAGATTTTTAGGCAATGACTCCGGAAGTAAAATGGAATAAGAATGAAAACCTTAAATGGCTGCTGTTGTAGTATTCCTGATTTATTAAAAATAATCACAGAGCATTACTAGTAACGCTACATCTCCAGCTTTCTGATCTAATGAAATGAATTATCAGTGTCTAAAAGGTCTTTGTCAACTCTAACACCTATAAACATTTAAGTGGTATCGAGCAGATTCCATAATCTGATCTGCTTTCAACTGCGGAAATCAATGCAGTTATTAAGAAACTATCTGAATAATTCATGTGTAAAAGAAGGTCTTCATAGTAGCCACAATGTGTCTGCCATCCTAATGGCATTTCAAATAAAGTTGCATCTTGCTACAATGCACATTTAGCAAGCAAGACCAAGCCCCATCCATCAGTTCAGAGGCAGTGATGAGAAAAATTGACAGTTTCAGAGGAATAGCTAAGCTATCTGGCTTTGATAAATAAGGGAGTTGAGGTAAAGTTTCTTCCCCAGTTACTTCAGAGGAAGATAGTAAGTATCTGCCTTTTTTTCATCCCATTGTCTTGCTGTTGGGGTCTGACATTCTCCCGGAGATACTATTCAGTGATATCATTATGTGGTCATTTAGCTATGTTAACCAGACTAAATGCATATTCATCAGCCCCAACAAAAGGTATGTATTATGTGTCAAATGGTCAGCTATGGGAAAAGACATTTGTACAAGCACAGTTCTACTTTTTGCAAGTTTTTCAACCTTTTATCATACATTTCCCTTACTCTGAAATCAGAATGCGTTTAAGTAAGTTAGCCTTCATAAAGTTTTAAATTTCAGGTAACTATCAAAGAATATGAGACTGTTAGCAAAGACTTCAAAAGATATCTAGTTCCAGCACCCTTCCAATACTTGAACTACCTCCATGGCAATGCCTCCATGTTGTGAAGTCAGTCTGTTTAAATAATTCCTGTACGTGAAATTCACTGTCACCTTCTCCGAGACAGAACACTTGCTCTTCAGACAATTACGACAGAAAGTTCTTCCTATGCTTAGCCCAAGTCTGTCTCCCCACGCTTCTACCTATTTGGCTTAAATCACCACTTGGGGCTACGCAGTCAACTACATCCCCTCTTCTACCCGATATACCTCTTGATACTTGAAGGTAAGGATTATGGTCCGAGTTTCCTCTTCTTCAGTTTAAACATTTCTAGCTCCTTCACTTTTCTCATGCTCTACGAATGCCCATGTTCACATTGGCATTAATTTAGAGATCTACAAATATATATTTTGGTGACTATGTATGCCCACTATCAAAAATTATCTCTATTATGAGGCAGTGTTTCTACTACTAGACCACTTGCCACATCCAAGTTAAGTCCTTTTCTTTGTTGCTTAACCACCATGATTATGCACTCCATCCCTTAGACTGCAACCCCCTTGGGCCTACATGGCTCTCCTCCCTTAGCTTGGCCAACAAAGCATTCCATGTTCTGGTCTGGACTTTGCTCTCCAGCCCCATCCATAAATACTGCCCTCCACCCCGCTACACCCTAGCCACACCAAACTACTTAATGTTTCCTGAACGTTCCAAGCCCTCTCCCTCCCCTGTGTTACTCTCCACCTAGAATACCCTTCCTGCCTTCTTCACGAAGTGAATGCTTACTCCAGGCAGATATCCTAAGAGTGCATAAATGAGTATATTAATCAACACAGACAAACCACTACAAAAAATAACCTCTAAATTTTAGAGGTTTAGCACAACGAAAGCTTACTTGCTCTATATTGTTGGGTGGAGGCATTTACGGACAGGCAAGTGAGCTGTACACAATCCTTCAAGTACCCAGGCTCTTGCCGTCTGATAATGCTATCTTCTACACTGGGCCTCCAAGGTCACCTCAGACGGGGAAAAAAGAACATGAGGCGTATGTACAGGATTTTATGGCCAGGCCAAGTTGCGGTATAAAATATTTCCGCCCACATTCCAATGGCCACCACTCAGTCACAGGACTCTACACTTACTGCAAAAGTGGCTTAAAAAATGTAGTTACAGGAGGAAAATGAAGCAGGGTTGCTGAATCCACACCATTGTCTCTGGATGACTCTCCTTTACTCTCCATGACACACTAAGCTTACTGATCTCACTGCACTTGCTACGCTGAATGGGGAAATTATACTTTTATTGTTTGTTTCCCCATCTGAACTGTAAGTTCATTGAGGACAGCAATGTGGCATTCATTTTTATATTGGAAGCACTTAGCACACGACAGTCCTGCCACAAATGCCAGTTTATGCTTGTGCATGAACGGATTAATGAATGAGCCTTGGTCTACCCTCCCTAATTAGCTTGCTGAAATGGTACTTGAAGACACAGAGATCAAGATATTTTACTGGAATAAGACTCTTCTGAGCAATAGGGGTCCAGAGATGCTACAATGACTCTTTCACGGATTGGATAATGTCCTTGATAATGACATCTTTGATGATGTCCTTGATAAGCCATAAACATCCTTAGAATGCGTCTGTTGAATGCATGAATGCAAAACACTGGAAACAGTTTCTATGAATAGGTTAATCAGATTATAGACTATATTAACCTTAATTTCTTGTCAAAAGTAACCAAATTTGATATCAGAACCAGCCCTGAAATGCCATCAGTGCCCCCATGCCACCACTGCCCCCCTCTCTTTGCCTGTCTCATCCAAGTGCTCTTTTCTGACCGCTGTGTGGCATCGCCCTTCCTCCCATACTTGTCCTCAGTGGTGGAAGACCCCTGGGGTGAGGGCTTCCTCCTCATCATTTTGCCCCCTCAGCTGGACCTGGAGTCAGGCACCTACACCCTCCATATCCTCCCAGAGCCTCTGCTTTGCCCTGAGCCTGACGCTCTGCACAGCAAAAAGCAGCCATCTGTTTGTCCACTGACCCGACACTCCACTGGCTGTGGCTTCTGCGTCTCCTGTCTTACAACAATTGTCTTTATATCTTTTTATAATACTGTTTGTTCTTTAATTCTTTTTATAATACCAGCTTTAATACATTTTAGTACTAAGAATTTTTTTTAATTATATTAAATTCTAAATAAAGTGAAATGGTAGACATCACTCAACCACTAAGATACGGTAACCATTAAACGGGCTTTTAAAAAGACTGTTTCCTTCTGCAAACGTAGAAAGAATGCTTTCTTCCTTTGGATTAATTTACTACACACTGAGCTATCATCTTTAGGAAACTGAAAAAGCAGGAAAGGGTGTCTTCCTTTTCCAGGCTATAAATCAAAAGGAAGACAAAGATTGAAGTAGTTTCCAAACCAATATTTTGAAACTCATGCTGACCTGCCTCAATACTTTACCTAATACTGTCACCAACTTTTATTAAAAAAAAAAAAAAAGAACCCCATTAAATGTCTAAAACTAGAAAACAAATTCAAAATGTACTCCTTTTCTTGACATTTTGTATCAACTGTTAAAGAAATAGTCAAGATCTTTAAATCTGTTTATCTTCAACTAATTTAAACATTTGCCCTATGGATGTTGGTTGTTGTGTCCAAAATACCCAAGATAAAGCCGCTAAAATAAGAGTGTTCACCTTCACAGTTTTATCTTTTTTGATAAATAGAATAAAAAAGCAATAGGCCCAAAAGTAAACCAAAACACTATCTGTGTTAGAATGTACAGTGCAATCTACGTTTCAGTTAAAATGTAAGCATCAATAATTTATTTTTTTATAATAATTTAACCTCAGTGTTCTTTACTAGTATTTTTCAAAACTACTTAAATCCAATCCATCAGAAAAAAAATGTAAGTTAAGGTTTTAACACAGCATTATTATCTTGCAAAAGGATCTTTCTATGATCTCCATTTATCATTTTTTTTTTCAAACTATAAAACCTTAAAAAGCTCAATGAAAACCGTATGGATAGAACCTGAAAAAAGCAAACCTGAACCCAGAGACTTTGAATATCAACAATGGCAGGGCTAAAGTCCCTGTCTTCTAGACTGTAGGGTGATATGATTAAGTTCAAGGCCCAGAAAATCAGATCAGTTATAAGAAGGCTCCATTAGATACAGTGGAGACAAAGAAGACAAACAGTTAATCCAGAGAGCCTTCTAAGCCCCAAGAAATCTCAAAGCCATCATCAAGGCATCAGGGCTCCCATGGAAAACAGCTAACAAGTGTCCCTTTTCTGTGTGGGTACTTTTACCCAGCCAGTGCATTGCAGGCTTATACAGTCCTTACTACCAGGCGGGCAATCATGAGTGTCAAGTGCTTGGTTAATTGAGTACCCTACTATGTGCGATGTAATCACAAAGCTAAGCATTGGAGGGTACAGCAGGGAACAAGGTAGACATAGGACCTGCCCTTATGTGACATATTCTTGCAGGGAAGATCAACATTCACCACATAATTATTAATGTGATAAAAAGGCTCCCAGGAGAAATTAGGAGACATGAAATCATATTACAGGCAGTCCTGAGTTATTTTGGGGGAGTGTGGATGTCAGGGAAGTCCTGAGAAAGGGGTAATGATATTTACAATTGCTCGAGTCACTTAACCTGGCAATTTCTCAGCACCTTCATGTGTAGAATGGTATACTAATAGCATCTACCATATAGATACATTTCTACTTCTGAAAAAGATTAGCCAATGAACACCTTATGAATAGCAGCAGAACACTGTCTGATGTAGTGCCAGAAGATGAGCCCCTCAGGTTGGAAGGCACTCAAAACACAACTGGGGAAGAGCTGCCTTCTCAAAGTAGAGATGACCTTAATAATGTGGATGGAGTCTAGCTTTTGGGACCTTCATTTGCTGAAGTGGCACAATTCAAAATGAGGAGAAACAGCTGCAAACATCCATTAATAATAGGAACATGGAACGTACAAAGTTTGAATCTAGGGAAATTGGAAATCGTCAAAACTGAAATGGAATGTGTAAACACTGACGTCCTAGGCATTAGTGAGCTGAAATGGACTGGTACTGGCGATTCTGAATCGGACAATCATTTGGTCTACTATGCTGGGAATGACAAACTGAAGAGGAATGGCATTGTGTTCAATGTAAAAAAAAAAAAACATTTCAAGATCTATCCTGAAGCACAATGCTGTCAGTGCTAGGATAACATCCATATGCCTACAAGGAAGACCTGTTAATATGACTATTACTCAATTTACACACCAACCACTAAGGCCAAAGATGAAGAAACCGAACATTTTTACTAACTTCTCCGGTCTGAAATTGGTCAAACATGCAATCAAGATACATTGATAATTATTGGTGATGGAAATCCAGAAGTTGGAAGCAAAGAAGGACTGGTAGTTGGAAAATACAGTCTTGGTGACAGAAAAGACGCTGGAGATAGAATGATAGAATTTTGAAAGACCAACAACTTCATTGCAAATATTTTTTTTCAACAACATAATTGTTGACTATACACATGGACTTCGCCAGATAGAATACACAGAATCAAATCAACTACATGTATGAAAAGAGTCAGAAGAAAGCCAGGGACCAACTGTGGAAAAGACTATCGATTGCTCACATGCAAGTTCAAGTTGAAGCTGAAGAAAAATTAGAACAAGTCCACAAGAGCCAAAGTACAACCTTGATTATATCCCACCTGAATGTTGAGACCATCTCAAGAATAGATTTAACACATTGAACATTAATGACCAAAGACCAGACGAGTTGTGGAATGACGTCAAGAACATCATACATGAAGAAAGCAAAAGGTCATTAAAAAGACAGGAAAGAAAGAAAAGACCAAAATGGATGTCAGAAGAAGCTCTGAAACTTGCTCTTGAATGTACAATAGCTAAAGCAAATGGAAGAAATGATGAAGTAAATAGGCTGAACAGAAGATTTCAAAGTTTGGCTCGAGATGACAAAGTAAAGTATATAATAAAATGTGCAAATATATAGAGATAGAAAACCAAAAGGGAAGGATATGCTCAGCATTTCTCAAGCTGAAAGAACTGAAGAAAAACTTCAAGCCTCAAGTTGCAATATTGAAGGACTGCACTGGAAAAATATTAAAAGATGCAGGAAGCATCAAACGTAGATGAAAGGAATACAGAGTCACTGTACCAAAAAGAATTGGCTGGCATTCAACCATTTCAGGAGGTAGAATATGATCAAGAACCAATGATACTGAAGGAAGAAGTCAAAGCTGCACTGCGAACATTGGCAAAAAACAAGGGTCTCGGAAATTGACAAACACCAGTTGAGACGTTTCAAAAAATGGATGCAGCACTGGAAGTGCTCCCTCATCTATGCCAAGAAATTTGGAAGACAGCTACCTGGCCAACCGAACAGAAGAGATCCATATTTATGCCTATTCCAAAGAAAGGTAATCTAACAGAATGTAGAAATTATCAAATAATATCATTAATATCACACACAAATAAAATTTTGCTGAAGATCACTCAAAAGCGGCTACAGCAGTACATCGACAGGGAACTGCCAGAAATTCAAGCCAGATTCAGAGCAGGATGTGAAACCAGGGATATCACTGCTGATGTCAGATGGATCCTGGCTGAAAGCAGAAAATACCAGAAAGATGTTTACCTGCGTTTTATTGACTACGCAAAGGCATTCAACTGTGTGGGTCAGAATAAATTATGGATAACATTGTGAAAAACAGGAATTCCAGAACACTTAATTGTACTCATGAAGAACCTGTACACAGACCAAGAGGCAGTCCTTCAAACAGAACAACGGGACACTGCATGGTTTAAAGTCAGGAAAGGTGTGCGTCATGGTTGTATCCCTTCACCATATTTATTCAGTCTGTATGCTAAGCAAATAATCTGAGAAGACAGACTATGTGAAGAAGAACCGGGCATCAGGACTGGAGGAAGATTCATTAACAACCTGCATTATGCAGATGACACAACCTTGCTTTCTGAAAGTAAAACCAAAAAAACCAAACCCAGTGCCGTCGAGTCGATTCCAACTCATAGCAACCCTATAGAACAGGGTGGAATTGCCCCATAGGGTTTCCAAAGAGCATCTCGTGGATCTGAACTGCCGACCTTCTGGTTAGCAGCTGTAGCTCTTAACCACTACACCACCAGAGTTTCCTGCTGCATGTGAAGAGGACTTGAAACACTGATGAAGATCAAAGACCACAGCCTTCAGTATGGATTACACCTCAACATAAAGAAAACAAAAATCCTCACAACTGGACCAATAAGCAACATCATGATAAATGAAGAAAATATTGAAGTTGTCAAGGATTTCATTTTACTTGGATCCATAATCAACATCCATGGAAGCAGCAGTTAAGAAATCAAAAGACACATTGCACCGGGCAAATCTGCTACAAAAGATCTCTTTAAAGTGTTAAAAAGCAAAGATGTCACTTTAAGGACTAAGGTTTGTCTGACCCAAGCCATGGTGTTTTCAATTGTGTCATATGCGTGCAAAAACTGGACAATGAATAAGGAAGACTGAAGAAGAATTGATGCCTTTGAATTATGGTGCTGGTGAATAATACTGAATATACCATGGACTGCAAGAAGAACAAACAAATCTGTCTTAGAAGGAGTACAGCCAGAATGCTCCTTAGAAGCAAGGATGGTGAGGAGGGACCAGTCCCTAGAGAAAGACCTCATGCTTGGTAAAGTAGACAGTCACCAAAACAGAGGAAGAACTTCGATGAGATGTATTAACACAGAGGCTGCAACAATGGGTACAAGTATAATAATGATTATGAGGATGGCACATGACAGGGCAGTGTTTAGTTCTGTTGTTCACAGATTTGCTGAGTCAGAACTAACTTAAGGGCACCTAACAGCAAACATATAGGACTCCTGAAAGGATTAAATTAGATAAGAGGAAAGCACTAACCACAGTGATCAGCATCTGATAAGTGATCAATATGTTTCTGCAATTGTTGTTATGATGATGATGATGTGTCTTAGTCATCTAGTGCTGCTATAACAGAAATACCACAAGTGGATGGCTTTAACAAACAGAAATGTATTCTCTCACAGTCTAGGAAGGTAGTAGTTTGAATTCAGAGTGCCAGCTCTGGGGAAGGCTTTCTCTTTCTGTCGGTTCTAATGGAAGGTTCTTGTCATCAATCTTTCCCTGGTCTGGAAGCTTCTCTGTGCAGGGACCCTAGGTTCAAAGGACATGCTCCCCTCCTGGTTCTTCATTCCTGGTGGTAGAAGTTTCCCCACCCTTTATCTCTCCCCCTCTTGCTTCTCTCTTTTATATCTCAAAAGAGACCTACTCAAGATACAACCTAATTTTGTAGATTGAGTCCTGCCTCAATAACATAACTGCCTCTAATCCAACCTCATTAATACCACAGAGGCAGAATTTACAACACATAGGAAAATCACATCAGATGACGAAATGGTGGACAATCACACAATACTGGGAATCATGGCCTAGCCAGTTGATACACATTTTGGGGGACACAATTCAATCCATAACATGATGCTTATTCCTACTATTATTATTATCTTGAATAAGAAGTAAACCTTAGCAAGGCAAAGAGGGATGAGTGGGAAGGCAGGAGGAATTATTCCAGACAGAGGAAAAATGTACGCAAAAGCCCTGAGACCCAAAAGACCCAACGGATAGAATGGGAGTCTGAAAAAAGGAACTAAACTTCTCTTTAAGGGAAGAGCCTTTGGATTCTTTTCAAAAAGCCCAGTCTTACCCCAACTATCCCCGTGAGCATCTTTCTTTGACTCTGCTTTCCCTTCCAGATACCATGCTGTGATCTTTATTTTCCTTTTATAATTTTCTTTATTTTCTAAATTCTCTCCTTTAAGCATCTATTACTTTCATAAGGAGTCCCTGGTGGTGTAAATGGTTAAGTGCTCAACTACTAGCCAAAATTTGGTGGTTCAGACCCACCCAGAGGTTCCTCAGTAGACAGGCCTGGTGATCTACTTCCAAAAGATCAGAGTCTTGAAAACCCTGTGGAGCACAGTTCTATTCTGCATACACAAGGTTGCCATGAGTCAGAATCAACTCAATGCAACTAAAAACAGCAATAACTTTCACAACTGAAAAAAGAGAAAGATTTTTAAAAGAGACCCCATCATTATTTCCCTTCTAATAACCAGCTAACCTCTTCAAACTTTGGTTTGTAGTCACTGTCTTCTTAGGTCACTTCCTATTCACTCAGCAACTCATTGCCACCACTCCACTGAAACAGTTCTGTCTGAAAGGTCTTCAAATAGAACTCCAGCATTATGTTTCTAAAACATAGATTCACTCTCTCACTCACCTGATTAAATCATTTAATAACTCACCATGGCCTACAAGACAACACCCAAATGATCCAGGACATAAAGCCAGTCTACCCAGTGTCACTTCCTGCCACTCTCCTCCACTACTCACCACTCTCCACACCCAAACCCAGCCACACAGAACTTCTCACCAATTTCCTGAACACAGCAGGTACTCTCATGCCTTTCTACATTAGCCCATTTTAGTTCTCCCAAAAACAGCCTCCCACCTTTTCCATCTAGCAAAATTCTACTCTTCCTTCCAAACTCCAGGAGCTTCAATGTTATTATCTCCTCTATCAAGTGTCTCCTATTCTATCTACCTCTCCCCAAAACACAAGCCGTTGGGAACTACCAGCACTTATTATATTGTCCTCCTGGAGCCCTGGTGGCTCAGCGGTTAAGAGCTTGGCTGCTAACCAAAAGGTTGGCAGTTCGAATCCACCAGGCGCTCCTTGGAAATCATATGCGGCAGTTCTACTCTTTCCTATAGGGTCGCTGTGAGTTGGAATCGACTCAACAGCAACGAGTTTGGGTTTTTTGGTTATATTGCCCTACAAGTGTTGTCATTGTTGTTGTTGTTAGGTGCTGTCAAGGCAGTTCCCACTCATTGTGACCCTATGAACAACGGAACAAAACACTGACTAGTCCTGGGCCATCCTCACAATCGTTGCTATGTTTGAGCCCATTGTTGCAGCCACTGTATCCATGCATCTCATTGAGGGTCTTCCTCTTTTTCACTGACCCTCTACTTTACCAAGTATGATGTCCTTCTCCAGGGACTGGTCCCTCCTGATAATATGTCCAAAGTATATGAGGCCAAGTCTTCTCACAATCCTTGCTTCTAAAGACCATTCTGGCTATACTTATTCCAATACGAATTTGCTCATTCTTCTGGCCATCCATGGTATATTCAGTATTCCTAGCCAACACCACAATTCAAACTCATCAATTCTTCTTCAGCCTTCCTTATTCCTTATCTAGTTTTCTTATGCATATGAGGTAATTGAAACTACCATGGCTTGGGTCAGGCACATTCTAGTCCTGAAAGTGACATCTTTGATTGTTAACACATTAAAGAGATCTTTTGCAGCAGATGGGGCCAATGCAATGCATCATTTGATTTCTTCACTGCTGCTTCCACTGATTGTGGATACAAGTAAAACGAAATCCTTGATAACTTCAATATTTTGACAGTTTATTATGATGTTGCTCGCTTATTGGTCCAGTTGTGAGAACTTTTTTCGTACATTCCACATTCCGATTATTAATGGATGTTTGCAGCTGTTTCCTCCCATTTTGAGTCATGCCACATCAGCAGATAAAGGTCCCGAAAGCTTGACTCCATCCACATTATTAAGGTTGTCTCTACTTGGAGGAGGCAGCTCTTCCCCAGTCGTATTTTGAGTGCCTTCTAACCTGAGGAGCTCATCTCCTGGCACTGTATCACACAGTGTTCCACTGCTATTCACGAGGTTTTCCCTGATTTTTTTTTTTTTTAAGAAGTAGATCACAAGATCTTTCTTCCTACTCTTAGTTTGGAAGCTCTGTTGAAACCTGTCCACCACCCTGCTGGTATTTGAAATACCGGTGGTATAGCTTCTAGTGTCACAGTAACACGCAAGCCACCACAGTATGACAAGCTGACAGATGAGTAGTTGCCCTGTGGTTAGGCCCCAAGTAGTTAGGTCGATGTTTATCTCTCCATTTATATTTTGAATTCCATCAAAGTAGAATTTACGTCTAATTTTACTTTGTGTGCCCCTGCACCCAGCTCATAGCTCAACAAATGTTTGTGTTGTTGCTATTCAAATTAATACTAAAATGGTTTCTTTAAGGAAATCTCATGAGAGGTAGATATTTAATGTAAGCCAGACATAGAAATGATACAATAATGACGCATATACACCATTCTAATTATGTATTTTCCTCTTAAAATGTTAAGTATTAATTGCACACAGTTATTGAGTGCTAACTATTTACCAGGCACTCTGCTAGGCACTGGAGCCCTGGTGGCGCAGTGGTTAAAAGCTACAGTGAGCTACGGCTGATAACTGAAAGGGTGGCAGTTTGAACCACCAGCTGCTCCTTGGAAACCTTATACCCAAAAACCAAACCCAAATCCATTGCTGTCGAGTCAATTCTGACTCATAGCAACTCTACAGGACAGAGTAGAACTGCCCCATATGGGTTTTCAAGGAGCACCTGGTGAATTCGAACTGCTGAGCTTTTGTTTAGCAGCTGTGGAAACCCTACGGAGCAGTTCTATTCTGCTCTAGTCCTACAGGGCTGCTATGAGTCAGAATCCACTCGACAGCGACAGGTTTTCGGTTTACGGGTGCTAGGCGCTAGGTCTACAGGATTTACAATCTACTTGTGAGACAGATGCTAAAGATGCCAAGGAAACACCCAAAGAAGTAAATAATTACAAGTCGAGGTAAGTGCCATAAGGGGAGGAAAAAAGGAGACCATATAAGATGGCAACTTGAGTCCTAATTTAAATCAGGGCACCAGGAAAGGTCTCTCCAAGGAAATAGCTTTGACAATGAGAACTGAAAATTGAGGAGGAATTAACTGAGTAAAGAATGGGAGAAAGCGCATTCCAGAAGAAAGAAAATATCCTGGAAGGCCCTGAGGCAGGACAGTATGGAGTGTTTGAGGAAGTGAAGGATGGCCAGTGTGCCTGGAGCCTGGTGACAAAAGCAGGAGGGGTTGGGGCGGGAGGGCAAGGAGTCTGCTTCTGTGAGGCCTGTTGGCTGAGCGAAAGAGATTGCATTTTCTTCTACGGGCAGCTGTCAGGTATTCCAAGTTGTAGGTATCGGGGGTGATAGGACCATATTTACATTTTTAAAATATCATTCGTAAGTGAAAAATTAAAATTCCTTTTAAGTCATATTACTAGTAAGAGAGAGGGAAAAGGTCTTCATTTGATTTTTCAGTACACTTAGGATAATAGTTATTTGAATATCCATCAGTCAAATATTATATCCATCAGTCAAATATTTGTCTCTGTTCATTCTCAAAAGTTACGCCTGAACCACCCCTGTAGCTCTTGTTTCTTTGAATAATATTCTTCAGGTTTACAAAGTACAGATTCTGTTCCTAGAAAGCCAGCTTTTATGTGCCACCAAATGTTTAATCAGGGATATCATTACAAATTGTTTAAAACTGCTTGTCAAGATAAAGACTAGTATCTGATGTTGACGGAATCTCCAATTTTTCATTTTAACTTCATTTAAACACTTGGCCTTTTCTACCTGAGCTGATGCTTTATGGATGGCATATAAGAAACAGTCAAGGCCGTTATTTTTGTTTAGAAATGTCAAAATCCTTCTCTCTGTTGAGAACAAATTCACTCAAGTTACAATTATGTCACCAATAGAAGATAAAATACAAGATCATTTTTAGAATGTTCTTGTGACATTTTGTTAAACTGAAAGAAATGTTACAACCAGTAAGGGTGAGAGGGAAGGAAGGAGAGGAAGACAGCAGCAGCTTAAAAAAAAGACTAGCAGGAACAGACTCGCACGCTTCAGTCTGTCAGACTACAATGCTGCATGGGCGCTACTGACAGCTTGGGAAGGAAAATTGTGAACATGCATGGAGAAAACACCAACATCCAGCCAAGGCAAGAAGAGAAGGAGAGCAGAGGAAAATTACAATCTTTACATACGGTGTAACGTAAACCCCTTTCGGAAACTTTTAAGGGGCAGTGATTTATCCAGTCTAAAAACAATGTAGGAAAACCAAGAAAAAAAAAAATGGTCTTATATCAAACAGAAGCCTAATGCTCTTTGAGTTTTTATATTTTGATCATTCTCTCACTGCCAGGCCATCAACTCTTAACTCCATGTTGCAGTCAGATCACTAAGCTCTAGCAGCAATTCTTCCTTTCCCTCCTCTTCTCTAGCTGCCTCTTCAGTTCATCTTGCTCCATCCATTGCCTCCAGAATTCCAATCAGTTCCATTTGGCACCTTTTTTTTTTTTTTTAATAAAGTTGACTTTGACCTGTACATGTTCTCTATGGGGCTATTTCATCAACAATAATAGTAGAGATATTGTGCCAAACTAAAAATACTTACACTTCCTTTCCAGTAAACCTCAGTGAGTCAGATCCGTGGGACTTTGTACAGCTTCGTGGAGGTCGAGGACTTCTCCTGTGTTAGCAGGAGCATCCTCATTTTACAGAGGGGTAAGCTGAGACTCAAAAATGTTAAGCAAGTCACTTAGGATCTCACAGGTAATAAGTAGCAAAGCTGGGATCTGAACACAGGTCTGTTTCCTAAGGTTCACTGCCCTCTATTGGGGGAGGACAACACAATTTCTCGTGGTACTAATGGCCACAAGAAATAGACACAACTTGTTTTATGTATTTAAAGTATCAAATATCATTAATCCATATTGAAATTATAATACCAGATTCAATATAAAACAGAGATTGCTAAGTATGCAACATACAATATACTGACCAGCTGGGCAGTGTGTTTATGCATTAATTGATGCCAGACTGAACGTCACACTGTCATACACCAAGTGACTTCCTCTGTGACTTCCTGGCACTCTTGGGCACAGCACATCTCTTTAGAGGCAGATTATTCAGAAGAACAAACCAAATAAAGAAAGGAGTGTAGATTGCTCTAACATATATTAAATGTCTTTTAGAATAAAAATATTGCAAATATCAATTTTTGTACATCATTACACTCAAGCTCTACTCTGATCACCTTATTCTGAAACCCATTTATCACGCTCATCTAGAGTTAATTCTATTTCAGCATGGTTGCCTGAATTCATTCATTTATTTAACCAATATTTACCAAGGAGATACTCTGTGCTACATATTATGCTACATGGCAAGGATAAAAATGACTCTTTGTATAGTATATAACTTATTGTTGTTGTTAGGTGCTGTTGAGCCATTTCCGACTCATAGTGAACCTATGTACAACAGAATGAAACACTGCCCAGTCCTACACCACCCTTAAAATCGGTACGATGCTTGAGCCCATCGCTGTAGCCACTGTGTCCATCCATCTTGCTGAGGGTCTTCCTCTCTTTCACTCATCCTCTACCAAGTATGATGTCCTTCTCCAGAGTCTGGTCTCTCCTGATAACATGTCCAAAGTACATGAGATGAAGTCTCACCAACCTCCCTTCTAAGGAGCATTCTAGCTATATGACTTCCAAGATAGATTTGTTTGTTCTTCTAGCAGTCCAGTATTCTTCGCCAACACCTTAATTCAAATGCATCAATTCTTCTAGGATCTTCCTTATCTCCTACCCAGCTTTCACAAGCATTTTGAGGCAATTAAAAATACTATGGGTTGGGTCAGGTCTACCATAGTCCTTAAAGTGACATCTTTGATTTTTAACACATTAAAGAGGTCTTTTGCAGCAGATTTGCCCAATGCACTATGCAATTTGATTTCTTGACTGCTGCCTTCATGGGATTTGATTATGGATTCAAGTAAAATGAAACCCTTGACAACTTCATTTTCTCCATTTATCATGTTGCTTACTGGTCCAGTTGTGAGGATTTTTGTTTTCTTTATGTTGAGATGTAATCCATACTGAAGGCTGTAGATACTTCATCAGTAGATACTTCAAGTCCTCTTCGCTTTCAGCAAGGAAGGCTGTGTCATCTGCATATTGCAGGTTGTTAATGAGTCTTTCTCCAATTTTGTTGCCACGTTCTTCATACAGTGCAGTTTCCTGGATTATTCGTTCAGCATACAAATTGAATAAGTATGGTGAAAGGTTAAAACCCTGACACACACCTTTCCTGACTTTAAACCATGCAGTATCACCTAGTTCTGTTCAAAGGGCTGTCTCTTGGTCTATGTACAGGTTCTGCATGAGCACAATTACGTGTTCTGGAATTCCCATCCTTTGCAATGTTATCTATAATTTGTTATAATCCACATAGTAAAATGCCTTTGCTTACTCAATAAAACACAGGTAAACATTTTTCTGATAGTCTCTGCTTTCAGCCAAGATCCATCTGACATCAGCAATAATATCCCTCATTCTACTTCCTTCTTCTGAATCTGGCTTGAATTTCTAGGAGTTCCCTGTCAAAGTACTACTGCAGCTGTTTTTGAATTATCTGCAGCAAAATTTTACTTGTGTGTGATATTAATGTACCCTGGATATTTACTTAGGTTTGTTGACTGTAACTGGATTAACACATACCTTCATTCATTCACAATGATCCTTAAAATTGTATTTAAAAACTGGACAAAGAAATTCTCCATAGAATTTGTTTCAAATATGGAATTACATGACAAACCATATTCTTCCCAATTTACTGGTATTTAAAGTGTTACTGAAGGAGCCCTGGTGATGTAGTGGTTAAGCACTCAGCTGATAAACAAAAGGTTGGGTTGGAACCCAATAGCTACTCTGCTGGAGAAAGACACAGCAGTCTGTCTCTGTAAAGATTAAAAAAAAAAAAGCCAAACCCATTGTAGTTAAGTTCCACTCATAGAGATCCTATAAGATAGATTAGAACTGCCCCATAGGGTTTCCAAGGCTGTAATCTTTCCCCCACAGAGTGGCCGGTGGGTTTGAACAGCCAACATTTTGGTTAGCAGCCAAGCGCTTAACCACTGCGCCACCAGGGCTCCTTCCCATAAAGATTACAGCTTTGGAAACCCTATGCAGCAGTTCTACTCTGTCCTATAGGGTTGCTATGAGTCGGAATGGACTCAAGGGTAATGGGTTTAAAGTGTTACTAAAGCCTTCACACAGAATGGAGAGATCTTCATATGGCAGCCACACCTCCAAGAATCTTTTAGACCTATAGTAAGACCTCTTGGTCACGTTTTGGGCTCTTCAGTCACAGAACACAGAGGGGAAGGAATCTTCAGAGAAACTTTTTAAACACAAAGGCCAATAACGCATTCTTTGTGCAGAGTTGTCGGGAAACAGCTTACTGGGTGGGTGGGCGTCAGTGTGCATTCTCTTTACTCACACAGCCTTTACGTCCTGCTCTGATTTCTTTTAACCACAAGTCAGACGCACTCAAACAAACATTAATTGCAACAGATAAAACAGCTCCTTAGAACTTTAGGGAACACCTTTATAACACTGCTTTAGAGAAGACCTACTGCTCATTTTGTGGTCTAACCATTTTTGTGATGTGATTACATTTAGAGGTTGTATGGCCTAGGGTTGGTTCACATCTCTATTGTGAACAATCCTATAAATAGAGTGTCTATGATTTTTTTATGATACTTCAGATGGTTTCCATCCATGTAAATTCAAGCTTTCTGTGTATCCTTTCTAACACTGGTATATTTGTTCCTATCCCCTATAAGCATCTATTCTTATTGTCCTTCCATGAGAAAGAGTGATTAAGTTGTTGTCTCCCTTAGAAGGAACTCTGGTGGACTTTGCAAGTATACGACATTTAATTTCATCTTAGAAAAAAAAAAGGAAACACAAGACAAAGTACTGCCATGCTCTCTGCTTATGAGATTTACATTTAAAATGTTTTTATAGTTGATTCCCTGTAATCTTTTTAATTGCATGAATGCTTAGAAGATTAAATATATTTGCAGGAAGCTCTAAATCCGTGATTCTTAATGAAATATTTCAAATAACTGAAAATGACACATATGCTGATCTTTAAAAATTTCAAACAGAAGAGTGAACCAACACAAGCATCCCATTTCTGAGCTATTTAAAAAGTTTCCACTTTCTTCCACTCATTTATCATTATTAACTGTTGACCAAAATCGTATATCAATCACATGTTACACAGCTAATCTCATCGCCCCCAGTGATAAAGGAGCATTTTACGACTGAACTTCTCAATAATTTATTTGACTCTTCCATTACTTGGAAAGTAAACTTGCAGAATACTGCCTGACACTAATACTCCAAGCATACCAACAGACTTACTGGATAAATGGGCTAGGATATAATGCACTTTTTTTTTTTTTTCTAAGACATCAGTTCATCAGTATCGATTGAACCCAATGTGCACAAATGCGTATATTAGGAGAGAGAACTTCCTCTAAACATCACTTTACTTCAAGCCTTAGCTTCCTAAGCCATAGGAGAATTTACAGCTTTTCCTACAGCAGCATCATTAATTGGGAAGGATTCTTAATTACAATCTGACACACAATTAAATCCATTAACATTGTAGATAAGTTAAGAGAATCTCTGGGCCCACAGAAGACAGACTCTGTGTTAAGCCCGTGATGGACTCTTCTCCCCAGTCCCCCAACTGGTCCGTTCTTCCCTGTGGCAAGGCAATAAAGGTGCATGCCCTGCTTCTGGGCACAGATTTGGGGGGTGGGTATCTCCTTTTCTGTGGGGAATAGGAAGTTGAGGCTACTTTAATGACTCTGAAAGGCACCAAGTGAGAAAGAAGAGCAGGAGGAAAAGGAAGTGGTGACCAGGTTTGGGTGCTCCATCACTCAGCTTGTCACTAAAAGGTAAGGTAATCGACACAGATCACACAACTACTTCGGGCCAGAGGCTTTACAAATGACAACTTGTTTAATCCTGGTTGCAGCTCTATGAGGTAGGTATTGTTTTCCCAGTTTTGCAGATAATAACACTGCAATTCAGAGAAGTTAAGAATCTCTCTTAAGTTCACTGCAGAACTACTGGTAGGTGTGGCCACAGTTAAGCCTGAAAGCTCCTTGGCAGGGGAAAGAGGTTTCAGAGACGCTACTGCAAAACAGTGCACTTTCCCTCGCTTGTTGGTTTTTGTTTGTTTTGTTTTTTTAGTTCCAATTTTTAAAAAAATAATTTATTTTATTTTGTTGCTGTTGAAAATGTACACAACAAAATATACACTAATCCAACAATTTCTACATGCATAATTCGGTGACACTGATTATATTTTTCAAGTTGTGTTACCATTCTCACCCTCTTTTCTAAATTATATCTCCCATCAGTAATATAAACTTCCTGCCCCTAAGTTTCTTTTCCAACCTTTCAAGTTGCTGTCATCAACTGGATCCCATATAGACAGTTCTTTAAAAAAAGCATAATGCTCTGAGGAGACATTCTTTACTAATTAGGCTAAACCATTGTTTGGCTTAGAGATGACTTCAGGGGATATTTGTGGTTTAAAGTTTAAAAATTACCTCACAGTAGTAGTTTTGAGGAGTCATTTAACCTCTATGGCCCCAGAAAGTCTGGATTCCAAGAGAATTTGAAATTCTGTTCTGCATTTCCTCCTTTCGATCAGGATTCTTCTATAGAATCTTTGACCAAAACATTCAGTAATGGTAGCCGAATGCCCACTCTTTTTTACCACAGGCCCATCAGACCAACCAGTTTTTTTTTTTTTTGGTGGGGGGTATTTTCAACTTTGGCTGTTCTGTTCCCCTTCAAGGCTGCTTAGTCTGATCTCACACTAATATAAAAACCACACTGAGTGCATATATGAGGTAGACATCAAGGAGGTTGATCTCTCTCTCTCTGGTCCCTAAGCTCTCTGCGGAATGACCACCACCTCCCCCGCCATCTCGCTTCCTATGACCTTGTAGCTTTCTAAAGACATACAACATCTTGTTCTTTCTGTTCTTCATACAGTCTATTATAATAAAAAATAAAAAAAAAATAAGAGTTAATAAATGAGTAATAAACCTCAATATCTTTCCTCTTAGAAAATGTTCAGGTTTTTTTGTTTGTTTTTGTTTTTTAATTAGGGATAATGCTCGGATGAAAGGAATAAAGTTCAAATGGTAGCACTGGAAACATCCAAGCAAGGCAGGGTGGCTGTGCCCCTGTCAGCAGCTTCAGAACTTACTTCACTCCAATTCAGGTACGTGGGGGAGCACGGCAGTGTTCCTTGTCCCTTTCATCTTATTTTTGTAAAGTAAGTACAATGGTCACTGACCAGCCAGAGCCCGCACCTTCATCACCTCTGGAAGGAGTGCAGCTGGACTGGGCTCATGCCAGCTTTGGGGCTGCAGCCTGTGCACAGGGCCACAAATACTGTGGAAGAGATATTGGCCGAACCCACATCCTCCATCACTGCCACTCCCGGCCTTCCTCCCCTGAGTTATAACCTCCCTTTCCACTGCTTTCTACTCCATTAGGTTCACGCAAGTATTTGCCTACAGCAACTGACTCAGAAATTCTTCCCAAACACAAATTCCCAGCAAAATAGAACAGAAAGGAGAGAGAGTTTAATTTCCCTTAGATCTGCTGCTTATTTTCTTTTAGGCATTAGCCAAGTGGCCATTTGCATGGCTGTAAACAAATCCCTTTGACTTGCAGGGAGCTGAATGGAATTATCATTGCCATCTTCTTGATTTAATTATTTCAATCTATATTCAGTTTTCTATGTCGGCAGAAGGCAAGTGGCAGAGTAGATGATCCAGAAGAACAGGTCCACAAAAGTTATTACTATTGTTTTTAGCTAGAGGATGCATAACATGCCTTCCCCACCAACTGACTTTCCGGATTCTTTTCTACTTAGCGCAACGGGTCTCGAACTTGGATACGCATCAGATTCATCCGGAAGAGGGTATTCATGTTGCCAGAAAGCATATTGTGTTGTGAGAAAACCAACCTGTTTTGTGCTATTTATCACAGATAACTGGCAAGTGGACACTCAAGAGTTTGGCCTCGCTTAATATTTACTAAGTTCACAAATGGGCTAAATACTATAGTGAAATAACAGGGACTAATCTCTGCCCTTTCCGCCCACGTATGCCTTTTCCTGGGGGCTTTCAAGATAGCAGCCCTGAGGAGACCTTCTCTTGACCTATAATTTAGCACAGCTCCCTGGCCAGATTAGGGCAGGACAGGAAGGGGCTGAAGAAATAGGAAAGGTGTTTTTATTTATTTTATTTATTATTATTTTCATGAGAAGGGCAATGGGACCTAGGTAAAGGCTTTGAAACTAGGTGATGTTTGAGATTCTTGTACTGGGTAAATAGAAATGACACTCTCGTCAATAAGACTATTTGGCAAGAGGAATATAGAACTCGGGTAAAAGGCAAGGAGTATGACATTAACCATGGTCATCTGCTAGATCTAATGGGCATTTCATTTAAGAATGAAAAGTCAAGATAAATGGAAAAGATCTGAGGTTAAAAAGTCAGTGTATGACTTGCTATTTATATATTAAAGGAGCAGATGGCAAGGAAATGGACTCTTCCTGCAGAACTGAGAAGAAAACGGAGCCCACTCTCAGTAGAAGAGAGGAAAAAAGTGACCCATAAAACTAGCCATAATGCCTTTTCTTCCCCCTGACGACACCAGGTTTTCATTTCTGCTAACGGTAGTTTCCACATAAAAGAGATGATATCTGTCTAGAAAAAAGAGGTTCAGTGTGGTCAGTACGGTTAATCCAATAACTGTACAAGCTGATTCTTATTCACTTAAACTATTTAATCCAGAACCTTTCAATAGATACCTACTTTCATTTTATAATGTGCGTTTCAAAAAGCATCAGTTCAGGCTGATACAAGACTAACTATTTAAAGCTGAAAAAATCATTATTACATAGGCTTTTCATCCAGGATTGTAACAGGGAGGTTAGTCACCGCCCCTCTCAGAATGAAACACACTTTAGGGGAGTTCAACAGCAACTTTCAATGGAAGGTAACAAAAGGGATTTTAACTTAATACTTTGCAATTTATTCCATGGCTGTTCCCTTTTTTCATTCACAAGCTTTTTGTTTATTACATTGTCTTACTTTCCCCTCTAAAGTTATGAAAAGGAATTTGAATTTTGCAAAAATTAAATAGCAGTTAAGCCATCAACCGGTTTTTTTTAAACCTACTTTGCCTATCTTACTAGCTAAAAAGTAAAGACTATGGAGGAAAGGTACTCTCCCGTATTCTGCTGGGTGGACACACGAAAGCAGCCCCTTCAGGGAGCATAGACGACAAATCCCACTCCACTTCCAAAGGGCCCCTCAGAGAAGCTCCCGCATCAGGGCACAAGGAGGTCTGCGTGGGGATATTCTCAGAGATGTTTTTGGAACAGTGAAAAAACCTGCCAGAGCTAAATGTGCATCAAAAAGAGAAGAGATAAATAAATCATGGTATATTTATAAAAGAGAAAACTTAGAGCGAGAAAATGAATAAAAGAGATCGCTATATATAATCACCACCACCCGTCTGTCCGTTTGTCCTGCTGTGGTGGCTTGCATGCTGCTATGATGCTGGAAGTTATGCCACTGGTATTTCAAATACAAGCAGAGTCACTCATGGTGGACAGGTTTCAGCAGAGCTTCCAGGCTAAGAAAGACTAGGAACAAAGGCCCGGTAATCAACTTCTAGAAAATTAGTCAATGAAAACCCTTTGGAGCACAACAGAACACTGTCCAACTCATTTGCTTCAGATACATCATCAGAAAGGATTGACCACTGGAGGAGGGCATCATGTTTGGTGAAGTAGAGGGCCACAGGGTGAGTAATACTGTCAATGAAATGGACTGCCATAATGCAATGGCTACAACGACAGACAGACTCGGGCATGCCAGCAATTGTGAGGATGACACAGGGTTGGAAAGCATTTCATTCTGTTGTGCATAAGGTTGGCAAGATTCTAAATCTATTTGACAGGATCTATCTATAATTAAACATGAACATTTCTCAAAAACATAATTTTGAATAAATAAAATTGCAGAAAGATACATAAAGTATGATATCATAAATGTAAATTTAGAAGTAAGAATACAGCAAAATAATAAAGCACTATATTGCCACACACAAATGTAGGAGGAGTATAAAAACATGAGCACAAAATTCAAAATTCATGATGAGAAGTGTCTCGAGGAAAGGAGGGAAGACAAGACTTTATTTCTTTTATTAAAACATAAAAGAAAGTAAAGCAGATACGTCAAATGTTAATATCCGTTAATGCTTTAAGGTAGCTACATGGGTGTCTTCTATATTATTCGCTGCTTTCTGAACGTTAATTTAAAAGTATATCATAGCTTTGAGTCCTTATTACTTAAAAGACACACATTTCCTTAAATTCACTCGTTGTCTATTTACTCATGCTTTCAACAAATACTTGTTGAATGTGTCAGTAATTCTGGGATATAAAAAATAAGAAAAGATCCTTGCCCTTCAGAGGCCAACACAAAATGAATGAATTCCTATTAAGGAATCCTGTCATATTCAGCAATGCAGCTTTCTGTATGCAGTAAGAAAGGATTTCCGTTAGGTTTGAAATTGCCCAAGACTAACAGCAACGTGCTTATTTACGGAATAGCATGCTACTATAGTTTCAAAAATCTAATTGTCAATATTTACCTTTAATACCATCTTGCCAAGAGTTTTCAAAAGGGCAGCTAAGCACATGAGTTTTGAAGATGTTCCAAAATGAGTTATTATTAAATGGACAATCATAACTACAAAAAGTAAAATAGCTGATCTTTCTTTGAAGGTTTTCCAAAGAGAGTAATTGGCCGAACTGTCACTACAAATGACAACACTATGTGATATGGTGAAACTTGAATTTGGCATACTCATTCCAACAGCACTTTCTGTGGAAATTCCAGATGAAAAGTCTGTCCTGCTTTTTTTCACTAAAGCAGCAATCTATTCTCTTTGCACAACAAATACAGATTGCCAACTGTACTGAATAAATCAGGCCCCAATTTTGTTGGCTAACTCCAACCTTATTGCTCCTGCCCAACTCAGTCCTACCTTTTTTCATTCAACTCTTTTTATTTGATAAAGATGAGAGATGTGCCACTTTTCAGTCACCAGGCCTGCAGTCAGGCTACACCGACTATCAATTACTTTCAAAGACAAGCAGATCTAAGGATGAGGAAAAAATCAGATACTAACCAGATCACAGCCAGAATTAGGAGTCAGGAATTCCAGTGTGGAATCGTTAAAGCAGGCCTGGCTCAGGAACCAAGACTGAGGACTTGGGCCTGAGTTCTCTCTTCTTTCTAACACTTTATCCTGAGCATTTATCAATCCTCAAGGCTCACGGTAAAGCCCATCGGATTAGAAGGTTGGTTCAGACGACCCAAGCCTATGATTGAGTCTGATCAAGCAACAGGGAGCAAGAGGCCAGGTAAACAAAGAAGGCCTTGGGAGGACTGCGAGTATGTTCGCACACCCACACACATTTAGGATTCCAGAATTTCAATCTTTAACTAGTAATTATGAATGTCATCTAACTTCCAACAAAAGCTTCCTGTCTGGGTACTGCTAACATTTTCCAGGAAAGTTTCTGTTAGCTTAAAATGTATTTAGGTATTACTATCATATGGTATAAGAAGCTAAGGGCAGCGCAATAGTTAAAGCACTCAGCTGCTAACCAAAAGGTCAGCAGCAGGAAGCCACCACCCACTCTGAGGGAGAAAGACCTGGCAATCTGCTTTTGTAAAGTCCAGGAAACACTATGGGGCAGCTAGCCCATTCCCGTTGAGTCCAACGATTCCAACTCATAGAGGACACCCTATGGGGGAGTTCTACACTGTCCTATAGTGTTGCTATGAGTCAGAATAGACTCAACAACATCATATATGACATGTGCACTCAAAGTGTTTTATTATATTTTTATTGCAATATACTGCCATGCCAAATAAGCTGCATTATAATGTCTGTCAATCATACCTGTAAAAACACAAACTTCTAAAACCATTTTCTTTTATGACATTAAATCTACTCAATAAGTTACACAGTAGTAATAAGTTCTAGAGATTCCTCAGAATATAACTACAGGTACATAGAAAATATTGTTTGCTTTCAATGGCTGTTTTGTCAAATTCCAGTTAAAGAGGAAAAAAATGCTAGATTTGACACCCATGTGAAAATGAGACACCAAGGCAGATGCCAGACTAACTTTAAGATTTTTAAATTTGAGAATTGGCATAGTGAGGGCCTTGGCTTTTGTCTTTATTTAATGTAAAAATACACATTTCTCAAATGTTAGCACAGTAACCAAAAAGCAAACATGTACACAACACACACACAGACACACACAGAACAAAATTAAAGCCTACATTTCAAGCTCCAAAGCCTACAACCTACAGTGTAGCCAGATGCTGCATTTGGTTTTAGTTGCGTTCCCTACATGTTTTGAATCTTTACTGTGAATAAATCACTTAAGGGAGTCTAAGAAAAATTAAAAACAAACAAATAAACAAACAAACAAAAAAAACCCTAAGTTAAGCTCTGTCCTCAAGTTAAGTAGCAAGATAGAGTGAAAATAATTTTCCTTTTTGACAGAAGTAGTTTCATATCCTGGCTCAACCTGTGTCTATTATCTGGCCTTGGGTGGGTGCTTTAATTCCATGAACCTCAGTAATCTCTTTTGTAAAATGGGATAGTAATAATTACCTGCCAAGAGTGCTGTAAGGATTAAATAAAATTATTTCATAAAGTGCCTGACAATAAAAACCAAAAACCCATTGCTGTTGAGTCTATTCCAACTCATTGTGACCCTACAGTAGTAGGTAATAAACAAATGTTAATTCTCTTCCTCTTGTCTCTCTTCCCAAAGAAGATGAAAATCACCTTGGACAGCAGCATTAAGAAAGTGTTGACAGCACTCATGAAAGAGAGGGATGCCAACAGCATTTTAATGGGTAGAGAACATGATTTGTCAGGGCATTCCAGTTTGCAGATGTGATAACAAAAAATGGGAAAGGACCAGTTACTATAAAGAATGGAAAAAAAGATGCAGTTAGTTTGCAAAGTAGAAACCTAGACATAAAGGAAAATAAAAGGTATTTAGTCAGAGTCATTGAGATGAATCAGGGCTTTTGATTAAATACCACTCGTTCCTGATCTTACCACTTGAGTGCCCTCTCAAAGTGAACCTTAGGTATTGTAAGGAATGATGGAGAAAGTAACTTCAGTGAGACTTTGTCTCTAAACCCCAAACAGGTTTAGTGGAAACAGTACTGGTTAAGACATTGTCATCCAGATTGACTCATAACTTTGGATCCATGAAAGTACTATGACCATCTTCTACACAAAATGAGCTTTCTGGCCCCACTGGCGGCTAACCAGCAGAACCTCTGTCCAGGCTTCCACATGCCATGGGTCAACTAGGTAACTGCAGCCTGTACAAGTACTAAACCAAAAAAAAAAAAAAAAAACAACCAAACCTAGTGCCATCGAGTCAATTCCCACTCATAGCGACCCTACAGGAGAGAGTAGAACTGCCCCCATAGAGTGTCCAAGGAGCTCCTGGAGGATTCAAACTGCTGACCTCTGGTTAGCAGCTGTAGCACTTAACCATTACGCCACCAGGGTTTCATTAAATCTAGGATGACCATCAGGAGTCAGATACATCATCAAACCCACTGCTGTTGAGTCAGTTCCAATTCATAGCGATCCTATAGGACAAAATAGAAACCCGCAGGGTTTCCAAGGCTGTAAATCTTTACGGAAGCAGACTGACACATCTTTCTCCCATGGAGTGGCTAATGGGTTCAAACTGCTGACCTTTCAGTTTTGCAGCTGTGCACTTTAACCACTGTATCACCAGGACTCGTTAGATACAAAACAAAAAAACAACAAAGCCGTTACTGTCGAGTGGATTCCGATTCATAGCGACTCTACAGGACAGAGTAGAAATGCCCCATAGAGTTTCCAAGGAGCAGCTGGTGGATTCAAACTGCATTTGAATGCTTAACCACGACACCACCAGGGCTCCTCTGCAGATATACCACCACAAAACTTAAAATGCTTCAAAGTGAGGAACCTCACAGAAAACCCCTACAGAAGGTGACCTTCTCTGGGGAAGGGTAAATGAGAAAAAAGCTCACTACACCATAAGAGCCAGAAACGAAACATGCATGTCTCAACCTTGTGATTTGTCTGATTACTTTGATTAGTTTTCATTCAAAATAACAGTGTTACATACATCATATGAGATATATGATAACCTCTATCTTGGGCAGCAAAAAGTTTGAGGGAATTCACCAAAAAAAAAAAAACCTATAATGTAAGGCATCAATAAAGCAACTTGTATCAATTAATTCAGTTACGAAAAGTGAATATCCAATTTCTTGGTCAAAACAGATTAAAACTCTTGCAAGAAAAGAGGTGTCTCAGTTAGCTTACTAAAAGAAAAGCTCATAGAAAAAAAGTATTTGTTAGCATTAGTTCTGCCTTTATCCATGACAGAGTTCTTTTTTACCTTTGTCAAGATTATTAGATATACATGCGACAAGACCCAGTCCCAGGGTACCCCTAAACAAAAGGTCTCTGTTTGATGCCACTTTTTGTAAAATGCTCTGTTGCCATCATCCAAAGGAATACAGGTCTCTCCTTCAAAAACAGAGCCACGTGGCTTAGTGCCTTTGTAACTCTTTGTAATGCCCTCATCCCAACTCTCAGTACTTTGGCACCACGCATTTAGAAAGTCATCTAAAGTATGTGAAATAACTGACTTGATAATTGTATACAAGAAAACATGAAGAATTTCAAGGAATAAACGACATGCAAATTAGACATATTATAGGTATACATGCTCAAATTCCACGTGGCCTGACTCATGTTGACATATAAGATCATTCTTTCATGTTGTTTTCAGTCCCTTTTCCAAGTTCACTCTCATTTTCAATTCTAACTCAAACCAGAGTCTGATTTATCTGCTTCCTTAGACACAAAGGACACAGACCTTCTTGTCTCAGCCTTCTCTCATCCCCTTGGTTCTTGCTGCCACCACAACCCTGATTTTACGGTTCTTTGGATTCTGTCTACACAAGTGTTCTGAACATCCAGCCCCTGATGGGCAACTTGGGCTCCAGGGCCATAAGTGCTTCCAGACACTTTCTAAACTCATTGTCTTTCTAGTAGGTTCCAGTCTCTTCCCGGTTGGAAACCCTCCACTTGAATCCCTATCCAAAAGTTTCAAACTGCCTATCATGATGACCCCCCTTCCCATAGACCTTTTTCTTCAGGGGTTCACTAATATTTGCATTTATACCCCAACCTGTTTTCTGTCAGGACCTTATTGGTATCCCTGTCACTAAATCTTAGAAGCCACTGTCTTGGGCATAACAATTCAAAAATTATTCTGGGGAAGCACTGAGAGAATTGCTACGAGATAGCATATAAATATATCCACATATATACCTATTGCTGTGGTGTCAATTATGACTCATAGTGACCTATAGGACAGAGTAGAACTGCCCCATAGGGTTTCCAAGGAGCAGCTGGTGGATTTAAACTGCTGACCTTTTGGTTAGCAGCCAAGCTCTTAACCACTGTGCCACCAAGGCTCCATATATAATTATATATAAAAAAAAAAAATTATAAAAGCTACTTATTCTGGAATGTAACTCCACAAGTAAATGTTTAACAGATTTCAAAATATAAATAAAAACAAAGATACAGAGATAAGTTGACCTCATGGTAAATAGATAAAACAATGAAAAGTGGGGAGGCTACCAACTTCTGAAAGGAGAAATGAAGAAGAGGATCTTAATAGAAGATTCTAGGCCTGCACTGGCAGCGCCTGAAGCCTAATGCAGATAGTGATGACTATCAATTAGTGTGATGCTCCAGGGCCAAGACAGTAAAACTGCACGAATGTATTTTTAAATCCACGAGGCTGCTGTGCAAGTGTACACGTAAAAGAAAAATAAATTCAAGCTGGTGTTGTGCTTAGAATAGTGCCGCATCACACTCCCCAAATATTATTCTGTAAACCTAATTTATTTTTACTTTCTAACCCATCCAGTGCCGTCGAGTCGATTCCGATATTTTTACTTTCTAGCATATGTTAATTAACTATATTACAGACTTTTTCAATTGTCAGTATAAAACATAACATTGCTAATTTCTCACAGTGCCTAGTATGTAGGTATTACATAAAAAAGGACAAAATTTACCTATTAAACTTATTCCATCTTACAACGACACCAAGTTGTCCTCTCTTTTATTTCCTATTATTTAACATAAGATACAGTCATACTTGACTACTTATTATATTTTAACAATAGTGATTTTTATTTAAATACATATAAAATTCTTGGAACAATGCCGGTCACATAATAAAAGTTAGATGTTATTATTACTGTTGTTATGTTGTTAATAACAATTTGCCTTACCATTAATGAATTCTGAGGCATTGGTGGTTCAGTGGGAGAATTCTCGCCTCCCAAGGGTAAGGCCTGGATTCAGTTCCTAGCCACTGTACCTCATGCACAGTCCACTCGCCTGTCAGTGTAGGCTTGTATGTTGCTATGGTGTGATGCTGAACAGGTTTCAGTGGAGCTTCCAAACTAAGACAGACTAGGAAAAAAGGCCTGGAAATCTCCTTAAAAATCAGACAATGAAAACTCTATAGATCACAACAGTCTGATCTGAACCCAATCATGGAGATAGCGCAGGACCGGAGAGTATTTTGCTCTACTGTGTGTGGAGTCACCATGAGTCAGAGCCAACTTGATGGCAACTAACAACAGTGCCCATATTACAGCCTATACCTGCTAGGACATTCCTACAGCTGTGCAGGAGGATTTACACCGTTCTTCAGTCTTATAAGGTGGCATTTCAGATTTAACTAATGCAAAAAATCTAGAATTGATTTGGCTAGGTATCTTTTGTATACCTCACAAGCACATTTCATTTTGTACTTAAGTATTTTTGTAGGCAGTAGTAGAAAGAGCTGTTTAACATTAATTTTATTTTAAAGAATACAGAAAGTACCTCAGGGGTGTTCAAGAAATCTATGACAAGGTATCCACAAAATTCTCTTTAAAATACATGCAAGCAAAGTACTATTACACTTAGAGTTTCCCTTACCTCTAACCCACTCTTCATGCCTGATTAATCTCCCTGAAATATTGTCATACTCTTATGGTTTGAATTGTCTCTTCCAAATATTTGTGTTGTAAATCCTAACCCCTATACTTGTGGAAAGGAGCCCTGGTGGCACAAAGGTTAAGTGCTCAGCTGCTAACTGAAAGATTGTGGTTGAATCCACCCAGTGGCTCCACAGAAGAAAAGGCCTGGAGATCTGCTCCTATAAAGGTAATAGCCCAGGAAACCCTAGGGGCAGTCATATGGAGTCACTATGAGTCAGAACCGACTGGACAGCACACAACATACTTGTGGATGTAATCCAGTTTGTTTGTTAATAGGCCACGTCAGTGTAGGGTGTGTCTGAAACCAATCACCTTTGAGATATAAGAAGAGTAGATTCGGCACAGAGAAGCAAGCAGACATGGGGGTGATAGGATACCACGCCACATGAAGATCGCCAAGGAACCGAGGAACAGAAGCTGACAAGAGACAAGGACTTTTCCTCAGAGCGAACAGAGAGAGAAAGCCTTCCCCAAGATCTGGCACCCAGAATTAAGACTTCTAGCCTCCTAAACTGTGAGAAAATAAATTTCTGTTAAAGCCACCCATTTATGGTATTTCTGTTACAGCAGCACTAGATAACTAAGGCACCACACTTAAAGCCTTTAATGGCTCCCCAATGCCCAAGGAATAAAACAGGAACTTTGCATGGGCCTCATCTTCCTGTAGAGATACCAGCAGTATGATACTGCTCCTCCCAACCACCCCAAACATACCAAGCCTATTCCACTTCTGTCCCCCCACCAATACCACTCACCATGATCACTATCCCTGTTTTAAGGCTGAGCACAAATGTCATCTCATCCATAGAGCTTTTTTGGTCTCCCCTGGCTGGAGTGGCACAATAGTTAAGAGTTTGGCTGCCAACCTAAAGGTCAGCAGTTCAAATCCACCAGCTGCTCCTGGAAACCCTATGGGGCAGTTCTACTCTGTCCTATAGGATTGCTATGAGTCAGAATCAACTCAACAGCAACCGGTTTGGGTTTTTTTTGTTTGTTTGTTTTCTGGATGGAGTGAGGTCTGTTTCTCCAGTTTTCTACAGATGACTCCTAATACCATCTGCAACCCCTTATATTTGGTTGTTAATGTCCAAGGCTATTTTCCCTAGCAGGCTGCATTGTTTTCTCTCTGAGGGTGAGGATATGTCCTCTGACCTTTGAATCCTCTACACGCCTAGTTTAAACTAGGTACTAAAGGAGTACTGTGCAATGAACACTATGGAAGGGAATCTGACAGGCAACCAATGTAAAAAACATAATCCTTTGGATTAAGTTCTGAGAATGATCTCTTGGACCCATGTCTAGCTTTAGTTAACATTTTTATATAGCATTTGAAAGAAGCAGTACACACTGAAATCCGCACATCTGCATATAACACTCTACCTTTCATCATGTCAACATGCTGAGTTAACTGGGGATATGCTGCAGGAAAGAAGGTCAAAAACATGGCATGACCTTCAATATGCACGAGAGTAAGATTAACACAACTCACTCAACTATCAGTTACAACTAGAACAGTATTTGGGAGTCAACTTTAAGTGTTCCTGAATGACAGAAGCCTACCATGAACTACAGCCAAAAAGAGCCATAATTGCTGGGCATAGATAGAATGAAGCCCTGCTGCTAACCAAAAGGTCGGCAGTTCAAATCCACCAGCTGCTCCCTGGAAACCCTATCAGGCAGTGGTAGTGATAGTGCCTCAATGAGTTAAAATCCACTCGATGGCAAAGGGTTTGGTTCTGGTTTCTGGTTTATAGACAGAATGGTTATATACTGGGAATAAAACTGAAAATATAATGTTACTACGCACAAAATTCAAACGCCTCTAAACTGGATAGCTCTAGGAACTTTAAATTATTGCCCTGCAAATATACCAAAATGGAGAACAATTAAAATGATTCAGAGAATGGAGAGAATTCTATGACAGTATAAATTTTAAAATTAAGATCCTTCAGTGTGGAAAAATAGTAATTTAAAGGAAATATTTTTAAATTTTATAAAATTCACAACCAAACTTATTTCTCAAATTATGGGCAATTAGAAATGGAGGAAAATGCTTGAAATATGTATTTTCAGGAAAAAAGAAGCCACAAGAGACCGGATCTATCTCATTGCTCAGTGTCCTAAATGCATAAATAGGTCCGAGAATGGTTTAGTCACATTTGGATGATTGATCTGTCAGTGTTTAAAGGATATTTGGGACATTTGGTTGACTTCTTGCAGCTGACAACCAGTGCTGTTCTCCAAAAGGTCCCTCCCTTACTTCCAAAACCAGGTAGAAAACCCTATTTGGGAAATCCCTTGGTCTGACTCATGTAACTTTGCATATATTCTGACTATAAATGGAGGTCCACCAGGTACTTTGAGAAGTGAGGCAAAGGGTTCCTGCTGTGAGAGAAAGGCACACTATGTCTGTATGGAGGAGCTCTAAACCACAAGTTTCAGGGCAGGGCTGGGAGCAGAGGGAGAGGCAAAACATTTCATTTTGTATTGAAAAATTATATCCCAGGTGACTATTTAACTTCTTAGGTGCTCTCGACAGCAGCTAACAATAACAAGAAGTCTCAGTCATTGAAATATCATGCTGCAAATCTTTCATACATACACTTTTTTTTTTTGGCCAAGCCACTCAGAGATGGCTAGAAACATGCTTAACAACTTCCCAAATTTCAGACAATAGACTAGGAAAACGGAGGCAATAGCAGCTTGGAGTCACTGACTCCAGTGACCAAAAATGAGCTCAAATCTTCTTCCTGGTACTGAGTCATGCCTTTTCGTGTCAGATGATATAAACCAAAAAAACCAAACCCACTGCTGTTGAGTCGATTCCAACTCATAGCAACCCTATAGGACAGAACAGAACTGCCCCATAGAGTTTCCAAGGAACACCTGGTGGATTCGAACTGCTGACCTCTTGGTTAGGAGCAGTAGCACTTAACCACTATGCCACCAGGGTTTCCTCAGATTTTTTTTTTATATTCTGGTGTTAATATAGATTATTTTTCAGAATTATAAAGTCAAACATTCCTGTGAAACGGACAGGAAAAAAAATACAAGGAAAACCCAATTGTGAATTAAAAATGTATATTTATATTTCTGAAGGACAGAACTTTAAATCAACCTCTTAAATATTTCCATTTTCCTAAAAAAGATTGATTTAGTTATATATCTGTCCCTTTCACTGTTACCATCAATACCGAAGGATTGGTCTTTCTGGTCTACCTACACTGTTAAGCTGGCTATTAAACTATTCTAACTTTAATAAAATATGAAGCAATTTTAAAACGTAGCTTGTGTTTTGTTTCATTTTAATCTATAATATTCTGTTGCCTCTTCGCATTTGCTATTTTTAGAAAATGCCTGAAAGAACCAGGATGTGCATTTTGTGTTAATTTCTGGTGTAAAGTTATTTTCAAACAAATTCATTTTGTAATAAATTTAAACACAATCTCCCTTGTTTCTATAAGCTAAAGAGCTTATAGAAACAAGGTCTAAAGGTCTAAAGAGCTGAGTGATTGGGCTTAGTTGCAATCAAAATAAAAGTATTACATTCTTTGACTGTCAAAGAAACCATTCTTATTCAGTGATCCCCCTTATTATTGCTATCGTTAAGTTTCCATGAGGGTTCATATAAATAAATAAATAAATAAAATCCTTAGATTTATTTATTTAGACAGAATTATACATGAGTGTTCTCTATTCCTGTTTATATTAAGAGTTCCAAGAATGACTACCACGTGAGTGTAATGGACATCTTTTAGCAGTGCTGACATGAAAGGGCAGTTCAAATATGTTGTTTAATTGTATATATTCCAATGCTAGGCAACTCTCCAAACCTTACTGTAAACAATGTATAAGATCCGTAAGTTCAGCAAAATGATGGAGTTCAGGCTTTTTACAGTTATCTCTGAGTGACAGTTACCTTCTCCTCAGGATTTACATACTGTTTGCCATGATTAGTGCTGATTGCTTTAAAACAAGTTGACGTTAAAAACTCAGCCTAACGTTATGCTCTACGGGTGTAATTTTTTTTCCCCCCATCACTGGGCTGGTGCAGTGGTTTGTTTCGAGATCTACAGAAAGAGGTAATCATTACAGATTGTTGTGTTAAGATTAGAAATATAATAGCATGTAATAGAAATATATAATCAGCAGCTATGCTGAACAGGTACTAAGTACAGTGGTTACTGTGTTTTAGTGCTAGAGTGATTCTGATAATTTGATAGAATTTATAATTCAAAACTAATTTTAGGCCAAAGTCCATGTTTTTGTACACTCTGGAAGCAGACACTCATTTCTTTGTAATGACTAAGGAGGAAGGAGAGGCAGAGAACCATAGGATAAGAGGTAGCACATTCCTACCCTCAAGTTTTATAAAAATGAGTCTCATTTACTGTTCAAAGAACATTGTTTATACATTCCAGACTTCCATCTTATAATTGCTCCAGGATTTGTAAAAAGGAAACCTCAGCAGGGCAGCAAAATTTATTCAAAGCAATAGCAGCACATAATTGGTATAAAATACCAAAAGAGTCTGGTCTGAAAACTCTCTCAGCAACACAGATTGCTACCCCCTTGGCACCCTTTCTGTATCCAAATAAAGTCTGACCCCCTTCTCCCGCATTACTTGAGTCTTTCCTTCCTCTACTGAAACAACATATTTTTTTAAAGGTCCTGCAGAGAATTTTCAATACCATTCATGTGAGAAACTTCCTTGATGCCCATTTGATCCTATTAATGTTTACCTGGTTACTGTGGCAACAGGTACGTACAAAGGACTCATGTGGAAGAAAGCTGGTTTTGTTATATTTCCATAAAGTATTATGAGTTAATTATGTATTTTATCATACATAAGAGTAAATTAAAACTTTCATTGTGTTATCTCAAGAATGTAATTAAATGAACAAAACAAAGGAAGTTCAAGTGTGTACATTATTATACAAACCTGAAAAATACATTAAAGGAAGATGAGTCAGGAAGTGTGACATATCACTGCAACCACAACCTTTCTTCAGCTTACCATAACACTAGTCTGTAGTGTTAGTTGGACTTCTAACAAAATTCATTCAAAGGTAAAATGGAAAGAAGAAAAATAACTGCATCTTCTTACTCAATATGACATTTTCAAAAGTTATTTTCAACAAGCCTTGTTATAGCTTTGCTAATATCATTTTAAAATTCCATTTGACAGGATTTTAGACTGATGGCAAAAGATCTTGTAAATGATTTTTGTTGTTGTTGATTTTGGAAAAGAAAAAAAAAAAATCCCCATGAAACTGGTAACATCGCCTCACAACATTAAGGACATTTTTAAAATTTGTCAAATGAAATTTAGAACTTGTTCCTTTTAAAAGGCAGTCTCAGATAAAATTCTGGTGTCCTATTGAAGATATATCAAATAAAGCATAATGAAGAAAAGGTAGGCTTGAGTAGAATAAGAAAAATCACAAAATAAATACCTATGAACTTAATGCCCCCAAAAGTATTTTCACTCACATTACAGGCAATATGTTGTATTTACGATTTGATAATCTGTTTTTTCTTTGGAGTAATAATGCACTTCAAAAGATTTTTTTTTCAGATTTTAGACTTAGAATAATGCAGATTTCTGAAGGCAAGCTAAAGAGAAGAAAAAGTGTTATGATAAAGGCCAAGAAAATGCTAAGATTTAAAGACATTTTATCCTATATCTAAAGATATATATATACATATATGTCATTAACCCTAAGGGGGAAAAAAAGGAAAGAAATAAGGCCAAATCAAAATCAAAATCTTAGGGAGACAATAAATATGCCCTTTAATATACCATGAGCCATATTTTCTTCTGTCCATAGAGAAAATCAGTATAATCTTCATTCTTTGAGTATCTTCTTTGCAACCAGCTGTCTATGTTTGGAAGCAACTAGAACGGTAATTAAGGATTACATATCCAGAATGATTATTTCATAAAAATAAATTTGTTTTATACTTGAACCCTTTTTAATGATGATAAATCGGGCAGATTTTTCTACTTTTAAATATAAAAACCCATCGCTGTCCAGTTGATTCTGATGCATAATGACCCTATAAGACAGAGTAGAACTGCCTATAGGGTTTCCAAGGAGCAGCTGGTGGATTCGAACTGCCGGCTTTTTGGTTAGCAACTATAGCTCTTAATCACTGCGCCACCAGGGCTCCAATAACTCAGTCTAAGTAAATATGGCCTACATTTTTAAAACAGAAAAAAAAAAAAAAATACCACCATAAAAAAAGATTCTTGTATTTATTGCTTTGCTTTTATTAGCCAAAACCATGGACCTGCTCCACCTTAGTAGCCTTTCATTTCTTTCCCCTTTAAATGCCGGCCACCAGTAATTACAGGGTTCCTATAGTTTTATATCCTTATTAAGATTTTATCCATAATATCTTCAGATATTATTTCTTTATTCCTATTTTCCAGTATATATGGTGGCTAGTAAGGTGCAGCAGTGGTTAAGAGTTCGGCTGCTAACCAAAAGGTCAGCAGTTTGAATCTACCAGGCGCTCCTTGGAAACCATATGGGGCAGTTCTACTCTGTCCTATAGAGTCGCTATGAGTCAGAATCGACTGGATGGCATTGGGTTTGATTTTTTTTTTTTTTTTGATTTAGTAACGTGAAAAAGCAAGATCTAACTTCTTCAATATAGATCCACACAAAAATTAAATCAAGGAGTGAATATTAGCAACTAGCTAAAGCTGTACTGTCCAACGTGAGAGCCACTAGCCACATGTGGCTAAAAATTAAAAACTCAGTTCCTCAGTCCCACTAGTCACAATTCACATGCTAAATAACCCCACGGGGGCAAGTGGCTACCACATTCAGACAGTGCAGACAGAAAATAGTTTAATCATTACAGAAAGTTCTACCAGGAAGCACTGCACTCCAGGACTGCTTTAAATATCGAGCTTCTCAAATTCACTTGAAATGAGGTGCTTTTGATTACTTTATAATCTCACTTCAAGGATTTAATATCAACACTTTTTTTTGTTGTTTTGGATATGTATCTATTGTGTAACACAATGTACACCTCAACCAGTGGCTAATTTTCTTAGAAAGCTGTCCACTGTTGATAGCAACATGCCTGGCAAAATGCTTTGTACATAGTTGGCGTTCACTAAATATTGCTTAGATCAGTCATTTGAAGAATAACGGTAGATTTTTAAGAAGGCTACAACTGGCACTTTTAATTGAAAGAAGAAGAAAAAACAATTTTCATTTATTCAACAAAATATTTACTGATTCCCATACTTGCCTTTGCCTCTCTGCTTTCTCCACTCCATTCTATGCCTGGTGAAGCTGACCCCTGGCCCCATCAACTGGCTGCTCCTCCCTCCTGAGGTCAACATGGGTTGACATGAGTTGCCCTCAGTTCTTGGCTAAAGGTCACCACTCCTATCAGGTACCCATCCCCACACGGCTACCACTCCAGATTCTGATAACTGCTCCCACCCCTCAGGCCTTCAGACCCTGCGTAGTAAAGATGTCCATTTTTGCTGACCTCAGAGTATGGCATTATCCCTTTTTGGTTTCCCTAAATCCTGCCCACACATTTGTAACTATCGCTATTTATTAAACACTTAAGTACCAAGTCTGAGTATGTCATGTGCTTCCTCTCAGAACCCTGACTGACATAATCACATACGGAGTGCCAGACACAGTTCCAGACCCTTAGAGACCTCCAGCTAATCCAGAAACGTAGTTTTTAGAAATGCAGCCTTTTTTTAAAAATTGCTTTTCAATAGTCATGCCTATTCCATGTTATTTTAAAAAATTATATTAATGGAGTAGAAATTTTCATTTTAACTATGTTTAACTTAAGATAGTCATTGAATATTTTATTTGTTTTTGTATTTCATGGAGTGCTTATGTGACAATGACAAACTAGCTTAATCGTAGTGATCCGCCTTCTAGGCATAAACAAGGACACTGTGATCAAGTTGAATAGTAAAGCTAGAGACTGAGAAAAGTACTTAGGTAATTTAGACTAAAAGCCCATTTTTATCCTAATTATGTATGTCTTTTAAGCAGAAGCACTTCATCTCTAAAGAATTCTGGCTGCACCTAGTACTTTCTCTTTATCACGTTAGTAAACAAAAGATTTGGATTCAACTCCATAAAGATATATTAAGTACGTTTTTTTATGTGCAAAGCATTGTAACAGGCACAAAAACAAACAAGATCTATTTCTTGTCTTTAAGACCCCATACTCTTATGAAGGAGACCCATATGTACATAAATTACTGTTAACAAAATGTTTTATTAAGCTATTAATAAATATCCATATAACTTCATACTATGCTTTTTCTTTCTTAATATTTTCTGACGTTCTCAGTCTTTTTTTCTGTAACGTTAAGGGTAAATTTATTATTATGTAGAATAGTCTAAATGAAATCCCACTCAATGAAAGTTAAAATGGAATAAGAAAAATCAAATTAGTAACTTCCAATGTCTCCACTTTTAAAAAATCCTACATGGGGTGATCATGAGTTGGAATCAACTCAATGGCAACTAACAAGTGAGGTTATATAGGCTGCCCAAGAATGAATGTACAACCAACACAGAATTTGATCTTTTTGCCTCAATTTGCCTGCATGTTCTTAAAAAGGTAGGTAAACTGTCTCAAAAGCTTCATAAATACGTTGAGAGAGACCGAAGGTGCTAAAACCAGAAACTTATAGTTTAGAAAGAAAACTTGTGTCAGAAAGGAAATTTCCAGTGTTTCGAGGCACAATTAATTACTCATCTGCTCATTTGAACCCTAACTTTCCTTCTAAACTTTTAAGTCACTCTGATGGAAAATAAATATTTTTAACTTTGACAAAAAATGCACATGACTTCTAAGATGCATGCCCATCTTCCATTACTGAATATTAAACATGCAAAGGAAATGCAAATACAAGGCCACTCTGTGTTTTGGGAGAGATTTGCAAAAATTTATTTAGGCATAAGCATTATTAATGGCAAAATGCTATGGCTCAACATTGTTAAAATGATCCACTCAATCCCACCCAAGCGAACCTTCTAGCCCACATAGGCAACTGATCTGTAAAAGGCACCCTAAATTTTCTATAAAGGCATGTCTCTCCCCATTCTTTAAACGATCACATTCCTGGTGATATGTTTAACTGTGACACTTAAAAACAACTTGGCTTTCTTACAGATAATATAGAAGTCCTAACCCAATTTTACATGGCCCACAGCCCTTTCCATCATTTCCTCCTGTGCATCCAAGGCTTCTAGAGTTCACACCCAAAACCAAACCAAACCCATTGCCGCTGAGTCAATTCTGACTCATAGCGACCCTACAGGACAGGGTAGAACTGCCCCATAGAGTTTCCAAGGAGTGCCTGGCGGATTTGAACTGTCGACCTTTTGGTTAGCAGCTGTAGCACTTAACCACTACGCCACCAGGGTTTCCAGAGTTCACACAATAACCAAAAAAAAAAAAAAAGGTTTGAACCAATAGGTGCAGAGGATCCTTGCAACCGTGAGAAAAAAAAAAGCTACCTTCAGCTGTACCTTGCTTTATTCAGTAATGGAAGCCTAAAAAAATTGGGTATAAATCAAGCATAGTAAAATATAAACTCAACCTCTTCAAGTAAATTAAGAAATTATTTTGCAAACCTGCAAATTAAGAAATTAAGATTTCTTAATATCTAGTTAATCTTTAATAGGCCGTGGTCCCTAATCGTTTAAATTATACTTTCTGTCAGAGTAAGCGGCCCGTAATACTCTTTGAAATACGTAAATGAACTACTGAGGCATCTTTGCTGCTGAATCTTTTTTGTAAACTGTGGAAAAATCATTCTTATTTGTTTAGTGTATCCCAATTTTTCCTGCATTTGATTTTTCCAGTGCATGGTATATAACCAGTCGTGACATGATCAGCTGGTGTACTTAATAAGTATATGATCTAAACAGCATGAGACAAAAACGGCACCCAAATACCACAATGAGCTTGTGGAAGACACCTATTGCGCATTTTGTTTTTCCAGGGTTATCCACATAATTGATTACAACAGAGCTCCTGAGGCCTAATTGTCTGATGAGTGCTGAAGGCTGCCAACCATGTTCAAATATCTTGTGGAAAAAACAAGAGATACCAGAGCTGAGTCTGTAGTGCTTGGCATTAGGAAAAGTTGGTTCTCATCAGAACAGAGAATTAGATGGCTGGCTTCCGCAAATAAGGGAGGCATTTAATCAGAACCTCCCTGTTTTCCTGGTCACCAGATAGGTTCCAGCAGGTAGTGATGGCAGGATAGAGTGAATTAAGCAAGAATGAAGTAGTCTGGAGTTTACCCTGCCTGTGTGGAAAAGCTCCAGGCATGCTCAAAAAGTGACAGGGCTTGGTCCCAGACCCAGGACTATAATAAAAACAAAAACCCTTAGAAAAGTGATAAAGAATGAATTCAGAACAAGGCCATGAATAGGCCAGGAGCTATGGGGGATGAGCAGGGTCCAGCTATGGACTATCCAGCTAATCTGCGAGGGGTTAAAAACATGAAGCAAAGCAGAGTCAACTCTGGGACACGGTCCTGGCAAACCAGGAAAGGAGGCCATGCTAGTGGAGGGAAGCACAGCAGTAAGGCCAGCCCTGACTGCCAGGGTGACCTCAGACAGAGTGTCCACAGCCGATTCCTGTTCAGACTCCAGCTGGTGCCACTGCCCCAATTCACATCCTAGTCCAACTTCCATGGTAAGTTTCCTGGAATGACTGCTGAAACTCATGTGTGGCCTCCCTTCTCTTTTCTTCTCTTCAGGCCATTGGCACTGGCCAGTCATGTGAGTTAGGCCTCCACTCTCTTCATCTCTGACCCTCCTACAAGTAGTTTCTCCGTTCTCTCAGCCTCTCTGGAGCCTACTTCTGCCTGTTCTCTCTGGGTAGCTTTCCTCATCTGTAAAACCAGTGGCTTGGACCAGATGATCTTAAAGTTCCTTTCAGTTCGAACGTTCTGTGATTCTTGGATGTTATAAATTCCCAGAATCATAAAATTTAGAGTTGAAAGGAACTTCAGAAGTCATCTATTGAACCTCCTACTCAACCTAGGCTAACCTGGCCAGGACTAATAAGCTTTGAAAGTTTCATGTAGTTGTTTTTGGCTGGCTGAATATGGCAATAATCAAAGTTTAAAACCTTGAACATAAAGCATAAAGAAAAAAAAAAGGAGATTTTTAGAACATCTAAGAAAAAGTTTGAAGGAGCTGAAGGTCACAGGGTAGCATGTTTATTGCTTAGAAGTTATGATCTAAGCAGCAATTTCCAATCTTTGTTTTCACCATTAACAGGGGCATATTGATTTATTACAAAGGATGGCAAAAAATTCTCCAAACAAAACTAATTTTCAATTTATTACTATGTTTATAAACATATAAGACATGGTGATGAGGGGTCACAATATCAAACAAAGCCTCAGAAAGAAAATAAAGAGTATAAAAGAGACACAGTTATATTCTGAGATGCATTCATAAAAAAATCAAAAAGGACGTCACCTGTTCTTAAGTGTAAGTTTCAGTCAGTGGTAAACCACTTTCCAAAATTCATTTTGGTCTCTCATAATAAATACTCTCTCTGCCTCTCCAAAACAGCTATTTTCTTAACAGAGAGTTTGTGTCAACTATCATCCCCGGGATTTTAAATCCATTGGAGGTATTAAAGAACAAACATTTAGAACAATAGCAATGTCCCACTCTAGTTTATTACTAATTACTTAAAAGAGTTAAGTTCATAAATAAATAAGGAGAGATATATCATATTTACAGTTTGGAAAACTCATTACTGTTAAGATAACAAATGTCCCAAAATTGACGTATAACTTAATGCCATTCCAATAAAAATCTTAACAGATATCTTTTTTGTGAAAGTTGACAAGCTGATTCTAAAATTTATAAGGGAATACAAAGAGCCTAGAATAGTCAAGATCACTCTGAAGATTATGTTGCTACATTACTATATTGCTATAGCAATTAAAACAGTGTAGTATTAGCACAAGTATCAAACCAAAAGCCAAACCTTTTGCCATCGAATCGATTCCGACTCATAGGGACCCAATAGGACAGAGTAGAACTGCCCCATACAGTTTCCAAGGGGCATCTGGTGGATCTGAACAGCCGACATGTTAGTTAGTAGCTGTAGGTCTTAACCACCAGGGTTTCCAGCACAAGGATAAAGATTGAAAAAAAAAAAAAAAGAGTCCAGGAAAAGAATCACACAAATATGGTCACATGATTTACAGCACAGGCAACACTGAATTTCAAGGGGGGACAACGGCCTTTTCAATAAATGGTGCTATATCAGTTATATATCCATATGCGGAATCTTGACCCTAACTACACCAAACACAAAAATTAATTATAAATAGATTACGGACCTACATGCAAAAGGTAAAATAACAAATCTTCTAGAAGAAGGTGTTGTAAAATAGCTTCATGACCTTTAAATGAGCCAAGATTTGTTAAACAGACACAAAAAGCAGTGATCATAAAAGACTGATAAATTGGGCTTCATTAATATTAAGAACTTGTATTAAGATATCGGTAAAAAGGAAAACTGCAGATTGGGAGAAGATAGTCTCATATGTACATGTGATGAAAGATTCATATTCAGGATATATTAAAGAAAAAAGGAATCAGAAGGCAAATAATCCAATTTAGAAAGTGAACAAAAGGGTGAATTGTATCATAATAAAGTTGTTATTTAAAAAAAAAGTGAGCAGAGGACTTGAAAGACGCTTCACAAAAGAAGCTATGTAACTGGTTAATAAATATATGAAAAGTGCTCAACATCATTGCTAGTCAGGGAAATGCAAATTACAACCATATTGAGATACCACTATAAACCCACCAAACCAAAACACAAACCCATTGCTGTCTAGTCAATTCCAACTCATAGCGACCCTACAGGATAGAGTAGAACCGCCCCACAGGGTTTCCAAGGCTGTAAATGCAATCGACTTGACGGCACTGGGTGGGTTAAATCTTTACAGGGCATATTGCTACATCTTTCTCTCGCAAAGTGGCTGGTGGATTCAAACCACCAGCCTTTGAGTTAGCAGTCAAGAGCTTAACCACTGCGCCACCAGTTGACCCCCTATACACTTACCAGAAGGGTTTAAAGACTGACAATATTAAGTGTTAAGGAGGATGGAGAGTAATTAGATTTTTTTATGCTCTGCTGGTAAAAGTGGAAAACTAGTAATATTGACCAAAGCTGAACATACACATGTCCTATGGTCTACCAATTCCTCATAGTGCATATGCCGACCCAATGACACGAACAAGAATAACTGTAGCAATTTTATTCATAGTAGCCCAAAACTGAAATGATCTAAATTCGTAGTAATAATAGACCAGATAAATAAATGGTAGTATATTCCTATCATGGAATACTACATAGTAATAAAAAAAGAACCAACAACTGCTACACATAACAACATGGATGAATCTAACTGAACAAATGATACATACTCTATGATTCATTGGAGTCCTGGTGGTGCAGTGGTTAAGAGCTATGGCTGCTAACCAAAAGTCCGGCAGTTCAAATCCACAAACCGATCCTTGGAAACCCTATGGGGCAGTTCTACTCCGTCCTATAGGATCTCTACGAATCGGAACTGACTCAACAGCAACGGGTTCGGTTTGGTTTGGTCGTATAAGATTTCATTTATAAGAAGTACAAGAATAGGCAAAACGACTATACAACAACTGAAGTCCGACTAGGGGTTACTTTTGGGAGGTACGAATACCAACTGGGAAAGGGCAGGAGAGAGCTTTCTAGGTTCCGGAAATGATATATCTTGACTGGGGTGGCAATTACTTAACTACATCAATCTGTATGCTCTGCACTATATGTTCTACTGCAATAAAAATTTTAAATAAGCAAATAAATAAAATTATCCCACTATACAAACTGTGTCTTATTTACATTTGCACTTTCCAGGGCCTAATGTGATGTCTGCTCCATAACTGATGAATTTAATTAAGTTGACCAGGTACTTCCATATACATAATCCTAACTAGATAGTTTTAATATATGTCTGAATTGGCAATAGAGCCACATAGCTGTGTGCTTCCTGCAAACTGCTTTTAAATTTCCAATGTATTCGTATTTAAAATATCTGGCTTTTTTTTTTTCTTTCTTTCTTTCTTTCTTTCTTAAAAAGGGAGATAGAAGCATTTGCGTATTAGAAAACAAACAAAAACGACCCCATGGGCAGGGTTTAACAAGATTCAAATAAAAGAAGCAAAGGAAGAGAAAACAAAGAAAGGTGCTGTTGTGGCGCCCTGGAAAGCAGATGCTCATTAGGGCCCAGACACACAGATCACTATCACAATGTGCTTATCTGAACATGCTATCATCAGACCACACAGTCAAATCAAATTTTGAAGGCTCAAAGGACGTGCGCTGAAGAACATCCTGTACTGCTGAAACGGGAATTTGGATTTTGTGACAGAGACAGAGAGGTAGAAAAGAACTCCAGATATCACCCACTGTCATTTTCAATTCTATTTGCGTTGTATGTTAAGATCTAATCTAATCCTGAAAAAAAAAAAAGCAATCAAAATCCACATTTAAGATTTTGGCCATTAAAACTGAAATCTGAGAAACTATTGCTAAGAAGCACGCCTTTTTAACATTTTGCAAATTAACAAAATCACACTTTTGCAATTATTTTTTAAATAATTTACTAAAATATTCTAGAAATGGAAAAAACGATTACATGTGATTTGAAATTTTAGTATATGTTAAGAAAAAAAAAGTCAACAGCTTACCATCTGACTGTTCTACTCAAGTTCCAATCTCATTAGGAGTACACATTTTTCATCAAAATAGTTCTATTATGCTAATGACGTACTCTTGTTCAAAGTATTACATCATGTCTGTGCTTCTATAACACATATAACATTAATAAATAAAATTTTATTTAAAATTTCCATGTAAAATTAGATAAGGAATAGAAGAGAAAATCAGGTTCAAAGAGACAATTGTAGCTGGCAAATTCTTAATCCTAACATGTAGCATTAAGAGGTAGTAAAGATTTTTTAGCCCAATTAAATTAGACACACTTGGTCCCTGATTTGGGCAGATTCAGTGGGAGTAGCTTATATGTAAGGGGCATCATGGTAGATGCACCAGCACACACACCTGTTGCTGGTCATAATTCCAGAGTGGCCCAACTCTTAGTATGCAGGAAGAAAAGCTGGAGGAGGGGATGGGGAGGGAAGGGAGAAAGGGAACACACTTAGAGATTATCCAAACTCTTGCTGGTTATCACCATGGTCTTTACCCCCACCCATTCCCACTTTGCAGACCTCAGTCTGTTGAGCTGCAATCCAGAAACAAAATACCAAGGGATCATGGTCTTAGCAGGGCTCTTAAGCATGGATTAGTTCAGTCTTTGTCCTCCTTTTGGGGTAGGATTCTTAACCTGTGGTTCACAGGCTGAATTCTAGGCAAAAATTTGAGGTTAATGGGAGTATCTGCCATCATCAGATTCTCAAAAAGGTTTAGGGCTCCCTGAAGAGTTAAGAGGAAACCGTGGTGGCATAGTGGTTAAGAGCCACGGCTGCTAACTAAAAGAGTGGCAGTTTGAATACACCAGGCACTCCTTGAAAACTCTGTGAGGCAGTTCTACTCTGTCCTGTAGGGTCACTATGAGTTGGAACTGACTTGACAGCAATGGGCTTTGTTTTTTGTTTTTTTTAAAAGAGTTAAGAACCATTGTTGGGCCAGGACTAGGTGGCGGGGGGTGGGGGGGAACAATAAAGACAAATGATGGAATTCCTCAGGTTTTTTTCTTCCTTGTCTTTTTGTTTACTTCTTGTTACCAGCCTCAAGTGCCATTTGCTTGATTCAGGGCTAGAGAGGGGCAAGGAAAAGTGGTGAGGCTGTAATAATCTAGTCAGCAGCGAACTAGTGATGAGTAACTACTAGAAACCCTCTGGCTGCTATAAACCAATTTTTTCAGTTGCTGGGAAAGGGAACAAGATTATCTCCGAGGCCAGCACAAGAAAAGAGATGAATGGGGAGCGAGTCTAGGAGTGAAGGGGGCTGCCACGGCCTTACACCGGCAGGAAGCTTTGGCCCCTACAACTCCCTGCTTTGCAAATCCTTGGCCCGCTGGTCCTTCACACACTGCACCTCCGTCTTTTTGAATCCTCTTCCCCAGTCCTAGAAACTCCAAGCCCTGTCTTCCTACTGTCCTTCAGGTAAGGAAGAAGACCCTTCTCACTCCCCTAAGAAGATGGTGTCATAGTCATCTAGTGCTGCCATAACAGAATCACCACAAGTGGATGGCTTTAACAAAGAGAAATTTACTTTCTCACAGTAAGGTAGGCTAAAAGTCCAAATTCAAGGCGTCAGCTCCAGGGGAAGGCTTTCTGTCTCTGCCAGTTCTGGAAGAAGGTCCTTGCCCTTCCCATGGTCCAGGAGCTTGTCAGGAGCAGGGACCCCGGGTCCAAAGGATGTGCTCTGCTCCCCGGTGCTGCTTCCTTGGTAGTGTGAAGTCCTCAACTCTCTGCTTGCTTCCCTTTCCTTTTATCTCTAGAGAGATAAAAGGTGGTGCAGGCCATACCCCAGGGAAACTCCCTTTACCTTGGGTCAGGGAGGTGACCTGAGTAAGGGTGGTGTTACAATCCCACCCTAATTCTCTCAACATAAAATTACAGTCACAAAATGGAGGACAACCACACATGGCCTAACCAAGTTGATACACACATTTCTGAGGGGACATAATTCGATCCATGACAGATGGGTTCCTGGAATTCCAGCTCTGAATACTCACCACACCCCCACCCCACAGAAACATTATCCATACAGTGATTTGGTTCTACACTACTATAAGTATGGAACAACTGTATGTGAATTATAAAGTAGATTACTTCTATAGGATTTTATGGGTTGGCTGGGGACTCTACCACTAACAATTCATATACGAAATGAGTTTCAAGTTCTAAACGACCAACCGACAAGTGAACTCTGTGAAACAAAACTTGGAAACATAGCCCGCCTATAGGTTAAGGTATACACAATCACTGAAAAACTCATCTAGGGCACCAGGAAAACAGAAAATAGAATTTTTGCTACAGAAGTTTTTTCCAGTAGTCAATTCTTCCTGTTGTTTATTTATTTAATTTTTAATAAAAGTATGCAAGTGATCATGTGGAATGAAACCTAACAAGGGGTTGAGAAACTATTGTTTTTTCAGAATTCCACCCTAAATAAAACAAAATCAGACAGAGCTGCGCCTTGTAAAAGGCAGAGATGGCCTTGGGAGTATTTCAGCTAACGACTTGAAAAAAAGAACTGGCAAATTTTTCTTTCTATAACTGTCTACATTTGTCAAAAGCCTGCTTAGTGATGAATCCAAATTGTTGCTGAGAAGAAAAAGGTAAAGTCAATGGCATTATAAATTTCTTAAAATTTACTTTTCATTATTACCACGTTATTTTATCAGAGACTCTAATATATAAAACGTGAAACTACTTCATTGTAATTCTACAGGGTTTAAAGTTTTCCAATACAAGTACACTGCCAATTGCAACACTCAAAATCAGAATGCTTAAAGTTCATTAAACAAGAAAAATAATATAGTGTCATTTGAGGAGTTCAAGTGTAATCTAAACGTAAGCTTACCCATTGCTGTTGAGTCGATTCCAACTCACAGCAACCCTTTAGGACAGAGGAGAAAGAACTGCCCCATAGGGTTTCCAAGGCTGTAATCTTTACAGAAGCAGACCGCCACATCTTTCTCCCCAGAGCGGCTGGTGGGTTTGAATTGCTGACCTTTCAGTTAGCAGCCATGTGCTTAACCATTGTCCCACCGGGGCTCCTCAAATGTAAACTTATAACCTAAAATTCCTTTCTGGTGCTTTGACTTACTTCCTCCAAGAAAATCAACAGCACACTATTCAATGATATATCCATCCAATTCTTCCCAATGTACCCACTCATTTTTTCAACTTATAAAAAAACAAAACTGGTGTCATGTAAAATGGGTCCACACACCTGCAGAGTTGGGAAGATTATGTGTTTTTCCTTCAGGATCAGTGAAAATTATTTATGACACGTATGAAATGATCCAGTTTTGTCCCACAAAACTTTTCCCTGAAATCACTGTTTATCTGAGACCCAACCGTTCAACTTCATAGCACATGTTGCTCAATGGGCAGCCAGAGGGATGGATTCTGTGGTCCACACTGAGGCCAAGTAGAGGACAATATGACTCCTAAGGGCTTGGTTCCATTTGCAGAAGTGAATAATAGCTTATTTTAATAGAATTAAAGCTAGAGTGACTAGATAGAAAAAATAGCTATATCCATGAAAGATCAGAAGTAATTACATATCTGTTATTTTCTGAAGAAATGCCAGCTCATTTTAGACACATTATCAATGTGTGGAACGACAGGCAAGCAATGATCTAATAATTAGCAGCATAACAAAAGCCCAAACTTATTTTTTGCCCTTTTCCGTAAGCAAGGCTAATGAGTTAGGAGAAATAAGCATCATTTCAAATGGTGCAAAACAATAAAAGTAACATTTCTGTATAGCCATTATGTCATCATATAAGGATTATATTATCAGCCTGTCATAATTCTAATTGATTGGTTTAATCACACATTTTAAAGCATAAAACTAGAAAAACACTAATGTAAAATAAAGAAATTGAATATGAAAATTTGGGGGAGGGAGTTAAGATAAAGTACAAAAAATGTCTTTAAAATGCTAGATGTTCACATGAAGATTATAAAGCAGAAAAACTACATAACAATGATGATCATCAATTCAAGACATTTTCATCAATTTATCTAAAGCCCAATTTCTTTTTTTAAATTTCCAGGTTCATTACAGCTTTTATTAGAACTGTACTTTTTTCTTACAAAATGTCTGGTACAGTTTCTAATGCCACATATATATTCTCTGTCACTCAGACCCCTGGTTTGTATGCTGCCTTCCTGGGTGTACTATCATTAAATATTCTTTGCTTATTTCTTGTATTGTGTCTATTCTTTCTTCCTGGCAGCTTGTGAGGTGCTGGAGAACAGGCACCAGATAGATATTCTACTTCCTAACCTTTCCCAATGTCAAGCGCAGAGAATTGTGCACTGGGGTCACTCAGCAAATAGATCAATTGGCTAGTATTTTAGCCCTTCATGAGCTTCAGCAATTTTCCAACAAGCTACCAGCTTAAAATTTAACCTAATTCCAGAATACAGATGTTACAGTCAATGTCGAAAATCATTTACCGGATGTTGATTTTGTGTGTTTATAGCACCAGATTTATAAGCAAGTTAATTGTTCGAATTAACATCTGATCTCTCTTTCAGAATCTAGGTTCTCATATTAATCATCCAGAAAACTATTCTCCATCCTCTAAGATGACAAATGCATCCATTTAAGAATTAGCTAAAAGACAACGTACAGAAAATGGCAATGTTCGGTTTTAAGCATTTTCTCCCCTAGGAAGTCTGGATGCTGATTTTTTGCCTCTCCTTTTGGTCTCTCTCTCATCATCTTTGACGTGCTTATTTTCCAGGGCTTGTATGAAAAATTAAAATATTCAGATAATTATGTTAAGGAGACTAGATGCATGAAGCACAAATAAGGAATTAGATTACAGCAGATCCATGTTCGGCTTGTTGGCTTAGCTGTCCCCATCCCCTTTAGGCTTTTTGCCTCATATCTACCAAATTAAGAAATGCTTAGTTTCAATTATCAAATTTGTGTGTGCGTGTTCAAATTTGCATGTGTGTTTGACACGTGGTTCTAAGAAGACAGTCTGCTGTGCCCAGTGGTAAAGGTCTGTATCATCCAAGTGCTCTCTCGTGAAGGCACATCAGGTTTTACTATGCATTTGTTAAAATGATACAGCAGAGAAACCAGAATATTTAAATGCATTCCACATAACGTACCCAAGCTCAGCGTTCAATTTTTGAATATATAGTTTGATTTTATACCAAATATTATGCTACTGCATTTACATCACTGGCATATCATTACTAGATTTTCTTTTAAATAAGCTATCTTACATGGAATAAAACACTTCCACTTAAGAGCAACTTGATATATTCTTGCTTATTCCTGTAATATCTCAATGAATGGCATAATATCAGATTCTTCCTACTTAAACGCTAGATGGCTAAATGTCATGTTTAGGGTTATGCACAAGCCAGGAACTGAGAGATAACTATAACTCTAAGTACTTCGGTCTTAGTTTAAATTTGAGTTGCTATTCATTAAATGAATACATGTTTTACCAAGTCTGAAATACACTGAAGAAAGGAATTTTTTTGAAAATTCAGGAGGAAAAATTTTGGGTATGTTGACGGAACCGGTGAGACAAAGGCAGGTTGAATCACCAATTTATCATGGTGACATTTTCCCCCTTGATACAATACTGTAAGATTTCTCACTTACACCATCATCTTTAATAAAGACTGCACAAAAAGGCACTTTTTAATCCCCTAAATTAAGCACTGACTGGCTGATATGTGACTCATCTTAGGGATCTTTCTCAATTCATAAAGCAATTGAAAGTTTTCACTATAGGAACAAAATTAATCAAAACATAAAGCCAGCTATAGTGAGATTTCATTAGAAAATTAGGCTAGATTATTATATTTGTAGATTTCCAATCCAAACAAATTTGCCTGCACTTATTCTGAATAACAATAGTTCACTAATAAGCATTTATTTAGCACCTACTTATCTGGGAACAAGCAAGAAACTAGGGAGGTATTGATATCCTTTGAAGAGACACTTAGAGTGGGATTATGAGACCATGCTAGAAGACAATAAACTTTACTTAATTGAGCATCCAGTGAAAACAAACTAGACAAGAAATTCCTCATCTTTAAAAGGACTGATTTGTAAGTGTCCATGTCATTTTTCTTAAGCACTTATCCTTCCATTCTAGATCTTCCCCACATGACCCACATGATTGTTAATGGTTAAGCAGATACAGAAAAAAAAAATAATAATAATTTTCTTTTCTGGCAACTCCCACTTCAGGAAAAACAAAATTTAAATAGATCCCTTTGTCTTTAGCTAAAAGAGCCATAACTTAAAATTTTAATATCCATTATGTAAATTGGGGTAATTTCAAACTTTCAAAAAACCATTAAGCAAATTACAAAGTCAAGGCAATATATCTGTAAAGTTTTTTAAAGATTTTTTTCTTGAAAGGTATTACTTGAGAACTGCCCATTTCTCAATTTAGATTCAAAGCCAAGATTGCCAAACATGTAAGGCATATCTAGTTATACTGACATCAAATGATTGAATATTTTTCTACTTCACTTATCTCTTCCTGTTTCTTTCTAGTAGCTTAAGATTTGGCTCCTAACATATAAAAAATTCTATCTATTATGGAAAATTAAAAAGAAATAGCTATGGGGGGGAGGGGTACAATATTGCATTATAATGCATTTAATTTAAACATTTCCATGACCTTGGGTCTTCAATATCACTTCGAGATAGCCACAATATCCTATTCATCTAAAGAAATAAGGTTTTCCATCAGTGTAAAAGATTGCATTATTGCACTGACATAGCTAAGCAAACTTTATTCACCTCATAAATGTGTTTGCTTCTTAAGACACAAAGCAGCCCATTTCTTAACAGTACGTCTTTATATAAAGGCTTCAAACCTGTTCTTAGGTTCAAACCCCTGTGGGAATTTGTATTTCTAACAAGCTCCCACGAGATATTGATGCTGCTGGTTAGGGATCAATTCTGAGAAGCACTAGTAAGGCAGTGGCTCTCAAAATTTATTATACATAAGAATCACCCAGGGATCTCATTAAAATGTAGATTCTGATTCTGTATATAAGGGGTGGAAATGCAAATTCTCAGCAGGGGTTTGCACTGGATGGAAGCCTTGCTTTGTTTTGCCAAACCAAAAAACCAAACCCACTGCCATCCAGTTGATTCCTACTCATAGCAACCCTATAGGATAGAGTAGAACTGCCCCGTAGAGTTTCTGAGGAGCACCTGGTGGATTCCGAACTGCTGACCTCTTGGTTAATAGCCGTAGCACTTAACCACTACGCCACCAGGGTTTCCTTGTTTTCTAGTCTACATTAATTATTATACTCAGTAGTTCTACGTATCAAATTTATCTCTCCTGATTCCTGGAGAAACATTGTTTGACACAATACTTCTCTGGTGCAACTAAGTTAAGCTAGAGTTAAGGAATTCAACAAAATGTTACTGCACACAAAAACCATTCTGCCCTAGTAGTCTGTATTATTAATGATCATAATGACTCTTTTTTTTTTTTTTCAAATTTTGAAGCTAGGTTCGGATAAGCTCTTTGGCATACACTTACACAGAGATGGATTTAAAACAATATTATGTAGAAAACAATACTGCTCTGTACACAAATATTAAAAATCAAGTTTTCAATATGATGTATTTTATAAAAACATTTTGATAAATATGTAAATATGGACTGGATTACAAATGTAACAAACTGGTTTTAATTGGTATAAAATAGATTTTTTTGGTAAATAATATGTAAACAAAATCTAACTAGTCATGTAAATAAAATTTTTTATTTCCCTTTCTTCACAAGAAATATAATTATTTCAGGCCACATAAACATCTGCTTATATGCACCAGCAGGAATGTCTATTGTAGCATCTTTGAAACAAACAGACCATGATTCAAAGGTTGCCTTTCCAATACGTGAAATTAACACAGCCACTGGATGAAAATGTGTACATGCAAATCTAAGTTAAAATGTGTTAAATTATCAAAATTATTTTTATACAGCTGAAAACTGGATGCCAAATTTAATTTTTCATATTTAAAATTCAGAAAATCCATTAGAACAATATCTGCTTAGGTTTATGAAGTTGCATCAACCTGTATCTCTGAATGACTATGTAACGGGAGTCTGCAGTTATAAGGCCATCCTTGGGGGGGGCGGGGGGGGAGACAAAACAACAGGCCTGTAAAAGCAGATTACTTGAAATTTGTTACTCTACACTAAGGTATTATGAAAATTACACAATCTTCTTCATTTCTACCTGCATCCTCCCTTCCACAGCATCCTCAAATTTACTTTCTTTAAGTAGATATATTGCTTTTTACAGTGATTTTCTCTCTGTGAAAGCATAAAGCACACCAAAATAGTCATATGCTTTAATACAGCTCCTAAATATTATTTTTTTGGTAATAAAATGTAGAAATAACTAATATGTTTTTATGGGAAATATTACAAAATAAATTTACCAAAACAGACTTTACTGAGTCATTAACATAAGAGGACTGACTTGACGTAACTTTTTAAAGTACAGTAACAAAACTCATTCTTAAGTGCCATTTTAATTGGTATCATCTACTCTTTCTGAGTAAAAGAAATCATAGTCGTTTATGCCTTCTTGATCCAACACAATCACATTCATCTCTTGGATGTCACTTTTTAAATAACTATGCCATTACTCAGTTTTTGATACCGTTTTCACATAGAAGTTTCAAAACAACTCTGATTTGCAAAGACAATCACTATACTTTAAGCAGAATGATGTTTTCTATCACATATTTCCAGAAGGTTAAACACACACACACACACACACACACACACACAAAGCACGGATATTCTCTGAAGACAACAAATTGCAAACGGGTTTATTACCTCTTTGGTAGATTAGGCAATGCTTGTTTTGAAACTACAAATCAAATGAACTATTTTCTTAATGAGTCACACTACTACTATGTTACCAATAGAAAGGTAAGGGAGGAAAAAAAAGAAAAGGTTATGCATTCCAAACTGAGCTTACCCTAAGATCTGCATCTAGTCACGTCACATTTTTAGGAGATGTCCCTCTCCGTGACCCAATCAAGATACTTTAACAACAGGGAATTTAGATTTAATTGCCAAACTTTAATACCATGCTATATAGGTCAAGTGACTATGTGTACCTTTTTCCTGAAACAAAGAAACTCAGTAATAGGATTTCAGATTTCGTAGTAGAAACAGCAAGATATGCTTTGAGAATGTCATTTACCATAATGTAAATCAATAGTAAATGATTTATGCAGGAAGCACACATTCAGAAAATGGGCCCTAAAGCTTTCTGGGATCCGACCCTAATTACTAGAGCGGGTTCTTGCCGTTTGTCTCTCTCTTCAATTATTTACGGGGGGGGGGGGGGGGGCGGGGGAAGCCAAGTGGCATTGCATTAGCTATATTAAATGTTACATACTTGGTTTCTAACTTACTAATGGTACATAAAAATCACTACAGTAAATGTGTCTGTAGATAGGTAGAGTTTTTTTTCTTTTTCACCTTAGTGCAAATATTTATTATTCATATAGTTAAGTGTTGACTAGGCTGTCCTTTAGGCACCCGATGCTGCATATTTAAACACCTGCATTAAATATATATAACGGCTAAAAGGTAGTGCATTGATTACACCACAAAATTTCTTTAAACTAGTGTTTACAAGGTAGCTCACAAAAAACTAGCATTTCTCTCAATTTGCTGAAAACAAATACGCGAGAACCACACAGATATGAATAATTGGTATCCATCCTGCTACCATCTTGCTGGTTTCTAGCTACCCAAAATAAAATGGGAATGGGGGGAGGGTGAAAATGAAAGCCTACCAACTAGGAAATGTCTGGTCTAGATGCTGACAAGTGTCCTTTTTACATGTACAAATACAGAGCTATATTGTAGGTACATGACAACATGGACCACACACATTGTAAGAAGGGAGAGCTTATCAGGGCTGAATCAGAGATTCTTTGTACCAGGCCAGAAATGTCTTCTGCCAGCAAGCAGGGCATAATTATAACCTCCCAAAGAAAAGTTCAAACACTGCATCCATATCTGATTCTTCCGTGATCTAGAAGGACACCTCGGAGTTGATGAAGGAGACACTAACTGTTGAAGGCTGGAGCATCCAACTTTCATTCTCCCACATTGTTGAATTTCCAAAACAGTGAAACCTTTCACTACGTAATATACACATATATATGGAGCCCTGGTTGTGCCATGGTTAAGAGCGTGGCTGCTAATCGAAAGGTCAACAATTCGAATCCACCAGCCGCTCTGAATATATATATTCAGAGACATTGAATTCTTACTGTACAAATAAGGTGGGCCCACAAAGTACCCGGGGTCCGTAGATAGTCAGCCGCATTTTATAAGTCTACATGTCATCAGCTATATTACCCAAGAGTGTGCGAAGGCCGCTTTTGGAGACTGCACCATTGGAAATCGATATACAGTAAACATATATGGTCGCTGGGTTCTGGGGGCTTTGTTTTGTTTTAACTAAATACAGAGCCACTTCTTTCTCTGCACTGAAATCTGCCCATTGTCCTTCCTTTGCAAAAGCTCCAGGGCAGATTAAAAGGAACATCAATGAATACTGAGTGAACTTTAGCCACTTTTCTACACAAAACAACAGCGTAAAAGTAGAAATCAGTAACCAGGTGTAGTGCCACACCGCACAAAGATCAGAGGCGAGGGGCGGGCGCGCAGGACCGGGGGCGGGGAGGAGAATGTCCCGTCTCCCCTAAGCCCCAGTCATCGCGCGCGCGGGAGGCTGAGGGGCGTCCCGGGCGGGGGCGGAGGAGGGGGGAGAAACGGGAGGCTCCGCGCAGCTCAAAGGGAAGCGAAGAGTTACTGCTCGCAGGGCGAGGCCCTGGAGAAGGAGTCGAAACGCCGCGCCGCCAGTGGGTCTTCCAGCGGGCCCCAGGCGTCGGCGGCTGACCAGCCAGCGCCAGGTTAGGGGGGCCGCTCGGCTCCGCGACCCTCCCCGTCGCCCGAGCCAGGAAGGGGCTGGCGGCTCTTTCCTGTCTAGTCTCTCCCCCCCGCGGCTTTCTGAAACCCGATCCCCGCACTCGGCTCCCCGGGAAGCAGCCGCACCGCGCTCCGCCAGGCTCTACCCAGGCCAGGGCTATAGTTAGCAACCCTCCATCAACTCCGGCGGGGGCGCAGCGCGCTGGGCGCCGGGCAGCGGCTCAGGGGCTCGCCGCGCGCCCCTCCCGGGCCCGACCTCTGGCGCGCCCCCGGCGCTCCCCGCCTCTGGTGCTCCCACCGCAGCGCCCCTTTACCTTGGCTTGAAGATACTGGGGGTAGTAGTAGGTGGCGTACTGAGGGTACATCTGCTGTTTCCACACTTTGCCCATGAAGCTGGAAGGGAGCCTGCCGTGCAGGGTCGCGGACACTTCGGGATTTCTAAGTCTCGATCTCTCCTGCCTCTCCCTTTCCGGCGGCGGCAGCGGTGGCGGCGGCGGCGGCGGCTGCCGCTGCTCCACCTCCCCACCCAGACCAGACGTCCTCCTCCGCCTCCTTCTCCTCCTCCCAGGCAGAGAGAAAGACACTGCAGAGCGCAGAGGGCACCCCGGACAGGGCGCTCCCAAGGAGTTTCCTCCCGGAGCCCGACCGCTCCGGGGCTGCCAAGGGCTGGCGCGCTGGCCGCGCTCCGCTCGGGCAAGCAGGCTGAGCGGGGCTGGGAGATGATCAATACAAGTGGAAAGTGCTGCTGCTACGGCGGCGGCGGCGGCGGCTGCGCTCGGTGCCAGGCGGCATCTGGGGTGGGTGCGCCCGAAGAGAAGCGGGGAGAGGGGCCGGCGAGCCGAGGCCGTGGGGGAAGGGCGGGGGCGGAGCCTCAGCGCCGCGGAGCCCGGGACCGGCTGGAGGTGAGGGCTGAGTTTTCACCACTTCTCACCTCCCAGGCTCGCGGTTGGACGGGCGGAAGCCCTGGAAGCCCAGATCGCTTTGTGTCGGGGGTGGGGTGGGGGTAGGGGGCGCATTTTGGGTACCCAGCTTAAGAACCGCAGAGTGGACACCTCTGCTGCTTTCAGGACTTTTTGTCTTCCTAAGGGGGAGGGGAAGCAAGAGGAAAGAGAAAATTTGATTAATCTTTCACTTTCCCCCGCCCAATGATTTCGCCCTCCGCCTCCCAACAGGAAAAGAACGTGATTTAGTGCCAAACCACAAAGCTGGAGTCAGGATACCTGGGTTCTGTCCCTCTACATCCTCTCCCCCCGCCCCCGGCAGCAACACTAATTTTCTAGGTGACCTTGGAAGGGTTAGTGTCCTTAGGTTTGGTTTTCCCAGATGTGAGAGGTGAAATCATGCTTCCTACACTAAGGAAGGCAAAGCTCTCTCTCTCTGTCTCACAAACACACACACCTCACACAGACGGATCTTTGTAAAGGAGAAAAGCCACGAAGAGGCAGAATGTGATTATTAGAGGGCACAATATAGACATCAGCTTTTCTCTGCCTGTTACTAATGCTGCCAGACAGTCTGTCAGCTCCCACTCAAGAGAAGGAAACTCCCTGAGTTTGGGATATTTTAAGGCCATTTTGAAAGTCACGCTGGCATATTGTTGCAGTGTGCCTCAGTGACATATAAAATCAATCTCTCTTCTGCCTCTCTCCATCTCCTAATTGTCACAGCTCTAGACAGCCCCAGACGAGCAGTGTTTCAGTTCACTAACTGGTTATAATTTAATGGAATTAATTGGTCCCTGAAGCTGCGTACAGAAGACTTTTATATTCTAGCTCAAAAAGAGAGATACTACCAAAATGTACAAATAAAATATGTAAGAAGTCACCTCCAAATTGGGGTTCTTGCAAAGCTAATAAAATGTAGTGAAAATTTTGTTACTAAATAGACCATGATTACTTTGTCATTTTGGTTTTCCAGCAGATTATTTTCTTAACAGCACAAGGTAAATCAAACTGCAATAGAATGCATGACTTTATTAAACAGTCACATTTTTGTATGATTATATATATTAAAACAGGTTTAGTAAGATACTTTAAAATAGTGAACTGAAACCCTTATAATCTTTATAGGATTTAGACAAATTTCTTTGTCATTCATGTTTGACAAAGCAAAATTTAAGTTCACATGACAATATTTTGAATGTACCAGGAGGCGAATTATGTTCTCTAATAAAATAGCAGTTACCTATGTGAAGCCCTCTAAGGGAATTAGTATTTACTGAGCTTCTGCTATACCATGGGCACTGTTGGAGTTAATGCCAACCTGGAAATTGGAGTGGCTCACTGTTTAATTAGGGGAGCTTTAAAAAGTTGCCTGTATTGTTGCAGTGTGGGACCCTTTAATATTTCTGAGCAGAGAACTGACATGAACTAACTTGTGTTTGGAGAACCCAGGAGGAGTAGGGATGATGGTTTGGAGGAGGAGTGACTGAAAAAAGAGGTATAAGTTGAGAACTATCTCAGAAGTTTTAGGTTTGAAGTGATAAGGAAAATTGCCAGACTTAGACTGTTCTGCTTCCTGGTTTTCTGGATAATGAAAATTCAGCCTGTTTTAGGTAGCCCAGAAACAGACTCACACATATGTGGACACTGATTTATGACTGAATTGATATTGCAGAGCAGTAGGGAAAGAAAGAGCTGTTAAATAGATGATTCTGGGTCAACTGACTATGTTTATGGAAAAACGGGAATCAGAGCCCTACCTCACATACCAAAATGGGGGGGGGGGAAATTCAGGTGAATTAAAGACCTAGATGTGAAGAACACTATAAAACTTTTAAAAGGCAATAGAAAGGAATATCTTTATAACCTTAAGGTAGGGCAATCTTTCTTTCATAAGATGATTATAGTATAAAATTGATAAGTTTGACTATATTAAAATTAAGAACAGTGGTTCATCAAAGGATTCTATAAAGAAAGTGGAAAAATAAGCCATGAAGTACTTACTTGTAATGCATACATCTGCTAAAAGATTAATATTCAGAATATATAAATACATTGAAATCAATAGGAGAAAGAGAAACAACTGGTTAGAAAATGAGAAAAAAGTAAGGAATGGGTATTTCACAAAGGAGGAAGCACAAATGCCCTGAAAATACGAAGACGCTCATGCTCATTAGTAATAAAGGGCATGCAATTAAAGTAGTAAGATACCATTTCACACTCACCAGGTTGGCAAAAAATTAAGAACTCTGAAAATATTAAGAGTCGATGAGGATGTGTAAAAGGGTGAATATTGAAAACACTGCTTACTGGAAAAAGTGTCAATTGGTACAACTTTGGATAAGTTTAGTATTGTTCAAATGAGTTTGCAAACCTTATATACCTTAGAGAAACTGTTCTATACGTGCACCGGGAGAAATATACAGGGATGTTTATAGCAGCATTGTCCATAACATACTGAAAATAACTCAAGTATCTGTCCACTGTCAAATGGGTAGATAAGTTGCGGTATATGCGTACAACAAACGCTTGGCAGCAGTGAAAATGAGTAAACTGTAGTTAAAAGCATCATCATGATCATTGCAAAATTGACGTCAGAGAAAAGAAGAAAGTCACAACAGAATATATAAAAGCATGATCCAATTTGTATGAAGTTCAAAAACAGAAAAAATAATGCAGCAGTATTAGGTAAGAATAGATACCAACCCAAAGCTGTGGCCTTCGAGTTGATTCTGACTCATAGTGACCCTACAGGACAGAGTAGAACTTGCCCCCTATGGTTTCCAAGGAGTGGATTGTGGATTCGAACTGTGCATCTTTTGGTTAGCAGCCAAGCTCTTAACCACTGTACCATCAGGGCTCCAAGAATAGATACATGAATAGTAAAAACTATAAAGAAAAACACTATTCAGAGTAGTGGTTATCTCTGAGGGAGAAGAAAGATGAGGTTATCAAGCAGAGAAGCCAGGGGACTTCCGGAGATAATAATGTTTCATGTCTCACCCTGGGTTATGGATATACAGGAATATATTTTAATGCTTTTCTTTAAGTGGTTCATAGACTTTCATATGTTTGCTATATTTCACAATAAAAACATTTTAAACAAAAATCACTTTCTAAAATTTGTTATAATTTTCAAACAAACACAAAAGCAGAGATAATAGAATAATGATCCCTCTGTACATAACACACAGTTGCAACATTTATCAACATTTGGTCATTCTTGTTTCACACACACACACACACACACACACACACAATTTTCCTGGAGTATGTTAAAGCAAATTCCAAGCATCATATCATTTTACCAGTAATGATTTCAGTGTGTATCTGTTCAACAAATAAGAATTTTTTTAAAAACATAACCACAATACCATTATAACACCTAATAAAAGTAATAATTTGTTAACATCAGCGAATACCCAGTTCTTGTTCATTTTTCTCTGATTGTCTAAAAAAATCAATTAAAAAAAAAACTTAGTGTGTTTGAATCAGGATCAAAGTCTACACATTGAAATTAACATAAAAATTCTCCCACCCATTTTTAAAATTGATATTCATTTGTTAAAGAAATCAGATTGTTCATCCTATAGAATTTTCCACATAGCTGATTGCCAGCTTACAGTGTTGTTTAAACTGATAGCTCTAGAAGCTTGATTAGATGCACGTTCACTTTTTTGGTAATGAATATGTCATAAAAAAAATCATAGGTGGTGCTAAATCAGGAGACACATAAAGTCTGGTTGTCTCACTTTCGCAATAAGATTGATCAGAATTTCAGGCATTATTAGTCTGATCTACCCATTATAAAGTTCCCCATCAGCCATTTCCAGGTTGGTTGTAACAGTCATTCGTGAGTGTTGCCTCAACCCGTTCTTTCATTCCAAACTAAACTCATTGCCCTCAAGTTGATTCCGACTCACGGCGACCCTATAGGACCAAGTAGAACTGCACCGTGGGGCTTCCAAGGAGCAGCTGATGGATCTTTCATTACAGGTTACAAAATTGTGGATTTTCTAATTTTACCATTTCATTCTACACTTATTAGTTCGAAGTCATCTATGAAGAGCTTTCTCTCTTCAGCTGTTCGATTAACGTGAAATACAGTTAGCACAGGAAAGGCAGGATAAATTTGCCCTTATTTACCAATTTTCAGAACAATGAGTTTGTGCCATAGGTCACTCCAAAGCTAACTAATTTTAAGTAACATTCTGAACTCGTAGATTTTTATATACTTGACGTGTTTCAATCTACTGTAGTCAATATTTTTTTGATGCTCAATTTATCTCAACTTTGGCTAATGGGATCCCCTTCAAATTGGCCCTTGTGTCTTTTTGACCTGACCTGACCCCAATAATCTTTGATAGCTTCTTGGATAATAAGATGTCCCAGGCTCTTCTCGTATATTTCTTGCCCAGACCTGGATCAGCCACTTCTCTAAGAAACCCAGGTCATCTTGCTCTTACAAAAATAAATTTTAAAATAACAACAAACCCTTAAAATGTTATACGTACTTATCACATTTTGGGAAAAGAGCTCTTGAAAGAAATGAAATATGTGCCAAGATGGCCCCTAGGAGAGCAAAAGCCATAGAGAGATTTCCCCTAGGACAGGTTTTCCCTAGGACATTTTATATCCATGCCTCCACCAGCACTCAAGAAACATCCTGTATGTGCAGGACACTGCAATACAGCTGACTTGGTGTCTGTCCTCATGGATACAGAGATAAAAACAGTAGCTTGTGATAAAGCTTACGATGAAAGCAGCAGGATATTGGGAGGAGAGTAACTTTGTGGGAGTTGGGGGTAGAAATTTTGAGTAGTCAAGACAAACCTCTTGGAGGAAAAATGATGAGTGAGAATAAATCAGCCAAAAGAATCTTGAATGGGGTGAACGGTGGGGTTGTGTCCCTGTAGAGGAGGCAGCAAGTTAAAGACCTTGAGGCAGGAACTATCCCATCCAAGATTTCTAACCTGGCTTCTCTTGTAACCAAAGGTAAAATATTTTCAGTTATAGTTAATCAGTAGCAGACCAAACAAATTAACATTGATTAATACTTGTGTTTTGATACTCTCTGCCTGAAATTATCAAAATAATTGAAGGATAAAATTATAAATTTTGATACAAAGTGCTCTTGTTCTAGAGTATCAGTGAATTGCAAATGGAATTTAGGTTCATGAAAAACACTTTATGCAGAACTTGGAGAATTATTGATTGGTGAGTACTCTTTCTTCCATACTAGACAACTAGGTGATATCTGTAATAGATTTACTGAACTCTTAAACATGAAAGCAACATAGTTTTTGCAAGGTGAAAGTGTGGCTGACATACATGTTAGAGTGCTTAAAGGCTTAAGCAAATAAGAATGTAGATAAAAGAGAACCAGTGGGTATAATCTATGATAAGGCATTTAATTGTTTTACAGTCTTCAGGAAAGGTTGTGTAGAAATCCTGTAGCCTGATGTTCCTTGGATTTTTTAAAGGAAAATAATTTTTTTGTAGCCCCCCGAAAATATGTCTCCTACCCTGTTTTGTGGAACGCTGAATTAAGAAACAAAAATCTTATTCTGTGTCATTGCTAAATAAAAATTTTATCATTGGAACTGGTAATATACTTTTAAAAAAGCTTATCATCAAAATAAAATGATTTTTAAAAAATTCTCAGATTTGAGAAGCACTGTTTAGTTCACACTTCTTAGCACAGTTCATAGCTCGCTTTGTGACCAGGCCTCTTCCCATCTTTCCAGACTGATTTCCTTCTACTACCTTAAATATTGACCAGTAGTTCTTTCCTCCACTCTATGCCTGCTCCTCCCCAACCTTCACCATATTGTATAACTCCAGCCAGCTTTGCCTTTTTCTGATCCACCTACCTGGAGCTCCTTTCACCTTTCTTCACTTGGCTTACTCTTACTCTTTCTTTAAGACGGTTCCATCAAGGCTACTTCCTTAAGCCTCCAGGTTGGCTTGAGTGCCCCTCCAGTGCCACCCAGTCCTAACCTCTGGACAAACATACATTTATCAATCAACTTGCAAATTTATTGAAGGCCCATGGAGAAGCATCAAGAATAAGGATCCTCTGCAATTCATGACAGGGTTGTTTAAGTCCTCAAAGATTCTTTCCAGTTTAGAAATTTAGTGATTTCCTGATTTGCAGGAGTGACTATGTAACAACTACCCACTCCAGTTATATAACGACCATCCTTGCTCCAGGATATTTGGGACAAATCAAAGGAACAGGTATATTTTAACCAGAAGGTTACTAAAACTTTAGAAAAACATTCCTCCAAGAAGTGGAATAGACAAAAAGTAAAGATGAACGAAGAATTGTTCTTGATATATTTTTTAATGAGGGCTAATAATGGACACAGTTGAGGTACCCAGTTATAGTGAATATTTAATGTTACTAGTGGTATACTACTTCGTTCTAAACTACTATGAGTTGGGTGCTGAGATCTAAGAATGTGATGGGACTAAGGACCCAGATGAACCTTAAGAATGTATATCCTCCAATCTGCTCTGTGTGGGATGGGCGTTTAACCTCGTCATCACCATATACCCTAACTGACCTAAACCAGATGGCCATTTCCACAAAGGGAGGAATGGAATAATTTAGTAACTAATTAATTCATCTAGTAAGCATTCAGTGAGTGCCGTCAGTGTACGAGAAACTGGTGATGGGCTCTAGAGGTAAGACATAGCCTCTGTTCTCAAGGACCCACGATTCTAATATTTGCACTTATTTCCTGATTCTACAAATACGTTTCTAATCTTTGCTGACAGCAAAGACAAAAATAATTAAAATTTTTCAAAAGTTCAGAGACCAAGTCAATTGAATGGGCAGAAAAAAAATGCTCTCACTTTACTGTCTGATTTTTTCCTACAGGCTAACAGTCCTCAAGTTGTTTTTTTGTTTGTGTGTTAGAAATTGGATTCTGTGGAGGCAGAAATTTCTTAAAGATAGATATTAATTTGTGTGCCTTTGCTTTCCAGGGTTTTTTTTTTTTTAATGCTTTCAACAAAAATCATTTAATGGCATGATTTTTTAAAAAGTGTTTTAAGAGGACAACGTCATGTCGTTAAATATGTTTCTACTGAAGGTTATTTTTTTCAACTCTAATTTCACTTTTTAAAGTAGCTTGACCTGTTTGGCTGCTAACCAAAGTGTTGGCAGTTCAAATCCACCAGGCGCTCCTTGGAAACCCTATGGGGCAGTTCTACTCTGTCCTATAGGGTCGCTATGAGTTGGAATCAACTTGACGGCACCAGGTTTGGTTTTTTGGTTTTTGACCTGTGCAGCAATATGTTTAGATGCCCATGTGCGATAGGCTGTGGTTTCATAGTCAGAAGCGGTCATGGAAATGTGGCTCTCTTCTGAACATTTTAAGGTTCTCTTTTAAATTAGAGAATGTTTCTGGTGTGTTCACCAATAAGAGAACTTCTAAAGAGGTCTCAGAAAGGATACAGAGAATTTTGCCTTTCCCCTCTTCTTTTTTTTTTTTTTTTTTTGTTGTCCTTTAAGTGAAAGTTTACAGTTCAAGTTAGTTTCTCATACAAAAACTTATACACACATTGTTATGTGACCCTAGTTGCTATCCCTATAATATGACAGCACACACCTCCTTTCTACCCCAGATTGCCTGTGTCCATTCAACCAGCATCTATTCCTTTATTCCTTCTCATCTCACCTCCGGACAGGAGCTGCCCATTTAGTCTCATGCAACTACCTGAGCTAAGAATTGCTCTCTTCACAAGTATTATTTTATGTCTTATAGTCCAGTCTAATCTTTGTCTGAGGAGTCAGCTTCGGGAATGGTTTCAGTTCTCAGTTAACAGAGAGTCCGGGGGCCATGTCTTCCAGGGTGTCTCCGGTCTCAGTCAGACCATTAAGTCTGGTCTTTTTAGGAGAATTTGAGTTCTTAGCCCCACTTTTCTCCTGCTCCATTGGGGAATCTGTTGTATTCCCTGTGAGGGCTGTCATTGGTGATAGCCAGGCACCACCTAGTCCTTCTGGTCTCGGGCTGATGGAGTCTCTGGTTTATGTGGCCCTTTCTGTCCCTTGGGCTAATATTTTCCTTGTGTCTTTGGGGTTCTTCATTCTCCTTTGCTCCAGGTGGGTTGGGACCAATTGATACATCTCAGATGGCCGCTCTCTAGCTTTTAGGACCCTAGATGCCACTCACCAAAATGGGATGCAGAACATTTTCTTAATAGTCTTTGTTATGCCAATTGACCTAGATGTCCCCTGAAACCATGGTCCTCAGACCCCCATTCCTCCTACTCTGTTCCTCGAAGTGTTTGGTTGTATTCAGGAAACTTCTTAGCTTTTGGTTTTTTTTTTTTTTTTTTTTTTGGTTTAGTCCAGTTGTGCTGACTTCCCCTATATTATGTGTTGTCCTTCCCTTCACCTAAGAAAACTATCTAATTAGTGAATACTCCTCTCCCTCCCTCCCCACCCTTCTAACCACCAAAGAATGTTTTCTTCTGTGTTTAAAACTTTTCTTGAGTTCTTATAATAGTGGTCTCATACAATATTTGTCCTTTTGCAACTAATTTCACTCAACATAGTGCCTTCCAGATTCATCCATGTTATGAGATGTTTCACAGATTCACTGTTGTTCTTTATCATTGTGTAGTATTTCGTTGTGTGAATATACCATAATTTGTTTATCCATTCATCTGTTGATGGGCACCTAGGTTGTTTCCATCTTTTTGCTATTGTGAACAGTGCTGTAATGAACATGGGTATGCATATATCTATTCACGTGAGGACTCTTATTTCTCTAGGATGTATTCCAAGGAGTGATATTGCTGGATTTTATGGTATTTCTATTTCTAGCTTTTTTTTTTTTAAGGGAGCACAAAATCTATTTCCAAAGTGGTTGTACCATTTTAATTTCCCACCAGCTGTGTAGAAGTGTTCCAGTCTCTCCACAATCTCTCCAGCATCTATTATTTTGTGGGTTTTTTTTGGATTAATGCCAGTCTTGTTGGGGTTAGATAGTATCTCATTGTAGTTTTGATTTGCATTTCTCTAATGGTTAATGATCGTGAGCATTTCCTCATTTTTTCCGCTAGCTGCTGGAGTATTTTCTTTGGTGAAGTGCCTGTTCATATAATTTGCCCATTTTTTAATTGGGTTATTTATCTTTTTGTTGTTGAGGTTTTACAGTATCTTGTAGATTTTAGAGATTAGACATTGATGGGATTCATCATACCCAAAATTTTTTCCCCAGTCTGTAGGTTGTCTTTTTATTCTTTTGATGAACATAAGTGTTTGATTTTTAGGAACTCCCAGTTATCTAAGTTTCTCTTCTGGTATTTATACATTGTTAGTAATGTTTTATATATTGTTTATGCCATGCATTAGGGCTCCTAGCGTTGTCCCTACTTTTTCTTCCACGATCTTTATCATTTCAGATTTTATATTTAGATATTTGATCTGTTTTGAGATAGTTTTTGTGCACGCTGTGAGGTATAGGTCTTGTTTCATTTGTTTACAGATGGGTATCCAGTTATGACAGCACCATTTATTAAAGAGATTGTCTTTTCCTCAATTAAATGACTTCAGGTCTTTGTCAAATATAGACTGCTCATAGATGGATGAATTTACACCTGGATTCTCAATTCTGTTCCATTGGTCTATGTATCTGTTGTTGTACCAGTACCAGGTGGTTTTGACTATCATGGCTGTATAATAGATTCTAAAATCAGGTAATATGAGGCCTCCCACTTTGTTCTTCTTCTTTAGTGATGCTTTACTAATCCAGGGCCTCTTCCCTTTCCATATGAAGTTGGTGATTTGTTTCTCCATTTCATTAAAAAAAAGCCATTGGAATTTGGATTGGGATTGCAAGTGTATCTGTAGACAGCTTTGGGTGGAACTGACATTTTCACAATGTTGAGTCTTCCTATCCATGAGCAAAGTATGTTTTTCCACTTATGTAGGTCTTTTTCGGTTTCTTGTAGTTGTGTCTTGTAGTTTTCTTTGTATAGGTCTTTTACATCTCTGGTTAGATTTATTCCTAAGTATTTTATCTTCTTGGGGGCTATTGTAAATGGTATCGATTTGGTGATTTCCTCTTTGATGTTGTCTACACAGAGGAATCCCACGGATTTTTGTATGCTTGTCTTGTATCCTGATACTTTGCTGAAATCTTCTATTAGTTCCGGTAGTTTTCTTGTGGGTTCTTTTGGGGTTGTCTGTGTATAAGACCATATCATCTCTAAATAGAGATACTTTTACTTCTTCTTTACCAATTTGGATGGTTTTTATTTCTTTTTCTAGCCTAATTGGTCTGGCTAGGACCTTCAGCACAATGTTGAAAAAGAGCAGTGATAAAGGGCGTCCTTGCCTGGTTCTTTTTCTCAAGGGGAATGCTTCAGACTCTCTCCATTTAGGATGATGTTGGCTGTTGGCTTTGTGTAAATGCCCTGTATTATGTTGAGGACTTTCTCTTTTACTCCTATTCTGCTGATAGTTTTTATCATGAATGGGTGTTGGACTTTGTCAAATGCCTTTTCTGCATCAATTGAAAAGATCGTGTGGTTCTTGTCTTTTGTTTTATTCATATGAGGGATTACATTGATTGTTTTTCTTATGTTGAACCATCTTTGCATACCTGGTATGAATACTGCTTGGTCATGGTGAATTATTTTTTTGATATGTTGTTGAATTCCATTGGCTAGAATTTTGTTAAGGATTTTCACGTGTAAATGAGGGATATTGTTCTGTAATTTTTTTTTTTTTTTGTGGTGTTTTTACCTGGTTTTGGTATCAGGGTTATGCTGGCTTCATAGAATGAATTTGGGAGTATTCCATCCTTCTCTATGCTCTGAAATATATTTAGTAGTAGTGGTGTTAACTCTTCTCTGAAAGTTGGTAGAATTACCCAGTGAAGCCATCAGGGCCAGGGCTTTTTTTTTTTTTTTTTTTCCTGGGAGTTTTTAAATTACCTTTTCAATCTCTTCTTTTGTTATATGTTTATCTGGGTGTTCTAACTCTGTGTTAGTTTAGGTAGGTAGTGTCTTTCTAGAAGCTTGTCCGTGTCCTCTAGATTTTCAAATTTTTTAGAGTACAATTTTTCATAGTATTCTGCTATGATTCTATTAGTTTCAGTTGGTTCTGTTTTGATATCACACATCTCATTTCTTATTTGGGTTATTTGCTTCCTCTTCTGTTTTTCTTTTTTACTTTGGCCAATGGTTTATTGATTTTGTTGATATTTTCAAAGAACCAGCCTTTGGTCTTTCTAACTCTTTCAATTTTTTTCTATTTTCTATTTCATTTAACTCTGCTCTAGTTTTTATTATTTGCTTTCTTCTGGTGCCTGAGGGCTTCTTTTGCTACTCTTTTTCTGTTTGTTTGAGTTTTAGGGTTAACGTTTTGATTTTGGCCCTTTCTTCTTTTTGGATGTGTGCATTTATGGCTATAAATTGACCTTTTTACTGCTTTTCTGTGTCCCAAAGGTTCTGGTAGGATGTGTTTTCTTTCTCATTTGAGTCTGTGAATTTCTTTACTCCACCCTTAATTTCTTCTATAACCCAGTGGTTTTTGAACAAGTTGTTGTTCAGTTTTCATGTGTTTAATTTTTTTTTTCCTGCTTTTTCTGTTATTGATTTCTACTTTTATGGCTTTATGGTCAGAAAAGATGCTTTGTAATATTTCTATGCTTTGGATTCTGTTAAGGCTTGCTCTATGGCCTCATATGTTGTCTATTCTGCACAATGTTCCAAGTGGTTTGGAAAAGAAAGTATACTTGGCTGCTGTTGGGTGAAGTGTTCTGTATATATCTATGAGATCAAGTTGGTTGATTGTGGCATTTAGATCTTCCATGTCTTTACTGAGCTTCTTTTTGGATGTTCTGCCCTTTACCAAAATTGTATGTTGGAAAAAAAAAAAAACGTTGCTGTCAAGTTGATTCCAACTCATAGTGGCCCTATAGAACAAAGTAGAACTGCCCCATAAAGTTTCCAAGGAATGCCTGGTGGATTTGAACTTCCATCCTTTTGGTTAGCAGCCATAGCTCTTAACCACTATGCCACCAGGGTTCCTGGTGTGTTGAAGGCTCCTGCTATTATTGTGGAGCTATCTATCTCTCTATTCAATGCTGTTAGAGTTTGTTTTATGTATTTTGGAGCCCTGTCCTTGGGCGTGTAAGTATTTATTATGGTTATGTCCTCCTGGCGTATTGACCCTTTAATCATTGTATAGTGTTCTTCCTTATCCTTTGTGGTGGATTTTACTTTAAAGTCTATTTTGTCAGAGATTAATATTGCCACTCCTGCTCTTTTTGATTGTTGTTTGCTTGATATATTTTTTCCATCCTTTGAGTTTTAGTTTGTTTGTGTATTTAAGTCTAAGGTGTGTCTCTTGTAGGCAGCATATAGATGGATCAAGTTTTTTTTTATCCATTCTACCATTCTTTGTCTCTTTATTGGTACATATAGTCCATTTACATTCAGTGTAATTATCGAAATGTATAAGTTTTTTTTTAGTGGCGTCACTTTGATGTCTTTTTTTTGTGTTGTTGACAATTTCTTTGTTCCAGTTAATTTTCTGTGTTGAGTTGTTTTTCGTTATGTATTTTCTTTTCATCTTTTTCATTGTTGTTGATTTTGCATTTGCTGAGTCTTTATGTTTTTCATGTTTTTTATTTTGGTGTGTAGGATTGTTAGTTTCCTTTGTGGCTACCTTAATGTTTACCCATATTTTTCTAAGCTTAAACCAATCTTTTAAATTGTTTATATCACCTTGACTTCCTCTCCAGATGAAAGAGCTATGACTACATTTTTTAGTCCCCTCCCTTTTTTTTTAATGTTATCATCTTTTACATATTGATGTCTCTGTTTCCCTATTTTCAGTGTTTTGGCTTTGATTTATTTTTGTAACTTCCCTATCTTGGTTGATATCTGGTTGTTCTGCCCTGTGTTCTAGTCTTGGATTGTTGACTGATGTTATTGATTTTCTAACCAGAGGACTTCTATTAGTATTTCTTGTAACTTTGGTTTGGTATTTGGAAATTCCCTAAACTTCTGTTTATTTGGAATGCCCTAATTTTGCTATCATATTTGAGAGACAGTTTTTCTGCATATATGATTCTTGGCTGGCAAATTTTTCCTTCAAGGGTTTATATTGGTCATCCCATTGCCTTCTTGCCTGCACGATTTCTGCTCAGTAGTCAGAGTTTTGTCTTATAGATTCTCCTTTGTAGGTGACTTTTCATTTATCCCTTGCCACTCTTAAAATTCTCTCTTTAGCTTTGGTTTTGGCAAGTTTGCTTATAATATGTCTTAGTGACTTTCTTTTGGGATCTGCCCTGTGTGTGTTTGATAAGCTTCTTGGATAGATATCTTCTCATGTTTCATGATATCAGGGAAGTTTTCTGCCAACAATTCTCTCTGTATTTTTCCCCCCTCCCCCACCCCCGCATTCTGGTACTCCAGTCACTTGTAACTTATTCCTCTTGACACAGCCCCACATAATTCTTATGGTTTCTTCATTTTTTTTTTTTTTAATTCTTTTACCTGATTTTTCCTCAAATAAGTTGGTGTCAAGTGCTTTATCTTCAGTCTCACTAATTCTGACTTCCATTGCCTCAATTCTGTTTCTGTAACTTTGTATTGAGTTGTATAATTCTGAAATTTTGTTGTTAATCTTCTGGATTTCTGTTTGCTGTCTCTCTGTGGATTCTTGCAGCCTGTTAAATTTGTCATTGTGCTCTTCTACAATCTTCTTAAGTTCCTCTCTTGCTTTGTCTGTGTGTTCCTTGGCTTCTCCTGCGTTTTGCCTGATATCCTTCCTGATCTCTTGCAGAGTTCTGTATATTAATCTTTTGTATTCTACCTCTGGTAATTCCAAGAATTGTTCTTGCTCCAGAGAATTTCTTGATTCTTCGTTTTGGGAGCTTGGTGAAGCCATCATGGTCTGCCTCTTTATGTGATTTGGTATTGACTGGTGTCTCCGAGCCTTCAATAAGTTACTATATTTATCTATTTTATGTTTGTTTACTGTGTCCTAGCTTTTTGTATTGTTTTGTTTTGTTTTGATATACTCAAATGGGCTGCTCATGTGAGCTAGTTTGATTATTGGTAACTTTGAACCTCTAACATCCTGTTACCAGGTGGTTAGATCTGTTACTAGGTCTGTGAGCCCAGGAGCCCGTTTACTTTTCTTGTATGGATTTAGCTCAGGTGTCCAGGTAGTCAGTCACCAAGTATGTGGTGTAGGCTCTCACCTACAGTCCTAGACAGGTGGGGTGATTGGAGTAGTCACAAGTATCTTGCTGAAGTCGGGGGTAACTTGCTGAGCAAGTTAGGGGGCTGACAGCCACCCCTGAGTGTCTAGGAGGAAAGCATGCCCCTCTTCCCTAGAGTGTGTAGGTGGGTGGGTTTTGCAGCTGGAGTATGGGCACCCAGTGGCATTGGCTGTAGGGACTGGGAGGCACTGCTTGTTCTTGGACCCCTATTGCAAGTGGCTAGGTGGAGTGGGTGGAGCCACCAGGCCTCAGGCCCCTGATGTGGGTAGGTGAGGACCCTGCTTAATGGGCAGAGCAGGGTCAAATGTCACAAACCTGCCAGTCCAGCATATAGCTGATACAACGAAGATAGGCTTCAGGTATATACCCTGTCACACTGTGCCAATGAAGGTCTGTGCTGTTGAAATGGGCCACAAAGTTCTATGCAGGGGTGAAAGGCATTCAAAGTCCGTGGACCCCTTATGCCTCTGCTTAGGCAAAGGAGCTGTGCCTGCCCTGAGTTTCTGGCTTAGGGGAGCTGGTGGATTATTTTTTCCTGTTTGTTAATTTTTTTCCCTCTCCAAGTCTGGGAGGATGGCTCAGGGAGCAAGATCGATCCTACTTCCAGCCCAGTGGAAGCAGAAATCACTGAAGCCAGCCTGAATCCTGGTGCAGAGAGGAGAGGGAGCAGGTAAATGCAAGAGAGATTTTTCCAAAATGGGGTGTTTTTTGATCCAAGTGGTAGGTTATATGCATGTACTTATCTTTTGCCAATTGAGCACTGCTTTTCACTGGTTCTGGAGGCTTGAGTAGACTCTCTACTGCTCGGTCTCTCCCTATGTGTAAAACATGTTCCAAATGCCACTGCTTGCCTTACCTTGCACACCAGCCAATTTGGCCTGCATGGTACTGGTTCCTTGCTGGGTCCAGTCTGGCAACTCCTTGCTGCTTCTGAACCGTCTCTCCCTCCCTCTTCTACTCATTCCAATTCTTCAACTTTGCTTTGATGTTCAGGGCACCTAGGTTGTCATATATAATTGGTTCACTTGTCTTTTGGGGTCTTTGTTGTAAGAAGGACCACCGGAAGTGTCTGACTACTTTGCCATCTTGGCCCCACCTCTCTATTTTTTTTAAACAACATTAAAGATAACTATTTACTAGTTTCAATTATTAGATGTTAGAGATTTTCTTTAAATATACTTAAAAAGTGAGATGGAACAAATAATATGGAACAAATAATGATCTAAAAGGTGAGATTTAACCAAATTGTGTGTGTTCTCTTCAGTCCAGTACTGAAAAGATACAAAAGATGTAACATGTTTCAAGATCACACAGAAATAATTTAATTCTATAAAATCAAGACTCTAAATTCTATCACCTTCGATCTACCAGGGTATGGGTTCTGTGGCCCTATAGATTATTAATGGAGTCAAGGCAGAGGCATCAATAATCCTATTTATTTGATGTTGTCTTATTATGGTGTGCTGTCAAGTCGATTCTGACACATAGTGACCCTATAGGACAGAGTAGAATGTCCCATAGAGTTTCTTAGGCTGTAATCTTTATGGAAGCAGATCAACAGGGGTTTTCTCCCAAAGAACCACTGGTGTTTGAAACTGCTGATCTTTTGATTAGCAGCCGAGCACTTAATAATTTTGCCACCAGGGCTACTATTTGCTTGATGTAGCTGTGGAATTAGACAGCTGAGGAAGAAAGAAAGAATACATAAAGGAAGCATCATCTTTAGTTTCGCTGGCATTTGTACATTTTCTGAACCCAAATTATAGCAGAACTTTTAGTAGTAATTTGTTTTCATTTTTAAGGCTTTCCCATAGTCTTATCTGGACCTTGTCATCATTATTACCATCAGAATTATTTTGAAATTATTTTAACATCACAATCACTTTTTAACTTACAAAACACTCTTCCCTGAAAAAATATTTTGTGGATCTAAGTTCTAAACAATTGCTGTAGTTACTGTTGAATTTTAATAATTCTTGGTTATCTATTATTTCTTAACCAATTACCATAAAATTTGGCAGCTTTAAACAACAAACATTTATTACCACACATGGTTTCCAGAGATCAGAAACCTGAAAGTGGTTTAGCTGGGTAGTCTGTTTCAAATTCTCTCATGAAGTTACAGTTAAGATGGCTGAAGGTTTGACTTGGTCTAGAAGACTCACTTACTTCCAAGCTCACTTATGTGCTGTTGGCCACTGGCTTCCATTCCTCTCCGTGTGAACCTCTCTATAGAGGCTGCTCATGACATGGCAGCTGGCTTCCTGCAGCATGAGGGATGAGAGAGAGAGGAGAGAAAGACAGAGCATTCGACAAGACAGGAGCTGCAGTATCTTTTATAACCTAATGTCAGAAGCGACATAGCATCACTTCTGCCATATTTTATTAGTTATAATGTGGAGAAGGGCTACACAAGAGTGTGAATACAGGAAGCAGGATAATTGGGGGCTACTACAATACTGTATATAAAACTTCAAATTAACACATTTTTATTATTTATTCTTTAGTAAATATTGTATTCTACATGGAAGTTAATTTTAAAATTCCCCTGTCAATTCTTGACACAGGCAGACTCATCTACATATGTTCCTTTTGGGAGAAAGTTTAAACATGAAATAAACAATTACAGCATGATGACTGTAATGTTGAAGATATAAAACTTGAATTGCATTAATTCTGTCATTCTATGTGACCCCTTCAAGTTTTCATTTGTGCTTAAAATGTAAAAGAGTGAAATAGAATGTAAACTGTAAGGTGTAATATTTTTGTTTGGTAATTGCAAATTTTAGTTCACACGTGAACTATTGAATCAAAATAATATCTTTAAAATTAGAATTTATTCTTCTCTTTTAACCATTAATTGTACTAAAACTAAAGAACAAATCAGAAATGATTATTATTAAATATTACATGATCGGTACTGACTTTTTTTTTTTTTTTTTAATATAGAAGGGAAGTGATCCATTGCAAGTGTAAAATATGCTAGGTCCATCACTGACCAGAGGATTGATCATAGGGATGGAAAAGAGGAAATTTAATATGTTAAATGGCAGAGTAACTACAGAGTTAACAGCCTAGGATGCCTTTTCAATTGTAGATAAGTGAGATTCTTGGTGTTATTAAATCAGGAAGCAGGAAGTGGAAGTTTACAGTAAAAAGCGATAATTTAGGAGATACTGATTTTGAAGTGCCAGTGAACACCTGGAAACCCTGGTGGTGTAGAGAACACCTGGGAGAGTGCATCCAGCAAGTACTTACATATGTGGGTCTGAAGTCAAAAGGAGAGATCAGAGATGGAGATAGACTTGGAACTGAATGACTATATATGGATTGTGGTTAAAACCAAGAGAAGGGATGAGATCATCCAGGGAGAGTATGTGGAGGAAGAAGAGCAGTGGGCCAAAGGTAGAAATTAAGTCAAAGTGTATACAGCATAATAGGCTTGGCCTAAACTTTAGACATTCTCTAACACCTTGGGTCTTTTTAGCATCAAACTAGCTCACCAAAGGCAGAACTTCTTATTTATCATTGACCTATAGATTTTATAGGACCACATAACTTATTCAAGAGTTAGTCATCCTTATTACCAAGAAATCCTTTCTTCTTTCTAGGTGCTCAAATTGCAATTTAAAACACGAAGAAATCACAGTCTGGCCTGTGGAAGATGAAAAATGTTGTCAGTGCTCTGTGATATAAATATCTTGTCAGGCATCTTTTCTATTGGCTAAATAACCTCAGACCTTTCATTCTAAATATTTTCTAATATTTGGATGCATTTTCGAGGCCTCCTGTAATTTACCACATCATGATTCAATTGGATAGTCTAATAAGGCACTGTCTCATGCTCAATGAAGTATGTGTAATGCTAACTTCCTGTAGCCTGCCCTTTTTTTTAAAGATAGTATCTATTCCATCTTACATTCTATTATTATTAAAAGGAACAAGACAAATTCACTATTGATTTATTAGTATCTTTAACTTGTGATCCATCATGATCTCAAGTCCGTTTATTGATATTTATGTCTAAATTGCATTTCTCTTATTACATAAGTAGAGAGTATATTAATTTCAGGGCACGTGTTAATGTTACCTTCACATTACCAATGGAAATCATTTGTTTTACACGTCTCTAATTTACAAAGAACACCTTCCATTTTCTTCTTGTGTTATTATTATTTTTTTCATGATTATGGGGTGTATTAGGGCAGTAACGGGTTACAATTCGGGATTAGGATCAATTTGGAAGTAACAGGAACAACCTTAGGAGACAGTTCTTCGATCAGGACAACTTATTCTTGGTCATGCCTCCAGGCAGGCCTGTCTCTTGGCCCTTGGCTCTCAGCTCTCAGCCTGGCCTTTGCCCTGCTCGGGCAAGAGTTACAAAGCTCCTTAGCTCCGCCAATAAGTGCCTGGAAGTGCCTCACTCCTCCAGGAAGCCTTCTGCCTGAAAGTGCTCAGCTCTCTTGATCCATGGGCCGGCAAGCCTAGCCTGTACCTGTCTTGTGTCATCTTCATTGTTACAACTCTCTCTGTGTCCTGAACCTAGGAGATTCTCAGCACAGGGACCTGGGTCCAAAGGATGTGCTCTGCTCCTGGCTCCTCTTCTTGATGTTAGTGAGGTTTCCTTTTCTTATATTTTTTAAGGGTTAATAATCTTGTCATATTTACTACCATACCAAAATTGAACATTTTCCCAATTCCTTTTTGTCACTGATAAAGAATATTGAACAACACTGGGGACCTACCATTCACCTTAGTGTAAAAAAAAAACCTAGTGCCGTCAAGTCAATTCCGACTCATAGCGACCCTATGGGACAGAGTAGAACTGCCCCATAGAGTTTCCGAGGTGTAGTAGCATTCAATTAAGTTGACACTAAGCTGCTTACCCAGTGCAGCTTACCTGCACTTTGGGGGACATTACTCTCCAACCAATTATGCTCCTAGGATTGTATGAACCTTTTTATGTTTGCAACCTTCCCACTTTAATGGATCATGGAGCATGAGCAAGACTGTAAATCTATCCTGCAGACTAAATTCCAGCTCATAGGAACCCAAATTGTTTTCATTTCCTGTAAGCACAATGCGGAATGCAGTGATTGTAAACTTCCAATCTTTGTCAGGTCCTTTTGTGTTTGGTATATATTGCAATCGACACACCAACGATAATGAAATGCAAGTAATCCTGAGCTGTCAAGATGCTTTAGAAGGATTTCCTACTATTTGGAAGATGTTTAGCCTAGAGTGAGGAGGAAATCTAATCTAGCCGTCAGAAGAACTGTACCCGCATCCTGATATCTAGAAGGAAGTTAGACTGCTCGGCAATGTGATTCCAGGGAGGTGGTATTTACTGCTGTCAAATCACTAGGATAGTTCAAACTCTTTGAAAGGTAGTTCTTTTATGTGCTCAAAGGAAGAAACTAATACTCCTTAGGGAGTGTGGTGCAGGAGACTAGATTGCTTCGTGAGTACTTGGCATTGGTGGGGAATGGGCAAAATGTGGTTAGCTGAGGCCAGGCCTGTCACACCAGGATCCAGCCGGAAAAACAGCCATTTTCTAGTTGGCTTCTTAGAGGCCATGCTCCCATCTGACTTCCATGAGTCTGTTCTACTTGTAGCTTTTGCACAATGTTAGACACATACTTCATGTTATTTTACTTAATCCTCTCAATCACCCTGCTATGTATGTTGCTATCTTTATTTTGCATAAGTGAAGACAAAGTTTGTGTTTGTTTAAGTCTTGCCCAAGGCTTCAGAACAGAGGAATCAGGATATGAACAGAGTTCATACTCAATATATTATACCTCATTATTTCACTTAGTGGAAAATATAAACAGTTCAATTAATTAATTTATAATTAATTATGAAATGAGTAGGCACGTTTATGTAAGTTTTATGTAACATTGTGTTTTATCTATCTCGTCTTGTAAAAGCTTCTTCTGGTCTTAATTTAAACGTAATTAAAAATTTTCATGTAGTTGAAATCACAGCAAGTACACAATTTCAGGTTCTACCTTTCTCCTGTGACATTTCATTTTCATTTTTCCATGTTGTGTAGCTTTTGTAATTATAATTTTAGTGGCTACACAGTAATACACTCAATAAATATTTAATCTTTTTTTAATCATAAATGCAGCAGTGAAAATTAAGGGAGTACAATATAGGTACACCTCACTTTAGGAAAACTAGAATTATGGACAAAATAAAGCAAAGTAGAGGGTGAATACTGAACAAGAGAATTCAGTATGGAAGCTCCCCTTTATCACCAAATGTAGGATTCAGTTTCTCAAATTTAAGAGTTACTCACACACTTCTGTGAAGGTCTGCCTAATGCTGGATAATTTCTAAAATCTTTTTTGGCACCACCATGACTAATACATTGGTTGTGCAAAACGAGGCTGCCCGTAAGTTCTAGGTATTTCTGAATTATAGAAACCTACAGGAATGAAGGATGTATTTACTTCTCAGATCTGGGCTGTTGAATAAAAACACTCAGAAGGGTTTTTCTCTCGTTTACTCCAGCAGTGCCAAAATACAAGCATTTCTGGAACCATAGAGCTCAGGATGGCAGGGACAGCATGGGGTCGTCTATTCTAGTCCATCCTCCTGTGTCCAGTCAGGACCACACCCAGCCAACCCAGACAGATGACAGTCTGTCCTATTTTTAACAAAACCCAAAGACTGGGAGCTTTTCTCATCTTCTCAATAACCCCATTCCAAAACCTACCCACACTTTCAGTTTAATTTCTACGGTGTTAACACAGAGCCTCCACGCATTTCTTAAAACTTTAGATCTAATATAAGAGACATTTTTTCATGAATTTAAGATTAAGGAACTAATAAAAATGGATCAAATAGAAAACAAAATACATTCTAGACTATTTAATGACTTTGTAACCATTGAAACTGCAAATGTACTAGCATAATGTCATATTATGCTATAGTATTAGAATCTGAATATGCAATAGCAAATATCATTTACTAAAAATTCCACATTCTGCAAATGTAATTACGTACCTTAACTATCTTAAGACATTTGACTGAGAACATGAGACTACCTTTGAGAGAAATGATAATAGTACATGCTTCCTCTAAAACCCCCCAAAATACTTCATCTTGTTCAGGGAGATTGTAGTATATTTAAGCAAGATTATATTTAAAAAACACAATGATAAAGATGTTTTTACCCTCTTCCACACACAAAATACAGATTTATTTTTGTTCAATGAGGTTAGATTTCTTTGGGAAAAAAAAAATCACCGTTTGCCATTTTGCTCCTGTTTCTGCTAATTGCCTCCATTAGCATTTATTTTAGTACTTTTAAATAGCAAGCCCCTGAAAAATTTGAGGAGGTTTAAAAGGAGAAAGATTAGCAATGGATAGCAGTGACTACCTTAAGTCCTACCTGATCAACATCCCTACTTTTCTGTTTTCCACATCAACTCCATAGCTCTCAAGTTGATTCCAACTCATAGTGAGCCTATAGGACACGGTAGAACTGCCAATAGGTTTTCCAAGGCTGTAAATCTTTAGGGAAGCAGATTGTCACATCCTTCTCTCACAGAGTGGCTAGTGGGTTCAAATCACTCACCTTTTGGTTAGCAGCCGAGTGCTCAACCATTGTGCCACCACACCGAACCCCTAACTGTTGAATGGATGACAACTCATAGTGACCCTATGGGACAGAATTGAACCACCTGATAGGGTTTCCAAGGCTGTAAATCTTTGTGAAAGTAGACTGCCACATCTTTCTCCTGCGGAGTGGCTGGTGGGTTCTAACTGCTGGCCTTTTGCTGAGAGCGTAACCGCTGTGACACCAGGGCTTCTTGAGCCACCACCCAGCCCCCTCTAAAAATCAAATGTGTGAATGGTATTGCACAGGGATCTCTCTTAATAGATGGGAACACACTTTCCTAAAGCTTCGTGCGATACTGCTATACTTTCGACTTGTTTATCTTATGAATCCATCCTGTAAAAGCAGATTTATTTCTTTCCTTTGATTTCAACATTCTGACAAGCATGGTTTCCTCATTTTCTCTTAGAAAATTTCTGTTTCGAAGACTGTAAACAACAGTGAACACCCCTCCTTGTTCCAATCTTCTTTTTTCTACCCCCCTCACATTGGCTGATAAGCACCCACAGGCACTAGATAAGAATCCTCTGTCACTGTCACACTGGGTCACTATGAGGTTGAAAATCGAGTAGAAAGCAGCAAACTACAGTAACACTATTCCAAACTCCTTAAATGCATTACCTCATTTACTTCTCACAATACCTATCAGGCGAGTACTACTATTACCCCTCCCATTGCACAGATGACAAACTGAGGCCCCAGCTGGCAAACTAACTTGCACAGGGGCACACAGATTATAAGTGGTGGAGCCAGGATGTAAACAAATCCAAGCAAGCTGGTTCCAGACCCCAAGCTAGCAAAAAAAAAAAAAAAGAATTCTTTATCAGATTCAGTCACCCTGGAGATGATTAATTTTTTTATGGGCAAAACAGAGTGTTTTTATTGTGTTTTAGGTGAAAGTTTATAGAGCGAATTAGGTTTTCATTCAAAAATTTATGCACAAATTGGTGACATTGGTTGCAACCCCCACATTGTGTCAGCATTCTCTCCCCGCTTCTCTTTCCACTCTGGGTTCTCCGCGTCCGTTTGTGCAGTTTTCCTGTCCCTTCCTGCCTTCTCATCTTTGTTTTTTTAGGCAGTTGTTGCCCATTTGGTCTCGTATATTTGATTGATCTAAGAAGCACGTTCTTCACGTGTGTTATTGTTTGTTGGCCTGCCTAATCTTTGGTAAACTTCAGGAGTGGCTTCAGTTCTGAGTGAGCAGGGTGTCTGGGGGCCATAATCTCAGGGGCTCCTCCAGTCTCTGTCAACCCATATTTTGGAAAACATAATTCAATTAATAACATCAACCAAGGTGATTTTGCCACCCACCGGACATTTGCCAATCTCTGGAGACATTTTTGATTGTCAAGACTGGGCAGAGAGGGTGGGGAGGGAGTGCTACTGATATTTAGTGGGTAGAGGCCAAGGATGCTGTTAAACTTCCTACAATGCACAGGATTACTCCCCACAACAAAGAATTATCTGGTCCAAAATGTCAACAGTGCTGAGACAGAGAAACCTTGCACTGTAACAAAGTTCTGCAAACTTTTTCTATAAAGGCCAGATAGTAAATATTTTTGGTTTTGTGAGCCATGTAGTCTCCATCACACTACTCAACTCTTCCACTGTAGCTTGAAAGCAGCCTTTGTAATTGATGGGTGTGGCTATGTTCCAATAAAATTTATTTACAGAAACAGGCAGTAGGCTGGAATTGGCCCTCCGACTATGGTTTGCAGACCCCTTCATAGCAGCAGTTCTCAGTTTTGAATGTTCATAAGTATAATCAGGAGCAGTAGTGCTGCCTGGACCCCATTCCCAAAAACTCTGACTAGATAGATCTGAGATGGACCCCCAGCCTTCGTATTGTTTAAAAGCTCCCCAGGGATTAGAATGCACAGTCAGTGTTGAGAGCCACTGCTCTGTAAAAGTTATTTGTGTATTTGAATATTAGAACGGCCCAGCACAGTAGACCCTTATCAGCCGTTTTTCTTGCGATCTGGCTTTTGTCACAGGCACTTTCCTGAAAGTACCCAAATTACTAGCCTTTTATTAGTATGCATTCTTTGAACCTCTGAGTTTCTGCTCTTGAGACACACCATATTTTTGGGTACCTTGAGACTCCTCACTTTCCTGGTTCCCCTGTGCTTCTAACTACTTTCCTGCTTACTCTTCAACCTGTTGCACCTTAAATATAGGTGTTCCCCAAAGATCTGTCCTAGGGTTCTTCTCTGACTACTTTTGCACAGCTCTATCTCTCTATAAACAATGTTCACACAGGTATCTGTAGGCTCAATATCTCCCCCGGGGGTTGTTATAGTAGGTTACCTGGTGACTATATTTTTGGTTTGATCATAGTTTTGGAAGTTACATATGATGTTCGTATTCATAAAACTAATGAAAATTTCTTCTTCCAGGCATCAACTCTGACAGCACAGGAAGTTTCATAGAATGCTTTTAAAACTAGAATCCTTACTGTGAAACTGTCCTAGAGGAGAAACAACCTCATGCTAAGGTCATTTGGGGATTTTATAATTTACCTTATGTATATAGGCCCATCTCAAGCTGAATAGAAACTTACTAGTATATACAAATTTGAATACTATTTAATAACTACTATAAATGCCAGTTTTGCTGTTATGTCACCAAGACACTCCTAGATTTCAGAGTTAAAATAATGAAGTTAAGAAGCACTCATTGCCAGGAGAATCTGGAAGGTCTTGGAAGAAGCAGGTGGTGCATGCAAACTGCATGATTGACAAGAGTATTAAGAAGATCTGTTTACAAAGGAAGGCCCCAGGGTGGTGCAAACAGTTTGCTCTAGGCTACTGGCAGAAATGTTAGTGTTTGGAATCCACCCGGTGGTGCCACAGAAGAAAAGCCTGGCCATCTACTTCCGTAAGGTTGTTATCATTGCTGTTAGTTGCCATTGAGCCGATTTGACTCAGTAACCTCATGTGTTACAGAGTAGAACTGCTCCACAGGGTTTCCAAGACTGTGACCTTTCAAAAGTAGGTCTCTAGGCCTAACCTCTGAGGCACCTCTGGGTAGGTTCAAACTGCCAACCTTTTGGCTAGTAGCTGAGCCTTTAACTGTTTGTGTCGCCCAAGCAATCTTCAGATTTTACAGCCATTGAAAACCCTATGGAATGCAGTTCTACTCTGACACGTGGTGTCTCCGTGAGTTGGAACTGACTACAGAGCAACAGGCTGGTTTTTTGGTTTACAAAGTATGGGATGCGTTAGTTTCCTAAAGCTACCTCAATAAGTCAGCACAGATTTGGTGTCTTAAAACAACAGAAATTTATTCTCTCAGAGTTCTGGAGGCCAGAAATCCAAAATCAAGGTACTGGCAAGACCACACTCCATCCAGAGGCTCAGGGGAGAATTCTTCCTTTATCTCTTCCAGTTTCTGGTGGCTGTGGGCATTTTGTGGTTTCCTTGGCTTGTAGCCATGTAACTTAAATCCCTGTCTCTATTTTCATATTGCCTTCTCTGTGTTGTGTCCTTTCGTATCTGTGTCAAATCTTCCCCCAGACTAGGAGCTTCTCTGCACAGGAACCCCGGGTCCAAAGGATGCGCTCTGCTCCTGGCACTGCTTTCTTATTGATATGAAGTCCCCCAACCCTCTGCTTGCTTCCCTTTCCTTTTTACCCCAGGGAGACTCCCTTTACATTGGATCAGGAATGTGACCTGGGTAAGGGTGTTACAGTCCCATACTAATTCTCTTTAACATAAAATTAAAATCACAAAATGGAGGACAACCACTCAATACTGGAAATCATGGCCCAGGCAAATTGATACAAACATTTTTGGGGGGACATGATTCAATCCATGACAGTGGGGTAAGTCTTTACCATGCCTAGGCCTACAGGTGGAGGGGGAGGAAGCCCTCAACTGAACTTAGACTTAGCAACTGTAACTATAGGGGGGTGGGGGCTACCTGACAGCAACTGTGGCTTTTGAAAGAGAAATTTAGTAAACGTGTAGACGGGCATAAAGAGAATCTCATTCGCTTTCCATTCTCCTACAGGGGCCTCCCATTGGTAAAATCAAAACAAATGCTGGAGAAAAAGATGCACACTGATGCAGTCCATACAAGAGAAAAGTGGAGAGTGAATCAGAAAACATCAAGCACATCAGGACATTACCCTCTTGTGGGGCAGAAACATTCTCAAGTTGAAGGTACAAATGAGGTTCTTTTCAAAAAGCGAAGCAACAAATTTAGCTTTTTCTATGTGTAAAAAACAAGCAAAAGCATATTTAATTTTTTTCCTCTAATTTCTGACCATTACATGTCGGTACTGAGAAATACTAATTACCTCTGTGTTTTGGGGAAAGAACTATATGCAGAGTACAAACCATTGCACTCCTTATAATAATCCCATTATCATAAACACTATTGTTGTTATATTTTACTCTCCTTATGTATATTCTTTTTTTTTCCCAAAAGGAATTTAACTGGCTCATAAAAGAGAAGAGACGTAGTATAAGGTTGATGAAATTGAAATAGAAAATCAAGACCATGGAAAGGAAAAAGGAGCAAATATGCCAACTTCAAGGGCTAATGGAGTCACTGTAATTGAGGATCAAATTTGGTTCTGCCTTCCTAGCCGCCATCGTTATGATAACACAGTTATGTCCACGTCTCACTCTAACAGAGCCTTGCTTATCTAGTGATGAGAAACTCCATCACGCATAATTCCACAAAGGCTCTCTCCCTCTCCTGTTCATGTAACAGTCACTTCCTATGATTAAAAAATTACCAGATAATTTGCAGAGTTAATCTTTTGTTGTGGAAGTAAAAATTTGAGGGATGGGGAAAAGATTTTGAGGAATATAGAGGGGCCAAAAGAAAAGAAATAATGGGGGGGGGGGGCGGGGGAGAGAACATAGCTAAACTCAATGTAACTTTTCTAATCATTAATTACTTTCAAATTTTCTCACCTTTTCTCTTGCATTTTTATTTGTTTCATTGAGGTATTATAATTTACATCCAACAAAATTTACCACTTTTTATGTGTGTATGTGTGTGTGTGTCTCAGGTGAAAGCTTACAGTGCAAGTTAGATATTCATTCAAAAATTTATATACGAATTGCTTTTGTGACATTGGTTGCAGTCCCTGCAATGTGTCAACCCTCTACCCCTTTCCATTTACACCTTGAGTTCCCTGTATCCATTTGTCCAGGTTTCCTATCTCTTCCTGCCTTCTCATCTTTGCTTTTGTGCAGGTGTTGCCCATTTGGTCTCATATACTTGATTGAACCAAAAAGCATGTTTTCTCACTTGTGTTATTGTTTGTTTTATAAGCTTGTCTAATCTTTGGCTGGAAGGTGGACTTCAGTAGTGGCTTCAGTTCAGAGTTAGCGAGGTGTCCAGGAGCCATAGTCTCAGGGGTTCCTCTACCCTCTGGTAGGCCAGTAACTCTGGTCTTTTTTGTGTGAATTTGAATTTTTTTACTACATTTTTCTCCTGCTCTGTCTGTAACCCTCTACTCTGATCCCTGTCAGAGCAGTCAGTGGTGGTAGCTGGGCACCATCTAGTTCTTCTGGGCTCATGGTGGTAGAGGCTGTGGTTTGTGTGGTCCATTAATCTTTTGAGCTAATATTCTCTTGTATCTTTGGTTTTCTTCATTCTCCTTTGCTCCAAACGTGATGGGACCAGTAGGTGTCTTTTAGATGGCTGCTTGTAAGCTTTTAAGACCCCAGACGCTACTCACCAAAGTAGGTTGTAGAACATTTTCTTTATGAATTTGTTATGCCGATTGACCTATATGTTCCCTGAGACAATGGTCACCAGCCCTCAGCCCCAGTAACTCAGTCCCTCAAGGTGTTTGGATGTGTCTAGAAAGCTTCAATGGCTTTGTCTTGGTCAAGTTGTACTGACTCCCTCTATATTGTGACTTGTCTTTTCTTTCACCAAAGTTAAAATTTTGTCTGCTATCTTGTTGGAGTCCTGGTGATACAGTGTTTAAGAGCTCAGCTGCTAACCAAAAGACTGACAGTTCAAATCCACCAGCTGCTCCTTGGAAACCCTATGGAGCAGTTCTACTCTGTCCTATAGGATCAGAATCAAATCCACAGCTACACGCTTGGTTTTTGGTTTTGGATAATGTAGTTAATGATTTCCCCTTCCCAACCCTCCACTACCTCATAACCATCAAAGATTATTTTCTTCTGTGTATAAACCTTTTCCTGGGTTTTTATAATAGTGGTCTCATACTTTATTTGTCCTTTTGTGATTGACTTATTTCACTCAGCATAATGCCCTCCAGATTCATCCATATCGTGAGATGTTTCCCTGCTTTATCATTGTTCTTTATCGTTTTGTAGTATTCCATTGTGTGTATGTACCATATTTGTTTATCCATTCTTCTATTGATGGGCACTTAGGCTGTTTTCATCTTTTTGCTATTGTGAATATTACAATGAACATGTGTGTGCATATGTCTATTCTTGTGACAGCTCTTCTAGGAATGGGGTTGCTGGATTGTATGGTATTTCTATTTCTAGCTTTTTTAAAAAAAAATAAGGAGTGGCCATATTGTTTCCACAGTGGTTGTGCCATTTTACATTCCCACCAGCAGAGCGTGAGAGTTTCAGTTTCCGCATAGCCTCTCCAGTATTTATTATTTTCTGTTTTTTTTATTTCTGCCAGTAAAGTTAGGATGAGATGATATCTCACTGTAGTTTTGGTTTGCATTTCTCTAATGGATAATGATAGCAAACATTTCCTCATGTGTGTGTTAGTGCCTGAATGTTTTTTTGGTGAAGTGTCTGTTCATATCCCTTGTCCTTTTTGATTGGATTATTTGTCTTTTTGTTATTGAAGTGTTGAAGTAGCCTATAGATTTCAGAGATTAGACCCTTATTAGGTCTTTCCCAGTCTCTAGGTTCTCTTTTCACTCCTTTGGTGAAGTTTTTGATGAGCATAAGTGTTTACTTTTTAGAAGATCCCTGTTACCTAGTTACTCTTCTGGTGTTTGTGCATTGTTAGTTATGGTTTGTATTGAATTTGTGTCATGTATTAGGGCCTCTAGCATTGTCCCTACTTTTCTTCCATGATCTTTACCATTTTAGGTTTTATATTTAGGTCTTTGACTCATTCAGGGTTAGTATTTATGTATGGTGTGAGGTATGGGTATTGTTTCATTTTTTTACAGATGGACATCCAGTTTTGCCAGAACCAGTTGTTAAAAAGACTGTCTTTTCCCCATTTAATGGACTTTGGTCCTTTGTCAAAGAGCAGCTCACCATCAGTGGATAGATTTGTGTCTGGGTTCTTGATTCTGTTCCATTGGTCTATGTGTCTGTCGTACGAATAACAGGGTGTTTAGACTACTGTGGCTGTATAGTAGGTTCTGAGATCAGGTAATGTGAGGCCACTTACTTGGTTCCCTTTCTTCCATAATATTTTGCTTATCTGAGGCCTGTTTCCTTTCCCTATAAAGTTGGCAATTAGAGTTTCCATTTCATTAAAGAATGCTGTTGATATTTGTATCAAAAACCAGAACCAAACCCACTGCTGTCAAGTCAATTCTGACTCATAGCGGCCCTATAGGACAGAGTAGAACTGCCCCGTAGACTTTCCAAGGAGCGCCTGGTGAATTCGAACTGCCGACCTCTTGTTAATAGTTGTAGCACTTAACCACTACGCCACCAGCGTCAGGATTATGTTATATCTGTAGATTGCCTTGGGTAGAATTGACATTTTCACAACGTTGAGTCTTCCTATCCATGAGCATGGTATGTTTTTACACTTAAGTATGTCTCTTTTGGTTTCTTGCGATAGTGTTTTGTCGTTTTCTTTCTTTAGGTTTTTTACGTCCCTGATTAGATTGATTCCTAAGTATTTTATCTTTTTCAGGGGTTATTTTAAATGTATTCTGGATTTCCTTTTTGAAGTTCTCATGGTTGGTATATAGGAACCCAACTGATTTTTGTATGTTGATCTTTTATCCTGCTACTCTGTTGAATCTTTCTATTAGGTCCAGCAGTTTTCTCGTGGAATCTTTAGGGTTCTCTGTGTATAGGAGTACATCATCTGCAAATAGGAATATTTTTATCTTACTTTCCGATTTGGATGCCATTTATTTATTTTTATTCCCTTATTGCTCTAGCTTGTGCAATGTTAAATAGGAGTGGTTATAAAGGGTGTCCTTGTCTTGTTCCCATTCTCAGGAGGAACGCTTTCAGCCTTTCTCTGCTGAGAATGATGTTGGCTGTTGATTTTGTATAGTTACCCTTATGGTGTTGAGGAATCTCCCTTCTATTTTTATTTTATTGAGAGTTTTTATCAGGAATCAGTGTTGGATTTGATCAAATGCCTTTTCTGCATTGATTGAAATGATCATGTGATTCTTGTCTTTCATTCTACTTATGTTGTGAATTACATTGATTGATTTTCTAATGTGGAAGCATCTTTGCCTACCTAGTATGAATCCCACTTGGTTGTGGTGTATTATTTTTTTGATATGATGCTCATTTTGATTGGACAGAATTTTTGTTGAGAATTTTTGCATCAATATTCATGAGAGGTATTGGTCTGTAATTTTCTTTTTTTGTGGTGTCTTTGCCTGGCTTTGGTATCAGTGTTATGCTGGCTTCTTAGAATGAATTCGGGAATATTTCTTTCTTTTCTATGCTCTGAAACACCTTGAGAATGACTGGTGTGAGCTCTTCTCTGAATGTTTGATCAAGTCTCCAGTGAAGCCATCGAGGCCAGGGCTTCTTTTGTTGGGAGTTTTTTTTATATTACCTCTTCAGTCTCTTCTCTTGTTATGCGTCTGTTCAGATTTTCTATCTCAGTTTGTGTTAGTTTATGTAGATAGTGTGTTTCTCAAAATTTGTCCATTTCCTCTAGGTTCTCAAATTTGTTGCAGTACAATGTTTTCTAGTATTCTGTTATAATTCTTTTTATTTCAGTTGAGTTTTTTGTAATGTCCCCCAGCTCATTTCTTATGTGGGTTATTTGCTTCCTTTCCCGTTTTTCTTTTGTCAGTTTGGCTAATGGTTTGTCAGTTTTGTTGATCTTGAACCAACTTTTCATCTTTTTGATTCTTTCCATTGTTTTCTGTTCTCTATTTCATTTATTTCTGCTCTAATCTTTATTATTCCCTTTCTTCTAGTGCCTGTGGGCTCCTTTCACTGTACTCTCTCTATTTGTTCAAGTTGTAGGGATAACCTTTTGATTTTGGCCTGTCATTGTTGTTTTTTTTTGATGTGTGCATTTATTGCTATTAATTGACCTCTGAGCACTGCCTTTGTTGTGTCCCAAAGGTTTTGGTTTGAGGTGTTTTCATTCTCATTTGATTCTAGGAATTTTTAAATTCCTTCTTTGATTTCTTCTATTACCCAGTTGTTTTTAAGCAAGGTGTCATTCAGTTTCCATGTAATTGATTTTTTTTTCCCTTGCTCTTCCTGTTACTGATTTCTACTTTTATGGTGTTGTGATCAGAGACAATATTTTGTATTATTTCAATGTTTTGGATTTTATTGAGAGTTGCTTTGTGGCCTAAAATATGGTCTATTCTGGGGAATGTTCCCTGTGCTTTGGAAAAGAATATACTTTGCTGCTGTTGGGTACAGTGTTCTGTATATGTCTGTGAGGTCAAGTTGATTGATTTTAGGCTTTAGATTTTCTGCATCTTTGTTGAGTTTCTTTCTAGATGTTTTGTCCTTTACTGAGAGTGGTGTGTTGAAGTCTCCTACTGTTATTGTGGAACTGTCGGTTTCTCTTTTCATTGCTGGTAGAATTTGATTTATGTATTTTGGAGTGCTGTCGTTGGGTGTGTAGATATTTATTATGGTTATGTCTTCTTAGTGGATTGTCACTTTAATCATTATATAATGTCCTCCTTGTCTTTTATGGTTGATTTTCCTTAGTCTATTTTATCTGAGAGTAGTAATGCCACTCCTGCCCTTTTTCATTACTGTAATGTTTAAGGATGTGTGTCAACTTGGCTGGGCCATGATTCTCAGTGGTTTGGCCATTATGATATAGTTTGGAAGCTATGTAATGATGTAATCACCTTCATGATGAGAAGTGTTATGAGCAGCCAATTAGTTGACAGTCTTAGAGGGGCAGGGGTGATTGGTGTAGGCTCAGGTATCTGCTTGCAGCAGGGGGTCATTCTCTGAACAAGTCAGGGGGCTGAGAACCATCCCCCGAGTGTCTGTGAGGAAAGTGCATCCCTGTTCCCTAGAGCACACAGGGGGGTGGGTTCTTCAGCTGGACCATGGGCTCCCAATGCTTTTGGTTTTAAGGACTGGGAGGCACCACTTGTCTTTGGACCCCTGTCACGCTTGGCTACATGATGTGGGTAGAGCCACCAGTCCTCAGGCCCCTGATGTGGGTAGGTGATGACCCTATTTAATAGGCAAAGCAGTGCCAAACATCAAAAACCTACCTCTCCACCACGTAGCTGAAACAGTTGAAGTCAGATCTCAAGCAGCCTGTCAACAAGGGCCCAATCTCCTGAAAAGAGCCCACACAGGTCCATGCAGGGGTGAAAAGTATTAAAAGTCTGCAGATCGTTTGTGCCTGGTCAGGAGCTGCTTCTGTCCTGAGCTCCCCAGCTTAGTGAAGCTGGCAGATTATCTTTTCCCCCAATTGTTAATTTATTCCTTCTCCAAGGCTGGGAGAATGGCTCAGAGCACGCAGCAGGACCTATCTCAGGCCCAGGGAAACCGGCAACCACTGAAGCCAGCTTGGAGACTGGGGGCACGGTAAAATAAATGCAAGTATTTAGCTTTTGCTGAGAGCGCTGTTCTTCTCTGGTTCCAGAGGTGTGAGTAGACTGTGTGGCTTGCTGTCTCTGCCTGAGGAAAATCGCATTCTGAATGCTACCGTGAACCCCGCCATGGTCGCTCCAGGTGATCGTGCCTGAGGGGTGCTGGTATCCACCGAGTCAGGCCTGGCAACTCCTCACTGCTTCTGAACTGCCTCTTCCTCCTGCTGCCACTCAGCCTGATTTCCTAACTTTGCCTTTGATGTTCAGGGCTCCTAGCTTGTCATATATATAATTGTTTCAGTGTTTTTTCAGATCCTTGTTGTAAGAAGGATCACCAGAAGCATCCGACTACTTTACCATCTTGGCCTCGCCCTCTGCAGCCAACCAGTTGAAAGGGAGTTTTTTTGGGGGTGTGGACTGTATCCAGAATATGTGGACTTTCTGGCAAACTTATGGACTTCTACTCAGCCTGGATCCTGAAGATGACTCCTGTTCATCTGTCCTCCAGTTCGTGGGACTTGAACTAGCAGCGTTACCTGCTGATCTTAGGATTAGTTGACCTCCACAGTTGTGAGCCAGAGGATGCTATCTGACCTGCCAATCTTGGGTTTGCCAGCCCCCGCAGCTGCATGAGTCAGGAGAAGCCTCCTGCCTGACCCATGGACTTTGTACTTTCCAGCCTCTACAACTGCATGAGCCATTTCTTTGATATACATCTCTCTGTATATATATTTATATATTTCCCTGGTTTTGGTTCTCTAGAGAACTCTGCCTAAGACAGTTACTATTTGCTTGATATATTTTTTCCATACTCTGATTTTTAATATATTTTTATCTTTGTGTCTAAATTGCATCTCTTGTGGATAGCATAGCATTTTTTTTTTTTATCCATTCTGCCGCAATCTGTCTCTTTACAGGTGTATTTAAGTCATTTACATTCAGTGTGATTATCAATAGGTATGAATTTATTGCTGTCATATTGTTATGCTTTTTTTTTCTTTTTTCTTTTGTGTTGCTGACGTTTCCTTTGTTCCTCTTTCTTGTGCTGAGTTCCTTTTGTTTGTGGATTTTCTTTTCTTTACTTATTATAGATTTTGTGTCTACTAAATTTTTTTTTTTTTTAAGGGCTTATGTTTTTCTTCTTTTTTATTCTGATGAGTAGTTTTGTTAACTTTCTTTGTGGTTACCTCAAAATTTACCCTTTTCTTCCTAAGTATGAACCAGCTTTTTGTTACTTGATATCACCTTGACTTCCTCTCCATTTGAAAGTCTATACCTACACTGTTTACTCTCACTTTTATTATTTTGATGTTGTCATCATTTACAGATTGATGTCTCTGTTTCCCTGTTTTAAGTCTTTTAGCTTTGTTTTACTGTTGAGAGTTCTTTACCTAGGTTGGTATCTGGCTAATGCCGTCCTGTGTCCTGGACTGTAGTTGTTGTTTGATGTTGCTGGTTCTCTAACTGAAGAACTTTTTTAATATTACTTGTAAATTTGGTTTGGTGTTTATGAATTCTTTTAATTTCTGTCTATCTGGAAATGTCCTAATTTCACAATCATATTTGAGAGAGTTTTGCAAGATATATTATTCTTGGTTGGCAGTTTTTTTTTTTTTTCTTTCAAGGTTTTTTGTGTGTCATCTCATTTCCTTCTTGCCTGCATGGTTTCTGCTGAGTAATAAGAGGTTAATCTCGTTGTTTCCTCTTTGTAAGCGACTTTGCTTTTCTTGAGCTGCTCTCAGGATCCCTTTCTTTGCCTTTCATTTTGGCAAGTGTGATTATGGTATGCCTTGGTGACTTTCTTTTGGGGTCTATCTTATGTTGGGTTCATTGAGCTTCTTGGATGGTGAACTTCTTGTCTTCCATGATATTTGGGAAGTTTTCTGCCAGCAAACCTTCAGCAATCTTCTCTGTGTTTTCCATTTTCTCCGCTTGTTCTGGAGCTCCAGTCACAAGCACATTTTTGCTCTTGATATGTCCCACAGAGTTCTTAGGTTTTCGTCATTCTTTTCTCTGATTTTTCCTCAATCAAAGTGGCATCCATGCATTTGTCTTTAATTTCACTGATTCTGTCATCCATTGTTTCACATTTTCTCCTAAAACTTTCCATTGAGTTGTTCATTTCTGAAATTTTGTTGTTTATATTTTGGATTTCTAAGTGCTGTTTTTGTATGATTTCTAATTGTTTATTTACTTTTGACATTTTGTTCTTACACTATTTTCCTGAATTTTTCTATTACTTTGTCTGTGTTTTCCTTGATTTTGGCTACCTTTTCACTGTTTTTTCTATAATTTTGTCTATTTCTTCTTTGGTTTTGTCTGTGTTTTCCTAGACGTCTTTTCTAATCTCTTGGAAAGCCCTACGTATTAGTCTTTTGAATTCTATATCAGGTAGTTTCACTTCCTTTTCTTCTTCCAGAGTATCATCTAATTCCTTATTTTGGTCACTTGCTGGAGCCATCTTATCCTGATTTTTTATATATTTTGATATTGTCGACTTTCTCTGAGATATTAAGGTATTTATTTATTGATTTTATGTTCATTTGTTTTGTCCTGCTCTTTTGTTTTGTTTGATATGTCAGAGTGGGTGGGCTAGGCATGCTTTGCTGCTTGCTCGTCTGGAGGGACGATAGCTCCCACCACTTTGTCTGGGCTGGCAGGGCAGCAGGAGGCAGGGTGAGCCCACTTCATTGTACACTGGTTTAGTGAGGTGGCTGAGGGAGGACTGGGCAGGTGCTGTCTGCCTTCTGATGTTTGTCCAGCATGTGGTATTGTTCACAGCCTCTTGCCTGATAGGCAGGGTTGTTGGACAGAGAGTGGTACAGGGTTGCTTCTCAGCATTTATCAGCTGTTTGAGTGGGAGGAAGGTTGGGGAGGTGCAGGCCCAGTGCAGCAGTGGGCCTGATTGCTGGGGATGCTCTAGGCATGATGGCACAGCAGGTGTCAAAGGTAAGGAGGAGTGGTGTATGGGGCTTGCTGGGGGAAGAAAGAAAAGGGAAGAAAGAGAGAAGAAAAAGGAAACGAAAGAAAAAGAGGAAAAAAAAAAAAAGGTGGCCTGGTGGGGGCTGGCCAGTGGGTGTAGGGCAGGTCTGGGGGCCAGTGGGAAGGGAAAGGAGGTGATGTACTGGGCTAAGTGGCTGGGAGAAAGAAAGCAAAGAAGAAGAAAAGGAAAAAAAAAATGTGTGTCATGTTGGGGGCCATGGGTGGTGGTGGGGCAGACCTGGGGCAGCATTGGGTCAGTGTACTGGTGGCTCTGTAGCCGTGGCAGTGCAGTGGGGTCCAGAGAGAAAGAGGGGAGGTAGAGTACAGGGTGAGCGGTCTGTCTCCTGTTGGGAGTTCCATGAAGTTGCCTTCCCATGCTCCCTGTCTTAGGTCCTTGCCGGCTGTGTTCCAAGAGGGAGATGCTGTGCCATGTTAGTTGGCAGGGGACCTCCACTCTTTATCTCTCCTCATTCTCTATTTTCAGTCAGTTTCTTCTGCCATTTGGTGTTTGATCTAGTTCTTTATGTCTTCATTTGTTGCTCAGGGCTCCAGGATTGATGTTTGTATCTGTTTTACGTAGTTTTTCAGCTCTTTGCTGCTGAGGGCCAGCATGGTGCATATGCCTATGGTGCTGTGCTGGCTCCTTTCCCAAATTCACTAGTTTTAAGTGAATCGTTGATGATATTTGACAAATGTTACTGCTGCATAAGTACTACCACAATCATGATAGACAACATCTCCATCACCCCCAAAATTCTTTCCTGTCCCTTTAAGCTCAATCCTTTTCTTCCACTTCTGGTCTCTAGCAACAACTGATATACTTTTTGTCAGCACATAGTCTTTTCTAGATATGTAGTGTTTTGTGTCTTGCTGCTTTCATTAAGCATAATACCTTTGAGATTCATCCATGTTATTGCAAGTATCATAGTTCATTCCTTTTTACTGATTTGTGGTTACCCATTTTTTTAAAAAATAGTATCTTATCTTGTTTTGGGTGAAAGTTTACAGAGAAAATTAGGTTCCCATTTGATAATTTCTACATAGGTTTTTCAGTGACATCAATTACATTTTACGCAATGTGTCAACGTTCTCTTTAATTGCGTTTTAGTTGTTTCATTTCCAGTACTCTACTTTCCCTGCATCCCTTATTTTCTCATCATTGCTTTCGAGTATTGTTGACCTTTTGTTCTCGTATAGATGATTTTTTAATGGAGCACCTTACTGGATAACATTTGGGTAATACTCTTTATTTTGTGTGCTTACCTGTTACCTTGCTAATAGGTGACTTCAGGGGATAGTTTTGGTTCAAGGTTTAAAGAGTTATCTCAGGGCAGTAGTTTCAGGGAGTCCTCTAGTCTTAACAGTCTGGACTTTTTAAAAATTTAAGTTCTGTTCCAAAATTTTTTCCTGTTCTATTGTGGCCCAGATCAGAGCGATCGGTAATGGTAGCTGGGCACCATCTGGTTCTTCTGGTCTTAGGGTAGAAGAGAACTTGGCTTGTGTAGGTTATTAGCGTTGTAGTCTAGACCTTGGTTTCCTTCTTTCCCCTTTGCTCCTGACTAGTAGAAACCAATAGTTGTATCTTAGATTCCTCTCATAATCTTTTAAGACTCCAGACTCTACTCACCTCATTAGGATGCAGAACATGAACTTTACGAACTATATTATGCCAACTGACTGGATTATTACATGAGACTAAGGTCCTAAGACTTCAAACGCAGAAAACCGTTCTCACAAGGTGTTTGGTTATTTCTGAGAAGTGTCTGTAACTGTGTCCTCTATGAATATATATGTGTGTACATACATACCTGCATATACACATACATACAGATACTTCTATCTATGCGCACATATATGTACTCACCTATACTTACCTGTGCACATATATGCCTGTACACTTACATATGTGACCATACACTTGTTTTTGGTTATTATTGGTATTGTTGCCAAATTATATATGTTATATTCTTTAGCACAAATATTCTTTTCACTTGTGTGATTCTTAGTGGCATTGTTTGCTTTGGTCAAGCTGTGCTCATTACACCCAAATTCTGTGCTACTTTTCCCATTACCAAAAATAACAAGTATCTATAATCTAGAGTGTTATTTTGCCTACCCCCACCCATCCCTAGTAACCACCAATGAACATTCATCTCTGTATATATATCTATTCTTGCCTCCTTATAAAAGTGTGGTATCATACAATATTTGTCCTTATGAGATTAACTTATTTCACTTAGTATTATGTCTTCAAAGTCCACCCATGTTATAATATGTTTCATGAACTCATCATTGTACTTTATGGTTGTGTAGTATCCCATTGTATGTATGTACCACATTTTGCTTATCTATTCATCTGAGGGCACTTAGTCTCTTTCCTTTTTTTTTTTTTTTGCTATTATGAATAATGCTGCAATGAATATGGTGTGGATATGTTTCTGTCATTTTTATTAGGTCACTAGGGTATACACCTAGGAGTGGGATTGCTAGGCCATAAGGTAGTTCTATTTTTAGTTTTTCATAGTGATGGTACCATTTCACAGTTCCATTTTTTAATGTACCATAATTTATCTGTTCATCGGTAGATAAACATTTGAGTTGTCTCTAGTTATTGGCAAATATGAATAAAACTGGTATGAGCATTCAAGTACAAGTATTTGTGTGAACATATGTCTTCATTTTTCTTGGGTAAATACCCAGTGGTGGGCTTACTGGGTTGTATGATAGGTGCATGTTTAACTTCTAAGAAACTGCCAAACTGTACCATTTTACATTCCCATGATACAGTTACTTCAAATTTTTGTCAGTGCAATATTATTATCAGTCTTCTTAATTTTGGCCATTCAAGTGTATGTGTAGGTGGTATCTTTTTAATTTGTGGTTTTCAAATTGCTAATGATGTTAGGCATCTTTTTATTATTTATTTATCACTCTTTGGTGAAATGCCTGTTTGAATTTTTTGCTTATTTAAAAAAATTGCCTTTTTTGTTTTATTACTGAGCTCTAAGTGGTTCTTTTTATTTCAAAATTAATTCTGAATTAAACAAATCCTTTAGTGCATGTGTTTTGCAAATGCTTTATCTCAGCTATAAAAAGCAATAAAGATATTATACCATAGAGTTATTGTAAAAATCAAATTAGATTATCTAGTAATCAAAGGTTCTGACACATAGTAGCCACTTGGTAAATGGGAGTTCTCTTCCCATATCCTTTCATCCTTCCAGTTGATTTAAATTCCTTAGAAAAGTTGAAGAAGATGCAAGCAAGAAAAGGACTCTGGGGGCTTCTGGGATTGGTGAGAATATTTATGCAGGGGAGAGCGTGGCACCTCCCTGGGGACAATGGAAACCTCATGTTGGGAACTCTCCCAGACCTTGCCTGATGAGTCTTTTCAATTGTTTCCTTTCTGGTTATAATACATGGGTATTATAGAGTAGAACTTGGGTCTACAACAAAGGACGGTGGTCCCAGAGCCTTGTGAAAGGGACTGTATCAAACACTCTGTACTACTGATAATTCAAGAAACTGATTCATGGATACGCACTTTGGAGTTCAGTTCGGCTTTCTGGGGCCCATTTCAGTCCAGAAACAGACAGCTTCATGAATGCAGTCTGCTTACCTAAGATCCATTTGGACAAGAATTAAATAAGACCAAATGAACTAATGACAGAAATCCAATTACAGTTATTTGGGATGTTGTTGATTTATAAATATGTTCTATTTTCTGATACATATACGAGGAAGTCCTTATTCTTTTTCATTTGTAACCTTCAATTTAGTAGGCTATGCTTTTACCAGTTGCAATAAAATACTCCCTAAATGTTTTTTAAAAGAAGAAAAAGAAAAAAAAGAACTCTAGGTGAGGGCATATTGGAGAATAGTTTCAGGACATTGATGAGGTTACAAGGGAAATTGTAAAAGATTAAAGAGTGAATGAGAAGTATTTAGTCAAGGGGCAAAGATTATTCTTTCAAAAAATTGGGAGAAGAGGGAAGGAGAGGAAAGCGCAAATGGGAGGCAGGATAGCGTAGAGTTAAGCACAGGACTCTGCAGCCAGGTTATTGAAACCCAACTCTGCCACTTACTAGCTCTGTGAATACAGGCAAGTTGTTTAACCTCTCTGCCCTGTTGTCTTCATCTGTAAGACGGGGATGATAATAATAGTAACTAACCTATGCGGCTATTTTGAGAATTATATGTGTATTTATAAAGTGCTTAGAAGGGAGACTGTCACAGAGTAAGTGCTTTATAACTGATTGCTATTATTCACTGGGAAGGTAAGCAGCTGGTGAAAATTTCGGAGGTCTTGGCCTCTATGCAAGTAAGCTGAGGTAAACGAAGATGCACGTAAGAGAAAAGAGCAAGGCCCTAGGGGAAGTAGTGAGGAATGAACCTTGGAAAAGAGGGACTCGAATTTGCATTTAAAATGTGCCTTCGTTATCCAGTGCTGCTATAACAGAAATAACACAAGTGGGTGGCTTTAACAAACAGAAATTAATTTTCTTATCATTTAGGAGGCTAGAAGTCTGAATTCAGGACACTGGCTCTAGGGGAAGGCTTTCTTTCTCTGTTGGCTCTGGGGGAAGTTCATTGTCTCTCCTTAGCTTCTGTTTCTTGGTTCCTTGGTAATCTTTGTGTGATGTGGCATCTATCTTTCCCCATCTCTGCTTGCTTGCTTGGATGCTTGCTCAATCTGCTCTTTTATATCTCCGAAGAGTTTGATTTAAGACACACCCTATACTAAAAAAAAAAAAAATAATACTACCTCATTAACATAACAAAGAAAAGAATTCCCAAATGGGATTACAACAACAGATATAGGGGTTAGGATTTACGATGCATATTTTTTAGGGATATAATTCAATCCATAGCACCAGGGGATAACAAGGATCAAAGACCACAAGGAATTTTGAGGTATATGTCAAATCAGATCATCTTTATTTTTTCAGTAAGATGAAAATCAAGCAAGAGGAAAACCAAGGATACGGTTGGAGGTTAAGGAAAATAAAGGTGAGGAACAGCAGTTTTTGAGATTACAACAATGATTCAGTAAGAAAGGCATTAACAGATTGCCAAAATGAAGAAGGATCCAGATGACTTAGAGAGCATTAGTTTGAAGTGGGTTCCATCAACAGGTTTTTGTGACTTGCTCTAACAACATTTATTAGCCTGTGTCTCAGTTATCTAGTGCTGCTATAACAGAAATAGCACAAGTGGATGGCTTTAACAAATAGAAGTTTATTTTCTCGCAGTCTAGTAGGCTAGAAGTCTGAATTCAGGGCACCAGCTCTAGGGAAAGGTTTTCTTTCTCTGTTGGCTCTGGAGGAAGGTCCTTGTCATCAATCCTTTCCTGGTCTAGGAGCTTCTCAGTGTAGGAACCTTGAGTCCAAAGGACGCACTCTACTCCCAGCATTACTTTCTTGGTGGTATGAGGTCCCCCTGTGTCTCTGCTCACTTCTCTATATCTCAAAGGAGATTGATTTAAGACAGAACCTAATCTTGTAGATTAAGTCTTGCCTCATTAACATAATTACTTCTAATCCTGCCTCATTAACATCATACAGGTAAGATTTGCAACGTGTAGGAAAATCACATCAGATGACTAAATGGTGATCAATCACAATATTGGGAATCATGGCATAGCCAAGTTGACACGTATTTTGGGGAGACACAATTCAATCCATGACAGCCTTTCCAGGAAAGAAAAGAAAGAAAACACAACACAACCTTCTGAGGGAAGACAGTTATGGGAAAAATGGTAAATAACTAAGCGATTCTAGATGAACACATTTTTGAAATGGTCAACCATTTAACAGATACATCTACTCTATGGAATAGTTTACAGGTAAAGAATGAGGTGCTTATGAGCAGATTTTATTTCTGTAAGTACAAAAAGGTAAGGATAACTTTTTCTAAGCGACAAATTTTAAATGGCTGCCCAGTTGGACCAGGCAGAATAGGATGGAAAGATAAACTAAGAATGTGGCGGCTCAGGTATTCAAGGTTCTGTGGTAACCAAATGCAGGTAGAGTTGTATTGACAAATGGGAGACGTCAAATGGGAGGTGCTCCTGTCATGGAGTATTTTAGAGTAGAGATTTTAGAGGTAGGGAACTTTGAAGGATGAGGCACAACCTCAAAATTGGACCAGAGTTAGAGCAGAGGTGGGATAAATAGCAAATGAGTTGATTAAGGGACTGTAGGGTTTGGGTAGGGTTAGTATTAGGAAGGGCAATGCTAGGGGTTGAACATGAAAATGCTCATGCATGCTGAGGAGGACTTGAAGTCAGCTACCGACATCCTTGTGAAACAAGAAAGAGTGCTTTATAGATCAATAAATTACTGCAGAGATTTCTCAGCTATTTTGAGAAAACATTATTTTGCCAACCTGTTCTGAAAACAAGTGGTAGATTGGTATCCAGCTGAATATTTGCTTGACCTTGTCTGGTACCTAACACTAAATGAGTTTTTATATTATCTACGGTAATTGGTACCACCTTAGTATTCATAGCATACCCAACCATGTTACAGAAAACATGAAACTAACAAAGTCCAGCTCTCAAAATCTTACTCCTCACTCTCAGATGTAACACATCTGCCAGGACTACGCCAAGGAGCTGTTTCTGCCTTGGACAAAGCAGGTAGAAAACAAAGTACTCTTCCCTTCAGCTTCCTATGAGCATGGAGGAGTGGGAGGGGAAAGCTTACCCACATTGCAGTGCTGGTTAAAAACATATCTTGGGTTTTGATGTGCTAACTTTATATACGTTTTATATATTTGCCCTCTGAGCTCCAGAGTCCTTAACTATAAGTACATAAGCATGTAAAAGACCATTTAAGGGGATCTTCATCTATGAATTCTCTGAGAGATCTAGTCTCCCTCCGGGCTTTTCCGCTTCTAGAGTATTAAAGTTGTATTTGGAGGAGACTCACAGGACGGGCTAAACAACAATCTTCAGTATTCAGCTAGAGCTAATGGTAAATCGTTTACCAAGTTAGGAAAAAAAAAAAATTAAACTTACCAATGTTCACCCCAAAAGGTTTTAAGATTGATTCCAACAGGGCCAGTTTCTTCTTTTTCTATGAAAAAAGTAAAAAGCACGTTCCTCAATATCTCCATTCCAAATGACTTGCAACACGTATACAACTGAGCGGCTTAGGTGACTGTATTGGTAATTCAAGTTTCAAAAATGGGTTCTAAGAAAATGTTTTACTGCTTATGTGGTCCAGACTGACTGTCTCCATTAAAAACATTCATTGGATAATTACTTAACTTTCCACTTTCCCTTTCTGTGAAGTCACATATTATATGTCCAAAATGGCTAGAAGGAATCATGGAATTTATACGTGTAAATACAGCATTGCTTTACAGAAATGAGAGAATATGTTTAAGAACTATTTATATCCTGGGTAAGCTTTGAATTTGTATATATTATGTGAACAGAAAATAATTCAATATGAACATATCTCACGTTGTACACCAAACTAAATGACCTTTTGATACTGATGTCATGCCCATTCACATTAGGAGTTATAGATACCAAGAGGACTAAAAACTAATGCCAGGAATGGTTTCATTGGGGCATAATGACACAATTGTTTGATAGAAAAAATTGGAAAAGAACTAGAAGACGGGAAAAGGGTGTGGTGCCTGCAAAAATGAAAAACTTTATTCATGGATTCAAATTTATGCTCAAAATGAGTTGGATGTGATGTATCATTCTTGGTTTTCAGGCAAAAGTTAGAAGCAAGTTAAATAGTCATGGAACTTTCAGAGTAAAAGGGCAGATTCTTCTGTAACTTTCTTCCCTTCGACCTCTTATTCTTGCTTTCCTAGAGGATGATAGAATATCCTTTTTAATTTTTTTAACCATTGCTTTTGAAAAGTTTCTTCCCATCTTCTCTAGGGCTTTGTCTCACTAATCATCACATTGCATTGTAAACATGTCATTTGTCCCAAACATCTGGAAGGACCTGCCGGTACCATCCGCTGTCATAAAGAATCCAATCTGACTAACATACAGTTGGGAACATACTTCTTGTCCAAAGGATGGTACAAAATACTTCTTTTGCCTTCTCATTGGATGGTTTGTTATATTTTCTTTCTGTTTTATGATCATATTTAAACCTTTCTGAGATTTGGCTATAGGTTTATAAACACTGAAAACCAATAAACAGCTTTAATGTTGTTTAAAAAAAAAATGTTGTTACGAGTATATAAATACTGGTCATTGCAGGAAGCTTCCTGATGGTAAGATTTCATGGCTTTGGTGCCATTTCCAAAGACTGTTTCTAGACTTAGGTTCAAATGAAAGTGCCTTTCTTTTCAACCAATTACTTAAAATCATCCCACAGTTTTCTTTATAATTTCTAGTTCTGTTTTGTTGAGGTGCCTTCTCCACTATATACCTAAATAGTTCCTTTCTTATTCTTTTGATAACTTGGAATCTATTCCATGCTCCACAAAGTCTGCTGACTTCTGTTTTAATTTGACTAGTTCCTTCATTCATGGACCATTACATTCATACACAGCTTTTTATCATATTTTTAAGGCTTTTTTTTTTTTTTTTAAGTTTTAAATCATACTATCTCCGTGGTAGAGTTTTCTCATCCCCACTCCCACTCCTACCCCAGAACTCCATCTTGGAATCCTTTTGTCTTATTCTAATTTGGACTGGTTACTTTCTAGACTTGATGTCATCCTAGAACGTCCTTTCATTGTGCTCCTGACTCTAATGCATCTACTATTTCTTGGGTGCCATACGTTTCCCTTGATTACTCTTTTATTTTGCTGGAGTATATTTTCAAGCAACTGCCTATGAAAAGATCCATGGAATGCAAGGTTCTGAGACCGTACAAATTTGAGAATGTCTTTCATTCTGTTCTCACCTCTGATTGAAAGCTTGCCTGATTGCAGAATTCTAGTTTGCAAAAGAGATTCCCTTAAAATGTTGAAAGCATTTTTCTCAATCTTTTAGCATCCACTGCTGTTGCTGAGAATTCTGATACCAGCCTGGTAACCATTCCTTTGTAGATGATGTCTTTATTCCTTTTTTTTGGAGGTGTTTGAAGTCTTCTTTTCTTTGGTTCTGAAGTGACATAGTAAATGCAAGGGCCCTAAGATGGAAGTGTGCCTAACTTGTCTGAGGAACTTCAAGGAGGACAGGGGGGCTAAAACTGAGTGAGCAAGAAGGAAAAGAGGTCAGAGAGTTGGGGGTGAGTATGGGGGACACATCATGTGGGCCATTAGAGATGGACGATGATGGAAATCACATTGATTAAAGGTAGGGTTACAGAGCCGCTTATTGTAAGTGCTGTCAATAATTTGTACACATGTAAAAAGTTGAATTGGCAAAAGCTGTGTGATAGACATATTTACAACAATGACCCCCTTTCCCCCCACAAAACAAAAAGGTTATCTTGCTGAGGCTGATCCTTAGAAACCTCATGGGTTATAGTTCCTTGGTTTGGAGGTTTAGGGTCATGGTTTCATAAGGCATCCCAGTTAATTGGCCTAATAATGTGTTTAGCGTTTCTGTTCTACCTCCTTGTTTGTTGTGTAGTTTGTGAGGTCTTCAAAGCTTGCAAGTGGCCATCCAAGGCACAACAGTTGGTCTGTATTTGCCTGGAGCAACAGAGGAAGAAAGGGAGTCAGGCATAGGAGGAGGAAGTGGAATGTGTGGCTAATTGCCTCCATGAATAACTGCCTCTTTTGCCATGAGACCAGAGCTGGATGGTTGCTCGGCTACCATTACTGAGCATTTAGATCAAAGATTCTGTAGAAGAATCTTGATCAAAAGGGGGAAAATGCAGACCAGAATTTCAAATTCTCATGGACTGCAGACTTTTTCGAGCTATGAGGTTGAACAAACCCCTGAAACTACTGCTGTGAGACAATCTTTAAGCCTTAAACAAAAAATACCCCCTGAAGTCTTCTTAACCGAACAACAGTTTAGCTTAACCAATAAAAAATGTCTGCCTTGAGCATTATGCTCTAAGAACTATCTACATGGGATTAAACTGACAACAGTAACTCGAAGTATTAGATGGGAAGCTTAGAGAGCAGTGAGTTTACGTTTAATGGGGGAGGAACAACTCAGAATATGACAGTGAGATTGGTTGCACAACTCAAAGAATGACATCAGTGCCACTGAATTGTACATGCAGAAAGTGTTGAATTAGAGTATGTTTTGCTGTGTGTATTCTCAACAATGACAATAACAAAATAAATAAAATAAAATAAAAGATCTTTGCCTTTTACTCTGAGGAAACAGCATGTAATTGGCAGGATACGAGCAGAGGAATGACACGCCTGGCTTATGTCTTAAAAAAGATCTCTCTTGTGGCGATGTGAAAAACAAACCACAGGGGGCAAGGGCAGAAGCAGGGAGATCAGTTAGCAGATTACTCAGTATTTGAAGAGAGGGTGGTTGTTTTATAAGTGGTGAATAGTAGTCAAATTCTGGATATATTTTTGTACCTACATTTAAAAATTCTCTTTCTCTCCCATTTTCAGGTTTCAATTTCAGAATTTATAAAATAGGTTTGGAAGATGTCCGTATTTTTCTATGCTCCAAAACCGGTTCAGATAGCCTGAAAATTGTACGTTCTGTGAGATTTGAAAAAAGTTACTCATGTGAGTCCTTGGGCCTTAGACTTTCTTATGGATAATTCTTTAAAAGTTTTTTTATGTATCTTCCATGTTAGTAATTTATTCAGATTGTCTCTTCCTGGGTAAATATTGGTCGTTTGTATTTTTCTAGAAAGTAGTCCATTTCTTTAAGATTTTAAAATTTATTACTTTAAGTTAAGTATAATGTTATAATTTCTAAAATCTGTGTGTTTGTGGCTGTATCTACTTATTATTTTTATGTATTTGTTTTCTCTGTCTTTTGGTTTTTAGACTAACTAGTATTTTGCCTATTTTGTTGCATCTTTTTCTCCAAGGAATAAAACAAAACGGCAACAAAAAACCCATCGCCATCGAGTCAATTCTGACTCACAGTGACCCTATAAGATGGAGTAGAACTGCCCCATAGAGCTTCCAAGGCTGTAATCTTTACAGAAACAGACTGCCACATCTTTCTTCCAAGAAGTGGCTGTGGGTTTGAACTGCTGACCTTTTGGTTAGCAGCTGTCATGGATTGAATTGTGTCCCCCAAAAATATGTGTATCAATTTGGCTAAGCCATGATTCCCAGTATTGTGTGACTGTCCACCATTTTGTCATCTGATGTGATTTTCCTAAGTGTTGTAAACTCTGCTTCTATGATGTTAATGAGTGTGGATAGGTAGCAGTTATGTTAATGAGAAAGGACTCAGTCTAGAGGATTGGATTGTGTCTTGAGCCAATTTCTTTTGGGATATAAAAGAGAGAAGTGAGCAGAGAGACAGGGGGACCTCATACCACCAAGAAAGCAGCTCCTGGAGCAAAGAGCGTCCTTTGGACCCAGGGTTCCTGCACAGAGAAGCTCCTAGGCCAGGGGAAGATGGATGGCAAAGACTACCCCAGAGCCGACAGAGAAAGCCTTCCTCTGGAGCTGAAGCCCTGAATTTGGACTTCTAGCCTACTAGACTGTGAGAGAATAAAGTTTTGTTTATTAAAGCTATCCACTTGTAGTATTTCTGTTATAGCAGCACTAGATGACTAAGGCAGTAGCTGAACTCTTAACCACTATGCCAACAGGGCTCAGTGCCACAAAATACAGTTTTAATAGAAAGGAATTATAATTGTTGCCTTTAGTTTATTTTAGGTATGGATTACAGAAAGACGTTCTGACTCAACAACTTTTGGTAAACAAAAATAAAAATTAGAATCAATAGCATAAGAACTACAATGACAGTGTTAGAGGATTGTATAATCAATTTCCCTTAATTATTGGGTGATATAGAAAACCTTAAAAAGATAAAGCTTCTTCATTATTATGTTGGTTATTGTTTGTCTTCTAACACCCTCTCACTCAGATCCTTTTTTTGCCCTTCTCTGTCCTGTACTGTGCCCTGGGAAGCTGATCCCCACAGGGTGCTTTGTCCACTTTCCCTTGTTGACAGGCTCTGGTTGACATCAGCCAATTGAAGGCACAGGCAGGAGACTAAAAGGTGAAAGGAAAGAAAGGCTGGAGTATTTCTTCTCACTCATTGGCACTCCTTCTTTTCTGGCTTCAGATCTCACTGGGCTCCAGTAACACTATTTCCTCCTGTTGTGTTTTTACACCTATGGGTAATCTTTGGGGTCCTCTGCATCCTTTGTGGTCTCTTTAGCCCTGCCCACAACTCTGTTAAATAGTCTCTTTGTTGAAGTCTCTTCAGGTGAATTCTCTAAGTGGAGGTCGGTTTTTTTCTGGGATCCTGCCTAATACGGTACAGGCTAAGCTTATGGTCTTCATTATAAGCAACAGAAAACAACTCAAGCTTTCTTCAATAGAAAAGGTTTGGAAGGATATTGGAGTGCACAGAATTAATGGGAGGCTTGAGAGTAGGAAAGAGCCAAAGTAGGGTCTGAGAGCTAGGTAACGGAAGCATGGAGGAGGTCACACTGCAGGAATGATCTAGCTCACACGCTTCTAACTTTGTGGTAATCTTGAACCCTGCAAAAATAACTTTATCCTTCACTCAGTATTCAAAGTCCAGGGAGAGGCCAGTCGTGTGCCTGTCCCCTGGCTGTGATGGGAAGAGAGAAAGGAGATCTGTGTTCTTTGGCTTGTAAGATAGGAGGCATCCAAGATAACTCATAGTGGGGGACTTCCGATAGGAAAATTGGAAGGATAAGAAGAAGGAGGGGTGACTACCAAGCAGACAAAAATGACCAATGTCCTCTGTAGATACTGTCTTTAATGGCATCTTAAAGTTTAACACCTAGTATTATATTAGTGCTTATTGTATTTACATTATGGTCTTAAAGGGTGATAGGGTTAAGTGATTTCTTTTAATTATGTAATTATTTGCTCATTCATTTATTGGTCTCTTTTTCTGTGTGTCTGCTGTTGAACAAAAGCCCTTGCTCAAGTTATCCAGGATGTATTCCTCAGATTTCATCTCTGTCAATCTAGTATATGAAGTACAAGTAAAGTCAATATAGACATGGCAAGAAGTTCAGACTTTTAGGAAGCAGATTCACATCTAAACATGTTATCATCAGCTTTTTCTAAGAAACAGTGTTGTCGGAGGTGGCTGATATCCTTCACAAATGAATTTGTTCTTGGTTATCAGGATACTAAGCCCACATTGAAAATCAATGTTCCTTCAAGAATTCTCAACTCCAAGTGCGGCTTGTTCTGAACTCTAGAAATTGTGCAGGAAAGGGAAAAGAGAATGATTTGTGATCCAAGGAATATGCTTTGACAGCCAAAATCCAAAACACGTTCAAAAATTTCCACAGGGGTTTTAAAGGTGACCTTGGTGGAGAAGGGAAAGTAATCTTCTCCCAGTGAAGATAGGGTGAGAATACTGCCTAGAAAGGTGCACAGGCTGAAGTTAAGGTGAAAAGAATTTTGAAAAAAGATTTTACCAGATAAGCACTCTGCGTGTTTTAGAAATACAGTTTCAGACACTGGCATCTCAGCAATAAATATTGAAGAATCTGGAGACTAGATATCAGATGGTGGCATTTGCAATAAACCTGCAAGAGCCATGAGAGGATACAGCTATTGTAAATGGGCTTGCTGGCTTCTGTTGCTCTGAAGAAACACACTGTCATTGAAATGACTCTCCAAAGCGCTTCTTGGAAGCTGGCTCGGGAGCTGGTCCACAGGGTATAATTATGAGATTTCTCTGCTTCTATGCCACTGTTAGCTAGAAATAAAGGTCATTTAATTTACAGTGCAGCTAGAAGTCTCTGTCCTGAGTTAAATCTCTGTCCCCTACAGGAGTAGGAGAGGCCTTGTGCTTCAATTCACAAACTTTTTCCTTAAAAGGAGACACTGGTGGAAATCACTCCACTTCTTCTCCATTGTTTAATGGGCTTACAAATAAAATGTTAGATGTTTAAAATACCAAAAGAAAACACCAAGTCTACTTTCAAAATATAACACACACGTCACAAGTTATGAGGTCATAGTAAACGATGATGCACGTTTCTTTAACTTTAAAGGCAATACTTTCTAATCATTATTATCTTCATTAACATAGTTAACCTTAGGAGACAAAATGGGGTACAGTGTGGATGAAATTAGTTAGAAATGGACTTTAGGCACATTTAAAAAGTTTTATTTCATTTTCAAAATGAAAGATGACATGAAATCTTGGTTTCCTAGTTAAAAAGAGTATTAGATTAAACATGAAGGGAAAGCATGATTTTGGAAATATTTCTGACTTAGAAAATCTAAATCCACGTTCTCTCAAAACTGATATGAGTCTCAAGAATTATTTTCTTGTTCAAAGACTCTTTTAGCATATTTTAGACCTTGTCTTAGTCTCTTGTTGCTGCTATAATGGAAATACCAAAAGTGGGTGGCTTTAACGAGGAGACATTTATTTTCTCAGTTACTAGGCTAGAAGTTCAAATTCAGGGCACCAGCTCTAGGGAAAGGAATTCTCTCTCTGTCTGCTCTGGGGGAAGGTTCTTGTCTCTTTCCAGCTTCTATTACTTAGTTCCTTGTTGATCTTCATGTGGTATGGTGTCTGTCTTCCCTATCTCTGCTTGCTTGCTTCTCTGTGTGATCTGCTCTTTTAAATCTTAAAAATGTGATTGGCTTCAGACACTCTACACTGACATGGCCTCGTTAACATAACAGAGAAATCCCTATTCCCAAATGGGGTTACATCCACAGGTCTAGGGATTTAGGATTTACAATACATATTTTTGGGAGATAAAATTCAATCCATAGCAAATCTATTCAATATATTTTAAGTTATCATCTTAAATGAATATGTATTTAATGCATTCCATGTGTATCACATTGTTCTAAACCACTTAATTGCAAGACATGATCCCTGCCCTCTAACTACTCACAATGTGAAACTCACAGATGACAGAAAATCCAACCTCACAGTAGTGGAGAGCAAAGAGTACCAGGACAGGAGGCAAGACCTTGGCTCGGGTCCTGGCTTTACCAATTTAAACCTTGTTGAAGTTAACTAAACATTCAGTATCTCCATTTCCTTATCCTTCAGATGTAAGGTAATAATATTTGTCCTGCTTTTTTTTTATCTCATGGGTTTCTAAACCAAGAACTCAGGGTAATGGCTAGACACATTCCTGAAAATTCTAGCCAAGTCTATTGTTATCTGTGGAGTTCCTGGGTGGTGCAAGCAGTTAATGTGGTTGGCTACGAACAGAAAGGTTGGCGGCCTGATTTCACCCAGAGCCATCTCAGAAGAAAGGCCTGGTAATCTACTTGTGAAAAATCAGCACTTGAAAACCCTGTGGAGCACAGTTCTACTCTGACACACATGGGGTCACCATGAGTTGGACTCCACAGTAACTGATTTATTGTTATGAATATTAGGCTAGAAAAGGCTGAAAAATAAGTGTATGTTTCCTCTTAAATAGCTTTAAGAAGTATCATTAACATTTGTACAACCCTGAAAAATCTCTTTTTATCTCCAGATTTCAGAGCTTGTGTTTTTAGCTGTGACTTGAACTGCAACTTCAGGGAAAGATATGTTATACCTCCTTGAACCAGAAGCAAAATGCTGATATTTTGAAGAACTTCTTTTACTGACATTCACAGAAGTATGGCAAGAGGTGAGCTGTAAGAGGAAGAGAAAAACTATACTTTTTAAGCTCTAAAATATGTAAAATTTTGGTTTGGAACCACTTTGGGTAATTTGCTAAGTACCAAGGTTAACCTATTTTACTGAACCTTTGGAATGTCAGGCATAAAACAAAATTTTTTAGGGACACAACGAGCCTTGGAGTAATATAGTTGAAATATAGAAAAAAAAAAAAATTTTTTTTTTTTAAGATACTGCTAAACCAAAAAAACCAAACCCATTGCTATTGAATTGCTTGCAACTGATCTATAAAGAGTAGAACTGTCCCATAGGGTTTCCAAGGAGCGGCTGGTGGATTCCAACTGCTGACCTTTTGGTTAGCAGTCGAGGCCTTAACCACTGCACTACTAGGGCCCCAAGACACTGCTAGCTTACAGAAGATACAATGTAGAGAACTGAGTAGACAAAATAAAAGGGAGAAAACATTGGTTTCAATTCCAGGTTCATTCATGCTAAAATGGAACTTTTACTAATGCAAGTTCTTATTACTAGGGAAACTGTGAGGGAGAGAGGGGACATAGGAAACTTCCTGAGCAATGTTTCTGTAAACCTTAAACTGGACTAAAAAAATAAAGTCTATTAAAAAAAAAAAGAGTATGTTCTTCAAAATGAAAACCTAGGTGACATTAACACATCACAACACGCACACAAATGAAACTTTTAACAAATGTAAAAAAATTGATTCTCACAACTGTTAAAAATGCTTTGTGTCACTGCCTCTTCTGCTTACTGCTTCCCCCAACCCCCACCCGCTGGACCTATAAGTTTCTGTGGCCAGGATTTACTGTCTTTCCAGGTATTTCACATTTAAACTGTCTGAGAGAGGATTGCCTGGGTTCATCAGTCTATTCAGTATTCAGTGCCTCTGTATATAAAAAAAAAAAAAAAAAATGTATATCTCAGAACAAATCACTTCATAGGTTACTGGTCAGCCCAACTGCTGTTCCAATTAATTGTGACTGTGGTGGTTGGGTCAAATGATATAAAGCCCTTGAAAAAAGCCCTTAGGAGGGTTCAAATGCAAGCTGTGTATGTGGGAAGTGCAGGAAACACTGGTAGGGGCGTGGGGAAGAGGGGCAGAGAAGGAAAGGCAGCAGGGAAAGGGTGCATTATCAAGTCAGCCATCACTTTGGATGACTGGAGTTTATGCCTATAGGGGAATTCTGGGAAATAGCACAAAACACATGCCCCAGTGTTATGACAAAGAAGGGCAAGCGAGCTGGGGGTATCTATACTCCAACTTCCCTTAATCATTGGTTGAGGGCTGCTGGAAGGGAGGGAGGGAAGAGGTGTTAATTCTTCCAAACTCCAGTGTTTGCACCCTCAGGCAAAGAGAAGCAGTTGAACTGGCAATTGAAAGTACAGGAGCTCTCTGAAGTGGTTAGACTTTAGTCTATAGGCAGGCCACCATTGCATTTGCTACGAATGGCACTTATATCTAAGAAATCACTCATGGCCACTTTCCACTAGAAAGACTTTTCATGTGCAGGCTCACAGCTTGCCCAATAAAGTTTTTATTAGGGCAGTAATTTAATTTAAATTATAAATTAAATTTAAATTTTAAATTAAATTTAATACAGGTAGTACTAGATTTTTGTGTTTGACATTTGAACAACCTTTGTTTATACATACTATGAGTTTAAATGCCAAAAACCCTTCTTCACACTAAATTTAGATTTTTTTAGGGTAACTGACAAATGAATGAGCCTGGTGGCATAATGGTTAAGTGCTCGGCTATTACCCAGGCTTCTGTAGTTCAAACCCATCAGCTGCACCACAGGAGGTAGATGTGGCAGTCTGTTTCCTCAAAGATTACAACCTTGAAAACCCTATGGGGGCAGTTCAATCCTGTCCTGAAGGGTTGCTATGAATCGGGATTAACTCAATGGCAACAGGTTGTTTGGTTTTTTAACTGATAAATGAATATTAACCTTCTCCATAGTGATGCTGGGTGCTAATTAACAGTTCAGTTTTGGCAACATTGACATCTTTGTCAATTAGTTGAATTGGACAATTAATTGAAAATTTTATATTGATTTTTTTCCCTAGTTTTAATGACAAATTAAAGCAGTAATACCAATCATGGGACCATAAGTTTAGAAACTGAAAGATGCAAATTACTGTGTGTCAAAAATGTCAAATCTTTTGTTATATTTGAACTTAAGTTTTGTTTTAAATTTAAAGAGCAAATTTAACAAGAACAAAACACAAGATTATTATTCAAATGTGAGGTAAGCTCAGGATTTTTACATTTTTTGGTTTCTGAGAACCAGCACCCTTTAAGTCATGTAAGTCTATTGTTTCACATTTTTGAAGTTGTGTATATTGTCTGAGGAATGCTTTATGTAACGAAACAGGAGACTTCATTGTTAAATTGCTTTATGAAAAAATGGAAATATTTGATAATGTCATCTTACTAAAGGTAAAATTGATTAATTTTTTTCTCTTTTATCGTGTATTATAAAATGTGACATACACATAGTTTGACTGAGCTCTAGTAGAGATGTGGCCAAGTGACCATGCTTTTGGAACTGCCCATCATGATGTGAGTTGCATCAGAACCACGAAGCCATGAGGTCAGGTGGGTCCAGTAGCCATCCGATATGAGATGGCAGTGGTGTACTTGGGATTGAGCACAAACAGGACCAGAGTGCACAAGCAAGTTGTGTGGCACAGAGCCCAGACCCCATGTCTAGAGAAGGCTTTAAATGACACCTATGGCTGTATGGGGATACATTAGAATCAGATAATGAAAGAGGGAAAAAACTAAACTTGGTTTATGGGTGAATTGGCCTGGTATAAACCAAGAACTCAGTAGTGGACTTGAAACACTGTTGGACAGGAAATCCTCCCAAAGAGCCAACTGTTTGTGGGTGATGCAGTAGGTAATAAAAATCGTGACTTCACTGTTATATAAGACCATGGTATCTTCTTTGCTCTAAAGTGGGCCCCCTTGTCTTTGTGGGATCCCATGCTGGTCGATCATACACTCAGCCTTCAGTTAATAGTGCTGGCTAGGTCCTGCAAGCAGGAAAGACAAACCTGTATTTGGAGTATGTATCTATTCTTGGTAGAAAATTCTCTGGCCCTTTCTTCCATGATGGAAAGAGGTCAATGCAGTTAATGACTGAAGTTGCTGATGTCCATTGTCCAAGTCATTTTGCCTAGTTGGTTGTTTAGTGTCCCTTCTAAGGTGGATGCTTTCTGGTGGACATGCATCTGGTAGGCACTTAGGGCCCACTCCCATACATCTATCCTCATGCCTCTACCCTAACCCTCATTCTACTTAATTTTCAATTTTTTTCCTTTTCTAGACCTCTGGTCAGCCAGCTAGGGCATTTGACACTGCCCCTAAATCCACATATATTTGATCCTTGAGCCACTCATCCTTCCACCCAAAGTGTTTATACCCAGATACTGTGAACATTTATATATATGTACATCCTCATGTTTTTATCTCTCTTGGGTAAATACCTAGAAGTGGAATTGGAATTGGTCATGTGGTAAGAATATGTTTAACTCTGTGAGAAATTGCCAAAATAATTTCCAAAGTAGCTGCAGAATTTTGCATTTTCATCAGCAAAGTATGAGAGTTATATCTGTGCCAAAACTTGCTGACACTTGGTCTTGTCAGTCTTAAATTTTAGCCATTTTAATTTGGATGTCTCATAGCATCTTATTGAAGTTTCAATTCGCATTTCCCTGTTAATTAATGATGTTGACCACTTATTCAGGTGTGTAATGGCCATTTATGTACCTGCTTTTGTGAAGTAGTTGTTCAAATCTGCTGATCATTTTAAAAAACTGGACTGTGTTTGTTCTTGTGATTCAGCTATAAGATTTTCTTTGTAGATTCCAGATACATGACATTTTGTCAGATACATGCATTGCAAATGTTTTCTCCCAGTCTGTGACTTGTCTTTCAATTTGTTGATGGTATCTTTTAAAGAGCAAATGTTTTTATTTTGATGAAGTCCAATTTATCAAGTTCTTATTTTATGTTTTATAATTTTTGTGTGCTAAGTAATTTTTGCCTACCCCAAGGTTTCAAAGATTTTTTTCTACATTTGCGTCTAGATGTTTTATAGTTTAGCTTTTATATTTAGGTCTATGATCCATATAGAGATATTTTTGTGTATAGCATAAAGGAAAGATCAAGATTGATTTTTCTTTATATAAAAATATCCAGTTATTCCACCATCGTTTGCTGAAAATACTATCCCTTTCACCTTGAGTTACCTTGGCATCTCTGTCAAAAATCAATTCACTATATACGTGTGGATCTATTTCTGGACTCTTCATTCTGTTCCATTTATTTATGGCTCTTCTTATGCCAGTAGAGCATTGTCTTGATTACTAGTTTTATAGTAAATCTTAATTACTTTAGCTTTATAATAAGTCTTATAATCATGTAGTATAAGTACTCCAACTTGTCCTCTTTCAAAATATTTTATCTATTCTAGTTCTTTGCAATTTTTACAGAAAGATGCTGGCTGGTATTTTGATTAGAATTTCATCAAATCTGTAGATCAATCCGAGATGGAGAGAGATAGCATGTACCTCATTTGCCACACTGAAGGTGACTTTTACATCAAATTCTTATTCTGAAAACCTGTAATTAAGGAGAAGAATTATAATTTACCATGTCTTTTTAGAGGTTGATAAGGGGAAGTTCTGTATAGAAGAACGCCAGCTAATAAATATAGAAGAAATGAGAGCATTAGAAGACTGTCATGTTCCATTTCTCAATGAAATGATTTATTCATGCAAGGATAATCCATGGATGCTAAAGGCTAAAGCCATTAGGTAAAAGGGAATTGTGGAGGACTTTTCATCGTGCCTAAATAAAGAAACCCTGGTGGCATCGTGGTTAAGTGCTATGGCTGTTAACCAAAAGGTCAGCAATTTGAATCCTCCAGGCGCTCCTTGGGAACTTTATGGGACAGTTCTACTCTGTTCTATAGGGTTGCTATGAGTCAGAATAGACTTGACGGCAATGGTTTTTTTTTGTTTTTTAAATAGTCCTAAATGTCTATCCTTTCACTAATAGCACAATCTCTGGATTACAATAACTTTATAACAAATTGTGAAATATGATAGTGTGATTCAACTTTTTTTTTTTCAAATTGTTTCGCCTATTTTAGGATCTTCGATTTTCCGTTTAAATTTCAGAGTCACCTAATGGGATTTTGATTGGGAAATACATTTAATCTACAGATGAATTTGGGGAGAACTGGCATATTAATGATATTGAGTTCTTCTGGCTCATGAACGTGGTGTATCTTACCATATATTAGGCCTTTGATTTGCCTCATTAGTGATTTGTAGTTTAAGCATACAAATCTTGCACAACTTATTAAATTTATCCCTAAGTGTTTCATGTTTTTGTACTGTTATAAATTTTAAATTTTTCCAATTTTTACATGTTGACTGCTACTGCACAGAAATAAAATTTATTTTGCAGACCTTGTATCCTGCAACCTTGCTTGACTCTCTTGTAAATTCTAAACGCCTTTTTTTTTTTTTTTGTGGGGGTAATGTAGACTAGAAGGAGTCCTGCTGGTGCAGTGGTTAACAGCTTGGCTGTTAACCAAAAGTTTGGCAGTTCAAACTCACCAGCCACTCCTTGGAAACCCTATGGGGCAGTTCCACTCTGTCCTATAGGGTCGCTATGAATTGGAATCGACTCAATGGCAACAAGTTTTAATGGGTAAACTGGAAATAAAAAATTTTATTTCTTACTTTCTAATTTGTATACCTTGTATTTCTTTCTCTTGCTTTCTCAAACTACTACTATAACCTCCAACATGATATTGTATAGGAGTGGTGAGAGTGGACATCCTTACTTTGTTCTTGATTTTAGGGGGAAAACATTTAGTCTTTCAGCATTAAGTACATTTAGCGGTAGAATTCATTGATTTATAATCAGTACCAATTGACCATACCCCCATTTCATAAATGATTTCATTTTTACCCATCCACTTTTAGATTTTTTGAGTTATATTATTGCTTCTACATTGCTTTGATTTATAACATTTATATTTTATTTTGTAACCCCATTGTTGTTTAGTCTTGATTCTACACTTAAACAATTTAAAGATCACTGCAATGGTTTAACCACATTTGCTTTATCTATCCCTTTATTGGTGAGGTTCTTCTTGCAATTTATTTGAAAGTATTCGGATATAGTTTATTCCAAGTTCTTGCATGTTTGAAAATACCTGTCTGTTGTTTTCATACATGCAGAAATGTTTGGCTGGCTTTTTCTCTGCAGTCTTTATAGACATGACTTCATTGCTTTCTAGTTGAGTACTAAATTGTGTAGAAATCCTAAGTTAGCACCCCTTTGTTTGCTTACCATACTATGTGACTTTATTGGAGCCCTAGGGGTACAGTAGTTAAGAGCTCAGCTGCTAACCAAAAGATCAGCAGTTTGAATCCACCAGACTCTCCTTGGAAACAATATAGGGCAGTTCTACTCTGTCCTATAGGGTCAGTATGAGTTGGAATCAACTCAGTAGCGACAGGTTTGGCCTGGTTTCATGTGATCTTATTATCATCGTTTTGTGCCTGGACTCTGCAGGAGGATTGTCTTTTATTTTTGTAAATAATTTATTTTGTTTTTGTTGTTGTTGTTGAGAATTTACACAACAGAACATATTCGAATTCAACAATTTCTATGTGTATAATTCAGTGACATTGATTACATTCTTCAAGTTGTGCAACCATTCCCACCCTCCTTTTCCAAGTTGTTCCTCCCCCGTTAACATGAACTCACTGCCTCTTAAGTTTCCTATCTAATTTTTCAAGTTGCTGTTGTCAATTAAATCCCATATAGGTAGATCTTAGAAGACCACAATGCGCAAGGCAGACACTCTTGACTAGTTAAGCTAAACTGTTGTTTGGTTTTAAGAAAATATCATGGAATATTTTTAGTTTAAGGCTTAAAGATTATTTTATGGTAATAGTTTCAGGCATTCATTCAGCCTCTGTGGCCTCAGAAAGTCTGAAGTCCATGAGAATTTGAAATTCTGTTCTTCATTTTCCCCTTCTATAGAATCTTTGGTCAAAACATTCAGTAATTGTAGCTGGGCACCATCCGGTTCTCCTGGTCTCATGGCAAATGAGGCATTGTTCATGGAGGCATTTAGCCACTTATTCCACACTGTCCTTCAATTCCTGATGCTCCTTCTTCCTCTGTTGCTCCAGGTGAACAGAGACCAATTATTGTGCCATGGATGGTTGCTTGCAAGCTTTAAGACCCCAGGCACTATGCAATGAACAGAAGCATAAAACACATCATTAGGCCAATTAACTGGGATGTTTCATGACACCATGACCCTAAACCTCCAAACAAAGGAATCAAATCCCATGAAATGTTTGGTCGTACATAAGCAGCCTCAGTAGCTACTCTTTTTTTTTTTTTTTGTCACTGTTATCAATATATCTATCACACAATTTTTGCCAATTCAACTTTTTACAGGTCTACAACTTATTGACAGCAATTACATTAATTGGCTGTGCAATCCTACCCTTAATCGATGCAATTTTTCTATCACTGTAAATGGGAACTCTTGGTAAACATTAATAAACTTTGGTCTCTATACATTTGCCTTTCCTTGTCTTTTTATATAAGCAAGGTCATATAATATTCGTCCTTTTGTGATTATTTCATTCAGCATAATGCCTTCAAGCTCTATTCATGTTGTAGCATATATCAAGGCTTTGTTTCTCCTACTGGCTGAGCAGTATTCCTTTGTATGTATGTACCACATTTTGTTTATCCATTCATCTTTTGATGGGCATTTAGATTGTTTCCACCTTTGGGCTATTGTGAATAGTGCTGAAATGAACATTGTTGGACAAATCTCTGAGTCTCTGATTTCAAGTCTTTTGGGTATATGCTCAGGAGTGGAATTGCTGGGTCATATGGTAGTTCTATTTTTAGTTTTTTGAGGAACCACCACACTGTTTTCCACAACAGCTGTACCATTTTGCATTCCCACTAGCAATGGATAACAAAAAAACCAAAAAACCAAACCAGTGCCGTTGAATCGATTCCGACTCATAGCGATGGATAAGGGGTCCAATTTCCCCACATCCTCACCAACATTTGTTATTTTCTGTTTATTTTTGTTGTTTGTTTATTTTTTATCTTAGCCATTCTAACCCACCAAAAAAAAAAAAAAAAAAAAGCCAAAATCAGTGCCATTGAGTCTATTTCAACTCATAGCAACTCTGTTGGACAGAGTAGAACTACACACAGGTTTTCCAAGGCTGTAAATTTTTATGGAAGTAGACTGCCACATCTTTCTCTCACAGAGTGGCTTGTGGGTTTAAACTGCTGAGCTTTCAGTTAGCACCCTTTAAACCACTGTGTCACCAGGACTCCTAGTAAGAGTAAAATGTGTGTCTGGATCCTGTTTCATTTTTCTGCATATGCCAATCCAATTTTCCCAGCACCGTTTATTGAAGAGACTCTTCTTTCCCCATCAAATGGACTTAGCACCCATGTCAGAAATCAGTTAACCATAGATGTATGGGTTTATTTTTGGACTCAATTCTATTCCATTGGTCTATGTGTCTATTGTTATGCCAATAATAGAGTGTTTTGATTACTGTAGCTGTATAATATGTTTTAAAATCAGGAAGTGTGAGTCCTACCACTTTGTTCCCTTTTACTATTAGCTATTCGGGGTCTCATGCTATTCCATATGAAGTTGAGGACTGGTTTTTCCATTATGTAAAGAAGGCTGTTGGAATTTTGATTGGAATTGCATTGAACCTATCGATCGCTGTGGGTAGTATTGACATCTTAATAATAATATTAAGTGTTTCAATCCATGAAAACTGAACATCTTTCCATTTACTGAAATCTTCTCTAATCTTTTTCAACAGCATTTTAAAATTTTTTATTGTATAATTCTTTCACATCCCCGGTTAAATTTATTCCTAGGCACTGTAATCTCTTAGATGCTATATTGTAAATGGGATCATTTCCCTAATTTCCCTTTCAGATTTCTCATTGCAGGTGTAAAGAAACCCAACTGATGTTTCTTTGTTGACTTTATAACCTGTAACTTTGCTAAATTCCTCAATTAGCTCTAGAAGCCTTTTTGTCATCAGAAACTATTTCTTTAAACATTTAAGTTTAAACAGTTCACTTAGAATAGTGCCTGTCACTTAACAAGCATTCAGTAAATGTTAATTATCTGCTTTGATTTCTTGCTAAATAAAGGGCACTGTTTTCCTATAAGTTCTGTTATTTAACGGAGAATTCTTTAACTCATTCTATGGCAAAATTTTTGTGTGTGTGTTCTTCATTTTTTTTGGTTAGGTCTTTTTCTTGAAGTATTTTTGTATAGGTTCTAAGCTTATTTCTTTTTTAAAAATTACTGATTCCTGAATGAAAGAAATACTTCCTGGGCAAGCTATTTTTAGGTGAAATACAGAGGAAGAGCCAGGGGACTAAGCTGAGGTAACAGTAGTTTGAGAAATTTTAGAATCTGTGGAATCTCTTTTCTTAGCACACTGGCTTATGGGCCTGACTCTTCTCTGAGTTAGCGTGAGTTCTCCCTGGCTCATAGTGAAGTCCTGTATGATATAGGACTTATGTGTTTTTTGTGTGTATGATTTAAATTTCCCTTTTCCTCCATATCCTTGACTACTTTAAGAACTGTTTTTTCTGCTGCTCGTTTTCTATATTGGTTTCACTTTCTTTTAGTTGCTCGCTTTACGTCTTTGTATAAAACCAAACCAAAACCAAATCTAGTGCCGTCGAGTCAATTCTGACTCACAGTGACCCCATAGGACAGAGTAGAACTGCCCCATAAAGTTTCCAAGGAACACCTCGCGGATTCCAACTGCTGCCCTTTGGTTAGCAGCCGTAGCACTTAACCACTGTGCCACCAGGGCTTCCTTGTCTTTGAATAGTGTAATCAATATTCTTTGCTTTGTTCCTTTTTTCCTCATTGGTTATATTTATACACAGTTTTATTTCTGATGATTACTCATCTTTAAAGAAAGGTAGTCTGGCTATAACTAGCTATGATCTCAAGAATTTGGAGGAAAGGAACCCAGGGGCTGAGCTGAAGTAGTGAGCAGTTTCAATAAGATACATTATCTCTGAACACTTTCCAGCCCTCTCTGTTGAGGGCTCTGCCCTGTGAACAGGCATCTTCCCAGTGTTTTCAGTGTTCCTGGTAACCTGTGGTATGAGCTGGGTGACTTTCTTTTAAACAATGACAAAGGTTTTTGTATGTGGTGATGTTTCATTCCTTTGTTTAGTTTTTCATTCATTTACATTTCTCTCCAAAAAGGCAAGGTAACTTAGTGGCTCTGAGCACAAATTCTGAAGGCATTCTACCCAGGCTATGCCACTTACAAGCTGTGGCCCTGGACAAAACACTTAATCTCTTGGTGCCTCGATTTCCTCACCTGTAACTTGGGGATGGTGATAATAGTACCTGTCTGATAGGGTTATCAGGATTGAGTTAAAATTTCTAAAGCATCTAGAAGAGTCCCTGGCAAACAGTAAGCACTAGGTGTTCATAAAATTAAATAAAATTGCTTGTGATCACTTGCTACATAATCTGATCATTTCTTTCCATCTCTTCTCCATCCTATCACATGGGAGATTTCTTGTATAAATGTTTCATCTCAGTATTTCTCACTTAGCTCCACATCCCTTGCCACAAGCAGGTCAGAGAGGCTTCAAGGATATTCTTCGGCAAACTCCAAGAATTTTCTGTACCGATCCAGGGATCACTGACTGAGCCCTTCAGTGCCACATGCTGCTTTTGGGGTGCTTGGTCTACTGTACAAGATCCGTCAGGTATGTGTCTTTTCTCCCCATTCCTGTCATTTTGATCCAGAATTCTTTGTCTTCGTCATAGTTTGTGGTTGTGATTGTTTTCCAACTTCATTGGAGATGAAATTTTTGTCTGTATGTTTATCATTCTTCCTGTTGTTTTAGGGAGGAGAGTGGAGGTAGAAATGTCTTTACTAGATCACCTGGAACTAGAAGTTGAGTCAACCTTGACTTCAATCAATCTTATTAAACCAAATTTTAAATTGCTATTCAGAAAGAACAATACTGTGCATTTATTTTTTATAAATTAAGCACTTGTCCTTCATACTCGAGAGATATATGTTTCATTTTAAGTCTACATTCTAAAGCAGTAATTAAAAACAATGTATTAAATTAATAGCCATGTGAGAAAGATGTGGCAGTCAGCTTCCACAGAGATTCATAGACTTGAAATCCTATGGGGCAGTCCTTCTCTGTTCCATAGGGTTGCTATGAATTGGAATTGACTCGATTGCAGTGGGTTTGGTTTTGGTTAGGTAAGTCAATAAATATATGCAACTGATTAAAAATCAAATACTACATAAAAGTCTCTATAATACAGAAAAGCCCTGCTTCAATTTCCCATTACCCCAGCTCCACTTCCCAAGAGCAATCATTTCTACACATTCCTTTTTTGAATTTTTCTGGTAGTTAGCTTTATATATTCAAATAATGATGAATATATTTATATATAAATATACTTCTTAACAGGTTAGCTTTGCTATACATCAAAAAGCAAAGTAGTAACACAGCATGTGAGGGCACGTTCCATGTATCACCATCACAATTCCTCTGATACAGTTTTTTCAATTTGGGAAGTAAGTTTTGTATTTATTTATTTGTTGCACTATCTGAATTTTGCATGCCTCTGAGGCTGGTTGTAGGAGCACCACAAATGGTTAGGACAACAAACTAGATGAAGAGAAATTATTGGGGCAGCACCGACCCGAACAGCAGGCAAACAGGAGGCAGCATGTCCCTTCACGCTCCTCTAGACTTCCAATCTCCGTCTAGTGCCCTCTGTTAATCGGATCAATCAAAGAGTTAGCCAGCAAAGGAGGAACACAGTTTGCAGGTTTTTAGTGCCAGGATCCCAAAGAAAGATGAATTTGCAGCTGAGAGGCAATAGCTCAAAAACCGGCACAGTCCAAATTTTGGGCATCCATATATAAACTTCTGGAGCCCTGGTGGTACAGTGGTTAAGATCTCTGGCTGGTAACCAAAAGGTCAGCAGTTCAAATCCACCAGTCGTTCCTTGGAAACCCTGTAGGGCAGTTCTACTCCGTCCTATAGAGTTGCTATGAGTCAGAATTGACTCAATGGCAATGGGTTTTTTAAATTTTTTTATTTTTACATAGCCTTTAAAGTATATTTGAAATTCTATACAGCAACAATAACCAATTTGTGCAACTGTCCTTCACGTAAAAGACGTTCTCACTCTCTCCCCAAAAGGGGGAGACGTAAAGTCCTAATAAAACCAAACCTGTGGAATTAATTCTAACTCATAGTAACTCTTTTGTGCAGAAGAACTACCCATAGGGTTTTCAAGGAGCAGCTGGTGGATTCGAACTACTGACCTTTTGTTTAGCAGCTGCAGCTCTAACCACTGTGCAACCAGAGCTCCAAAATCCTAATAAACCAAAAACCAAACCTGTTGCCGTCCAGTCAATTCCAACTCATAGTGACCCTATAAGACAGACTAGAACTGCACAATAGGGTTTCCAAGGAGTGCCTGGTAGATTCAAACTGCTGACCTTTTAGTTAGCAGCTGTAGCTCTTAACCACTACGCCACCAGGGTTTCCAAAGTCCTAATAGCCATAGATTTTTAAATCATATCTTAACATTTTTCAGTATTTAATATGGGTGAAAATCATAGCATCCATCCCTAGGTGAAATGAAATTCAGTCCCACTATCATATGAATATTCTGTAAACTAAAGCTAAACTTTAAAGTTAATCACTACAAGTAATTCATTGAAAATAATTAGAGGAATAGAGAATGACAAAAAATTATTAATATATGCAAGTGTACATATATAATATTTTAATAATATATTACATTATAACAAATAATAAAACATTTAATACTATAATATGTCAAGTAATATAACATACTGTATATATTCATTTATACTTGTATACACACAAGGAAAAAAATATACATAGCTGTAGTCCTAGTTTCAAAAGGCAATAGTGATATTTATAACTTCCTTCTTCCACTAAGATTTCGTGTTTTATTTGCCCTCAGCTGGCACTTCAGCTGGCCTAAATCCTTTACCTGATGGGGTGACCCAAATCTTAATTTTTAAAGTATCTGTTTAGTGGTCATGCCTTTCTTTTGTTGTTATAATTTTCCAATTCTTTCACTGTTGGAAATGGAAGAATGAAGAAGCACCTGAAAGAATACCCTTGGTTTTATGCATTGTTCTTCCTGCTGCCTTTATGTAGCAACAACCAAATTCTTCCTTGGTAATCAGAATTAATTACTCCAGCCAATACAGTGACCCTTTTCTTTGGCTATTAATACAGTGGCATAAGGAGCTCAAAATTGTCAGGTAGTAGTCTCAACTTCCGATTCGGTGGAATCATTGTTATAACACTTGGTGTAAGCATTCCTCTAAGACCTCAAAACATGCAGAATTCCAAATTGTGAGAAAAGGAATTAAATAATCTGCGAGCAGACATAATATGTAAAGAAGCTATTTTTACTTCCACCCCTTGATGATTCCTTGACCCATATTGTCTGGCTGTGGGAGAAACAGTGCTGTATTGGTCAGTGATTCAAAGCTTTTATTATAGTCTATAAAGGAGAACACAAACCTTACAGGGTATTGTCTCATATCTGATACTGTAACTGAATCTTCAGTAGGCTGCTCTATTTTTCTATTAAAGCAGTCATTTCAGGGTGAGAGAGTAATTGGTGCTAAATCTCACAAGCCAAAGATCATGAGAAACACACCTCAGTCAAAAAAAAGTTGGATTTGCTAGTATGTTGCTGCAAGGGAGAATGCACAGTTTGGGGAACCATGGGGGATCTCACAATGGACAAATCAGGGAAGAATATTAACAAATTTTGTGAAGCTGAGAAAAGTCATAAAATAGTTTTGTAAGGGATGGTCATAATCTGTAAATCAGCCAAGTTAAGGCAATAGTCAGTGAATAGTTCGTGGTTCTGTCTTTGAACACATGAATTCGTGCAGAGTGACCATTAGATCAGTTTGTCAGTGGCCTTATCTTGGACGTAAATGAGATGTGTTAAAAGAGTATGTGCTTAGATTGTTTGTATTGTATGTCATGGCTTAGTACAGTTTATCTGTTTCGTGAGTACAGTTTTGCAAATTGTGGTCTTTATTTCAATTCTCAGATATCCCTTCACAGCTTCCAGCAGGGTTCTTTTTACTTCATCAGACTCCCTTTCTGAAAGATGCACTACTATCTTCTAGTTGTTTTTAGGTGCCATCTAGTGTGTTCCAACTCATAGTGACCCTGTGTACAGCAGAACAAAACATTGCCCCATCCTGCACCATCATCACAATCGTTACTATGGTTGAACCCATCATTGAAGCCACTGTGTCAATCCATCTAATTGACAGCCTTCCTCTCTTTCTCTGACCCTCTAGTTTACCAGCATGATGTCCTTCTCCAGGGACTGGTCCCTCCTGATAACTTGTCCAAAGTACATGAAAGGAAGTCTCGCCATTCTCGCTTCTAAGGAGCATTCATTTTGGCTGTACTTCTTCCAAGATAGATTTGTTTGTTCTTTCTCCATTATATATTTATTTTCTCTTCTTTCTTGTCTTTTTAATGACCAGATGAGTTGCTATCCCACAACTCATCTGGTCTTCAGTCATTAGTGTTCAATGAGTCAAATCTATTCTTGAGGTGATCTCTAAATTCACATTGGATATACCCAAGGTTGTACTTTGGCTGTTGTCAACTTGTTTTAATTTTCTTCAGCTCTAACTTGAACATGGATATGAACAATTGATTGTCTGTTCCCCTGGCCTTGTTCTGACTGATGATACTGAGCTTCTCCATTGTAAAATTTTGCTGAAGATAATTCAACCTGTGATGTGCAAATGATACAACCTTGCTTGCTGGAAGCGAAATGGACTTGAAGCACTTACTGACAAAGATCAAAGACTACAACCTTCAGGATGGACTGCACTTTAACGTAAGGAAAAGAAAAAACCCTCATAACTTGACCAATAAGCAACATCATGATAAACAGAGAAAATATAGAAGTTGTCGAGGATTTCATTTTACTCGGATCCACAATCAACGCGCAGGGAAGCAGCAGTCGAGAAACCAAACCACTTTACAGTTATGTGAGAAAAAAAAAAGTTTTTAAATTATCAGGTGCTTTGATGAACTTTCTGTGTGCAGACTCATTTAATTCTCACACCAACTCTTTTTTTTTTAATAATTTTTATTGTGTTTTATTTCTTTGTATCGCCGTATCTTCCTCTCCATATGGAAGGTGTATGATTACATTTCTTAGTCCCTTTTTATTACTTCAATGTTGTCTTCTTTTATATAATAACATCGCCGTTACCCTGTGTTGGGCTTTTTTTTTTTTAATCTTGCCTTGTTTTTTTGGATTTCCCTGTCTGGGTTGACTTCTGGTTGCTCTGCCCAGTGTTCTAACCTTGGGTTGATACCTGATATTATTGATTTTCTAACCAAAGAACTCCCTTTAGTATTTCTTGTAGTTTTGGTTTGTTTTTTACAAATTTCCTCAACTTGTGTTTATCTGGAAGTGTCTTAATTTCACCTTCATATTTAAGAGACAGTTTTGATGGATATATGATTCTTGGCAGGCAATTTTTTTCCTTCAGTTTTTAATATATGTCTTCCCATTGCCTTCTTGCCTGCATGGTTTCTGCCGAGTAGTCCAAGCTTATTCTTATTGGCTCTCCTTTATAGGTGACTTTTCATTTTTCCCTCACTGCTCATACAATTCTCTCTTTATCTTTGGTTTTGGCAAGCTTGATTATAATATGTCTTGGTGACTTTCTTTTCAGATCTACCTTATGTGGAGTTCGATGAGCATCTTGGATAGATATCTTCTCATCTTTCATGATATCAGGGAAGTTTTCTGCCAACAAATCTTCAACAATTTTCCCTGTATTTTCTGTTATCCCTCCCTGCTCTGGTACTCCAATCACTCGTAGGTTATTTCTCTTGATAGAGTCCCACATGATTCTTAAGGTTTCTTCATTTTTTTTTTTTTGATTCTTTTATCTGATTTTTCTTCAAATATATTTGTGCCAAGTGATTTATCTTCGAGTTCAGAAATTGTAGCTTCTACTTGCTCAGTTCTGCTCCTCTGACTTTGTATCGAGTTATCTAATAGTGTAATTTTATTGTTAATCTTCTGAATTTCTGATTGCTGTCTATCTATTGATTTTTCCAGCTTATTAAACTTTTCATTATGTTCCTGAATAATCTTTCTAATTTCTTCAGTTGCTTTATCTGTGTGTTCCTTGGCTTGTTCTGCGTATTGCCTCATTTCCTTCCTGATGTCTTGAAGTGTTCTGTATATTAAACTTTTGTATTCTGCATCTGGTAATCCCAGGAATGCACTTTCATCTAGAAGATTCCTGGATTCTTTGTTTTGAGAGCCTGTTGAGGTGATCATGGTCTGTTTCTTTATGTGACTTGATATTGACTGTTGTCTCTGAGCCATCTATAAGTTATTGTATTAGTTTATGTTCACTTACTGTGTTATAGCTGCTTACTTTGTTTTGTTTTGGTATACCCCTATGGGTTGCTTGAGTGAGCTAGCTTGATTATTTTTGCCTTTGGTGCTCTGGTGTCCTGTCCCCGGCTGGCTAGAGCTGTTATCACATACAGCAGCCTAGAAGTCCAGTCCATTTTCTTGTATGACTTCAGCTCAGGTTTCCAGGTAGCTGCTCATCAAGTGTGTGGTACAGTCTCTGTCCTACAGTCTTAGAGGGGCAGGGGTGATTGGTGTATATACTGGTATCTGATTGCAGCAGGGGGTCATGCTCTGAAGAAGGTAGGGGGCTGAGAACCGACCCCCACATGTCTCTGAGGAAAACATGTCTCTGTTCCCTAGAGCGTGCTGGTGGGTGGGTTCTGCAGAGGGACAGTGGGCACCCAAAGTTTTTGGTTGTAAGGACTTGGAGGTACCAGTTATCTTTGGACCCCTGTCGTGGGTGGCTGGGTGACCTGAGCGGAGCTACCAGTCCTTAGTCCCTGATGTGGGTAGGTGAGGACCTTGTTTAATAGGCAAAGAAATGTCAAACATCAAACACCCACCTATCCACTGCACAGCTGAAATGGTTGGAGTTTGCCAACAAGGACCTATTCTCCCAAAATAGGCCCACACAGGTCAATGTAGAAGGGAAAGGTGCTCAAGATCCACGGATGGTTTATGGCTGGATAGGAGCCGCTTTTGTCCTGAGCTCCCCCGGTTAATGGAGCTAGCAAATTATCTTTTCCCTCTAGTTGCAAATTTTTTCCTTCCCCAAGGCTGGGAGGATGGCTCTAGGTGCTCATCAGGGTCTATCTCAGGCCCAGGGATTTAGCCGCTGAAGCTGGCTTGGGGGCGGGGGGTGGGGTGCAGTAAAATACATGCAAGTACTTAGCTTTTGCCTGGAGCGCCATTCTCCGCAGGTTCCAGAGGTGTTAGCAGACTGTGTGGCTGGCTGCTTCTCCCTGAGGAAACTGCGGCAGCCACCGCTGCTCCGGGAACGCTACCTGAGGGCTCCTCGTGATTCAGGTCCGGTAACTCCTCTCCACTTCTGAACAGCCTCTTCCTCCCCCTGCCCCTTAGTTCGTTGTTTAAGCTTACCTTTGATGCTCAGGGCTCCCAGCTTGTCACAAATATACTTGTTTCACTTGTTTTTTCAGGTCTTTGTTGTAAAGAGGGCTCGAGGGAAGCATCTGTCTTTTCTGCCATCTTGGCTCTGCCTCTCACACACCATCTCTTGAGTGAAGAACTATTATTATCCTCATTTTCTTGTTGAGAAGGTTTATGCTTAGAGAAGTTAAAGAACTTGCCCAGGGTTACAAGGTAAGTAGGGGAGCCAGGCCTGTATTACTCTAAAGCCAGTGTTTCATGGTGCTAATAGTTCATGTGATTCTGGTGTTTACTGAGGTCATGCACGAAGAACTAGTCAGCAAGTTATAATAGAAAAGAGACTGCTATCCACTTATTCCTTCTTTCTGTCCTTCCTTTCTTTCTCTCTTTCTTTTTTCTGGAGATAAATTCTTCACTAGCAGCCCTTGTGGCGTAGTGGTTAAGAACTCTGCTGCAAGCCAAAATGTTGGCAGTTCGAATCCACCAGCTTCTCCCTGGGGATGTATGGAGCAGGTCTACTCTGTCTTATAGGGTTGCTATGAGTCAGAATAGACTCGACTGCAACAGGTTTGTTTTTTTTTGGTTTAGCAGCCCTTATGATGACAGAGCTAGGAATTCCTTGCTCATTAATTTTCTCCTGGTCTGCTAGTGCCTTCCTAGCTCCTCTTTCTACCTCTGCAGCTAAGACTCTATATTCTATAGCCTCTCCTTCCCAATTTCCTGCACTGTCATCTTCTTTTCCCCTGATTTCCCCACAAAACCTGTTGCACAAACCTTCAACCCTGCATGGATCCAGCCACTACCTGTCTCTGATTTAAGTCAAGCTGGCTGCTGGGAAGTGCTCAGGAAAACTCTCCCAGCCAAGTGCTGAACCATTTCTCAGTGCTTGAATAGTACTTAGAAAGTCTAGTACACACTCCTGATCAGGTGACTCTTCAATTCTGGGGCTCTTGACTCCAGAAATGGAATTCTGATTACTTCTAGGCACTACTCATCTGTCGGTTTGTTGTACTGTGGTAGCTTGTGTGTTGCTGTGATGCTGGAAGCTATGCCACCAATATTTTAAACATCAGCAGGGTCCATCATGGTGGACAGGTTTCAGTGGAGCTTCCAGACTAAGACAGACTAGAAAGAAGGACCTGGTGATCTACTTCTAAAAAAATTTACTGGTGAAAACCTTATGAATAGCTGTGGAACATTGTCTGATATAGTGACAGAAATGAGCCCCTCAGGTTCAAAGGTAGTCGAAATATGACTGGGGATGAGCTGCTGCCTTAAAGTAGAAAATCTGCTGCCATCAAGTTGATTCCAACTCATAGTGACCCTATAGGACAGGATTGAACTGCCCCATAGGGCTTCCAAGGTGTGGCTGGTGGATGTGAACTGCCGATATTTTGGTTAGCAGCCAAGCTCTTAACCAATGTGCCACCAGGGAGTCGAACTTAATTACCGATGTGGTTAGAGTAAAACTTTAGGAACCTTTATTTGCTGATGTGAATGACTCCGGATGAAGAACAACAGCTACAAACACCCATTAATAATCAGAATGTGGAATGTATGAAGTATGAGTCTAGGAAAATTGGAAGTTGTCAAAAATGAAATGGAACAAAAATGGAAGATCGATATCCTAGGCATTAGTGAGCTAAAATGGACTGGTATTGGCCATTTTGAATCGGACAATCATATGGTCTACTATGCTAAGCTAGGAATGACAAATTGAAGAGGAATGGCTTCCTATTCATCATCAAAAAGAACATTTCAAGATCTATCCTGAAGTACAACGCTGTCAGTGATAGGATAATATCTATATGCCTACAAGGAAGACCAGTTAATACAACTGTTATTCAAATTTACATACCAATTAATACCAGAGATGAAGAAATTGAAGATTTGTACCAAGTTCTGTAGTCTGAAATTGATCAAACATGCAGTCAAGATACATTGATAATTACTGGTGATTGGAATGCAAAAGTTGGAAACAGAGAAGAGTGAAATATAGGATGAAATATACAGGAATCAATTCAACTACATCTTTGGAAAAAGATGATGGAGAAGCTCAATACCATTAGTCAGAGCAAGGCCAGGGGACGATTGCAGAACAGACCATCAATTGCTGTTATGCAAGTTCAAGCTGAAGCTGGAAAAAATTAAAACAAGTTTACTAGAGCCAAAATGTGACCTTTATTGCATCTCACTATCTCCTAGGGCTGTGATCATTTCAGATCTGCACTACTCTTTGATGAGTAGTAATCGCATATTAAGTTTTCCGTAGTATTTTCATCTCTTTGGTCATCAGGCCTTCTTGTTCTCTTTGGTGGATGATCACTTGTTGAATGCTGTGGCATGACAGCAGCTGTGCTGAAACAATTACAACTCTGCAGATCACACATTTGGCCACTACAACACAGACATACACTAAGATGAGTATTATTATGAAAGTTTTCAAGGTACATCAAGATCAAAGCAACTAATAGATTTCGAAATCTAGGCCATGGAAAGATGTCCTATAATTGAATCTTCTGTGTATAATCATGTAACTTGCCCTGTAGTTTGGATAGGAATTGTGTATCTAGTGATTATCAGGGGTTAGAATCTTAAGGAGTACCATGACTGAAGATCAAGAGGTGCCTGTGAACAATTTAGAAACTTAACCCAATGGAAAAAAAAAACCAATGGAGAGGTAAGAAAATAATCCAGGGCTAAAGACCAAAAATTTGCAAGAAAGTGAGAGTCAATCAGAGGCTTTTGGCATCTGGGGGGTCTTGTTTTGGTTTTGGTGGCCGTAGGTGTAAGCAGTCTACTTCAAGCACTATTGATCTGCTGGGCCATAATATTCAAGAGGCAGAGCAGCCTGCACTGCAGATTGGACCTGCTACAGAGCCTTCTCCTGGTCTGAGTTCACTCACAATTTGTGCCCTTACAAGTTACTTGGTAAATACGTCAGAGAAGCACTCACAAATGTGGTGTGTGTCGCCTTTCAAATCCACAGAGGTCCAGAAGGCTTTGTACTGAGAGATAGTAACTTAAAAAGCAGCACAGTATTTAAGCTTCTTGAACTTAAAACTTTTAAGGGAGAAGTAAGAGCTGGACGTTGTGTAAATATACCAAGGTGGTTATGTCTGTTGTCTTTTAGCTCCATTATAATAAGTGTGTGAAGAATAATTGCCCTCAGCGTATTCTAACTGTATAAAGTACCTTATGAGCATTATCTCATTTAATTCTGAACACACCGTAAGGCAGTCAAACTAGGTGAATTATCAGGGTAATCCTTAAAGATCTTTGAATGTCTCTGTAGACATAGATACACAATTTACAAACTCAAATAACGCCTCTCTGATTCTGAATGAGAACTTTAAGACTTCCTCAAGGATAGTTGGAGACTACTTATGTCACAATCATCTCAAATGTTTGGTGAAAATTTAGACTGTTCCAAATAAGTATTTTTGAGGGTGAGGCCCAGGAATCTTCCATTCATCAAGTTTTCCAGGTGATTCTAATGCAGATCACAGTTTTAGAGCCACTGTTCTACACTCATTAATTTCAGATTTCTATTGGGTATTTAAAAAAAAAAAATTTTTCCTAGTTAATCTAGTGAAGTGCCTAAGGAACTCTATAATATTAAGTTATTAACAAAGTCTTTGGCCTCTTGTATTTACTAATAACACTTTAATAAAACAGCAGTAAGAGTGAATATTTAGGATGCTATATAATAATACCTCTGATTTGTGAGGCTTAGGTTCCTGAACACACCATGGAAGGAGAATTCATGGTCAAGAAATTTTAGAACTTGTAGGGGTATTAAAGTTCTGAGTGAAACTCTTCTTTTATACATTTCTTTCTATGAACACAGCATTAAAATGTAAAGATGTCTGAATAAATAAAGATACTATCATTGGGTATTTTATACAACTCAAATTGGTGTATTAGTCAGGATTTTGTCTGCTCTAAGTGGGAGAAACCCAAGTCAAACTGGCTTAATTTAAAAACTTTTTTTTTTGTTTTTAATTTTTGGCTCACATAACTGAAAAGTTGAGTTGGTATGCTCAGCTGGGCCCAGGTGCATACATGAGACCTTCAGGAATCTGTCATTCCCCATCTGTCTTTTCCGATGTCCCCTGCGTTGTCTTCATTCAGTCTTCTACTAGTACTGCAAAAAAGATGGCAACCTACCAGTTTAGACCTAGAGCATACCAGTGTGGTAATATCTGGGAAGAATTCTTCTTATTCCCAGTAATTCTAATGACAGTGCCACAGCTGATTTTCAGAGTCTCCCGAGACATGATTTAGAGGGATGCAGAACTTTCATTGGCTGGGTCTGGGTCATGTGTCCAGGCTGGGGTTGGGGGAGAATGTGTCCTGCGAGTGGGTAAGGGACGATTTCCCAAAGGAAAAACCAAAAATACTTTCCAGGGGATAAGTATGAATCATGAACAGGTGAAAACAACAGCTCTGGTGGGTAAACTGAGTAGTGGGCAATTGATTTCCAATCACACTCATAAGATTTTTAAAGAAAATCTTTACAATCTTCCTCTTGTAGAGCTTCGATAAGATGCTTATGAGTTTATCTTTGCTGTGTATAACATTTATATAAAAAAAACTTTTTTTTTTTTTGCTTCTTATCCCCCTTTCAAATGATCAATGCCTTTCTAATTATTGACTCAGAGTTTTGATTTTCTGAGCCCAGAGATGAAGAGTAACTAGAAATTCTGGGTTGTAAAAAACCTGTGTTTACTTTTTATTTAACTTTCAGCATAGCCAACTAAATATATCTCATACTTGGCCCTAGTAGAGAGAAGTATATTGCTTTAGTCATGGGGACAGTGTCATATAGTTCTTAAGTGCACAGTCTCTGGGATCAGACTGCCTGAGTTCAAATCTTGACTTTGCCATTTGCTAGCTGTGACATGTTTTTAACCACTCTATGACTCAGCATCAGATGAGGCTGATAACAGTGTCTTTTAATAGCATTACTGTGAAGATTAAGTGGTAAGATCTGTGTGGTGCATTGTTGTTGTTGTCGTTGTTGTTAGGTGCCGACAAGTCGGTTCTGACTCATAGCAACTATATGCACAACAGAACAAAACACTGCCTGGTCCTGCACCATCCTCAGAATCATAGTTACCCTTGAGCCCACTGTTGTAGCCATTGTCGTCAATCCATCTCAGTGAGGGTCTTCCTCTTTTTCGCTGACCCTCTACTTTACCAAGCATGATGTCTTTCTCCAGGGACTGGTTCCTCCTGATAACATGTCCTCAGTATGTGAGATGTAGGCTTGCCATTCTTGCTTCTAAGGAGCATTCTGGTTGTACCTCTTCCAAGACGGATTTGTTCGTTCTTTTAGCAAGTCCATGGTATATCAGTATTCTTTGCCAACACTATAATTCTTTGGTCTTCCTTATTCATCATCCAGTTTTCACACACATGTGAGGTGATTGAAAACACCATGGCTTGGGTCAGGCACACCTTAGTCTTCAAGGTGACATCTTTGCTTTTTAACACCTTAAAGAGGTCATTTGCAGCAGATTTGCCCAATGCAATGCATCTTTTGATTCCTTGACTGCTGCGTCCATGGGTGTTGATTGTAGATCCAAGTAAGATGAAATCCCTGACATCTTCAATCTTTTCTCCATTTATCATGATGTTGCTTATTGGTTGTGAGAATTTTTGTTTGCTTTATGTGGAGGTGTAATCCATACTGAAGGTTGTGGTCTTTGATCTTAGTCAGTAAGTGCTTCAAGTCCTCTTTACTTTCAGCAAGAAATGTTGTTTGTCATCTGCAAAAAGCAGGTGCTTAATGAATGTTGGCAAAATCTTTATTCATGTCAAAGCTCATGAAGTCTGCTGTTGCCTTTTACTAGTACCTAATTCCTTTCAGAGATGAGTGTATAGCTCCACACTTGGAGTGTACTTTCCTCAGCTTTCTTTCCTTCTTTTCAAAATTCTTCATTGTAAAACTTTCTACTCCAGTTCTGTCATGTTCTTTACCTTCCTCTTCTATTCCCAACTCCCTGGTTCCCCTTTTCTAATTACCACCGATAGGACTGACTAAGCATTCTCGCGCATGGAATTGAAATTATTGGAGTTGCTAAAAAAAGATTTAAAAAAGAAAACCTCTGTGAACAAAATTTTTGAGGTCAGCTCTGGGTGTGGGAGAATTTTTTCTCTTTTCTTATATATTGGTTCTTTCATCTACTTCACAAACATATCTTTACTATCTGAGAGTTGCAACTGTGAGATAGTTTGTCAGATGCAATGGGAGTATAAATGACACATAGACTCTGCCGTTGTGGGGATGAAAATCTTGAACCCCTTTCCCACTATTGTGTACTTGAGTTTAACAAACCTTAAAACTGTTACAACATGAACTGATTTTTAAAATCTTTTGAAACTAATTTATTTTTCCTTTCTCTGCTTCTAAAGAATATGCTGATGGGGATGATAATAATTATAACTAATATTTATTGTGGGCTTACTGTATGCTGGGTCTTCTTCTAAATGGTTTGTGTATACTAAATCATTTAACTCTTTTCATTCCCATTTTGCAGAGGAAGGAATTGAGTCTCAGAGAGGTCTAGTTCCTTGTCTAAGGTCATGCAACTGCTAAATATAGATTTTTCATAATAACTATACGTAAGGGGGAAATATTTGCTGGTTAGACAAATCAGAAAGAAAATCAGAAAATCTACAGAATATTAAAATGATGTGGGATTGTGGCAGCTCTTTACTTCCCTACAAGATTCTTCACTTTGAAAATTCAGGTTTTTTTTTTTTTTCCTCTTATAATGGGGTATTCCTATTTTTCTTCTACCCATTCATTTATCCACTTGTTTATTTACTGACTTATTCACCGACTATTCAGTGTCCACTCTACTGCAAATTACATTAGGACTCAGATGAGCGGGTTGTTTAAATCTATGGATGGCCATCTTTGGGAATTACAGTAAAATATAAACTTTGTTCATGTTGACCATCTTTTATACACCTTTTTTTTTTGCAACCTCAATATAATGTATAAATGAAAAAGAACCCTTTTTGGAGGTTTTTGACAGGGGAACCTTGGGTAAGTTTAAAGGCAGGTGAAGTTTTCACTAGCCCTCTCCTGGCAAGGTTTTCTGGAGATAGGATAATGCCTTTTCTTCTTGTGCTTTTTCTTCATTCTGCCTAGCACTTTGTCCACATGCCGTATTCATAATTTGCCGTCAAAGAAACCTACTAATGTACCTACAAAGAAAAGAAAATGGCCATTTCAGTATAATTAAACATTTTTCTCAATGTTATTGCCAATATTTACTTCTTAGGATTGTGTACTACATTAGCCAGAAAGATAAAAATTCTAAAAAATAGATCTACTTTTTAAATTATTTCTTTTTTAAACTCTTTTGCATTTATGTTGAGAGTGCTACATTCTAGTTTTAACTCTTTCCATCTCACCTCTCATGGAATTTCTAGTTAAACAAAAAGAAAAGCCCATATCCTTAATATAATAGTAGAGGAAGCATTCCCCAGTCCTTTAGAAAGGTACACAGAGCCTGAAGGCAAGGATGTTGCCTAATGTAGAAGCTGGGTTCCTGGTCCAGGATCTGGAGAACTAAAGAGTTTTGAATGTAGAAATGAAAAATCTGAGCCTTATAAAACAAGGAACCCAATTCTTATAAGGGGACACCAGTTTTTAAATTATTACAAGATAGTTTTGCTAGTTGTTGTTTTCATTTATGACTGGCATCTGGGAGCTGTGTTAAATTAGCCTGTAATCTAACTTGGAAAGACTAATCTGATTAAGCTTTACTGATATTATTACTCCCTCCCCCAGGAAACCCTTTAAAATATATATTTGTTTTTTTCCCCTGTGAGTAAAATAGGAGAAAGATGCAATATAGTCAGCTTAAATTTTGTGCTTTCATCTTCATTTTTAACTAGAGACAAGTGATCCTGAATATACTCTTTGGTTATTTAATAAAACTCACAAACTTTGGTGCAGCTGGATGGTACCAACTAGAAAAACTCATAATGTAGGGTGTAAATGGCTCTATTGCATTGAGAGAGTTGGAAAATGTTCCCTCTGCTAAGTAGCAGAGCAGGTTATTGAGAAGTAAATGAGGCACAGCCTTGTATAACGTGTGAATGCTACTTAAAAATAATGCTCATCAATTGTAAACTGAGGCCATGTGGAATCTGAGCAATCAACTTGTTAGCATAAAGGTCCCAGAACTAGGAGAATTTTCCTTTTTTTTTTTTTTTTTCCAGTGTGAACTAATGGAGGCAGGTAGGATCAGAGATTTGGGCATCTTCAAAATTTCTGTTTCAGAATTAGCTGCTAACCAAAAGGTTAGCAGTTCGAATCCACCAGGCGATCCTTGGAAACTCTATGGAGCAATTCTACTCTGTCCTATAGGGTCACTATGAGTCGCAATTGACTCGATGGCAATTAGTTTTTTAGAAAGGACCTAGCAGTGAAAATTTTGGTTCTTCACGCAGGTGCCATTGGCCCTTAGCCAAGTATATATATGCCTCAAATGAGCAGAGCATTTTAAAGAATTCTTCAAGGTTTTGAGGACAGGAAACAGAGTGCTTTTTAGCATTAAAAGGTATTCTTAAGTTTCTCATTTCCTGTCCCTAGTCCATTCACCTTCAATATTTCTTTCCTATCAACAGATTTCTAAACAGCTCTCCAATAGCATTTCATTTGAAATGGAATTGATTCTGTCTTGAGGTAGCTAACATTACAAGCTAAGTGCATATTTCCTGTTTAATAATTTCAACTTCATTTCCTAAAAAGTGAACATACTGAGTATTTAACCTTTTTGGTGGTGGAGAAAAACAGTCCCTTTGGCCCAGAGCCTAAAAAAACCCAATAACAGCTTAAGGGACAGCAGTTTGGGAAGCAGTTAAGTATGTAATTAAAAACAAATCTGGAATCCTCAGAACTGCATTGGATAAAATCTCAGGATTTCTGGGGTTCAATCTCAAAACACACCTAATTCAACTCCTCATCTGGGGTTTGAATCCAATCACACCCTTGCCAAGTGGTCACCCTGATATGTGATGCCTTATCATCATAGGTACAGGGAACTTAGCACACCCCCAAAGCAGCTCGTCCCAACTCTGATCATGAGGAAGATTTTCTTCACGTGGAATCAGAATACATGTCATGGTAGTTTTTATTCACTGGTTCTGGAGAAATCAATGGGGACCACGCAAAAGAAGTCCAAAATTTTATTCCTCAGCTCATTAAATTTCTAAAGATAGCCCAACACCTTCAATTCCATCAAGAGTTCATGCATTCCAGTTCTGTATTGAGCAAACTCTAATTTGTTTATGAGAATTTGTGACTATCGCATCCAAACTCAACCACTTTCTCAGTTACAGCCTAAGCGAAATAAAAAAAATAAAGCCATTGTGACGGAGTCAATTCTGACTCTAAGTGACCCTATAGGACAGAGTAGAACTGCCCTATAGGGTTTCCGAGAAGCAGCTGGTGGATTTGATTGACAACATTTTGATTGGCAGCCAAACGCTTAACCACTGCACCACCAGGGCTCTGCTAGAGCCTAAGCAAAACAGAGTAAATCATAACTTTCATCAGCCTCATTCCAGACAATGGGATTCTATCAAATAAAGCTTTAAACTGCATGGAATCACTTGGCAAACTTGTCCCACAACAGGAATGTATTGAATGTAATATCAACTAAAATTACTAAACCTTTTCCACAGTTATCATTACTAGGTATATTAGTTTTCTAGGGCTGCCAAAACAAAATATCACAAGCTGGATGTCTTATAAGAACAGAAATTTATTGTCTCACAGTTTTAGGGACTAGATGTCTGAATCAGTCATGCTCTCTCTGAAGTTTCTAAGGGAAGATCCTTTCATTTCTCTTCCAGCTTTTGGTAGCCCAGGTGTTCCTTGGCTTGTAGATGTATCTTTACATGGCCACCTTTCCTCTGTCTTTGTGTCTCTTCACCTTTTTTAGAAGGACACCATTCAAATTGGATTAGGACCCACCATACTTTAGTATGATCTTGTGTTAACTAACAACATTGTCAAAGACCCTATGTCTAAACAAGGTCATGTTCAGAGTTACCAGGGATTAAGGCTTCAACATATCTGTTTGGAGAACAAAATTAAATCTATTACACCAGGTAATAATACTATCATTGTTCCCACATAGAGGGTCCCTGGATGTGCAAACAGTTTGCACTTGAATACTAGCCTAAAAGTTGGGGATTCAAACACACCCGGCAGTGACATGCAAGAAAAGTCTGGCAATCTGCTTTTGTAAAGATTACAGCCAAGAAAGCCCTACTACTCTGTAGCACGTGGGGCCAGCAAGAGTAGGAATAGTGTCAGTGGCAATGGTTTTTTATTCATAGGCACATACCACGAAAAACAACTAACATGTATTCTGTTACTCTGTGCCAGGACTATTCAACTGCTTTACATACATTAACTCACTTTAGCTACTCTGAGGTAGGTATTATTATTATCCCTGTTTACCAACGCGGAAAGTGAGGCACTTAATGAGAGAGAAAGTAACTTGCCGAAGCTTACACAGGTCATTAGTAGCAGAAGCAGAGTATGAATTCAGGCTTTGTCTAGCTCTCTATATAGGAACATCTCAGGAGCCCTAATACATGGCATTAACAGTATACAAAATATTACTAACAATGCACAAACATCAGAAGAGAAACTAGATAACTGGGAGCTCCTAAAAATCAAACATTTATGTTCATCCAAAGACCTCACCAAAAGAGTAAAAAGATTACCTACAGACTGTGAAAAAATTTTTGGCTACGACAAACCCCATTAGCATCTAGTCTCTAAAATCTACAAGATACTGCAAAACCTCAACAGCAAAAAGACAAATAACCCAATTAAAAAAATGGGCAAATGATATGAACAGGCACTTCACCAAAGAAGACTTCAGGTGGCTAACAGACACATGAGGAAATGCTCACGATCATTAGCCATTAGAGAAGTGCAAATCAAAACTACAATGAGATGACATCTCACCCCAACAAAAAAAAAGGCTGGTATTAATCCAAAAAACACAAAATAATAAATGTTGGAGAGGTTGAAGAAAGACTGGAACACTTACATACTGTTGAAGGAAATGTAAACCACTTTGGAAGTCGATTTGGCACTTCCTTAGAGAGCTAGAAATAGAACTACCATACGATCCAGCAATCCCACTCCTTGGAATATATCCTAGAGAAATAATAGCCTTCACATGAATAGATATATGCACACCCATGTTCATTGCAGCAGTGTTTACAACAGCAAAAAAATGGAAACAACCAAGGTGCCCATCAATGGATGAGTGGATAAATAAATTTTGGTATATATTAAACAATGGAATACTACTCAATGATTAAGAACAGTGAAACATAACATGGAGGAATCTGGAAGGCATTATGCTGAGTGAAATTAGTCACAAAAGGACAAATATTGTATGAGATCACATTTTAAGAACTCAAGAAAAGGTTAAAACACAGAAGAAAACATTCTTTGATGGTTACCAGGATGGGGAGGGAGAGAGATGGGTATTGACTAATTTAGACAAGAATTATTTTAGATGAAGGGAAGGACAGCATACAACATAGGGGAAGTCAGCACAACTGGACTAATCCAAAAGCTAGAAAGTTTCCTGAATACAACCAAACACTTTAAGGAACAGAGTAGCAAGGCTGGGGGTCTGGAAACCATGGTTTCAGGGAACATCTAGGTCAATTGGCATAACAAAGTGTATTAAAAAAACATTCAGCATCCCACTGTGGTGAGTGGCATCTGGGGTCTTAAAAGCTAGCAAGTGGCCATCTAAGATGCATCAATTCGTCTCAACCTACCTACGGCAAAGGAGAATGAAGAACACCAAAGACACAAGGGAAATACGAGCCCAAGAGAAAGAAAGGGCCACATAAACCAGAGATTCCATTAGCTTGAGACTAGAAGAACTAGATGGTGCCTGGCTACCACCCATGACTGCCCTGACAAGGAACACAACAGAGAATCCCCGGTGGAGCAGGAGAAAAGTGGGATGCAGACCTCAAATTCTGGTAAAAAGATCAGGCTTAATGATCTGACTGAGACTGAGTGACCCCAGAGGTCATGGCCCCTGGACTGTCTGTCAGCTCAAAATTAAAACCATTCTCGAAGCCAACTCTTCAGATAAAGATTAGACTGGACTATAAGACATAAAATGATGCTGGTGAGGAGTGTGCTTCTTAGCTCAAGCAGACACATGAGACTATGTGAGCAGCTCCTATCTGGAGGCAGAGGGGGACAGAAGCTGGTTGAATGGACACAGAAAATATAGGGTGGAAAGGAGGAATGTTCTGTCACATTATAAGGAGAGCAACTAGGGTCACATAACAATGTGTGTATAGATTTTTGTATGAGAAACTAACTTGAACTGTAAACTTGGACTTAAAGCACATTAAAAAAAAATTGACAAATAAAAAAAAAAAATCTGTGATAGTTAAGATTGTGTGTCAAGTTGGCTGGGCCATGACTCTCAGTGTTGATATGTGATCACTCCCATGATAGAATCTGCTGTGAGTAGCCAGTCAGTTGAAAGTGAGTTTTCTTGGGAGTGTGGCCTACATCCAAATATAAGCAGATGTTCTGGCTTCTTTGCTCACTCTGGATCCTGCACTGCCTCTTGTTTGTCTGACCTCTGGCTCTTGGGACTTGAGCTATCAACTTATTTGCAAATCTTGGAATTCGTGGATCTTCACAGCCTAAGAGTGGGAGCCCCACTGTCAGACCTGCCAGTATTTGGTTTGCCAGCCCCTGTGGCTATGTAAATTGAGAGAAGCCTCTATCCTGATACGTGGACTTAGCATGTTTCAGCCTCTACAATTGGGTAAGCCATTTCCTTGATATAAATCTCTCTCTGTATATATATTTATACGCTTTACTGGTTTTGCTTCTCTGGGTACACAGCCTAAGACAACATCTCATACTCAGTTGGCTTTTCTGGGCCCAAGTGAAAGGCCAGTCATATATTATATATCAATTTATATTGGCTCATTACTCTGATTGATCCAAATCTTTGTGAACCATGAGCTAGCATTTGATGCATTCATGCTCACCCTGGGCTTAATGTCATCAGCAGTTATGAACAGCTTATAAATCTTCATCCCCCTCTCAAAAAAAAAAGAAAACCAAAACAGTTGTTATCAAGTTTATTCCAATCCATGATTCCGACCTCATATATGTCAGAGTACAACTGTGCTCCAAAGGGTTTTAAGTGGCTAATTTTTTTTGGAGCAGCTCGCCAGACCTTTATTCTGTGGCATCTTTGGGTGGACTCAAAGCTCCAACCTTTCAATTAGCAGCTGAGCACATTAATCATTTGCACCAACCAGAAACTCCAAATCTTCATCTAAGATATTGATAAAAATGTTAACTGGAGTGGGCCATCCTGGGATAGAACTCTGCGCATCACGAGAAGTCACCCTCCAGGCTGACATCTAGCCATTAATCAGCAACTTTAAGTAGAAATGCTCGACCATTTATGTGGCTTTATAATTATGTAAAAAAAAAAAACTAGCAAATATTTCTCAATTCTAATGTTACAACACGCTGGCGTGTTGCAAGCAATTGTGAGGTGTTTCACAACTAATTAGTTTCTTTAAAAAAACAGAGGAGATTAAAGATTCGCACCAAATTAAGGCCACTCTCATTCCCTTCCATTTTATCAAACTTTCTGTGATGAATAGGATATAGGGTAGAGCTGGCATTGAAGTAACAGGGGATATGTCCATGGAAGAGTGACAGATAGAAAAATCAACTCTCAAGTATGTCATGGAAGAAAAAGAGTGCTGCTCTGGTTCAAATTTTTTCTATTTTGGTTCCAAAGGTTTACTGAGAAACCTTGTCAAATTCATTCTGAATATTTACCGTCTCCATTCCCAGGCCATGATCTTGTATCAGGCTCTTACCTCTTTCACAGGGTATTAGAATGGATTTTACCCATATTTTTATCATGAAAATTTTTAAGCATGCAGAAAAATTAAGACTAGTAAAAAGAACACCCATATACCCACCTAGACTCAACATTTTACTATATTTGCTCTATATTTATGTATTTTGTTCTCTGAAAATAAGTTGTGAGCATTATGACATTTCTTTGCTGGGCCAGCATTTGCCTGCCTGATCTATTCCCTGCACTGTTGTGTATTTCAGGGAGCTGACTCCTGCAAACTACATTTCCAAACTCCCTTGTAACTGAGTTTTATTTTGGTTTTGGCCAATTGAAAGCACTGGCTGCAGACTGGATGGTAAAAAGAGAAAAGACAGTGCGTTTCTTCCTCCTTGGCTGTGTTTTAAACCATTTGCCACGGAGTTCATTCCAATTCATAGCTACCCGATGTGTATGAGAGCAGAACCGTGTGTTCCATATGATTTTTCACAAGTTGATCACCAGGCATTTCTTCGAGGTGGACCTGGGTTGGAAATGAACCTCTAACCTTTTGGTTAGCAGCTGGGCATGACTTGTTCCTGTTGTTGTTAGTTGCTGTCCTGTTGATTTCCACTCATGGAGACTTGATGTGTTACAGAGTCAAACTGCTCCATAGGCCTTTCTTGCCTGAAGCAGATTGTGAGGCCTTTTCTTCTATTGTATCACTGGGTGGGTTTGAGCCACCAACCTTTAGGTTAGTAAAATCTGACCTGTTGCCATCGAGTTGATTCTGACTCCTAGCCACCATATAGGACAGAGTTGAACTGTCCCATAGAGTTTCCAAGGAGTGCCTGGTGGATTTGAACTGCTGACCTTTTGGTTAACATCCATAGAACTTAACCACTATGCCACCAGGGTTTCCTTTAGGTTAGTAAGTCAAGTGCAAATCACTTGTGCCACCTAGGGACCTTGACTTGTTTCTAGCTCACCCTAAATTATTTATAATCTCAAAGTTAAGGATAAACACTTGATTAAGTTCAAGGTAAACATTTTTGTCAGAATGCTTACATTTATTTCATATTATATCACAAGCATAAGTCAGGTTGTCCCACTGTAAGTGATGATATATTTGATTACTTAGATAAGGTGGTGACTATTAATTATATCTTCTCAATTTTAAAGGTATTTTTCCACCTTTGCATTTTGTTTTTGGCATTCTTGTAACTGCATATGGTTGCTAATTGAATGTTAATATTATAACCCTATTACATTTTAAGCTTGTGTTTTATACATATATACTCATTTTTATAATTTCTATAGAATAGCACCTTGGGGATTGAGTGTGTTCTGTGAATATTTGTAAAATGAATGTCCTTGAATTTTATAGCAACGTGATTTCTGGCTCGTATATAGTAGGTTTTCTTTTACTCACGTCTTTCCTTTTTTCTAAGCTGCTTTACTCTTAGCTTTTCCATCCAGTAAAGAAATAATGAAATAGAAATGTGTTGAAACTAAATTCAACTTGCTCTCTGCCAATTAAAATCAGCTGACTCAACATGCCTGAAAATGAACTCATCATTTTTTCTACCAAACTTGCTCTTCTCCCTGAATTAACTCAGTGATTAGCATCACTCAATAGCTCCAACCACCAACTGGGGATTCATCTTTGATCCCTGGCTATCACTCATACCCTTCATCTAATTACCCCCTAGGAGTGTCCATTCTCTCTCTCTGACTGTGTCTTCCTTACTAACTTACTAACATTACTCGAGGTCAGTTTTCTACCAAATTTCTTGTGGACTAGAATACTGACCTCCCTGCTTCCAGGCTCATGTTCTAAAATCTTTTTCCCACATTATCTTTAGGAAGTTCTTTTTGATATATAGATTTTCTCAACCCAGTTACCTGCTTAAAACCTTTCAGTAGCTCTCCAACACCTACAGGATACAAGACCCTCCATTTCAAAGTCCTGCTTTGCTTTCCAGTTTCATGTCTTGATGCTCTGCTTCCTGTACCACCTATTATAGCCCCCACATATTACAGTCCCCACTACAGGCAATGCTGTCATATCTACACATCTTTTCCCATACCATTCCTTCTCCCTGGAATGTCCCTCATGTCATATTCTCCTGGTTATATTCTACTCCTATCTCAAGTCTCAGTAAAGAGGTATCTTTTTGTGAACCCTGCCCTGGCTCTCTCAGACAGTGTATCCTTGAATCCCCAGTGCATAGCATAGTGCTGATAAAAGTATATGATCAAGACACGCACCCGTACTCCACTAAAGGAATGTCCCTGCCCAGACTAGTGATGACCAGATATAAATAGAAAAATACTAAAAATATAAATATGCATTCAAAAGAGAAGATTCAAGGCCTGAAGCAGAGGTCTTCAGACCAGCATCAAGGCTTATTCTTAAGCCATAGAGAAAGCCAGGAAAACACGGAAATCACCAGGCCAGAGTGTGTCATAGCCAGGAGTCAAATGCCAACCTCTAAATTAGGATGCAAAAACCAGAGGGGCAGGGCCAGACAGCAGAGTAGTCAGATGGTTCCTGTAGTCCCTCTTACAGCAAAGACCTGAAAAAACAAGTGAACTGATTATACGTGACAATCTAATAGCCCTGAACATCAAAGACAAAGTTGAGGAGTAAGACTGAATGGCAAGGGGAGGGAGAGACAGTTAGAAGCAGCAAGGATTTGCCAGGCCTGATTTGGCTGGCATCCTGCAGGCTGGATTGGCTGACTTGTGTGGGCTGAGGCAAACAGTAGTACTCAGGACACGTTTTCCACACTGGGAGAAACCGAGCAGTGGAGAGTCTGTACAAGCCTGTGGAACCAGGGGAGAGCAGCACTGAATCTGTGAAAGTTAAGTGCAAATGTCTAATCTACCACAAGGGATCAAAAAAAACCTTCCCTCTCTGGGAAATACCTCTCTCCCATTTACATACCCCCGCCCCACTCTGGTCTCGTCCTGGTGTGGCTTCAGCGACTGCTGTGCCACCTGGGCTGGAGGTAGGACCCATCGCACACTCTGAGCCATTCTCCTGGCTTTGGAGATGAAACAAATTAACAAACAGAAAAAAAAAAAAATCTGCCAGCTCCCCTAAGCCAGGAACTCAGGGCAGGCACAGCCCTTTGCCTAGGAACAGGCATAAGGGGTTCATGGACCTTGAATCCCCTTTATCCCTGCCTAGACCTATGTAGACCCATTTCAGCAACATAGGCCCTCATTAGCACAGTACAACAGAGTATATATCTGAAGATTATCTTCAACTGCAACAGCTAAGGGGGAGTGGCAGATTTGTGACATTTGATACTGTCCTGCCCATTAAGCAGGGTCCTCACCTACCCACATCAGGGGCCTGAGGACTGGTGGCTTCACCTAGTCCTTCTAGCCACCTGTGACAGAGGTCTGAGAATAAGTAATGCCTCCCGGTCCTTATGGCCAATAGCATTGGGTGCCCAAAGCCCAGCTGCAAAACCCACCCACCTGTGTGCTCTAGGGAACAGGGACACGCATTCCATGCAGGCACTCAGGGGCAGCCATCAGTCCCCTATCTTGCTCAGCACATAACCCCCTACTCCAGCCAGATACCTGTGCCTACTAGAATCACCCCTATGTAGCCCTGCCCATCTAGGACTGTAGGTGAGAACCTGCACCACACACAGTGACCAATGACCTGGACACCTGAGCTGAATCCACACAAGAAATGTAAATGGACTCCTGGGCTCACATACCTAGTAACAGCTCTAACCACTTGGTGACAGGATGCGAGAGCTTCAAAGATGCCAATAATCAAAGCAGCTAGCATGACCAGCCTCTTTGGGCATATCAAACAAAACAAGAAGCTAAGCCACAGTAAGAAACATAAAGTGAATAAATATAATAACATATTAATAATTCAGAGACAATACTCATTATCAAATCACATAAAGAGGCAGACCATGATGGCTTTTTCAAGCTCCCAAAAGAAAGAACAAACAAACCTCCCAGAGGAACAGAAGGTCTTGGAATTACCAGAGGTAGAATTAAAAAGATTAACATACAGAGCTCTTCAAGAGATCAGGCAAATTGTAGACCAAGCCAAGGAACACACAGACAAAGCAACAGAGGAACTTAAGAAGGTTATACAAGAGCATAATGACAAATTTAACTGGCTTCAAGAATCTATAGAGAGACAGCAAATAGAAATCCAGAAGATTAACAGTAAAATTTCAGAATTAGACAACACAATAGAAAGTTATAGGAGCAGAACTGAGGCAATGGAAGTCAGAACTAGTGAGATTGAAGAAAAAGCACTTGGCTCCAATTTATTTGAGGAAAAATCAAATAAAAGAATTTAAAAAAAACCCAAGAATTATGTGGGCTCTATCAAGAGGAATAACCTATGAGTGATTGGAGTACCAGAATGGGGTGGGGGTAGGGGGTAGGGACAGAAAACATAGAGAGAATTGTTGAAGATATGTTGGCAGATAACTTCCCTGATATCAGGAAAGATGAGAAGATATTTATCCAAGAAACTCATTGAACCCCACACAGGGTAGATTCCAAAAGAAAGCCACCAAGACATATTATAATCAAAGTTGCCAAAACCAAAGATAAAGAAAGGACCTTAAGAGTGGCTAGGGATAAAAGAAAAGGCATCTACAATGGATAGTCAATAAGATTAAGCTCTGACTACTCAGCAGAAACCATGTAGGCAAGAAGGCAATGGGATGACATACATAAAGCCTTGAAGGAAAAAAATTACCAGCCAAGAATTATATATCCAGCAAAACTATCTTTCAAATAATGATGGCAAAATTAGGGCATTTCCAGATAAACAGAAGTTAAGGGAATTTATAAAAACCAAACCAAAATTACAAGACATACTAAAGTGAGTCCTTTGGTTAGAAAATCAATAACATCAGATAACATCCCAAGGCTAGCACACAGGAGGGATATCAACCCAGATAGGGAAGTCACAAAAATAAATCAAAGATAAAACACTGAAGATAGGGAAACAGAGATGTCAATATGTAAAAGATAACAACATTAAAACAAAAAAGAGGAACTAAGTAATGCAGTCATAGAACTTTCATATGGAGAGAAAGCCAAGGCCATATCAAAAAATAAAAGGATTGGTTTAAATGTAGAAAAATAGAAGCAAACATTAAGGTAACCACAAAGGAAACTAATAACCCTACACATCAAGATAAAAAAGAAGAAAAAATAAAAATAAAAAAGAAGAAAAACATAGGCTCAGCAAATATGAAATCAACAACAATGAAAAAGATGAAAAGAAAATACATAAACAAATTAGGATGTGAAAATCATAGCAGGCTAAAGCCTGGAAGAAGTAGCCAGAGTTCCACTGTGGCCCTTTCTTCTCCATCTCATCTTTGGTGCTGTGCAGGCAATGATAACTCCAGAAGTTTATGCTTTGCACCAGCCCGGTGAAATCACAAAACATGGTAGATCACAGTTATATCAGAAGGAAGGCTTGGAATTGATCCTAAATTGCAGTGCATTAAAAAATCATTTATTTTCTTGAATGAATCTCCCTAAGTTTTTCTGGTTCTTTTTAGAACACAGGCAAATGCTAAACAGGGACCTAAGGGGAAATAAGAATAAATCAATGATGAATTTTCACAAGGCCAATTCAGAAGAATGCAAATACTACTGCATGAATCTGAATAGGAGAAGGAAAATTGTTCAAAGAAAAATGATTACACAAAGAGTGATGAAAATAGTAGGGTAATGTATGGGAAAATGCAACACATGAAAAATGATAAACCACCATTTTCTAGCTTTCTGATTTGCTTAGTATCTGGTAATCATGTCACTCTTCTTGCTAAAATCCTTCAATGCCTTTCTAATATATATGGAATAAAATCCAAAATCCTTAGCATGACTTGCGAAGCCCCGTGTGATCTGGTCTCTGACTACATTTATAGCTGTGTCTTACACATCTCTCTCTTTCACTGGATTCCAACCACACTGGCCTTCCTTCAGTTTTGAATATGCCAAACTCCTTCTTGCCTTGGGGCTTTTGCAGGTTTTTTTTCGTCTTGCCGAGGATCTATTACTCACAGCTGAGCCTAATTCTAATGGGTAAGCATAGATAAGGAGTTGTGGAGACAGACAGCATGGACTTAAGCACATCTGAGCCAAGTCTTGAGAACATAGATGCTAGATGGGAGAGGACATTTCAGGTAGAGCAAACACTATTAGTAAAAGCACTAAGAAATGAAGTAGCATGATGTATTTAGGTAATGACCAATAAAACCCTATGATCATTAATGTACAAGAGATAGTCAAAGCAAACCCCCAAAAATCATTGTCATCAAGTTGATTCCAACTTATAGTGACCCTATGGGACAGAGCAGAACTCTCCCGTAGGATTTACAAGGAGTGGCTGGTAGATTCAAACTGCTGACCCTTTGGCTAACAGCTGAGCTCTCAACTACTATGCCACCATGGCTCCTTATAAAGCAAAGGCAGGCTACAAATAAGACAGAGATCGAGGCTGTGGCAGAGACTGTAGCCCATCCCAACATCCATTCTCCCCTTCCTCCTAATTAACTGTGATGTCACTAGTCATATTTACCAAACATTTCTGTTTCTCCCCCTATTGATGAATGGTAGAATTGCACTTCCCTAGTCTCTTGCAGTTGAATGTGGCCATGTGACGTACTTTGGCCAATAAAATGTGAACTTTAAGAACCAGTGTGGAAACCCTGGTGGCGTAATGGTTAAGTGCTATGGCTGCTAACCAAAGGGTCGGCAGTTTGAATTCCCCAGGCGCTCCTTGGAAACTCTACGGGGTAGTTCTACTCTGTCCTCTAGGGTCGCTATGAGTCAGAATCGACTTGACGGCACTGGGTTTGGTTTTTTTGGGTTAAGAACCATTGTGAGATTCACCATGTTCTTTAGATTTTTGCTTTGCCATGGTGACAACAATGCTCCTGAAAGTGGTTCTAACTTCCAGAGTAAAGACACCAGAGAGTAGGACCCTAACCAATCCAGAACAATCATGTAATGTGAGAGGAAAATAGGCCTTCGTTGTGTTAAACCACTGAGATTTTGGGGGTTGTTTATTAGCCCTGGTGGCACAGTGGTTAAGTGCTCAGCTGCTAACTGAAAGGTCAGAAGTTCAAACTCACCAGCCCCTCCACAGAAGAAAGATGTGGCAGTCTGCGTTTTACAGATTTATAGACTTGGAAACCCTTTGGAGCCCTGGTGGTGCAGTGGTCAAGAGCTCAGGCTGCTAACCAAAAGGTCGGCAGTTCAAATCCACCAGCCACGCCTTGGAAACCATATGGAGTAGCTCTACTCTGTCCTATAAGGGCACTGTGAGTTAGAATCGACTAGATGGCAACAGGTTGGATTTGGTTTGTTTTCATTAGTACAGTATAACCTAGTTTGCTTTGATAAATGGGACATTTATTTTATTCAGGGTTGCCATGCACCCAGATGAAAGTCAATATTTCCCAGACCCTCTTGCAGCTAGATATTGTCAGATAACTAAGTGCTGGCCATAAGATGTAAGTGGAAGGGTTCTATATAAAGTCTGGGGAGGCTGCTTAAAGAGAAATGACTTCATTGCTCTTCTGCCTTTCCTCCTTTCTCTCATCTGCAATTCAGATAATGATCGCTGGCACTCAAATAACTATCTTGGACAATGCATTGAAAGAAGGACAGCAAGATAAGGAAGTCTAGGCCCTAACGGCCCTAGAGCTACCATACTAGCCCTGTACCACCTATTTCTAGATTTCTTTAAAAGACATACATACATGCACACAGAAATGCGTACTAAGGTAGTATGAGAGAAGTCATGAGAAAAGAGAATTTTAAGAAGGAGGCAGTCATTATCAAGATCAATGCTATAGATAGATCATGTGGAAAGGTGGTGAAGAGGCCATCTGCTTTAGCAGAAATAGAGGTAACTGGTAACCCTCAGAAAGTCATTTTGATTGAGTGATAGAGGCAAAAACAAGAAACTAGACTGAGGTAAGTTGAGAAGTAAATGGGAGGTGATGAAGAGGAGATAATACATGAAAACCACACTTTAATAAGGTTTACTTTTTCAGAAAGGAAAAGAAATTAAGTGGTCCTTTTTAAAGATAACTTTTTTCAAAATTACTTAATTATAGCAATTGCAGAGAAATAGGTAATACAGAAGAGACTAAAGATGGAAGTTAAGTGGTTCTACCTTGAAGGGAACACAAGGTCAAGTGAAGATGCCCTCTGGAATGGGTGGGGTGGTGGCCTTCCTTGAGAATCTAAAGGGGTCTCTATTCATGGATCTTCTGATATGGTTGCCCTGTGTCTTTTCACGTTTGTACTCCGTACCCTTCAGAGACACTACTACTTTGTTGAGTTCCTGTCTTAGGCTGGGCTCTCTAGAGAAGCAAAACCAGTATGCAGATAAATATATATATAGAGAGATTTATATTAAGGAAACAGCTCACACAATTGTAGGGTTTGGAATGTCCCAAGTCCTGGGATCAGGATAAAGTCCTTTCCCAATTCACAGAGCCACAGAAGCTGGTGAACCCAAGATGAGCAGCTTGAGGAGCACGGATCCCGCCCACAGGTTGTGACGGTCAAGGAATCCCCAAGGTTGGCAGGCAAGATCACAAGGTTTCTCCTGAATCACTTAGCTTTAGGGGCTGGTGAACGCAAATAGGCAGGTTGGGGAGCAGGACTCTTGCTTGCAGGCCGTGAATTGGTGAATCCCAAGATGGATAGGTAAGCTGCTAGCTCAAGTCCCAGGAACCAGAGGTCACCCAAGAGACAGCTGCTGTATCCAGAACAAGCCAACCACCTTTGCAAGGCTAGCAGGAAGCAAGTAGGTGGCAGAAGGCAGAGAGATGAAGGCTGAAGGGGTGATGAGCTGCCGCAGGCTCCACCTCCGCCAGTGCCACTCAGCAGATTCCATCACGGGGGGTGATCACATATCAAATTTCAACAAGAAAGTGATCACAACATATACAACTGCCAAAACACTGAGAATCATGGCCCAGCCAAGTTGACACACAATCTTAACCATCGCAGTTCCCATTCTGTGGACCCTACCCTGCTTTCAAGAGTTCATCCCCCCAGTCTTCCGAAAGCACACTAGTCCTTTGTATTTTCATTACAAATCTCACCCTGCATGAACCTTATGTTTCACCACCACCTACAAAACCTGTGGGGTAAAACTACATAATCAAAAAACCTAAACCAAACCCCTTGCCATCTAGTCAATTCTGATTCATAGCGACCCTACAGGACAGAGTAGAACTGCCCCATAGTGTTTCCAAGGAGCGCCTGGTGGATTCAAACTGCTGACCTTTTGGTTAGCAGCTGTAGCACTTAACCACTATGCCACCAGGGCTTCCAATATGTTAATTCATGATCACTGACTCCCTTTGGCTGTTATTGCCTATCCTACTAGTTTCTCTGGCTCACTTTTCCATTCTTCGCAAGAGCTGTTTTAAACCTCCATTCTTCTCCCACCATACATCACCCATCTCATTAAATGAGCTTGCCTCATATTTTGCAGAGAAAATGGGAGCTTTCAAATGGGAATGTTCTCGATTTCTCACTACCATTTATACACACCTACCTATTCCTTTTCCTTACCTCCAGAAACAAAAGAAAGTATGTTCCTCCTTCTCTCCTTCCATCTTAAGCTAATCTCTTCTCCTGCATTTTGAATTATAGTCCTTCTTGCCTTCTCAAGAAACTCACTATAAGAGGATGTTGAGACTTTTCCTGCTGGTCTGCAATTGACAGAGTTGCAATTGAAAGCAAGAGATGTTAAACACCACACTTTCAGCAATGGTTCTCAGCCCAGCCTGCACGTTAGAAACACCTTGAGGAGATTTAAAAAAAAAAAATCACAAAAACCCACATTCCACTTCTGGGAAATGGAGTACTTTTCCATATTTCTCCCACAAGTATTAACATCAACAACAAAAAATCTATTTAGTTAACTATCTACATAGAGAGAGAGCTTCCTGGTGGTGCAATAGTTAAGCACTCAGCTCCTAAAGAAAAGTTCGTGGTTTGAACTCACACAGCAGCTTCATAGGAGAAAAGACCTGGTGATCAGCTCCCTTAAAGATTATAGCCCAGAAAACCCTATGGGGCAGCTCTACTCTTTCACATTGGGTCACTATGAGTTGAAAATCAACTCGACAGCATCTAACAACTATATCTATATATATCAAACATAGGAAGACCCTGAGAGGTGGAAAGAAGGCAGAGTAGCTGGGGACCTTGAGACTCAAGGAACGACAAGGCACCCCTCTCCCTTCCCACTTGGGTGGTGTTGGAAGTCTTTTACCATCACCCATTAGTAATAAAACCACCTTCCAGCCCCCATGGTGGCCACATGGGGGGCAGCAATAAGGTAATTCTACCAGAGAAATATTAGTAGAGACTGGAAAGTATCTCAGCCAGAGAAATATCAGAAGAGGCTCAGTGAAGAACCTGGACTTCTAACCCTCTTTCCCTAGGGTGGTATCAAAGTCAGCTAAAATAGAAGGTTTAAATAAGATCTAGAATCTCATTACATAACGCCCAAAATGCTCAGGTTTTTTTCTTTGTGAGATGTAAATATAATCCTATCACCCCTACCTTTGCCCCCACTGCAGCTTAAAATATTTGAATAATTTTCCATTGTACTTGGGATCAAGAGCCAAATAACATTTGGCCTGGCACCTGCTCATCACTTACATCTCAACCTCTTCACTCACTGTACCAGTTACATTCATGTTCTTTCTGGTATTCCTCAACGGGTCAAGCTCCCCTTTGCCACAGGGCCTTTGTACATACTGTTTTCTTGGTGTAGAACTCTCTTCTTGTTGGGCCTACCTCCTCTAACCAAAAACTGGTTGCTGTCGAGTCAATTCCAACTCATAGCAACCCTGTAGGACAGAGTAGAGCTGTCCCATAGGGTTTCCAAGAAGCGGCTGGTGGATTCAAACATTTGATTAGCAGCCATGCTCTTAACTACTTAACTACTTATCCTTCATACTTCAGTTCTGTCTTCACTTCCCCATGGAATCCTTCTCTAACACCTCCATTAGGGAGTGACTGTTATATACAGTCAAGGCTTTACTTTTAAATTATTAGCATGTGCCAAGGACCATACTAAAGGCACACACATCGTTTCATGTAATTCTCAAAATAATCCAACAACGTTTGCACTGTTATCAATCACATTTTACAATGAGGAAACTGAAGCAAAGAATGATTAAAACAACATGTCTGTGTCCTCAGAGCTGGTGCTTGACCTTAGGTCATTTTGCCTCTAAAACCCGTGTTACACTCACTGTACTGCACACCTCCTGAAGACACTGTGCTATGGCACCCCTCTCTCCTCCTGTGGGCTAGTCGCCAGGCAAATGTGGACCTGAACTCAGGGCCTGCTTTCAAGGCTAAGCTACCAGCCAGAAGCCTGTGCCTTGCTTGTTCTGGGAATAAACATATGACAGCACAGACAGAGGCAAGCTGGAAAGATTACAAAGTAAATTCAAGAGCGTGTAAGGAAAACATGACAAATGAAAGCCATGCAGTGGGAGGTGGAGAGGATCACCTGGAGGCTTGGAAGTCTTGTTTTGCATGTGCACAAGGAATGAGTTATTAGTGATAGCCACAATAGGGCTTTCTTAGAGATGGAAGATGCCTTTTACTAAAGGAGAAAGTAAATATTACTTAAAACAAATCTCGTATCATACCTTAATGTTTACAAAGAGGACAGAGGGAGAGAGGCCAGGAAAGACTGATTTCCCAGGGGAGGAAACTGCAATGAGAACAAGTAATCTGGATCAAGCCAGAACATGTTTGAACAAAAAGAATACCCAAGGACGGGGGAAACTAAGGATAACATAGGATTTTATAGAGCAGGAACCCCTACTACATTTTTTTCGATTGTTTTTGAAATAGTGAGAATAGTTGATGCCAGGGCAAGAAACACTAAGAATTAATACTGTTGTCTACTTTTGATGCTTGAAATCTTTTCCCGGGTTCAGAATAAATATTTTAAAATTAGAACCAGCTTTAACTTCTAATAATAGGGAAATGGTTAAGTACATAATGGGACATACCATGAGATGGAACATTATGCAGACTTAAAAAATGATGCAACCCAAAAGACTTGAAAGCAGCAACTCAAACAGATATTAGTACACCAATGTTCATTGAAGCACTATTCACAATAGCCAAAAGGTGAAATAACCCAAGTATCCATCAACAGATAAATGGATAAAAAAAGGTGGTATGTCTCTACAATGAAATATTATTCAACCATAAAGAGAAATGAAGTTCTGATACAGGCTATAACCTGTGTGACCCTTGAAAACATTAAGCTGAGTGAAATAAGTAAGACACAAAAGTGCAAATATTGTATGACCCCACTTACATTAAATATCTAGAACACCAATAAACAAAACAAAACAAAAACCCAAACCTGTTGCTGTTGAGCCAATACCAACTCATAGCAACTCTAAAGGACAGAGTAGAACTGCCCCATAGGGTTTCCAAGGAGTCCCTGGTGGATTCGAACTGCTGACCTTTTGGTTAGCAGCCATAGCTCTTAACCACCATGCCACCAGGGTTTCCAAATATCTAGAATAGCAAATGTATAGAGACAAAAGTTTATTAGTGGTTACCGACGATGGATTGAAGGAGGAAATGGAGAGTTGTTGCTTCAGGGGCACCATGTTTCTATTAAAGGTGAGGAAAAATTTGAAGCTAATAGTTGTGTGGTTGCACAGTATGGTGAGTGTAATTAATGTCACTGAATTGTACCCATAAAAAATGGTTGAAATTGTAAATGTTTTGTCATATATATTCTACCACAGTAAAAAAAAAATGATGCAGATGAAAAAATGCAATGATCCAAGATCATATTGGTTAATTAGGTAAAAAAAATAACACAAGATACCAAACATGTATGCTTACACTTATGTGAAAAATAATAATTTTTTAATACATTCTTTTATATTCATTTCTAAACTTTCTTCATTTAGATGTAGTATTTTAATAACCAGAATAAAGAGATAAATGTCATTTATAGGGTTGTGGTCCTCTTTCCTATTTTCTACTCATTTTTTTCTCCCCATGTGCTCCCAGAATGTGTTTTTCATACTGCTACTAGGTTCCTAGCCACTCATCTCTTTCCTGCTGACAGTTGCTCAGGTTTCTTTCTCCCAGTGCCGGCTTTACCAATTTTTTTATTTCTCAATTCTGAATAGTGCCTTTTTAATGAAGACACCCATGCCAACTCCAGGAAAGTCTCCTACAGTGCCCTGGCTACTGGGTGGGCATCCTTCACTATTTGGCACATGCTGTATCCTATGGGGAAACCCTGGAGGCACAGTGGTTAAAAGTCAAACTGCGAGGCAGGGCAAAGATGGCAGAATAGCCAGATGCTTCTGGTGATCCCTCTTACAACAAAGACCTGAAAAATCAAGTGAAATGATTGTATTTATGACAAGCTAGGAGCCCTGAACATCAAAGGCAAAGTTAGAAAATGGACTGAGCAGCAGGGGGAGAGAGAGGCTGTTCAGAAGCTGAGAGGAGTGCCGGACCTGAGTCTCTGGGATCCCTCAGGCACCATTCCCGGGAACGGCTGTGGTGGGCTGGTAGTAGCATTCGGCTGCAGTTTCCTCAGGAGGAAGCAGCCAGCCGGAAGTCTAATCACACCTCCAGAACCAGAGAAGAACTGTGCTTTTGGCAAAAGCTAAGTACTTGCATATACTTTACCACACCCCCCACTCCTGAGCTGGGTTCAGTGGCTGTTGATTTCCCTGGGCCTGAGATAGGCCCTGCTGAGTGCCCTGAGCCATGACCCCAGCCTTGGAGAAGGAATAAATTCACAGGGGTGGGGGTGGGGGGGAGATAATTTGCCAGCTACACTAACCAGGGGAGCCCAGGATAGAAGCAGCTCCTTTTCAGGCATAAACAGTCTGTGGACTCTGAATACCTTTACCCCCAGCATGGACCTGTGTGGCCTATTTCAGGAGAATAGGCCATTGCTGGCAGACTGCAACTGTTTAAACTGTGCAGTGGAGAGGTGGGGGTTTGAAATTTGACACTGCTTTGCCTATTAAACAGGGTCCTCACCTACCCACATCAGGGCCCTAAGGACTAGTAGCTCCATTCAGGACACCCAGCCACCTGTGAGAGGGGTCCAAGGGTAACTGGTACCTCCCAGCCCTCACAACCAAAAGCATTGGGTGCCCATGGTCCATCTGCAGAACTCACACCTGTATGCTCCAGGGAACAGGGACTCACTTTCCTCAGAGACACTTGGGAGACGGTTCTCAGCCCCCTGCCTTGTTCAGAACGTGACCCCCTGCTGCAAGCAGATACCAGTACCTTCACCAAACACCCCTGCCCCTCTAAGACTGTACAGCAGAGACTGTATCACACACTTGATGACCAGCTACCTGGACACCTGAGCTGAATCCACACAAGAAAAGTGAATGAACTCATAAGCTCGTATACCTGATAACAGCTCTAGCCATCTAGTGACAGGACGTTAGAGCTCCAAAGGTGAAAATAATCAAGCTAACTCACTTGAGCAACCCATTTGGGCAAATCAAATCAAAACAAAACAAGAAACTAGGATATAGGGAGCAAACATAAAATAAACTAATATAATAACTTATAGATGGCTCAGAAACAACAGTCAATATCAAACCACATAAAGAAACAGACCATGATCACTTCAGCAAGCTCTTAACACAGAGAATCAAAGGATCTTCTGGATGAAGTTGCCTTCCTGGAATTACTGGATGCAGAATACAAAAGATTAATATACAGAACTCTTTAAGATATCAGAAAGGAGATCAGACAATATGCAGCACAAGCCAAGGAACACACAGATAAAGCAGTTAAAGAAATTAAAGAGGCTATTCAGGAACATAATGAAAAATTTAATAAGCTGCAAGGATCCATAGAGAGACAGCAATCAGAAATTCAGAAAATTAACAATAAAATTACAGAATTAGACAACTGAATAGAAAGTCAGAGGAGCAGAATCGAGCAAGTAGAAGGCAAAATTAGTGACCCTGAAGATAAAGCGCTTGGCACCAATATATTTGAAGAAAAATCAGATAAAAGAATTAAAAAAAAATGAAGAAACCTTAAGACTCATGTGGGATTCTATCAAGAGAAATAACCTATGAGTGATTGCAGTACCAGAGCAGGGAGGGATAACAGAAATTACAGAGAGAACTGTTGAAGATTTGTTGGCAGAAAACTTCTCTGATATAGTGAAAGATGAAAAAATATCTATCCAAGATGCTCATCGAAATCCACATAAGGGAGATTTCGAAAGAAAGTCACCAATACATATTATAATCAAACTTGCCAAAACCAAAGATAAAGAGAGAATTTTAAGAGCAGCTAGGGATAAACGAAAAGGCATCTACAAAGGAGAGTCAATAAGAATAATCTCGGAGTACTTGGCAGAAACCATGCAGGCAAGAAGGCAATGGGATGACTTATATAAAGCATTGAAAGAAAAAAATTGCCAGTCAAGAATCATGTACACAGCAAAACTGTCTCTCAAATATGAAGGTGAAATTAGGACATTTCCAGATAAACAGAAGTTTAGGGAATTTGTAAAAACCAAACCAAAATTACAAGAAATATTAAAGGGAGTTTTTTGGTTAGGAAATCAATAATATCAGGTATCAACCCAAGACTAGAACACTGGACAGAGCAATCGGATGTTAATCCAGACAGGGAAACCACAAAAATAAATCAAGATTAAAAACACTCAAAACAGGGAAACAGCGATGTCGTTATGTAACAGAAGATATTAAAATAATGAGGGACTAAGAAATGCAGTCATAGATTTTTCATATGGAGAAGAAGACAAGGTGATACAAAGAAATAAAAGTTAGGCTTAAATTTAGAAATACAGGGGTAAATATTAAGGTAACCACAAAGGAGACTAACTATCCTACTCATCAAAATAAAATACAAGAAAAAAATAGAGACTCAGTAGAAACAAAATCAACAGCAACAAATAAGAGGGAAAGACAATATAAAAAGATAAACTACTCAGCACAAAAAATTAAGTGGAAAAAAGAAACTGTTGTTAACACACAAAAAAAGACATCAAAATGACACCACTAAACTCATAAAAAAAAATTTTTTTTCATACCTATCCATAATTACCCTGAATGTAAATGGACTAAATGCACCAATAAAGAGACAGAGAGTGGCAGAATGGATTAAAAAACAAGATCCATCTATATGCTGCCTACAAGAGACACACATTAGACTTAGAGACACAAACAAACTAAAACTCAAAGGATGGAAAAAAATATATCAAGCAAACAACATTCAAAAAAGAGCAAGAATGGCAATATTAATTTCTGACAAAATAGACTTTAAAGTTAAATCCACCACAAAGGATAAGGAAGGACACTATATAATGATTAAAGGGACAATATACGAGGAGGATATAATCATATTAAATGTTTATGCACTCAATGACCGGGCTGCAAGATACATAAAACAGCATTGAAAAGTGAGCTAGACAGCTCCACAATTATAGTAGGAGACTTCAACATACCGCTTTCAGTGAAGGACAGAACATCCAGAAAGAAGCTCAATAAAGACATGGAAGATCTAGAAGCCACAATCAACCAACCTGACCTCATAGACATATACAAAACTCTCCACCCAACAGGAGCCAAGTATACTTTCTTTTCTAGTGTACATGGAACATTCTGTAGAATTGACCACATGTTAGGGCATAAAGCATATTGTATAAGACCACTATTACAAGAACTTGGGAAATAGTTTAAACAGAGAAGAGAATATTCTTTGATGGTTACAAGAGGGGGAAGGGAGGGAGGGAGGGAGGGAAAGAGTTTTCACTAATTAATGGATAAGAACTATTTTAGGTGAAGGAAAAGACAACACACAATACAAGCGAGGTCAGCACAACTGGAGTAAACCAAAAGCAAAGAAGTTCCCTGAATAAACTGAACACTTCGAAGGCCTGCATAGCAGGGACAGGGGTTTGGGGACCATGGTTTCAGGGGACATCTAAGTCAACTGGCACAATAAAATTTTTTTAAGAAAACATTCTGGGTCCCACTTTGGAGGATGGTGTCTGGCATCTTAAATGCTAGCAAGTGACCATCTAAGATGCATCAATTGGTCTCAACCCATCTGGATCAATGAAGAATACCAAAGGCACAAGGTAATTAATAATTAAGTAGATTGAAATGCATAATGAAAATAACACGTATTCTCAAGTGTATTATGTACCATTTTGTGCAAATTTCAGCATAAAACTTATCTTGCCAATTCTGTCAACTTGGAGAGTTTCTTGAGAATTCAAGGTAAGCTTTTTTTTTAAGTGCTACTGCAATAATTATCTCTGGGGATCTGTATTTTGTTGGTACTATAAAATCAATGAATGGAATATCAATCAACAAACCAACCAGTCAAATAAACACAGCCTGGAAATACACTGGATGATGAGGAGAATTAAAGTATACTTAATTTTTTTTAATTTAATTTAATTTTTTAAAATAAAATGGGGAGGGAGAATTACATTTCAGATTTCCTTTGAAACAAATAAACTAAAGGGCCCTGTCACGGATTCAACTGTGTCCACCAAAAATATTTGTCAAAATGCTAGGAGTCCTAATACATGGTAAACAGTATACAAAACATTACTAACAATGTGCAAACACCAGAAGAGAAATTAGATAACTGGGAGCTCCTAAAAATCAAACACCTATACTCATCGAAAAACTTCACCAAAAGAGTAAAACGATTACCTACAGACTGGGAAAAAGTTTTTAGCTATGACATTTCTGATCAGCGCCCGATCTTTAAAGTCTACATGATACTGTAGAAACTCAAAAACAAAACGACAAATAACCCAATTAAAAAATGGGCAAAGGCTATGAACAGGCACTTTACTAAAAAAGACATTCAGGCTTCCACATACATGAGGAAATGCTCACGATCATTTGCTATTAGAGAAATGCAAATCAAAACTACAATGAAATTCCATCTTACCCCAACAAGGCTGGCATTAATCCAAAAAACACAAAGTAGTGAATGTTGTAGAGGTTATGGAGAGACTATAACACTTACACACTGCTGGTGGGAATGTAAAATGGTACAACCACTTTGGAAATCGATTTGGTGCTTCCTTAAAAAGCTAGAAATAGAACTACCATAAAAAAACCAAAAACCAAATCCGTTGCTGTTAAGTTGATTCCGACTCATAGCGATCCAAATAGGACAGAGTAGAACTGTCCCATAGGGTTTCCAAGGAGCACCTGGTGGATTCCAACTGCTGACCTTTTGGTTAGCAGGCATAGCTCTTAACCAGTACGCCACCAGGGTGTCCAGAGCTACCAGCAATTTCACTCCTTGGAATATATCCTAAAGAAATAAGAGCCTTCACATGAACAGATATATGCACATCCATGTTCATTGAAGCACTCTGTACAACAGGAAAAAGATGGAAGCAACCAAGGTGCCCATCAAAGGATGAATGGATAAATAAAGTATGCTATATTCACATAGTGGAATACTATACAATGATTAAGAGCAATGATGAATCTGTGAGACATTTCAGAACATGGCGGAATCTGGAAGGCATTATGCTGAGTGAAATTAGTCAATTGCAAAAGGACAAATATTGTATGAGACCACTATTATAAGAAATCTAGATAATGTTTAAACACAAAGGAAAATGTTCTTTGATGGTTACAAGGGCAGGGAGGGAGGGAGAGGGGTACTTACTAACTAGAAAAATTTTTTTAGGCGAAGGGAAGGGCAACACACAACACAGGGATAGTCAATACAACTGGACTAAACCAAAAGCAAAGAAGTTTCCTGAACACAATCAAATGCTTCAAAGGCCAGAGTAGCAGGGACAGGGGTCTGGAGACCATGGTTTCAGGGAACATCTAGGTCAATTGGCATAACAAAGTGTGTTAAGAAAACATTCTGCATCCCAGTTTGGTGAGAGGCATCTGGGGTCTTAACCCCTAGTAAGTGGACAACTACGATGCATAAATTGGTCTCAACCTACCTGGAGCAAAGGAGAATGAAGAACACCAAAGACATATGGCAACGATGAGCCCAAGGGACAGAAAAGGGCACATAAACCAGAGACTCCATCCACCTGAGACCGGAAGAACTAGATGGTGCCCATCCACCATGGATCACTGCCCTGATGGGGAACACCACAGAGAATCCCTGCTGGAGCAGGAGAACAGTGGGATGCAGATCTGAAATTCTCGTAAAAAAGCTAGGCTTAATGGCCTGGCTGAGTCCAGAGGGACCCTGATGGTCATGGTCCCTGGACCCTTTGATAGCCCAAGGTTGGAACCATTCCCAAAGCCAACTCTACAGACTGGGATTGGCCTGGACTGTAAGATAGACAATGATGCTGGTGAGGAGAGAGCTTCATGGCTCAAGTAAACACTTGAGAATATGCAGGCAACTCCTGTCTGGTGGTGAGATGAGAAGGAAGAGGGGGACAGGAGCTGGTTGAATGGACACTGGGAATACAGGGTGGAGAGGAGGAATATGCCGTCTCATTAAGAGGAGAATGGCTAGGAGTACACAGCAAGGTGTGTATAACTTTTTGATGAGAGACTGACTTGTTTTGTAAACTTTCACCTAAAAAAAAAAGTACAATAAATAAATTAAAAAAGAAATTTGTCAACTTTGCTAGGCCATGATTCCCAGTATTGTGAGTGTCCACCATATTGTCATCTGATGTGAGTTTTCTTTGTGTTGTAAATACTATCTCTATGATGTTGATGAGATTGGATTAGTGGCTGTTATATTAATGAGACAGGACATTGGATTGTGTCTTGAGGCAAACTCTTTTGAGATATAAAAGATAGAAGCAAGCAGAAAGACAGGGGGAACTCATATGACCAAAAAAAGCAGCAGAGGGAACAGAGCATGTCCATTGGACCCAGGTCCCTGCACCTGAGAAGCTCCTAGACCAAAGGAGGATTGATGACAAGGACCTTCCTTCAGAGTTGACAGAGAGAAAGTCTTTCTCTGGAGCTGGTACTCTGAATTTGGACTTCTAGCCTACTAGATTGTGAGAGAATAAATTGCTGTTTTTTGAAGCCATGCACTTGTGGTATTTCTGTCATAACCCCATTAGATTACTAAAACAGGCTCCCTGTTAAACAGTTTGAAACTCTTGTCAGAAACATGGTTTGAGGTGCAGCGGAAGTGCGTTGTGTGTACTGAGGCAGGACTGGTGTGGCAATGAGAAGATGAACCTGGTATTTCCTGGATCTGTCTGGGGTCAAGCTATTCTCTTAACACATCGTGCCATCAGAAGCTGCTTCTGGGACAGAATTTTAAAATCTAGCCTGCTGTCCTACCCTCATAGCTGAATAACACTCCAGTATTTCCAACCCAGCTGGGATGGTAATAATAATAATAGCCAGTACTTTCATAGCTCTTACTCTCTATCAGGAATTGTTCTAAACCTTTTACATACAGTAACTCCTTTAATTCTTGCAATAACCGTGTAAGATATGTGTACTATTACTCTTCTCATTTTACAGGTGAGAGTACTGAGGCACAGAGAGTTTTGTAACCTGTTCAAGATTATACACCTAGTAAGAGGCAAGAGGCAAAGCCCAGGCGTGGATTCGGGCAGCCTGGCTTCAGAGGCTATGCCCTTTTCCACTATGCTTTCAGGGCTGGGTTTAAAAGCATCCCCCCGAGCCTGGTGAGCAACGTGCAAGCTCCCATCAAGGAAAACTGTACTTTTCCCCCTCCTTCTGGGTGAATTCCTTGTATACATATCTCTCTCACTGGAATCTATGTACCATTGAAGAAGATTAATTATATTTTGATGATCTTCTTATCTATTAAGGCCAAGAATGATATTTTGCTCCACTAATAAAATTAAAAAAAAAACCCAAAAACTAATATTTCCACAGCAAAATTGTCAACATAAAGCTATGGATTAGACCTGCTGTCTAAATTGATTGCGAAAGTGCCTGGGAAGAGAGTGACTGGGACTATCAGACAGGTAGCTTGTTAGACACAATACTTATCTCTTGACCATCCCTTCTGTTCCCACCCCCAGAATGGCCTGAAGGGTAGGAGGCCCCTGAGCCACGGCATGGCAGTGCTGGCTCTAGCCTGTGGTGTTATTGCTTTGGAATTTAAATATGTCCCTTCTTTTTCTTCTGTAACCTATGTTTTGAAAGCACATTTCTGGATGTACTTTTCTTGGACGGAGCCCAGGTGGCACTGTGGTTAAGAGCTCGGCTGCTAACCAAAAGGTTGTAGTTCGAATCCACCAGCTGCTCCTTGGAAACTTTATGGAGCAGTTCTACTCTGTCTATAGGGTTGCTATGAGTCAGAATCGACTCATTGGCAATGGGTTTTGTTTTTTTCTTGGACATCTTCACAATAAGGTGACATTTCTTACTTGTTTTCTATAGTTAAATCTGTAGCTGTTTTTTACCTTCATCTTTTCTGTGGGGTTGCTGTCTCCTACTTTACTTTTCCATACTGTAGTTGCTGCCTTTTGTTCTTTCTTTTCCTTTTTTTCATCACCCATTTTGTGCAGTCCCTGATCTTGTGATTAACTCATTTATCTGGAAGCTTTCTAACGCTTTTAACGTTAGGAGTATGGTCATAATCCATGGTCTCCACTCTTATTTAGCCAGTTGTATTCTCACATTTAATTAGATGAGAAGCTGCATTCTCTTATGTTTCTTGGAATGACCCTGCAGACAAAGCAGTCCCCAGAACATTCCCACCATTCACAAGAGTTTTTTGTCAGAGTATTTTTGGTTGAGAACGACTGAAACTTAAGTCAAATGGTCTTAAATATAAAATAATACATTACCTCTCACAGATTTTAAGGATACTGGAGGTAGTTCAGTGAAGAACTTTAGGCCTCAGGGCCTCGGGGACAAGAACTTTGAACTCATCTCCACTTTCTTGCCTCTGCTTGGCCTCATTTCTTAGCTTGACCCTCTCCACACGGCAGAGAAAATGCCATTACTAGCTCCAGGGCTGCATCATTCCATTTTATCCACTGCTGCACTGAGAGAGCTTCTTTCATCCAGCATCTATCACTCCCAGTAAAGATTCTGATTGGCTTGGCTTCAAGGGGAGACATGCACTGTGATTGGCCCAGGCCATGTAAGCTTCCCTCTGTGCTTGAGGGTAGTGGTGAAGCTCTGTACCTCTAGGGCCACAGGAAATAGGAGCTCCTCAAAGCAAAAAAGGCTATGTGACAGCAGGATGGGAAATCACGCTATGCAGATAAAAACATCCAGCTACTACAGCCCAATGTAGTTGAAAGATCTTCAAATATGACATAGCCACCAATAAAGTATCTAAACGATTCCCTAACATTAAGTTTTCATTTGCATGACATGATTTAAGGATATGGTTTGTGCTGAATGTGGATTGTAAGACTCAATTCAGCAAGAAAATCACAATGCTGCCTGTCTTAGATATCTAGTGCTGCTATAACAGAAATACCACAAGTGGATGGCTTTAATAAACCGAAGTTTATTCTCTCATAGTCTAGTAGGCTAGAAGTCTGAATTCAGTGTGCCAGCTCCATGGGATGGTTTTCTCTCTCTGACAGCCCAGGAGGAAGGTCCTTGTCATCAATTAATTATCCCTTGGTCTAGGAGCTTCTCCGAGAAGGAACCCTGGGTCCAAAGGATGTACTTTGCTACCGGCACTGCTTTCTTGCTGGTATAGGGTACCCCTGGCTCTCTGCTCACTTCTCTCTTCTATATCTCATAAAAGATTGACTTAAGACACAACCTAATCTTGTAGATTAAGTCTCACCTCATTAATATAACTGTCACTAATCCCACCTCATTAACATCATAGAGGTAGGATTTATAATACATAGGAAAATCACATCAGATGACAAAATGGTAGATAATCACGCAATACTGGGAATCAGGGCCTAGCCAAGTTGACAGACATGCCTAGAGGGCACAGTTCAAACCACAACACTGCCCAAGCCATGTCATTGTTGCTGTCGAGTAGGCAACCTTATGTATAACAGAACAAAATGTTGCCCAGTCCTGTGCCCTCGTCATAACTGCTGGTATCTCTGAGTTCGTTATTGCAGTCACTGTGTATTTTGAGGGTCATTTTCTATATAGGACAATGTTCTATTGTAATCTATAGGATTTTCATTTGCTAATTTTCAGAAGTACATTGCCAGGCCTTTGTTCCTGGATTGTTTTAATCTGGAAACTCTGAAAACTGTCCTCCATGGGTGACCTTCCTGGTGTTTGAAACACCAGTGGCATAGCTTCCAGCATTGTAGCAACACACACACCACCACGGTAAGACAAACTGACAGAGGGGTGGTGGGCCCAAGCCATGTAGGTTGTTAGTATTCAAACTCCCAAATTAAAAATCCATTGGTAGTGAGAATTTTCTGTTCAGGTACTGAAGGTCTTATCCCCAGGCAGGAGAAAGGTGAAGTAGCTAGTGCATGAACAAGCTAGAGGAAGGCTGTTTGAGCCCCAGGTTCGTCCTGAACATGTTACTATTTAAAACGGTGACATAGATGGACTGTACAGGATACCATTGGCCCTGGGAGAACACTGGGACTTGACGAAAAATGTCAGGATGCCACCTGACTAGGAAATCGAAGGTGTCTCAACACATGCTAGGGGTACTATTCACCTTGCTCAGGAATCAACAAGAAGAACCAGTGAATTCCAGCCTCCAGTAGTCATTTTTGCTACAATTAACCAAGAATCTGGGGATAATTTAAGAAAACAGGTGGGGAGAGGGAGAGACGCACGTATTAAATACTTGACTAATTTGTGCTAGGAGTCCCTGGGTGGTGCAAAGTGTTAAGCTGCTGGACTACTAGCTGAAAAGTTGGAGGTTGGAACCCGCCCAGAGGTGCCTTGGAAGACAGGCCTGGTGATCTGCTTCCAAAAGGTCACAGTCTTGAACATCCTATGGAGCAGTTCTACTCTGCACACATGGGGTTGACCATGAATCAGAATCAACTCAAGGGCAACTGACAACAATTTAGACCTGTGGAGAGAATTCTGGAATTTTCCCACAGGACCACACCTCGAAATCTTCCAACTGGGTAAAACTGGAGGAAATATTCACTGACTGTTTTACACTCTAAAGGTGCAATGCTCTTTCTAAGAGCTTCTGAAATCTTTTCAAAGACCTTGCCATAAGAAAGGCAATAGGATATTTACAGTTTTCTTTCTACTCTTCATGGCTTTCTTTGTCCCTTCCTTTGGTTATGTTCTGGCTGATGGTGATTCAGAGCCATGCTCTGTGATGTTTAGCTTTCTTTTATGCAGACAGTGCAGTGCTTGGACATGTCATGAACTTAGCAAGGAAAAAGAATATGCCTTTTAAAAAATTTAGTACCAAAAATTTGGGACTCAGAATATTGGAATCTATGAAGAATGCACATTTCAATCTTTAACAGGGTACCTCGAGGTGGGGGTGGGTGGGAGTGCTGGATGTAATTTAAATAACAGCCTAGAGGAATCATTTGGATTACTATGTAGGAAATGTAAGAGGTTATTGTAATGAGGTCAGTTCTGGTCCTTATGCTATTAGCAGACCAGGGAGGACATAGACGAGGTAGAACAGCAATTAATTAGAGTATTATGGGGGCTTTACAATTTGAGGAATTCAGAAAGTTAGCAAAACTAGGTCTGTGTTCTTAAAAAAAAATAAGAAAGATTATAGAGAGACCTTATTAAAGCACAGAAGGCTCAGCTATTTAAGATGGTGACATACATAGAGGCAGGAATGTGCAAAGAGAAGCTGAAAGGCAGCCAGGCCCTGAAGGAATTTCAGTGGAATTTCTTCACCGGAGGAGTAGTTAATAAATAGAGCAGATTTCTAAGGGCAGAAACTAGAGCAGCTACTACAAATAGTTTTTTTTTTTTTTTAAAGAAGGGAGCGATAGGAAGTTGGAGAGAAAAATGTTGAAACAAAGAAAAACAGGCCTGTTAGCTAGCTCTCCCTGCCGCCTCCCCTGTAAAACGTCTGTGCCCAGGCATTTAGAATATCGCATCAGTAATCGAAAAATACACTGTGTGTTGGTCTTGGGTGTTAGTTTTAGATGAAGACTAGATATCATTAAGAACTGCACGTAATTTAATACTTTTAAAAAGTCTGCAATACCATTTGCTTTGCCTTGCTGCCAACATTTCCACTAGTTTCTCTTGCTGGGAAGGACAGAAATGAGGGCTAGAATCCTTTTGTGCTTCACTATCGTCCCCTCCTCCCACCTTTGATGCTGGGCTCTTCCTTACAGTCTGATGCACAAAGCCTTTTCTGGGACGGTTTTTAATATACTGAGTGCTTATGAATCTGAGGCTCTGAGCTATTATTTCTGCCCCCCTCAATCAAGTAGGATGGGATGGCCACTAGCTCATTGTGCGCAAGTGCTTTTCCTCTTCTCTTGTAAAACGAGGACAAATTGGGAATGGCTGTAAGTGTGCATAGCTTTTGACCAACAAAGCTGCAGTTATATCAATATGCATATTTCCCCCGCCTCACCAGTCAAACATTTTTACCACTATTTAATTCGACGAAAACGATTATCCTTATTTTTTGCCAATTGATTAATAGGGATGGAACTCTTACCTGTTATTTCTGTTATGGGTTCTTTATTTGTGTCTCTCTCACTATCACAAGGAGTCCCTGGGTAGTGCAAATGCTTAAGGCACTTGGCTGCTAACCGCAAAGTTGGGGGCTCCAGTCCACCCATAGGCACTTCAAAAGAAAGTCCTGGCAACTGACTTCTGAAAAATCAGCCATTGAAAACCCTGTGGAACACAGTTCAACTCTGTGGAAAGAGTCGCCACGAGTCAGAATCGACTCGATGGCAACTGTTCTTTTTCACTATTACGAAAAGTGAAAGACGCATTTACTGAACACCTTTAACTCTCAGGGCAGAAGGATTTCATCAGAGTGATGGCTGAAGCAGCCCCTGTGGACAGCTAAACTTGCAGATATGTGGAACGGCTAGACTTACAGCAGCATTTTCCATACCTTGGGCCTCACCATTGTACCTTGTACTCATAGTTCAGGGCGTTTGTAGAGATGTAGATTTCTTGGCTCCACACCAGACCTACTGAAACTGAATTTCTGGGTGTGGGGCCTGTGAATCTGTTTTTTTCAGTCACACAAGTGATTCTGAGAAATACAGGGCTAGAGGAATGGACTGGGCAGTTTGAAGGGGAAGACAACCTGCGGATATTTGCTTTCCTTTCAGCCTAAACTTTGAAAAAATAGAGCAATGTCAGGGGTCACAGTGGGTCCTGAGTAGCGGTGATTTGAGGATGCCAAGCAAGCAAGATACCTGTGGCACTACAAAACCTGCACAGATGTGAGCTAGGAACCAGGTGAAAGGCAGGCATTCAGGGAGCATATTAGAAAGTAAAGAATGAGCCACAAGCAGAAAACCCTGACACCCTGTGTAAATTAATCAGAGATCCTGGTTGCAAATCTAGCTGACTCAAGGACAAAGCAATTCACTGGTAAACTGTGGAGACACTCACAGATTGGAAGAAAGGCTGAAGAATAAGCTAGGAGGAGAAGAACTGAAGGGACACTGGGCAATCTGTCTAGCAGTTCACTCGGTTAGGCTAGGGCATGGCACCTTGATCAATACTCCCTCATCTGTATCCAACAGAAGAGAGGAATTCCCATAAAGGGACTCATGATACACTCACTAAGAGGGAGGATGTGGAATGGAGTGGATGTGGGCAGTCAAATCAAACAACCCCCTTCAGCCAAAAAACGAGCAACTCTATAAACGTCAATCTCATGATGCAAATAACCGGGAATCAAGGCACCTCTAGTAAGCAGGATAAAGAGGGAAGCCAAAGAGCCAGAGAAGAATCAGGAACTTCTTAGAACCAGGGGTGCAGGGACAGTTACCAGGAGGGCAGGTAATCAGCAGCCAAGGTGAGACCTGCTGTAATGCTATTCTGTCCACAATAGATCTGGAGTGGCTGGCCCCTGCTGGGCTTTCCCCAGCCTGTGAGAGTCCCTTCTTTGTGAGCCCTCACTGGCTGGGGATGCCCTCTGATCTGCATCTTGAGCTTCCCACCCCCTCCAACACTGTTTAGCTGCCCTTTGAGATACTGATCAACCTCTTCCTCTCCTCTGCAACTGGAATTTCCCCCCTCCATGTTTCCATGGGAACTGCTAAATTGCTGGGGGCCTCTACTTGCCTCCCTACTTCCCTGAGGGTCAACCTCACTAGACTTAGGGGACCCTGTGGCCTAGGATAGCTATACCAACATCATGGTTGGTTAAATAGGCCTTTGTGGATTGGCCTGGGAACCACACCACTGTTTATAATGATTTTTTTTCTATGAGGAAATTCTTTGCGTTCCAAACACCCCATTGACTGGTGACCTTTTGGAACACAACTGTCCTCTCTAGGCCCAGTGGTGGGGTGAGATCACTAGGAGTTGTCGGAGCCAAGCTGAGAACAGCAAACTGAGGCTGGGAGGCTGGGGTCAGATGCCAACGGGAGGGAGACAGATGCCAGCACTGCAGTGTGAAAGGAACAACAGAGTTGGGCAGGCTGAGGTTAGACATTGAGTTCATGGCAGTGAGATGTCAAAATAAAGTAGAGCTTTGAGTGTCTGAGTGTGTGGGTGAATCTAAGATCAAGCTGTGGGGTAGGGGTTGGCCAGGGACAGAGTGGATAATATGACAAGCAGACAGGAAAACCTGGTGAGTAAAATGTGGTCAGGTCATCATAGGGCTATAAATATGCTGTTAGGGCCCGAATGCTTACAGCTGAGGGACTTGGCCACCTCATACTCATACCACGATCCCAGAAGTCATGGGCACAGGAAGGGCTTGCCGAGTGACAGTCTTGAGTTGTTGATGCCACCCCTAGCAGAAGCATTTCTTCCACCCAGAACCCTCAGGCCCATTGCACAGATTCCTTGGTGCTACTCCTCTCTCTCTTCTGCTTTTTCTTTCCTGTTACCATCTTTCTTCACAAGCTGCAGGGAAGAAAGCCCTGGGACAAGGCCTTCATTGCCTGCCCTGGGTGCTCACAAACCTGAATATAACAAAGAAAGTGGAATTGAATGTGGAGGAAGTCTAGGGAAAATGGGAAGATATTGTCAAGAACTGGAGTTCTTAAGAATTCCAGGGCCCCAGAAGTTTCCTTTTAAAGAGGATTTTTCCTAATAGCCTTACTCATAACAGTGAAAGTAGAAACAACCCAAGTGTCACCAGCTAATGAATAAAAACCAAACCCAGTGCCATCAAGTCGATTCCAACTCATAGCAACCCTATAGGACAGAGTAGAACTGCCCCATAGAGTTTCCAAGGAGCACCTGGCGGATTTGAACTGCCAACCCCTTGGTTAACAGCTGTAGCACTTAACCACTATGCCACCAGAGTTTCCACAATAATAATAATAATCAAAAGGATTATAAGTGGCTAACTGAGGAGGAGTTGATTTTCACCTTTATTTACTGTTTTCAGTGCTTGGGTTTTCTCTGCTGTTGTCTCTAGACTTCTTATACTGTATGGATGGGGGCCCTCACAGAGAACTTGGTTTAACTATTATGGAATAAACACTTGTGAAAGAGTCAAATTCGTATTTGAGAATGTATTCAGTGTGACACTGAGGTGGGGAAAGGAATTTAGTCCCCAACAATCTCAAATTCCCCAAAGCTACCCCAGATAGTAAGAATAATAAAAATAATACAGCAAAATAAAAATACACCAAATATAGAAAGTCATGTAAGAAGTATGACTAAAAGCACTTTTAGAAAACTTGCCGTTTTAATCGATCTATTAGATACAATCCAGGTAAAACAGTGGATTATTGAACCAAACACAGCTTCAGATGAAATCCTCTGTCTTAGTTTTCTAGTGCTTTTTATAACAGAAACACCACAAGTGGATGGCTTCAACAAACAGCAATTTGTCTCTCACAGTTTAGGAAGCTAGAAGTTTGAATTCAGGGTGTCAGCTCCAGGGGAAAGCTTTCTCTGTCAGCTCTGGGTAAGGCCGTTGTCATCAATCGTCTTCTGATCTAGGAACTTTTCAGAGCAGGGGCCCTGGGTCCAAAGGAGTACTTTGCTCCTGGCACTGCTTTCTTTGTGGTATGAGGTCCCCATGTCTCTCTGCTGTCTTCTCTCTTTTATACCTCAAAAGAGATTGATTTAAGACACAGCCTAATCTTGTAGATTGAGTTCTGCTTCATTAACGTAACTGCTCATAATCCTGCCTCATCAACATCATAGAGATAGGATTTATAACACGTAGGGAAATCACATCAGATGACAAAATGGTAGACAATCACACAATATTGGGAATCACAGCCTAGCCAAGTTGACGCACATTTTTGTGGAACACAATTCAATTCATAACATCCCCTAATGAACCTTTTCAACTAGATTGCCTCCCTGGAGCCTCTCGCATGTGAAAGTTCTGACAGCTATTTGTGCTGTGATATTATCTTGATATATCCGCAGGTGCCTTGAATGCTTCACCTGGGGCTGCCATCTACAACACTTTGTTTGAAATTCTTCTCAAGGTACAGTATGCCTAAGTGGGCATTTGCTCTTGTTGACCCATCATTAGCAGAGAGGTTAGCTGGTTAAGAAGGCTCACATTCTGAATCAAATAAATACTTATATTTTAGAAGAACCCATACCAAATCAAACCCGTTGCTATCATGTTGATTCCAACTCATAGAGACCGTATAGGACAGAGTAGAACTGCCCCATAGTTTCCAAGGAGCTGCTGGTGGATTCAAACTGCCAACCTTTTGGTTAGCAGCCATAGCACTTAACCACTACACCACCAGGGTTTCGTAGAAGAACCCCATTGCCTGTTGCCCATTGCCATAGAGTCAATTCCAACTCATAGTGACCATATGATCACTATGACAAAAGAACCCAGGAGGACAGAATTCCTAGATTTCTGCTTTCCAGTTTGACCAGCTGGCATTTGAAGGTGAGAGAAGAAAAACTTGGGCTGTAGCTCCTAGCACACAACTCGCCTCTTCCAGTTCCAGATGATAAGAAATTTTGACCAAAGTTTGAACAAAGAAAATTTAAGAAGAAATGCAAGAGAGAATAGAATGCAGACAGTAGAAAGGGGATGTAAAGAAAAGGGTTCCTTTGAGAGTAAATTGCGATCAGAAACAAGAGGAATGATAAATGGATACTCATGAACCTGTGTAGCCACGCTTCTCTAGTTGAGTGTCTCTGGAATATTTTTGACTGTGACGCAAACTAAAAAATGTATTGCAGGTCATGACCCAGTACACACATACATGTATATGTATGTATATGGATAAATATAACTAATTCAGAAGTTTAATGACATAGTTCTTACCTTTACTGTGTGTGACGTGTGCTGGTATTTCTTTTCTACTGTATTCTATTCCATTCCATTCATGCTTTTTAAATATACCACATGGACCAGTAAGCGACATCATGATAAAGAGAGAAGGGGCTGAAGTTGTAAAGGATTTCATTTTACTTGGATCCACAGTAAACACCCATGGCAGCAGCAGTCAAGAAATCAAAGGCACACTGCATTGGGCAACCTGCTGCAAAAGACCTCTTTAAAGTGTTGAGAAGCAAAGACGTCACTTTAAGGACTAAGATGTACCTGACCCAAGCCATGGTGTTTTCAATCACCTTATGTGCATTCGAAAGCTGGATAATGAATAGGGAAGACTGAAGAAGAGTCGATATCTTCGAATTATGGTATTGGGAAGAAAATATTGGATATACCATGGACTGCCAAAAGAACTAACAAATCTGTCTTGGAAGAAGTACAGCCAGAATACTCCTTAGAGGCAAAGGTGGTGAGACTTCATATCACATACTTTGGAGCTATTATCAGGAGGGACTAGTCCCTGGAGAAGGACGTCATGCTTGGTAAAGCAGAGGGTCAGTGAAAAAGAGGAAAATCCTTGATGAGGTGGATTAACACAGTGGCTGCAACAATGGGCTCAAGCTTAACAATGACCATGAAGATGGCGCAGGACCGGGCAGTGTTTTGTTCTGTTGCACGTAGGGTCCCTTTGAGTCAGATGAGACTTTACAGCTTTTTAACAACATAGATTTTACTATACACTCATGATTCAAGACTCAGAATTTGATACACAAGGCTCAGAAATTGAAACACACCACTGTAGCGTACACTTTTCTTCAAAAGGACCATAAAACTTAACCTATTGTTCACTTTGTGCTAGGAGGGCTGCTGGTGAGCTTCAGTTATCTTAGCTCTGGCTGCCAAATGCAGCTGACTCCTCGAAGATGGTCTGGAGAGAACTGCTGTGGTGAAGGTATTTCTAGGAACCTGGGTTAAGTAGCTCTAACAGCTCCAGCTGCTGTCTCTGCCATGGTTCCCACAGGCTTTCTTTTGTCATTGTGCATTACCTCTTCTCTTTTGCATGGATTCTAAAACGTTCTTTTCCTTCTCCTTTCTCTTTACTACCTGATAGCAATGCTTCAATAGCCTGTGTGTTTTCCTTTAAAACAAAATCAGCCATTCACTTTTTTGTTTTTAAATAGGAAATAAGCAAATATATTCATAGAAACAAAGCCTGACAAATGCTTAGTTTAAATAGCCTAGTTACATTAGAAGTCTCTGCACCCTAAGTTTTCTGAAGGTAAGAGTAAAGATAAATATATCTTATTACGGCCAATGCATTGTTTTCTTAATTTCAGTTTTGGATTAGTCATTGCCAGTGGATAGAAATACAATTGACTTTTTTTTTTTTTTAATAATTTTTATTGTGCTTTAAGTGTTTACAAATCAAGTCAGTCTCTCACACAAAAACCCATATACACCCTTGCTACACACTCCCAATTACTCTCCCCCTAATGAGACAGCCTGCTCCCTCCCTCCACTCTCTCTTTTCGTGTCCATTTCACCAGCTTCTAGTCCCCTCCACCCACTCATCTCCCCTCCAGGCAGGAGATGCCAACATAGTCTCAAGGGTCCACCTGATCCAAGAAGCTCACTCCTCACCAGCAACCCTCTCCAACCCATTGTCCAGTCAATCCATGTCTGAAGAGTTGGCTTTGGGAATGGTTCCTGTCCTGGGCCAACAGAAGGTCTGGGGGCCATGACCACCGGGGTCCTTCCAGTCTCAGTCAGACCATTCTTATGAGAATATGGGGTCTGCATCCCACTGCTCTCCAGCTCCCTCAGGGGTTCTCTGTTGTGTTCCCTGTCAGGGCAGTCATCGGTTGTAGCCAGGCACCATCTAGTTCTTCTGGTCTCAGGATGATGTAGTCGCTGGTTCATGTGGCCCTTTCTGTCTCTTGGGCGTGTAATCGCCTTGTGTCCTTGCTGTTCTTCATTCTCCTTTGATCCAGGTGGGCTGAGACCAATCGATGCATCTTAAATGGCTGCTTGCTAACGTTTAAGACCCCAGATCCCACTCTTCAAAGTGGGATGCAGCATGTTTTCTTAATAGATTTTATTATGTTGATTGACTTAGATGTCCCCTGAAACCATGGTCCCCAGACCCCTGCCCCTGCCACACTGGCCTTCGAAGCATTCAGTTTATTCAGGAAACTTCTTTGCTTTTGGTTTAGTCCAATTGTGCTGACCTCCCCTGTATTGTGTGCTGTCTTTCCCTTCACCTAAAGTAGTTCTTATCTACTATCTAATTAGTGAATGCCCCTCTCCCACCCTTCCTCTCTCCCCATCTTGTAACCACAAAAGAATGTTTTCTTCTCAGTTTAAACTATTTCTCAAGTTCTTATAATAGTGATTTTATAAAATATTTGGCCTTTTGGAACTAATTTCACTCAGCATAATGCCTTCCATGTTCCTCCATGTTCCGAAATGTTTCACAGATTCCTCACTGTTCTTTATCTATGCGTAGTATTCCATTGTGTGAATATAGCATACTTTATCCATTCATCCGTTGATGGGCACCTTGGTTGCTTCCATCTTTTTGCTATTGTGAACAGTGCTTCAAGGAACATGGGTGTGCATATATCTGTTTGTGTAAAGGCTCTTATTTCTCTAGGATATATTCCAAGGAGTGGGATTGCTAGATCGTATAGTAGTTATATTTCTAGCTTTTTAAGGAAGAGCCAAATTGATTTCCAAAGTGGTTGTGCCATTTGACATTCCCACCAGCAGTGTAGAAGTGTCCCAATCTCTCCACAGCCTCTCCAACATTTATTCTTTTGTGTTTTTGGGATTAATGCCAGCCTTGTTGGAGTGAGACGAAATCTCATTGTAGTTTTGATCTGCATTTCTCTAATGGCTAATGATCGTAAACATTTCCTCATATATCTGTTAGCTACCTGAATGTCTTGTTTGTTGAAGTGTCTATTCATATTTTCGCCAATTTTTTAATTGGGTTATTTGTCTTTTTGCAGTTGAGTTTTTGCAGTATCATGTAGATTTTAGAGATCAGGCGCTGATCGGAAATGTCATAGCTAAAACCTTTTTCCCAGTCTGTAGCCTTTTTTACTCTTTTGGTGAAGTCTTTGGATGAGCATAGGCGATTGATTTTTAGGAGCTCCCGGTTATCTAGTTTTTCTTTTACATTCTTTATAATGTTTTGTATACTGTATATGCCATGTACTAGGGCTCCTAATGTTGTCCCTATTTTTTCTTCCATGATCTTTATCATTTTAGATTTTATATTTAGGTCTTTTGATCCATTTTGAGTTAGTTTTTGTGCATGGAGTGAGGTATGGGCCTTGTTTCATTTTTTTGCAGATGGATATCAGTTATGTCAGCACCATTTGTTCAAAAGACTGTCTTTTCCCCATTTAACTGTTTTGGGGCCTTTGTCAAATATCAACTGCTCATATGTGGATGGATTTACATCTGGATTCTCAATTCTGTTCCATTGGTCCATGTATCTGTTGTTGTACCAGTACCAGGCTGTTTTGACTCCTGTGGCGGTACAATAAGTTCTAAAATCAGGTAAAGTAAGTCCTCCCACTTTGTTCTTCTTTTTCAGTAATGCCTTATTTATCTGGGGTCTCTTTCACTTCCATATGAAATTGGTGATTTGTTCCTCCATCTCATTAAAGAATGTCCTTGGGATTTGGATCAGAATTGCATTAAATCTATAGATTGCTTTTGGTAGAATAGACATTTTTATAATGTTAAACGAACAAGGTATGTTCTTCCACTTATGTAAGTCCCTTTTGTTTTCTTGCATAAGTGTACTGTAGTTTTCTTTGTATAAGTCTTTTACGTCTTTGGTAGGATTTATTCCTAAGTACTTTATCTTCTTGGGGGCTACTGTAAATGGCATTGATTTGGTGATTTCCTCTTCGATGTTCTTTTTGTTGGTGTAGAGGAATCCAACTGATTTTTTTATGTTTATCTTGTATCCCGATACTCTGCTGAACTCTTCTATTAGTTTCAGTAGTTTTCTGGAGGATTCCTTAGGGTTTTCTGTGTATAAGATCATGTCATCTGCAAATAGAGATACTTTGACTTCTTCCTTGCCAATCTGGATGCTCTTTATTTCTTTATCTAGCCTAATTGCTCTGGCTAGGACTTTCAGCACAATGTTGAATAAGAGTGGTGATAAAGGGCATCCTTGTCTGGTTCCTGATCTCATTGGAAATGTTTTCAGGCTCTCTCCAATTAGGGTGATGTTGGCTGTTGGTTTTGTATAAATGCCCTTTATTATGTTGAGAAATTTTCCTTCTATTCCTATTTTGCTGAGAGTTTTTATCGTGAATGAGTGTTGAACTTTGTCAAATGCCTTTTCTGCATCAATTGATAAAATCATGTGATTCTTGTCTTTTGTTTTATTTATGTGGTAGATTACATTAATTGTTTTCCTGATGTTGAACCATCCCTGCATACCTGGTATGAATCCCACTTGGTCATGATGAATTACTTTTTTGAAATGTTGTTGAATTCTATTGGCTAGAATTTTGTTGTGGATTTTTGCATCTACATTCATGAGGGATATAGGTCTACGATTTTCTTTTCTTGTGGTGTCTTTACCTGGTTTTGGTATCAGGGATATGGTGGCTTCATAGAATGAGTTTGGTAGTATTCCATCATTTTCTATGTTCTGAAATACCTTTAGTAGTAGTAGTGTTAACTCTTTTCTGAAAGTTTGGTAGAACTCTACAGTGAAGCCATCTGGATCAGGGCTTTTTTTTTGTTGGGAGTTTTTTGACTACCTTTTCAATCTCTTCTTTTGTTATGGGTCTATTTAGTTGTTCTACCTCTGTTTGTGTTAGTTTAGGTAGGTAGTGTGTTTCTAGGAATTCATCCATTTCTTCTAGGTTTTCAAATTTGTTTGAGTATAGTTTTTCATAGTAATCTGATATGATTCTTTTAATTTCAGTTGGGTCTGTTGTAATATCGCCCATCTCATTTCTTATTCAGGTTATTTGCTTCCTCTCCTGTTTTTCTTTTGTCAGTTTGGCCAGTGGTTTATCAATTTTTTCAAAGAACCAGCTTTTGGTCTTGTTAATTCTTTCAATTGTTTTTCCATTTTCTATTTCATTTAGTTCAGCTCTAATGTTTATTATTTGTTTTCTTCTGGTGCCTGAGGGTTTCTTTTGTTGCCCTCTTTCTATTTGTTCAAGTTGTAGGGATAATTCTTTGATTTTGGCCCTTTCTTTTTTTTGCATGTGTGCATTTATTGATATAAATTGGCCTCTGAGCACCACTTTTGCTGTGTCCCAAAGGTTCCGATAGGAAGTGTTTTCATTCGCATTGGATTCTATGAATTTCTTTACTCCATCCTTAATGTTTTCTATACTCCAATCTTTTTTGAGCAGGGTATTGTTCAGTTTCCAAATGTTTTTTTCCTGCTTTTCCTGTTATTGATTTCCACTTTTATGGCCTTATGGTCAGAGAAGATGCTTTGAAATATTTCAATGTTTTGGATTCTGCTAAGGCTTGCTTTATGACCTAACATGTGGTCTATTCTAGAGAATGTTCCATGTGCACTAGAAAAGAAAGTATACTTTGTTGCTGTTGGGTGGAGTGTTCTGTATATGTCCATGAGGTCAAGTTGGTTGATTGTGGCATTTAGATCTTCCGTGTCTTTATTGAGCTTCTTTCTGAATGTCCTCTCCTTCACCAAAAGTGGTGTGTTGAAGTCTCCTACTATTATTGTGGAGCTGTGTATCTCACTTTTCAAAGCTGATAGAGTTTGTTTTATGTATCTTGCAGCCCTGTCATTGGGTGCATAAATATTTAACATGGTTATATCTTCTTGGTATATTGTCCCTTTAATCATTATGTAGTGTCCTTCCTTATCCTTTATGATGGATTTAACTTTAGTCTATTTTGTCAGAAATTAATATTGCCAATCTTGCTCTTTTTTGATTGTTGTTTGCTTGATATATTTTTTTCCATCCTTTGAGTTTTAGTTTGTTTTTGTCTCTAATGTGTGTCTCTTGTAGGCAGCATATAGATGGATCTTGTTTTTTAATCCGTTCTGCCACTCTCTGTCTCTTTATTGGTGCATTTAGTCCATTTACATTCAGGGTAATTATGGATAGGTATGAATTTAGTGCTATCATTTTGATATCTTTTTTTGTTTGTTAACACTTTATGTGCTGAGTAGATTTTATTTATATATTGTCCTTTCCTCATATTTGTTGTTGTTGATTTTGTCTCTGCTGAGTCTGTCTTTTTCCCTTGTATTTTATTTTGATGGGTAGAATAGTTTGTCTCCTTTGTGGTTACCTTATTATTTACCCCTATTTTTCTAAATTTAAAACTAACTTTTGGAAATACAATTGACTTTTGTATATTGATCTTGTAATTTGAAACTTTGCTGAACGTTATTCATTCTAGTTATTTTTTAGTGAATTTCTTAGGATTTTCTATGTACAAGTTCCTTAAGATCCGTATACAAGATCATGATATCTGAAAATAGAGACTGTTTTCCTTCTTCTTTATTCATATGAGTGATTTTTATTTCTTTTCTGCCTAATTGTTCTGGCTAGAACATTCAGTACCATGTTGAGTAGAAGTGGTGAGAGTGGACATCCTTGTTTTATTCCTGATCTAGGGCAGATTTCAGCCCTTTTACCATTAAGTATAACATTAGCTGTGGGATTTTTGTAGATACTTTATATCAGGTTTATTTCCCTTATATTCTTACTTTGTTGAGGGTTTTTAACATGAAGGGATGTTGAATTTTGTTGAATGTCTTTTTTGCGTCTATGGAAATGGTCATGTGGTTTTTGTCTTTTATTCTTTTGACATGGTGTATTACAATCATTTTTGGATGCCAAACTAAACTTACATTCCTGTGATAAATCCTACTTAGTCATGGCGTATAATCTTTTTTTTTTTTTTTTATATGTTTTTGGATTTGGTTTGTTAGTATTCTGTTGAAGAATTTTGCATCTATATTCATAAGAGATATTGGTCTGTAGTTTTATTTCCTTGTGATGTCTTTGTCTGGAATCAGGGTACTGTTGGCCTCAGAATGAGTTAGGAGGTCTTTCTTCCACTTCAATTTCTTGGAAGAGTTTGTGAAGGTTGGTGCTAATTGTTTTTTGCACTTAAGAATGTGTATTCTGCTGTTGTCAGGTGGAGTGTTCTACAGATGTCTATTTAGTCTGGTTGGTTTATAGTGTTGTTCAAGTCTTCTATTTCCCTGTTGATCTTGTGCTTAGCAGTGCTATCTGGTATTAAAAGTGGAATACTGAAGGCTCCACTTATTATTGTTGAATTCTTTATTTCTTCTTTCAGTTTTGTTAGTTCTTGTTCATACATTTTGGGACTTTGTTGTTGGGAGCATATATGTTATAATTGTCATATCTTCCTGATAATTGGCCTTTTTAAAAAATTATAAAATGTCATTATCGTTTGTGACATTTTTTGAAGTTTATCCAATGTTAGTATAGCCATTCCAGCTTTCTAGTGGTTGCTGTTTGCATGGTACATCTTTTTCCATCCATTTATTTTTGACCTATTTGTACTTTAACTCCAAAGTGTGCCTCCTATAGACAGTTTATAGGAGGAGCTTGTTTCATTTAATCCAGTCTGACATTTAAGCCTTTTGAATGGATAGTTTAATCTATCCACATTTAATATTATTATTTATATAGTTGGATTTAAATCTGCCATTTTACTTTTTGTTTCTATGCATGTCATATCTTTTTTTGTTCTTCTAATCCTCCTTTATTGCTTTCTTTTGCATTAAGTGAACGTTTTTCAGTGTAACATTTTAATTCTTTTGATGATTTTCCAGTACATATTTTTTTAGTGGTTGCTCTATGGCTTTTTAACATTTCCATTCTTTCTTTAACCTACTCTCATTGGGCTTTCTTATCCATCCTACCACTGAAAGCACTCATCAAGGAAACAGATTTTTAAAACTAATAGTAAATTTTCAGTTCTCATCTTACCCAGCCAGCATTTGATCCAGGTAATCTCTCCCTCTAATTTGAATCTTTCTTCATGTGGTTTCTGGGGTACCACTCCTTCATGTATTCCTCCTACTGGCCTAGTTACTGTTTTTCAGTCTTCTTCCTTAATTCCTTCTCATCCACCAAACGTGAGAACATTGCAGTGCCCCAGAGCTTAGGGCTGACCCTCTTCTCTGTCTTCATTCATTAGCTAATTCAGCCCACTCAGGTCTATGACTCTTATTTCCATCTATATGCCAAGGACTTCTAAGTTGACATTCCTAAAACTAACCTCTCCCTGAACTTGAGACTTCATTCCCAACTGCCTTCTTAACATCTCCATTTGATGTTTATAAAAACTGAAAACCAAACCCCTTGCTGTTGAGTTGATTCTGACTCATAGTGACCATACAGTGGCGCTATACCGACCCTATAGGGCAGGGTAGAACTGCCCCATAGAGTTTCCAAAGAGCATCTGGTAGATTTGAACTGCTTACCTTTTGGTTAGCAGCCGTAGCTCTTAACTACTCTGCCACCAGGGTTTCCTTTGATGTTTATAGGTATCTAAAATTTAACATGCTCAAAAACAAACTGCCAAATTTGCTATACCCCCAGGTTTCCCCTTCCCAGTAAATGTGACTCCATTTTTTCAGAATGCTCAGCCCAAATGCTTGGAGTCACCCTTGACTAGTTTCTTTGTCTCACAGCCAAATTATAGTCTATTAACAAATCCTATTAGCTCTGCACTTCCTAATCGATTTGAAATTTAAATACTTCTCCACTTCCTCAATTGCTACTACTCTAATGTAAATCAGCATATTCTTTAATTTGGATTCCTGCAATAATCTCCTTCCACCATTTCCCTCTCCAGTATATTCAGAGAACAACTGGGGTATGTATATATGTATACATTTAAAAAATTTTTTATTGTGCCTTAGGTGGAATTTTAAGGAGCCCTGGTGGCATAGTGGTTGAAGTGATCAATTGCTAACCAAAAAGTTGACAGTTCAAGACCACTAGCAGCTCCTCAGGAGAAAGATGTGGCAGTCTGCTTCTGTAGAGATTTGCAGCCTTGGAAACCCTGTAGGGTCACTATGAGTTGGAATCAACTCGATGGTAGTGGGCTGGTTTGGGTTAAGTGAAAGTTTAGGGTGCAAATTAGTTTCTCATTCAAAAATTTATACACGAATTATTTTGTGACATTGGTTGCAATCCCCACAATATGTCAGCATTCTCCTCCTTTCCCCCCAGATTCCCAGTGTCCATTTGTTCAGTTTTCCTGCCTTCTCATCTTTGCTTTTGGCAGGTGTTGCCCATTTGGTCTTTTATACTTGATTGAACTAAAAAGTACATTCCTCACGTGTGTTATTGTATGTTTTATTGGCCTGTCTAATCTTTGGGTGAAAAATGGACTTTGGAAATGGCTTCAGCTCTTAGCACGGTCATGGTATATTTTTCAAAGCCAGATCATGTCCCTGTTCCTCGTTAAACACTCCAGTACCACCTCATCTCACTTAGAATAAAACCAGCGGTCCTTTACCATTACCTACTAGACTTTGCATGATCTATGTATTGGTTATCTATTGCTGTAAAACAAATAATCCAAAACTTAGTGGCTTCATACAAAAATAAAAATTTATTATATCTCACAGTTCCTGTGGGTCAGTAAATAGGGGACATCTTAGCTAAGTGGTTCTGGTTTGGGGTCTTTGATGAGGTTGCAGTCAAGAGGTTGGTTGGGGCTACAGTCATCTGAGGGCTTGACTAGGGATAGAGGAATTGCTTCCAAGAAGTTCACTCACATGGCTCGTATGTTGGTGCCATCTTGGTGAGAGGTCTCAATTCCTCCCCGTGTAGGCCTCTCTTCAGGCTGCTTGAATGTCCTCACAACATGGTGTCTGGTTTTCCTCAGAATGAATGCTCCAAGAGGGAGGGCCAGGTGAAAGCAGCTCTTTTTATGACCTAGCCTCAGAAGTCACGTAGCATCCCTTCTGCCACGTTCTGTTTTCAGAAGGGAGTCACTACATATGGCCCACATTTAAAAGAAGAATTAGGCTTCACTTTTTGAAGTGAAGAGTATCAAAGAACTTACAGACAAATGTAAAAACACCACCGTTTGCCCCTCAATTACTTGTCAGATCTTTCTTCCTTCACTTTTCCCTTGAATGCTCAACTACAGTCATATTTGTGTTTACTATTATGACAGATATGTTTCACCTCAGAGCCTGTTCACTCTTCCCAGAAGAGTTTTCCTCCAGATAGCCACATGGCTCACTTTCTCTCTTCATTCATATCGCTGCTCAAATGTTACCTCATCTTGGAGGTCTTTACTGACCTCTGAGCTAAAACAACATTTTCTCTTCCCCATTTTTCTCTATCTGCTTTACTCTGCATTATTTTCTTCCTAGTTCATATCACTATTTGAAAAATTATAAATATTTATTGGTATTGACTATCATCTTTCCTCCACACACTTGCTCCCCCTGCCCTCTAATATAAGTTTTTGAAAGCAGAGATTTAGTGTCTTTTTTTTTTTTTCCTGTATCCTTAGTACGTTGAACATTTGCCTGGTGCATGTAGATTCTCGATTAATATATATATATAAAACCCTGGCCGTTGAGTCGATTCAGGCTCATAGCGACCCCATGAATAGAACTGCCCCATAGAGGCTCCAAGAAGCATATGGCCAATTCAAACTGCTGACCTTTTGGCCAGATGCCATAGTTTGCCATAGCTCTTAACCACTGCACCACCAGGGCTCCCTATATATACATATTAATATATAAATAAATGAACTTATTGAATTATTCTGTTTATAATTATCCTGTGGACCATAGTCATCATGTGATACAATGAACATATGGGGAATCACATGTCCTTTGGCGAATGGTTTAGAAGAAGTGATTGTGTGGGTGGTTTTGCTAATAACTTTTTAACTTGAATTTGAGCAGTATCTGTTCTCATATATTTACATGGCATTTTATTTAAAATTATAGCTAATAGATCTTCAAGTAACTTTTTCAAAATATAGTTTGGGTGCTTACTAATTCTAAAACTCCCAAAAGGCTTTTGGGATTGCTATTAAATTGTGGTATTCCAATAAAGCACCCACTATGCAATCATTAGTGCGTCATGCTGGAACATTTTCTTTTCTTTCCACAGCTTCTCTTAATGGACACTCTACTATGAATAATGATTTGATGAATAAGATGAAGTGAATTAGCTCCAGAATTTGGAAAGTGTATAAATATATGCTCACTTAGAAACATTTCCATCTCAGGAATCTCTAAGTCAATAAGTTTTATATGCTATTTTGCTTTTTACTCTACATTGCATTGTCATGGATTGAATTATGTCCCCCCAAAAATGTGTGTTTCAACTTGGTTAGGCCATGATTCCCAGTATCATGTAGCTGTCCTCCATTTTGTGATTGTAATTTTATGTTGAGAGGATTGGGGGGGATTATAACACCACCCTTACTCAGGTCACTTCCCTGATCCAATGTAAAGGGAGTTTCCCCCGGCGTGTGGCCTGCACCAGCTTTTATGTCTCAAGAGATAAAAGGAAATGGAAGCAAGTAGAGAGTTGGGAACCTCAAGTACCACCAAGAAAGCAGCACTGGGAGCAGAGCGCTTCCTTCAGACCTGAGGTTCCTGCACTGACATTGTCCCAGACCAAGTGAAGACTGATGACAAGGACTTTCCTCCAGAGCCAATAGAAACAGAAAGCCTAACCCTGGAGCTGATGCCCTGAATTTGGACTTCTAGCCAACTAGACTGTGAGAAAGTAAATTTCTCTTTGATAAAGCCATCCACTTGTGGTATTTCTGTTATAGCAGCGCTAGATGAACAACACATGCATATTAAGTGAAAAACATGAATTTGATATTCTTGGTACTTGTCTTCCTTGAAGCATTACCATTCTGTTTCATTTGAGAAGCATAAAGCTTTGTGCTTGACCTCAATGGATACTCATTAGACATGTTAGCCTTCTCTAACCATCTTCAAGAAGGCTTATTAACATCACTCTACCATATTAAGCACCGGTATTTTTAATTTTTCTTAGTGCTTGAGTGGTATCTTGTATCTTAGAACATTTTTCTATATCTTGTCTTTTTCTGTCACATAATATTATCTTTTTTGATGAAAATTGTGTCAATTTAACTATTCTTTGGAAATAGACATATTAGCCTATATCATCTTAATTATCTGACTCATTGCGAGCTGAGAGCTAAAAATGTGATAACCCTCTTAAAAGCTGATGAAATAAATTAGCATAACCATGTATTATCAAATTTGAGACTGAAATGAGTATATATTTATATAGACACACACTCATTTTGGTCCCTAATTTGATAATACATGGTTATAATAATAATAATAAGTATATATATACATACATATAAAATTTAAAAAACCTACTGCAGTTGAGTTGATTCTGACTCACAGCACGCCCTATAGGGTTTCCAAGGCTATAAATCTTTATGGAAGCAGACTGCCACATCTCCCTCCGACAGAGTAGCTGGTAGGTTTGAACTGCCAACCTTTTGGTTAGCAGCCCAGCATTTAACCACTGTAAAAGCAGGACTCCATATATATGTACACACACACACACAATATTCTCAAGGACATTTACTGCTATATTTGGGTACAAATAACAGCAACCATAAAGCAAAAAGATTTTTTTTTTAATTTCCTTTTTTTTTTGTTACCTTTCTGTCATGGATTGAATTATGCCCTCCCAAAAATGTGTGTATTAATTGGACTGAGCCATAATTCCCGGTATTGTGTGATTTCCCTACGTGTTCTAAATTCTGCCTTTCTGATGCTAATGAGGGAGGATGGGTGTCAGTTATGTTAGTGAGGCAGGACTCAACCTGCAAGACTGAATTGTGCCTTGAGGTAATCTCTTGAGATATAAAAGAGAGAAGTGAACAGATTGACAGGGGACTTCATACCAGCAAGAAATCTGTGCAGGGAGCAGAACCCTTCCTTTGGACCTGGGGTCCCTGTGTGGAGAAGCTCCTAGTCCGGGGAAAGACTAATGAGAAGGCCAACAGAGAGAGAAAACATTCCCCTGGAGCTGACACCCTCAATTTGGAATTTTAGCTTACTTTTTTTTTTACTATGAGGAAACAAACTTCTCTTTGTTAAAGTCGCACATTTATGGTATTTCTGTTACAGCAGCACTAGATGACCGAGACACTTTCTTTCATTATTATGAGGGTTCAGGAACATCTCATAGGCCATAAGTGCAGGAAGATACTAGAAATAGAAAATGGAAAGGGACCAAGACTTTAGGAAGTCCTTTCCCTTCATCTTTAGTTTGCTTCTTTCAGGGGATTTGTCTTATTCATCCCTTTCTACAAAGTAGTCTTGGCTGCTCCTCTAAATGTGTGGCAGAAGATGGCTAACGCAGAACTCCTGAGTTATATCTTCTTCATCTAGGGGACGAGTTGAGACCAACCTGGAATTCCTTAGTCCCAATTCCACACTCTCAGGAAAGAGACTCTGAAAGGTTAGCTTGGGTTAGGAATCTGCTTTTCAGCCAATCAGCTGTGACCTGGTTTGTGTCACATACCTATGCCTACTGAGGTCCCAACTGGTGAATAGGGCAGGCAGATTCTAGATAAGAGGAGGTAGGCAATAACCCACCAGAAGCTCACTACTCCTGCTTTTATTTAAATGTATATTTTTTAGAATTTGAGATGCAGTTCTATACATTCTGATGTTATGAAATTAATTTTAAAACCAAGCCCATTCCGTAAGTAAGAAGATTATTATTAAGAGTTAGTATTGATTGGAGGCTCTCTTTTTACCCACATCCAGTCAATCATCAAGGGTCACTGATTTTTAAAAAATCCCGTCTTAGTATGTTCTACAGTAGTATAGTTGGAACCAATTCAACCGCAATGGCTTTGGTTTTGGCTTATCGTAGTGTAACTGACCTCTGATGCCAGCTATTATTTGTTGTCTTTGAGCTATGTGCCAGGCCCCCTTCTAGGCAAGTAACATTAAAACATTTAATTTTCCTAATCTCATGTGATTAGGAAAGTGGGTCTCAATAAAGTAAGCATCCTAACCAAAGATACATAGCTAATTAGTCATGGATTGGGATTCCAACTCTTGTAACTATCTCTGATCTTTCATTCCAACTAAAAGGGGTTAAAGAAACAACATACATGGAAAGATACGGCAAATCCAGAAGAGGGACATTCTACAGAACAACTGGCCTAGTCTCTTCAACATGTTGACACCATAAAAAAAAAAAAAAAGGACTGTCCTACATTAAAAGAATATTAAAGGATAGAGCAAAGAGATGCAGTATGTGGTCTAGAATTGGATATTCATTTAAACAAACTAACTGAAAAGGACATTGTTCAGTCACTGAGGAAAGTTGAATATAATCTCCATGTTAGATGAGAAGAAAATCTACTGAAATGATTGTTGAATTTGAAAAACAGGTTTTAGAATTATGTTTCAGTATGATTCCATTTTGGTAAAAATAAATGTGTGTATATAGAGTGGGATCTGAAAATATTTTCACTGCGGTGTTATTGTGGCTATGTCTAAGTAGCAGGAATGTTTTATATATATGCGCATGTGTGTATGTATATATTTATGTGTACTAGTTTTTATTTTAAAATTTTTTATATCATACATGTACCTCTTAGGTGTTACTAGAATGTTATTTTAAAAAAAAAGAGTGCAAGCACTGGATTTAGAATGCCTTGGTTCTAGCCTACATTTCTGGTCCTGGCTTAATACTGTGACTTTGGGCAAGTTATTTACCTCTGTAAGTCTTGCCTTTCTCAACTGTGATAACAGGACAGTGATAACAGGACACTTTCATACAGTTACTGTGAGCATCAGAGAGATAACAAATCAAAAATGCTTAACACAAAGCCTGTTATCTGGTTATAGATTAACAAATGTTAACTGTTATTACTATTCTCAAGTATTACCAGCAAATATTTGAATACAGGCTTCATTGAATAAATTGAGCCAATTCTTAAAATCATGGCTTTGGGTCAGTGTGATATGTATGAACAAGATTCCTTAGATTCATATGATGCTAAGCGCCTTTCATTACGGCTAAAGTACAAACCAAATAAGGGCCCTGAACCAAAGCACACTCTGTTCCTAATGATCTGTGGGTTCCAAACACATGCCAAACACATGCCAACGCATGTAAGGCATTTGATGAACTTGGGGGTTTATCCAAAGCATGTTTCTCTCCAGTACCCTTAATCATCATTCAGAGGTTTAAGTTTCACAAATGGAATCTTGCTGCGACAACAGCACTACTACTTGCTACTTACATTAAAGAGCTACACCATCTGTCTTAAAACCACAATTTTGTAAACTGTTTTTGATGACATATTGTAAGACTGCCGCGCACATGAAGCTCATGATGAAACCCTCCGGTGAAGCCTCTTTGGTTGAATCAAAATCAACATGCTAGTGACTAAATGCCTTATGAATCAAGGAAGCACAGTGTGAATTCCATAACATGAAGGTTTGTTTCTATTAGATTGAAATCCAGAAACTGTGTTAGCGTTCCAGATGACCTTGGGTTAGGTAATCTTAATTATCTATATGCCAGTAAAGGCCTCAAGATTCTAACCTAATTCGAGGAATCACTGGCTTTACATCCCATTCTTCATGCACTCTCCTTCCCTTTAGTGGTCTTGGTAAACATCAATAAAATATAGGAATACGTAGGAAGAAGTATAAAGAAGGCACATTAAAGGTTAAACACAATGGTGATAATGAAGTAGCCTGTAAATCAAGCAATCAATCTCAATACCATAAGAGACAGTAAACAATGAGAAGAAATGGAATATTCTGACCTTATATAGAAAATGGAACAGTGTCCTGTATTAATTAATGCCAGTTGCTATAACAGAAAAACCCTGAAATCTCAGTAGTTTAACTTAATAATCGTGAATTTTTTATCCTGTCACAATCCATTAAAAGGTTTTCTGGTTGGCAGTCTTCTGTGGGATTATTTAGGGATCCAGGCTCCTTCCAGATTGTGTGGTTGTCATAACCACTTATATTAACCAGTTTGGTCTGGAAGAGGCTCCCATCTGCTTCTGCTCATATCCTTTGTGGAAGAACTGTACATGAACCCCACCTAGACAGAAGCGGGGTTAGGAAATCTGGGCCCTGGCTGGGCAGTCACTTAACAACAACTCTACACTGTGGAAGGGGAGCATAAATGTGGGATGTTCACCCAACCATCTCTGCTTCCCTTTCCTTCTTTGTGTCTTTTAGGACCAGAAATTCCCAGTGAGATGGTAGTGATGATAAAAGCTTTTGTGATATGTCAGTAATATAGTTTCATAAGGCCTAGTTAATGGCATGGTTATTGACATTACCAGAAATTACCCAATTCAATATACATTTAAGAATCTAATGTGTGCCAAGTTCTACTAGGTACTAAGAGATTGATAAATAGATTTGATCTGAAGGGAAAGTGGGGAGATAGACATAGGTATAATTAACACTCATTCAAGGTGAGATAAAAGTTCCAAAACTGAGGTATAAATAAAGCATTAGTGGAATGCCGAACAGTAAGATAATTGATTCTTGAACAGGGACCACAGAAGCCAGATGTTTAGGCAAGATTCTTTGTTTTCAAGAAGTGACCTACTTGAGATAAGGATGAGTTGTTGAAAGAATATGAAGATCACATGAAAGAAAATACACCTCAGGCCTCATGGGAGATAGGGCTTGAGGCAACTGAACGGCAGTAGAAGCAGTTTCTCAGCTCTTACCTTGCTTATTTCTGTACCCTCCCTGTTTCTGTTGGCTTCTTCTACTTTCACTTGGTCCTACAAAGTTGCCAGGCCTAGTTTGACAGGACCTTTGGCGTCAAACACCCAGTATCATTTGACTGCAGTCTTTATAGGAGGGAACTTGATTGGTTGCTAACCAACTGATAGACAGGTTGGTCTTGAGTCAGCGTTGGATGAGGGGCATGTGTGCAGAAAGAGGTCACATGGCCCATTGGGATGCCTCTTGCAGAGTCCATGACAGGAGCAGCAAATTAACTGCCACATCTACTACAGGGGGCAACTTTTCATTGGCCATTAAAAGAGGTACTGTATTCAAGGAGGAGTGTAGAGGCTGGAAGACATTTCTGACTTAGGCAGAGCATGAGCAAAGACATCCATGGAGGAAAGTTCAGGTACATTTGGGGAATGACTAGGCACCTAGAGTGATTGAAGTATAAGATCTGTGGGGTCAGTGAAGTTTATAATGTGTTGTAAAGCTATGAGGCTGGATTGTGGAGGACTTTCACTAACATGCCAGGGAGTTTGGAGTGTGTAGGCAATGGGTAGACTTTGGAGATGTTGACCAGGAAGGTAATATTAAAACAAACAAGCAAAATACAATGTTTACACAGGATATGTTTTGAGTGTTCGGTGTGATTCGCTCACGGATAACTTTTCAGCCAAGATCTTAATGACAGAGGGCCGTAAAAACCTCTGGTAAGGAACTGGCCTCTCTAAAAGGAGGAAACATGTATAGTACAAAGAAAAAATCTCAAGCTTTAGAATCAGATCTGTGTTCAAATTCCGACTCCGCCTTTTTCTTGCCGTATGTTTTGGGCAGGTTACTTAGTCTCTTTAAGCCTCAGTTTTCTCACCTGTAAAGTGAAATTGATAATCAGCCAGTGTACACTGGTATGGCATAATGACTGATGAGGATACGACAGGTTAAATGTCTATTAAATTAATTAGTTGGTGCCTGTGGTGTAATTGTTGGGGAATATTTTGAATGTTACCTCTGTTCTTAGGTTTTTAATACGAATTAAATGGCATAATGTTAAATGCTTGCAAGTGCCTGGCACTTTGGTTGGTTTTCTTTTTTTTTCTCCTGCTCATTTATTGTTGAAAATTTCAAATTTCTAATATGATGAAGAGAGCATGGATCAACAAAGAGTCTGTGAACCAGCTGGTCATATAATGATTAGTTAACGTACCCAATTAGTCTCCAAGCCAGCCCAAACAGGCAAGAAGTGTTTCACCATTCTTTCAGGCGGATAAGTCTTTTCCATAATGGCTTATCGTCAGATAAACCAAAACAAACCAAAAAAAAACAAAAAACACCAAACCCAGAGCCGTCAAGTAGATTCTGACTCATAGCAACCCTATAGGACAGAGTAAAACTGCCCCCATAGAGTTTCTAACGAGCACCTGGCAGATTTGAACTGCTGACTGTTTGGTTAGCAGCCGTAGCACTTAACAACTACGCCACCAGGGTTTCCTCAGATAGGGCCTGTTAATACTGCAGACGTTCAGTCATCGCTCCTTGACCCTCTAATGCCTCAACCAGATACTAATTTCTCTAGAACTTGGATGTCTTACCTCATTTTGGTGATTCCTTAGCTTTGCAGTCAACAAAGGAAATACTCAATGATAGACTTTAGAAAGTTCACGTCTTTATATTACATGTTATCTGTCAAAAAAAAAGTAATCAAGAACATAATGTCACTGTCTTATGCTACTAGTTTAATTCTAGTCAAGATAGAGAAAATAGAACCTGTGATATGCCTAGGTAACAAATAAAGCAAGAATGTGATCCTCTTAAATGAGTAATCAGTTGTCATGGAGTTGATTCTGACTCATGGTGACCCCAAGTGTGTCAGAGTAGGCCTGTGTTCCAAAAGGTTTCAATGGCTGATTTTTCAGAAGTAGGTCATCAGGACTTTCTTCTGGGGTGACTTCAGGTGGACTCGAACCTCCAACCTTTCGGTTAGCAGCTGAGTGCATTATCCATTTGCACCACCCAGGAACTCTGTGATCCTCCTATAGGTACTCAATTTTACTGATTAAAAGGAATTCAATGACTTTGAATTTCTAAGCATAAGGGTATTATCTGGAATAATAATAATAAAAAAGATGCAGAGGTTATGTGTCTGTGGTATTGTAACCCACATAGTTATTGGTTTAGGAATGATCCACTGGTAATACCTGGAGCCACTATTATTTGAAGTATATTTATTAGTATTACACATAAAGTATCAAGGTGTCTGTTCTTTTTAACCCAAAAGGATTTGAACGTTCCTACAGCTTAAAGAGGAACGCTGTCCTTGCATAGAGAAAACAGGTAGGTCTCACAGCAGGATTTGGCAGGGACAAGATACAAGTGTTTGAAAAATACTGCAAAAAAGTAAGCCCACTTTCTTGTTGCTTGAGACTTCCCCTACTGCCATTAGATAACAGAGAATGAGAGAACCAAGTTCAATATCAGAGAGATGGAAGCCTGGAGATTCCTTGGTATCCCTTGAGGGCCCAGCTTCTTCTCTCTCTTGTTTTCTCATCTACATTCTTATGAATATCTATTTAATTAAGAGAACTTTTTATGGCACAGAGTGATGACAGAGTGCTGCAGCATTACTTTGTCCTTATCAAGAACCAACTGGAAGTTTCCAGCATATACCAGAAAATGTAGGACATGGGCAATGGAAGGCTCCAAAGAGGATCCAGACTGTACCAGAATCATTCCCTTAACCATACTAACTAAGGGTTATCATCAGTTCCAAAGTGTGAAGGAATTGTAGATTGATTCCAGAATCACTGTGTCTCTTTTATAGTTTATGGTATACCAAAAAAACCAAGCCTGTCGAGTCGATTCTGACTCATAATGATCCTATAGGACAGAACAGAACAGACCCCCTACAGTTTCCAAAGAGCACCTGGTAGATTTGAACTGCCAACTGTCTGGTTAGCAACTGTAGCTCTTAACCACTAGGTCACCAGGGTTTATGGTATATAAAGTGTGAAGTAAATAAAATCATATTCTCATTACTGGCTGTGGTTCAGTCATTCTCAGTAAGTCTTTTTGTCATCTTCATTCAGCCCCAAATTAAGAAACCTTTCAAGGTAATTATTACTTGTGTTTCTGAGTGATTGTACCAACCTGACCATGTAATCCAATATTTTGGTGCTCATGTTGAGCAAAACTGGGCAAGACACTTTAACAAAATGGTAATTTACAGGGTTTATTTCAATGTTAGTATATGACTAATACCTTGAGATGATCACAAACCGAGGCCTTGAAAACTGTGGCAAGAGTCTTAGTGGTCAGTAGGCAGAGTCAAGATGGCGGAATAGACAGATGCTTCTAGGGAGCCTTCTTTACAACAAAGACCAAAAAAAAAAAAAAAAAAAAGAAATGAATGTATTTATGATAAGCTAGGAGCCCCGAGCATCAAAGGCAAGCTTAGAAGATGAACTGAAGGGCAAGGGGAGGAAGAGACAGTTCAGAAGTGGAGAGGAGTTACTGGACCTGAATCACGGGGAACCCTCAGGCACCATTCCTGAGAGCAGTGGCAGCAGGCTCATACTAGCATTCGGCTGCAGTTTCCTCAGGGAGAAGCAGCCAGCCACACAGCCTACTCACACCTTCGGAACCAGATAAGAAAGGCGCTCTCGGCAAAAACTAAGTACTTGCGTATATTTTGCTGCACTCCCCCACCCCCTGATCCCAAGCCAGCTTCAGTGGCTGACTTCCCTGGGCCTGAGATTGGCCCTGCCGAGCACCTAGAGCCATCATCCCGTGTTTGGAGAAGGAATAAATTTGCAATTGGGGGAAAAGAAAAGTTGCCAGCTCCACTAACTGGGGGAGCTCAGGACAGAAGCGGCTCCTGTCCAGGCACAAACGGTTCACGGGCTTTGAGTACCTTTCCCCTCTGCATGGACCTGCATGGGCCTATTTCAGCAGAAAAGGCCCTTGTTGGCAGACTCCAACTGTTTCAGCTGTGTGGTGGAGAGGTGGGTGTTTGATGTTTGACATTGCTTTGCTATTAAACAGGGTCCTCACCTACCCACATCAGGGGCCTAAGGACTGGTAGATCCACTCAGATCACCCAGCCACCTGAGAACTGGTACCTCCCAGTCCTTACAACCCAAAGCACTGAGTGCCCATGGTCAATCTGCAGAACCCATCCACGTGTATGCTCTAGGGAACAGGAACATGCTTTCCTCAGAGACACGTGGGGGACAATTCTCAGCCCCCTGCCTTGTTCAGAGTGTCACCTCCTGCTGCAAACAGATATCAGTAACTACACCAATCATTCCTGCCCCTCTAAAACTGTAGGACAGAGCCTGTACCACACACTTGATTATCAGCTACCTGGACACCTGAGCTGAAGTCATACAAGAAAAGTAAATGGACTCCTAGACTAATATACCTAATAACAACTCTAGCCATCTGGGGACAGGACATCAGAGCTCCAAAGGCAAAGAGAATCAAGCCAGCTCATTCAAGCAACCCATTCGGGCATAACAACAACAACAACAAAAAAAACAAAGCAAGGAGCTATGACATAGTAAGCAAATGTAAAATAAACTAAGACAATAATTTATAGATGGCTTGGAGACAACAGTCAGTATCAAGTCACATAAAGAAACAGACCATGATCACCTCAACAAGCTCTCAAAACAAAGAATCAAGGGATCTTCTGGATGAAAGTCCATTCCTGGAATTATCAGAGGCAGAATACAAAAGTTTAATATACAGAACCCTTCAAGACATCAGGAAAGAAGTGAGGCAATATGCAGAACAAGCCAAGGACACACAGATAAAGCAAATGAAAAAATTAAAAAGATTATTCAGGAACACAGTGAAAAATTTAACAAGCTGGAAAAATCCATAGACAGACAGCAATCAGAAAATTAGAAGGTTAACAATAAAATTACAGAAGTAGACAACTCAATAGAAAGTCAGAGAAGCAGATTTGAGCAAGTGGAAGGCAGAATTTCTGAACTTGAAGATAAAGCACTTGGCACTAATATATTTGAAGAAATATCAGATAAAAGAATTAAAAAAACAAAACAAAACAAAGAAACCTTAAGAATCATGTGGGACTCTACCAAAAGAAATGACCTACGAGTGATTGGAGTGCCAGAACAGGGAGGGATAACAGAAAATACAGAGAGAATTGTTGAAGATTTGTTGGCAGAAAACTTCCCTGATATCATGAAAGATGAGAAGATATCTATCCTAGATGCTCATTGAACTCCACATAAGGTAGATGTTAAAAGAAAGTCACCAAGACATATTATAATCAAACTTGCCAAAACCAAAGATAAAGAGAAATTTAAGAGCAGCTTAATAAATGAAAAATCATCTACAAAGGAGAGCCAATAAGAATAAGCTTGGACTACTTGGCAGAAACCATGCAGGTAAGGAGGCAATGCAATGACTTATATAAAAAAGTTGTCAGCCAAGAATCACATATCCAGCAAAACTGTTTCTCAGATATGAAGGTGAAATTAGGACATGTCCAGATAAACAAAAGTTTAGGGAATTCGTAAAAACCAAGCCAAAATTATAAGAGATACTAAAGGGAGTTCTTTGGTATCAATCCAAGACTGGAACACTGGGCAGAACAATCAGAAGTCAACCTAGTCAGGGAAATAATAAAAAAAAAATCAAGATTAAAAAAACGCTTAAAACAGGGTAACATTGATGTTATTGTGTAAAAGAAGGCAACATTAAAACAATAAAGAGGGACTAAGAAATGTAGTCATCATATATATCATCCAGATATGTCATCCATATATCATCCGTATATATCATCCATATCTTGCACATGGAGAGGAAGACAAAGCAATAAAAGAAATAAACGTAAGGTTTAAATTTAGAAAAATAGGGGTAAATAATAAGGTAACTGCAAAGGAGACAAACTATCCTATATATCAAAATAAAATACAAGAAATAAATAGAGACTCAGCAGAAAGAAAATCAACACCGATGGATATGGGGAAAGGACAGTATAGAATCTACTCAGCACATAAAATTAAGCGGGAAAAAGAAACTGTCAACCACACCCAAAAAAAGACATCAAAACGATAGCACTAAATTCATACTTATCCATAATTATGCTGAATGTAAATAGACTAAATGCACCAATAAAGAGACAGAGAGTGGTAGAATGGATTAAAAAACAAGATCTGTCTATATGCTGCCTACAAGAGACATACCTTAGACTCAGAAACACAAACAAACTAAAATTCAAAGGATGGAAAAAAATATATCAAGCAAACAACAACCAAAAAAGAGCAAGATTGTCAATATTAATTTCTGACAAAATAAACTTTAAAGTTAAATCCATCATAAAGGATAAGGAAGGACACTATATAATGATTAAAGGGACAATATACCAAGAATATACAACCATATTAAATATTGATGTACCCAATGACAGGACTGCAAGATACATAAAACAAACTCTATCAGCATTGAAAAGTGAGATACACAGCTCCACAATAATAGTAGGAGACTTCAACACACCACTTTTGGTGAAGGACAGGACATCCAGAAAGAAGCTTAATAAAGACACAGAAGATCTAAATGCCACAATCAACCAACTTGACCTCATGGACATATACAGAACACTCCACCCAACAGCAGCCAAGTATACTTTCTTTTCTGACACACATGGAACATTCTCTAGAATAGACCACATATTAGGTCATAAAGCAAGCCTTAGCAGAATCCAAAACATTGAAATATTACAAAGCATCTTCTCTGACCATAAGGCCATAAAAGTGGAAATCAATTAACAGGAAGTGCAGGGAAAAGAAATTAAACACTTGGAAACTGAACAATACCCTGCTCAAAAAAGATTGGAGTATAGAAGACATTAAGGATGGAATAAAGAAATTCATAGAATCCAATGCAAATGAAAACGCTTCCTATCAGAACCTTTAGGACACAGCGAAAGCAGTAGTCAGAGGTCAATTTGTATCAATAAATGCACACATGCAAAAAGAAGAAAGGGCCCAAATCAAAGAATTACCCCTACAGCTTGAACAAATAGAAAGAGAGCAACAAAAGAAACCCTCAGGCACCAGAAGAAAACAAATAATAAAAATTAGAGCTGAACTAAATGAAATAGAAAACGGAAAAACAAGTGAAAGAATTAACAAGACCAAAAAAAGCTGGTTCTTTGAAAAAATCAACAAAATTGATAAATCACTGGCCAAACTGACAAAGGAAAAACAGGAGAGGAAGCAAATAACCCAAATAAGAAATGAGATGGGCGATATCACAACAGACCCAACTGAAATTAAAAGAATCATATCAGATTACTATGAAAAATTGTACTCTAACAAATTTGAAAACCTAGAAGAAACGGATGAATTCCTAGAAACACACTACCTACCTAAACTAACACAAACAGAGGTAGAACAACTAAATAGACCCATAACAAAAGAAGAGATTGAAAAGGTAATCAAAAAACTCACAACGAAAAAAGCCCTGATCCAGATGGCTTCACTGTAGAGTTCTACCAAACTTTCAGAAAAGAGTTAACACTACTACTACTAAAGGTATTTCAGAACATAGAAAATGATGGAATACTACCAAACTCATTCTATGAAGCCACCATATCCCTGATACCAAAACCAGGTAAAGACACCACAAGAAAAGAAAATTATAGACCTATATCCCTCATGAACTTAGATGCAAAAATTCTCAACAAAATTCTAGCCAATAGAATTCAACAACATATCAAAAAAGTAATTCATCATGACCAAGTAGGATTCATACCAGGTATACAGGGATGGTTCAACATTAGAAAAACAATTAATGTAATCCATCATATAAATAAAACAAAAGACAAGAATCACATGATTTTATCAATTGATGCAGAAAAGGCATTTGACAAAGTTCAACACTCATTCATGATAAAAACTCTCAGCAAAATCGGAACAGAAGGAAAATTCCTCAACATAATAAAGGGCATTCATGCAAAGCCAATAGCCAACATCATCCTAAATAAAGAGAGGCTTGACAGCATTCCCTTTGAGATTGAGAACCAGACAAGGATGCCCTTTATCACCACTCTTATTCAACATTGTGCTGGAGGTCCTAGCCAGAGCAATTAAGCTGGATAAAGAAAAAAAGGAAGATGAAGTAAAATTATCTGTATTTGCAGTTGATATTATCTATTACACAGAAAACCCTAAGGAATCCTCAAGAAAACTACTGAAACTAAGAGAAGAGTTCAGCAGAGTATTGAGATACAAGATAAACATAATAAAATCAGTTGGAGCCCTCTACACAAGAACATTGAAGAAGAAATCACCAAATCAATACCATTTACAGTAGCCCCCAAGAAGATAAAATACTTAGGAATAAATCTTACAGAGATGTAAAAGACATATACAAAGAAAACTACAAAGCACTTCTGCAAGAAACCAAAAGAGACCTAACACCCCAGTGCCGTCGAAGTCCTCTGCTCATGGATAGGAAGACTTAACATTATACAAATGTGTATTCTACCGAAAGCAATCTATACATTTAATGCAATTCTGACCCAAATCCCAATGACATTTTTTAATGAGATGGAGAAATAAATCACCACCTTCATATGGAAGGGAAAGAGGCCCCAGATAAGTAGGGAGGCCTTAATGTACCTGACTTTAGAACCTATTATACCACCACAGGAGTCAAAACAGCCTGGCACCGGTACAACAACAGATACATAGACTAATGGAACAGAATTGAGAATCCAGACATAAATCCATCCACATATGAGCAGTTGATATTTGACAAAGACCCCAAAACAGTTAAATGGGGAAAAGACAGTCTTTTTAACATATGGTGCTGGCATAACTAGATATCCATCTGCAAAAAAAATGAAACAAGGCCCATACCTCACTCCATGCACAAAAATGAGATCAAAATGAATCAAAGACCTAAATATAAAATCTAAAACGATAAAAATCATGGAAGAAAAATTAGGGACAATGTTAGGAGCCCTAATACATGGCATAAACAGTATACAAAACATTACTAACAATGCAGAAGAAAAACTAGGTAACTGGGAGCTCCTAAAAATCAAAGGCTTCTGCTCATCCAAAGACTTCACCAAAAAAGTAAAGAAGCTACTACAGACTGGGAAAAATTTTTTAGCTGTGACATTTCCAATCAGTGCCTGATCTCTAAAATCTACATAATACTGCAAAAAGACAAATAACCCAATTAAAAAATGGGCAAAGATATGAACAGACACTTCACTAAAGAAGACATTCAGGTAGCTAACAGATATATGAGGAAATGCTCACTATCATTAGCCATTAGAGAAATGCAACTCAAAACTACAATGAGCTTCTGTCTCACTCCAACAAGGCTGGCATTAATCCCAAAAAAACCCAAAAAACACAAAACAATAAATGTTGGAGAGGCTGTGGAGAGATTGGAACACTTCTACCCTGCTGGTGGGAATGTAAAACGGCACAACCACTTTGGAAATCAATTTTGGTGCTTCCTTAAAAAGATAGAAATAAAACTACCATAGGATCCAGCAATCCCACTCCTTGGAATATATCCTAGAGAAATAAGAGCCTTGACACGAGTAGATACATGCACACCCATGTTCCTTGAAGCACTGTTTACAATAGCAAAAAAGATGGAAGCAACCAAGGTGCCCATCAACGGAAGAATGGATAAATAAATTATGGTATATTCACACTATGGAATACTATGCATCAATAAAGAACACTGATGAATCGGTGAAACATTTCATAACATGGAGGAATCTGGAAGGCACTATGCTGAGTGAAATTAGTCAGTTGCCAAAGGACCAGTATTATAAGAACTAGAGAAATAGTTTTAAAAAAGATGAAAATATTCTTTGATGGTTACGAGATAGGGGGAGGGAGGGGGATGGGGAAGGGGTATTCACTAATTAGATAGATAAGAACGACTTTAGGTGACTGGGAAAGACAACACACAATACGGGCGAGGTCAGCACAGGACTAAACCAAAAGCAAAGAAGTTTCCTGAATAAACCGAATGCTTCAAAGGCCAGCGTAGCAGGGGCAGGGGTTTGGGGACCATGGTTTCAGGGGACATCTAAGTCAATTGGCATAATCAAATCTATTAAGAAAACATGCTGCATCCCACTTTGGAGAGTGGCATCTGGGGTCTTAAATGCTAGCAAGCGGACATCTAAGATGCATCAATCCAACCCATCTGGATCAAAGGAGAATGAAGAACACCAAGGACACAAGGCGATTACGAGCCCAAGAGACAGAAAGGGCCACATAAACCAGAGACTACATCATCCTGAGACCAGAAGAACTAGATGGTGCCTGGCTACAACCGATGACTGCCCTGACAGGGAACACAACAGAGAACCCCTGAGGGAGCAGGAGAGCAGGGGTCTGCACTCTTATTTAACAATAGTTTTCCAAGCAGTTACCAAATGTTGTTTTCGATATATAGCACAGTCTTACCATTTTTCACATGGTATTTTTGTTGTCCTTCCAACACTTGGAGCCCTGGTGGTGCAGTGGTTAAGAGCTCAGCTGCTATCCAAAAGGTTGGCAGTTCTAATCCACCAACCTCTCCATGGAAACCCTATGGGGGCCGTTCTACTCTGTCTAACAGGGTCTCTATGAATTGGAATGGACTCGACAGCAGTGTGGGTTCCAATAATTATACCTAATTTTTGTTTTATATCTTATTGTATTAAATTGAAGTCACAAAATACCTGAAGGTAAAAACATACATCCTTACTGTATAAATAATCTTTAAAAGTTTTTCTAAGAACTTTTATTTCAGAGGCACAGGAGTATCTTGGATTGTGATACCAAAAAGATAGAATCGGCATCTTTATCTTGTCTGTATTCCTAGCTAGTACTAAAGGTAGTTTATGAATAAAGCATACATATGATGTGGACTACTAAAATCGGGAGGGGTGTTTGGGAATAGTTGTGATGTTTTCCTCCTAATTTTGGTTCTTGTGTTTCTTTTTTATTCTTCCTGCCCTGGCCCAATCTTGACTTCCAGGCAGGTCGGTTTGGGCAGTTGACGTATGTAACTATCAGGGAGAGTTGAAGAAGGGTGACACCATCTACAACACGAGGACAGGAAAGAAAGTGTGGGTGAAAAGGATTAAGCATGCAGCGGCTGGCTCGCATGCACGCCGACATGATGGAGGCAAGTACCGGTCCTCGTCCTGAGACTGGAAATCTGTAATGCGGTCCTGGAGACTGGAAGGACCCTGGTGGTTATGGCCCCCAGACCTTCTGTTGGCCCAGGACAGGAACCATTCCCAAAGCCAACTCTTCAGACAGGGATTGGACTGACAATGGGTTGGAGAGGGATGCTGGTGAGGAGTGAGCTTCTTGGATCATCTGGACACTTGAGACTATGTGGGCATCTCCTGCCTGGAGGGAGATGAGAGGGTGGAGGGGGTTAGAAGCTGGCCAAATGGACAAGAGAGAGTGGAGGGAGGCAGTGGGCTGTCTCATTGGGGTAGAGCAATTGAGAGTATATAGCAAGGTGTATATGGGTTCTTGATTTGTAAACTTTCACTTAAAGCACAATAAAAATTAAAAACAAAGAACAAAAAAAAGTCTCAGTGGTCATTGGCAGGGACTGCTGGGAAGGACAGCTCTGCCCTTTCTGGAGCAGCATTTTTTGACAAACAATGGAGAACTATGGTCTACAACAGCATCAAGGAGTAGAAGGAACACTGGCCATGGGATACTCCCTTTTCCTGTTTTAAGGTATAAGTGCCTTGGATTATGTAATACTCCAAGGAGAGGCTCCCCAAATATGACACTCCACCCTGGCAAGGGGAGCTTGGTACTAGAATTAGTTTAATTTAAAGACCAATGAATTATTGTGATGCCTTTTGCCCCAAGATGTTATTGAGCAAATTTATACTCCTACAACCGTGGCAATGGGTTTGGTTTGGTTTGAGACACGTTAAAATTTCTATTGCACGATCTCTTTTGTTAGGCTCAATATCACTGGGTATTCTCTGAAGAGTTCTTTTTAAACAATTCTTTATTTCATTGTCTGTTTTTATAATTCAGAAACACCTCCACTAATTCTTTTTGTAGTTTTCCAACTTTGTTAGCTGTCTTTTTGGACTTCTCCTTTTAAAGTCATCTTTAACTTTTTTTTTTTAACAGCTTAAATTTTTGTCTTAATCTTTGTCTATCATTCAGCAACTGGGATCATTAATTTGCTAATAGCATTGAAGAGGTGTTGAAGTTTTTCAGAACTGCAGATTGACCTAATTAATGTCTTTTCTGAATTGTGCTTATTCCCCCATTAACCACTCTGGGGCCTCTTAAAACTCCCTGGTCTCTGTCACCATCTATTCAGAAGTGTTATATGCTTAGAACAGGATGTGATTGCTTTGATTACCCACAAAATAGCAGTGTTTTTAAAATGTTTGCAAAGCTTTTTCCTTCCTGTCACTGTTTTTTTTTTTTTTTAATTTGATCATTTATAATCCTTTTACTTATTTTTTGCCAACTTTTGATTGTCCTCCATTCTGCTTTCCTATATTCATGTAGATGGGTAATGTCTCACCTGCCCTACATCACTCCAGCAGCTACTATTTCTTGACAATTGACAGTGAAAAGAATTAAGCATAGACCTAGATCAGAACTCTTGACCACGCTGATTAAAGATAATTGTTTTACAGTGAGGAGGAACTAGAGATCGATGCCACAATCCTTGTGTAGTCTTTCTTGTTCATTATTTAGAACCATGAATAGTAAAGTATGGAGTTCCTGGGTGCCACAAATGGTTACTCTGCTCGGCTGCTAACCAAAAGGTCAGCAGTTCGAATCCATGAGCTGCTCCTTGGAAACCGTATGGGGCAGTTTTACTCTGTCCTGTAGGATCTCTATGAGGCAATGAGTTTGGGTTTTTTTTGTTGTTATTGTTGTTTAGAGGCATTTTGGAAGAAGGGCCTAGTGATCTACTTCTGAAAAATCAGCCACAGCTCTACTCTGTGAAGCACGGTTCTACTCTGACACACTTGATAATAACTGGCTTGGTTTGGGTTTTATAGTAAGCTGTATACAACAATAAATTGTTCCGTCATCTTCATACTATATCTTCCTACAGCTATAGCTACAAGTGGGTGTGCTGACTTTATCATTAGATAAATAGTTGAGTACAGAGAATGTGCAAAACCAAGTAAGCAACAGTCCTGACAGAATGATGACTTAAAGCTGATTATCTGGCTAGATGACTCTTATACTACATAAATATATAGATACTGACACAAATCACCATTTCTTACTTTATTTTACAGTATTGTGCTTAGTCACGAAAGGTAACGCAGTTTTCATATGCAAGACATTTTCTCCTGCATAAGAGAATCAGTTCTGCACTGATAGCTAAGGACTAAAATTAAAAAGTGAAAGGAAGCATACAAACCTAGCTTAACAAAAATTGAGATTTCCATTTGTTATTTTTTTTTGATAATTCTGCTAAATGTGGCATGATTATTATCTCCTCATTCTTATTCCTTGTCTCCTGTCTTTTTTTTCTATTACATTAAATTTTTGGAGGACAGGCACTTTTGACTCTTGTCCGCTTATGAGTTCTAAGGATCTAGAGTGGTTTCTAGCATACAGTATGTGTTCAGTAAATATTTGTTGAATTGATTTGAATAATTTTTTGATTTGTTTTGCTGTTTTCCAGAGCCACTCTGCAGAGACTGGCTGAGTTTTGGCTATTGTGAGAATCAGAGTGAAGAAGAAATTTCTGTCCTGTGTTCCTGACACAGATGGAAGCAGCAAACAAAATGACCTGAATGGTGTCTTTTAGTCACTTTTAGTTTATGGTGCAGTAGCTGCCCTTGCCTAAGTGTTAGCTGCTGTAAGGCTAAATTCTGGCTCTGGCAACGGGCCACCTGAGGGATCCTGAATAATACTTCAGTTTTCTGGTTTTATTACATATAAACTAGGGGAATGGATTAGATCAGTTTAATAGCAAACATTTTCCGTGCTAAATAATTTTCTCGAATATTCCCATTTAGTAATTGAAAGCCAATAAGTACTATCATCTTCATTTTACAGATGAGAGGCTCAGAGAAATTAAATAAACTGCCCAAGGTCACATAGTTAATAAATGGGAAATCAAGATTTCAACCTTTGGAATCAGTTTATGCCCCAAACCTATGCTCTCTCTCTTTTAGATTTTTTTTTTTTAGTAATATGCTTTAAAATTCTACAAATATGTACAGCACGATAAATGATCACAAAGTAGTCCCATATGTGACATGAACACTCTGGTCAAGAAATAGAAAAACCCCAGAAGCAGCCTTTCTTGACTCGCTCTCAATCACTATCTCTTCTGTCTTCTGCAAAGGCAACCACTACTTTAAATTCACATAAATGGATCCTTACAGTAATATTCTTTTGGGTCAGGCTATTTTGCCCAACATAATGTTTGTGGAATTCGTCACTTTTGTTGTACGTAAGTGTTATTTGCCATTTGATATGCTACTGTAATATTACAATATGTGTATCCATTTTACTATTAATGAATATGTGGGTTACTTCCAGTTTGGAGCTATTAAGACTAATGCTGCTGTGGACATTCTTTTATATATAGTTTTGGTGCACATGCAATTCATTTCAGTTTATATCAAGGAGTGAAATTGCTGGGTCCATAGGTACCTTAATCTTTACTACTCTTACCAGCAGTGTGTGAAATTTCCGGTTGCTTTACATCTTTACTACAGTTGGTATTGTCAGTCTTTATTCTTTCTTTCCTTCTTGTGGATGTGTAAACCAAAAACCAAACCCATTGCCTTCGAGTTGATTCTGACTCATAGCAACCCTATAGGACAGGGTAGAACTGCCCCACAGGGTTTCCAAGGAATGGCTGGTAGATTCAAACTGCAAACTCTTGGTTAGCATCCAAGCTCTTAACCACTGCACCACCAGAGCTCCTTGTGGGTGTACCCCTGTTGTCAGGTGCCACCATGTCAGTTCCAACTCATAGCAATCTTATGTACAATAGAACAAAACACTGCCTGGTCCTGTGCCATCCTCACAACTACTGTGCTTGAGCCCATTGTTGCAGCCACTGGATAAATTCATCTCCTTGAGGGTCTTCCCATTTTTTGCTGACCCTCTACTTTACTAAGCATGATATCCTTCTGCAGGGACTGGTCCCTCCTGATAACATGTCCAAAATACGTGAGATGAAGTCTCGCCATCTAAGGAGCATTCTGGCTATATTTCTTCCAAGGTAGATTTGTTTGTTCTTCTGGCAGTCATGGTATAACCAATATTCATTGCCAACATCATCATTCAAAGGCATCAATTCTTCTTCGATCTTCCTTATTCATTGCCAGCTTTCACATGCATATGAGGCAATTGAAAACTTCAGGTGCCTCTTAGTCCTTAAAGTGACATCTTTGCTTTTTAACACTTTAGAGAGGTCTTTTCACAGCAGATTTGTCTAATACAATGCATAGTTTGATTTCTTGACTGCTGCTTCCAAGACCATTGTGAAAATGGCTTGGGGGCAGTGTATGACCTCCTCCAACTCCACAAGGGGAAAGAAGAACCAGGATCAACAATGCAAGGCTGACTCTGGTGAGATAGAGTCCAGACAAGCCTCTCTCCTCCATCTTTACTAATTCTGACACCAACTTTCCCTTGCACAGCATTGTCTACTTCTCTGCTGGATTTGATAAATCATTGCAATGGCCACACAGAACTCACAGATTATACTCACAATTATAGTTTTTTTTAGGGAAGTAACAGATACAGTTCAGGCTCAGGGACACTCAGGCTACAGTTCTTCCATCAGGACTGGCTCTTCCCAGTTGTACTTGCAGGCATGCCTCTCCCTGGCCTTAGGCTTCTACCCAAAGGCACTCAGCTTTCCCTCCTTGGGCTAGGAAGCCCACTCTGCCATCTCCTGCTGCTGGGTCTCTGCTGCCACTGCTTCTTATCATCTTCAGGATTACAGCTTGCTCACTCACTCTCTCTCTCTGTACCTTGCTTATAAAGGAGCTTCTCAGCACAAGGATCCCGGGTACAAACGACACGTTCTCTGCTCCTGGCCGTTCTTTCTTGATGGTAGTAGGATCCTCCTCCTCTGCTCTGAATTGGCTCTCTTATAAGGCAAAACCGGCCAGTCCCTTTGGGGGCCCACAACTACTTTATTACACAGTCCCGTGCAATCACTTGGGTGGGAGTTACAAGACCATGGCTAGAAAAGTAATCAATCACACTGCTGGTGTTGATTGTGGATCCAGGTAAAATGAAATTCTTTACAACTTCAATATTTTTTTTCTGTTTATCATGATGTAGCTTATTGATCAAGTAGTGAGTTTTTTTTTTTTTTTCTCCTTCTTCTCCTTCTTTGTGTTGAGGTGTAATCCATACCAAAGGCTGTGGTCTTTGATCTTCATCAGTAGATACTTCAAGCCCTCTTCTCTTTCAGCAAGTAAGTGTTACCGGAGAATAGCCTTGGTTCTTGTCTTTGGCGTAGGAAAGAATTCAAACACTGAGGCAAATAGTGCCAAATGAGCAGAAGTTTATTAGCTAGCAGAGGTCCGGTTAGTAGCAAAAGTACACTTGACTAGGGAGCATCAAGCAGGCTACTCAGATATAGAGAGAGTCTGCGAGCCCCGATAGTCATTTTCTTAGGGTTTTATACCCTTTTTCTCTCACCTCTCCCTGTTAACATTTAACAGCCAAGTTAGGGACCCCTATAGAGACTATTTCCTTGGCTTAACATTTAATTACCAAGCTAGGGACCTAATCAAGTTAAGAACCCCTATAGGGACTATTTCTTTGGCTTAACGTTTAACTATATAGAAACCATCTTATCGAGGAATGTCACCACCCCTTGTCTCTTCCTCCTCCCAAATGCAAGCTCTCTCCCTCCCCCTTACGTAAGGTTTTGCCCATGACGCAGGGTGTTACTGAGTCTTCTCCCAATTCTGATGCCTGTTCTTCTTCACATAGTGCAGCTTCTCTGATTATTTGCTCAGAATACAGATGAAATAAGTGCGGTGAAAGGATACAACACTGACACACACCTTTCCTGCCTAAACCATGCATTATCCCCTTGTTCTGTTCAAGCGACTGCTTCTTGGTCTATGTACAGGTTCCATGTGAGAAAAATTAAGTGTTTTGGAATTCCTGTTCTTCAAAATATTATCCATAATTTGTTAATCACACAGTCCAATGCCTTTGCATAGGCAATAGAACACACGAAAACATTTTTCTGGTATTTTCTGCTTTCAGCCAAGATCCATCTGACTTCAGCAATGATATCTCTTGTTCCATGTCCTCTTCTGAATTCAGCTTGAATTTCTGGAAATTCGCTGCCAATGTACTGCTGCAACTACTTTTGAATGATTTCAGCAAAATTTTACTTGTGTGTGATTTTAATGATATTGCTCAATAATGTCTGCAATCTGTTGGATCACCTCTCTTTGGAATGTATACAAATATGGATCTCTTCCAGTCAGTTGGCCGGGTAGCTGTCTTCCAAATCTCTTGGCATAGATGAGTGAGTGCTTCTGGCACTGCAGCTGATTGTTGAAACATCTTAATTGGTATTCTGTCAATTCCTGTCAATTGTTTTTTGCCAATGCTTTCAGTGCAGCTTAGACCTCTTCCTTCAGTACCATCGGTTCTTGATCATATTATACCTCCTGAAGTGGTTGAACATTGGCTCATTTTTTTTTTTTTTGGTGCAGTGACTCTGTGTATTCCTTCCATCTTCTTTTGATGCTTCCTGTGTTGTTCAACATATTCCCCACAGAATCCTTCAATATTGCAACTTTAGGGTTGAATTTTCTCTGGTTCTTTCAGTTTAAGAAATGCTGAGTGTGTTCTTCTTCTTTGGTTTGCTATCTCCAGGTCTTTGCACATTTCATTATAATACTTTACCTTGTCTTCTCAAGCTGCCCTTTAAAATTGTCTATTCAGCTCTTTTACTTCATCAGTTCTTCCTTTCACTTTGACTACTCTACGTTCAAGAGCAAGTTTCAGAGTCTCTTCTGACATACATTTTGGTCCTTTCTTTCCTGTCTTTTTAATGACCTCTTGCTTTTTTCATATATGATATCCTTGATATCATTCCACAACTCGTCTGGTCTTCAGTCATTAGTATTCGATGCATGAAATCTATTCTCGAGATGGTCTGTAAATTCAGGTGGAATATACTGAAGGTTGTACTTTGGCTGTTGTGGACTTGTTCTAATTCTCTTCAACTTCAACTTGCCTATGAGCAGTTGATGGTCTGTTCCATAGTCAGCCCCTGGCCTTGTTTTGACTGATTATACTGAGCTTTTCCATCATCTCTTTCCACAGATGTAGTCGATTTGATTTCTCTGTGTTCCACCTGGTGAGGTCCACCCGTATAATCGCTGTTCGTGTTGTTGAAAAAAGGTACTTGCAGTGAAGAAGTTGTTGGTCTTGCAAAATTCTATCAGCTTTCTCTGGCATCATTTCTATCACCAAGGCCATGTTTTACAACTATCCTACCTTCTTCTTTGTTTCCAACTTTCACATTCCAATCACCAGTAATTGTCAATGCATCTTAATTGCATGTTTGATTAACTGCAGACTGCAGAAGTTGGTAAAATCTTCAGTTTCTTCATCTTTGGCCTTAGTGGTTGGTACCTAAATTTGAATAATTGTTGTATTAACTGGTCTTCCTTGTAGGCGTATGGATATTGTCTCATCACTGACAACGTTCTACTTCAGAATAGATCTTTAAATATTCTTTTTGATGATGAACGTGATGCCATTTCTCTTCAATTTGTCGTTCCCAGCATGGTAGATCATATGAATGTCTGATTCAATATGGCTAATACCAGGTTATTTCAGCTCACTAATGCCTAGGATATCAATCTTTATGTATTCCATTTCATTTTTGATGACTTCCAATTGCCTAGTTTCATACTTCGTACATTCCACATTCTTGTTATTAATGGATGTTTGCAGCTGTTTTCCTCATTTTTAGTCATGCCACTTCAGCAGATTTAGGTCCCCAAAGCTTTACTCCATCCATGCAGTTAGTTTTACTCTACTTTGAGGAGGCAGCTCTTCCCCAATCATATTTTGAGTGCCTTCCAAAGTGAGGGGCTCATCTTCTAGCCCTATATCAGCCAATGTTCTGCTGCTATTTGTAAAGTTTTCACTGGCCAATTTATTTTGGAATAGACTGCCAGGTCCTTCTTCCTAATCTGTCTTAGTCTGGAAGCTCCACTTAAACTTGTCCACCATGGGTGACCCTGCTGATATTTGAAATACCGATGGCAAAGCTTCCAGTATCACAGCAACATGAAAGCCACCACAATATGACAAACTGACAGATGCCTGGTTGTGTGGATATATACCAGTATTTAATTATGATTTGGGAATCCTGGTGGTGCAGTGGTTAAGAGCTCAGCAACTAACCAAAAAGTAGGCAATTCAAACCCACCAGCTGCTCCTTGGAAGCCCTACGGGGCAGTTCTACTCTGTCCTATAGGGTCATTATGAGTTGGAATTGACTTGATGGCACCTAACAACAACAACAAGTTATGATTTGAATTTGCATTTTCCTGATGACTAATGGGATTGAACGCTTTTTCGTATATTCATTGGCTATTGGACATCCTCTTTTTTTTTTTTTTCTGAAGTGCCTTCGTGTCTCTTTCCCATTTTTCTATTGAGTTAGCTGTGGTTTTCTTATTGACTTAAAGGATTCTTTATATATATATATATCTTGTAAATATTTTTTCCCACTTTAATATTGTTACACTGTCTCTTGGCTGATGATCTCAACATTGGAATTAATTTCCAGGCCCCACTGTTGGGCAGACACAATAAATGGACTCAGTATTTACCAATTATCTCTGGTATATCATTAATATTACTACTATTTCCACTAATTAGTCATGGATTGAATTGTGTCTCCCCAAAATATCTGTCAACGTGGCTAGGTCATGATTCCCAGTATTATATGATAGTCTACCATTTTGTCATCTGATGTAATTTCCCTATGTGTAGTAAATCCTATCACTATGATATAATGAGATGGATTAGTGGCAGTTATAATAATGAGATCTACAAGATTAGATAGTATCTTAAGTCAATCTCTTTTGAGATATAAAAGACAGAAGTGAGCAGAGAGACATGGGAAACTCAAACTACCAAGAAAGCAATGCTGGGAGCAGAGCGCGTCCTTTGGACCTGAGGTTCCCGTGCAGAGAAGCTCCTAAACCAAGGGAAGATTGATGACAGGGACCTTCCTCCAGAGCCAACAGAAAGAAAAAGCCTTCCCCTGGAGCTGATGCCCCTGAATTCGGACTTATAGCCTACTAGACTGTAAGAAAATAAATTTCTCTTTGTTGAAGCCATCCACTTATGATATTTCTGTTAGAGCAGCACTAGATGACTAAGACAGTTTCCAAAGACAAAGCATCTGCTACACAATTTGACCCTCGTTGGCTCTGTTTCAGCAAATCTACTCTGAGTGATGCACAGTGAGAAGTGCAAAAATGGTCCTGGCCTCATTCAGCATTCACTAAGTGCACCTTCATTCACTAAGAGAGCCAGCCAACCAAATCATTCTTGTAAAAAAATGTATTAAGTTTTTTATGTGCACATTAAGCAAAGCACGCTATGTAATGGTCCCTCCCTGAGGGGGTCAGTCAGTCTAGTGAGCCTATTATTATTTATTGGTGAAAATATAGAAACAAATGTTTGCAGCAATGAGATAAATACCATACGAGAGGTTCGTTCTGCACATTTGGAGTGTTAGGGGAACAGAAAGGAGGAAATGCCACCCCTGTAGTGGAGTCAGGGAAGGCTTCACAGAGGAACTGCTCACTCATTCATGCCTTCAACAATTATGTATTTTTCATGCTAAAGTATAATTTTCAAAATTTTAGACAATGACTCATTCAACTATAAAATAAACATGTGTCAAAGATTCTATTTGATTAATTAATTAATGAAGGAACCAGTGAGATGTTAAACCCCGTTCAAATCAGAATATGAGTAACAATTGTGTATAGGCAACTTAATAAAGGAATGTTAGAATAAGATTGTTGGGTTATGTACAAAATAGTTAATGTACTATGGGTTAATAAACCGTAATCTTTGGAACTATCTTGTTCACTGGACAGAAATTGTTTGCATCTCTACTATACATCCTGTGAGTTGTAAGAGGGAGGATTTCCTAGTTTCCTAGCCTTACCACTTCCTGAAGTGCTGAAAGGAAATAAGCTTAATTCTTCTACACCCTTTAAACTTTCCTTTAACAATATTTTAAAGATCAAACAAAATGGGTTTAGAGAAATTCGGAATTATCCAAAGCCATATTCTTGAGTTCATGACACTGGTTCTTAGGATGCCTATATCTTTCACTGGACTCAGGAACAAATTACTTGATGAGCCACAAGGTATGCTAGAAAGGGAGTAAGGAGACGTGGGTCCACTCCAGCTCTGCCATTAAATGGCTGGTGACCTTTAAACGTTATTTTCCCCTCTAGGCTTCAGTTTATTCATCTGAAAATGAGAGGGTCGACTAGGTGGCTTCTAAATGGAGGTCTCCAATTTCAATGAGCATCCCTGTCACTAGGGCGAGCTTGATAAAAATGCAGATTCTCTGACCCTATACTCAGAAATTCTGAATCCAAATTCAAAACTCACTCGAATGGGTCCCGGGATTCCCTTCTATCTTGTTTTTTTTGTTTTTAACAAGCACTACAGGTGATGCCAGTGCAGGTGCAGACTCTGCTTGGAGGTCTCCTGAAGCTTTAATGTCCTCCACTTGGGATCTCATGTACCACTGGGCCTGAATCAGCTGCCTGCTGGATCTCTTGTCACATAGGGCTCATGAGTATCCATGGGGGTTTCATTTATTATTCTTGCCTTTCAGGAGACTGTGAAGATTAATAAACTGGTATTGGTGCAGCACTTAATGCTCCTGGAAATAATGTATTGTTATTATAGAGGACCTTTCTAGAAGGCTTCTAGGTTGTATATTGTTGAGCTCCAATTTATTGTTTTACTTACGTAAGACCTCTGAGTGGTAAATTGGTGTATGTATATGTTGTTACAATGTACTATTTTTCAGCTAATATATGGAAGTTTATTTATTTATTTTTAATCTAACACAGCCTGGCGTTTACAATTTTCTGAAAGCTAAAACCATAAACCATCTTGAGGGGGTTTAACTTTAATCTTTGGTTATATTTTTAAATTAATTCTCCTAATACAGTCATTCAGGTAATTTAAGCACATACTAACAACACATAAACATCATGATTAAATCCAGATAAGTTTACATTTGTGGTCTACAGGAAAACAAGTTTATTCATGTCTTTCTTTGTTTCTACAAGAAGCTAAGTGTCTGTCAAGGGACTTCCATAAGTAGAAACAAGATTTAAATTGACCAAGGGCTCAAGGAAACACAGATTTTGTACCTTATACAACTAGAACTTTTTTTAATGATCAAAGAAAGGAAATAGAAAATTAATATCTCCCTTTGTTAGCAGAGTATATGTTAATACACACACCAAAAACAAACATTATTTTCCACTTTGAAAAGTAACAAGGTTTTGTAACATTTAAGTATCAGTTTAGTTTTCGCCATTAACTTCCTGTTTTTCTCCCTAATTAGAGTTTCGATGTTTACTGTTTTATGGGTCTAGAGGCTAGAAGTCCAAATCAGGACATTTTCCTGTCACTTCCTTTTTCCTTCTGAGGGCTCTGAGAGAGGACCTGTTTCATGACTCTGTCCTAGCTTCTAGTGGCTGCTGCCATTCTTAGCACTCCTTTGCTGCTTGCAGATTATGTTCACATGACACCTTCCCCATGTGTGTGTTGTGTGGTATATCTGTCTGTTTGTCCCCATGTCTATCCTCCTCTCTACTCCACCCTACCTACCCTACTCCAATATGACCTTGTTAACTGATAATATCGTCAAAGAAAGACCTTATGTCCCTGTTATGGATTGAATTGTGTGCCCCAAAAATGTGTGTCAACTTGGCTAGGCTGCAATTCCCAATATTGCCTGGTTGTCCTCCATTTTGTTATCTGATGTAACTATCCTATATGTTATAAATCCTAACCTCTATGATGCTAATGAGACAGGATTAGAGGACACAATCCACAGGATTAGGTTGTATCTCAAGTCAACATTTTAAGATATAAAAGAGAAAAGTGAGCAGAGAGGAAAGAGACCTCATTACCATCAAGCAAGAAGAGCTTTGGACTTGGGGTCCCTGTGCCGAGAAGCTCCTAGACCAGGTGAAGATTGATGACAAGAACCTTCCCCCAGAGCCAACAGAAAGAGAAAGTCTTCCCCTGGAACTTGTACCCTGAATTTGGACTTCTAGCCTCCGAAACTGTGAGAGAATAAACTCTGTTCGTTAAAGCCATCCATTTGTGATTTCTGTTGCAGTAGCATTAGATAACCAAGACAGTCCCCAAACAAGGTTATGTTCGTAGGTACAGGGGTTAGGACCTCATATCTTTTTGAGGAACACAATTTAGTGCTTAACACTAGGGAAGACACAAATTCCTTAGTGTAATGTGGATGAGAGATAAACAGAAGAATCTGAGTTAAGATTATCTGTCCACCTCCTGTCCACTCTACATTGTACAATTTCAACCATCTCCCTGACTACTTTAAGGAAACTTCCCAGACCCCACACCCCAAGGGTATTTCTATTTGTCATAGCTCCAACTAACAGTTGTTGAATAAATTGTTTAACAGAACCCTAATATCACCCTGTTTCTATCTCCAGCTCTTTGCACATGTCATTATAATATTTTAGTCTGTCTTCTCGAGCCACTCTGTGCATGTGCAAAGAGCTGGAGATCAAAAACCAACAGGGAAAAACACGCTCAGCGTTTCTCAAGCTGAAAGAGCTGAGGAAAAAACTCAAGCCTTGAGCTGTAATAATGAAGGACTCTATGGGGAAAATACTAAACAACACAGGAAGCATCAAAAGAAGATGGAAGAAATACACAAAGCCATTATACCAAAAAGAATTAGTCAATATTCAGCCGTTTCAAGAGGTAGCATGTGATCAGGAACTGATGGTACTGAAGGAAGAAGTTCAAGCTGCTCTGAAGACACTGGTGAAAAACAAGGCTCCAGGAATTCAAGGAATATCAATTGAAATGTTCCAACTAACAGATGCAGCACTGGAGGTGCTCACTAGTCTATGCCAAGAAATATGGAAGACGGCTTCCTGGCCAACTGACTGGAAGAGATCCATATTTATGCCTATTCCCAAGAAAAGTGATCCAGCGGAATGTGGAAATTATAGAATGATATCATTAATAGCACATGCAAGCAAAATTTTGCTGAAGATCATTCAAAAATGGCTTCAGCAGTATATCAACAGGGAACTGCCAGAAATTCAGGCCAGATTCAGAATAGGACATGGAACCAGGGATATTATTGCTGACGTCAGATGGATCCTGGCTGAAAGCAGAGAATACCAGAAGGATGTTTACCATTGTTTAATTGACTATGGAAAGGCATTCGACTGTGTGGATCATAAGAAATTATGGATAACATTGCGAAGAATGGGAATTCCAGAACACTTCATTGTACTCATGAGGAAAATTTACATAGATCAAGAGGAAGTTGTTCAGATAGAACAAGGGGATACTGATTGGTTTAAAGGTTTGCGTCAGGGCTGTATCCTTGCACCATAAGTATTCAATCTGTGTGCTGAGCAAATAATCTGAGAAGTTGGACTGTATGAAGAAGAATGAGGCATCGGGATTGGAGGAAGACTCATTAACGACCTGCATTATGCAGATGATACAATCTTGCTTGCTGAAAGCGAAGACTTGAAGTACTTACTAATGAAGATCAGAGACCACAGCCTTCAGTATGGATTGTACCTCAACATAAAGAAAATAAAAATTCTCACAACTGAACCAATAAACAACATCATGATAAACGGAGAAAAGATTGATGTTGTCAAGGATTTCATTTTACTTGGGTCCACAATCAGCAGCCGTGGAAGCAGCGGTCAAGAATTCAAACGATGCAAGTTAGGAAATCAAACAATGCTTTGCATTGCATAAGTCTGCTGCAAAGGAACCCTTTAAAAGCAAAGATGTCACCTTGAAGACTAAGGTGCACCTGACCCAACCCATGGTATTTTCAATCACATCAGAAGCATATGAAAGCTGGACAATGAATAAGGAAGACCAAAGAAGAATTGACACTTTTGAATTGTAGTGTTGGCAAAGAATGTTGAATATACCATGAACTGCCAAAAGAAGGAACCAATCTGTCTTGGAAGAAGTGCAACCAGAATGCTCCTTGGAAGCAAGGATGACGAGACTGCATGTTATATACTTTGGACGTGTTGTCAGTGGGATAGGTCCCTGGAGAAGGACATTATGCTTGGCAAAGTACAGGGTCAGCAGAAAAGAGGAAGACCCTCAACGAGGTGGATTGACACAGTGGCTGCAACAATGAGCTCAAGCATAACAACGATTGTAAGGATGGCTCAGGACCGGGCAGTGTTTCGTTCTGTTGTGTGTAGGGTCGCCATGAGTTGGAAGTGATTCGACGGCACCTAACAACAACAACAACAATCTCACCCAGAAAGCCTGTCTCAAACCTTTTCTTCCAACACCAAACTTCCATTTATCTGTAATTCTCTTTCTCTCCTGACTCATGCTGACCTCATTCTTTTGTATCTGTGCATGTACGTGATATGTGAGTGAACAAAGAAAAGCTTTTGATACCTATCTTCACTTGTTTTCCTTAGAGGCAAAGTTTCTCTAAGTAAATTGAAAATTGCTTCTTGATTCAAGCACATTCAACACTTTAAGAAATCTCTTAAAATCTTTTAAAGTAAACTTTTTGTTGAAGTATATCAAGTACAGAAAAGTGCACAAATTCTATGTGTGTAAACATACCCATGTAATCAGTTCTAGACCAAGAAATAGAAACTTTATCACCATTCAAGAATCATCTTGCATCTGCTTCTAGTCACTAACGTTGCAAGAAAACTACTCTCATTAGTTGTAACACCATGTATTAGTTTTGCCTGTTTGTAAAACTTATGTAAATGCATTCACGTAGTATATACTCTTCTTTAGCTTAATATCATGCTTGTGAGATTCAGCCATATTGTTGTGTATAGCAATAAAACTAGTTGCTTTGGAGCCAATTCCAACTCATGGTGACTCCACATGCGTCAGAGTAGAATTGCACTCTGTAAGATTTTCAACGTCTGGTTTTCTGGAAATAGATTACCAGGCCATCCTTCCAAGGAGCCTGTGGGTGGACTCCAACCCCCAATTTTTCAGTTCACAACCAAGAGCTTAATCACAGTAATTGCTGAATTTCATTGCTATGTATTATGCCATTTTATAAATACATCACAATTTATTTATCTATTCTAATTTTAATGGACATTTACTTTATTTTCAGATTGGGGATGTCATGAATAATGTGCTGTGAATAATCTTGTACATATTTTCTTAGTGAATATATATATGCATTTCTGTTATGTATATATCCTGCAATGAAATTGCTGGGTTAGCTCTATTAGATACTGCTAAAGGGTTTTCCAAAATAGTTATACCAATTTGTACTGCCATCACCAGTTACTCTACCACAGTCTCATCTAAGTGAATAGTTTTCTGTCATTATGGGTTTAATTTACATTTACCTGAAGTTAAGTTGAGAACCTTTCATATGTTTTTGGCAATTCAAGTATCTGCCTTTATGAAGTGCCTGTACAAATTTCTTGTCCATTTTCTATTGGATTTCCTGCATTTTTCTTAGAGAACTCCTACATTCTTGTAATAAATCATACTTGGTTTTGTTTTACTATACTTTTTATATATTACCAGATTTGATTTGTTGCTTTTTTTTAAACAGGATTTTTGCTTCTAAGTTCATAAAAGAGATTTGGCTTGTAGTTTTCTTTATTGCAAACTCTTTATCAGAAGTGTTCTCTCTTTCTGTACTCTGGAAGTTTGTATAAGCTTGTTATTATTTATTCTTTAAATATTTAGAATAATTCATCAGTGATATGATCTAGGCCTATAGTTTTCTTTGTGAAAAAATTTTTAATAATAGTTTTTAACTTCTTTAATATATACTTGACTACTGAAATATTCAATTCCTTCTTTTGTTGGTTTTGTAAATTTGTGTTTTTGAGGAATTTTTATTTCCTCTTAATTGTCAAATTTATTGACATGAAGTTGTCTATAAGGTCCTATTTTTATTTATTTAACTGGGTATGTTATCTGTAGTGATGCCTCTTTTCATTCGTGGTATTGGTAATGTATAACTTCTCTTTTTCACGAACAACCTTGCTAGCAAATGTTTTTCAATGTTATTAATGTTTTGAAAGAAAAAAAAATCTTGTTTTATTGAATTTTTCTATTGTGAATTTGTTTATTACATCATTGATTACTTTTTAATCTTTATTAATTTGCTTCCTTTGATTGTATTTGTGATTTCTGTTCTTTTTCTGGTTTATTGAGATAGAAGCTTAAATACTACTTTTCTGTCTTTGTTCTTTCCTAATATGTGTCTTTAAGTGCTTTAAGTAAATCACACAAGTTTTGATAAATTATATCTTCCTCATCATTCAGGATATATACATATATTTTGTGCATGACTTACCTAGAAGTACATTGCTTAATTTCTAGTTATTTAATTTCTAGTTTAATTCCACCAGAGTCAGAGAACATATTCTGAATGACTGAATCCTTAAGATTCATTGAGGCTTGATTTATGACCCAGCACATGAACAATTTTGGCAAATGTTCCACGTGCACTAGAAAAAATTAGCACTCTCACATTGCTGGGTGCATTGTTCCAAAAATATAAATTACTTTAAGTTGATTAATTTTATTGTTTGGATCTTCTACAACTATACTGATTATTTTGTTTATTCTATTACCTACTGACAAAGGTGGATTAAGTCTTCTGTTTTGATTGTGGACTTGTCTGTTTTTCCTTTTACCTACATCAATTTTGCCCTATGTATTTTGAAGCTCTGTTTTTGGCTGCATACCTAGTGCACTTACTCCTTTATAATTACCAAGTACCTCTCTTAAACTGTTGTGGCACTTCTTTCCTTAAAATCTATTTTGTCTGAAATTTGTATTGCTTACCAGCTTTTTTTTGGCTAGTGCTTACATAAGGAGTCCTGGTGGCACAGCAGTTAAGTGCTCAGCTGCTAACCAAAAGATCGGCAGTTTGTATCCACCAAGTGCTCTGCGGGAGAAAGATGTGGTAGTCTGCTTTCATAAAGATTACAGCTTTAGAAATGCTATGGGGCAGTTTTACTCTGTCTTATAATGCTGCTATGAGACAAAGTTGACTCAATGACATGAGTTTGGTTTTTGGAGCACTTACATGGTATATATATATTTTCACCCTTTCTATTTTAACCTTTATGTGTACTTATATTTAAGACATCGCTTTTCATCGGAATACTCTTGAGTTTTATTTTTCGTTAAGCCTGAAATTCTTAGATATTTAACAATTGTATTTAATCCTTTTTATTTAATTGTCATAAATTGGATTTTATAGCTACCATTTTTTCTACTTGTTTTCTGTTTGAGCAACATGTTTTATCCTTATTTTCTCTCCTTTCTTGTCTTCTTTTTAATTAATGAAATCTATTTCTTTTATTTCATTTTTCTCTCTGTTAACTTTCTTCTCACAGTCTTTCAGTGGTTATACTAGAAATTATATCATACATCTTTGACTTGTTATAATAAGAGCACATTATTTCTTTTATGACTTCCCTGATAATGCTACACCTTAGAACACTTTAACTTTATATATCCATTCCCACCTTTTCCATTATTATTATCATGTATTTTATACATATATATATGTATGTGTGTGTGTGTACACATGCTGGTTCCTGAGCAACGCAAAAGATTCAGCATTTCACTACTAGCAACAAGGTTGGCAACTCAAACTCACCCAGAGGTGCCTCAGAAGAAAGGCTTGGCAATCTATTTCCAAAAGGTCACAGCCTTGAAAACTCTATGCTGCAGTTCTACTCTGCATGCTTAAGTTCACCATGAGTAGGAATCTACTAGACGACAACCAACAACAACATATGTGTATATATGTGCATATATACACCTGTAAGACATCATTAGTGATTTCTCTAGTCAAAATCCATTTATGTTTCCCACATATTTACCTTTTCTAATGTCCTTTATTTCTTCTTGTTGTTGTTAGGTGCCATTGAGTCAGTTCCAGCTCACAGTTTACAACAGAACAAAACGCTGCCTGGTCCTGCGCCATCCTCACCATCTTTGCTATATTTGAGCCCATTGTTACAGCCACTGCGTCAGTCCGTCTCATTTGGAGTCTTCCTCATTTTTGCTGGCCCTCTACTTTACCAAGCACGATGTTCTTCTCCAGGGACTGGTCTCTCCTAATAACACGTCCAAACTACATAAGACAAAATCTCACCTTCCTTTCTTCCAAGGAGCATTCTGGCTGTACTTCTTCCAAGACAGATTTGTTTGTTCTTCTGTCAGTCCGTGGTATATTCAATTTTTTTTCGCCAATACCATAACACAAAGTTGTCAATTCTTCTTTGGCCTTCCTTATTCATTGTCCATCTTTAGCATGCATATGAGGTGATTGAAAATACCATGGCTTGAGTCAGGCACAGTTTAGTCTTCAAAGTGACATCCTTACTTTTCAACACTTTAAAGAGGTCTTTTATAGCAGATTTACCCAATGCTCTATGTAGTCTGATTTCTTGACTGCTGCTTCTATGGGCATTGATTGTGGGTACAAGCAAAATGAAATCCTTGACAATTTCATTATTTTCTCTGTTTATAATGATGTTGCTTATTGGTCCAGTTGTGAGGATTTTTGCTTCCTTTATGTTAAGGTGTAATCCATAATGAACACTGTGGTCTTTGATCTTCATCAGTAAGTGTTTCAAGTTCTTTTCACTTTCAGCAAGCAAGGATGTTAATGAGTCTTCCTCCAACTCTGATGCCATGATCTTCTTCATATAGTCCAGCTGCTAGGATTATTTGCTCAGTATACAGATTAAGTATGGTGAAATGATACAACCCTGACGCGCACCATTCCTGACTTTAAACCAATCAGTATCCCCTCATTCTGTTCAAACAACTGCCTCTTGGTCTATGTACAGGTTCCTCATGAACACAACAGTGTTCTGGAATTCCCATTCTTCCCAATCTTATACACAATTTTTTATGACCCACACCGTTGAATGCCTTTGCATAGTCAGTAAAACACTCGGTAAGCATCTTTCTGGTATTTTCTGATTTCAGTCAAGATCCATCAGACATTAGCAACGATATCCCTAGTTCTATGTCCTCTTATGAATCTGGCTTGAACTTCTGGCAGTTCTTTGTTGATGCACTGCTGCAACCGCTTTTGAATTATCATCAGCCAAATTTTATTTGTGGGTGATATTGATGATATTATTCCATAATTTCAGCATTCTGTTGGATCACCTTTCTTTGGACTGGGCAAAATATTCATCTCTTCCAGTCAATTGGCTGGGTGGCTGTCTTCCAAAATTCTTGGCATAGATGAGCGAGCACCTCCAGCCCTGCATCCATTTGTTGGAACATCTCAATTGGTATTCCATCAATTCCTGGACCCTTGCCTACTATTTGCCTTCGGTGCACCTTGGACTTTTTCCTTCAATACCATCAACTCTTGATTATATACTATCTCCTGAAATGGTTGAACGTTGACCAATCCTTTTTGGTACAGTGACTGTGTGCACTCCTTCCGTCTTCTTTTGATGCTTCTTGTGTCGTTCAATATTTTCATCGTAGAATCCTTCAATATTGCAACTCAAGGCTGGAATTTTTTCTTCAGTTCTTTCAGGTTGAGAAATGGCAAGTATGTTTTTCCCTTTTGGTTTTCTAACTCTAGGTCTTCGCACATTTCATCATAATACTTCACTTTGTCTTCTTGAACCACCCTTTGAAATCTTCTGTTTAGTTCTTCCACTTCATCATTTCTTCCTTTCACTTTAGCTACTCTACGTACAAGAGCAACTTTCAGAGTCTCTTCTGACATCCATTTTGGACTTTTCTTTCTTTCCTGTCTTTTTAATGACTCTTTGCCTTCTTCACGTATGACATCCTTGATGCCATTTCATAACACCTCTGGTCTTTGGTCATTAGCGTTTAATGAGTGAAATCTATTCTTGAGATGCTCTCTAAATTCAGGTGGGGTATACTCCAGGTCGTATTTTGGCTCTTGTGGGTTTGCTCTAATTTTCTTCAACTTCAACTTGAATTTGCATATGAGCAATTGATGCTCTATTCCACAGTCAGCCCCTGGCCTTGTTCTGACTGATGGTATGAGCTTCTCTATCGTCTCTTTCCACAAATGTAGTACATTTGATTTCTGTGTATTTCATCTGGTGAGGTCCACATGTATAGTAGTTTATGTTGTTGAAAAAAAAAAAAGCTATTTGTAATGAAGAAGTTGTTGGTCTTGTAAAATTGTAGAAGTTGGTAAAAATGTTGAAGTTCCTCATCTTTGGCAGTAGTAGCTGTGCTTTAAATTTTTTGTTGTTGTGCTTTAAATTTTTCTTATTGTCTTTGGTTTTTTTACCATGATGTGCCTGAGTTTGTTTTTCTTTTATTTATCCTTTTTAGTTTGAGTAATTTTGAATGTCGTATTCACTGGTTTTCCTAGTAGGTGTTTGGATATTATCCTATCACTGACAGCTTTGTACTTCAGGATAAATCTTGAAATGTTCTTTTTGGTGATGAATATGACAGAATTCCTCTTCAATTTCTCATTGCTGGCATAGTAGACCACATGATTGTGTGATTCAAGATGGCCGATACCAGTCCTTTTCATCTCACTAATGCCTAGGATATCGATCTTTATGCATTCCATCTCATTTTTGACAACTTCCAATTTTTCTAGATTCGTATTTCATACTTTCCGTGTTCCAATTATTAGTGGATGTTTACATCTGTTTCCTCTCATTTTAAGTCATGCGAGCCCCGCGAATGAAGATCTGGAAAGCTTTACTCCATCCACATAATTAAGTTTTACTCTATTTTGAGGAGACCGCTCTTCCCCATTTGTATTTGGAGTGCCTTCCAACCTGAGGGGCTCATCTTCTGTCACTATACCAGACTATGTTGCACTGCTATTCATAAAGTTTACACTGGTCAATTTTTTCAGAATTAGATTGCCAGGTCTTTCTAATCTGTCTTAGTCTGGGAGCCCCAATGAATCCTATCCACCATGGGTGACCCTGTTGGTATTTGAAATAATGGTGACATAGCTTCCAGCATCACAGCAACATGCAAGAAACCACAGTATGACAAACTGGCAGACATGTGGGTTATTTCTTCTTGCATTTCTGTTTTTCCATTTGTGGTGATTTTATCCTAAGTATTCCCTTTAGTTTTTTTTAAACAGATTTCTACTAACAATAAATTCTATTTTTTTTTTTTCTTAATGCATCTTTATTTTAGCTTATTTTTGAAGAGTCTTTTGCTGGGCATAGGATTCTATGTTGGTAGGTTTTTTTGTTTGTTTTGTATTATTTTAAATCACTTTAAAGATATCATTCTGTTGTCTTTTAGTTTTTATCATTTCTGTAAAAAGTTGATTGTAAATCTTTTCTTTGTTCCTTTGAGGTTAATGAACTTATTTTTTGTGCTTTAAATTTTTCTTATTGTCTAGTTTTTTTTACTGTGGTGTGCCTAAGTTTGTTTTTCTTTTATTTATCCTTTTTAGTTTGAGGATCTTTTAAGTCTGTGTGTTCATCAGTTTATGAAAATTTTTGACTAGTATATCTTGAAATATTTTTTATGCTTTCACCTTTTTTATGGCACTCAACTGAGATATATGTTGGAATTTTTTTTTACTGCTTTCTGTGTATTTCTAATGCTCTTTTCTGTATTTCCTTTCTTTTTTCTCTCTGTGTTTCAATTTAGATATTTTTCTATTGACCTATCTTCCAGTACACTAATCACGTTTTCTGCTGTTTCTATTCTGCTGTGAAACTCATCTGTTGAATTCTTATTCATCTACTTGCTTTCCAGTTCTAAAATTTCCATTTAATTCTTTTTTTTTAATAGATTCTGTTTGGTGAAATCTTTTAATCTTCTAAATAGAAAATTGCTACCTTTTTCTGTTTTCTTGATATTCTAATCATAGTTAAAATTCTTATATGCTAACACCAATATCTGTATCACCTGTAACTTTATTTCTGTTATATATTTTGTCTCTTATATTTGGTAATATGATCCTGTTTCTTGGAATACCCAGTAATTTTTTATAGACTGCTAGATACTATATATATATTTTATCCAGAGAGGGACCATCTTTCCTCTGTTAGGCATATAGAAGGGGAGCTGATCAGCCTAATCCAATCAGTAAGTGAACTGAGTCTTGTATTGCAGTGTTGGTATGGCTCAGTTTACCTCTAGTTTATTCAGGCTCCTATGACACAGCTCTCTCCTGAATGAGTCTTGAACCCTAATCATTGTGTCTTAATATGGCAAGACTGCTGAGAACTTCTTTCTGCTTTTTGTAGGGTTTCTGCTTGGCTTCTTAGCCTTTTGAGTCATGGCTTTAAATTTTTAGCAAAGGTATTGAGAAATCTGATCATATGTCAGCCTGTTTTTTGCCCCACTCTTTTCACTCAGATCTTAGTCACCTCCTTTGCTGCTCTCCAGCCACCATTCAAGGTTGCCAAAATCTTTGCTATTTCTTTTTCCCCCAGCAGCAACCCTCTGAGAGACAAATCCCAGAATCTCAGCCTCTTTCTCCATGACTAGGATCAGCAAATGTCTCCAGGGAAAAAATGAATACAGATTGTAGGCTGAAATCTCTGTGGTTTCCCATCTTTGGAATCCCCCTACCCCCAGTCCTGGTTGCTTCAGCTGCTCTCCAATGCCTTGAAACTGTTTTGTTTTATCTAGCTTTTCTAGTGTTTTGTGCTAACATGTAGTCTGCTGCAAGTTATTTCATACTAACCAGATGCAAAAACCCATATGGTTTTTAAAAAAGGTTCTAGGAAGCCCTTCCTGTGAAACAAAAAAAAAGAGCTACTGCAAGTATTCTCTGGTGGTGCCCTAGGAGAGGTTTTACCTTGAAGTGTCCGAGAGTCAGAATAACTGAATGTTACCAGGACTCTTCAATAACCTGCTGACTAAACATAGGACAGCCATTCCGTTTTACCCCCACTGAAAAAATGAGAACATTATCTCCTTTTCTTACCTGATAGAGTTGTCATGAGAAGCAAACATTTATTTAAGTGTTTTGGAAAGATAAACATGTTATGCACATTATGAATATAGTCATTTCCACATTATCAAATATTTGTTTATTTCTCTAGTGGTTCCTTGAATACATATCTTTCTCCCCCAAGTAGACTACAAAGACTCTAAGGACGGGCCCGAGTCCTCTACTTCCATTTCATTTCCTGCAGTTTCAAGCTTAATGCAATTCACAAAATAGGCATTGTATAACTATGTTAGTGAAGAAAAGACGCCATCTTTCCCTGTGTCTGTCCATGTTAATATATTCTGAAATGCAGACTGTGAGCCTCATTTTTATCAATCTATGTTGGTAAACTGCATCTTAGGGACACTTAATATTATATGTGAATTTGGGAGTCAATTTTCCTCTTTCATTTTTTTCAGTTAGTAAGGTTTAGATTAAGAAATTTTCCATTGCATAGAAGAGCACATGACTTCATTTGCTGATAATCATTAGACCTCACTTCCCTTTACAGCAATTACTAGCATGTGTTAGAAAAGGACCGCCTCTCAAAAAGATGGGGCACTTAAAGGGAAATGCTTCTATCTACCCATCCATTCCCCATCCTTTTGACCTTTCCTTGCCTCTAAAAGCAAAGGGAATGAGTTGCTTATTTCAAGGAGTTCTCAAAATCCTTTAGGCATAATTAAAGCTTGCAATATCCAGTAAGTATTATATTTTCTGCCAAGAATTGAATTTGCTAGGCATGACACATTTATTGCTGGCAGTAGATGTACCAAAACCTACCAACACCAGGGAATTAATAAATACCACAGCCCTCCTATGGAGCAAGTTGCATGAATATTTAATAGGAAAATGCATGATAAATTTCTTGCATGATTATGCAGAAAAACATTTGGGAATGGTTGCAGCTGTTACATGAACTAGCTTAGTCTCTTTTCCCCTATCTCCGTCAATCTTTATCAGTCTCAATATTGTGCTTTAGCTTCAGCAGTTAGCTATCTCCAATAATGAGTATTGCAGACACCTGTCAACATTTTAGGAAATGTGTGACTCTTTACATATGCTATCTGTGTGTGAACCTTACAACTTTCAGTGGTGAATTTTGAGGGATCAACTGAGTGGTTCTCAGAGAATAGAGAAGCCATCAGGGAAATCTGACTCAAAAGAGAAGGTGAAAGAAGCTAAAGGAGTAACAGCTGCCATGCTTATGGGTGTGTCAGATTTTCTCTGAGGACTTTATACCTTTACCTAAATCCTGTAAAAATGTATTATAATCTAAATTTTGCTTTATTTTCCAGATTCTTGATTTTTTTTAGTATTAACAAGGTTTTTTTCCTCTTTTCATGTATATTAGACACTCTTTTTTACCTTAAAAAATGCATACTTTTTCAGCAAGTGAAATATTCCTTTAATATTTTTGAAGTTTCTGTCATGTTCATAAGGTTGAAAGATCATAGCATAAAAGGAATTTTTTTTTTTTAATCCGGAAGTTAGGAAGAGAAGATTGTTCATCAAAATTGTTTGAGCAGTGAGGTTAGATTACTATATGTTGATATATTGAAAGCCTGATGGTTTGGTTCCTCTGGAGCTTAAAAAGGCATCTCTCTAAAGCAAAAGCCACTTCTCAGTTCCATTCAAGTATCCCAGTTGATAGATCTTCAGCACCATGTTGCAGGAAGTTGGAATTTCAGGAAAGCCTCACATTCTGGACATTCTGGAACCTCTAAAGATAAAACACAATGTCAAAATCAAATCACTGAAAAGGCCTTAAACAAGTTCAGGTTTTCACAATGGCTTGTGACCTTCTAATGAATCGTGGGTGGCACAATGTCTCTATCCCCTAGGGCAACTTAGTGCTTACCAGCTTCCATTAAAGAGTTGGCACCTCATAAATTATCAAGTGGTAATTATATTCATGGCTTCAAAACAAAAAGAAAATCCGTGTTAACATATTTGCTCTTCAAGTGTGGTTGTCAGATGAATTGCACCTCCTAAAATAGTGACTTCTTTTATATTCTGTGATGGTTGAGTGTCATCTTGGCTGGGCCACGATTTTTAGTGGTTTGGTAGTTGTGATGTACTCTGGCAGTTATGCAATGGTGTAATCACCTCCATGATGATATCTGCTATGAGGAAACAATCAGTTGAAAGGGAATTTCCTTGGGGGCATGGCCTGCATTCAATATATATGGACTTTTTGGCAAAGCTCACTGGCTTTTGCTCGTGTTGTGTCTTTCATCTGGGTCGTCATCATCTGATCTCGGATTCTTGGGACTTGAGCCAGTGGCTTGCTGTATTGCCTGCCAATCTTGGGATTCATCAACTTCCATAGCCTGTGAGCCAGCAGCCTGCTGTCTGACCTGCCGATCTTGGGTTTGCAGCCCCTGCAGCTATGTGAGTCAGGAGAAGCCTCCAGCCTGACACCTGACCCATGCACATGGGAATTTCCAGCCTCTACAACCGTGTGAGTCATTTCCCTGATATAAATCTCTCTCTCTATATATATATACAGTTGTCATGGATTGAATTATTTCCCCCCAAAAATGTGCATATCAACTTGGTTAGGCCATGTGTGGTTGTCCTCCATTTTGTGATTGTAATTTTATGTTGAGAGTATTAGGGTGGGATTGTAACACCACCCTTACTCAGGTCACCTCCCTGATCCAAGTTTAAGGGAGTTTCCCTGGGATGTGGCCTGGACCACCTCTATCTCTCAAGCAGAGAGTTGGGGACCTCATACCACCAAGAAAGCAGCACCAGGAGCAGAGCGTGTGCCCTGGACCCAGGGTCCCTGTGCCTGAGAAGCTCCTTGACCAGGGGAAGACTGAAAACAAGGACCTTCCTCCAGAGCCGACAGAGAGAGAAAACCTTCCCCTGGAGTTGACGCCCTGAATTTGGACTTGTAACCCCCTAGGCTGTGAAAGAATAAATTTCTCTTTATTAAAGCCATCCACTGTGGTATTTCTGTTATGGCAGCACTAGGTGACTAAGACAACGCTTCACTGGTTTTGCTGCTCTAGCTAACCCAGCCTAAGACATTTGGTACTGAGAGTGGTTCTCAGGAAACAGAATTTTAAGGATGAGCTTTCTAAATTGGTTCTCAAGTCTGGTTAGTATTAAAGATGTTGATGACTCTGCTTCCAGTAGTAAAGAGGGCACTGCTAACCCATGGCATGAGGTGGCAATAGAAATATGCAAAATATCACCACTAATAGATCAAGCATCGGTGAAAGGTGAGGCTCGGGGTGATCGTTGTGTTCGATACATTTCTACTATTTTGTCAGAATGAGAAGTATAAGGAAGCTGGTTGATTGGTCCTGCTTTTGCTAGGCAAAGTGGTGAAAGAGATGAGCTAAGGGCTTCGGAGTCAAAGCTCAAGAATAACATAAACAACCTCAAAGTTGCCACTTATGCCCTAAAAGAATGCCTTATTTCTTGTAGTAACAGAGCTGATGTTGTTGAAAACCAAACCCAGAGTCTTATCATAACAGTGGTTGAATTACAACAACAGTTGAATTCCCAAACTCAAATGGTGTCCAAAGTTAAAGTGAAGGCATTGATTGGGAAGAATGGGATCCTGAAACTTGGGATAGGTACATATGGGCAGATAATCAGGAAGTTGGGGACACTGAGCTCCTTAATTCCATTGAATCGCTCCTGCCAACAAAATCATTGGCCCATCCACCCCATCTAATGAGATTAGCCTAGCTGTACCTGAAAAACCTTTGTCTAAGATATTACTTCGGCTGGAGTCTGAAGCATTACCTGCAGAGGTATCTGAGACATTGCCTGTGGCATCACCTGAGGCAGATGCCTTACAAGAAATTGCCGAATGTTCTCAAAACACATCCCTACCACCCATTTTTGCTTCTAGACCTATAACTAGATTTAAGTTCCAGTGAGCCCAAAAAGGTAAAGTGCAAAGTGTGATCCAGGAGGAGGTACACTACACTGCAAAAGAACTGCTTGATTTTTCTAATATGTATAAACAGAAACCTGGGGAATATGTGTGGGAATGGCTATTAAGGGTGTGGGATAATGGTGGAAGGAACATAAGGTTAGGTCAGTCTGAATTTATCGATATGGGGCCACTAAGTACAGATTCTTCAATGTTTCAACTTGAGAAGTTATGAAAAGATATAATAGTTTATTTGTTGGGTTGCTGAAGCATGGATTACGCAGAGGTCTACACTAAATCAAGTTGACGTACCAGGCCCGCCTTGATATACTGTAGAGAAAGGTATCCAAAGGCTTAGGGAAATTGGTATGTTAGAGTGGGCTTAGCAGGTTAGACCCACAGATTCACATATGGAGTGTACAGAGGACATATCTTTTACCAGAACTGTGAGGACCAAATTTGTGAAGGGAGCCTCAGAATCCCTGAAGACTGTTATAATGTATAATGTAAGTCAGATTTGACAGTGGGAACTGCCCTAACTGAATTAAGACACCTAAATACAATGGGGCTGATTGGACCTCATGGTGGTAGGGGCCAAGTGGTGGCAGTCAATTAACAAAGACAAGGTGGATGTGGTTACCATAATGGACAGAGGAGTCAAAGCAGTAATCAGAATAGTTTCACTCGTATGGACTATGGCATTGGTTACTTAGTCATAGCATCCCTGGGGTGAAATAGATGGGAAATCTACTAAACATTTACTTAATCTGTACAAGCAGAAGAATTCTAGGACAAGTGAACAACAGTCTAACTCAAATTGCCAGAATAGAGTCACAGGCCCTCAATCAATTCCCATACTTAAGCCAATTTACAGACCCAACCCCTTGAATGAAAGGGAGACTAGGTCCCCTTGAGAAAGGACCCCACTACACTGCCATAAATTTATAGCATTAATCTTTCCCTCAGCCTTCCCCAAAGGGAAGCCTTTTGTGAGAGTGACTGTTCATTGGAGAAAAGGGAATAGTCAGACTTTTCAGGGATTAGTCTGAACTGACACCAATTTCCAGAGATCCAAATGTCACTGTGTCCCCCACCAGTCAGAGTGGGAGTGTATGGAGGTCAAGTTATTAAAGGAGACTTAGCTCAGGTTTGTCTCACAGTGGGTCCAGTGGGTCCCTGAACCCATCCTGTAGTGATTTTTCCAGTTCTAGAATGCATAATTGGAATAGACATACTTAGCAACTGGCAGAACCCCCACATTGGATGCTTGACAAGCAGAATAAGGGCTATTATGGTAGGAAAAGCCAAGTGGATGCCACTAGAACTACCTAGAAAAATAGTAAACTGAAAGCAATACAGCATTCCTAAAAGGATTGCAGAGATTGCTGCCAGCATCAAGGACTTGAAGGATACAGTGGTAGTGATTCCCACCACATCCCCATTCACCTTGCCTATCTGTCCTGTGCGAAAAACAGATGGATCCTGGAGAATGACAGTAGATTATTGTAAACTTTACCAGGTGGTGACTCCAGCTGCTGTTCTGGATGTGGCTTTATTACTTGAGCAAACTAATACTTCACCTGGTACTTGGTATGTAGCTATTGACCTGGCTAATGAGTTTTTCTCGATTCCGGTTTTGAAGGACCACCAGAAGTAGTTTGCCTTCAGCTGGCAAGGCCAGCAATACACCTTCAGTGTCCTACCTCAGAATATATCAGCTCTTCAACTCTATGTCATAATTTAGTCCTCAGGGAACTTGATTGTCTTTCCTTCTACAAGATGTCACATTGGTCCATTACATTGAAGACATTATGTTGATTGGATCTAGTAGGGAAGAAATGCCAATGACTCTGGACTCATTGGTAAAACACTTGCATGCTAGAGGGTAGGAAATTAATCTGACAAAAATTCAGGCATGACTACTAATGGGTTATACCCTTCAGGAATAAAGGTTTGGGTCACCCCACCAGGCAAAGAACCACAACCAACTGAGGTGCTTGCTGAGGGTAAAGGAAATACAGACTAGACGATAGAAGAAGGTGTTCTAAATACCAACTATGACCACATGACTAGTTGCAAAATGAGGACTGTAATTGTTATGAGTATTTCTTTTTTGTATGTGTGCATCAAGAGTTTTGCCTTCTTCACTTATAAAATATGAGATGCAAACCTGGCTAGTGCATTTTCAGTTGTACACATGTTAGGTGTATCATGTTAGGTACAAGCATGACTTTATAATTATCTTTAGTTAGAAATTATGTATGGTTTAAGGAGATGTGTACAGGTGCCAAGATGACAAGGGGTAGATTGTGATGGGTAAGGTTGTGTATCAACTTGAATGGGCCATGATTCTAAGTGATTTGGCAATTATACCTAGTCTGGCAGTTATGTAATGATGTAATCACTTCCATGATGAGATCTGATATAATGTAGTCACCTCCATAGTGAGGCCTACTATGAGCAGACAATCAGTTGAAAGGAGTTTCCTTGGGGATGTGGCCTACATCCGATATATATGGACTTTCTGGTGAAGCTTGCTGGCGTTTGCTCGCTATGGATCCTGCATCTGGCTTATCAACATCTGACCTCTAGTTTTTGGGACTTGAAGCAGCAGCTTGCACTACTGCCTGCCAATCTTGGGATTTGTAGGCCTCCACAGCTTGTGATCCAGCAGCCTGCCATTTGACCAGCTGATCTTGGGTTCATCATCTCTTGCAGCTACATGAGTCAGGAGAGGCCTCCGGGTTGAAACCTAACCCATGGACTTTGGACTTTCCAACCTCTACAACTGTGTGAGTCATTTCCTTGATATAAATCTCTCTCTCTCCATACACACACACACACACACTTCACTGGTTTTACTTCTCTAGAGAACCCAGCCTAAGACACAGCCCTTGCATTTTGGAATATATTTTTGGTCAGAAGTCTTATTCAGCCTGGGATGAGGTTCTGTAATCAGAAAGATAAACATATCATCACTGAATCAAATATATTTGTCTGGAGAAAGATCAGAAGAAAGAAAGGGTGTAGTTAAAACCCCGAAGCTCCCAGTTGTGTATCCAGATAAAAAACGTTAGATGATACCAGAAAACAAATTTCTTTTCCAAAAGTTAAAATGCCTCAAGTAAATAAGGCAGCTTCGCCCCTGCTTTCCTGACTATATCCCACTAGAATCCAAATGTCTAATATGTGCACAGACTTTGGCAAGCCCATCAAATACAGTCATAGCCCTCACAACACATAAGTCCCAGGATGGCCCTGAGCCACACAAAGGTCCACTCCAGTGTCAGTGAATGAATGTTCACCCTCACCCATCATAGAACTTTCAGGCAGCAGCATAGTCTTCTGAGGATAAAACTTAGGGTAAAATAGACTTACATCATCTCCTACTCCCAATTTGCCAAAATGCAAAATTGTAATCAAGTCTTTGCAAACAATTCAAAAAGAAAAAAACCTCATTATATGCCTGAATTAACCTGAAAACATCATTTATGGGGGGAGGTTATCATAGGAGCTGTGGTGGCACAATGGTTAAGTGCTGGGTGGCTAACTGAAAGGTCAGCAGTTTGAACCCATTAGCTGCTTCACGTGAGAAAAGACCTAGCGATCTGCTCCTGTAAAGATTAAACCAAAAATAAAAAACCAAACCCATTGCTGTAGAGTTGATTCTGACTCACAGTGACCCTATAGTACAGGTAAAACTTTCCGATAGGGTTTCCAAGACTGTAAATCTTTCTTTGCAAGACTGCCACATCTTTGTCCCATACAGCAGCTTGTGGGTTTGAATAGTTAGCAGGCAAACACTCACTGTGTCACCAAGACTCTTTCCATAAAGATTACAGCCAAGAAGCCCCTCTGGGACAGTTCTACTCTGTCCTATAGGGTCGCTATAGGACACTATGAGTCAGAATTGGCTCATCCACTCACAGCAACAATATCATTGGCACTTTAGAATATTTATACGCAAGCAGAAATATGACTCAAGCAGAAGAATGCTAAAGGGACTTTGCTGTTCTGCAAAGAGACGAGTGAAATACATTTCAGTCTGATTGTTAGAATATTATTCATACTGTTATTAGAATTTTAGTTTGTGCACTCATTTAGTGGAGCCCTAGTGGCACAGTGGTTAAGTGATACAGCTGCTAACCAAAAGGTCGGCAGTTCAAATCCACCCTATGGGGCAGTTCTATCCTGTCCTCTAGGGTTGCTATGGGTCGGAATCAACTTGAGGGCAACAGGTTTGGTTTTGGTTGGCTCACTTAGTATAAACCCCAATTGCAGCATGATTGTGGAGGTGGCAAGGAGACAATTCTAGTTCTATTGGTCCCATAGTCTGTTTTTCTTAACCTAACATTATCAGTTATGGTCAGTTAAAATGGCCAAGATATTTATGCTAAGGCCCAAAGGAAAACAGTTCTGTAAGGAAATTGACTTTGCTTCTTTCTGCACCTTGCAGGTTAGTTTAACGGCACATCCTGAATGAAAATGAGAAAATTCCGTTTTCTTTCTAAATGAGTAATATTGTTCACAGCTGATCTGCAATACTTTTAATTTCATAATTGGAAACTGCCTCAACCCAAATCAGACTTGCTGTAAAGGAGCTCTGTTTAAGCCACATATCTGGAGGGGTCAAAGCACAGCTACCAGCTTCCTGTTGCCTGGAACTTTTTATCACATTGGCTCATTAAAACTTCTTGTTTGTATTTTCATTTTACTCTTGGGCAATTTTAGAACATAGAATAGTGAAAAGCTTACAGACTGATCCTAGTTATTATGTTTAATTATAACTGCAATAGGAGAGATCATCATAACATGCCTCTATCTCCAATACAGTGCAGGGATTTTAAAATAGAACCAGTACCTTACAATAGCCTTCGCACGTGCTCTCTCTTTTTTCAAGATGAACTCTTGAAACATAAAATAAAAGACCTTCAATAAAGTTGGAGAGGTCCCCATTTTAATTAGACTGTATGATTAAAACAGGGGAAGGGCTTATCTGAAAGCAAGAGTGCATTGAGAGAGAGGAAGAGGGGGGAGACAGCATAGAGATGAATAACATTAAAGGATTAGCTGATCTGTGGCTGTACCACGCTTTCCTGCTTTAAGACATCCATTTTAGTGACATCCAAAAGGACCCCCACGTTGTCCTGAGTTGATCTCCTGCACATTAAGGCTTAGAGTTCAATGAAGCCAATGCTTCAGTTCCTGGCATAAGTTACTTATTTTCTTATGTTAATGAAAAACACACATTGGCTCCTTGAAATTCCCAAAAGCCACATCAGTTTTGCACCAATTGTAGTCCTGCTGAGCAGTGGAAGGAGAGTTGAATGATCACAATAGCAACAGTTGGGCCAGGGTCTTTTACCTCCCTGAGTAGTCCTCTAACTGAAAACATTTGAGACTTGCCCCACCTGGCTTTCAGTGTTCTTAAATTTTAAGAAATCGGAAGCTCCCGGGAGCACCAGAGTGTGATGAAATAACAGAGCTCTGGCCTAGGACATATGAGGAAGAAAGTGTGGCTCAAACGTCACACCCCAGCAGAAGGGAATTCGAGACATATCCATTTGATCTTCTGTTTTTTTTTCTGAACTTGACAAGATATTCCTCTTCAGGGCCAAACACACTTGTCCTGGCTTCTCCAAAAACTGATATCTTATGCATGAGAATATTTTAATGAATCTAACAAGCACAAAGACAATTAATTGCTTTTCCATGAACCGTAATTTTTCAAACAACCAGAGGACTTTGGGATGCTGAAAATTCCCAAAACTTTGGGGAAATTACCTGAGGTCTTTTTCTCTCCTGAAACCCATCTCAGGGTCTTTCTAACCTGAGTTACTGATGCATACAAACCATCTTTGCTCTATAGAATATGCTTTATAGATGAACACAGAAGTGCCACAAAAGGGCTCAAGACCCCATTATATGCAATACCTCAATTTGTGCATATTCTAAACACACACAGTCTGCAGATATTTTACTAAAATTATTTACTGCAGAGCATGAACCAGGCAGGAAGCTTATGCACAATGAATTGATTTCCAAGTCTTATTTGTGGCTGATTTGAGGTTAAAGAGCATTTCTGTGCTGGGTGGAGTGGTAAAATGAATGTTTGTTGTTTAGGATTTAAAAGACCTATTATCATGCAGACTCAGTAAGGTTCTGCTACACAAAACTGAGTGCCAGGCCAGCAGGCAACTGATTCAAGTGACAAGAGGTGAGCTGCAACAGCCCTTCCATGTTAATGAAACATGTCCCAGCACTCAGAAGGAACCCTAGCACAGTGTGAGAGTAGATAGACCTTATTAATCAGAACTACTGTTAACTGTAATTACAGGCTTCCCCCCAAGTTACAAAATAAATAGATGCTTTGGCAATAAAGCAATATTTTTATGTTGAATCCTGTATTTCCACTGAATTCTCTTATTATAATTGAAAATGAGTTTTGATAGAAAAAACCTCTGGTTTGACTAAGGACTGCAAGCTACCTCCTATCCAATTTCCCACTTTTATGCTTGTTATCTTCAGTTTGGCTGAAGTGCTGGTCCAGGGTTCAGGGACAGTGATGTCTGGTTCTGGTTGTGCCAGTGACTAGACATATGACCTTAAGTAAGTCAGTTTCCTCATCTGCTCAAATGAAGGTGTTGGACTAGATCAGTTCATTGCAACTATTGGGGGTCATAGATTCCCATGAGAATCATGAAAATTATGGGCCCCCTCCCCAGAAAAATACGTGTACACACCTGCATGTGTACAGGTTAAAACCCCCAACCCACTGCCACTGAGTGGATTCCGACTCATATCGACCCTAAAGGACAGAGTAGAACTGCCCCATAGAGTTTCCAAGCAGCTCCTGGCGGATTTGAACTGCCGATCTCTTGGTTAGCAGTTGTAGCACTGAACCTCTACACCACCAGGGTTTCCATGTACAGGTTAAAAACCTCCAAAAGAGATCATCTAAGGTAATTTGAGCTTTAAAACCTGCTATGCTTTTGGTTTCTTGACCAGCGTCCCCATGGAGATAACCGATTATAGACATTAGACTTGGATGAATTCCCAGGTCTATTCTGGACTGACCAAGATAGATGTTTTCCCCTTTTCTTCATGTCAGTTGTTTCTACACAGCAAGGGGAAAGAGAGATCTTGCTTTAAGAAGTGCATAATCTGGTTTATCAAGTACCAATTTGTACTACCATAAATAAATGTCACCTGTATGAATAGGCAGGAACTTCAAAGGAAATAAGCGCAAGCTGGTTGTACTCAATAAAGGCCTGTGAAATGATACCACAGAGGTTCTGGATATAATAGTACATGTGTTACGCTGTACGTCTTTCCACCTTCATTTAGTGTCCGTGCTGATCTAGGCTGTGGAGTTTTTGATACCACCATTTTCAAACAAAAACAAAAGATTTGATATTATGCCTAGAAAAATGACTTTCAAAGCTCTTAAGATTATCACATAACATATTAACAAGCCTCATGCTCATCTCTGACACTCTCCACTCTCAATTCCTCCCTGATACTGCTATATTCCTTACTCTCAGTTTACCTTTTAGGTACGACCTCAGTTACACCCTAGGTAGGTGAGGACAGGGGGAAGGCAGAGATGGAGTCAGGGTCAGGAATAAGGCAAGGCTCAGAGATGGAATTAGGGTCAGGTGCAGGGTTGGTATTTGTAGCTGAGGACTCTCTATTTGAAGGTTACTGGAATCCATGCACTTTTCCCCACTACTCTTGCCAAAATTTAATCTCAACAAGTATTTTTTTTCTCTCTATAAAGTCCACATACATGTAAAGAGAACTTCACAGAAAAGAACCCCAAGGAAATCAACCCAAAATCACCCTGGGAAGTTTAATATGTTTAGTAGTGATGATACCAAACCAAACCCAAACCCATTGCTGTTAAGTCGATTCCAACTCCTAGTGACCCTATAGGACAGAGTAGAATTGCTCCACAGGGTGCCCAAAGCTGTAAATCTTTATGGAAGCCCTCTGCCACATGTATGTCAGAGCAGAACTCCTGCCAAGTGGCCGGTGTGTGAGAACCACTGACCTTTTGGCTAGCAGCCGAGCACTTTAGCCACGGTGCCACCAGGGCTTGCTAATAGTATATTCTACTATTTAATGCAAACATATTACATCTGCAAAGATAAGCACGATGGTGTAATAGTTAAGCGCTTGGCAGCTAACCAAACGGTTGGTGGTTCAAATCCACTCGGCTGCTCTACAAGAGAAATATTTATAGATGTGCTACTGTAAAGATTAAAAAAAGATTACTGCCTGGAAAACTATATGGGGCAGTTCTACTCTGTCATATTGGGGTAACTATGAGCCAAAAATCAACTCAACAGCACCTAACAACAACAGTAGTTAAATATTTCAATCTTACAATACATTAGAAGGTAAATTTTCTTATCTTATTTTGGAAGTGGAGACTGAAGCAAAGAGAGGGAAATTACTTGTCAAAGTTATACATCTAGAAAGAACCAGAAAATTTGAACTCAGGTTTCTCTGGTTCCAAAGCCCAGGTTGCAATCCTGGCTTTGTTTCATCACTTGCTGGCTCTGTAAGCCTAAGCAAGTTTCCTATCTCCCAGAGTTCCCATCCCCTTATAATACAAGTGCTGCAGAGTTGCTGTGAAGATTAGAGGCAACACACCAAAAGCACTACCACAGTGACTGCCACACTATAGGTGTCCCTTCAAACTAACAACTACCAGAATTATTGTTTGGTACCTTCTTGAGCTTGCCTGCCCCGCTCACCCACCTCCAGCTCTTACTGCTTCCCAGCTGTCAGGGCTCCAAGCTCTGACGCTCCACCAGGGTCTGCTCTTTGGAGATGCTGCCTCATGCCCTAGAGCGGTGCAGGAATCACCTGGGGATCTTGTTAAAATGCAGGTCCTGATTCAAGAAGGTCTGGGGTGGAACCCAAGGCTCTGCATTTCTAATAAGCTCCCAGGTGATGTGGTCGAAGCTGGCCCCAGCACCACACTTGAAGAAGCAAGGCCCCATCCTTCCCTACCATCTTCCCAGACTGCCCCCTTCCCCAGTCGCATGCACTCACAGCTAGTTTTCTATCTCTGTGATGACAGATAACTAAGGGCATGAATGCTTTTCTCAGGTAACAAATTCTCATTTTAACAGTCATTTTCTGCAGCTTGGAGTTTCTCCTCCCCCACTCCTTTCACACGTTTAACAAAGTTCACTAATAATTTTAAACAGCTGTGATACCAGTTGCACTTGAGTTGGTTCTGACTCAAGGTGGCCCTATGTGTGTCAGAGCAGAACTGTGCTCCACAGGGGTTTCAGTGGCTGATTTTCAGAATTAGATCACCAAGTCTTTCTTCGGAGGCACCTCTGGGCAGACTCAAACCTCCAACCTTTTGGTTAGCAGTCCAGTGCATGAACTGTTTGCACTAGCCAGGGACTCAAGCTGTGAAGAGCGGGTAATATCCTTGTGTGTGGAGAGATAAGGAGTAAAGTTGGGCTGGGGAGGAGCCTTTTCGGTACTGTCAAGCCACAGGTTGGAAGTGCCCATTTACTTCTATGAAGTAGTTTATTTATTAAGTAAATATAGTTTATTTATTAAGTAAATAATTTACCGTTGCATGAGAATTCCTAAAACAGACTAAGGAATTCTCTTCTTGTATGAGCCTATCTTTCACCTAAAAAGTAGGGTATGGATGCCAGCACAGTATTCCTGTAGATAATGTTGATTAACTTTTTGAGCATTTGTGGTCTTAATAGGCAGTACTGTAGCTTTGGAAAATCTAACAAATTTTTACATAGCCTAATGAAATGGTATGGTGATTATTGTACTCTTTTTCCTGCAGACCAGTGGTGCTTTTCCACCGTGATCCTCAAGCAAACTGTCCTTGGAGAGAGATCCTATAATCTATTTTTATTTACCTGAGTTTAGAAATAATTCTCTGAAAATAATGCATTTTGTTTAAAAATATACACATAAACCTCTCTACAATGTTATTTACACAACACACATTTTTGCAGATGAAGACTTTGAGTCATAGGGTTTTAGCATCTGGATAAGGTCCTAAAGGAATTACTTGATGTCTAAGTGGAAAAACATCAATCATTCAGAAATTCCCAGTATTATTGATCATTACTTAGAAAAATACATTGCCAATATCAATATTTTATGCATCTATCGTAATCATAATCATCATTTGGAAGGTGGATATGCCCCTTTAATTTATTAAAAAGTAGGACTGCATGATGGTAAATGATATATGAAATTTCAAGGGAGTACACTTTAGATGTTTGCATTTAAAAGGAGCTGGCATTAAGAAGCAGTTGCCTTTCTCTCGAAGACAGTGCTGTTTGCCCACCCAATTACACCCTGCAGCTGCTCCTGCTCTCTGATCAGCCACTACTTCTATCTTACTGTCAGACTCTTGACAGGCAAGAATTAAAGGCAAGAAAATGCTCGGTATTGCTTTCCTAGTTTTAGTCTACCTTACACTAGGGCTTGAGAAAGAACTCCAGTCTGGTTTTAAGGGACCTGAAGCATGGTTGACTTGGGAGTACCGGGAAAGATCTTCCCCCCAGATAAAAAAGAGATGCATGGAAAATCTGTTTTTCTTCTGCATTTTGGAGTGATTGTGTGAAGATATGATACACTGGAACTGAGGCAGCCATATTTTGTAATTACTAGAGGAAAAAGGCTGAGGGCAAGAGCCAAACTGAGTAAAAGAGAACAGAAAAAGGAGAAGAGCCGGGATCCTCGATGGCATTGTGGGGCTTATACTTTAGTTGTGGAATTGCCCCTGCTTCTAGATTGCTTGTTACGTGAAATGATAAATGCCTTTTTGGTTTAAGCCAATATTCCTTGGCTCTTCCGTTCCTTGGAGCCCAAAGCATCCTCATTGGTGTCCTACTCCATCAGAAGGGAGCCTCTGGGATTATAACTGGGCACTTCCATAGTAAACTGTGTAAAACAACCAAAAAACAAGGCAGTGTCACGGAGGTGACAGAGAGGTGGCAGAGAGCACAGTTGTGGTCAGCTGCACTTAGAAACAAACTCTATGTAGTTGAAGCCATAGGAATGTGCTCTGCCTGCCTGGATCAGGCAGCCTGACCCTGCTTCTTCCTGTGCCAAATTCCTGCTGTCCTTTGTAACAAAATCTTGGGTTTTGAGCCAATGGTAGTTTTCAGAGCTTTTAGTTTCATGGATAGACAGATGTTTGGGGAAGTTTATTTCTCTGAATATAGCTTATAAATTATAGTGTCTTCAGGTTGTATGAGTAGAATAGAATATAAACGGAGGCTACTAACAGCAGGAGCCGTTTATGTCATTTGGAAATGGTGCTATATATGGCTTTTTCCTTAATAAGGTGAATCTTTTTCACCACTACAAGAATTTTTTGAAATTGAGCCCAGATCCTCAGACTGCACTGTGATGGAGGGGGTATGAGTTTACAAACAAGACAGTAACTATGAAGTCATGCAACATTGATTCTAGAAGTTTACATGAGCAGTTTGTAAAATATAAATTAGAATGCATCTGGATCTTGCCTATTTCTTTTTGATTTTTATAACACCAAAAGTTGCTTTTTTGAATTAGACTGATTACTCCTTTACAGAGATAACTTTAACTTTCTATAATCATATATTATTGTTACTACACTTTGTGTATATGACATTCAACATTCAAAAAAAAAAAGCCCTGAATATTTTAGAATTAGTAATTCCTTACCATTTTGGACTGAAACTTGTATAGGTTCAAGAATTTAAATGTTGAGATTGTATAAATAGTAGTTGACCTCTTTCATTTCCTTCATTTCATCACCATAGTTTTCAAAATCTATTTTTATATGCTAGTGAAATTTACGAGCAAAATGCATTTCATTTCACATGCACACACACACACACACACACACAAAATCCCACACAGGAAAACCCACTGTAGGTACTCATCAAATTTAGAAAGTATAATATCTAAGTCATCCAAAAAAAAAAAAAAAAACCCCAAAAAACAAACAACAACAAAAAAATCCAAACAAACAAAAACAAGGTAGTGTCGCATAGGAAATTGCATAACAATAGCTACAAAGATGTCATCCCGATCAGTTCCAGCTCCTTGACGCTGTTTTGCTCTTCCAGAGACTAAGAGGGAGAGAGAGAAAAAAAAAATTCTAAGGATGGAAGGTCATAGAAAGCCCAGCAGCAACTCCACCTAACTATACTCTTTCTGCTACCTATCACCTCCATTGTCAATGCCACCCTCGTGCTGTGTAATTTTGTGTATTATTTCCACAGTGTGAGACAAGTAAACATTTAATTGATTCCTACAGTATTACTTAAAATATAAAGGACAGATAGGGATCTTGACTCTTCCAGTGTTAGGGAGACATTGAAAGGATTTTTTCAGGAAAACAGGTGTTCAGAGCTGTGCTTTAGGAAGATCAAGCAGGGAACTTTCTGTTGAAAGAAAGTCGTTGTTGCTGTTAGTCGTTGTTGAGTCGATTCTAATTCATGGCAACTCCAAGTGTACAGGATAGAACTGCTTCATAGGGTGTTCAAGGCAGTGACCTTCCAGAGGCAGATCACCAGACCTGTCTTCTGAGACGCCTCTGGGTGGATTCAACTGCTAACCTTTTGGCTAGTAGTCAAGAGCTTAACCATTTGCACCACACAGGGACTCAAGGGTTAGTTTGAAAGGAAGCGGAGGGGTCTAATTTTGGAAACTGATTAGAGAGGCATTGCAGTAGTTTAAATAGATGGTCTTTATGGTTTGAATTAGGGTAATGACTTGAAGAATGGAGGGGAGGTGGGTGCGTCAGCGTCAAGCTCAATACATCAAATTTTTCATTCCTTTCCGTTTCAAATGAATTTGATCTTTGAGCCCCGGCCTGTGTGAATATCCAGGACCACTCCTAGGCAGAGGCTGGGGAGGCTTACCCAGCCCCAACCACATTGTTGGATGGCTATATCCTCAGCCACCCTTACTGACAATGCAATGTGGGTGAACACTTTGCAGTTTTCCAGACACCCATGGTATTTCATGCTTCAGCACCTTTGCTATCCCCTCTGTCTGAGCCACCCTCACTGTCAACCCAATGTGCACGAACACTTTGCAGTTTTCCAGACACCCATGGTATTTCATACCTCAGCACCTTTTCTATCCCCTATGTCTGAAGTTCCCTTCTTTCTCTACATTGCTGGGGCTTAATCATAATTCAAGAACCTGCTTGAATGTCATCTCCTCTATGAAGCCTCACATAACATTTCCAAGTGGTAGAGTTGACCTTCATCTTTTTGGACATACTTGAACGTTGCCTGGACTTGAGTTTGGCACTTATCACACTGCACAGCATCTATATTTTCAACTTCAATACCCACTGTGATAGCCCATGTTGTGTTGTTGTTAAGTGCTGCTAAGTCAATTTTCAACTCATAGCAACCCATGTGAAAGAGTAGGACTGCCCCATAAAATTTCTAAGGCTATAATCTTTATGGAAGTAGATTGCCACATCTTTCTTCTATGAAGCTGCTGGGTGGGTTTGAATGCCAACATTTCGGTTAGCAGTTAAGTGCTTAACCACTGTGCCACCAGTGATCCTTTGTGATAGCCATAGTAGGTAGTTAAATATTTATTGAATGATTAAATTCTGATAATCAAAGAATCTACCTAATTCTTGGGTCCTATCCTCCCTGACTTATAACCCAGTTCTTACAACTGACCTACAGCCTTCATTCTCTTCCTGAGTTTCTCTTGTGCTAATTGCTCAGTAACACAGTCACATTCAAGAGCTGTTCTTCTGTTTTGTCTTACTATCCCCTTCCCCTGCCATTGCCTGTGTCCTGGCTGATCTCCAGGCCACTGTCACCCTTGCTACTTGTTGATAGACCAACCATGAACCAACCAACAACTTTCAAGTTTCACCTGCTCAAGACACCCCATAACTAAAATCTTAGTTCCCCAATATTTGCAGACTACTGGTTTACAAACACCCTTTGATCTGTACCCTTTGATTTCGTCCTTGTTCACTGGTCTAAAACTCTGCCACCAGCTTCTGTACCTTGCCTAGCCTTTGTTCTTCCCCCCAACCACCCACCAGTGGACACAAGTGATGTCTGGACTGATCTTCCTGCCTCCCTAGTATATAAGTGGCAGTGTTCTGCAGAGTATCAAGATATGACAGATAGACTCCCCTGGATATGGGACTTCTTGGATTTGGGGGTCAGAATAACAATTACGGGACAGAAATGTGGAGATAGCATGGAAGAAAGAACATAAGACAGAACATTCTTAGGAATGGAGATAATGAACTCACTTTTGAAGGGGAGATTATGAGCCCAGTTTTGGATATAACCAAGGAGAATATTTAAAAATATTTAATAAGGTGACATGAAATCAACCAATCAGCATAGGTGCCAGTCTTAGGCTATATGGGAACCTATCAGCCTAGAATATATCATTCAGGGTGAAGGGAATGGGCAGAACAAGTTACTGGAAGTGAGGGCTGTTGCTCAGAGGGATCTTAGGTCTGGGCTAGGCTTGATAAGCCCTGAATAAACTTCCCAACTGAACTTCAACCTTATTTTCCCTTACCCTTCCCTCTCAGGGTTAGACCTTGCCTGTATACACATGTCTGTCAGTTTGCCGTACTCTGGGGGCTTGCGTGTTGCTGTGATGCTGGAAGATATGCCACAGCTATTCAGATACCAGCAGGGCCACTCAAGGTGCACAGGTTTCAGCTGAGCTTCCAGACTAAGACTAGGAAGAAGGACCCGGCAGTCTACTCCTGAAAAGCATTAGCCAGTGAAAACCTTATGAATAGCAGCAGAACATTGTCTGATATAGTGCTGGAAGATGAGCTCCCCAGGTTGGAAGGCACTCAAAAGATGACTGGGGAGGAGGTGCCTCCTCAAAGTAGAGTTGACCTTAATGACGTGGATGGAGTAAAGCTTTTGGGACCTTCATTTGCTGATGTGACACAACTCAAAATGAGAAGGAACAGCTGCAAACATCCATCAATAACCAGAACCTGGAATGTCCAAAGTATGAATCTACGATGCATTGAAAATTATTGGTGATTAGAATGCAAAAGTTAGAAACAAAGAAAAAGGACTGATAGTTGGAAAATATGGCCTTGGTGATAGAAACAATGCTGGAGATCGAATAATAGAATTTTGCAAGACCAATGACTTTATCATTGCAAATACCTTCTTTCACCAACATAAATGGCAACTATACACATGGACCTCACCAGATGGAACACACAGGAATCAAATTGACTACATCTGTGGAAAAAGACAATGGAAAAGCTCAATATCATCAGTCAGAACAAGGCCAGGGGCCGACTGTGGAACAGACCATCAAATGCTTATATGCAAGTTCAAGCTGAAACTGAAGAAAATCAGAGTAAGTCCACGAAAACCAAAATATGACCTTGAGTATATCCTGCCTGGTTTAGAGACCATCTGAAGAATAGATTTGACTCATTGAACACTAGTGACCAGAGCCCAGACGAGTTGTAGAATGACATCAAGGACATCATACATGAAGAAAGCAGGAGATCATTGAAAAGACAGGAAAGAAAGAAAAGACAAGAAAGAAAGAAAAGACCAAGATGGATGTCAGAGGAGACTCTGAAACTTGCTCACAAACGTTGAGCAGCTCAAGTAAAAGGAAGAAATGATGAAGTAAAAGAACTGAACAGAAGATTTCAAAGGGTGGCTCGAGAAGACAAAGTAAAGTGTTATGACCTGTGCAAAGATCTGGAGATAGAAAACCAAAAGGGAAGAACATGCTCGGCATTTCTCAAGCTGCAAGACCTGAGGAAAAAATTCAAGCCTCAAGTTGCAATAGTGAAGGATTCTATGGGGAAAATATTAAACGACACGGGGAGCATCAAAAGAAGATGGAAGGAATACACAGAGTCATTATACCAAAAAGAATTGTTTGATGTTCAACCATTTCAAGAGGTAGTATATGAGCAGGAGCTGATGGTACTGAAGGAAGAAGTCCAAGCTGCTCTGAAGGCATTGGCAAAAAACAAGGCTCCGGGAATTCAAGGAATATCAATTGAGATGTTTTGACAAATGGATGCATAGCTGGAGGTGCTCACTCGTCTATGCCAAGAAGTGTGGAAGACAGCTTCTTGGCCAACCGAGTGGAAGAGATCCATATTTATGCCTATTCCCAAGAAAGGTGATTCAACTGAATGCAGAAATTATGGAACAATATCATAGGTAAGCAAAATTTTGCTGAAGATCATTCAAAAACGGCTGCAGCAGTTTATTGACAGGGAACTGCCAGAAATTCAGGTCGGTTTCAGAACAGGATGTGGAACCAGGGGTATTATTGCTGATGTCAGATTGATCCTGGCTGAAAGCAGAGAATACCAGAAGGATGTTTACCATTGTTTAATTGACTATGCAAAGGCATTCGACTGTGTGGATCATAACGAATTATGGATAACATTGTGAAGAATGGGAATTCCAGAACACTTAATTGTGCTCATGAGGAACCCTTACACAGATCAAGGACAGAACAAGGGGATACTGATTGGTTTAAAGTCAGGAAAGGTGTGCGTCAGGATTGTATTCTTTCACCATACCTATTCAATCTGTATGTCGAGCAAATAATCCGAGAAGCTGGACTATACGGAGAACAAGGCATCAGGATTGGAGGAAGGCTCATTAACAACCTGCATTATGCAGATGACACAACCTTGCTTGCTGAAAGTGAAGAGGACTTGAAGTACTTACTAATGAAGATCAAAGACCACAGCCTTCAGTATGGATTACACCTCAACAAAAAGAAAACAAAAATCCTCACAACTGGACCAATAAGCAATATCATCATAAATGGAGAAAAGATTGAAGTTGTCAAGGATTTCATTTTACTTGGATCCACAATCAACAGCCATGGAAGCAGCAGTCAAGAAATCAAATGATGCATTGCGTTGGGTAAATTTGCTTCAAAGAACCTCTTTAAAGTGTTGAAAAGCAAAGATGTCACCTTGAAGACTAAGGTGCACCTGACCCAAGCCATGGTATTTTCAATCACATCATATGCATGTGAAAGCTGGACAATGAATAAGGAAGACTGAAGAAGAATTGACACCTTTGAATTGTGGTGTTGGCGAATATTGAATATACCATGGACTGCCAAAAGAGCAAACAAATCTGTCTTGGAAAAAGTGCAACCAGAATGCTCCTAAGAAGCAAGGATGGTGAGACTGTGTCTTACATACTTTGGACATGTTGTCAGGAGGGATCAGTCCCTGGAGAAGGACATCATGCTTGGCAAAGTACAGGGTCAGCAGAAAAGAGGAAGACCCTCAACGAGGTGGATTGACACAATGGCTGCAGCAATGAGCTCAAGCATAACAACTATTTTAAGGATGGCTGAAGACCCGGCAGTGTTTTGTTCTGTTGTGCATAGGGTCACTTATGAGTTGGAACCGACTGGACGGCACCTAACAACAACAACATACACTAGTAGGTAGTAGGCTTGACCCTTTTTTTTTCTACCCCCCTTTATCAACCCTTAGGTAGTTTGTCTTAAAATTATCAACCCTTAGGTAGTTTGTCTTAAAATTATCAACCCTTAGGTAGTTTGTCTTAAAATTATCAACCCTTAGGTAGTTTGTCTTAAAATTATCTGAAGGCTCCTAGTAATACACTCCATAATACTACTCTGGTACAATTTTTCATGGCTTTTAAGATTTGATCAAATCTCCTTTCAGCTCCATCTCACCACATAGCACGGCCAAACCCTCTCCGCTTCAGCACAGAAAGACGTAAGAGAGGGTTGATTGCTATGGATTTCTTCAAAATCAGTGTTTAACCTGCCAGCCAACAAATAGGACATAGAAATTCATTCTTAAGACTTTGTTTCAGCTTTTGATTTTGGGTTGCGGGGAGGATGGTTTTGATTTTTCTTTTTTGGGCAGATGTGATGGAGACATAAAGATAGAAAGTTAATTGTGAGCTCTGGGCATTCAAAGAAAGTGAGGATTTTTATCTACCCTGCTTAGAAAGGACAAACTAACTGCCTAAGTGTTTAACTCCAGATTAGTAGTTTCTGATTCAAATTGAAAATTCAATAAATGTCAAATAACCAAACTGGTTGCATTGGGGATCACTCATTAGAGAGAACAGAGAAGAAGCACAGCTAATGAGGAAAGTTCTTTCAGGGGAAGCAAGAACCCTGGATTCCAGTCTCACTTCTACTGGTACCATATTGGGAACTCCTGGGGTCATTTTCTTTCAGTTCTAGTATTGATCAAGGAGAAATACAAATTTGTTTCCCTGCGGCCTTACCCGGTTTATAAGCGGTTTATATAGCTGGAAAGCACTTGTTCATGTACCTACCTACTAGCACCTCAGGCTGATTATAGGCTTTCGTCCTTTGTTTTAACTGGTATAAATGAGTTTAAAAGGCATTGATAGCTGGGCTGTTTTTCTTGCAAGGCAGCCCCTCTGGGCTGTTCAGTGAGACCAACTGCCGTCTCAGAATCCCTGGTCTTGATTCTGCCATGAGATTTGCCAAGTGGTGATATGGACACCCACTCAAACTTCAGTGAAATGGCTGTCTCTTGGGTGTTTCATTGGATTCACACCCCTCCTTCCTCCCATACCTCCTTGTCCTGGCACTTATTTCCTGACTGACCTTGCTCCAAACCCAAGAGAGAGGTTCACGCCTAGATCCTCTGCTGGCAGAAACAGCTACCTCCTCTGTAAGTTCAAAAGGCCCCTCTTGGCAAATATTTCTCTCCCAGATGAGTGGCGTAGAGCCTGAGCCTTAGTGACCTTTTTAACAATGAACTTTACCTGGCTTTAGGCCCAGGGTTATCTGGAGGAAATAATATGTTGGCTGACTACTACATTTGCAGAGATATGTTTAATGGGTTTGTAAGGAGTTCCTGGGTGGTGCACATGGTTAAGCACTCAGCTGCTAACCGAAAGTTGGCAGTTCGAGCCTACCCAGAGGTGCCTTGGGAGAAAGACCTAGTGATCTACTTCTAAAAAATCAGCCATTGAAAACCCTGTGGAGCACATTTCTACGCTGACACACAGGGGTTTGTCATGAGTTGGAATTGACTTGACAGCAACTGGAGGTGTTTTAAGGTAGGGTTAAGATTAGTTTTATGAAAATATATATCATCTGCCTTTAACCATGCCTCGGTTTTCCCTACCTTGGAATATAAGGTATTCACCTTGTTGCTGTGTCAAACTACAGCATCAGCATAACCAGCTTTCACTGCCAAATTTCTGGACAGGTAATATAGATTGGTTGTGTTCATTTCTTCATCATCTCTTCTCATATTAAGTCTTTGCAATTTGGCTTCCACTCCAACCAAACAACTGAATTGATTTTCCTTGTACTTTTCTACCAGACTAGTATCATTTTCTCAGTTATGACCCCATTAAATTTCTAAGGCGATTAATATTGTTGATTATCTTCTTTTCTTAAACATTCTCCCAGGCTCTGTCTATGTAACACTGAATCTCTCCTGGCCTCTCACCTCTTTTTTTTCTCCTTTGATGACCACCTTTTTGCCTGTTGGCCATTAACTCAATGTTAGCCTTGGCTCTGCCTATCCATTCTCAAAATTCAAAGTTTTACTAAAATGGTGGTGACTTCCCTGAAGTGTGTTAAACTTTGACCTCTCACATAAAGCCTGTTCTTTACTTCTAATTGCCTACTATCCATTTCCACTTGGACATCTGAACTTCCCTTCCAACTTCCCCATTCCAGAAAAAAGACTGATTTTGTTGAATTCCTTGATCTGTCACTGTTTGTGGTACTCTGTACAAGTTATTTACTTAATTAACTCTTGCTTCAGTTTATTCAAATAGAAAATACAATGATGATGGTGATAATGAGCCCTAGTGGTGCAGTGGTTAAAGTGCTTGGCTGCTAACCAAAAGGTCAGCAGTTCAAATCCTCTCCATGGGACAAAGATAAGGGAATCTGCTTCCATAAAGATTTACAGGCTTGGAAACTCCACTATGAGCTAGATTCAACTCAAGTGCAGTGGGTTTGGTTTTTGGAGAAAAAGTGTTTAATACAGTAAACAGACAACATAGTAAATGCTAAATAAATGTTAACTATTATAATTATAATTAGTTACTATCTACAATTCTGCCTTCTCCTCCTTATATCTAATAACTCACTAAGTCACTTCTTTTCCTCCTCAGTAATCTTTCTATTTTCCACCTCTGTTTCATTTTCACTTACACTCTTTTGAAAGCATGTGTTCAGGGCCTTATAGCTAGATTGGTGTGTTGTGTTATCTGTTAGGCTGCTTCTCATTTCAAAAGGTCTTCCAACTATCTATGGATCACATTCAGATTCAGCTAGGTATCCAAGGCTCAGAATCACTTGTAACTGCTTTGGCAGTCACTTGATCTACTAAAACCAAAAAACCAAACTCATAGTGGCCCTATTTAACATATAAACTTCTGCTCCAGTCAGGTCAATCAACTTTCCTTCCTCTGAAAATGTTATTGCCTGAAAGGGCTCTTTAGATGGCTAACTCACTTTCTTTGGATGGCTACTGCCTTTGGGAAGCCAGCACCAAATGCTTGAAATCCACACAATATTTTCAGTGCTGTATATATTTTTTCAAAAGTTAGTTTTATGAAAGAAATACATCTACAAATTTAAAAATGTCAGATAATATTATTATTGTTGCTTGGGGTTGAGTCGATTCCAGGTTTACAGTGAAAAATGGTAGCCTTCTGCTCCACCCCTGAATTTCATTACCCAAAGGCAACCACATACAGGTCTTACAGATTTTTTTGAGCTATTCAACCCAATATTTTCAAATAATGCTATTTCTTGATTTTTTAATTTTTACAAAATGAGAATTAACCCTCTTATTGTCCCAACTTCTGTTATTTTCCACCCACATCTTTTTTAAGATAATAATATCATTATTTTTGCTAACATTACTATATTTATATACATCGCGTTCACCATGCACTAAGCTGTGTATTATGATTTCATTTTCTTTCTTGTTCTTCTCATTCTGTCTCCCTGTTCAGTCAACATTTGAGAGGAAGAGCATTGTGTTTATACTTCCAAGCTATACTTTCCTAGTTCCCCCCAAGTCCTCCAAACCCAAAAGAAAACACACATACACTATGGTTTAGGGAACCTTTCAACTTCAATATCTAAGGACTATTTACAAAGAGTTTGGCTTGAAGAAATAGAGATAGAATAGATGACTTCCTTAAACTTACCGTTCTGTGATTCTAAAGTACTATAAATCCTAATGTAAAGATACTAAAGCACGTAAGTGGTAGTGGTAGGATGGAGATGAACTGAGCCGATATTAAAAATTAAACATATCTGTTTGTGGGATAGAGTTTTCATCTTTGCTTTACATGCTATGGTTTAAAAAATAAGGATCAAATTTTTAAAACCAGCTTAATGGCCTTGAATTGTTATTGAACAGCTGGACATCTTTCACGGTAACATCAAAGGTGATTATTCCTTCATGGCCAGAGATCAAGGGGTTTGGGTCTCTTACGCTGATGTTAATTCAAACGTTTTTTCCCCCCCAAACACACACACACACACGGGGTATGTATGTATTTTTATAATAAATCTCTTACTCTGAATTCAAGGGCTATGAAAAAGCTTTAAATGCCCACCCTAGGGGAGCTTAAACTCAACAATGCAAACACCCGACTTTATCCTTATGTTTCGTCCTCAAAAAGGTGAGAAAGACACAGGGGAAAGTTTGTCTATTTTTATCCATGAAACAAGGTCACTAAATATGTTATGTCAGTTAAATCAAAGTCCTATCTTTTAACAAATGTTCCTATATATCGGGTCTTCTTTTTGTTACAATTCAAGAATGACATGGGTTCTGTAACTATTATTTCCTTAGTTATAAGGGTCTGAATTTTTGGTTGACATTTCTGAAATAAGTACAGCTACTGGAACACCGGCATTCTGATTTAGAAATCTGACTACATTAGGGGAAAATTAACCTTTTCAAAAAGCCACTGTTCTAAGGAATGATTTTAATCAAATGAGCTTTAAATGCTGTACCCACATTTAGAAATTTTGGAGACATTGCAACTCCCTGCTGATTTTTTTTTTTTTATGAGAAAAAAATGTCAAAGAATACTGGAAAAATATTATGAAAATTGTAAAGAAGATACTAAATGAGTCTAAATTTCTTTAACTGAAAAGGTTTTTATGGTAACATCAGGTTCAGAAATCAAAGTAGAAATTGACTTTATTATTAGTATTTCTGATAATGTCAAAGAAAAATATCAAGCTGTTTTAATATCCAGTAGAGTGAATGTTTTCTGTTGGAATCTTTCATGGTACACTTATTTATTCCTTTATTTCTTATTGAACAGTAAACACTGAGGGTGGGAGCAGGGGAAAGTTACAAAAGTACTGGTTGTATTGCATAAAACAGATTGTTAAAATATTAAATGCTACATAAGCATATTAAATGTTTAAACAAAAATTATAGGACATTTTATTTTCCATCTACAAACTCAAGTATAAAGGAAATATTGATTCTCTTTTTAATCTCTGAGTTAGCTTAATTTTGTGTCCAAGTCCAAATCCCACCAGTTTGTGTGAAATTTCACCTGAGAAATCCTTGGAGGCCATTCTCAGTTTGGGTCAGGTTGAGATGTTAGGGTCATATACAGTGCACATTGTCAGTGATGGGGTATCAGAATGTCTGGTCCGTAACCTTCAGGCCATATAGGTAACTGCCGAACAGGCTCTTGCTCCTGCTCATGTGGTCCCCTCAGGTCTGGTGGCTACTGCTCTTCGTATATTCTGCTTGGGACTCAGTTGTTTTTTAAGAGGGAGGAACCCGGGCACCCCCTCTGATCTCTTACCTGGCATATTATGGGGCCACTCTATAAGACTCCGACACATCCTGGGACCACCATCAGGGAGGTGTAAGCCTTCCTTACTTCCTCTCTCAGCCCTGGGAGAATTTCTTGAGACCCTGATCCAGGTATGACTGGGGAGGGAAAATTAGAAAATACAAGTAGGCAGAGCTTATAAAGAAGTCCCTGGGTGGTCCAAAAGGTTAAGTGCTCAACTACTAGCCAAAGGTTGGTGATTCAAACCCACCCAGGGGTTCCCCTGGAAGGATGTTTTAGAGCAGTTCTACTCTGCACACATAAGGGGTGACGCGAGTTGATAGCAACTAACAACAGAGCCTATACAATATCCAACTATTTCTCAGCCCCAAAATTATTAACAATGCCACATTAAATAATCGTGTGGATTAAAAACTGTTTACCCAGTCCCCTTATTTTCTGACAGCAAATTATATTTAGCATTCTAGTGCAGTGTTTCAGTGATGGAAAACCACAAACTGATCCCTCCAAGATTCACTTTTTGGAAGTTTTTCCACAAGTAATTGGCTGACTCAACTACACACACTACTGATCACAGATGACTGATATATTAATTGTAAAACAGGCGAAGTAATCAGACACATGAAATTAAGAGCCAGTTATCTTAGCCTTCCAACACTGACTCAGAATCACTGAGCTCTTTAAAAATCTGTGCCCAGACTTTATCTCTGGACATTGTCATCTGGGCCAAGGCCAAGGAATCTGTATTTTTCAAAAGTTTCTGGGTGATTTTGACCAATCTGTAGAACCACTAATCTAAAAGACTAAATAAATTCAATAATTCTTGGCAATGGTTGTTTATATATGCATAGGCCAACTGAATACAGGTATTTAATGTTATTTAGATATTGTCTTCTATTATCTACCTAACCTCTGCCATAGCAGAATTAGTTCAATAGATTATACTTACATGTCTTTTATTTTTAAATCCACAATTCATATTTAAAAGGAATTTATTAACTCCCTGGTCTAAAACTATACTATTCTCCCATCAAGCTGGTAGGTAGATTTCTTGCCATTTGATTAAAGGAGAAATGTTTTCTGCTTTGAGTGACACCAAAAGTTAGTCAATTACCAGGACATCCTCATATATCCTTTAGCAGAATAAGCTTAGATGTCTCCTTCCATGCCACACCAGGTCTCTGCATCCCCATCTAGTTCTTAATGGGCTAGAAGAAAATATTTCTTAGTTAAACACTATTAGCATTTCTGAAATTTATCATGAAAGTATTATAAATTAGTGATGTTGCTTAACTGCTAATAAAAATGACCCATTTTAAAGGGAGGGTTGTTTTTAAAATACTTGCTCCAATACAAGGTTCTCATGCGCTTCAACAAGTTTTTTGTGTGTGCATGTGTGTATTTGTGAAATAGGGTGTGCCTAACACACTGCCGTTTACCATTCTTGGCTAAAATAACATGCCAGTGAGGGACAATAACCCATCAGTACAATGACAAAACTCAGACAGACCAGGTGAATTGCCTCACTACATGTGCGGTGCAAATTCAGAACAATCTGGTAGGCTTAGGAAGAGAAGACCATGAAACAAAGCCTATCTAGGTGCTAAAATTCACTGGATAACTCAGTAAGACAAAAATATACGTATTGAGAAGCACTTAACAAAAAGACACTGTCTAGTTAATTATATAACAAGAAAGAGTCTTTGTTGAGGGACTTGATACGGAGCCCAGCCGAGAAAGCCTAAGCGCTGTTGGAAAAGGCTTTCAGGAAAGAAGGGAAAGGAATGCTAACGAATCTAACCAACCAAAGCTTATCACTTCTGCAGAAGTTATGGTATTTAGAATGCTTTGTGTAAGAAGTAATAAAAACCTGGCAGGCTGATACCTGCTCCCAACATGTTGTCCATGCTGCTTGCAGGCTGGCTCTGTGCTCCTCTATGCAGGGGGCCAGAGTAGCTACACAGCCGTTCTGTTAGCTGCAGGGTGGGACTCAGTGGCAGGAATAAAGTTTGAAAAAAAATCAATTCTGACCTCAGTGCTACCTTCTTTTCCCTCACTCTTAGTCAAGGGTGATACAACTCAAGTTCGTGGGGCGTGTGCTGACTTTCAGAAGACATCAGCTTTGTGCTTTAAATTGTTTTGTTTTTCTTTTCATGTGGCTGTTTTGCTACACAAGTTTCCTGGCTGCTTTGGTTTACTTTCCTATTTTGACCTAAATATGTGTCCTCTGTTCTTCACTTGTCCTCTGAGACTCAGCATCCGGCTACTCTGATGGGATTCAGGTGCAAACACAGAGCCTTTAAGAGAAGGAGCAAGGGTCTCAACTGCCAAATGCCCCCAGGATGTATTTCTGAGCCAGTTGCTTACTCTTCTCCATGTGAATACTTGACGGGGTATTGGAGTCTAGCTTGGTTTGGAATATATCTAAATATTTCCTTTGAGTTTATTAGACTTTTAGTAGTAGGCTTATTCTTAATTAATTTGCTAAAAACAACTTATTCAGTAAAAAGATTAATGTCTTTTCAGCAAATCACTGCCACTTACTCTGATTTTTACTTTATAAGTTGGGGCTTGTAGAAAGTGGGAGGCAGGTCAGCAGTTTTGTGTACGTTGTGCACTGAACAAACCTAGGGTACACCATTCATGTGGTCTTTGAGCCCTGGCAAAGTGATTCACCTTGCTAACTTGGAAATAAAATCTCATGAGTGGGCTTCTTGAAGTTAGATTCTTGCATGAGGAAAAATGCTATAAAAATCAGAGAAACTGGTCACCATTAAATACAACTTTGGGATGTGACTTTCTTATATTAGAACTGAATGTTACGTATAGCTCTCAACTTTTAACATATCTCAAACCGAATACTTCACATCTCGTTAAATGGTACCTCTATGCCTTGCTCGTGTCAGCAACCTGGGAATTGTCCTCAATACCTCTGTTTCTTCTACCTTCATAGTCAATCCATTACCAAATGTGGTTGTTTCTACCTTCAAAACGCATCTTGGATCTGTCAAGTCTCTCTATCTCCATTCATGCTATCTTTTACCTAGGCATAATACCTATCGGACCCTCCTGCTTTCACACTTGCCCTCTTCCGATTCGTTCTGTAAAGAGAAGCCAAAATGGTCTTTCATGTGTGTTTAATTTTTGTTTTCATCAAAATTATATACATGTATAGTTTAAGAAGTCAGAACTCTACAATTATTGTAATAACCACTTGGAAATGACAAACAGTGATCCCTTCCGCAACTCCCATTCCCAGTCCCTAGAGATAGCCAATTTTAGTTGTTTCTTTAAGTATTTCCTTTGCCTGGTATATTATTACCCCAGGTCTACAGAAAACTTAATCCCTTTCTCGTTCAGATGCCTGCTCAGATGTCACCTCCTCAGGGAGGTCTTTCCTGACCACCTCTCTCAAATAGTTGCCACCCTATCACCTGTCACTCAGAATTTCTCTTTCAATGAGCCGGTTATTTCTTCATCTGTTTTATCTCAGACCCATTCCCCACCTTCTCCTGTTCCTCTGTACTGTGGAGACTATCCCTGCAAATTACATTTCCCATTCCTCTTTGCCAATTGGCTTCCAGTTAGGTTTGGCCAATGAGAGACATTAATAGATTGGGGGGCAGGCAGGAGAGAGAAGAGCCAGGGGTATTTATTCCCTTTTCTCCCTTTAAGGTGGTGTCTCCAGACATGACAGCATCTACTCCATGATTCCAGCTTCTGCAAAGTGGGCTCGTCTCCTGGGCTCCAATAACACCACTTCTTTTCTTTATCCTACAGCTCTAGGCACAGTTGCAAATCTCTGGTTGCCTCACCATCATCTGTTTACTCTTTCAGCATTTCTAACTTCTTTGTGACTAATCGTTCATATTAAGTTCTAGAGTACTGTTTACTGAGCTAGTGTCTTCCTAACTGGATCCTGACTGATACGTTGTAATTTATGTTTTCCATAGCACTTATTACTATGTGCTATTATGTCAGGTATTCATTTGTTTACTTGTTTATATTCTGTCTCCTCCATTAGAATACAAGTTCCATGACATAAGGACTTTGTCTTGCTGCTGTAACTGAAGTACCCAGAAATGTGCATGCCATGTAGTGTGTTAAATGTTGAATAAATAAAAGAAGGAACATACTTTGGTACTGTGGCCGCATGCTTGAGAACTCCGGAACAGACATTTGAACCTGCTGAGAAGTAGCAGGCCATGAATTTTCCCTTCCTGACCACTTATCAGAGAGCTGGAAGGAAGATCCCTCTTTTGTATTTCTCCTGGAGAGCACTGAAGAAGGCAGCAGACACATTTGGAAAGGTTGAGTCTAGGTCAAGTGGCTACTTGCAAAGCTCCAAGGCTCTAAGAGTCGGAACAGACTCGACAGCATTGGGTTTGGTTTGGTTTAGTTTTTTTTTTTTAAGGCTCTAAGAAGTTCTTGAATGTATTTCCAGCCTCGGGGAGGACATCCTAGTTCCCAGTTCTGAGTTTCAGCTGCAGCATCCAGTAAAAAACCAAAAAAAGCCATTCAGTCAACTTGAACCCACAATGACCCTATACGACAGAGTAGAACTTTCCCATAGAGTTTCTAAGTTTCTAAGGAGGTGGATTTGAACTGCTGACCTTTTGGTTAGCAGCTGTAGCACTTAACCACTATACCACCAGGGAATCCAGTAGAGAGTAATGGAAATTATCCCCATGGACAAGAAGAAGCACTGTGAAAGGTTCTCGAGCGCATTAGGGTGGAAGTCTAAGAAATGGCAGGGGGGCAGAGGGAGACAGAACTTTCTACTAAGCCGAGCAGATGGGACCTTATGAATTTTACCTCATGTATTAAAACAATAACTAACATTGCATGAGTGACACCCTGTGCTAAGCTATATCCTGTTTAACATTATTAACTCTAATGGGAATATATATGAATAACTTAATTTATAAAACTGTATTAAACCACACATTTGAAAATACCAAAGCTAATCACATGTTCTATATGGATAAAAATTTTAAATATTAAAAAAAAATTGAGACAATTCAATTTGTTATTGAATTGCTTATTTACATTTAAAAGAACAAACCAGTGATATAAATAAATAAACTAACAAATATCAATACCAGCCACACACCAGCGTATAGGGTGAGTACGTGTAACTGCTTTGCTAAAGATAAAAATGACAGGCAGGAATAAAAGATGACTTCTCGTCTCTTTACAGAGGGCTATGTATATGTAAAATGTGGGCCTCCTCTACTTCGTATTATTTTTAGTAGCCACTTTTATTTCCAAAAGTAATTTAGGAGTGTGAATCTTAATTTATAAGTAGGCGGAATTGCTTGGGTCTTTTTATTACTTACTCTAAATTTTTTTGGATTATGATTAGAGAATGTGGCCTATAAAATCTCTATTTTAAAATTTTTGCTAAGGGTATATATATATATACACACATGTATTTTTGTGGCCAATACATAATTGATTTTGTAAATGTGCCATGGCATGTGAGAAGAAAACCAGTATTGTCTACTTGAAGTATCTCTACTTATAAGTGTTTGTTGATTATATTATTTAATTCTTTTTTGTACTTATTTTTTCTTATCCTTACTTATCAGTCCACTTTCAAAAGAGATGCTTTAAAATACTGCACTATGACTGTAACTTTTACTTTTTTTGTTTATTTGCATTTCTAAAGTTTTTTTTGTTTGTTTATATGCTGTTTTGTGCATATAGATCTATGAATGTTATCTTCTTTGAAACATTTGACTTTTATGACTCGTGACTTTTATCATCATGTTCTCTCTTTATCCTATTTGATGTTTTAAACCTTAAATTTAACTTGTCTGATATTAATATTTCCTCTGTTGTTTTATTTTTGTTTGTGATTACTTGGTATTATTTTGTTATCCCTTTCGGTTTTAGCCTTAAAAAAAAAAAAACCCATTACTGAAAGTATGCTTCTTATAAACAACATACAATTCAGTTTTTTTTTTTTTTTTTTATATACCAAACCCATAGTGCCTGTCTTAACTAGGAAAATTCAGCCTGATCATATTAGTGTTCATACTGAAATACTTGGTCTTAGTCCATCCATTTTTTTTTTATTAACTTTCATTGAGCTTCAAGTGAATGTTTACAAATCAAGTCAGTCTGTCACATATAAGTTTATATACATCTTACTCCGTACTCCTACTTGCTCTCCCCCTAATGAGTCAGCCCTTCCAGTCTCTTCTTTCGTGACAATTTTGCCAGCTTCCAACTCTCTCTATCCTCCCATCCCCTCTCCAGACAGGAGATGCCAACACAGTCTCAAGTGTCCACCTGATATAATTAGCTCACTCTTCATCAGCATCTCTCTCCTACCCACTGTCCAGTCCCTTTCATGTCTGATGAGTTGTCTTCAGGAATGGTTCCTGTCCTGTGCCAACAGAAGGTTTGGGGACCATGACCGCCGGGATTCCTCTAGTCTCAGTCAGACCATTAAGTATGGTCTTTTTATGTGAATTTGGGGTCTGCATCCCACTGATCTCCTGCTCCCTCAGGGGTGCTCTGTTGTGCTCCCTGTCAGGGCAGTCATCGATTGTGGCCGGGCACCAACTAGTTCTTCTGGTCTCAGGATGATGTAGGTCTCTGGTTCATGTGGCCCTTTCTGTCTCTTGGGCTCTTAGTTGTCGTGTGACCTTGGTGTTCTTCATTCTCCTTTGCTCCAGATGGGTTGAGACCAATTGATGCATCTTAGATGGCCGCTTATTAGCATTGAGTCCATCCATTTTAATGAACATTTGCAATGTAGTTTTTTTGTATCCTTTTTTCCTTCTTATTTTTATAAACTTGATCAAATTAATACTTATCCTTTAATTTTCCTTGTCAATTTGGAAGTTCTCTTGTATATTTTTATTCTACAATTGGTATTTCTCTTTCTTCATTCTGATTTTTTTTTTTTTTTAAATCAAACACATGTTTACCTAATGGACTGACTTCCTAATAAGATTTTAGGAGCTTGAGACATTAATTAGAAAAAGTAGGTGCTCTAATGGTACAGTTTGTGAAGAAGTTCAGACCAGGAAAACACAAATGGAAGATAATTCCCCTTCATTGGGTAGTCACACAGGATTCTTAAGGTGAGCCAGAAAGGTCAGAAAATGGGAGTAAGAGTCATCTGCTATAAATGCAGTGGAGGGCTAACATGCATACCTTTGTCTGATTTGACAGAATCTCCCTTCTCCATTCTTCCGTATCTTCTGGAGAGAAGATCTGGTTTAGTGTGGCCTGGAGGTCAGAGGAATGCTGAAAAGTACAGTGTGGAGAAAATTAAACTGGTCGATCCCTCCGTGGGCAGGGAGAAGGAAAGAACGGACAGGAGCCTAATGATCGCTAAAAGTGTGAACAGAATTTTATACAAATGTAGAATAGCAGTTCAACCTTTCGCTGAATCCTCATGACCCTTAAGTTGGACACATGGCAATGACTTCACAAACATAGCCCTAAAAGGGGATCAGAATCCACGGAAATTTTGACACGTTATTAAATTAGGAAGTCTAGTACATGTCTACTTATGAGACAGCACCATAATAGGTAAAACTTGTAAGGGGCTTTTCTCAAATCTCTGAGATCTGCTTCCCGAGGCCTCTGTGAATTTGAACTTCTGCTTTTTGGGACCATCAGTTTCTTCCACTGGACAGGGTATATAAGTTGTTTCTGAGGAAAGGCTGTGACCTCATAGAACCCACCTTCTAGGTTGTCTCCTCCCAATCCCATTCCTCTTTACTATTCTGTTTTATTTTTATTCTTTTCCCATTTACTCTGGAAAGTCTGCCTTGCCGGCTTTCCCCTAACATACTCGTATTTTATAACATTGTTCAAATTTTTGCTCAAGATTCATCTATTTAAAAAATAATTCCATCACTATCTTAGTCCATTTTATAATTTTGCCTTTTGTCTGTCACCCACCTTTAAAAAATCCAAATCTGCCATCCTGGAGTCGATTCCGACTCATAGCAACCCTATAGGACAGAGTAGAACTGCCCCATAGAGCTTCCAAGGAGCGCCTGGCAGATTTGAACTGCTGACCTTTTGGTGAGCAGCCGTAGCACTTAACCACTACACCACCAGGGTTTCCTATTTAAAAAATACATATGTGTATATACATACTTTTTCTCTGCTCTTCAACGTCATAAAATTTGTCTTTTGCTTGGTTTGTTCCTTCTTTACTCTAGAATAGTTATATGTGAGCATTAGACAGTTAGGAAATGCTTTTTAAATTGATTTTTGCATTGGAAGGATGGAAATATGTAAATACAAAAAGGGAGTAATGAATCTTTGAGACACCAGCGGAACAGCATTTCAAATGATATTAGGCAAAGCTATTGAAATATCAGTGGATTTAAAAAAAAAAACTATTTTTGGAACTTTATAGAATCAGTGAAGCAGAATTCTAAAATTATACGATGCTATTGAAAATGATGAAAGAACCAACAACACAATAAAATTGGATAAAAGATAGGATCAGATTCACAGAGACAAAAACATAAAAGCCTTTTAAACACATGAAGAAATACTCAATCTCACTCATAGTAAGAGAAATTCATATTAAAATTGATAGAAACTTCTGATTGTGGCTAAGATAGAATAAGAGGGATCAGATTTAATCTTCTGCCTTAACTAAGTAGGAAATGAGGCAAAATATACGCAACAATGGTTTTCAGACACTGGGCAATAAGAAACACAGGTCTGTGATCCCTGAGAAAAAAGAGAAAAATGAAACTAAGTAAGATCTGTAATTGCATTCATTTACTATGCCTGGAGACAGTCTCTGGGCTGCCGTGCAGCAAAGGGACACTCAACAGAGTTAGGCTGTCTCTATGACAGAGGAGATAGAGACTTAGCAACAAAAGGAATGAAAGATTGGTACACACATCAACATGAATGGCTCTCATAAAACGTTTTGCTAAGGGAAAGAAACCATAAAGAAGAGAGTATGTACTATATGAGCCCCTGTATGTGAAGTTATAGAAAAGGCAATGTTATAGCGACTGAAAGCAAATTAGTGATTGTCATTGGCTGGTAATGGAGGAAGGCTATAAAGGGCATGAGGGAGTTCTTTTTGTGTGTGATGAAAATGTTCTATATAATGATTGGATTGGTGGTTACATGATCATATACATTTGTTAAAACTTGCCAAATCGTATGCTCAAAATAGGTAAATTTTATGTAACTTATACTTCAGTAAGGAAACTCTGGTGGTATAGTGGTTAAGAGCCATGGCAGCTAGCCAAAAGATTGGCAGTTTGAATCCACCAGGCAGTCCCTGGAAACCATATGGGGCAGTTCTACTCTGTCCTATAGGGTTGCTATGAATTGGAATCGACTCGACAGCAATAGGTTTGGTTTTGTTTTTTTACACCTCAATAAAGCTGATTCAAAAAAAAACTACCTGTCATGGACTGAATTGTGTCCCCCCAAAATATCTGTCAGCTTGGCTAGGTCATGATTCCCAGTATTGTGTTGTCTACCATTTTGTCATCTGTTGTGATTTCCCTAAGTGTTGTAAATCCTATGACTATGTTGTTAATGAGATGGATTAGCAGCAGTTATGTTGACGAGATCAACAAGATTAGATGGTGTCTTAAGCCAATCTGTTTTGCGATATAAAAGAGAGAAGTGAGCAGAGAGACAGGGGGACCTCATACCATCAAGAAAGCAGTGCTGGGAGCAGAGTGTGTCCTTTTGACCTGGGGTTCCTGCAAGGAGAAGCTCCTAGTTCAGGAAAAATTGATGACAGAGACTTTCCTATGGAGCTGATAGTGAGAGAAAGCCTTTCCCTGGAGCTGATGCCCTGAATTTGGACGTGTAGCCTACTAGACTGTGACAGAATAAATTTCTTTGTTAAAGCCATCTGCTTGTGGTACTTCTGTTATAGCAGCACTAGATAACCAAGACACTACCTTAATCAATTTTTTACCTGTAGAGCTGACAATGCTCTAAAACTTTGACAATACATTGTGTATCAAGAAGACTTTGGAGAAACAGATGCTCTTGTGCATCATTTGTGTGGGTGTAACATAGTTCATTATATTTTATAAAGGGCCATTTGGTAGTATCTGTCAAAATTACAAATGCATATAGCCTTAGATCCAACAATTCTACTTCTTGGAAATTTATCTTGTCATACATTTGCTTATGTGAGAAAAGTGTATGTACAAGTGTACCTTTCACACTGTATAATAGGAAATTGTTAGAAACAACCTAAATGTCTTTTAATGGGAAGCTGATTAAATTATGGTATATAATATTACTGAATGCCAGACAGCTATTAAAAAAAACTGGAAGTTTTCTTGTTTGAATTGAAGATACACTGTAAAATGAAAAAAGCAAAGTGCAGTAGAATATGTAGAATATACTACTAACTGTGAAGAAGAGTAGGTAAAAAAAAAGAATCCATATTTAAATTGACTTGCATATGCTTAAGAACTCTCTGGAAGGATAAATAAGAAGTCAATAAAATAGTTACCTGTTGGGGGATGAAGCAGGAACTTCAAAGAACAGGAGACCATATATTTTAAGTTTGAAGTATAAAAATTAAATAACGGCTTAAAAAGAAAATAATAAACTAGAGAATTAGCAAAATATATATAAACCACCAACCAAAAAACCAACCAACCCACTGCCGTCGAGTTGATTCCGACATTTTGGAAACCCTGGTGGCTTAACCACTATGCCACCAGGGTTTCCGAAATATGTATATAAAAACATATATATATATATAAATATATATAAATTCAAATATAGGAGAAAAAAATATCCCTGAGAGAAAATAAAAGTCCCTAAGGGGAAAAGAATGAACACGGACACTAAATAAGGATTTGGATGAAGTTAATTATGATGCAAATTGTTTAGACATTTAATTAATATCCTCAAATCTTTCAGACATGCATGAAAAATGAATAAATGGTGTCTGTAAAAGAAGCTATGAAAATCTTGAAAACACACTCATTAAAATATATTAAAAACATTCAATTCAGTGTACAACTTAGTTGCTATGGATGACACTATTAACATAACTACCATTTTTATTCAAAAAATGTTTATAGAAAACATACTGTGGCCATATCATTGTATGCATAGAATACATGAATGAAAAACACACTTCTTGTCTTTAAATCCAGAAGACTAATAATTCTTGATGAGCACAAAACCCAAACACATGAAAAATTAAATAAATACAAGCTGAGGTATGGCAGAAAGTGCCTATACGATCAGGAAAGCCTTCAGCAAGGAGGTGGCCAGTGAGGTAGGTCAAGACAGTGGGTAGGAGTAGAAGGGGAAGAGCCACACTTTCTAGGATGATTTGCATCATTTTAGCAATGAGAAGGAACAAGGGGAATAAGACAGTGTATGGACCACACTGATCAGAGAGAAGACCTGCAGGTGAGAGATGGGGAAGATAAAATCAGAACACAAGGGGAGGCACAACTCTGGAGAACTTGAACACTAGACTGCTTTGTCTGTACTTCTTACAGAAACAGGATGCTGCTACTGGAAGCTCTGAGCCAGGATGAGCTAGGTTTTTAAAGAAAGCACATTTGGCTGCAGCAGTGGAGGATGGATTGCAGCATTGAGAGATTGCAAGCAGAGACCCACTGGGAACTGTTGTAATAAATTAGGTGTGAAGCGATAACCAAGGCTGCAGACAAGGGTGTGTCTATGGCAATGGAAAGGAAGGCATGGATACAAAACACATTACTTTGCAAGAACCAACAGACCTGAGACTGATCCGATGTGTAGGAGGAAGGTGGGAAAGGGAAGAATCCAAAGCAGCTTCTGTGTTTGAGATTATCTTGCAGAGCAAATAATACCATTGACAGAAATAAAGAAGTTAGAAAGAGATACTCGTTTACAGGAGGGGAGTTTGATTTTTACCCTGTTGTATTGAAGAGGAACATTAGTTATCAAGGAAAAATGTCCAGAAGGTAATTAGGGAGAGAGATTAGACTTGGATAACACAAATATGGAAGTCATCAAAGGATAGAAGGATAGAGGGGGAAATTAACTTTCTAAATAACTTAAGCTAGATATGTTATGGAAAGTGTTTTATTTAAGGAAAAAGAATAATTTTGTCTTAAAGTAAAACTAGCAGTTCCAAAGTATGAAAAGAAGGCATAGGACAAGCCTAAAGGAAAAAAAAAAAAAAAGGCTAGCTAAGAATTGATGGTTTTATTTACAAAATTGCTAAAGACCTTTGGTATTTACTGGGTAGATAAAAGATTGTGATAAAGAAAAAGGAGAACTGCTTATGAAGAGAATAGTAAAAGGGAAAGAAATCAGTTATCTTTTGCCGTTCAAAATGCCTAGATCAATTTAAACATATGTAAATGAATTGGAATGACTTAATCTTGCCTTCTACCAGGAGTCCAAAAAATAAGGAGGGTGGGGTAACATCTCCAGGGTCATATAGCTCCAGGGAAGCTTTCGAAAAAGCCTCTTCCAACTAGGTGGAGATCTTTTTTGAGACAAAAGAAAAGAAGAAAAAAAACTGCTGCTTACTGCAGTTATCAGAAATTGGGTGGATCCCAATCATGGAAGAGCTTAACAAGATCTCTTTATTGTAAGGGAACTCTAAGAAGCCAAAAAATAGAAATCACAATGAGACACATTTGAAACAGCCTGGAAAGATGTTTCCAACAGCAGCTAGAGACTTAAGGTTATAACCATATCAATGAATTGATCAGTTGAGCAGAGATTTTGTGATTCCCAAAGCCGGTTGATAAAATCTTTGAGGGCTAAAATAAGATTGAGAAAATATGGGAAATAGTAAAAATTGAATAAAGACTTAGAATATTTAAACAAACTATTAGAACAGTTATGTTTTATGGTATACATTTAAACAAACTTTATTTCAACAGCTATGTTTTATGGTATACAGGCTTAAAATATTTTCCAAGACACTTTTGATAACTTGCTGATATTAAGTTGAATTAATAGATATTTGCCATAATTTAATTTTATGTAGTTTTGCTTTTTATGCCACAAGAGAAAGGATGTATATATATTTGGGTCTGCAAATGTGTGTTCATTTTTGCCATTTTACAGGGATGCACTATAAGATATGCAACAAAGACAACATTTAAGAGGTTTATTAAAAAGAATTTTATTTGATATGGTCAAGAGTTTTATCTGTGACGTTTAACGGTTTCATGTGAATTTATTTAGGAGCTTTAGTGTTAAATAAAATAGCATATGAAAAAAAAGAATTGGGTTTCTCGCTGTTAAAATAAGAAAATTTTCTTTGATTACTGAGTTGAAGAGTTAATTTTTTCTTTGTATAATCCAACTCTGAGACAAAGGTTTCAGTGAATCTTATTCATTAGAGTTTAAGATTCCTGAGTTGAAAACCAAGCCACATGGCTTTAGAAAAAAAGCAGTGGCGGCAGCAGCGGCAGCTAAGATTTTTACCTTTAAGATCTTTGGTTAAATAACTTAAGTATTGTTTCATGGTGACCTATAATAAACTCCTGACAACTCTGAATCTTCATGGAAAGGCACAAAAATTTTATAAAGGAAAAGTGTTAAAAGGTTTATGTAACATGTTATAAATTAAATGGAAGATGTTAAAATCAAGAAAAGTGCCTGATTCTCTTTGGGTTAAAATTTATATTAGCATTTCCTCTTATGTTTTCATGTAATAATTTTTTTCTTATGTTTCTTCTTTTTTTTTTTCTTCTAATATTAGATAACAAACACATAATATTATGTCATAGTCTTATGTTTTAATTGCTAACTTGGACCCAACTTTTTTTTTTAATCTAACATCATCAAAGTCATTGATTTGATGGGGAATTCAAATCACTTACCTATGAAGTTTTTTTTTTTTAATTACTATTCAGCTATTTGATAATTTTAGTATATTCTTGGTATATCCTGACTATATGGTATTATATATCAAGATTATTGTGTATTTTATCTGAAGTGCTCTGAAAATAAGGTTAATCATTATATTTAGAAATATTTTTACCTAAAGTTTTTTTTTAGGAGTATTACTTTTATAAATTAATCCTGGGCATATTAAATTTTGTCATCTCCACATAAGATTTTACTTTGCTGATTTGCTGAAAACATTTGACCAAAATATCTCAACAAAAAGATGGACTATATCAGATTTGCAAAAAAGACTGTGACTAGACTGAATCAAGATTTCCAGAATTCTTACACAAAAGCTGATGAGTTCACAGACAGCAGCTGATCTGGAATCACCTGGAACAGAAATTAACTACATAAGACTGAGTAAACTAAAGAGTACTATGGGTTTTATGTGGCAATATTGCTGATGTTTTAAGGTCCTACTTTCTAAATATAAGAAACCATTTTCCTAAATTATCTAGCTAATGGGTTTAGATATTTTAATTCTCAGATTAGAACTTCCTGTTGGTAAATTTAGCAAAGTTGTAACTATCATAACCAGACAAGTATCTGAAGTTCATTTGAGCTATGATTCTACAAAATAGAATAGCATTAGATTTCCTCATCTCTCAAGGAACAGATTGTGCCTTAATTGATAAATGTTGCTACGTTTATATTAATACTCAGTCTGAGGCTTTGCAGAATATAGTTGCTGCTGAAGCATATGAAAAGCAATTACTGATGCTGTTAGTGTATAAACATCTCATGAGATTTGTTTTCTTGGTTCAAAGACCTTAGGGTCACGGTTTCATTGGTTATTTCAGACAATTGGCCTAATATTACTGTTAGTGTTTCCATTTTACCTCCTACTTTGTTGCATGGTGCCTGGGATCTTAAAAATCAGCTGGTGCCCAATTACCATTTATTGAGCATTTTCGATTAAAGATTCTATAACAAGATTATGGTCCAAAGGAAGGAATAACAAAAGACTTGTAATTCTTCTGAAATCCAGATTTCTGGCTTTCATAGGGGTTGGGGTAACCCACACAGGCCACTACCTTTGGGTGTCCTTTTGAACCTCAAGTTTGAGGGAAAAGAAACTGCTTCCTGAAGTCACTTTTGAGTCAAACAATGGTCCAGACAACCAAGTAAGACCATTTTGCTCTGGGCATTGTGCTTTTTTCAATAATTCAGTCCGTTTTGGGAAACTAACTCCAAAGATCAGACTGAGAGCTGTTTAGGACAAATCAATAATTAGTTAAATTAGTCTTCAAGATGATGTCGTATGAAATACCTGTCTAATATTTGTAATCAAACTGTTACCTTCTTACTATGCAGAAAACTATGTATCTCAAAACCAGGTTCTCAGAGGAGATCAACCTCATGGCTCAGACTCCATTTTGTCTTAGGTTTCACTTCTGCTTCTGAGAAAGTGACGGATGACCGTTAATAGGTAAGCCAGGGAGAGGCAGCCTGCCCTCAGGAAGAACACTTAGTACGCTTTAAGTAGCTTAATGGGAGACCTCCAACAGAAGTCCATCCTGTATTATCTTGCTAATCATGTGTTCTCTCATGAAAATTTGGTTGACTTCCAACAGGACAGGTCCATCCTGTATTACCTTGCTAACCATGTATTCTGTAATGAAAATTTGATTGTCACATGTAAAGTTTTCTATACCTTCTGTTTTCTGTAGACAAACTTCGTGTGTTCCTTATGGATATATTTTTGTGTGGTAGGTACAACTAACTAGTTTAGATGATCCTTCCCAACTGATGCTGAATTTACGTGGGCAATCTCTTATTTAGATTCCTGGTGAATGCATAGGCAATGCACTTTGGGAACTTTAGGATTACCTTTAGATGTTCATAGTAATGATGCTAGTAAATATTGAAAAGGTAATGTTAATTTGTTACCCATCATAAAATGAAAGTCAGAAGAAAACTCATAGGTCCAATACTCAGAGTATGGTTGGTAGATTTAATTCCTACTTATGGTATATTTCAATTGGAGAAATCTTTAAGAAATTTATCAATTACTACGGGACAAATAGACAAAATTGCTGGCGGGAAGGAAACACAACAGTGATCTCTGACCTCATTAGCCAAGATGACACGAGATAACAGCCTTAGATTTTTATTAGCCCAAGAAAGTGTAGTCTGTGCTGTAGAAAATGCCTCTTGTTGCATTTGGATAAATAATACAGAAGTAGAACAAGGTACACATAGAATTAGACAGCAAGCTACTTGGTTACACACTGTAACACCTTTACACACACCAAATTTATTTGGTTGGCTACCATCAGGAATAAGGACATAGGCTAGATCAATATTGCAAGGAATAGTAATATTCTTAGTTTGTATCCCAATAGTATTAGGCATAATAAAACTTATCTTCTATTGTCTTATGCACTTAAAAGGCAAAAGAAGGCCTCAGGCTAAAATATTGATATACCTTGAGTCTGCTCATTTCAGCAATGCAATTGATGAGAAGTTTACTCTTACTCAAGATCCTGGTGAAGAACCAGATGGTATCCAGTGGAAAACTAGCACCATGAGTTTAAAGAGCCTGCCATGGTCTCCACCTAGGAGCTTGATTAAGTCTGGGTATTGATCATCGATGCATTATCTCCAATCTCCAATCAAAAGCAGGGAATGATTTAGGAAATAATATTGGCACCATTATTCCTTGTCCTAAATTGTGAACCAGCTGGAGCTGGAGTCATAAGGACTCACAAAGATACATCAACTGGGCCCTGAGGTATAAAGACAATGGCTAGAACAATCTTGGAAAGCACATTTTAGGGGAACTTTCACATGAACAAATCATCAATAGAGGACAAAAGACCCAAATACTTTCCACTTTTATTGTTTTCTATTAGCATTCAGTGAATAATAAGATTTGTTGGAGCAATGAAGACCCTCCTGTTGTTACTGAAACTCGTACCAAGGATTGTTAAGAAAGACGATTTGAAATGTAGGATCACAGTTTCTGTGAAAAGGTGAAGCTTTCAATGGTTTTGTCCATTTGTAATGTCAATATATACTGATGATTCTGTAACGTTCCTTGGACTCAGGCAGGCATGGCTGTTGCCATATGTTTGTCCATTTTCCCATTCTCGCCATTCTGTAATATTCTTTGGGCGGGGGCAGACATGGCTCCAGCAATATGCTTGTCAGTTTTCTCACTTATGCTTATTCTGTAATATTTCTTGGACTTGGGCAGACATTAGCTCTAGAAGCACACTTGTCTATTTTCCACTTTTGCCTCTTTAAATATATGCTGAATAAAGTCTTAATTTTAGCTTTACTAAACTTTGTGATGTTTTTACTCTATAACGGGGAAACGGATGAAGTAAAGCATAACAAACAAAGAGGGTCCTATAATGGCTAACGCGGTAGGGAGCTCAAAGGCAATAAGGACAGAGAAAAGTTCATTAGATATGGTGCTTAGGAGGTCAATAGTCCCAATAAAGTAGGCATTTGGGGATAGGTTGTGGGGGAAGAAGCTTTAATGCAATAAAGGCAGGGGGTGCTGATTACTTGCTTAAAGATGTGTCAAGAAAAGCAGAGAAAGAAATATAGCCAGAGTAGTACTGTATGATCATATATTTTAGGAAGCAAAAGCAAAGGAGGATCTTGAAGAGGCAGTACCCATGAACCCCCCCAAAATAGTAAGGAGATGTTTAAGATACACAGCAGAATTAACAAAAGAAAATTTGAACGGATATTGATATTCCACATTTTTATCAGTGGAAATATTTAAAAGAAAGCCAGTCTTCAAATTAAAGTGAAGAATAATGGTTTTTGGCATGCTAGAATAGAGGTCCCAACCTTGTACACCCCATGAGCCAAATCTGTCTCACAGAAATGTATTGTCTGGTCAGCATAGTGCTTTAAACTTTTTGATACAACGTCAGGGTCCCCACCACTCCCTGTTACTCACAGCCAGCCTACTTCACTGTCTACGTTACCAGCCTGAGCCACGTGGCCGTTTATGGTTGTAACTCCTGCTATATAATACTTCTAACGCTAAAACTTCAAAAGGAAAGAAAAACATTTAAATAAATAATCCGATAATTTACGGCAAAAACATCCTGACTTTGTCTGAGTAGCCTATAATTTTTTTAAACAAATTTGATTCAGTAATTTTATGTTAGTTGTTGTCTTCTTCTCAATTATCTGAATGTGTAGAGTCATCTCCCAACACCACACACACACACACACACACACGTGCACAGAGTTCCGTGGCTGTTTCTTAAAGAGCCGATTATGGTTTTAGTGCTCTCACCCTTGAGCTTACTATGTGCTCTGGGTTGTTCGAGTGTCCCTTTTATCCAGTTCTGCTTAATTGCTTTGCAAACCCTCTGTTGAGCTTTTAATTAGCAAGTTATCTCTGTCTGAAGACTGGAAACCCTGGGCTCTTCTAGCATATATTAGACAGCTAAAATATGAAATTAAAGAAAACAGAGTTTTAGCCAACAGAAACAAGTGACTCATTTCCTTGTGAAAACACACAAGGTTTATGTTGCTCTGGCAACAATATTCCAGAATAGCATCTCTCTCTCCTCCCCTTTTCGAGCTTTTATGTATTCCTGTTACAGTCTGTGTTTCACAGTGACCTAATATTGAACCAAGACAGTTAGTGATGCATGAGAGACAAGAGAACTGTGCTTTCATTTAGATAGCTCATCACATGTCCCTCTGACCAAAGGAAGAAAAGTTTACTTTGTACAAAGAGAGGAACTGTAAAAAGAAAGAACTCTTGACCGAGTGCTGTCCCACAGTGTAAGTATGGTCCTGCTGTTACTCAGAAAACACCACAACTGGTTCTAGTATGCTAGAGTTCTAAGTGCCTGTTTTTCTAAAGGCAGCTGACTAAATCACAATGTGCGACCTGCCGCACAGGGAGAGGAAGATTTAGAGACTCATTGTGCAACACTCCAGATGTTTCCGGGGACTCACATCATGGGTGAGAATTTTATGGTACTTAGGGCCAAAATTTCAACCCAAATCACTACAACTCTCCAAGGTAGAATCCCTAAAGCAAAACCTGCCGCACTAACCCTCTCTCTTTCTAGGTTTCAGGCTCTTTGAAGCACTTGAAAAGAAATGAAGAGGACCTTCATTTTATTAAGCTCTTGTTATTATTTAAAAGTTGTGGTCTGGATTGGGTGATGCCTTCAGGATTTTAGGTCTGGAGACTCTTTGTGAACAGCTTAATACGTTAATTGAAAGAAGAATAACTTTTGAGGCCATTGGAATAGAATAGACTAAAAATTACTGCCTGAGGATTTTCAGTTTCTCTCTCACACTTACTGCCTCTCAGCAGAAGAGAATTTCAGCTTCACCCAATCACTTCTTTCTTCTCTCAGAAAAATGCCTTGACAATTCTCTTGGCTTTGGAGACGGAGAATAGGAGAATGGGCAAAAACAGATAGGCTGGAATTGTGGGAGAAAAGTGAAAATTTAATGTCAGTTTATATATAATATCATATTTATATATAATGCCCAATTATATAATTAGAGGCCAGGAAGGGGAAGGGAAGTTACAAATAATATAAAAGTTATGTGACCTGAAGGTAGACTCGAAGGTTCTGGGGGGATTTGAAGAGAGCGATCTGGGAACAGTCTATGTGACGGTGACAGGAAAATTTGATTTATTTTGAAATTAAATTTATTTACAAAGAGTGTATACTTTGCATACAGTACTGCTCTGAGATTGAACCATGTGGATCATGGTACTATAAACAACAAAAAAATGATTATGAAAAAACACACATGCCTAAACTCTGAAATTATTCCTACTGAAAAAATAATTTCTCTTTGGGGAACGTTGAGTAGAAACAATTTTCTTTTCTTTCTTTCTTTTTCCTGTGTGAGACACTCAAGTGTTGAGGTAGAAAACAAAAGTCAACAATAACTTACATAAGTCAAAAACTCTCATTCAGCGCTGTGATCATGAAGGTGGCTTTAATATGAGTGATCTTTCCCTTCAAAGGTAAACAAATGAAAGGCATTGGGAAAAATTTAAAGTTCCAATCAGTTGATAACTATTTTTACATGAGTTTTTAAATAAAGAAAATAATTGATTATTTCACTGTGATTTTGGTTTTTCCCAAACTTCAACTCCATTTCTGGGAAACTAAAAAAAAAAAAAAAGAAGAAAGTCCTTCTGTTAGGAGTGTAGCTAATGAAATTACAATTTCCCCAGGAATTTCCTTTTTTGGGAATTAATAACCCAAAGTAGTTACAAAATATTTTCAATTTGTTCAGCAACGTAAAATGAGAAAGTAAAACTACTTGCTGTACTCAATGAAGGAAGTCAAATGCAGAATGTAACCCTCTACCATAAACATGGATTGATCACATCTAGGAACATAACTCCAGGATCACTGGTGGCACAATGATTAAAATGCTTGATTGTTAACCGAAAGGTCGGTGATTTGAACTCATCAGCAGCTCCAAAGGAGGAAAGATCTGGCGATCTACTGCCTTAAAGATTACAGCCTAGGAAACCCTATGGGGGCAGTTCTAACCTGTCATATTGGGGTGCTAGGAGTTGGAATCGACTCAACAGCACACAACAACAAGAACACAACTATAGGAAAGTCAAACAGTTTGTATATGTTTCAAACTCGAAATACAAAATATGAATGAATTATAATTGCCTACAAGAAATGAACTTTGATAAAAATGAACACTGACCAGGGCCTCGATCATGAGCCTTAAAAAAGATGTTAAACACCATAATATAAAAAACCCATTGCCATCAAGTCGATTCCGACTCATAGTGACCCTGTAGGACAGAGTAGAAAAGCCCCATAGAGTTTTCAAGAAGTGCCTGGTGGATTCAAACTGCTGACCTTTTGGTTAGCAGCTGTAGCACTTAACCACTACACTACCAGGGTTTCCATATAGGCTATGGAATGAATTATTATTAATGAACCAATGAAACAACTGTCAGATTCCCAAATATTATCAAATTTCATGATAGCACTGCATATTATACCAACAGAACAATTTTGTTTATGCAAATTTAGGAGAAAATTCTGGTCACTTTATGATGTTGTTGTTGTTGTTAGGTGCCGTCGAGTCGGTTCCGACTCATAGAGACCCCATGCACAACAAAACAAAACACTGCCCGGTCCTGCACCATCCTTACAATCGTTGTTATGCTTGATCTCATTGTTGCAGCCACTGTGTCAATCCACCTCATTGAGGGTCTTCCTCTTTCCCCCGACCCTGTACTTTGCCAAGCATGATGTCCTTCTCCAGGGACTGATCCCTCCTGACAACATGTCCAAAGTATGTAAGACGCAGTCTCGCCATCCTTGCTTCTAGGGGGCATTCTGGTTGTACTTCTTCTAAGACAGATTTGTTCGTTCTTTTGGCAGTCCATGGTATATTCAGTACTCTTTGCCAACACCACAATTCAAAGGTGTCAACTCTTCTTCTGTCTTCCTTATTCATTGTCCAGCTTTCACATGCATATGATGCGATTGAAAATACCATGGCCTGGGTCAGGCGCACCTTAGTCTTCAGGGTGACACCTTTGCTCTTCAACACTTTGATGAGGTCCTTTGCAGCAGATTTGCCCAATGCAATGTGTCTTTTGATTTCTTGACTGCTGCTTCCATGGCTGTTGATTGTGGATCCAAGTAAAATGAAATCCTTGACAACTTCAATCATTTCTCCGTTTATCATGATGTTGCTCATTGGTCCAGTTGTAAGGATTTTTGTTTTCTTTAGGTTGAGGTGTAATCAATACTGAAGGCTGTGATCTTTGATCTTCATTAGTAAGTGCTTCAAGTCTTCTTCACTTTCAGCAAGCAAGGTTATGTCATCTGCATAACGCAGGTTGTTAATGAGTCTTCCTCCAGTCTTGATGCCCCGTTCTTCTTCATATAGTCCAGTTTCTCGGATTATTTGTTCAGCATACAGATTAAAGCGGTGTGGTGAAAGAATACAACCCTGACGCACACCTTTCCTGACTTTAAACCAATCAGTATCCCCTTGTTCTGTCCGAACAACTGCCTCTTGATCTATGTAAAGGTTCCTCATGAGCACAATTAAGTGTTCTGGAATTCCCATTCTTCGCAGTGTTATCTATAGTTTGTTATGATCCACACAGTCAAATGCCTTTGCATAATCAATAAAACACAGGTAAACATCCTTCTGGTAGCCTCTGCTTTCAGCCAGAATCCATCTGACATCAGCAATGCTATCCCTGGTTCCACGTCCTCTTCTGAAACCGGCCTGAATTTCTGGCAGCTCCCTGTGGATATGCTGCTGAAGCCATTTTTGAATGATCTTCAGCAGAATTTTGCTTGTGTGTGATATTAATGATATTGTTCTATAATTTCCACATTCAGTTGGATCACCTTTCTTGGGAATAGGCATAAATATGGATCTCTTCCAGTCAGTTGGCCAGGAAGCTGTCTTCCATATTTCTTGGCATAGATGAGTGAGCACTTCCAGTGCTGCATCTGTTTGTTGAAACATCTCAATTGATATTCCATCAACTCCTGGAGCCTTGTTTTTCACCAATGGCTTCAGAGCAGCTTGGACTTCTTCCTTCAGTACCATCGGTTCCTGATCATATGCCACCTCTTGAAATGGTTGAATATCGACTAATTCTTTTTGGTATAATGACTCTGTGTATTCCTTCCATCTTCTTTTGTTGCTTCTTGCATCCATTAATATTTTCCCCATGGAATCCTTCACTATTGCAACTCGAGGCTTGATTTTTTTCTTCAGTTTTTTCAGCTTGAGAAATGCCAAGCATGTTCTTCCCTTTCGGTTTTCCATCTCCAGCTCTTTGCACATGTCATTATAATACTTTACTTTGTCTTCTCGAGAGGCCCTTTGAAATCTTCAGTTCTTTTACTTCATGAATTCTTTCTTTTGCTTTAGCTGCTCGATGCTCGAGAGCAAGTTTCAGAGTCCCTTCTGACATCCATCTTGGTCTTTTCTTTCTTTCCTGTCTTTTCAGTGACCTCTTGCTTTCTTCATGGATGATGTCCTTGATGTCATTCCACAACTCGTCTGGTCTTCGGTCACTAGTGTTCAGTGCATCAAATCTATTCCTGAGATGGTCTCTAAATTCAGATGGGATATACTCAAGGTCATATTTTGGCTCTGGTGGACTTGCTCTGATTTTCTTCAGTTTCAGGTTGAACTCGCAAATGAGCAATTGATGTCTGTTCCACAGTCAGCCCCTGGCCTTGTTCTGACTGATGATATTGAGCTTTTCCATCATCTCTTTCCACAGATGTAGTCAATTTGATTTCTGTGTGTTCCATCTGGTGAGGTCCATGTGTATAGCCGCCTTCTACAAGGTTGCCATGTGTATAGTCACCATCTATGAGGTCGCCATGTGTATAGTCACCACCCATGTATCTGTCGGTTTGTCATAGTGTGGGGGCTTGTGTGTTGCTGTGATGCTAGAAGCTATCCCACTGGTATTCAAATACCAGCAGGGTCACCCATGGAGGACAGGTTTCAGCTGAGCTTCCAGACTAAGACGACAAGGCAGAAGGACCCAGCAGTCTACTTCTGAAAAACATTAGCCAGTGAAAACCTTATGAATAGCAGCGGAACATTGTCTGATATAGTGCTGGAAGATGAGCCCCCCAGGTTGGAAGGGAAGTGCTGCCTCCTCAAAGAGGAGTTGACCTTGATGACGTGGATGGAGTAAAGCCTTCGGGACCTTCATTTGCTGATGTGGCCTGACTCAAAATGAGAAGAAACAGCTGGAAACATCCATTAGTAATCGGAACCTAGAATATACGAAGTATGAATCTAGGAAAATTGGAAATCGTCAAAACCGAAATGGAAAGCATAAACATTGATATCCTAGGCACTAGTGAGCTGAAATGGACTGGTATTGGCCATTTTGAATCAGACAATCATATAGTGTACTATGCCGGGAATGACAACTTGAAGAGGAATGGTGTTGCATTCATCATCAAAAAGAATGTTTCAAGATCTATCCTGAAGTACAACGCTGTCAGTGACAGGATAATATCCACACACCTAGAAGGAAGATCAGTTAATATGACTATTATTCAAATTTATGCACCAACCACTAGAGCCAAAGATGAAGAGAAGATTTTTATCAGCTGGTGCAGTCTGAAATTGATTGAACATGCAATCAAGATGCGTTGATAATTACTGGTGATTTGGAATGTGAAAGTTGTAAACAAAGAAGAAGGATCAGTAGTTGGAAAATATGGCCTTGGTGATAGAAACAATGCTGGAGATCGAATGATAGAATTTTGCAAGACTGTTGGCTTCTTCATTGCAAATACCTTCTTCCACTTCATGATAAATATTAGTTATGTTCATATTGTGTGAGAATGACTAAGCATTGGGAAACTCCAGCATTAAGAAGACCAAAAAAAAAAAAAAAAAACTTGATCAATTTTAACTAAAATCAAAGATTAACATTATTAAATAGAGTTAAAAGCCTATCGTATATGTAGAAAAAGTTGTAACATCAGTTTCTGTGTAAGCCATCATATCCTTTTTAAATTTTTAAATCACATTTATTTTATGTTGCAAGGTATGTTATAGATTTGCTCAGACATGCTATGTTATAGAGAAGTACAAAAGACTGTTTTTGTTTTGCAAAAATCCTCCTTCATTTACATACTAATAAAGTCACCTTTGGTCAAGTAGAGGGTTAGTGAAAACAAGGAAAACTCTCAATGGGATAGATAGATTGACACGATAACTGCAATAATGGGCTGAAACATATTAAAGATCATGGAGATGTTGCAAGGCTGGGTAACGTTTTGTTCTCTTTTTACATAAGGCTGCCATGAGCTGGAGTTGACTCATTATCAACTAACAACAACAAAGTCTATCTCTCTATCTGTCCTACCTTACTCTCTGGTGCACATCTAGGATTCATAGGGGCTGAAGCAAGAGTATTATTGGAGAACCACATATCACATATTTAAATACTTTGTAATTTTGAATGAAATTAAAAACATATTAAGTGAAATTGCTTTTATTCTTTTACCTTGACAAATGTTCTTTTATAGCAAACTTGAAGTTCAGATTTTAATTTAGAATTTTGGAATCCTAGGAGTTCTATGCCATATGAAATGGGAGAGTTTGTCCCTGATTGCTGGCTCCTGTCTCTCCTTCTCTTTCTCTCCACTGCTCCATCCAACACATTGAGAGACTTTATGCACACGTGAATTACACATTCAGGCCCACATCCAAACTTCAACCACAACCTTCTACCACAGCAGCTGTTCCTTGGCCACCCCTCAGGGCTAGGGGTGCGAACACCAGAGGTACAGACCACCTTTCAGAAGATGGTAGAGTAAAAGGGCCAATTTAGGTCTTGGAAGCGTACTGGGGCCATTTGGGTAGGGAATTTCGGGGTCTAAGGTATCCTCAGTAAGATCTAGAAGTGGGGACATGGCTTTGAGAGGCCACATCCCTTAGGCGATGTCCCCTTGGCTCCCATACAGTGGAACACAGCTGCGGAAGGACCAAAGCAGCCTCTGGAAAGCTTAGGAGTGAGAACAGATGGCCTCATGTCCTGGGTCTGAGGGTGGTACTTGTGCAAAGATGGGAGTGAGTAAGCAGTGCTGCCCACTACCCTGGACCCTTGCCCTGGGCCTAGCTTTAAACGTTAGATATAGATAACCCTATTTCTGTCTCTCTTGCTTCTTCTTTCTTGTCTTTCTCTCTTTTTTCCTCTTTCTTTCATTTTCTCCCTTTTTAAAAAATTTCTTTCTAAATCTTCCTAGCTCCACTTTTGTCACCTTTGTTAAAAAAAAAAAAAAAACTTCTTGTAGTTAAAGGTTTGAGCATCAGAGGTCATGGTCTTCCTTCTGTGATAGCACCAGGACTAAGGTGGCTTCTCCCCAACAGTGGTTCCACTGCCTTTCTCTTACTGCCATTCTTCCTGTGTTTTCTACCTCTCTAAGTTGGAGTCTTGGTCTGCATATTGGTGCTGCTTACACCCATAAGCATAATTCCAAAATGGAAAAACCAAGGTTTATAATACAGGAGCCATTTTATTTCAAGGTGACCAAAAAATGATTTGCTCTCTTGATCTCCACCCATGTGGAAACAAACAACTTTTATTAGAATTGGTGATACTTGGAAAGGATATTTGGAAAGAGTGAGTCAAACTGTTTGTGTCTTGTAAAAAAAAAAAAAAAAATTCTTTTTTCTCCCTGGTTTTTAGTTCATTTTAATTCAAATACCTTACCGGATGCTTTGGGTTCAGTCCCAATTGGTCTCTCCAAAACCAACATGACAGAATTAATTAACCCACCATCCACCTCTTTATTCTCCTATCCTGTTCTATGTTTTCCTTCAAGTCTCCTCTTGAACTTGAAAAATGTTGCTATCTTATGCCTACTAGCTTATTTCCTGCCTCTCAACAAAGCTTACTTTCGTTCCTATAGGATTTATACTTCCTTTAAAATTTTTTTTTTTTTTATGTCCAGATAAACGACATTAAGAGGTAAGCTAAACACACGTCAATCTATTGCCTTTATCTCTGCGGGCTCTTGTCTCTGGCTACATTCTAAGGCCTAAATACATACATGCTTTTATGCAAAAATGAACGAATAAGAAACAGGGCACATTATGACAGAAACGCTTCAACATTAATAACACAGAGAGAAAAAACTGTTAGTTTGGATTTAGATCTTAGGTTTTTAAATTGTAGACATTCTAAGGGCAGGTGTTTCTGGATATTATATGTGCATATGTTCAGAAGCTCTCAGTATACAATGGATGTACAGGGTTTGTCTTAGTCATCTAGCGTTGCCATAACAGAAATACCACAGTGGATCACTTTAACAAAGAAAATTCATTCTCTCACAGTCTAGTAGGTTACAAGTTCAAATTCGGGGCATCGGCTCCAGGGGAAGGCTTTCTCGCTCTGTCGGCTCTGGAGGAAGGTCCTTGTCCTCAATCTTCCCCTGGTAGAGGAGCTTTTCAGGAGCAGGGACCCCATGTCCAAAAGATGAGCTCTGCTCCTGGCACTGCTTTCTTGGTGGCGTGAGGTCCCCACTCTCTGCTTGCTTCCCTTTCCTTTTATCTCTTGAGAGAGAAAAGGTAGTACAGGCCACACCCTGGGGAAACTCCCTTTACATTGGATCAGGAAGGTGACCTGAGTAAGGGTGCTGTTACAATCCCACCCTACTTCTCTTTAGCATAAAATTACAATCACAAAATGGAGGACAACCACACAATACTGGGAATCATGGCCTGACCAAGTAAGTGCACGTATTCTTGGGGGACACAATTCAATCCATGACAGGGCTTAAGACACTAAAAAACGAAAACTAAAATTAATATAAAAATTGACCTAGTTGTTTAACTCCTAACTCCTGAAGGTATAATACGGACTTTGAGAAGAAGCTGGAAGCTATGGGTGATTGCAAAATGTTTAATTTTTCTGACATGATCTTCCTGATACATTTTAACTTTGTGTGTGTGTGTGTGTCTGTGTCTGTGTCTGTGTGTGGTAAATATATAGGTAAAAACACCCATGCCATTTCAACAGTCTTCATATATACCATTTAGTAAAATTTTTGAGAAGACATAATTTTTTAAAATTAATGCCTATTTTTGCTTTCAGTTTTTAGTGAAGAAAATTTGGAAAACCACAGAAGAAAAACATCATTCATAATTTCATATACCAATGATACTCTTTATTTTTATGCACACAGTTTTTCTCTTAATAAAAAATGACACAAATATTCTACAGTAGTATTTATAAATATTTTATACCTATATTTAAAAATATTTTGTATAAGTAGAATACGCAATTGGTGACAAAAATTTAAGCCATATAGGAGTGTTCAAAATGAAAATGAAAATTTCTTCTGTTATGGGTTGAATTGTGTCTCCCCAAAAGATATGTTTAAGTCCTAACTCCCAGTATCTCTGAATGGCACTTATTTGGAAATTCGGTTTTTGCAAATGTAATTAACATGAGACCATGGAGTAAAGGGGGTGTCCTTGTAAAAAAAAGAGAAGAGAGACACAGATGTGAAAACGAAGGCAGAGACTGGAGTTATACTGCCAAATATCAAGGAACGCCTGGGGCTGCCAGAAGCTGGAAGAGAGAAGGAAGGAACTTCCCCTAGGGCCTTCAGAGGGAGCATGCCCGGCTGACACCCTGAATTCAGACTTCTAGCCTCCAGAGCTGTGAGAGAATATGTGTTGTTTTAAGTGACTCAGTTTGTGGTACTTTGTTACAGACACCCTAGGAAACCCATACACCTAGCCATCAAAGCCTTACTTCAGCAGAGACTATCTCTTCTATCAGTTTTGTGATTTATTTTTCTAATGGCTACCATTAAATTCCAAATAATATTTTCAATTAACTTTGAACAATGTCTGTTTGCTACCTTCAACGAAAGATGAGGAATTGTGCTCATTTATATTATCCTTCCCTGTTCCTAATGTCAACCAGACATGTTTTTCTGATTACTTTTCCATCACTTAAAATGTTCCATTTTTTGATTCATTATATTTAGACAGTGGCATTTGACTTCCCACTGTGTAAAATTAAGAAATTATTGCTCTTATATTTCCTTCCACCTCTCTTCCCTTCCTCCATATGCCATACATTTAATTTTACATACATTACAGTTGTTACTTACATACTTACATTATGAATATTTATAGCTTTTACATTACATCCAGTAATAGTAATTAAGTTTTCTATGTCTTGTCTACAGAGATATTCTAATACCGTGATTATGTAAATATTATTCACTGTGGAACAAGTAATATAATAAAATAGAACCTGGAAAATATGACATGTATTCTTATGTCACTAAATTGGTGCCACTCCAAAGAACATACTACTAAAAACAAATTAATTTGAGCAAGAGGGAGAAAAAGAGGTTTTTCAATCTTCATTCTTCTCTCTCTTATTACATACAGCATGATTTTATATTTTGTTTTGTGTGCTATCTTTTAAGAGATGTCTTTAATTTTTTCCCCTAGTACCACTATTGATTTTTTTTTGCAATGACATTTTCAATTTTTAAGAGCTTTTTATTGTTCTCTGCATATTTTTCTTGGCAATGTATTATTGTTTTGTATACGCAATTTTCTAATATTTTTAAAGCTGAAAGATATTTTCTGTTCTCTTAATGATCTGTTTCAGTTGTGGGCAGTTGTTTTATTTCTTTATCTTAGGGCTTCATATTTATGAACAAAGGACAGGAGGACAAGCTTGCTTAGCATAGGTAACTGGTTTGAGTTTCTTCTGTAAGTAGACCTGTTGAACCAGCAGACTTTCCCCATGAATGAGAGGGTTGAAGGTAAATATGGGAAAACAGTGATTACTGGAAAGCTTTACTTAAGGGAGGGAGGCATAAAAACAGGCAGGCAGATGGACCAACCCCATCCCACCTCATCCCAAATGAGAAGGATTTTTTTCTGGAGTGTTTCCACTCCCCAGTGGCCCAGGTCTCTCCAAGGTATATTGATAGTTCCTTTAGACATTTGTTCTCTGGTTTTATCCTACAGGCAAACATTATTACTATCTTAGACAGGATAGGATGAGGTCAAGGAGGGGCTAAATTTTACAGATGCTCTGTAAATATTCCTTGAATTAATCATTTGGATTTTTTGCCATGCTTCCTGGTGGAGTAGTGATTAAGAGTTGCAGCTGCTAACCAAAAGGCTGGCAGTTCTAATTCACCAGACGCTTCTTGGAAACCTTATGGGGCAGTTCTACTCTATCCTTTAGGGTCTCTATGAGTTGGCATTGACTTGATGACAACAAGTTTGGTTTTGGTTTTTGGCCCAGGCCAGCAGAGCTCTGGTGGCGCAGTGGTTAAGAGCTCAGGCTGCTAACCAAAAGGTTGGCAGTTTGAATTCACCATCCACTCCTTGGAAACCCTATGGGGCAGTTCTACTCTGTCCTATAGGGTCACTATGACTTGGAATTGATGCATCTGCAATGGGTTTGAGGTTTTTTTTTTTTTTTTTCCCAGTCCAACACATTCCAAGCTTGGAGCCTCTTCTTGCCTTTGTTGTTGGGAAAATGATTCCTGTCCTTCAGGCAGCTTTTTCTGGTGTCAATTCTGCATTCTCTCTTCTAGAAATGTAATAGGAATGCCTGTTTCCTACTACAACTTTGCTATAGTAAAACACTGTGTACTATACACTTTCTGATCATTGCTAATTAGATAGGTTAAAAACTGGAATTTTTAATTTCACTAATCTCTTGGTCTGCTAGAGTATGTCTTCAAATAATTTTGTGTGGGTGTGTGTGTAAAGAGTTCCTGCATAAAATATTTGTCAAACTTTTTCATATCTAGGATTATACATTGCCTACATGAATGACATACCTGAGAACTCTAGGCTCACAGTACAATTATACCTTGGTTACTATGTGCCTTTCTCTCTATTTCTTTTTTATTTGCTGTTTATTATATTGAGTATTTAAGGAGCCCTGGTGGCATAGTGGTTAAAGCACTAGGCTGCTAACTGAAAGGCCAGCAGTATAAACCCAACAGCCTCTCCTCAGAAGAAAGATGTGACAGTCTGCTTCCATAAAGATTTACAGCCTTGGAAACCCTATGGGCAGTTCTACCCTGCCCTATAGGGTCCTTATGAGTTGAAATGGACTCAGAGGCAATGGGTTTATATTGATTATTTATGGTAGTTTTACTGTTGCCAGCATCTGTTAGTTCTAGTTCCTTCTTCAGGAAATTTCAGTGTTCGTAAATTGTATTTTGGCTCCATGTCCTCCATGTTTTTCACCTTCTTTCTTGTCATTTATTATCTGGTCCACTTTTTCTTCCTAATCCTTACAGTATAACATACAACCAATCTTGCACATTTTAAAACTTATTTTTTTTAAAAAAGGATCATATTCTGATTATTTATTCATATATTGCATTGCTAAGCCATTTAAACAGTTTGTCTTCTGAGTCACACACTTAATCAGCACAAAGATAAGATGCTTACAGGGGGATTCCATTGTCCATAACTAAATACGGGTTTTAGAATATAACATCAGACTCTGCCCAAAGCTGGTCTCTATGACAGTCTCATATGCATGCCCAATTCTTATATAAACATATCTTTGTACTGAATTAGAGGCCAAAATCACAACATGTGTTTAACAATATATATTGCACAAATTATGAAGTTTATTTCAAGAAGATTAAGTAATTAAGCATTAAACAGTCGCATAATTCTTGTAAGCAATCTTTCTCGACTTCTTACATGTCAGCTTCAACTTTTATATATAAAAGACTTGGTTTCATGAATCATTAGACTGTATAATTGGGAGTGATTTGGCTGAAGTAATTATATGGAAACCACACCCAGTGGAACCTTAATATAGTTTATAGCTAGAACAACTTATAAGACGGTCTGAAACAGTGGTTCTTAACCTTGGTTGCCCACCAGACTCATCTGGGAATGCATAGACTAGCCCATACACATTGACCTCTAAAGATACACTGCCTACTTGTACTCACTGATTACTCCATGCACATTGAACAGAACAGATACACTGACCATTCTAATACCTACCAAATGTAGAATACATATGCCTTTGACCCTAGCAATTACATTTTCAGGAATCCATCTTACAGCAACACCTGCACATATGCACCAAGATTCATTTTCAAGATATTTATTTATTCATCCAACAAATGTTCATGAAGCCCATATTCTGAGCCAGTCCTGTTCTAAACACCGGGGACAGTGAATTGCCAGCTTTCAGGAAATTTCTAGTCTAGTGGGAAAAGCCAGATAACAAACACATAAATGGATCAACTAGAAAAATAACAGTCATAAATGCTATACAAAGACTTCAAATATGGTACCCAGTGAGGCCCTTTGGAACTTCCACTTCTCACACAGTACTGGGCAGGGGAGGGTGTTAGGGTGGGACATTATTTTAGACTTTTCTCTGCCTTGACTTGCTCTATCATTTCCTACTCTGATTTACACTGTATTGGGGAAGAACTTCTGTGAGGAGCCTCCACCCAGAAATCCAGGGGGCAGTGGGACTACATCTTGGATACAAGTCTCAAATTTTTTATATTCTTAGATTTCGTTGCTAATGCAGTTAAAGTTTTCATTTTGTTTTATTTATTTTAAAAACTTTATGGCTCACTTTGGAAATCAATTTGGTGCTTCCTTAAAAAGCTAGAAATAGAACTACCATACGACCCAGCAATCCCACTCTTCGGAATCTATACTAGAGAAATAAGAGCCTTTACACGAACAGATATATGCACACCCATGTTTATTGCAGCATTGTTTACAATAGCAAAAAGACGGAGGCAACCAAGGTGCCCATCAATGGATGAATGGATAAATAAATTATGGTATATTCACACAATGGAATACTACTCATCGATAAAGAACAGTGATGAATCTGTGAAACATTTCATAACATGGAGGAACCTGGAAGGCAGTATGCTGAGTGAAAGTAGTCAGTTGCAAAAGGACCAATATTGTATAAGACCACTATTATAAGATCTTGAGGAATAGTTTAAACTGAGAAGAACACATTCATTTGTGGTTACTAAAGGGGGGAGAGAGGAAGGCTGGGAGAGGGGTATTTACTAATTAGATAGTAGATAAGAACTACTTTAGGTGAAGGGAAGGACAACACTCAATACAGGGGAGGTCAGCACAACTGGACTAAACCAAAAGCAAAGAAGTTTCCTGAATAAACTGAATGCTTCGAAGGTCAGCAAAGCAGGGGCAGGGGTTTGGGGACCATGGTTTCAGGGGACACCTAAGTCAATTAGCATAGTAAAATATATTAAGAAAACATTCTGCATCCCATTTTGAAGAGTGGCGTCTGGGGTCTTAAGTGCTAGCGAGCTGCCATCTAAGATGCATCAATGAATCTCAACCTACCTGGAGCAAAGGAGAATGAAGAACACCAAGGACACAAGGTAATCATGAGCCCAAGAGACAGAAAGGGCTACATGTACCAGAGACTACATCCTGAGACCAGAAGAACTACATGGTGCCTGGCCACAACCGATGACTGCCCTGACAGGGAACACAACAGAGAACCCCTGAGGGAGCAGGAGAATGGTGGGATGCAGATCCCAAATTCTCATAAAAAGACCAGACTTAATGGTCTGGCTGAGACTAGAAGGACCCCAGCAGTCATGGTCCCCAAACCTTCTGTTGGTCCAGGACAGGAACCATTCCTGAAGCCAACTCGTCAGACATGGATTGGACTGGACAATGGGTTGGAGACAGATGCTGATGAGGGGTGAGCTACTTGCATCAGGTGGACACTTGAGACTATGTTGGCATCTCCTGTCTGGAGGGGAGATGAGACGGTAGAAAGGGTTAGAAGCTGGAAAAATGGCCACAAAAAGAGAGACTGGAAGGAGGGAGCAGGCTGCCTCATTGAGGGGAAGAGTAATTGGGAGTACGTAGTAAGGTGTATATAAGCTTTTATGTGAGAGACTGACTTGATTTGTAAACTTTCACTTAAAGCACAATAAAAATTATTGAAAAAAAAAAAAAAAAAACTACGGTTCAAAGAGCCAGATGGCTGGAGCTCTGTGAGCCATCAGTGGGAGATACCCAATCAAGTAGAATGCTGCAGTTGCTGGAACAAGAAATACCATTAAATCAAGCTTTCAAATTTTGCTTAATTGTGCTATACAAGTCCTCCTAAATGCATTTCTTATTTATTTATTTTTTGTCTGCTTGATATTTTGATCTGTAAGAGAGATAAGCTAGAGTTTCTCAAGATTGGGCATGTATCAGCTTCTCCTTATGGTTTTATCATATTTGTGATAAATGTTTAAAGTTTTATTCTTTGCTATGTGTAGTTTATTTGTTGATTATATCTTTTATCAAAAGAAAATATACTTTTATTTACCATTATAAATATGTGTTTTTCCTAGAATATCTATTTTTTGGTTATTGTGGTACAATTGATAAGTTTTGTGTGGCCTTTCTAGGCATGGTCTTGTAACTTCCACACAGGTGATGGGCAGGACTGTGTGTTAGGGCACTTGTGGCCTACCAAGGGGATTGGTCAGTTTTGCCTTAAAAGGGAGCCAATTCCAGAGCAGAGAGGAGGATCCTACTACCACCAAGGAAGAAAAGCTAGGAGTAGAGAGCGCATCCTTTGGATGTGGGATCCCTGTGCTGAGAAGCTCCTGGAAGCAGGAGGCTGAGAGGGAGAAAGAGTCAGAAAAAAAAGAGAGAGAGCAAGCTGTAACCCTGAAGATGGTGAAAAGCAGTGGCAGGAGAGATCTGGCAGTACAGACCTGGCAGCAGAAGACTGTGTGGTGGGCTTCCCCGCCAACGGAGAGAGAAAGCTGAGTGCCTTTTGGGAGAGGCCTAGGGCCAGGGAGAAATATGCCTGCGAGCAAAGTTGGGAAGAGGCTATCCTCAAGGAAGACCTGTATCCTGAGTGTTCCTGAGCCTGAATTGTGACTCTTACTTCCCTAATAAACCCTATAATTGTGAGTATGATATGTGAGTTCTGTGTGGCCATTTCAATGAATTATCAAACCCAGCAGAGAAGTAGAGTGCTGTACAAGGGACAGTTGGCATCAGAATTAGTAAAGGTAGCAGAGGGAGTAGGCTTGTCTGGCCTCCACTTCTTGGGAGTCAGCATCGTGCTGCTGATTTTGGTTCTCCTTCCCCCTTGTGGGGTTAGAGGAGAACAGACACTGCCCCCAAGCCATTTTTACTGATATTGTCTGATATTAATAATACCACAGTTGCTTTTCAAATACAAGATTCTAGATTCAGAATATTTTTTTCCCAAACTTTGATAAGCCTCTCCCCTGTTTTCTTGCATTCAATGTTGTCTATAAGAGATCTGCTACCAGTCTGAGTCTCTTTTTCATATGACTATATGATTCCCCTCACCCCCCACCCCTCAGAAACTTTGAGGATTTTCTCTGTAGCTTCAAAATTTTACTATGATGTTTCTAGACATTGAGTTTCTCTAGTTCTTCCTATTCAACTCTCAGAGCGCCTTTAAATCTGAGAACATAAGAAACCACGGTTCTCTTCACCTAAAACAGTATTATTATTTGTATCACTTTGCTCTCTTTCATCTCAGTTCTTTTCCTGGACCTCCTATTAGGCTGATGTTGAAATTCTCCATCTAGGTCTCTTACATCACTCTCGTGTTTTCCACTGCTATGTCCTTTTAATCTGCACTGTGAGAGACTATTTGGATTGATAATCTAGTTTAATGAATTATTCTTTAGTTGCAAATGTTCCCCTATTCCACCTAAATGTATTTTTAATATCAACAATAAAATCTTTAATTTATGGGAGTCATTGGGGTTTTTCTTTTTCACAGACGCAGTTTCCTCTTAAAACTCTTTGGTGACATTAATTTTTCTTACTTCAAAGTCTTCTGCTTGCTGTATTAACTCCATTGTTTTGGGTAGAGCTTGTTTTCTTCTTTATCTGCTCATCTTTTATTTGAAAATCTGTTTACTGTTTTGTGAGTATTGGCTCTACTTGTTACAAATTACCCCTGACAACTGTAGGAGAGGAACAAGACAAGCTGACACATAGGTGTACCAGTAGCTTGTTTTCTTGTTAGGTGGCTTCCTATTTCCTCCTGGTAGTAGGTAGCTGTCTTAGGTAACACTCTGCCTCTTTATTTTGATGACTGTGCTTGCTGCTTTCGCCTGGCATTCTTCACTGCTGTTATCTGCTTTAGCATAACCAGTTGCCATCAAGTCGATTCTGACTCATGGTGACCCCATGTGTGTCAGAGTAGAACGGTGCTCCATAGTGTATTCAATGGATGACTTTTAGGAACTAGATCACCAGACCTTTCCTTCCCAGTGCCTTTGGGTGGATTCAAACCTCCAAACCCTATGGGGGCAATTCTACTCTGTCCTGTAGGATTACTATGAGTTGGAATTGACTCAAAGGCAATTTTTTTTTTTCCCTAATACCTCATGGGAAGAAATTAAATCCATCTAAAATGCTGGAGGCAAGAGAGCTGGAATATATGGGAAGGGAGTGGGAATGAATGTTGGTTGCTAAAGAAAGCTACATACAGAGCTCACACAAAGGTGAGTTGCTCATGTGCTTCGGTCCATGGTCTTGATTCGGTTTCTCTGTGCATAATTCTTAAGATTTTAGCTGTTCACCTGTGATCTATTTTTTAAATATGGTTTTTGAAAAAACTACCTTTTACATTAATCTGTACCTTATTTCACTAGTATAAACATGCTCTTGCCAGAAGAATGAACAAGTCTGTCTTGGAAGAAGTACAGCCAGGATGCTCCTTAGAAGCAAGGATGGCTAGACTTCGTCTCACATACTTTGGACATGTTATCAGGAGGGACCAGTCCCTGGAATAGGACATCATGCTTGGTAGAGGGTCAGCAAAAAAGAGGAAGACACTCAATGAAGTGGATTGACACAGTGGCTGTAACAATGTTCTCAAGCATAACAACAATTGTGAAGATGGTGCAGGAACGGGCAGTGTTTCATTCTGTTGTACATAGTGTCACTATGAGTCAGAACTTACTCTGTGGCACCTAACAATAACATAAACATGGTAAGGGCACTGAGCCCCACACTTGTCAAGATGTAGTCCTAGACCCACGACTTTGAAGGTTTGTCCAGTGTCCAGCTCCACACATAATACCTAGAAGGCGTGTACTGTGCATTTGCGACTAAGTGAATAAAGCAGAAATGGACTGCCAGAAAGGAAGGATAGCGGATTTTAATATTTATTTTTTAAGAAGTGCTAAATTAAAGATAAACAGATCTGAAAGAAATAAAAGTATTTTTTAAATAAAGGACAAGAAAAAATATCAAGGAATACACTTCTGGAAGAGTGGAGGAAGAGCTAATATTAGAAAAAACTACACATACAGACACATGAACAACGTGTTTGTGAGTTTGTCATACTGTGGGGGCTTGCATGTTGCTGTGATGCTAGAAGCTATGCCACCAGTATTCAAATACCAGCAGGGTCACCCATGGCAGAAAGGTTTCAGCTGAGCTTCCAGACTAAGACAGACTAGGAAGAAGGACCCGGCAGTCTACTTCTGAAAGATACAGCCAGTGAAAACTTTATGAATAGGAGCAGAACACTGCTTGATATAGTGCCAGAAGATGAGCCCTTCAGGTTGGAAAGCACTCAAACAACAACTGGGGAAGAGCTGCCTCCTGAAAGTAGAATCGACCTTAATGATGTGGATGGAGTCAAGCTTTTGGGACCTACATTTGCTGATGTGGCAGGACTCAAAATGAGAAGAAACAGCTGCAAACATCCATTAATAATCAGAACATGGAGTGTATGAAGTATGAATCTAGGAAAATTGGAAGTCATCAAAAGCAAAATGGAATGCATAAACATCGATATTCTAGGCATTAGTGAGCTGAAATGGACTGGCATTGGCCATTTTGAATTGGAAAACCATATCATTTACTATGCTGGGAACAACAACTTGAAGAAGAATGGCATTGCATTCAATGTCAAAAAGAACGTTTCAAGATCTATCCTAAAGTACAATGCTGTCAGTGATAGGATAATATCTATATGCTTACAAGAAAGATCAGTTAATACGACTATTATTCAAATTTATGCACCAACCACTAAGGCCAAAGATGAAGAAATTGAAGATTTCTACCAACTTCTACACTCTGAAATTGACCAAACATGCAATAAGGATGCATTGATAATTACTGGAGATTGGAATGCAAAAGTTGGAAACATGATCACATGATAGAATTTTGCAAGACCAATGGCTTCTTCACTGTGAATTATTTCAACGACATAAGCAGCAACTATACAAATAAACCTCACCAGATGGTGTACACAGGAATCAGATTGACTACGTCTGTGGGAAAAGACGATAGAAAAGCTTAATATCAGCAGTCAGAACAAGGCCAGGGGCCGACTGCGGAACCGATCATTAATTACTCATATGCAAGTTCAAGTTGAAACTGAAGAAAATTAGAACAAGTCCACGAAAGCCAAAGTACAACCTTGAGTATATCCCACCTAAGTTTAGAGATTATGTCAAGAATAGATTCGACTTGTTGAACACTAATGACTGAAGACCAGACAAGTTGTGGAATGACAACAAGGACATAATACATGAAGAAAGCAAGAGGCCATTAAAAAGATGGGAAAGAAAGAAAAGACCAAAATTGATGTCAGAAGAGACTCTGGAACTTACTCTTGAACATCAAGTAGCTCAAGTGATAGGAAGAAATGATGATGTAAAAGAGCTGAACAGAAGATTTCAGAGGGTGGTTTGAGAAGACAAAGTACTATGATGACAAGTGCAAAGACTTGGAGATGGAAAACCAAGAGGGAAGAACACCCTCAGCATTTCTCAAGCCGAAAGAACTGAAGAAAAAATTCAAGCCTTGAGTTGCAATACTGAAGAATTCTATGGGGAAAATATTAAATGACTCAGGAAGCATCAAAAGAAGATAGAAGGAATATGCAGAGTCACTATACCAAAAAGAATTGGTCGACATTCAACCATTTCAGGAGGTACCATATGAGCAAGAACCAATGGTACTGAAGGAAGAAATCCAAGCTGCACTGAAGCCATTGGCAACAAACAAGGCTTCCAGGAATTGACAGAATACCAACTGAGATGTTTTAATAAATGAGTACAGCACTGGAAGTACTCACTCGTCTATGCCAATAAATCTGGAAGACAGCTACGTGGCCAACCAACAGGAAGAGTTCCATATTTGTACCCATTTCAAAGAAAGGTGATCCAAGCAAATGGGGAAATTATCGAACAATATCATTAACATCACATGCAAGTAAAATTTTGCTGAAGATCATTCAAAAGTGATTGTAGCAGTACATTGACAGGGAAATTCCAGAAACTCAAGCCAGATTCAGAAGAGGACCTAGAACAAGGAATGTCATTGCTGATGTCAGATGGATCATGGCTGAAATCAGAGAATATCAGAAAGATGATTACCTGTGTTTCATTGACTATGCAAAGGCATTCAACTGTGTGGATCATAACAAATTATAGATAATGTTGCGAAGAATAGGAATTCCAGAACACTTAATTGTGGTCATCAGGAACGTATACTTAGACCAAGAAGCAGCCGTTCAAACAGAACAAGTGGGTACTGCATGGTTTAAAGTTAAGAAAGGTGAGCATCAGGGTTGTATCCTTTCACCATACTTATTAAGTCTACATGCTGAGAAAACGATTTCAGAAGCTAGACTATATGAAGAAGAACATGGCTTTAGGATTACAGGAAGACTCATTAACAACCTGTGATATGCAGATGACACAACTTTGCATGCTGAAAGTGAAGAGAACTTAACGTACTTAATGATTAAGATGAAAAACCACAGCCTTCAGTATGGATTACACCTCCATATAAAGAAAACAAAAATCCTCACAACTGGACCGATAAGCAACATCATGATAAATGGAGAAAAGATTGAAGTTGCCAAGGACTTCATTTTACTTGAATCCACAATCAACATCCATGGAAGCAGCAGCCAAGAAATCAAGGACACATTCTTTAGGGAAATTTGCTGCAAAAGACCTCTTTAAAGTATTAAAAAGCAAAGCTGTCACTTTAAGGACTAAGGCACACCTGAGCCAAACAATTGTGTTTTCAATCACCTTAAATGCACATGAAAGCTGGACAATGAATAAAGAAGACTGAAGAAGAATCGATGCCTTTGAATTACGGTGTTGGAGAAGAATATTGAATATACCATGGACTGCCAGGAGAATGAACAAATCAGTCTTGGAGGAAGTACAGCCAGAATGCTCATTAGAAGCAAGGATGGCGAGACTTTGTCTCACATACTTTGGACATATTATCAGGAGGGACCAGTCCCTGGAGGAGGACATCATGCTTGATAAAGTAGGGGATCAGTGAAAAAGAGGAAGACCCTCAGAGATGGATTGACTCTGGCTGCTACAATGGGCTCAAGCATAAGAAGGACTGAGGATGGCACAGGACAAGGCAGTGTTTCATTCTGTTGTACATAGGGTCACTCTGAGTCAGAACCAACTCTACGGCACCTAACAACAACAAGATATATACTCTTTCCCTCTTACTTTAACTACCCTGTTAATAACATTCAACAATTAGGTGATCAATGAAAGATTAATTGGAAAAAACCAAAGGTTATAAAACCATGCATCTTCCATAAGTTTATAAGCTAGGAAAATGCACATATGCATTTTTTTCCAGTTATCTATCTCTGAGTAGCAAACAGGTTACAGACATGAATAATCAATCATTCTAATATGTCCACAGATTCTTCTGGACAGGAATTAAGGCAGGGCTTAGTGGGAATTGCTTGTTGCTGCTCTACAATGTCTGGGGTCTCTGCTTGGGAAACTTGAATGGCTGGCGGTGACTGGCTCAGCTGGTCCTGGAATCATCTGGAAGCTTCTTCACTCACATTTCTGGCACCTGTACTGGCAGAACTTCAAGGGTGGGCTTCATGCCTCCACCAAGACTTCCCCCCACTCCGCTGTGTTTCCCTGCCCCCCTCGCAGCCCACCAAGCCACAGCTTCTAACTGCCCTTTGGCCCGGCCATGCTGAGGCCCTAACCACGGTTTGAATTTGGTGCCAGAATCCCACGCATGCGCGAACCAAGGTTTTGGTGCATGCGCAGGACCTGAAGAGCTGTGTCCTTAATCTGTCCTTGGACCTGAACATCACTGAGATGATTCAACATCCGGACCTCCAAATGTGGACATGGGACGGCTAAAGGTGGAGAGTTCTGGGCACCAAACCCAACCCCCAGACACCATTGGAAATAAAAACTCCCCAAGCCCCTCAAACAGTGAGCACGTGGCCTTATGTTTGCTAGAGCCGTGTTGCTCCTTGTCTGCGCAGACAATAAATTTACACTTCCTGTTTCCCTTGCAACTGGTGGTGTGGTGTCCGTCTTATTTGATCAGCTAATAGGACTGGATAAGAACCATCCTTTGGTTACAGGCTCAGTTAGGACTGTATACCACAGTGGCTATGCATGGCCGCAGCATGTAGTTTGAGCGCCTCACAACATGGTAGCTGGCTGTTCAGAGTGGCATCCCCAGAGAAAGTATCTGGAGGGTGAGCATTCCCAGAAAACAAAGTGGACAATGCATGACCTTTTCTGACCCAGCCAAAGAAGTCATGTGGCATCACCTCTGCCTCACTCTAAAGGCTAAAAGTTAGTCAGAAGTCCAGCCCAAATTCAAGAGGGGGCAATTAAATTCCACCTCTTGATGAGGGAGGAAGTGGCAAGGGAACGTGCAGCAGAAAAGGTGGAATAGGAAAGATCGTTCTGACCATCTTTGGATAGAACAATCTGCTGCACATATGGCCATTGATTGGATAATACAAAAAAGTGGGAACCATTTATTTGGAAGGATTGGAATATGTGTGTGTGTTTACTTTTAAAATTTTTCTCTTGTAAAATAACTTTGCAAGAACATTTTAAAATGGTAAGCCTAACCTTTGAAGAGAAGGAAATGCTGTAGCTTGACCAGAGATTCTTGCTCCTTCTGGTGTATCGACCGTGCCATCCTGATAGAAGTGGAAATGGTAGGAATTATTTTCTAACCTTTGTTGACCTGTGGGACACATCCTATCCCAACTATTTTTTATGCCTCTGGTGTTCTTTGGGAAGGAGGTAGCCCGATTTTAACGTGTTTAGCCTCAAGATGGGAGCCTTTTGAAATGTGTGAAACTCAAGAACCCTGAGCTGGAGCCTCATTTTTGTGTAGATTGAGCATTGTCTTAGGTGATGTCTCCTGGATGTGTGAATTTTCTAAACTTTTGACCGGTTTGCCTTTATTTCTGTGAAATAAGTCTTCTGACGATGTTTCCCAGTTACTATGTTCTCATCAGAATGTACTTATTGCAAGAATAAACTATTCTTAGTCTTCACTCCGTCACAGCGGCCGTTTTCTCCTTGACGGCGTTCATTGTTTCCAGGTGTTACTGGCTCCCTGCTTTTCTAGCTTCTGAACAGTTAATAATGCCTTTGCAATAAGGAAGAATGCATTGCAGTGGTACTTTTCAAAAGATGAAAACTTATAAGTTATTCTTACCCTGCACTCAGTCTTAGAGCCCAGTCATTGCTTCCATGTGTAGCAGGTGGAATGCACTGCTGTGAACAGTTCCCCAGTATCCTAGGGCAGCTGTTTCTGCTTCTTAGCTGTTAGTACTCCTTTTGTTAAAATGAAGAATACATAGTAGTGGTAATTTTCCTGAGATTCAAATTCCTTTAGTTTTATTTGGACTGTAAGTATCGCTTTTGCAGTAATGAAGAATGAGTTGTAGTGGTAATTTTCCTAAGATAGAAAACCCCCTTGGCTTTATTTATTTGGGCTGTAAGTATTGCTTTTGCAGTAAGGAAGAGTGCATTTACCAAGTTTTGAAAAGTTTCATGAAAATAAAAGGGCTAAGAAGAAGGAGACTAAATAAAATGTATGTGCAGTCATTGCCAACTGCCTTCGTGTTTTGCAAATTTTCAAGAAATAAAATAAATAAATAAATGATTTTATCATTGACTCATATCAGCAGGATTTACTACATCCAGGGTCCACTGGGATGTACAGGATCCCAGATGATGGGTATCAAAATCCGTAACTCGTAACAAAAATTCTGAATTGATTCTTTAATCGGTGTGTCTTCCATTAGTGAAAACATGTATTATTAACAAAAAATGCAAAGCAGAAAATAATTGGGTCACCTAAGGACTAAACTAAATTGAACCTAAGAAGTGGTAAAGGAAGGGTGTGACCTAAGGTATAGAAGGAATGTGGCTGTTTTTTGGTTAATACTGTGGCTTCCTAGAAATGATTTTAAACTGTTGCTCTAAGGATTTAATTTAGAGCCAAAGAAGAATCTCAGTACAGTAAAGGTTGTTAGAAACTCCAGTGGGTTTTCTGGAGAAGAACTGCCATATCTCTTTTCTTTCAACTGTCATCCTCACCTGAAGGTGTGCAAAAATATAATTTACACAGTATGAGTGATGTTTCACTTAGTAGTCAGGCAAATGTTCCACCTTAATCTTAGAGGCTTAGCCTGCCTTAGTGAGTGCTGCTGGACTGAATTTACTTTTCCAGAAGCGGGAGGTGGAAGGGAGGAAGATCTGTGTCCTCATCTCAGAGGTAGATTTTTTCTCTCCAGCATTTGAGTTCAAAATTTTCCCGAGTCTTGTAACAAGGATGCTTGGTTTTTCGTGGTGTCGGCAAAAGGATTCCCTCTGCCTGTGTTTTGAAAAGCACTACCTAGATTCTGCTCAAATATTAGTTTATGAGCTGAAGTTTGTTTTTTTTTTTCCAAATCTTAGTAATTTTTGTGTGGGTTTCTGCTGCTTTGTTATAGTAAGCCAATGTAAATGTGAAAATAAATCCATAGAACCAAATGTGCATGATGAATAGAACTTTGGTCTGTGCTGAGTAGCTCACTTAGGGTATTACTGAGCATGAAGGAGCAGCCATCAATGAAAACTCTGTGCTCTGTGGAAACTAGCCTACATAAATATTTTATTTAGCTTCGATAGTAGCAAATTCTTAGAATAACATTTTTTTTTTTTTACTGTTGCAGTCAACTATGATTTGAACCATAAAGTCATACTGTAAAGCCACCTCCAGATTAAGTTAAGCAGTACTTAGACACATTAAAAATTAATACTGCTTTTAGAAGAGTACATGGAATCTAGTTAGGTGGGGATTAATTTTATTACTCTATTTTATTGAAAGTGATCATTTCTCTGTTGTAGTGAATATAATTTGCATGTAATTTTTCAAAAAGAATGCTTTCAGAGTTGATCCACATAATTTCATTGGTTCTTAAAATTTGAGAATTTCAAAGAGTATAAAATGTAAGGAATGAACTGTCATTATGATATGTTCTACCCCCTTACTCTTTTTCATGTCCACCCATATTTCTGCCTTCCATCTCTTCTTGAGGAAAGAACACAGGAAAGCAGCTTAATCCTCAAGAAGAGGGATTAAAATTAATTACAAGGCAAAAGAGCCTGTCCTTGAGAGCTGTTAAGCACCAACTGCTGGTGGTTGGGAATATCCTTTTCACATTCTAAAACTGGATCCATTCCTAGGCCTCGGCTGGGAGGACGGACTGCAAACTTGTCACTTTGCTCAAAAAAGAAATGCTCCAAGGTTGTCTTGTCCATTGGTGGTCAGCAGAGACTCAGGCATCTTAGACAAATTGAAACAACCAAAAGAAGGGCTTTATCCTTTAGGTGTAGAAACAGGGTTGGCTTGCTTTCTGGATTCCCACCCAACTCGATGATCCTTATACTGTCTTCCTAAAGATGGGTGTGCAGGTATGGAGCATCAACACCATAGCATGGAGCACCAACACCACAGCAGTAACCACAACCACAAAAAAGAATGTTGACCCCCACTTATTCAAATAGCACCACTTAGTTCATGAACTGTCATATGGAGTGATACATTTACATTTTATTCATACAATATTTTAAACTAAACATTCTATTTTGATGATATGTCTGTGTGTGTGCATATATATGTATGTATATGTGTATGTACTTATTGTTGGGAAGTTGTTACCAAGTTAACTTCCACTCATGGCAACCCCGTGTGTGTCAGAGTAAAGTTGCACCCCACAGGGTTTTCAGTAGCTGATGTTTTGGAAGTAGATCACTAGATCTTTCTTCCAAAGCATCTCTGGGTTGATTCGAACCTCTAAGCTTTTAGTTCACAGCTAGCACCTTAACTGTTTGCACCACTCAGGGACTCCCATATATATTTAAGGTGATTTTAATAACTTGAAACTTCTAGCACCTTTAGTTTGGGGTCTAGTATTGGAAGATGTACTTCTTTTTTTGGTAAAGCTAATCACATTGGGCAAATCTGCTGCAAAAGATCTCTTTAAAGAGTTCTTAAAAAGCAAAGATGTCATCTCGAGGACTAACCTGTGCCTAACCCAAGCCATGGCATTTTCAATTGCCTCATATGCATGTGAAAGCTAGACAATGAATAAAGAAGACTGAAGAATTGATGCCTTTGAATTACGGTGTTGGCAAAGAATATTAACTATATCATGGACTGCCAGAGGAACAAACAGATTTGTCTTGGAAGAACTACAGCCAGAATACTCCTTAGAAGCAAGGATGGCAAGACTTTGTCTCATGTACTTTGGACATGTTATCAGGAGGGACCAGTCCCTGGAGAAGGACATTATGCTTGGTAAAGTAGAGGGTCAACAAAAGAAAGGAAGACCCTCAATGAGATGGACTGACACAGTGACTGCAGTGATGAGCTCGAGCACAGCAACGATTGTGAGGAATGAGCACAGGAACGGGCAGTGTTTTGTTCTGTTGTACATAGGGTCTCTATGAGTCAGAACAAACTCGATGGCACCTAACAATAACAATCACATAACTCAATATTTATTTTTCAACTTATCTTTTACTTAGGTGGATAAAACAATACCTAAGAGTGTTGATGCATGAGATTGAAGAAAAAGCAATAAACATTAAAAATTGCCAACATTTTTGAGTACTGACTAGGTACCAGGCACTGTGTGTATACATTATCTCTTTATGTATTATCTCCCTTGATACTCACCAGTCTATGAGGTAGGTACTCTCATTATCATCCCACTTTACAGATGATACCCGAGGCTTACAGAGATTAAGTAAATTGCTTTAAATCACAAGCCAGTAAGTGGCATAGCCAAGAATGGAAACTAGCTCTGCCTAATTCCAAAATTCAATCTGGTAACTGTCTTCCTTTTCATGAGGTTATGAGGAATGACAACTGGATACAGTGTCATGCTGATGTGGCAAATTCAGAAATTGCTTGGTTCCAGTGATTGACAAAAACAGTCAGTTCAAGAAAATTCTTATCCATCCATAACTCCAATTTAAGGCACACTGAAGTGATGCCAGAAGGCCAGGGACATTAATTTGACAAATGAGCAGTGTATATTGTCATCCCTGGGCAAGGAAGTATGCTAGCCTAGTAGTGCCTTCCTAGCTCCTCTTTCTACCTCTGCAGCTAAGATTCTATATTCTATAACCTCTCCTTCCCAATTTCCTGCACTGTCATATTCCTTTCCCTCTGATTTCCCCACAAAACCTGTTGTACAGACCTCCAGCCCTGCGTGGATCCAGCCATTGCCTCTCTCTGAACTAAGCCAAGCTGGCTGCTGGGAACTGCTCAGGAAAACTCTCCCAGCCAAGTGATGGCCCACTTCTTAGTACATGAGTGGTACTTAGAAAGTCTAGCACACATTTCCGGTCAGGTGATTCTCCAATTCTCTTCAGTCTGGACCCCAGAAATGCAATTCTGACTACTTCTAGGCAACTTCACATGGGTGTTCCAGAGCTGTTTCTAACATACCAAAAATGGAAATCATATTTCCCCTCATTATGATACTCCTCTTCAGGGATTCATCCTTCATTCCCCAGCTCTTTACCTTGCATTACCTCTCCCAGTAAATGATATCAACCTTTGACCAAGATGCCTACTTTAGGGATCACTCAAAACTAGCAACACTCATTTGCTTTGTGTGATTGTTCATCATGTCCTGACAAGTCTACAAACCTAACAGCTTTCAAACCTGTCCCCTTCTTTCTACTCCCAGTGATGCTGCCCTGGTTCAAGTTCTCAATTTCTCTTGCTTGGACCATTGTAACAGCATCCCAGCCCTTCTGCCTGTCTCTAATCCATCTAATACACAGCTGCGAATTTAAGTGGCCTTTTTAATATTCAAATATATGGATGTGACTCCTCTTCATAAGATAAAAAGCTTTGTTACTTACCCCATTGTTTGTAGTGCAAAATCCAGCCTCCTTACCTTAGTACACGTGACTTTTGGGTCTAGAACTCTTTTAATATCATCTCCTGCCCCACTACCTCATGCATATTTTAGGGCTACTTGTACCCTATTCATCAGTTTATAAATCCTTTTTTTTTTTTTTTTTTTTTACCACATCCATGTACTAATCCCAGATCTTTCTTAAGGCTTAGGTCAAGAGTTTCCTCCTCTGGAAAGCCTGCCCTGCTCCTCCCACCCCTAGCAGGTTATGGTCCCTGCTCTCATGGTGCCATGTGCATGCACCTACCACATCATGATCAAACAATGTGGCAATGGAGATTTGCTACCTGCTGCTTCTACTTGACTCTGTTTCTTGAGGCTATGAATTGACCAAAATGTGTTAATTTTTAAATTCCCAGAACCCAGCACAGTGCCTGGCATAAGGCAGATACTCAACATGAATGATGAATAGGATCTCTTTCTCTGGCAGTTAACTAAGAATAGGGACCCATACCTAAATTTTTACTTGAGTTCTCTAAATTTCATCAGGGGAACAGCTTTAGGATTTTGAAACCTGAAGGCAAGTTACTCAAGAATTATACCGCATGCACCTAAGTTATAATTACATGGTATCAGAAACTATCTGAGAGCATTTTATAGTAGCCTATTGTATATTTGATTTATTTTAGTATTATGACCCCCCCATTCCAGAAACAAACTAAGGTGGCTTATAAAGATAACATAAAATTCCAGAAGATAATGTGCCTGTAACCACTGATTGTAATTCTTCTCCACTATTAATCAAACCCTGATTTTGTCCAAGTGGCAATGAGCCCAGCTAAAAAACTACATTTCCCAGTGTCCCGTCCAGCTGGGGTGGTCATATGATAAAGTGCTGGCTAGTGAAAATAAGCAGAAATGATACATGCCATCTGACCTTTGTGATTCTTCTTCATTCCTGGAATGAGGATTCGTTGCTGGAGTACAACAGCTGTCTTGAGAACACGAGACAACAATTATGAGGATGAAAACCTCCAAGTTTATTGTTATGTGAGCAAAAATAAGACTCTACTTGTTTAAGCAACGACTTGGGAGAGTTTCTCATGCTCACAGCCAAACCTAATACCTAACTGATAGAATAACAAATATTAAAAGTAGTAGAGAAATATGAGACAAAGGAAAACAAGGGCAGGGACATAAAATGGAGCCAAGAAAGTGACTAATATAAAAAGTGTAATGAAGTGCTATACACGTTCTGTGGAAGAGACATGTATTTGTTTCTAAAATGTCTAAAAGACTATAGGAAAAGGGAAATATGATCAGCTACCTGTCTGTAAAAGAAAAGCAAATTTACTCAGAAGAAGAAAAAATTTCAATAGTAAGACAAGACACATCTCTTTCCAAGGCTCCTTATAAGAGAGAGTGCATGACATGATAAACAATGTCCGTTAAACATCCTTACAGCGACAAACATTTGGGTTTTTCTAGTAATTGTTTATAGTACCTGATGGTGTCACCCAAAGTGCAACTAAGGAAAACAATTAGGATATTTAGACAAATAAATAGGCCACACATATTTCAGGCAATGGTCATAGATAGTCTTTCTCTAATCTTCTTTAGGTGAGCCTCATTAAAAACCTGATGAAAACTGTGAAACTTCCAACAGAAAAATGCACATAGCCACGAAATATGCACCAAATTTTGCCTCCAATTCCAAGGAGCTATAGACTTTTAAGGATTTGGAATGGTGACTCACTGACAGAATTGTCGTCTTCTATGCGGGAGACTTAGGTTTGATTCTGGCCCGGTGTACCTCATGCGTGGCCACCACCTGTCTGTCAGTGGTGCTTTACCATGTTGCTATGATGTCGAACAGGTTTCAGTGGAGCTTCCACACTAAGACGGGGGAGCTGGCTCAAGGGCTGCTAACAACAAGAGTTTAGAGTTTCCTGATTAAGAACCAAGCTCCAATCTGGAATTGTGATAGATATTTAGCAGCAGCGAGGACTTAGTTTACGACTCTTCCGTGTTGTCATATAAGTAGGGTGACCCACTGTCCTGGTTTGCATGGAACTGCGGGGTTTTCTGTAACACAAGACTTTCAGTGCTAAAACCACGGCAGTCCTAGGCAAACTGGAATGGCTGGTCACTGTACATATAAATACAGTCAACCAAGCTTGCGTGTGTGTACGCACACACGTGTGTGTACATGTGTGTACGTGTGTGTGCGTGTGTGTGTGTGTTGTGAAGGAGGGCAAGCTTCCTTCTGTGAAAATGAAGGGCCCACAAAAATACATGTTTAAATGCAGTCACCTACCATTCCAATAAACTGTCTTAAGCCATTCCTAACTCACTTGAAAATACAAAATCTTAATTTTTAGATTTAAATCTGGATCATAGATCAACTTGATTTGTTTATTGGTTTGTTCATTTATACCTTGTTAATTCCACACTTCAAGGAATCTTGTATTTTTGTGATTAATGGTGACACGTAACCTCAAATCGGAGAAATGCTAAGTGATGGATGAAATTCTCCTGCTTTACCAGTTCAGTCCCCTTGGAATCCACATCCAAATGTACAGAGGCATATCCTAGGCTCACGCTGAAACTGCTAAATTTGGCAGTAAATCTCATGAGAGTTTAGCACATGAAATCTCTGGTATTTCCTGCTTTTAATTTGTCCAGAAATACTTCAAGGATAGCTTTTCTTATCACATTTCAGAACATACCCTTGAAAAACCGGGACACATAGAAGAAATTTGATTTGTGTTAATAAGCTTGGTTCAAATTTGGCTCAGGATTAGTTATTATATTACTGAGACCAATTCATGCATCCCTTAACCAAAAGGAAAATGGAGAACTCCTCATGAATAGTAGGGAGCTATTTGGTTAGGCAGCGTAAGATATTCTTTAATTAAAAAAAAAGAAAACCACCTACAAATTCAAAGTTATACCACAGAGTAGAAATTCATAGAGACACAACACCATTTCCAAATGGAAGAACTGAGAAATTATTCCTCACAGCTATCAAGCTCTTTATATCTAGCTCATAATTTTTAAAAAAAAAATTTTTCTTCTGCTGCCATTTTTCTTTCTCTTCTGGGATACCTAAAATGTCAAAATTCATTCACCCTGCAATCCATACCTGGTGCCCTGTCTTAGTTGTCTAGTGCTGCTATAACAGAAATACCACCATAGGTGGCTTTAACAGACATAAACTTATTTTCTCACAGTTTAGGAGGCTAGAGTTCAGAGCACCAGCTCTAGGGGAAGTCTTTCTCTGTCAGCTCTGGAGGAAGGTCCTTGTCTCTTCTGAGCTTCTGCTCCTGGGCCATCTTCATGTGGCTTGGCATCTCTCTTCCCCCATCTCTGCTCTGCTCACTTGTTTAATCTCTTTTATATCTCAAAAGAGAATTACTTCATATCCACCCTACAAATTAGGAGCCCTGGTGGACAGTTGTTAATTAAGCATTTGGCTGCTAACCAAAAGTTCAGTAGTTCAAATCCACCAGCTGCTTCTTGAAAACCCTATAAGGGCAATTCTACTCTGATCTATAGGGTCACTATGAGTCGAAATGGACTCAACAACCGATAATCTTGCCTCATTAACATAACAAAGATAACCCATTCCCAAAGGGGATTATAAACACAGGCATAAAAAGCAAACAAAAACAAAACAAAACAAAACCCATTGCCCATGAGTAGATTCCAACTCATAGCAACCCTAGAGGACAGAGTAGAACTACCCCATAGTGTTTCGAAGGAGTGCCTGGTAGATTTGAACCGCCAGTCCTTTGGTTAGCAGCTGAACGGTAAACCACTACACCACCAGGGTTTCCACCACAGGCATAGATAGAGGTTAGGATTTATAACAAATATTTTTTGGGGACACAATTCAATTCATAACTCGCCTTCAAAAGAATCTATGCACATTTTTTCTGAATCCAGTGGTTTATTCCTTTGAGAAGGAAGCATCAGTAATCTGGAACCATGCAGAGGAGAGGCATGAGATAAGAAATAAACCACAAAGAATGTTGGCATTCACATTGATAATGGGCTTGACAAACTGATAAATCTCAGCCCCCTCCCTACCCCTCTTTTTTTTTTGCAAACTCTGTGGGGATAATAACCTGGAATTTGGAAAACAGGTACTGTTTTTTTCAATGTGTCAGTGGTGTTGAGGATATTTTTGCTTACAAATTCTCTCCACCTGTCTTTCAAGTAAGCTTAGACCAGTTTTGAAAACTTAAATGTTTGTGTTCTTTCTATGCAATGACTGTTTTTGTTTTTAAGAGAAATTTCATCTACTTGTAATCACTACCCTGCTCAATCAATGGTATCTTATATCCATGAAACTAAATGCAGTGGTTGTTTTTCTTTATGCTCTTATTGTTATTCCAATAATCAGTTCTATAGGAAGTCATTTACTTTTGTTCAGGGAATGTGATGGATCAGACTACATTTGCCAAACTAAGTGACTACTTCTTCCCAGGCCTAAAATCTGTTTGCATAACTTAGCATTGGTGGTTAAAGAGAATCATTGCCAGTCACATATGGAATCCCATAGTTTTCTTTTCAGGTAAAATGTTTGACTAACTCAAGAAGACCTTAGAATATTTTCATCTTTTACAATAGGAAGACCCACATTAAGAATTCTGTTTTGGGATTAGGAGTGGGATAGAGACACACACACACACACAAATTTTTATCAGTGGGATTGTATAGGTGGTCCCTGGGTTACGAACGAGATCCGATCCTAAAAAAAACTGTCTTTAATTTGAATTTGTTGGTAAATCCAAACAGGCACATCTGTTCTTATTTAGCCTCACTTTAGCACAAGGAAAAGCTCGTAGCCTTTTCAGTGATTTAAAAGCTGTGCCTGTAGTAAGTGAAGGTGATTGTGATGAAGAAGTTGTTGCCAGTAGGGGTTGGTTCAATCATTTCAAAATGAGGGCAAATTTATAAAACATTAAAGGGCAAGTAGGAATTGTCCATAAGTCAGACGTTCATAAGCGGGGGACTGCCTGTACACATCTGCTTTAGGCAGGCACACTAGCACACTTTCTATTTGTATAATGCGAAATAGGACCTTATAGCTCACCCTCATCAATTTTCTCTCCTACTCAACAAAGGTTATGTCTATAGTTCCTAGTTTGCCCAAGTTTAATTTCTAATAAGGACTGGAACTTGCCCAAGGCATAATAAATTACAAAAACTATAAGTAAGCATATTTGTAGACATTCCTCGTGCTCAGAGGAATTTGCAGAGCACATCAACCTTCTGAGCTCCAACTTCCAGAGCCTTTGTCCTTTAAACTTGAACGTAAGATACTATAACAGGTTACTCAAAAGTAGCTAGGCCTTGATCCTAGTTAGCTTCTTGGCTGTTCTATATAAAACTTATGCCAGTCTTTTATTGGCAAATGGTAAATTTAGGCTTCTCAGGGAAATGAAGAGCTGGTGGATATTAGACAGGAGCAGTTTCAGGTTTTGTGGGGCCTAAAGTTTATACAATTTGAAGGGCTATCTTTAGGAAAAAGAATAAAAAATTATAAACTCAAAATTAGGAACAAATAAAGTATATTTTAAAATGAGGAAAAGAGCCTCAAGAAATTTGGGGTGACTTGAAGATTTCTCCTGCAATCACTTGCTGGAAATGCTTACATCAGATGCTTCCAGATTGCAACCTGGCTTTCCCTTCCCTCCTAGAACACAGCCAGCAGCTTCTGACATCCCCTGGGGGCTCCTGTAAGTGAGGGCCCTGAAGCATAAGGTTCATCAGCTTCACTGTGATTCTTTACCTCCTTATGAAGAAATCTTCAGGAATAATGTAAGATTGTTCGCAGTTCTTTCTGACATCATCTTTTGAATTTGGGGATTGGCTAAACTACTTGAATTTAGAATATTGACCACTGATGTCTTTTCAGAATTCTGTGAGAATACTACCTATTATGAGAGAAATGGTGGAAGGAAGTGTCTCCTAATCAGGCAGTTAATGATTTCCAAAAGGGTAAAACAAAGACAGATCTTGGCTTTTCTACCAACCTGATAACCATTTTTTTTTTAAATTGCTTACACAAGTATCGAGGGCTAACCTCCCTGGCAGAGATATTAGAAAACCAACAATTCTCTTACATGAAGATAATATGTTTTTAATATGAAGGCCTAGTGGTGTCTCTAACAAAAACTGGTCCGGCTATGAAAATATTACCACAGAAGGACCTTCGCTATTCTAAAACCTAAAGTGTGCCATTCTAAACCAAAGTTATAATTTTTTTATAATTCTCTACAACTTATAAAATGTTTCTCTGAGGGACCTGATGTGACTTTCTGGATTGATTGCCTTACCCTGCCTGAACTATGAAATCTAGCAGTATACGTAGAATTTAAAGCCACGTCTGATCTTTCTTGGGTTTGTTGTCCCCATGTAGCTGTCCCCATGACCACAGGCTTAATGCTCCTTTGACATCCTCATATTCTTAAGACAATCAAAAAGAGAATTATATGAAATACGAAAATGTTGGGGGCACATGACTAGCGGTCCAACTGAAATGCAGGAGTTATTTTTATTTAGAAAAAAAAGAAGTTTTTGTAATTATTTTCCCTGAAAGTTTTCATTGGTTCCTTATGTATGACCTACATCTAAGGTTCTCAGATGCAAGCTCGTGGAATGGGTACCAGTCTTTGATAAAGATTTTAATGTACTGGAATTAAGGAAAAAATAAAGATAACTAGTGAGTTTTTAAACTAGAAATACATTTATTTATTAAAGGACTGCTTTTTGGGGATTATGTCCTTCCTACTTTTTGGTAATTAGAAAGAAAAAGTCCACTTCTTTATGAAATGCTGGTATGTGCGATTGTAAGTTTGAAAAAAAATGACTTTATTTGCAAAATAAAATCTTGGCTGTCTTAAAATGTCTTGGAAATTTATTGGTCTATAAAATCCAAAAATCTGGGAATCATTGCCCTATGAGTTAATGATTGAGCTTTCAATTAGGATATCTAAACCCCTTCCCAGTCTGGCCTTGCCTGTTTCCAACTTTGTCCTCCACAGCTTTTAAACATAGGAATTCTGGAATGATTTAATGAGTTACTGAGTTAGCTGTATCACATACTTCAGCACCTTGCAAATTCCTCCATTCATTGTCCTTCTGGTAAACTCCTAATACTTCTTCAAAAGTAAGGGGAAAAAAACGTTAGCTTCTCTGTGAAGCCTTCCCTGATGACTCCTATCTAATCACCTGAGGGGGAGATCGGGCCAGCCCAGTTTCATCTACCACTGCTCCTGGGTTTGACACTTGTCACATGATATTATAATCATGTGTTTCTTGGCTATCGGCCCTCTATTGAGTGAGATCCTTAGGACAAGGATTTTTTTTTTCTTTTTTTTTTTATTCCCTGAACCTACTCATTGGTTGATACATAACAGGTGCACAATAAATGTGTGACTGGATTTTGGATGAATGAGTGACTAAATGATATCTTGCAATAGTCTTGCTTTTATTCATTTATTGAGTGATTTATAAAGAAATATTTACATGCCTATTACTCGAAGGCACTGGCTTTGGTGTGTTTTTGGTTATTATGAAATAGCTTTATTAGATACTTTAATAGTTACAAAGCATAAAACATAGTCTTTATTTGTAAGCTGTATATAATCCAATTGAGAAAGAGAAAGAATCCACTTAGAGAATGTTATATACTCAAAATGATCAAAGATTTGTTCCAGGGTAGCATATGTTGTGGGAGAATCAATGGAGCCTAAGATGAGCATTTTCTGTTTTCACTAGGAGACTCTGTTATGGTTTGCATTGGCCAGGGAGGCTTCAAGGAAGATGTGGGAATCAGTACAAATATCATGAATCCTCTGCACTGCAGAGCCTGGGCCACACAAAACCAGGACCCGTACTCTCTGCTGGTGTGACCCACCCAGAGCTATTTCTCTCCGTCCATTCCATGACTCCCTGACCTGTTTGCCTGTCCAGAGCCTTGCCTCATCCCTCATACTTGACACTCAGGACTGCTTTTCTGACTATGATCCTTCAGCTTTTCCTCCCCAACTGAAACTGGTACTTTCTGGTTGATTTTGCAGCTTTCCATAAAGGCCTATGGCAAAGAACCCACCTGGCATTTTCCAGTCCAGTCCTTTTATGTTATTGGCAAGAAATCTGAAACCATGAATGGTCACAACTGACCTGAGATTCTCCCTCCCCACCCCCCATCATTAAGGCTCTACCTCCAGGGTTCTTCTCACGTCCCTGCTTGTATACACATGAAGCAGCTTTAAGATGTTCAAAGTAAATTAAAATGTGCGTCTCTCTGAATTGAGTTTTGTTGTTCCGTGAAAGGCTGGTCACTGATATGTTCACTTGAGGAAAAAGGATCTGTGACTTATTGTAGCACATGGGCGTTAGCGAGGTTTTCTTTCATATGGATTCTACTTGGTTTTTCTCTTACAGTTTTCTTTTTATTACAGGTGCTGAACAGTTGAGTAAAAATGGGGAGCGGGGAGACAGGCACTCAAAAACTGCCAATTTTCCAAATTCATCCTCCAGCACTTTGAGCACAGGAATTGTGGAATGGAGGCCCAATAAAATAGAAAGCGTGAGAAAGAAGGAAACTTCATCGCGAAGTGGCGTCATGAAGAAGCTACCTGATTTTAGGGTAGTGAAACTAATCTGTGTGATACTGTAATGGTGGACACATGACATTAAAAATTAAAGTCTATTAAAAAAGAAGAAGACAAAGCAGCAGCAGCAGCAGCTACCTGAGTTCTATACGGTGGAGTTCATGAGAAACACTTGCCTTCTTTGCATCTCAGTAGGCTCACAGGGAAATTTAGGGAACGAAGAGTTAGCAACTAAGATCTCCTCTAGCTTGTAAGTTCTAAAATGATTTGCAGAGTTGTTATTTTTAAATTTCTTTAATTTTACCTAGTATTACATGCTTAATGAAAAAAAAATTCAAACTCTACAGAGTTGTATAAAATAAAAATTGGAAGTACTTTTTAAATTATTTATACCTCACCCCTGACATAAATGCACACATTTTCTCTCTCACACACACACACAGACACACATATTCAGAAATATAAGACCCTGGTCCCCGTTCATCTGAACTCATTCATGGGATATCTCCCAGACTGGGTTCTCTATGTCCTCAAACAAACAAACAAAATACTACCTTACATTGTTTCTCACTGAGTCAATGATAAGTGACTTGCCAATAGTAGTTTTTGCAGCATTAGATTCCATAGGATCTTAGCAATTATTTGCAAGTAAATAAGTATTTTCATTCCTAATTGTAATAAAGGAGAAAAAAGTCAAAGTTCATTTTCATCTTTATTCAAGTCTAAAAGGTTTACTTTATTGTTTTTAATCAACTTTCAAGCAGCATTTAAATATGATTTTGTTTAATTTAAACCAATTGTACCCTATTTGTATTTACTGAGATGTGACCAAAGTCCCAGCTCTCCACTGTTTTTGTTTTTGGATGAAATCTTAGTTGTTTAATGAACTTCAATATTTATGTTTGGTTAAAGCTCTGCTATCATTTATAACCAGATGAGACAGCCATGGGAAGATAAATTGATAATTTATTCCTCTTGCACTGGGGAAACAGTTCCTGTATTTACAATATGCTTAGCATAGCAATTCCCTGCCTAGCGTCCTAATATCTGTGTACATTTTGTGGTAGAGTGTGACTTTTGAATTAAAAATGATTTGTTGCAAGAATATTGACTAGGAAATGCATCCTGAGAGGAGATAGCAGAGAAGATGTAATGAGATTTTTCACTACCCTTAGCCCTGGGCTATTCAATAATTTTTCTTCTTTAAAACTAAGAGGAAGAAAGGGAGCCTCAAACTGAGTGGCAGATGTTAAGTCAGGAAATGGGAAACTCCGCCTTCCCCAGAGCTTCCAGTCATCTCCGTGACCTTTGTGGCCTTGTTGAAAGGCTTTCTCTGAATTGAATGACAGCACAGAGGCTGTGGGTAATATTGCAAATCAGAGAATGCGGGTGTGAATGGGAAGCTGTGACCCTTGCCCTTGATGCTGGTTCAGACCTGGGTTAGTGGTGAGGTGTGGGATCGCACTTCCAGATTGCAGCCCTGCAGGGAAGGGCTCTGCAATGCTGGTGGTCTGTCAGAGTCTGAGGCCCCCCCACCAAAAGGAGGCCTCAGAAACAAACTCAGCTGAGCACCTACACTGCCTCCTTCTCTGCATCTCCTGATCTGGCCTCCTGCATCCAAACTGGTATCCAAGAGTCAGGTACCGTTTGACCTCGAGATTTTCAAGATTCATTGTAGGCAAACAGAGGCAAGTGCAAAATAAGTCAGAGTACCAATGCCACCTCATGTTTCAGGGCATCTACACAATGGTGTCTCTCAGAACAGACCCCTGCAGAAGGAGCATACCAATTGGGATGGGCTCAAGTAACAAAAGAAATGGTCCTGAGAACTGGGGCTTTTATGCCAATTTTTCTTTAAGCTCTGCAACGGTTAATAAAATAATACTGTTTTGATTTAAGCTTTTCAGTAGGAATTTCAAGAAATGTTTTTGTTTTTATATGTTTTTTAAAAGATGCAGTTACCAATTCTAAGCCATTTTTTAATCTTCTTCATTAAATTTGATTCATTCTTTCAAATCCGTATCCTTTCTAATTTGTCATATATTGACTCTCCTCTCTCTCCCTCTAACTGCATTTATCCCATCTACATTATCTTTTCTCCCCCCGCCATTGCTTGTTAACCTAGTAATATGTGCTTTTTCGCAGCCTTCCCAGCCCTTCTCTCTCTGTGTAACCTGCTGCCAAGCAGACTGAAATGATATTTATCACATAGGGGCAGGTTTTCACTGCTGATAAGTATCAGCTGTATAGAAAGCAGTTTATAAGAGCAGTTTCCATGAGGGGAAGAAAATGTGGAGCAATGAGGAACATTTCAACCATAAAGGCCCGCATGCATTCCCAAGCAGGTTGAGGAAGACACAGGGAGAAACCCTGAAAGAAACAGGTTCCAAAGGCAGGTTGAGGGAGAAAAGGAGACAGAGGTGGCAGAGAAAAGAAATGCTTTAGATCTTAGGGCATGGCACACTGATATATATGTACATAAAATATTACATACATATACACGCACGCACACACACACATATATATATAAAAATATGTGTACATATATAAAAATCCTAAGTGATTTGGCTTAGAATGGTAACTCTGGCAAGCCCATCGGCTACTACAGGTTTTCTCAAAGCATAGCCTATTATTTTTCTTTGGTCTGGTTTTGTTTGATTTTGGAAAGAGGGTGAGTACATTTCCACCCCAAGGTGATGGGATTTACTCCAGGAAGCCTTCCTTAATCACTGACTGGCATACATTTATCGGATATTTGTTTAATTTGTCTCTTTCCTTGTCTGTTTATTGCCCATCATTAAGGAAACAATAACTAGCTTCATTCCTTTGTGTGTCTGTGTACAGGGGTAGCATTAAATGACTGGAAAAAAAGAAGGGATTAGAGAGCCCGGGAGATTGAAGCCCAAATGGAGTGGGCAGAAGTAGTGATGAGACACTGGAAGGAAGGTGCTTCAGATTTCAAAGAAGATGCCATTTCTTGTGAAGACAAGAGCAATGGGAAGCAAGAGTGGAGTGGAGGTAAATGTCTCTGGGAGTCAGCAGGTAGAGAAGCATCAAACCAAGGTGCTGAGAAGGTTTGTCCATATGTGGTTATGGGAAAAAAGGGCAAAATTTCAAACAATATATAAAAACGTGAAATAAAGAGTATAAATTTCCCACCCATATTGAGCTTATGAAAATCATCAAGCTGCAGACTTATACAATTTCACGTACATTGTAATTCAGTAAAAAATTGATTTACTGAAGCTGTATTCAAGTGTTACACTATTATACTATGGATAATGGAACAAATGCAAACACCTGTACACTCACCACCCAGTTTAAGAAATAAAAAGATTACAAAGGCCTCATGTGTCGCCACCTGAGCATATTTCCTCCCACATCCTTAGGTCACCACTGTCTTCATTTTGTAGTTTTTCATATAAAAGAAATACATACATATATATGTATACGTACATGCATACACATTCCTAAGCAAGTTTTGAGTGTTTTATCGTTTCAGGTATGTGTGTATCTTTCTGTAACTTGTTCTTTTCAATCAACCTATGCTTTTGAAATTAATTCTTGTTGATATGTACAATTATAGTTCTTTCATTTTAATCACTTCATAATATCCCATTGTTCATGGAGCTTTGTATTGTTTTCAGTTTGTCACTATTACAAAGAATGTTCCCATAAACGTTTGTGTATATGTCACTTTATGAGGCAAGATTTCTGTGGGGTGGTACTTCCCAACCCATGTTCTGTGATGTGCAAGTTAGTTGAGCAAGGGGTGCTTGTTCCCCTGGGGCCTGGGGGCTCTGGGCACAGCCCATGGAGCTGGAGCCCCTGAACCTACCTCCTCTACTCTTACACAAACCTGTCCCTGGCTCCTGGATGGCAGCCTGATGGAGCTGGGCCAACAGCTAAAACAGACCTTGCAGGCCATGAACATCTTGAGTACCATCCAGCCTCTGATAAGTCTTCCAGAACTTGCTGGGCATGGCCAAAAAGCAGTTCAAACCTCTAGACATCTACACAGGGGGCCAGCTGCAGAGTGCAACACCTGTGGACAAGAGGTCTCTGTTGCTGTCCCGTAAGTTCATCTTTGAGGAGCCCAAAGAGCACGGTAGGCAGCCCATGGGGCAGGTGGCAGAGGTCAGGGTAGGAATGAGCAGGGCAATCAGGTGGGGGCTAACTGGCGGGTTCAGCTCCAAGTTCTCCCTTCACCAATATCCAATACTTCCGTTCATTTCTGGAGAGTGTGTCAGTAGAATAGGGTCCAGACAAAATGGCTGCTCCAACCTTGCATGAACGTTTGTCAAATTAGAGCTTAATTGTTATGTCGAAAAATTGATATGAAAAATTTTGTTTGAATATCAATAATTTTCATTATTATAACACATTTTGACATTACTTATGTCAATGAAAGAAAAAGACTTTAAAAATAATTTGAACTGTTACAAATTTTTAAATGCTTATAAAGTATTTTTATGAAGTATTTTAATCATTTTTATCACCTGCATGTATAATCAAAGTTTCTTGGTGGTGATGACTACCAACAAATTGAAAAGATTATTACGAAGTCTCAGTCAGAGTTACATATGGCCATTTCAAGCATATATATATACTAATATATATATTTAAGTAATACATATATACTTATACATAAAATGTTATGTTCATGTAACCAAGTTCAAAATTTTAATTTAAAAATTATAAATATTTTTATATGTAAATTTACCATTCAATACCTTCTCTGATAATTTGTATTTTACTTTTCCTAATTATATAATTAAAAAAAAGCAGTACTTTTTTTCCACGAAGCCATATATGGATGCTGCCAAATCCCTTTAATTTACTCCAGCATGCTATGCCATTATTTTTATTTTCTGTGGGTTCCATGATGTTATAAAAGATGGAAAGAACTTCTCTAGGATATCACATACCTATAAGTTTATAAGAAATGTAAATTTTCATTACAAATCCATTGCCGTCGAGTCAATTCTGACTCATAGCAACCCTGTGGGACTGAGTAGAACTGCTCCATAGGGTTCCCGAGGCTGTAATCTTTATGGAAGCAGACTGCCACATCTTTCTTCCACACATCTTTCTCCTGCAGAGAGGCTGGTGGGTTCGAATTGCCAACCTTTAGGTTAGCAGCTGAGCCCTCAATCACTGTGCCACCAGGGCTCTTCCTTGTCATTACAAGTAGATGTCAATTAAGTCTTGATGTCTGGTTGAACAAGTCTCCCTACTTCCAGAGTATCTGAACAACTCTTAGGTTTTTGTTCCATTACACAAATTTTAAAATTAGTTTGTCAAACTCCATAAGTATCCTGGTTGGGATTTTAATTGAAATTACATTGACTTCATTAATTACGTTGGGAGAATTGGCAACTTTATAAAAATACTGGGTATCCTTCTCCATTTATTTACACCTTCTTTCATGTTATGATAGACACTGACTAACCACCTGTTCACTCCCAACTCCTTTCTCCCTTGCCAACAGAGGCTGGAAACAAACCAACAAAAAACCAAGCCCTTGTTTTCCATATTTTTTGCAAGGGCGGCCATAGGACAGGTCAATGATAATAAGTAAAATTCTGCTGTGGCTCTGAAAAAGGTTGTGATTTTTCCTGATAAAAGGGTAAGTCATGACTAGCAACAATCTTTTCACTTCTGCTTGCCTTAAACATGGATGTGATTTGTCTATTTCTCCCTTCAGATCTATCGGCTTTTGATTCATGTATTTTGAAGTTGTATTGTTAGGTGAACACACATTTAAGATTTTTATGTCTGGATTTTTATGTTCCCTTTATTATTATGTAGTGTCCGTCTTTATCCCTGCTAATCTTCCTTGTTCAGAAATCAACTTTGACTGAAATTCTTACAGCTACTCCAGATTTCTTTTGATAAGTGTTTGCATGGTATATCTTTGTCCATCTTTTTACTTTTAATTTATCTATGTCTTTATATTTAAAGTGAGTTTCTTACAGATAGCATATACTCTTTGTCATTGTATCTACATGTATTTACATGACTATAATGGATTACCTATATATTTATAAATCAGTACAACAGATTTATTTTTCCAGACATTTTTATTAATGAAGTCAAGGTCTTTGTCTCCTCTAAATACATGCACCCATTGGACTATAGCAGAACCTTGCCTCGGGATTTTTTTTAAGTCACAATATTCATTTCCTAAAGTCACTTACTTCAGGAAGACTTATTTAATATTGAACATCGCAAGGAGTGACTTCATCATCTGCTTAAGGGGCCAGGGGCATCCAGGGAGATACAACTAAAAAATTGAAGAACTGAGTTTCGGGAAACTTTTCTTAAATTCAGAAAGGATTATTTCATCATATGTGGTGATTATGACCTAACATAAAAGGGATTTGGACAGTGTACAAACATAGAGTTAGATGAGGTCAAGTTCAGTACTCTGGATTCACAGATGAAGAAATGGAGACCAAGAGCTTCTTGGCCAGGTTTCCATACATCTTAGATCCTACCTTCCTTGTGTTTTTGGCAGAATGGTGTAGGTTACATGTTACATTGTTATTATGATTGCTTTACCAGTAAAATCCATCCCTGCAGCTGCTCAGATTGATACTTTTGAGTAGCAATGAGATTGAGAGAGAAACTGCTTTCTGTTCTAGAGGTTGCAGGTGCTATGATAAATATCTGACTCTTGAGGAGTGCGCTATGTGTCTTATCTCTCAACATTTTTTCTTTAACTTCCAGATATTATAATCTTCAATCTTGAATTAAAATTCCCAAATTGTGTTTGCCAGTTCCTAGTTAGGCTGCTTTTTTTGAAAATAGAATTCTCTTTATTTTTGGGTACCTTATATTCCAATCAGAAGAACTGGTTCGTATAAATGACTACTACTTAGTAACACACAACCAGCATTTCAATCAAATTTGCCTTCTCTGAGTAAAGCTATTAACTAAAGTCTAAAAGGTTCAGGGTCAGTTTGATTTGGTTACAAAAGAAAATCCAAAATTAAAAAAATGAAGATTAGAATGATGCAAAGCTCATATGTCTTCCTCAATATAAGTTTCAAAACCAGAATCATCTTTTGATGTTATTTAGCTTTTCTTCTAATCACCCATGAAGCCAGCAAATAAAAAAATGTCTTTAATTTAGAGAAAACAATCACCAAATATTTGCAGCATTTTTCCTTTCACATGTTTGATTTGGCTTTATTTCAGAGTGGCTCTTAATTTATCCCAACCGACTTGTCAGCCTGATGTTACAGGGGCTTCTCACAGCATCATGATAGTGTAGGTATGTCTTTCCATTATTGTTGAAACTCGATTTTTTTTTAAAGCGCTCTGGTAGTATTCAGGGAATTCACTGTCGTTTAACAGTGGGGCTCCCACCATTTAGAATTCTTTTCTCTTAATGAAAGGAGTCTGAACCCTTGAACTCTGTCAGGAACTTAGGCATGTTTCCTCGGCCTGATTTTCATCCTTGGAAAATGGAGGTCAGATACATGTCAAGAATCAAAGAAGGGTCAGATAAGAGTAGCTAAGACTTTGCACATGTCCAGATGATGTCACTGTGTTGAGCAGAGTGTCTGGAACCTACTAGGCAACTTGGTAAGTGAACAAATGAATGAATGGACAACTAAAGAGTGAGGAAAAATGACAGCAAATATTCAGGGATGTAATTAACAGTATGTGTGTAAATCATCTTACTTTCAGTGTGTTCACCTGGGGAAAATAAAATTGTTATAAGAAATGTAACCCTTCCCCAATCTGCTTCTTTTCTAAGTGAGTACCGTGCTTTTATGCAAATAATAGGCACCTTCTATGTTTGTTTGCCAACCATGCCTTCCCCCCTTACAAGGTGTTTTTGTAAATGTGCTATATTATTATTATTTTTTTTTACAGCAATGTAAAAAAATGAGCATAGCTGTGCTTATGAAAATACTGGGGTGTGGACATAGGGCACAGCTGGCAGACAAACATAGAAGGTGCACATTATTTGCATAAAAATACGGTAAACCAAAAAAAAAAAAAAAAAAAAAAAACCAGTTGCCTGTGGAGTAGATTCTGACTTATGGCAGCCTCATGCACTGCAGAGTACAACTGTGCTCCATACGGTTTTCAAGTCTGTACAATCTTTTGAAAGTATATCATCAGGTCTTTCTTTTGAGGTGCCTCTGAGCAGGTTTGAACCACTAACCTTTTGATTAGTAGTTGAGCACTTAACCATTTCTGCTATCCAGGGACTCTGTTCCCTGGACTCAATTATTAACCAAAAACCAAACAAAACCTAGTGCTGTCAAGTCGATTCCGACTCATAGCGACCCTATAAGACAGAGTAGAACTGCCCCATAGAGTTTCCAAGGAGCGCCTGGTGGATTTGAACTGCCAACCCTTTGGTTAGCAGCCGTAGCACTTAACCACTACGCCACCAGGGTTTGGTAATGCATCGTTCACAAAGAAATTACTATTGAAAACTAATTTAGAATTATAAAGAGTTCATAGTTTCTTCTAGAAACATAGCTTTGGTTCTGGCCACCTAAACTGGTGGTAGTACCTACGTACCTCATAACCACTTTGTATCCTCCTTTCTGTGTTTTGATAAACATGTGAGTTACCATAAGAGAAAATAATCATGTTTCTTTTCTACCTCTGTACTTACAACCACAGGTGGGTTCACAAACATAGGTGTGCCAGATTTAAATTTTCTTTACTTTCTGTAACTCAACTTAATTTCTGGCTCCGAGTATCTGTTGTTGTTGTTGTTGATGGGTGCCATCAAGTCAGTTCCAACTCATAGTAACCCCATGTGACAGAGTAGAACTGCCCCACAGGGTTTTCTTGGCTGTAATCTTTATAGAAGCAGATTGTAAGGTCTTTCTCCTGTGGAGCCACTGGGTGGGTTAGAATCATCAACATTTCAGTTAGTAGCTAAGCACATAACTATTGAAAAGGAAAAAAAAATCTCTAGGTTTTTGTTGGAATTCACCCATTGCTACCCCCAAGTCCCTGGCGTGGTTGGATCCAAGTTTCTGGGAATTTACACAGTACCCAGATTTTAGGGGGAGGGTGCAATTTTTCCCAGTCATTAGTCCAACAGGATGCTGCCAAAATGTCCTCCTCCCTGTCTGCATGGCCGGTCTCATCAGGTCCATATGGCACCCTGGATCATGGTTGGGGCACATGGACATTTGTAAGGTTGCCTAAAGCCCCATTTCACTAGATGTGTGCCATACACCCTTTTCTCTGTGGGGTCTTCCTCTGTAGGATTTTGCTGCCATCCTGGTGACCTTATTGGGGTGTACTTTCTCTCATCCCAGCCTCCTATACCCAAATTTTCCTTCCCTCAATCTCACCTCTCCCAGGAAAAACTTTTACCTAGTAGAGAGAAAATCTTTCTCTTTTTACATTTCTTCTAAGACACTCAGTCTGTGGTTGATACCGCAGTCCCTTGATGACTTACGCTTTGGTGAGACATAAGCCACAAAGACTTACAGAGCACTTTAATGTTCTGGTCTGCCATCTGCCACTTTTCTCCCTCACAGCCAACTCCCTGCTTGAAAGAGAAGGGAAACAGAAACTTACAAAAAAAGACCAACACACAAACAAAAGCAAACCCCCTAAAACACACACACACACAGACACACACAGACACACACACACACACAAGCTAATACCTCAAAATAGCTCACACTTAGGTTGAGAGCATAGGAATGAATAGAAACTAATGTTATTGAGTATTATCTATGTTCCAGGCACTCTGCTTAAATTCTTCAGATACTTTACCTCATTTCATCATCACAGCTAAGACTGTGAATGAATATATTTATCTCTCCCCCCCATTTCACAACCAGGAAACTGAGGGCTGGAGATTAAGTAATCTGCTCAATATCAAATCAGAAGTCAATTTTTCCAATTCCAAACTGCATACTTTTCTCTATTTGTGTCAATTTACAATACTACAAAAATAGCGATCAATAAAAGCTAGTTAGCAAAGGAGCAATTTGGAAAGACTGACAATATTTAAATTATATTAACTAGATAAAATCTAGAGGAGGAGATCTAGGCTGAGAGCTAGGATCTGAAACTTATAACAGTGTAAATAACATGGACTTTAATTTACTACCTGAAGAACACACAAAACAAAGTTGCTCAACCCAAACGTTTCTGAACTGGGGAACTGAGAAACAAACCATGGTGTGTTACAACAGAACACTGCTCAGCAATGTAAGAGGAATGAACTCCTGATACACAACAATATGAATGAATTGCGAATGTGCTACTATAGGTGAAGAGGTCCAAATTCAAAAGGTTACGTCGTGTGGGATCTCATTTATATGGCGTGCTGGAAATGCAAAACTATAAGGACTGTTCATATTTTGATTGTGGTGATGGTAACATGCTGTGAGAAACTGCAGAGCTGTATACTAAAGGGATAAGTATTGCTGTGCATAAAGTATGCTTTAATTTTTTTAAAGGAGAGGGGAAAAAAAACGCCTAATTGGAAATAACCTAACCTAATATAAAAAAAAAAAATTAAATAAATTTTGGGTGAAATTTGGAAAACAAAGTGGATTCAGCCCCTTAATAACCAACTTTCTATGAATATTATATATAATCCACAGAAGCCATAAAATAGGGTACCCCAAATACCACATTTCCTCAGTTAAAGGAGCCCTGGTGGTGTGGTGGTTAAGAGCTCGGCTGCAAACCAAAAAATTTTTTAAAAAAGGTCAAGCAGTTCAAATCCACCAGCTGCTCCTTGGAAACCCTATGGGGCAGCTCTACTCGGTCCCATAGGGTCGCTATAAGTCAGAGTCAACTCCTTGGCACACAACAACAAAAAACACATATGAAATTAAAATGCTTCTTATAGTCAATGAAAAGTCGCCGTTCATGTTGTTGAAAAAGGTATTTGCAATGAAGAAGTCACTGGTCTTGCAAAATTCTGTCATGTAATCTCTGGCATCATTTCTATCACCAAGGCCATATTTTCCAACTACCAATCCTACTTTGTTTCCAACTTTCACATTCCAATCATCAGCAATTACTGATGCATCCTGATTGCATGTTTGATCAATTTCAGACTACAGGAGTTGGTAAAAATCTTCAATTTCCACATTTTTGGCATTAGTGGTTGGTGTGTAAATTTGAACAATAGTCCTATTAATTGATCTTCCTTGTAGGCATATAGATATTATCCTATCACTGACAGCATTGTACTTCAGGATAGGTGTTTAAATGCTCTTTTTGACAATGAATGCGATGCCATTCCTCTTGAAATTGTCATTCCCAGCATAGTAGACCATATGATTGTCTGATTCAAGATGGCCAATACCAGTCCCTTTCAGCTCACTAATGCCTAGGATACTGATGCTTATGCATTCCATTTCATTTTTGATGATTTCCAATTTTCCTAGATTCATACTTCATACATTCCACATTCCGATTATTAATGGGTGTTTGCAGCTGTTTCTTCTCATTTTGAGTTATGTCATATCAGCAAATGAAGGTCCCAAAGTCTTGACTCTCTTCACTTCATTAAAGTCTACTCTAAGGAGGCAGCTCTTCCCAGTCGTATTTTGAGTGACTTCCAACCTGAGGAGCTCATCTTCCACCAATATATCAGACAATGTTCTGCTTCTATTCATAAGGTTTTCACTGGCTAATGCTTTTCAAAAGTAGACTGCCAGGTCCTTCTTCCTAGTCTGTTTTAGTATGGAAGCTCAGCTGAAACCTGTCTGCCATACATGACCCTGCTGGTATTTGAATACTGGTGGCGTATCTTCCAACATCACAACGACGCACCAGCCCCTACAGTGTCACAAACTGAGGGATTCTACAGGGAAAATAGTAAACAACACAAGAAGCATCAAAAAAAAAAAAAGTCAAAAAAAGCATGAAAAGAAGATGGCAGGAATACACAGAGTCACTATACTAAAAAGTATTGGTCAATGTTCAACCATTTCAGGAGGTAGCCTATGATCAGGAACCCATGGTACTGAAGGTAGAGGTTCAAGCTGCACTGAAGGCATTGGCAAAAAACAAGGCTCCAGGGAATAACAGAATACCAACTGAGATATTTCAACAAACAGATGCAGTGCTGGAGGTGCTCACTCATCTATGCCAAGAAATTTGGAACATAGCTACCTGGCCAAACGACTGGAAGACATCCATATCCCCCAATACCATACCCTATTGCCATTGAGTCAATTCTGACTGATAGCAAGCCTAAAGAACAGAGTAGAACTGCCCCATGGGGTTTCCAAGGAGAAGTTGATGGATTCGAACTGCAAACCTTTAGGTTAGCAGCTGTAGCTCTTAATGACTATGCCACCAAGTTTTCTGAAGAAATCCATATTTATGCCTATTCCAAAGAAAGGAGATCCAACAGAATGTGGAAATACTGAAAAAACATCATTAATGCCACATGCAAGTAAAATTTTGCTGAAGATCATTCAAAAGCGGCTGCAGCAGTATGTCAACAGGGAACTGCCAGAAATTCAAGCTGGAATCAGAAGAGGACATGGAACGAGGGCTATCATTGCTGATGTCGGGCGGATCATGGCTGAAAGCAGAGAATACCAGAAAGATGTTTACCTATGTTTTATTGACTATGCAAATGCTTTCAACTGTGTGGATCATAACAAATTATGGATCACATTGTGAAGAATGGGAATTTCAGAACACTTAATTGTGCTCATGAGGAACTGATACATAGATCAAGAGGCGGTTGATGGAACAGAACAAGGGGACACTGCATGATTTAAAGTCAGGAAAGGTGTGTGTTAGGGTTGCATCTTTTCACCATACTTATTCAATCTGTATGCTGATCAAATAATCTGAGAAGCTGGACTATATGAAGAAGAAGGGGCATCAGGATTGGAGGAAGACTCATTAACAACCTGTGTTATGCAGACGACACAACCTTGCTTGCTGAAAGCGAAGAGGACTTGAAGCACTTACTGAGGAAGATCAAATACTGCAGCCTTCAGTATGGATTACACCTCGACATAAAGAAAACCAAATTCTCACAATTGGACCGATAAGCAACATAACGATAAATGGAGAAAATATTGAAGTTGTCAAGGATTTCATTTTGCCTGGATACACAACCAATGCCCATTGAAGCAGCAGTAAAGAAATCAAATAATACATTGCATTGGGCAAATCTGCTGCAAAAGACCTCTGTAAAGTGTTAAAAATCAAAGATGTCACCTTGAAGACTAAGGTGCGTCTGACTCAAGCCATGGTGTTTTCGGTCACCTCATATGCATGCGAAAGCTGAACAATGAATAAGCAAGACCAAAGAAGAATTGAAGCCTGTGAGTTGTGGTGTTGGCAGAGAATATTGAATATACCATGGACTGCCAAAAGAACAAACAAATCTGTCTTGGAAGAAGTACAGCTAGAATTCTCCTTAGAAGCAAGCATGGTGAGACTTATGTCTCACATACTTTGAACATATTATCAGGATGGATCAGTCCCTGGAGGAGGACATCATGCTTGGTCAAGTAGAGGGTCAGTGAAAAAGAGGAAAACCCTGAATGAGATGGACTGACACAGTGGCTGCAACAATGGTCTCAAGCATAACAATGATTGTGATGATAGCGCAGGACCAGGCAGCGTTTTGTTCTGTTGTACATAGGGTCTCTATGAGTCGGAACTGACTCTACGGCACCTAACAACAACATAATCGGTGATAAGAAAACATTCCCATCTGTATGCAAATCAATAAGTTTTGATGTAGAGTCATAATCTACAAATGTACAAAATGTATAAAATGAGCCTTTGAGCAATTCATATTGAGCTTTAATTATACTAAGATTTGTTGGTTGTTGTTTAAATTGCTCTCAAAATGATAGTTGTTTTGTACACAGAAGATTACTGACACCTGCCAGACAACTCAACTGAAGGCAGTAGAAACTGCCAAATCCTTGCATTTAAAAATTTTTTTTTAATGAGGGAGAATTGGGGTGTTATCTATTTGAAGAATCATTGCTCAAGTCCTTTGATACGACGATATAAGCCTTTGACCCTCCTTGCCATGGAGAAATCTCTTAACTATCTTGGTTTCTGAGTAGATCATAAAACCAAAAACCAAACCCATTGCCACTGAGTTGATTCTGACTCATAGCGACCCTCTAAGACAGAGTAAAACTGCTCCATTGGGTTTCCAAGGAGCGGCTGGTGGATTCAAATTGCCGACGTTTTGGTTAGCAGCTGAGCTCTTAACCACTGGGCCACAGGGCTCCTGATTAGGCCATGGGTGGCTGGAGTGTAGAGCTAGCTTAGCTGATTCATATTGGAAAAGGTAGAGGGTTTCTTAAGGGAGAGAAGAAGAAATGCAGAAAGCAGAAGAGAATAGAAGAGATAGGAGAAAAGCTAGCAATGGATGGGCTGTAAGCAATTTCAGAGAGTTGTTTGGTTTGGGAGTTCCTGGGTGGTTCAGATGGTTATGAGCTTTGGCATTAATTGAAAGGTTGATAGTTTGAATCCATCCAGAGGCTTTCCTTGTGAGAAAGGCCGAAAGATCTACTTCCAAAAGATAACAACCATTGAAAATCCGTAAGTCAGAATCAACTCAATGGCAACTGGTTTTGTTTTGTTTTGCTCTAGTTAGGGGGGCAGGATGGTGGGCAGGGTTGAGAGAGAGAGAGGTGGAGAAAAAGTGTTTAAATATTTTCCCTATGTGATACAAGTAAAACCCTCTTTTGGCATTTTTTAAAGATTGCACTAAAAATTTAAATTGTTTTTTAGTCATTTTTGGACGTTAGATTGGTTTTTCTTTTGAAGGTGACACTATGCCAAGATGGGCTGTGAAGAGGCTCAACTTTTATGTGTAACATATCTGTCAGAGCTTCAGGCTGACTTTTAAGAAAAGCTGTTTAACTTCCACTGATATGTAATTTAATGGAGGAAAAATATGAAACTATTAGTTTCACCATATAGGAAAGGCAGAGAAGATTCTGCTATTCTCCAATATCCCTCAGAATTATACTGTCAATCTTCAAGGGCTATAAGAAACCAAAATGATGGGCGCTGGTTATGAAAAACAGCTTGTCACCGTGATGCCACGCGTATCTGTCAGGGGCTGAAAGTGAATCCAAAGACTCTTAAGACTCCATATATGAACGAATCTTAGATTCAAACTTAGCTCATTACACTGAAGAAAAAAGTTTGTCTATTGGATATGGGTATATGAATGCTTTTGTCAGTCATTAAAAAACATATTTGTATGTTTAACTTGTGGGGTACTTTTCTTCTGAAAAGCTGCTGTTAAGTCTATGGTACAGCTTATAATTTATGACATTTTACAATTAAGTTCTAGAGACTCCAAAATAATTTTCCAGAGACCATATTTTTCTTCTACAAAAATTAGCATATTTGCTTTGGTCCCACACCTATTTTCCAATATTGTCTTCATAATGTTGAAAACATCTTGGCTCTCCTCTGATTTCGTATGCACTAAGACTTTGACTAGGACCCCCAGGGAAATTATGTCATATGAGGCAGTGCACACACTCACGCACACATATTTTTTTTCAACCTTTTGCCCTGGTTTTTCATGCTTTCCTCTGTGTGTGTGTGTGTGTGTGTGTGTGTGTGTGTTAAGGAGTTGACAGTGAGGAAACAGGGATATACGGAGGACAAAAAATATGCGTCCTGCCTTCCCCAGGATATGGTTCTCTCACCTGCCTTCAAGTATAGAGTGGGAGCAGGACAGAAAGGGTGACAATGAAGTAACAAAGCTGTTGATAGAGTCACTCTTTCCTTTTCATCCACACCCAGAGAGTCTGGCAAGGTTTTGCCGCCTACAGTCTTGGGTTCTCCTTCCTTCCCTGTCAACGTGGTTTGCAAGGGATCCACAGTGATCACAGTGACAGCAAGGCTGCCAGGAATTCAAGGATATCTGCCCTCTGCCTCTTTGGTGCTGACATTTCAACTATCAGACTAGGGGTGTGGGAAGGTGCGGGCTGTCTTGGGTGGCTCAGCAGTGCCTTGAGAAATTCTTTTTTAAAGAAAATACATCTTTAAGCTGTCTGTACACCTGGTTTTAAGGTGCCCATGACTTGAACTTGTACTCTTGCCGGTCAGACACATTTGAAGGGAGCAATAAAGATTAAATTAGCTGTATAATTTAAATAATCCATTGCTTATTCTGAAATCTAAATTACAAGGCCAGTCTCTGTTTCCTTGACTATTAACAGTTCAAAAAAAAAAAAAACAGTTCAGCAGTGTTTAATTACTTGCTGGGTAAGCATCTTCTATGCAGAAAATCAAGACAAAGCAAGAACTCAAAGCAAACAAACAAAAAAAAATGAGAAAACTTGACTCCCTGGGTAAGGCAAGGTTCACGTGTCCTACCTGATAGCAATGGAAGATAAACTAAAGAGGACGAAGATTGAGTGGCTTGATTGTGGCCTTAAATGAAAAGATTCTAGCCATCTTTTAATCATTTCTTCAGCAAGTATTCGCTGAACGCCTGCTCTGTGCTGGGCATTGCTCTGGGTGTTGGGTATACAGCGGGGCCAGGGCTCACATCTGCTTATGCGCAGGTGTGGGAATAATGCCTGGTTGTAGTCAGTGGAGGGCTTTATTCAGAGGAAGGAGAGCGTATTTCACAATAAACTTCTCTGAGCTCATTTCTTGAGGAATTTCATTCATTGTCTTTGCCAGTTGCTCATTATTTTCCTTTTTAAATGAATTGGCTAAGTGACATGCATTACAGATACATAATATTTTTAAACCCCATGAACCTTAGTTCTGGTAAACATAAGCATTAGTGTTGAACCGAGGAAGTCACAATAGCGAGCTGAAGTTGTTATAGCAACAAGGAGAACACTTCAATATTCAGGACTCATCGTTTTTTTCAAGAGTAAATGATGTAATTAGTGCTCGATCCTGTATTGTTTACAGACTTCCTTGTGACTCACAACTCTTCATGTCAGTCCCAAACAGATTGAAGGGTAATTCTATGGGATGGAAGAATAATCCAAAGATTGGCATAGCCATCACTCAGTATCCTCCCCCAAACCAAAATCCACTGATGCTCAATTCCCTTATATAAAATGGCGTAGCATTTGCATCTAACTTACACACACCCTTCCATATACATTAAATCATCTCTAGATTATTTATAATACCTAATATAATGTACATGCTATATAAATGGTGGTTATACTGTGTTATTTAGAGGATAATGACAAGAAAAAAAAAGCCTGTACATATTCAGTACAGACACAACCATCGTAGGCTAACTACATAGTACACGTCAGCAACCATTTAACTTTTTTTTCCCTGAATAATTTAGATCCCATGTTGATTGAATCCTTGAATGCAGAACCTTTGGGTACTGAGGGCCGACTGTTTATGGAGCTGCTTTTAAAATCTTAACAGGCTTTATCTGTGGTAGATTTACACCATTTTTTTTGGAGCAAAACTTTGAAAATCACATTTAAAAAATGAGACTTCCCATTTTTTCAGAGAAGAGCTAGCACATGCTCATCTAGATAAGTATTTTTGCACATACCCAAAAGAGCACAGCATGGAGCTGAGCATATGGACTCTGAGGCCAGATGAGCCGGACTGGAGTCCTAGATCTGAAGCTTACGGCTGGGTCATCTTGGACAAGTTACCTCCTTCTCATTCCCTTGTTTTCCTCGTTTATAAAATGGAGATGATAAAATACCTTCTCCATGGGGGTATTGTGGGGATAAAAGAAGTTAGCGTACCTTACATAGAGGGTTTGTCCAGAGTAAGCATCACATAGTGTTTGCTCTTATATCTTGGAGAATCGTCTGGTGCAGGTATTTACATTTGAGCAAGATTCTGTTTCGTGAAGGCAAGCATATTAATGGCCCACCATTTTCTGAAAATTCTCTCTAGAGCAAAGAAGCTAAATATGTGATAATGTCTGTTTGTATTTTTTTCCAGACCATAGTTCAAAAATTTATTTACATTTCTTTCAGTGTTCACTCAGTTCTTGTTTGCAGGAGCATGTTTAGGAGCAAAATGATGGGAAGCAACGTGGAATTGTGGGAGGAGCAAGGCCTTTGGAGTCAAGCGAACTCTGCCACAGACAATGAATTACTTGCTTTTACCACTTGCAAATGAGGCAACAATATTTACCTTTTAGGGTTGTCGTGGGAATTAAATAGGATGTATGTACACATCTTAAAGATCAATAAGTGCTGATGAACATCAATACCTGTCTGCATCAACGGTGTTAAGGCATTCCTTGTGCAGAAGTAGCTGGGTTCTGACCCTCCTCACACCCCAACTCACCACCACAAATCTCACAAGCCTCCAGAAACATACAGCCAATTTGAGCAGGAGTCAGATATTCAATAGGTTGACCTGTTGTTTCCAACTCATAGCAATCCCATGTAACAGAGTATAACTGTCTTATAGGGTTTTCTTGGCTGTAATCTTTAAGGAAGCAGATTGCCAGGTCTTTCTCCCGCAGAGCGTCTGGGTAGGTTTGAACCAGTGACCTTTTAGTTAGCAGTCAAAAGCTTACAACTGTGCCACCAGGGATCCTATAGGTTCGTCTACAACCTGTAAAGTCAATTGTCACAAAAAGCTGTCTTCAAATAGGAATGATGAGGTCAGCTCGGTCTGTAGAAACTTTTTCCCTCAGAAGTTTGAAATACTTTTGGAGGGAATCAGGTAAAGCCGAAAGAGCTTAGGTGTAAAGTGTTCAGAACCGTAAGTATGTTGAAATGACCAGGAAGTGGAATCCATGAGCTGGCACAAACTATGAAATGGGGAGGAGATTTAGGGGAGAGAGGGTAAGTTGGTTGGCTGGCAGTGGCAGGATCAGGAAAAGCGAAGACAAAAGAGCTAAATTTTCCTAACAGTGTAGGCTCAATCAGCTCTACTAGTTCTTCCACATGAACTACTGACTAGTTCATCTCCCTGAGGCTGACCCTTCCACAGTTCCTGTTCATCCCATGAGGTTAGGGAAGTTTATCTTCCGTGGGTTTCTGAGGAGGCCTGGCCCTCTGGTGGAGGTTCTTGTTTTTCCCATTTCTATTTCTACTCTTAGGATAAACGTCTTACTTGGGACCACTTAAGTATTTGTTCCTCTGTCCTCCAAAATTAATATGGTACCAAGAAAAATAACATGTCCAGTAGTGGAGGAAGATAGCCTCTGCATGTGGAGTCCTATGTTGCCTGTGATTGTCCCCGCTCAGCTAGCCTTTAATTTTTTTTGTATAGAGGCCAGTAGAAATTGACTTTCTAAGGAAGTGCATTAGACTTCTGGCACTTGTATCACTAGCTCACTGTCTCTACCACCTTTTGTTTTTATGCCCCATTTTTTTTTTTTTTTTTTACAGGAGTAGTGTATATACAGAGGTTAAGAGTGTGGCAGATTGCTTGCGTTCAGTTTCTGTCTCTACCACTTACTAACTTGGGCAATATTCTTAATCACTCTCTGCCTCTGTTTATTATTATTCATGCTTAAAGATTACTGCTAAATATTGTATCAATTGCCTATCATTTGTTTGCTTACTTATAAATCTCTTATTAGTCACTTGGTTCCTTGATACCAAATGGGAATACATCCTTTTATTTTCATTACTTAACACATATTAAAAATATGAATATTAGGCATCAATAAATTAATGTTCCCCTTTCTAAAAAAAAAAAAATCTTCCTCCAAAACATTCATCCTACTAATTTTCTTTCTCTGAGTCTTACAGAGATTTTTAAATCTCTAACTCTTATTCCATGTATAAATATTACCCTGTAGTACATGTTAGGCTTACTTTAATTATTCATTTATTTTATTAATTGTGTCCTGTTTTTAATTAGCTTCAGCTCAACATCTTTTAAGATTATCTAGAGCCCACGTTTTCTTACCAGGTTTGCCCCTTTCTTCTGCCATATTTTTTTGGTTCTATTTTTACTTCTAAGGGAGTTACTGTGCTTATCATGCTTGAGTGTTTTCTGCCTCCCCAATTTAGCAAGGTCATTTTGAATTTCAATCCCACCTGTTAAGGAGTTTGCTTTCTCTCCAGGTGACTATGTCAGCTAATCAATGAGCATGTTTCCTTTTTCTTCACCCAGGTCATTGATGAAAGTTAGAACATACAGCTTCTACCTGCTTTGCAAATATAAGACATTATTTTCCAAAGCTCTACGGAAACCCTGGTGGTATAGTGGTTAAATGCTATGGCTACTAACCATAAGGGTCCAGAGTTCGAATCTGCCAGGCGCTCCTTGGAAACTCTATGGGGCAGTTCTACTCTGTTCTATAGTGTCGCTACGAGTCGGCATCGACTCTGTGGCACCGGGTTTGGTTTGGTTTTGGTTTCATACGACTGTAGGAAGCCCTGGTGGCATAGTGGTTAAATGCCACAGCTGCCAACCAAAGGGTCGGCAGTTTGAATCCGTCTTGGAAACTCTATGGGGCAGTTCTACTCTGTCTTATAGGGCCGCTATGAGTTGGAATCGACTCGACAGCCCTGGGGATTTTTTTGGTGGGATATGACTGTAGTAGATAAGTGAAAAGTCAGGTTTAATGAAAGTAAGATTGTTTTGCATAAGACATTTTTATGCAAGAAAAAGTTTGCTTTTGAGGACAAATAACTCCTTGTCTCAATAAATCTTTGTTTAATTGTTCAATGGCCTACAACCTAATATTTCAGTTTACTAAACCAAGATTTAGCCTAGTATAATTTTTATTGTCATTTTAAAGCCACTTGAGCCTGTCTGACATCCAGTAGAAATACAGCACATAGTGTCCTATGTACAGATTCAAAGCAAAATTTAGCAAACCAGCAATTAAAAATATTTTTTAGTTTTAGTGAAGTTTGGGAGACCTGGTGGCACAGTGGTTAAGAGTTCAGCTGCTAACCAAAAGGTCCACAGTTCAATCCACCAGCTGCTCTTTTGAAACCCTATGGGACAGTTGTACTCTGTCATAGAGGGTCGTTATGGGTCGGAATCAACTCGGCAGCAACAGGTTTTTAGGGCAGTTCGAATGAGTAACTCTTACAGGTTGGGTAAGAACTGTTCACATAGTTTTTTAGCAATGATTGGTAGAGTCTTGATTCTACTGGGTGGAATTCTAATATATATGTTCCTTTAAAGAAAAAGATGAGCTAAGAGATCAAAATCTTGGTTTTATTTGATGAAATGAATAAATCTAAATTAATGTGTTTGCACATGAGAGGAAATCAGTGCTGTTTTTATCTTGGACAAATACACCCTCATTAGGAATCAAAGATGGCTTCTTGACTGATGTTGTGCTCCAATACACTTTACTGTGTTTGAAGATGTGTTCAACTTTCTTGGTGTTTACCCAGGCAGTTCATGTCACTTCTCAGGTCACAGAAAGTGACCTGAGCTCTTTACCATTGGCATCCAGGGTTTCAGTCAAGTCCTCAGGAGAATGCCATTTCATTGCTTTTTCAGCCACACAGACCTACAGCAGTTTGTTTATACAATCACCCCCAGAACATTAGAAAGACTCATGACAAAGGTAATGATTTAAAGTCATAGCTACAATTTAGGCTGAATTTTAGTGGATTAATTTGTTTCATTAAATTTTTTTTTTTTTACAGAGATATAAAGACTTCGTAAGCAAAGACTGAAAGGTTGTGTGGGGCTTTCAGCCTGATGTTTTGTTGTGCCCAGTGGGGCTTTCCCTGGAGTTGTAAATTCCAGCTTTCTGATGGCAGCTCCCTCCTTTGTTGAGCTTTAAGGCATTTATGGAATTACTCAGCAAAGGGACTGTTGACAATCCTCTGCCCTGTTCTTAGGTCACAGAGCTGATTTACGGCGGGAGGAGGTTCAGTAAACAGGACATGAAATTGGTGAATTGTTGTCCATTTATTAAAGTGGGTTCAGAAGATCCTGCTGCTGATCAGTACAGACTACTGGGGTTGCCTAAATATAATCAGCCTTGGATGCATCAACTTATTGCTACTTTGTGAGCTTTACTGCAGGAAAATAAAAGTCACACTTACAGAAATTGTTCCAGAGTAGATTCTGAGGAGTATACTGGTAGTGTTGTGGCATATTCTAAATCTGTTATTTCAGTTTGATAGCATTAAAAACAGTTTCAGAAATGGCTGCTCTTACCAAAGTAAACTCAAAAATTCAATATTTATTCAACAATATTTATTGAGTACCTTTTATGTCCAGATACTATTTCTTCTAGGTACTGGGGATAAAGCAGAGAATAAGACAGACACACACTCTGCCTTCTGTAACTTACTGGAAAGAAACATTAAATAATAAGAAAAATATATACAGCAAAATGGTAGGTAGTATTCAGGGCTATGAAGAAAAATAAAACATAGTAAGGGTACAGAGATTTGGGGGTAGTGGTTATACTAGACATGTATTAGCTTTCTATTGCTGCTGTAACAAATTACCACAACTGGTGGCTTTAAATAATGCAGAATTATTACCTTACGGTTCTGTGAGTTAGAAGTCTGGCTTTGGTCTCACTGTGCTAAAACCAAGCAGGCAGCAGGTTCTAAGGGAGAATCTGTTTCTTTGCCTTTTCTGTATTCTAGGGGTTTCTCATATTCCTTTGCTTGTGGTTGCCTTCTTTCATCTTTAAAGACAGCAACATCACAGCTTTCTAACCCTTCTTTTGTTGTCACATCTTTTTCTGACTACAGCCAGCAAAGGTTCTTCATTTTTAAGGACTCCTGTGATTAGACAGAAACCCTGATGGTGTAGTGGTGAAGAGCTACAGCTGCTAACCAAAAACTTGGCAGTTCGAATCCGCCAGGTGCCACTTGGAAACCCTATGGACAGTTCTACTCTGTCCTATAGGGTACCTATGAGTCGGAATCAACTTGACAGCAATAGGTTTATTTTGTTTTGTTTTTGATTTGTGATTAGATTGGCCCACACAGATAATCTAGAACAATTTCATTTTAAAGTCAGCTGATTAACAAACTTAATTCTATCTGCAACCTTAATTCTACCCTCCCAACCCCCTTTTTTAAAAAATAATATTTTACTGAGTTTTTGGTGAAAGTTTACACAGCAAGTTAGATTCCCATTTGACAATTTCCACACAAATTGTTCAATGACATTAGTTACATTTACCACAATGAGTCAACTTTCTCTTTGTGTTCTTTTTTGTTAGCTCCCCAGTACTCCAGTTGCTCTGCCCCTTATCTTTGCATCTTTGCTTTTGAGTAACTGTTGACCTTTTGGTCTCATACTGATAGTTTTTAAGTGGGGCACCGATATTACAGGTAACATCCTTTATTTTGTGTGCCACTCTGCTATTTTGCTACAAGGTGACCTCAAGAAATAGGCCAGTTCTAAGTTTAAAGGGTATCTCAGCATGTTAGTCACAAGGAATTCTCTGTTCTCTACTGTTCCAGCTTGCCTGGCCTTTTTTAATATAAGAATTTGAGTTCTGCTCCTCATTTTTCTCCCATTCTATCTGGGACTTACTATTCTGACTGGTGAGAATGGTCAGTGGTGCTAGCTGGGCACCATCTTGTTCTTCTGGTCTCAGGCTAGATGAGGTTGTGGCTCCTGTAGGCTTGTTTCTTCTCTGCACTTTTGGTTGCTTTCTTACTGTTTTGTTCCTGGTGAGTAGAGACCCATAGTTGTCTCTTAGATGGCTGCTTGCAAGCCTTGAAGACCCCAGACACTACTCACTTCGCTATGATGCGGATCATGATCTTTGTGAACCACCTTGATGTTGTTAGGTACAGTCAAGTCAATTCCAGCTCATAGGGACCCTCTATACAACAGAATGAAACACTGCCTGGTCCTGCACCATCCTCACAATCTTTGCTATGTTTGAGAACATTGCTGCAGCCACTGTGCCATTCCATTTCATTGAAGGTCTTCCTCTTTTTTGCTGACCCTGTACCTTACCAAGCATGATGTCCTTCTCCAGGGACTTGTCCTTTCTGATAACATATCCAAAGTATGTGAGACACATCTCGCCATTCTCACTTCCAAGGAGCACGCTCGATGTATATCTTCCAAGACAGACATGTTCGTTTTTCTGGCAGTCCATGGTATATTCAATATTCTTCGCCAACACCATAATTCAAAGGCATCAATTCTTCTTCGGTCTTCCTTATTTATTGTCCAGCTTTCACATGGAGGAAACCCTGGTGGTGTAGTGGTTAAGTGCTACAGCAGCTAACCAAAAGGTCGGCAGTTCGAATCTGCCAGGCACTCCTTGGTAACTCTATGGGGCAGTTCTACTCTGTCCTATAGGGTCGCTACGAGTCGGCATCAACTCGGTGGCACCAGGTTTGGTTTTAGTTTGTTTTTTTCACATGGATATGTGGCTATTGAAAATATGGCTTGGGTCAGGCACACCTTAGTCCTCAAGATGCTATCTTCACTTTCAACACTTTAAAGAGGATTTTTGCAGCAGATTTGCCCAATGCAATACATCATTTTGTTTCTTGACTACTATCTCCACGGATGTTGATTGTGGGTTCAAGTAAAAAGAAATCCTTTACAACGTCAATATTTTTCTCCATTTATCATGATGTTGCTTATTGGTCCAGTTGTAAGGATTTTTGTTTTCTTTATGTCAAGGTGTAATTCTGACTGAAACCTGTAGTGTTTGATCTTCATCAGTAAGTGCTTCAAGTCCTCTTCACTTTCAGCAAGCAAGGTTGTCTCATCTGCATAATGCAGGTTCTTAATGAGTCTTCCTCTAATCCTGATGCCAAATTCTTCTTCACACAGTCCAATTTCTCAGATTATTTGCTCAGCATGCAGATTGAATAAGTATGGTGAAAGCATACAACCCTGACACATACCTTTTCTGACTTTAAATCACTCAGTATCCCCTTGTTCTGTTCAAATGACTGCCTCTTGGTCTATGTAAAGTCTCCTTGTGAGCACAATTAAGTGTTCTGGAATTCCCATTCTTTTCAATGTTATCCATAATTTGTTATGATCCATACAGTCGAACGTCTTTGTATAGTCAATAAAACACAGGTAAACATCTTTCTGGTATTCTCTGCTTTCAGCCAAGATCCATCTGACATCAGCAATGACATCCCTCATTCCACGTCCTCTTTTGAGTCTGGCTTGAATTTCTGGCAGTTCCCTGTGGCTATGCTACTACAACCATTTTTGAATTATCTTCAGCAAAATTTTACTTGTGTGTGATATTAATGATATTGTTTGAAAATTTCTGCATTCTGTTGGATCACCTTTGGATCATCTTTCTTTGGAATAGGCACAAATATGAATGTTTTCCAGTCAGTTGGCCAGGTAGCTGTCTTCCAGATTTCTTGGCATAGATGAGTAAGCACCTCCAGCGCTGCATTGGTTGTTGAAACATTTCAACTGGTATTCCGTCAATTCCTGGAGCCTTGTTTTCCACCAATGCCTTCATTGCAGCTTAGACTTCTTCCTTCAAAATCATTCATTCTTGATCATGTGCTACTCCCTGAAATGTACCAATTCTTTTTGGTACAGTGACTCTGTATTCCTTCATCTTCCTTTGGTGCTTCCTGCATTGTTCATTTTTTTGCCCATACTGTACTTCAATATTGCAACTCAAGGCTTTCAGCTTGAGAAATGCCAAGCGTGTTTTCCCCTTTTGGTTTTCTAACTCCAGGCTTTTGCACATTTCATTACGGTACTTCATGTCATCAAGGTTGACTCTACTTTGAGGAGGCAGCTCTTCCCCAGTCATATTTTGAATGCCTTCCAGTCTGAAGGGCTCATCTTACGGCACTGTATGAGATAATGATCTGCTATTTACGGTTTTCACTGGCCAATATTTTTTGCAGAAGTAGACTACCAGGCCCTTCTTCCTAGTCTGTCTGAGTCTGGAAGTGCCATTAAAACTTGTTCATCATGGTGACCCTGATGGTACTTGAAATACAGGTGGCATAGCTTTCAGCATCACAGTAACATATAAGCTACCACATATGTTAATGTGAACTATGTTATGCCAGTTGACTGGGTTGCCCCAAAAGACTGTGGTCCTAAGCCTTCAAACTCAGAAAACCAATCTTAGAAAGGGTTCGGTTATGTCTGAGGAGTATCAGTATCTGTGTCTTCAATGAATATATGTGCCTGAACCCACGTATTTGTATTTACATGTGCGTGGCGTAGTGGTTAAGAGCTACAGCTGCTGATCCAAAGGTCGGCAGTTTGAATTCACCAGGCGCTCCTTGGAAACTCTATGGGGCAGTTCTACTCTGTCCTATAGGGTTGCTATGAGTCCAAATCGACTCGATGGCAGTGGGTTTTTTTGGTTTGTTTATACATACATCTATCTATTCTCTCCTATGTACACACCTGTACCTACATGTATACCAATTTGCCTATACCCATCCATATGTACTCATACTCATTTTACTTTGACTATGCTGTGCTCACGACATCCACATTCAGTGCCACATTTTCCGTCACCAAAAATTAGAAGTCTCTATGGTCTAAAGCAGACTTTCTCCTCCTTCCTCCTCTCCCTGCTAGCTACCAATGAACATTGGTCTGTCTATATTTATCTATTCTTGTCTTCTTATAAAAGAGGGTTCATACAATATTTGTCCTTATACACTTGACTTATTTCACTTGGCATTATGCCCTCCAGGTCCATCCATGTTATAATACGTTTCACGGACTTATCATTGTTCTGTATAGTTGCATAGTATTCCATTGTATGTATGTATCACATTTTGCTTGTTCATTCCTCTGTTGATGGGCACTTTGGTTGTTTCCATTTATTTGCTGTTGTGAATAAAGCAGCAATGAGCATAGGTGTGCACAAGTCTGTTTGTGTCATTACTTTAACGTCTGTAGGGTATAGACCTAGGAGTGGAATTGCTGGATCATAGCGTAGTTCTATTTCTAGCTTTTTGAGAAAGCTAGTGGTTTCCCATAGTGGTTGCACCATGTTACAGTCCCACTAGCAATGGATAAGTGTTTCAATCTCTCTATATCCTCACCAACATTTGTTGTTATGTGTTTTTTTAACCAATGCCATTTTAGCTATTGTAGTTTTGATTTGCATCTCTACAATGGCTAATGATCATGAACATCTTTTAACATATTTGTTGGCTGCTTGGATGTCCTCTTCGGCGAAGGTTTTTTTCATGTCCTTTGCCCATTTTGTGATTGGGTTGTCTTTTTCTTGCAGTTTTCTATAGACTGTGGAGATTAGATCCTTATCAGATCATTAGTTTCCTAAGATTTTTCCTGTCTTTAGATTGCCTATTTACCAATTTAATAAAGTCTTTTGAGGAACATAAGTTTTTCATTTTTATGAGGTTCCATTTATCTATTTTGTCTTCTTCTATTCGTGTATTTGTTGCCATGTTTGTTATTCTATTTTTACAAAAGGTTAGGTCCCATAGTTTTCTCCCAGGAATTTTATGGTCTCGGGCTTAACATTTAGGTCTTTGACCCATTTTAGTTTTTGTGTATACTGTGAGATATGGTCCTGTTTCATTTTTCTGCAGGTGGATATCCAGTTTTGCCTACACTATTTATTAAAGAGACTGTTTTTGCCCCACTGAATGGATTTTAACCTCTTATTGGAAAACAGTTGTCCATAGATAGCTGGGTTTAATTTTGAGTTTTCAGCTCTATTCCACTGGTATATATGTCTATCATTGAACCAATACCAGGCTGTTTTGATTACAGTGGCTGTATAGTATGTTTTGATATCAGGGAGCATGAGGACTCCTGCTTTGTTCTTTTTCTTCAGTATTGCTTTTGTTATTTGGGGTTCATTTCCTTTCCATATGAAGTTGGTCAGTAGTTTTTCTATTTCAGTAATGAATGTTGTTGAGATCTGTATTGGAATTGCATTTTATCTGCAGATCGCTTTAGGTAGAACTGACTTTTTCACTTATATTAAGTCCAAAGAAGAATTGATACCTTTGAATTATGGTGTTGGCAAAGAGTATTGAATATACCATGGACTGCCTTGGAAAAGAAAGTCTGTCTTGGAAGAAGTACAACCAGAATGCTCCTTAAAAGCAAGAATGACAAAACTGCTTCTTATATACTTTGGACATGTTGTCAGGAGGGATCAATCTGGAGAAGGACATCATGCTTGGTAAAGTACAGAGTCAGTGGAAAAAAGGAAGACCCTCAAGAAGATGGATTGACACAGTGGCTGCAACAATGAGCTCAAGCATAACAACGGTTATGAGCATGGCGCAGAACCAGGCAGTGTTTCATTCTGTGGTACGTAGGGTCGCTATAAGTTGGAATCAACTCAATGGCACCTAACAACAACAACAATCGATGAGCATAGGATGTCTTTTCATTTTCGTGGGTCTTGTTTAGTCTCTTGTAGTAGTGATTTATAATTTTCATTGTATAAGTCTTTTATGTCCCTGATTAGGTTAATTCCTAGGTATTTTGTTGATTTGGGGGCTGTTATAAATGGTATTGTTTTCTTGCTTTCTTTTTAGGAATAGTCTTTGATAGTGTAGAGGAACCCAGCTAATTTTTGTGTGTTGATCTTGTGCCCTACAATATTGCTAAATTCTTCTATTAGTTTCAGCAGTTTTCTTGTGGAGTCTTTTAAGGTCTTCTTTTTTTTTTTTTTATGTATATATATATATTTTTTTATGTATAGGATCATGTCATCTGCAAATAGAGATAATTTTACTTCTTTTTCAATTTGGATGCATCTTATTTCTTTCTTGTCTTATTGCTCTGGCTAGGACTTCCAGAGCAATGTTGAACAAGAGTGGTGATAATGGGCATCTTTGTCTAATTTCCATTCTCAAAGGGAATGCTCACAGCCTTTCTTCATTAAGTATAATGTTGGCTGTTGGTTTTGCATACATGCCCTTAATTATGTTGAGAAATTTCCCTTTTATTCCTATTTTGCCGAGAGTTTTTATCAGGAAAGGGTGTTAAATTTTATCCAATGCCTTTTCTGTATCAGTTGATATGATTATATGGTTCTTTTCCTTTGTTTTATTTGTGTGGTAGATTACTTCAACTGATTTTCTAAAGTCAAACTGCCTTTGTAATCCAGGTGTGAATCCCACTTGATGATGATGTATGATTTTTTCTTGATATGTTGCTGAAGTCTGTTGGCTAGAATTTTATTGAAAAATTTTGCATCTATGTTCATAAGGAATATTGATCTGTAATTTTCTTTTTTTATGATGTCTTTGCCTAATTTGAAAACCCTGGTGGTATAGTGGTTAAGAGCTATGGCTGCTAACCAAAAGGTTGGCAGTTCGAAACCACAAGGCACTCCTCGAAACCCTATGGGGCAGTTCTACTCTGTCCTACAGGGTAGCTATGAGTCAGAATTGACTCAACGGCAACAGGTTTTTTTGTTTTTTTTTTATGCCTAGTTTAAGTGTCAGGGTTACGTTGGCCTCACGGAAAGAGTTTGATAGTGTTCCACCCTCTTCTATGTTTTTGAAGAGATTGAGTACGATTAGTGTCAAATCTTCTCTGAATGTGTGGTAGAAAACTCCAGTGTAGCCATTTGGTCCTGAGGTTTTTGTTGTTCTTGTTGGCAGTTTTTTGATGACATCTTCAATCTCTTCTTTTGTAATGGATTTGTTTAAATTTTCTACCTCTGTGTTAGTTTGGGTAAGTAGTGTGTTTCTAGGAATTTGCCCATTTCACCTAGGTTTTCAGATTGGAGTACAATTTTTCACAGTAATTCAGTTATGATCTTCTTTATCTCTGATGGATCAGTTGTAAGGTCACCAATTTCATTTCTTAATTTGGTTATTTGCCTCTTCTGGTTTTTTTCATTTGTCAGTCTAGCCAATAGTTTGTCTATTTTTTTGATCCTTTCAAAGAACCAACTTCTGGTTTTGTTGATTCTTTCCATTGTTTTTCTATTTTCTGTTTCATTTATTTCTGCCCTGATCTTTATTATTTCCTCTTCCTGGTAGCTTTTGGCTCTTTTGTTCTTTTCTGTCTGTTCAAATTGTTGATTTAAGTTAATGATTTTGGGTTTTTCCTCTTTTATAATGTAGGCATTTATTACTATAAATTTCCATCACAGTACTGCTTTTGCTATGTCCAAAGGTTTTGATATGTTGTGATTTCATTTTTGTTCGGTTCTAGGCATTTTTTAAATTTCACTTCTGATTTCTTCTATCACCCAATAGTTTTTTAGTAGTGTATCATTTCACTCCCATGTATTTATTTATTAGTCCTGTCATTGATTTCTAGCTTCATGCCATTACAGTTAGAGAAGATGCTTTGTATGACTTCAATCTTTTTAGATTTGTTGAGATTTTTTTGTGTCATAACATATGGCCTATTCTGGAAAATGATCCATGTGCACTGGAGAAGAATGTGTATTGTTCTGATTCTTGGTGGAGTGTTCTATATGTGTCTGTTAGGTCCAATTAGATTATGGTTTTATTTAAGTTGCCAGCGTCCTTAGTGATCCTCTTTTTAGATGTTCTGTCTATAATTGAAAGTGACGTGTTGAAGTCCCCTACCACCATTGTAGAATCGTCTATTTGTCCTTTCATATCAGTCAGTATTTGTTCCACGTATTTTGGTGCATTGCCGTTAGTTGCATATGTATTTATAATTGTTGTGTCTTCTTGTCTGGTTGATCCATGTGCAATCACTCACACAGATTAGTAAGTGAACACAATTAAACCCATGCATACTTTGCTTACTATAAGCCTGTGCATACCCTGCTTACTTTAATATACCCCTGCCAGGTTTCCTTGCACTGGGATTCTAGCTCAAGTCCATCAGTGGAAGCTTGGTTAGAGATTGAATATAAGGAAGAAGGAAGCATTCAGGGTACTTTTCCCTTTCTACTTCTGCTTCATGGGGTGGTTTCCTGCAATGACTGTATTTCTCCATGGTCTCAGCTCCCCAGGGCAGCCTCTCCATGGTTCTAGCTTCATCTTGAAGACTTGCCTTCTGGGTTCTAGCACTGCCACTCCCACTTTCTGTTATTGCTAATCTCTGTGTTTCCTCCCCATTCCCTATTTGGCTTCTTAGCTCTTCTATCTCTGCGTAACCAATTTACTGTATTAAATTTCCTCTGTTTGAAATACCTAGAGTAGTTTTTCTCCTGACTCAACCTTCAGTGATAGAATGGAAAATAAAGCTATGCTAATTTCAGTCTTATGTTCACAAAAATATTCATCCTTGCCAATCTAAAAGGGGCTATTGTACTCTTAAAAAATAAAAATTTGAACAGACAATCCATTCCTTTTGTCTAGAGATATATCAAAAAAGCAGCACGCTGACAGCCTATGTGACATGAAATATGTGGCTTGATGTTTACTCACTGAGACTGATGTCACAGGGTGAGCTCTACTGGTACACGAAAAAGGAATTTCAGGAAGCCACTCTGAACTACTAGGGATTAGATTTCTGAATGATGAGCTGGTGGTGTTGGTGTAACAGAGGACAGGACCATATTCCACCACCAGTGCCAATCAAGGACACTTAATCATGTCTTCGGAGTACAGGGGACAGGATAAAGAGAATTCCATATGGTTAAGGAGAGCTGTTCTCTATTTCAAGGAGATGAAAACTGGGGCAAGGAAGCAGAATTGTGGGTGGGCAGCTACCAGTCATTTCTTACAAAAAAAAAAAGTAGAAAAGGGAGGAAGGGAATAGTAAGGCTATTAGCAAAAAGAAAAAGATTAGAAAATAATTTGCATACATGATTATTAGAATGGAAAAGGATGACTCTAACTGCAGTTCTTGACACAACTTTGTGGCTTTCTGTGGTTGAGATAATGTACATAAAGCAGAGACCCTGCCATCTGACTAATTAACTCGGCAGCAGGGAGGGAATGGATGAAAGGATAATTAATAGGTCAAAGACCCAATGCTGTGTTATGATTATTTGAATAATATTATGATAATTTGAATAACGTAGAAGAGTTTGTGAAAATTGGTTGCTGGCTAGGACTCCAGCTGACAAAACATTTGAATCATGCTCATTTTATACCTCCTGGGTAGCTTTCCTTCCTTCCTGAAAGTACCAAGCATATGTTTGAATATGGGGGCGGGGTGGTGGGGGGGCGGGGGTTGGGGGGGAGGCTGTGGAGGAGATGAGTTTCGGGACTGACTGAAAAAAAAAAAAATACTGTTTTAAATGTCCGTGGCAGAATTATGCTGTTTTAAATGTCCCTGGCAGAATCTCTCCCCTTTCTATTCACATTGAAGTGACCTTAACTGCAAGCACTGTCTGCAGACTGAGACAATAGACATTGCAGCATTCGAGTTTACAGGCCTGGCTTTGTGAAATGAAAAACCCATTGCCTATTTCCTGGATTAAAAAAAAATGAATTACTTAATTAGATTAGGTCTATGGTTGATGGATTTCCATCTTTATTTAGAGAAACAAAACCAAAGCGTAATTTTTATTTTAAACAAGTAGAGGTTTTAAACCAAGATATTTTAAAATTTTTTCAAGTTGAATGAATCCTATACAAAAATTGGTCATGAAAAATGTGTAGATTATTAATGAATGTAACAGTGTTTACAATATTCCTATACTTGACAACCGTGTGACACCATATCATGTATCATATCAGTGGCTTTTTTTTTTTCTTTAGTTCCTTTTACTGAGAAAATGAACTTCACTGGCAACATTCAAGCAGCAATCTAGAACATGGCCTGAGGGTGTTTAGGGCAACTAATAAAAAGGCCAACCTGTTTTCTGCTGCAGGAGTTTATTTCCAGCAAGAGTACTGTGTGAGTGTTATTACTTATGTGAAAAGAGTAGCTCCTTTTCTCCTTGCCATTAATCCAGCAGTTCTCAAACTAGGGTGTGGGGGCAGATGACCCCCAGGGAACATTTGGCAATGTCTGGAGACATTTCTGATTGTCACAACTGAGAGAGTTCTACTGGCATCTAGTGGATAGAAGCCAGGGATGCCGCTAACCATCCTACAGTTTCCAGGACAGCCCCCACAACAAAGAATTATCTGGCCCAAAATGCAAATAGTGTCAATGTTGAGAAACTCTGCCTTAATCCAAGAGAAGTGTGGCTTTTAGTGAATGCGAGAATGGAAATGAAGCTGCCTTTTCCAAGCCCTTCCTTAAATGTGCTGTAAGCTTTTGTTCTCTTCTTCTTCTAAAACTTTGCTTCTAAAAATGGGGAAAAGGGGCATTCCATTGTCTGACTTCTTAATCTGATGTCTTAGGTACATATGTTATGTGATCACAGTTTAGTTCTTAAGGATTAACACAAGTTACTCTCAGTCCCAAGAAGTCACAGGACAAAGATGGACCTAGGAGAAACCAAGCAGAAAAAGAATATTTTTCCATAGAGGTGTTCAGATAAGCAACAGCCCTCAGGGAGCTATAGGACTCTTGACAGACTTTTCCTGCAGACTGACACAACAGAGCTATGAAAACCAAGGAAGCTGAATAGACGTCAGAACAAAGCTGGGCTTTGTATCTCCTAAAGGTACAATCTAGATGTGCACCCGTGCAGAATTTGCAGTCTCATATATTCTCATCAGCTATTTTAGAGTTGCTATTTCTTGAAGATTTAGCATACAGTGTGCCACATATTACTTATTATGACTGGTAAGAAGTGAATTAAAGGTACAGCTTTACCGCTGACATAGAAACCCAATGACTCTGAGGTCTCAGGGACAGCAGCAGTAGTAAAGAATATGCTATCTGGTATTAAAGAATGCTTATCATAAAGGTTTGATTAAGAATTTGATTTGTACTTTGGAGATGGCCACTGGGCTTTCCACCAGATTAAAATTTCAGCTTTCCAGCTTAAGTATTCTCTATCTTATTTCACTTCCTAAGGCAAACATTTCAGGTTGCCAAGCAGTATGCAAGAAGCAACCATATTTACCCAGCCAGTTTCTGAAAATAAATAGTAAATATGGAAAACAGAACATATGTCATTGGTATGCAGTCAAACTGCTTGATGTAGAACAAGAAATTTAAATATTTTAACAGTCAGAAGGCCTTTCTCAGGTTACATAATTCTTGAACTACAAATGTGTGTGGTTAGGCAGCTATCACTGAAAAACAACAAGAAGATGTTAGATGCAGAAACTTTCGTCAGCAACATGTAGCAAGACTGTGGAATAGTAGTCTCTCCTTCTTTCTTTCGCTTATAAAGCCTTGTGTTGTAAATACGTGTTTCTTACTTTTTTTGTCCCTAACATAAATGAGAATTTATAAAGTCTTTCTGTGACACAAAAGCAGGGAAAGATTTTTTTTAATGTTGGCTTTTGCTGTTGACAATAGGGTTTAGGAATAAATGATAAATGTACACTACTGACATCCATTAGCAGAGTAGGAGATAAATGTGTGATATTTATTATTCTTTACTTTTTTTAATACCAAAAAAAAAAAAAAAAAGCCCCATTCTGACACACAGCGACCCTATAGGACAGAGTGGAACCACCCAGTAGGGTTTCCAAGGAGTTGCTGGTACGTTCTAACTGCTGACTTTTTGGTTAGCAGCCTGAGTGCTTAACCACTGCACCACCAGGGCTCCGTTTAAATAATAAACCATGTTTGAATAGTAAGTCACCACATGTATATGTTTAAATTTTATACACATAGTGGTGCTAAGATGATATGAAGAAAAAATTATGGTAGTTATTTTGAGAATTTTTGGTAGATAACCAGAGAGATATATACATATATGTACATATATATATAATTTCAAAAGCAGAATTATGGTAGATTGGCATATGAAATCCCAATTATAAATAGTACATTGAAGAACATGACTCCATTGTAACTTGGGGCCTGTCAGTATACTAGTAGAACATCAAAAGCTATGAACCTGAGATCGATGGCTCAAAACTTAAAACCTTAAGAAAAGAAAGAAAGAGGAACAGTCACTAAAATAAAGAGGCCTAGGATTCTACTGGTGTGCCTCGGGGTGCAAGCTGTCAATGTGCTTGCATACTAACTGAAAGGTTGGAAATTCAAGTCCACCCAGAAGGGCCCCAGAAGAAAGGCTTGGCAATCTACTTCCCAAAAAATCAACTGTTGAAAACCCTGTAGAGCATGGTTCTACTCAGTTCTCAAATGGAATTACCATGAGTCAAAGTTGACTCCAAGACAACTGGTACTGGTAGAGTTCAACCAGGCTTCTTCACCAAAGCAAAGATTGGTGCTTCTCAAACACAGAAGCAACCATGAACAAGCTGTGGAGCCTTTTCTTAATTCCGCGAGGGTCTGGTAGATAATGAGAACTGGTTACACGAGGCAGCACCCTCTATTATGCTTCTTGATACATTCTCTCTAGCAATGTATGGAGACATTTCTGATTATCTCCTTGGGACAGAATCCCGAGAAAGGAGAGCTATCAAGCAGAGCCGGGGTTGGGAGGATGAACCTCAGTAGAAAAGATGGTGTTCCTAAAACCATCTCATACAAGTCAGTTCTTGATAGATCTGAGAAGAGTCACTCTATTGACTTGTTAGCATCAATTAACATCAGCTGACAGTAAAGCAATGATGGGCCTAAGACTTATTGACTCCATGACACACTATTATAAGAGTGTCTCAGCCAGAAGTGTGGTTTCTATCTTCGATTATCATAATTCCCAGAAACCCCTGACTGGGTGGAATTTTTATTAGGGACTCCAGTTCTCTCACCAAAAATTTTCAGTATTTGCCAGCAGTGTATGGATTCATGATTTGAAACTGCACTTTCTTTCCAGCTTCTTGCTTCATCTCCTAGCCCATGTTATTGTTTAAATCCACTGAGGGATCTGGCACCCAGGTCATAAATTTTCTCTCTAGTTGCACTCTTGAAATGATATTGGATAAATGTTTCACATGCTGTCATTGTCGCAACCCTATTCCTTGGTACTCACTGTTCTAATATATACCAAAGGTGTCTACTGCAAACATCTGTGACTCCAGCAGGGGCTCACCGGAAGTGCCAGGAAGTTACTACTGCAAGGAACAGCCCTCAGCCAATGACAAAAGAGAGCTTGGGAGACAAATACTGCAGCTTCTGTGTGGATAACTGTGAGGCCCGTTCTTGCACTCTCTCCCAGAGTTGCCAGTCAAATTGAGCTCCCCTTTGCCACAGTAGTAACCTGCCCAAAGTTAATTTTTGTTGTTAGGTTCCATCAATTTGGCCCCAAAATCATGATGACCCCATGCACAATGGAAGAAAACACTGTCCAACCATCTCCTCGGTCAGTTGCGGATCAGAGTGTCGTTATCTATATGATTTTCATTGGCTCATGTTCAGAAGCAGATTTCCAGGCCTTTCTTTCTAGTCCATCTTAGTCTTGAAGCTCTGCTGAAACCTGTTCAGCATCATAGCAACATGCAAGCCTCCACTGACAGACGGGTGGTAGCTGTGCTCGAGGTGCATTGGCTGGGAACAAACCTGGGTCTCCTATATGGAAGAAAAGAATTCTACCACTGAACCACCAATGCCTCTCAATCTGCCCAATAATGCACCCTTTATTGACCTCCTTCTCTTCCCCCTATCACTTCCTCATTCTCCTACTAGTGCTTCCTGGGATCACCTCCCAAGTAAACTTCTTGCACTCTAATTCTCATCTCAGGATTTATATAAAAGGGAACCAAACTTAAGACAGCAATTTCAAAGTCCATGTGAACAATTCCTCTAACATCATTATCTCGTTGTTCTGAGACCTCTTCTAGTCAAGTGACATTGTCTCCAAGGCCATATACTAGCTTTATCCCCTGGGACTGCTCCAATTTTAAAATCTTAAACTACAGAATTCAGTTCTTCAAAGAAATCTATGTAACCACTTCTCCCCCAGTTTACTAACCCAAGTGTACTCTTTGAACTTAACATCAACAGTCTTGAGTTTCTTCCCTTCTTAAGGTCACTTTCCTCATATCTGTACTCATTGTCAGTCAGTTTAATTATGCTCACCTGCATCTTTGTCTATTTCCTTAACTCCTTGATGACTTTCTACTCTGACTTTGAAAATCTTGAGTCGTAGGTTCACATATTCATCTTATGAAGATTTAACTTTTCATCTCCCACATACTCAGCACATCCCAGCCATATAAGCCTTCCATTATTCACTAAAAAATGCTTGTTTTTTTCATACCACTGTGTTTATGTTCCTGGTGTGGTTTTCCAGTTTTTGGAACTCCTTCTCTTTCTCAGCTTAAAAACCAGCCCCTCAGTCAGGCCTTTGTTTATGCTCTCAGGTGGAATTAATTACTGTCTGTTACGGCTTCCATACCATTTAGAACAATCATCACATGGAATTGTAATTATTTATATGTCTGCCTTCTCAACCAGACTGTGAACATAAGGACAAAGATGTTCTTTAATCAGCAATATCCTGATTTCCTAGGGCTAAATGACTAGAAGATAACACGTAGTAATTTAATGTGTGATAAATGAATAAAAGTTACTTACTGCAGTCCCAGATTCCATTTTCCCAATACCTGATCTGATTTTCACAGAAAACAAATTTGTTACCTGTTATTTCTGTGGATTATGGTTGTTGCAAATTCTTTTATGATAGCTTATCTTAACAGGTTGGTATTTGTTATCCCAAGTTCTGATATGACTGGTTTGCTGGTTGCTTCTGCCCACTCGTCCTCTACCTCAGCTAGGTGTTTTCACTTACAAACTCAGCCCAGACTGACAGTAATTTGATTGGTTTCTGCCACCATAGAAACCATAAAACACATTTGAATCTAATTTGGTCTGCTGTATCTCAGGCACTGTCCTACCTGCAGACTTCTTTTTAGGTAAACAATAAACATTCTGATGATTTAAGTCACTGTTCATCTGCCTTTTAACTAACTGTAGCTGAAAGGAGCCTTAGGTGACAAACATATGAAACAATAGTTTAAATTGCATTAAGGGAAGGACACTTTATTTAGAGAGGTAGAAAGGAAAAAGAAGTGGAGGAAGGAAGAATTTGAGTGAGAAGTAAGGAAGAATTAACCTATAAAAGCTTTATGACACTGACAAGACTTAAGCAGAGTATTAAATAAGATAGAGGCGTGGATTGGTGAAAGAAGACAAGAGCATTCTTCAAAGGGCATATTCAATTACTTAGAGGTAGGAGAGAGTACAGGAATGGATTTTACCATGGAAAGCAACAAGTTGCTTACAGATAAACATTTGGAACACAAGTATACATGAGTGAGCAGAGTGTTTCTGAATAATGGAGGGACAATTGTACTGGGCTCGTGATGGTGGTGGTGGGGGAGCAGTGCCTTAGGAACATACCATCATCATCAAGTGCGTGTGTGCAATGTACAGAAAGCAGATCTGTATTGTTTTGATGGTACCATCAAATGGCAACATGACTTAGAGCTAGTCACTTAATGCTCAGTGTCTTCATTTTTGGAATAAAGGGATCGAGCCTTAGGACTCAAGGTCCTTAACGGTTCTGAAGTTGAAATCCTTTTCTCCTACAAATTTTGTCTTAATGCTGTTGTATTTTCTATGCCTTTGTTTAAAAAATGCTAACTAAAGTTCCTAAAATTATAAAAGTATGGGTAGGGTATTGGAGGTTATGAAGAAAAACCGTATTTCACATTCAATAAATTTTCTGAACCAAAACTGATTCTCACTAAGAGTGTTCTTCTTTTAATACTTTCACTGCTTGTTGCTTTTAGCCCATTAGATAGGAAATTAATGTTCTGAGTTGTATTTTAAGCACTAAGTTTTATCAATACTAAATAAATAATGACACTATTTCCTTTCTGCTTCTGGGCTTATGGACCATGAACATAATATTCTTTAATCTTCAGAAGAGTGAAAACATTTCCTTTTCCCCAAGAGAAAAGATTATGAGTGGATAGTTTCAAGGATAACATTTGCAGTGTGTGGTACGTCTCATTAGAAAAATAGCTTCTTTATAGCAGGGAGAAAATCGTGGCCTACAATGTGTTAGACTCAGTTCTAGTTCCTGTGAAAACCTATGCTCACAGATTCTGACAGCACATGGCCACCTGATGACATTGGGTCAAACAGCTGCACACAGCATCTCAATTTACAATGGAAAATAATCAAAAACCCATACCTGAAATGTTACATGTGGCAACTTGCCAAATGTTGACAACAGTATTGGTCACGTGACTGCAGATGTGACTTAGAATCACCTATGAGAATCAGAAAAAAATCATGAAAAGTTAAATTTATCTGCCTCCAAAATTCTATTTGTGAGGATAAATTAATCATACCCTTTTTTTTTACTCTATGTGTTAAAATTTGACTAGGCGACTCTATTTATTTATTTATTGTACTTTAGATGAAAGTTTACAGAGCAAATTAGCTTCTCATTAAACAATTAATACACATATTATTTTGCGACATTGGTTGCCAACCCCCCTATGCATCAACACTTGCCCCTTCTTGATCTTGGGTTTCCTATTACCAGCTTTCCTGTCCCCTCCTGCCTTCTCGTCCTCGCCCCTGGGCTAGTGTGCCCTTTTAGTCTTATTTTGTTTTATGGGCCTGTCTTATCTTTGGCTGAAGGGCGAACCTCAGGAGTGACTTTAGTACTGAGTTAAAAGGGTGTCCAGGGGCCATCCTCTCAGGGTTTCTCCAGTCTTTGTCAGACCAATAAGTCTGGTTTTTTGTTTGTTCATTTGTTTTTGTGAGTTAGAATTTTGTTTTACATTTTTCTCCAGCTCTGTTCAAACCCTCTATTGTGATCCCTGTCAGAGAAATCAGTCAGTGGTTGTAGCTGGGCACCATCTAGTTGTACTGGACTCAGTCTGATGGAGACTATGGTACTTGTGGTCCGTTAGTCCTTTGGACTAATCTTTCCCCTGTGTTTTTGGTTTTCTTCATTTTCCAGAAAGGGCAGGACCAGTGGGGTATCTTAGATGGCCGCTCACAAACTTTTAAGACTGCAGATGCTATTCATCAAAGTAGAGTTTAGAACATTTTCTTTATAAACTCCATTATGCCAATTGAGCTAGATGTCCCCTGAGACCATGATAGGTGACTCTACTTAGTGTGTCCTTTTAAGAGCAAGAAGTATGTTTCTTTAAATACCATACGTCTTCCTAAGGATTGTCCTGCATGCCCTTTGGCAGTGTATAGCTTTTTAATGTATATGAACGCAAATATTTCTTAAGCAATACAATAATCGGAGTGATTTATTCCAATATGATTTAAAAGCTTCTGTTTTTAACCTTGGAGAACATGCTGGTTTGGGGGGTTGTCCTTAGTTGTTTATTTTGCTGTTGTTTTATCTGGACTTCATCTCATTTTTTTTACCCTTATGGCTATGTTGCGAAAGATAATTAAATTTGTATTGAGCTTTGTGAACCCTGTGGAGAAAAGATTTATAACCACCTAGGAAATCTTGGAAGCATGAAGTTTTGTACACAAATTCTGTGATTTCTATTGCTCTCTTGTCTGAAATCTTGAGATTTAGCCAAGAAGTAGAGATGCAGAGCATACCTAGAGAATCCAGGGAAAAAGTGGGTAAAGACTGAGAAATTTGAAATGTTCAGCCTTTTTTAGAATGTATCCCAAAATATCTGGAGTAAAGTTATCTATATCAGATTGGGTTTAGAATTGGGCTACATTGATTTTTGAAATTGGTGATATAAAGGGTTCAATGGTTTCTAATCATAGGTTACTGGGTTTATGCATAGTTGTTTTAAACATTGAATTATAAAAACATTTCTATCACTAATTTTTATCATTGGGAAATTTTAAGGTAGATTTTTACAATCAGATTCAGTAGGAAAAAAAAATTATAAGCTGAAATTATTTCAATTTCCTTAAGCCCTTTCCTGTGTATAGAATGGGAATGCATATTCAAAATGACATTTGATGCTTAAGCAATCTTCTGAGTACCTAATATACACAGAGAACATGTTTACAGAACATTTGAAGAACCATAAAACTGTATGTAAACTTAATTGTTTTATAGAAGCTGAATTTTTTAGTCAATAAAACATTTTTAAAAGTGAAATTATTCATAAGAAATATTAATTATTCATAATGAGTCTAATCTGACAAAATGAAAAAAATTCACACGGCATACCAAATGTAGGGGAATAGCCATGGGGCAGAACAATTGTCAGCACAGCCATGTGGTGAGGTGGAGAGCAGGAAATAGAGTACAGGTTAAAAAACAAAAGCTCTTCTTTCCTGCAAATGTTCACATGCAACTTCCTGCTAGCTAGCTATTGCCAGAAAGAATGGCTACAGACTGATTCTTCTGATTTGTACTTTGGTAAAACTTTCCCAAGTTTTAACTTGTTTATTAAAGGTCAGCTTTCTATGAGTTCCTTCACTGATATTTTGCAAGTACACCATCCTGGTGATCAGTTAAGCCCTGGGAAACATTGTTTTCCACTTAAAACAAGACAAAAACAAGGAACAAATCAGAGTTAGCATGAACCATTCCTCACAAAATCTTTCTTTGGCTGAAATATTTGTTGGGTAAAAAAAGTATTGCTATTTTCCTTACCCCATGTTTATGAATTGAAAGACTAGTAGTGTCAGTTTACCCCCAAATTGATCTTAATGCAATCACAATAAAAACTCTTAGCAGTTTGTAAATGTGTGCATGAAAATTGAGAATTTACTTCTAAAATTATATAAAAGTGCCAAGAGCCAATACTAACCTAGACTTGCTTGAAAAAGAACAAAAGTGGAAGACTTCCACTGCCAGATATCAAGATATACTATAAAGCTACCATAATTAAGACAGTGTGGTATTAAAGCAAGAATAAACAAATAGTCTGCAGAACAGAATGGAGTTTTCAGAAACAGAACTACACATATACAATCACCTGATTTATAACAGCAGTGACAAATGCAGTGCAGAGGGAAAAGGATGGTCATTTCAATAAATGATGCTAGGGCAACTGACTATGGTAAAACAACAAATTTTATCTTGACCCTGTCTTACACTACACACAAAAATAAATTCAGATGAATTGTAAATCTAAACGTGAAAGGCAAGCCGATACACTTTCTAGAAGAAAAGAGGGGAATAGCTCTAAGACCTTGACATAAGCAAACTTTTTTAAAATAAGACATAAAAAGCACTAACCATAGAAGAATAATTTGAAAAACAAAACTATATTAAAACTACAAACTTCTATTCATTGAAAGACACAATTAAGGGAAGGAAAAGGCAAAGAACAGAGTGGGAGAAGATGTTTTTCAACATAAAAAACTTAAAAGAGAGGGGCGGGGCCGAGATGGCGGACTAGGTGGATGCTACCGCGGATCCCTCTTGCAACAAAGACTCGGAAAAACAGGGGAATTGATCACATACATAACAATCTATGAACTCTGAACAAGAAGCACCGACTTAGAGACAGAAAACGAACAAATACGGGCAGACAGCGACCGTTTTCAGAACTAGGAGCCAGCGTACCAGGCAGGTGACCTTCGGAGCCCTATCTGGGGCAGAGCCCAGGGGGGCAGATGGCACAGAAGAGGGGCCCAGCCCTTCCCCCCCGAACCCATCCTGGGAGGAAGTCTAGCTGGTTGGCGCGGGTGGCGTAGTGGTGCAGCCGGAGGGAGAAGAACCCGGGAGGCAGTGACTGATCTGGGAGTGGGGAGAACAGCATCCCAGCCGGGGAGCCGTCCCGCCGGGAGTTTGGCTGGAAGCAGGCGGGGCGCGAGCGGGGGGGGGGGTCAGCTATATTTCCCTAAAGCGACCCTGGGGCAGGGCCCACACATTCGTGCAGGGAGACGCACACCCAGTCCGCGCGTGTGGCGCGGCACACCGGAGGGAGAAGTCCCCAGGAGGAAGTGACTGGTCTCGGAGCGGGGAAAGCAGCGTCCCACCCGGGGTGCCGTCCCGCTGGGATATGGGCGCACGCGCGGGCGGGGCGTGAGCACGGGGTCCAATTATGTTTCTCCGAATTGACCCAGGGGGCGGGCCCACCTGGTCGTGCGGGTGATGCCCACCCAATTCGTGCATGCGGTGCGGTGCTCTGGAAGGGGAAGTCCCCGGGAGGAAGTGACTGGGCCCTGAGCAGGGAAAGCAGCGTCCCCGCCGGGAGTCGTCCTGCTGGGATTTGGGTGCACGCGCGGGCGGGGTGTGACCGCGGGGTCCAATTATATTCGCCTGAATAGACCCTGGGGGCGGGCCCACCCGTTTGTGCGGGAAACGCCCACCCAGTTCGCGCGAGCAGTGCCACGCACCGGAGGGAGAAGTCCCCAGGAGGAAGTGACTGGTCTCAGAGCAGGGAAAGTAGCGTCCCAGCTGGGGACCCGTCCCGCCCGGATTTTGGCCGATGGGGCGGAGCGTGAACGCGGTGTTCAGCTCTATTTTCGGTGGTGCTACACTCCTAGCTCTCTGATCCCTCCTCCACCCTCCCCAGGCGGCTCCATTAACATCCGAATACCCGGAGCCAGAGGGAGAATTCAGATAGGGATCTGACTGCATTTTTTTTTAAGCTGATTACCTGGAAAATCTAGTTTCCCAGTGATGGCTCGGAGACAGCAGTCCATATCAAACCACATAAAGAAACAGACCATGACAGCTTCTCCAACCCCCCAAACAAAAGAATCAAAATCTTTCCCAAATGAAGATACAATCCTGGAATTATCAGATACAGAATATAAAAAACTAATTTACAGAATGCTTAAAGATATCACAAATGAAATTAGGATAAATGCAGAAAAGCCAAGGAACACACTGATAAAACTGTTGAAGAACTCAAAAAGATTATTCAAGAACATAGTGGAAAAATTAATAAGTTGCAAGAATCCATAGAGAGACAGCATGTAGAAATCCAAAAGATTAACAATAAAATTACAGAATTTGACAACGCAATAGAAAGTCAGAGGAGCAGACTCGAGCAATTAGAATGTAGACTGGGACTTCTGGAGGACCAGGGAAACAACACCAACATAGCTGAAAAAAAATCAGATAAAAGAATTCAAAAAAATGAAGAAACCCTAAGAATCATGTGGGACTCTATCAAGAAGGATAACTTGCGAGTGATTGGAGTCCCAGAACAGGGAGGGGGAACAGAAAACACAGAGAAAATAGTTGAAGAACTCCTGACACAAAACTTCCCTGACATCATGAAAGACGAAAGGATATCTATCCAAGATGCTCATCGAACCCCATTTAAGATTGATCCAAAAAGAAAAACACCAAGACATATTATCATCAAACTTGCCAAAACCAAACACAAACAGAAAATTTTAAAAGCAGACAGAGAGAAAAGAAAGGTTTCCTTCAAGGGAGAATCAATAAGAATAAGTTCAGATTACTCAGCAGAAACCATGCAGGCAAGAAGGGAATGAGACGACGTATACAGAGCACTGAACAAGAAAAACTGCCAACCAAGGATCATATGTCCAGCAAAACTCTCTCTGAAATATGAAGGAGAAATTAAGATATTTACAGATAAACACAAGTTTAGAGAATTTGCAAAAACTAAACCAAGACTGCAAGAAATGCTAAAGGAGATTGTTTGGCCGGATGACCAATAATATCAGGTACCAGCACAATACAAGGTCACAAAACAGAACGTCCTGATATCAACGCAACTCAAACAGGGAAAGCACAAAAACAAACAAATTAAGACTAATTCTAAAAAATAAATAAATAAACAAAATAATACACATAACAGGAAATCATGGAAATCAATAGATAAACGATCAAAATAATCAAAAAGAGGGACTAAATATAGGAGGCATTGAACTGCCAGATGGAGAGTGATACAAGGCGATATAGAAGGATACAAGTTAGGTTTTTACTTAGAAAAATAGGGGTAAATAATAAGGTAACCACAAAAAGGCATATCAATTCCATAACTCAAGAAAAAAGCCAAGAAAAACGTAACGACTCAACAAACACAAAGTTAAACATTATGAAAATGAGGATCTCACAAGCTACTAAGAAAAACGCCTCAGCACAAAAAAGCATGTGGAAAAATGAAATGGCCAACAACACACATGAAAAGGCATCAAAATGACAGCACTAAAAACTTATTTATCTATAATTACGCTGAATGTAAATGGACTAAATGCACCAATAAAGAGACAGAGAGTCTCAGACTGGATAAAGAAACAAGATCCATCTATATGCTGCCTACAAGAGACACACCTTAGACTTAGAGACACAAACGAACTAAAACTCAAAGGATGGAAAAAAATATATCAAGTAAACAATAAGCAAAAAAGAAAAGGAGTAGCAATATTAATTTCTGACAAAATAGACTTTAGACTTAAATCCACCACAAAGGATAAAGAAGGACACTACATAACGATAAAAAGGACAATTGATCAGGAAGACATAACCGTATTAAATATTTATGCACCTAATGACAGGGCTGCAAGATACATAAATCAAATTTTAACAGAACTGAAAAGTGAGATAGACACATCCACATTTATAGTAGGAGACTTCCACACACCACTTTCGGAGAAGGACAGGACATCCAGTAAGAAGCTCAATAGAGACACGGAAGACCTACTTACAACAATCAACCAACTTGACCTCATTGACTTATACAGAACTCTCCACCCAACTGCTCCAAAGTATACTTTTTTTTCTAGCGCACATGGAACAGTCTCTAGAATAGACCACATATTAGGTCATAAAACAAATCTTTGCAGAATCCAAAACATCGAAATATTACAAAGCATCTTCTCAGACCACAAGGCAATGAAGCTAGAAATCAATAACAGAAAAACTAGGGAAAAGAAATCAAATACTTGGAAAATGAACAATACCCTCCTGGAAAAAGACTGGGTTATAGAAGACATCAAGGAGGGAATAAGGAAATTCTTAGAAAGCAGTGAGAATGAAAATACTTCCTATCAAAACCTCTGGGACACAACAAAAGCAGTGCTCAGAGGCCAATTTATATCAATAAATGCACACATACAAAAAGAAGAAAGAGCCAAAATCAGAGAACTATCCCGACAACTTGAACAAATAGAAAGTGAGCAACAAAAGAACCCATTAGGCACCAGAAGAAAACAAATAATAAAAATTAGAGCTGAACTAAATGAATTAGAGAACAGAAAAACAATTGAAAGAATTAACAAAGCCAAAAGCTGGTTCTTTGAAAAAATTAACAAAATTGATAAACCATTGGCTAGACTGACTAAAGAAAAACAGGAAAGGAAACAAATAACCCGAATAAGAAACGAGAAGGACCACATCACAACAGAACCAAATGAAATTAAAAGAATCATTTCAGATTACTACGTAAAATTGTACTCTAACAAATTTGAAAACCTAGAAGAAATGGATAAATTCTTGGAACAATACTACATACCTAAACTAACACATTCAGAAGTAGAACAACTAAATAGACCCATAACAAAAAAAGAGATTGAAACGGTAATCAAAAAACTTCCAACAAAAAAAAGTCCTGGCCCAGATGGCTTCACTGCAGAGTTCTACCAAACCTTTAGAGAAGACTTAACACCATTACTATTGAAGGTATTTCAAGGCATAGAAAAAGACGGAATACTACCCAACTCATTCTATGAAGCTACCATCTCCCTGATACCAAAACCAGGTAAAGACATTACAAAAAAAGAAAATTTTAGACCTATATCCCTCATGAACATAGATGCAAAAATCCTCAACAAAATTCTAGCCAATAGAATCCAACAACACATCAAAAAAATAATTCACCCTGATCAAGTGGGATTTATACCAGGTATGCAAGGCTGGTTTAATATCAGAAAAACCATTAATGTAATCCATCACAAAAATAAAACAAAAGATAAAAACCACGTGATCTTATCAATAGATGCAGAAAAGGCATTTGACAAAGTTCAACACCCGTTTATGATAAAAACTCTTACCAAAATAGGAATTGAAGGAAAATTCCTCAACATAATAAAGGGCATCTATGCAAAGCCAACAGCCAATATTACTCTAAATGGAGAGAACCTGAAAGCATTTCCCTTTAGAACGGGAACCAGACAAGGATGCCCTTTATCACCGCTCTTATTCAACATCGTACTTGAAGTCCTAGCCAGGGCAATTAGGCTAGACAAAGAAATAAAGGGTATCCAGATTGGTAAGGAGGAAGTAAAGCTATCACTATTTGCAGATGACATGATCGTATCCATGGAAAACCCTAAGGAATCCTCCAAAAAACTACTGAAACTAATAGAAGAGTTTGGAAGAGTCTCAGGTTATAAAATAAACATACAAAAATCACTTGGATTCCTCTACATCAACAAAAAGAACACCGAAGAGGAAATAACCAAAGCAATACCATTCACAGTAGCCCCCTAGAAGATAAAATACTTAGGAATAAATCTTACCAAGGATGTAAAAGACCTATACAAAGAAAACTATAAAACTCTGCTACAAGAAATTCAAAAGGACATACTTAAGTGGAAAAACATACCCTGCTCATGGATAGGAAGACTTAACATAGTAAAAATGTCTATTCTACCAAAAGCCATTTATACATATAACGCACTTCCAATCCAAATACCAATGTCATACTTTAAGGGGATAGAGAAACAAATCACTAATTTCATATGGAAGGGAAAGAACCCCCGGATAAGCAAAGCATTACTGAAAAAGAAGAAGAAAGTGGGAGGCCTCACCCTACCTGATTTCAGAACCTATTATATAGCTACAGTAGTCAAAACAGCCTGGTACTGGTACAACAACAGGCACATAGACCAATGGAACAGAATTGAGAACCCAGATATAAATCCATCCACGTATGAGCAGCTGATATTTGACAAAGGACCAGCGTCAGTCAATTGGGGAAATAATAGTCTTTTTAACAAATGGTGCTGGCCTACCTGAATATCCATTTGCAAAAGAATGAAACAGGACCCATACCTCACACCATGCACAAAAACTAACTCCAAGTGGATCAAAGACCTAAACATAAAGACTAAAACGATAAAGATCATGGAAGAAAAAATAGGATCAACCCTAGGAGCCCTAATACAGGGCATAAACAGAATACAAAACATTGCCAAAAATGATGAAGAGAAACCAGATAACTGGGAGCTCCTAAAAATCAAACACCTATGCTCATCTAAAGACTTCACCAAAAGAGTAAAAAGACCACCTACAGACTGGGAAAGAATATTCAGCTATGACATCTCAGACCAGCGCCTGATCTCTAAAATTTACATGATTCTGTCAAAACTCAACCACAAAAAGACAAACAACCCAATCAAGAAGTGGGCAAAGGATATGAACACACATTTCACTAAAGAAGATATTCAGGCAGCCAACAGATACATGAGAAAATGCTTCCGATCATTAGCCATTAGAGAAATGCAAATTAAAACTACGATGAGATTTCATCTCACACCAACTAGACTGGCATTAATCCAAAAAACACAAAATAATAAATGTTGGAGAGGCTGCGGAGAGATTGGAACTCTCATACACTGCTGGTGGGATTGTAAAATGGTACAACCACTTTGGAAATCCATCTGGCGTTATCTTAAACAGTTAGAAATAGAACTACCATACAACCCAGAAATCCCACTTCTCGGAATATACCCTAGAGATACAAGAGCCTTCATACAAACAGATATATGCACACCCATGTTTATTGCAGCTCTGTTTACAATAGCAAAAAGCTGGAAGCAACCAAGATGTCCGTCAACGGATGAATGGGTAAATAAATTGTGGTATATTCACACAATGGAATACTACGCATCGATAAAGAACAGTGACGAATCTCTGAAACATTTCATAACATGGAGGAATCTGGAAGGCATTATGCTGAGCGAAATGAGTCAGTTGCAAAAGGACAAATGTTGTATAAGACCACTATTATAAGATCTTGAGAAATAGAAAAAACAGAGAAGAACACATACTTATGTGGTTACAAAGGGGGGAGGGAGGGAGGGAGGGAGGGAGAGGGCTTTTTATTGATCAATCTGTAGATGGGAACTGCTTTGGGTGAAGGGAAAGACAACACTCAATACAAGGAAGGTCAGCCTAATTGGACTGGATTAAAAGCAAAGAGGTTTCCGGGATAAAATGAAAGCTCCAAAGGTCAGCGGAGCAGGGGCTGGGGTCTGGGGAACTTGGTTTGAGGGGACTTCTAACTCAATGGGTAAAATAATTCTATTATGAAAACACTCTGCATCCCACTTTGAATTGTGGCGCCTGGGGTCCTAAATGCCAACAAGCGGCCATCTAAGATACATCAATTGGTCTCAACCCACCTGGAGCAAAGGCAAAGGAAGAACACCAAGGTCACACGACAACTAAGAACCCAAGAGACAGAAAGGGCCACGTGAACCAGAGACCTACATTATCCTGAGACCAGAAGAACTAGTTGGTGCCTGGCCACAATCAATGTCTCCCCTGTCAGGGAGCACAACAGACAACTCCTGAGGGAGCAGGAGACCAATGGGATACAGACCCCAAATTCTCATGAAAAGACCATACCTAATGGTATGATTGCGACTAGAGGAATCCCAGAGACAATGCTCCCCAGAACTTCTGATGGCACAGGACAGGAACCATCCCCGAAGACAAATCATCAGGCATGAAAAGGACTGGTCAGTGGGGGGGAGAGAGATGCTGATGAAGAGTGAGCTAATTAAATCAGGTGGACACTGGAGAGTGTGTTGGCAACTCTTGACTGGAGGGGGATGGGAAGATAGAGAGAGAGGGAAGATGGCAAAATTGGCACGCAACGAGAGACTGTAAGGGCTGACTCAATAGGGGGAGAGCAAGTGGGAGAAGGGAGTAAGATGTATGTAAACCTACATGTGACAGACTGATTGGAATGGTAAATGTTCACTTGAAGCTTAATAAAAATTAAAAAAAAAAACTTAAAAGAGCTCATCCTCAAAATACAAGATGAAAACCATAAATCAATAAGAAAAAGACAGCTAATGCAACAAAAAAATGGGCAAGAGATTTGAACAAGCACTTCCCAAAAGAAAATAGCCAAATGGCTAATGAACATATTAAAGGTATTTAAACTCTTTAGTCAGTAGGGTAATGCAAAGAAAAACCAAAATGAGGAACCACTTCACATACACTAGAATGGCTAAAATGAAAAAGACTGAGAATATCAAGTGTTGACAAGCATAAGGAACAACATAAACTCTCATGTACTGTTGGTAGATAAATAGTTGGTAGTATATAATCAATTTGAATGAAAGCAAGCCCAATGATGCAGAAGTTTCACTCCTGGATTCATGCCAAACAGATATTTGCGTGTATGTTCACCAAAATATATGCACGAGAATGTTCTTAGCAGTATTATTTGTAATAGCATAAATCTTAAAACAACACACATGTTTATCAAGAATTGAATGGATAAATAAATTGAGACATGTACAGACAATAACAAAGACAAACAAACAAAAAACACGCTGTCATCAAGTCAATTCCAACTCATAGAGACCCTATAGGCCAGAGTAGAACTGCCCCATAGAGTTTCCAGGGAGTGGCTGGTGGATTCGAACTGCCAATCTTTTGGTGTGCGGCCAAGCTCTTAACCACTGTGCCACCAGGGCTCCATACAGACAATAGAATGAACAAATTATTGCTATGTGCAGCAACATGAAGAATGTAACAAACATGATGTTTAAAAAAAGCAGCCACAAAAGTGTATACAATGCATTATTCCATTTGTTAAAGTCCAAAAAGTGGCAAAATTAATCTATGGTGTTAGAAGTCAAAATAGCAGTCACCTTGGTGGGGATAGTAACTAGGAGTAGGTATGAAAGGGACTTCTGGGGAGTTAATAACCTACTACTTCTTCATTTGGGTGCAGCATATGTTCACTTAAAAAAAAATTCAGTGTTATCCATTTATGAATTACTTATATTTCTATATTATGTGATACTTTAATAAAAATTTACTTAAAAAGTGGTCATTATCTTACCAGTATACGCTGTTGGTGAGTATAAAAACAGCTCAAGTTTTATGGAAGAAAATTTGGTAATACCTATAAAATTTTAATACACTTATATTCTTCAAGTAAGCAGGTTCACGTTTATGAAATTACCCTATGCAAGACTTGCACGAAGGCACAGGGACATATTTATTGCTCCATTGTTACTCCCTCCTAATGGTCCACTGTCATGTTCTGGATTTTATGACACCACATTCCTCCACCACTCACCTGTCAGTTTGTCATATTATGGTGGCTTGCTTGTTGCTGAGATGCTGGAAGCTATGCCACTGTATTTCAAATGCCAGCAGATTCACCCAAGGTAAACAGGTTTAAGTGGAGCTTCAGACTAAGATGGACTAGGAAGAAGGACCTGATAGTCAACTTCTGAGAAAACTGACTAGTGAAAACCTTATAAATAGCAGCAGAACATTGTCTAATGTTGTGCCAGAAGATAAGCCCCTCAGGTTGAAAGGCACTCAGAAGACAACTGGGGAAGAGCTTCCTCCTCAAAGTAGAGTCAACCTTAATGCTATGGATGCAGTCAAGTTTTTGGGACCTTCATTTGCTGTTGTGACACTACTCAAAACAAGAAGAAACATCTGCAAACATCCATTAATAATCGGAACTTGGAATGTATGAAGAATGAATCTAGGAAAACATGAAATAGAATGCATAAATATTGTGCATTAGTGAGGTGAAATGGACTGGTATTGGTCATTGTAATCAAACAATCATATGGTCTACTATGCCAAGAATGACATACTGAAGAGCCATGGCGTCACATTCATCATCAAAAAGAACACTTCAAGATCTATCCTGAACTACAACACTGTTAGTGATAGGACAATATCCATACCCTACAAGGAAGTCTAGCTAATAAAATTATTATTCGAATTTATGTACCAACCACAAAGGCCAAAGACAAAGAAACTGAAGACTTTTACCAACTTCTGCAGTCTGAAATTGATCAAACATGTAATCAAGATGCATTAAAAATTGCTGCTGATTGGATTGTGAAAGTTGGAAACAAAGAAGGATCAGTAGTTGGAAAATATGGCCTTGGTGATAGAAACAATGCCAGAGATCACATGACAGAATTTAGCAAGACCAACAACTTATTCATTCCAAATGCCTTTTTTCAACAACATGAACGGTGACTATTTTTTTTTTTTACATGTGGACCTCACCGGATGGAAAATACAGGAATCAAATTGACTACATCTGTGGAAGGAGATGATGGAAAAGCTCAATATCATCAGTCAGAATAAGGCCAGGGACTGACTATGGAACAGACCATCAATTGCCCATATGAAAGTTCAAGTTGAAGCTGAGAAAATTAGAGCAAGCCCACGAGAGCCAAAATACAACCTTGAGTATATCCCACTTTAATTTAGAGGCCATCTCTAGAATAGATTTGATGCCTTGAACACTAATGACCGAAGACCAGATGAGTTGTTTAATGATATCAAGGACATCATACACGAAGAAAACAAAAGGTATTAAATAGACAGGAGAAAAAGAAAAGACAAAAATGAATATCAGAAGAGACTCTAAAACTTGCTCTTGAATGTAGAATAGCTAAAGCAAATGGAAGAAATGATGAAGTAAAAGAGCTGAACAGAATATTTCAAAGGGCAGCTCGAGAAGACAAAGCATTATAGTGAAATGTACAAAGACCTGGAGATAGAAAACCAAAAGGGAAGAACACGGTCAGCATATCTCAAGCTGAAGAAGCTAGAAAAAATTCAAGCCTCGAGTAGCTATATTGAAGGATTCTTCAGGGAAAATATTGAATGATGCAAGAAGCATCAAAAGATGGAAGGAATACACAGAGTAATGTGCCAAAATTGGTTGACGTTCAACCATTTCAGGAGGTAGCATAAGATTAAGAACCAAAGGAAGAAGTACAAGCTGCACTGAAGACACTGGCAAAAAGCAAGGCTCCAAGAATTGATGGAATGCCAATTGAGATGTTTCAACAAACGGACGCAGCACTGGAGGTGCTCACTCGTCTATGCCAAGAAATCTGGCCAACCAACTGGAAAACATCTATTTTAGTGCCCAATTCCAAAGAAAGGTGATCCAACAGAATATTACAAGTAAAATTTTGCTGAAGATAATTCAAAAATGATTGCAGCAGTACAAAGACAAAGAACTGCCAGAAATTCAAGTCATGTTCAGAAGAGGATTTGGAATGTGGGATATCATCACTGATATCAGATGAATCTTGGCTAAAACCAAAGAGTACCAGAAAAAAGTTTTCCTGTGTTTTATTGACTATGCAAAGGCATTTGACTGTGTGGATCATAACAAATTATGGGTAACATTATAAAGAATGAGAATTCCAGAACACTTAACTGTGCTCATGAGGAATCTGTACATAGACCAAGAGGCAGTCATACCAACACAATAAGGAGATACTGCATGGTTTAAAGTCAGGAGAGGTGTGCGTCATGGTTGTATTCCTTCACCACACTTATTCAATCTGTATGATGAGCAAGTATCTGAAAACCTGGACTTTATGAAGAATGTGGCATCAGAATTGAAGGAACGCTCATTAACAACCTGTGTTATACAGATGACACGACCTTGCTAGCTGAAAGTGAAGAGAACTTGAAGCACTTACAGATGAGGATTAAAGACTACAGCCTTCAGAATGGATTACACCTCAAAATAAACCAAAAATCCTCACAACTGGGCCAATAAGCAACATCGTGATAAAAGAAGAAAAGACTGAAGTTGTCAAGGATTTCATTTTACTTGGTTCCACAATCAATGCCCACAAAACAACAGTCAAGAAATCAAAGAATGTGTTGCATTGGGCAAATCTGCTGCAAAAGACCTCTTTAAACTGCTGAAAAGCAAAGATGTCACTTTAAGGACTAAGGTGCACCTGACCCAAGCCCTCTTATTTTCTATCTCTTCATATGCGTGTGAAAACTGGACAATGAATAAGGAAAATCAAAGAATTGATGCCTTTGAGTTATGGTGTTGATGAAGAATATTGAATATACCATGGACTGCCAGAAGGACAAACAAATCTATCTTGGAAGAAGTACAGCCAGTAATGCTCTTTAAAAGTGAGGGTGGGGAGACTTTGTCTCAAATACTTTGGACATGTTATCAGGAGGGATCAGTCCCTGGAGAAGGACATCATACTTGGTAAAGTAGAAGGTCAGTGAAAAAGAGGAAGGCCCTCAACGAGATACATTGACACAGAGGCTACAATGGTCTCAAACATAGCAATGATTGTGAGAATGGTGCAGGAAGGTGCAGTGTTTTTTTCTGTTGTACGTAGGGTCACTATGAGTTGGAACTGACTCAATGGCACGTAACAACAACATTCCTCTTGTTTCTCCCTACCCCTCTGACTGTTTTGCCTTGGTCTTCTTTGCTGATTCTGTCTCTTCTTCCACATCTCTGAACACAAGAGGGCCCAGAGCTCTGCCTTGCACCCTCATCTCTTCTGCCTAAGCTCTTTCATGATCTCTTTCCATTTAATGGCTTTAAGTGCCCTTAGAGGCCAGTAGTTACCAGTTTTATTCTCTAGCCCATTTCTCTCCCCTAAGCTCTAGAATCATGTCTACCTTCCAACTTATGTCCACTGGCTATCTAATAGGCATAGTAAACCTAATGTATCCGAAATGACACTCTTCATACTTGCAAGTGCAATGAATTACTTAATATGCCCCTTCTAGCCATGGTCTTTGTGACTCACACACAATGATTGAGTGGGACCATGCAAATAAGGTATATGGAACCTGTGATTGTTGGGGTTATGTGTCAACTTGGATAGGCCATGATTCCCAGTATTGTGTGGTTGTCCTCCATTTTATGTGTTGTGAATCTTTATCTCTACATGTTCTTGAAGCAGGATTGGTATAAGGTATGTCTTGGGTTGCAGCCTTGCAAGAGGGTGTGACTCAAGCAACACACTAAAGTTACACCCTTCTTTGGGGCATGGCCTACATCTAAGATGTATGTGTGTGTCCTGGCGAGGCTCTCTCTCTCTGCATCTGGATCCTACATTTGGTTTGTGATCAGTTGACCTCTCCAGAAGCCTGCTGTCTGACCTGTTGATTCTGGGATCTGCCAGCCTTCATAGCTCCTTGAGTTGGCAACCTATCCTGTGGCCTGATTCACCAGCTTCTGCAGCCTTGTGAGTCAGTGGCCTGTGGTCTGAACTGCTGGTTTGGGTTTGTCAGCTCCTGCAGCCACACAGGTCGGGAGAAATCTATGCCTGACCCATGAATTTGGGACTTGCCAGCCTCCACAACCCCATGAGCCATTTCCTTTATACAGCTCATGAGTTCTGTGAGACATTGGAGTGAATTAGGGAACCCAAAGACAGGAAGGAGAATACTGAGGGGAGATGGAGTAGTCGATATTACAGTTGATAGAGGGATATAGCAGCTTGGAAAAGTTGGACATTTGGGACATTTTTAACCTTTGCCTCATAGAAACCAGCTTTGTGCTGATCCTTATTAAATAAATTATTCATTTAATACCCACTTGGTCAAACTCATTATTAGCTGTCTTCTCCATCTCAATACGTGGCACCAAACTACTCCCAGTTGTTTGGGTCCCACATCAAAGAGTCATTCATGATACTTTCCCTTTTCTTACTTGTCAATTCAATCCTTCTCCAAGATGAGATTGTACTCTGTTACTTCTCTTCATCTCCATTCCCATTACTGGAGTCAAAAAAGCCTACCATTAAATCTCAATTAGGTGATTCAAATAGACTCTTAGCTGGTTTCTCTAATTCAATCTTTGCCTTTTTATAGTTTATTTTCTAGCCAGAGTAACATTTTAAATTGTAAACCAGATCATGCCACTACCCTCTTTGAAACCCTTAATGGCTTCCCAATCCTTTCAGAATAAAATTCAGACTCTCCTGTGGTAGTTTAGAAGGCTCTCCTACATTTTATAGTTTCTGCATTACATGATACGCTTCATATCACACCACTTACCCCCTTTTCTCTGTGCCCCAGCCACACTGGCCTTTCTTCTGTCCCTCAAGTACCCCAAACTCTTTCTATTCCCTGGATCTTTGCATTTTCCTCTGACCAGAAAGGTTAACTCTTCAGATAGCTAGTTCATTCTCATCCTTGAGGACTCTACTAAAATGTCCCCTACACAGAGAAATCTGTCCTGACCATTCTATCTAAAGTAGGCTCTTTGGTTACTCTTTGTATCATCCATTTATTTCATACACGGCCTTTATCACTAAGCAATTATTTAAGTTATATATCTATTTGTAAAATTATCTGTTTAGTTGTGTATCCTCCTGCAAACCCTGTGCAAGGGGATATGGCATATCTATTACTACCTGATGGCTGCTTGGAGACCTGAGCTACTTGATGTGGTGGTTCAGCTTCAGGTCTTTTCTGTTTTTAAAAATGTGTCCATGTTGAGCAGCCATCATGAGCGACAGTAACTGACATGTTTACCAAAAACTACCTGAATAGCCAGAATTCTCCTAAATTAATTTTTCTTAAAAAATTAATTTTTTCTTAAAAATTAATTTACCTATTTTTTTCCTTATTAAAATGTAAGCTGTAATCACCTAATACAGTTACTGGAAATGGTGAATGCTCAAAAAAATTTGTTGAATTAAGGAATATGAAAATTTGAACTTTATTTCCAACTGTAAAATTTTTGGCATAACGCTTGTGAACTGGTTAAATAAACTATTGTATATTCATATAACAGAACTATGAAACCATTAAAAGAATGACATATATACCAAAATGAAAAAACAAAACAAAACAAAACTATGGGGTATTCTAAATCACATAGCTGAGAAATTCAGAGAGCAAATTGCTAAAGAGAATTGAAATAAATTTGGTTAAAAAAATTCCTTTATGATAGAGAACATGCACATAAGGGGGTTCTATGGCCTCAACCAAACCAAAAATCCAAACCCAATGCCTGTCAAGTCAATTCTGACTCATAGCAACGCTATAGGATCTGTAATGTTCATGGATGAGGAGCTCTGGTGGTACAGTGGTTAAAGATCTTGGCGGCTAACTGAAAGGTCAGCAGTTCGAACCCATCAGCTCCTCTCAGGAAGAAAGATGTGGCTGTCTGCTTGGATAAAGATTACAGATTTGGAAACCCTATGGAGTAGTTCGACTCTGTCCTATACGGTCGCTATGAGTTGGAATCAACTCAACGATGGGCTTGGTTTTTGAAATCTTTATAGAAACAGACTGCCACATCTTTCGTGAAGTGGCTGGTGGGTTGGAATCACAAGTCTTTCAGTTAGCAGCTGAGCACTTAAACACTGCACCACCAGGACTCCCTTAGGGCCTCAATAGGCAATTCTAAAGTTTCTACTGGGCACGGTTCTCATCTAGGGACAATTTTGCTCCCCAAGAGACATTTGGCAATACCTGAGGGTGTTTTGGATTGTCATGACTTGGGGGGGAGGGTGCTACTGGCATCTAGTGGATAGAGAATAGAGATGCTGCTGAACACCCTACGATGCTCAGAACAGCTCCCACAACAAAGAATTATCAGCCCACATGCCAGTAGTGCTGAGGTGGAGAAACCCTGTGCAAGGGAAAGCTGCATGTCTGTCTGTCGCTATCTGACGCCTGCTTGGAGAGCTGAGCTGCCTGGAGTGGTGGTTCAGCTTCAGGTCTTTTCTGTTTTTGTTTTGTTTTTTAAACTGTGTCTACACTGAGCAGTCATCACATGTGACAGTAATTGACGTATTTACTAGCAACTACCAGAATACTCAAAATTTTCCTACGTCACTTGCCTGAGAAATTTTCTAGTTTTTAGTAGTTTTCTGCCTAATTCAGCTTGAGACATATGTCTAACGTGTTGTTGGAGGTATTTTCTTTGTGTTTGCTCTTCTTTTGTTTTTCTGCTCTTCTGCTTTTCTTTTCTTGTGGATAATTAGAAGGATTTGTTCCCTGGAGATGTCAAGTAGGCATCTTTCTCATTACCTAAATTCTCTTAGAGAAAAAAAAATCAGTACACAGATGAAAGTTCAGGAAGTGTCCAAGGGAGCAGTTTCATGCAGAGAAAATAATTTCTACTACATATAATCAGAGATGCTGAAGAATTCTTCACTTCTTTTCTTTGTAATAACTTTCCTACATCCGCAAAACTGTGTTTGAGATAGAATCTATAACTTGCTTAATTTACGGTGCAAAGAAGGGTCCCTACTCACTAGCATTTTTTTCAATCAGCGCAGGCCAAGTTCCAGGATCATGTGAGGTAGGAGGAGATCATATGTTTCCCAGCATAATGAAGATATCAGTTTGGGAAAAAAATGTTGTCATCTATCTTTTAGATGGGTCTAAAGAGAGAAGATCAGGTAAGTGCCAGGGAACAACAAAATCTGGAAGTTGCTGCATGAGGAGAAGAAAAATGCTACGAGAAGCCTGGAGATAAGCCTAAAATGGTGTTTCTCCAGCTCAGAGTCATGGTCCTTCTGAGGGTGAGAAAAGGCTCCCCCAAAACGTAGGTATCATATCCCTCACCTCTTAAGCGTGATGAGGGAGAAGAGAGGACAAGAAGTCAGAGCTCTCTCTTGCAGGAAACTACAGTCAAGGTGGGCTCTGGGTCAAGGAAGAGCTAGGAGAGAGGGAGGCTGTTAAAACTACTAAGACAGACAAAAAATGGTAGGGTTACCTGTCTCTATTTCCATTTCCCCAAAGCAAAACTTCTTTTTCCGCCTATGATTGTAGGAAAACATTGGTGGTGGCAAGTACAGGGTAAAAAGTTTCAGGACCAAAGGTCTCTTGGGGTCAACTTGAGCCCCCTTTTCCTTTCAACAGGTCATGGAAGCCTTGAGTACCACGCCTTTTTACAAATTCTCATTCAAATATGTCTGATCCTAATCCTTCTAAAAATAATGTCGGGCAAGGCAGGAGGCCTAGCTTGAATGGGTCTAATTCTCAAGTAGTGAAGGAGAGTAGGCTCTGGAGCCAGGCTAAAAAAAAAACCAAACCCATTGCCATCGAGTTGATTCCAATTCATAGAGACCCTATAGGACAGAGTAGAACTGCCCCATAGAGTTTCCAAGGAGTGCCTGGCAGATTCGAACTGCGGACCCTTTGGTTAGCAGCCATAGCACTCAACCACTACACCACCAGGGTTTTCAGAGCCAGGCTAACTGTATTTGAATCCCAACTTCAACACTCATGGTGGTGTGACCTTCAGGAGGTTACTAAACACTGTCTCAACTGTCTTAACTTCAATATGGGGCCAATGATAGTGTTTTCCTTTCTGGGTTTGGGGGAGAACTAAATGAGTTAATACACGTAAAGCTCCTTGCACAGTACTGGACCATAGTAAAGTCTCAATAAAGGTTATTTGCTGCTTTTATCACTATTAATGATTCTGATGGAAATAAGGTATCCCACTCCTGATGGCAGATTAGGAAGTCAAGGAGGTGAACGCATGTAAATTCTACTGCAGGCCAAATGGGTCCTGGCAATAAGACACCAAGGGGACAATAATAATAAAGAACAGCCCTGCCTCTGTCTCAGGGACTGCTAGGCACATCCATACCGAGTCCACCTTATGGAAGACTTGAGCCATATCCACCTGCCAGCTATGCAAGGCAGCTTACCATGCTCCAAGAGCACCCTCCTCTCTGGAGCCTGTGCGCCTTCACTGGCTGTCAGCCTGGAACAAGCTTCCTCTCTCTTTCTCCTCTGACTCTGCCATTTCTATGTCTAACTCCTACTCTATCTTCAGAGCTCCACTCAAAGCTGTTCCTGATCCCTCTTCTCATTCTGATTAGCCATGCGCCTGCATCACAGCCCTTAACTCTGCTTCTCCACCCCAGGCTCCTTAAACACAGAGACCATACCTTGTTCTCCACCACCTCTCCCAGTTTCCAGCACCTAGTAGTTTCTCTACAGCTGTTGGGAGAATGAATGATCTCCTGTGTATCATGTTTCTGAAGACATTGCCTCAGTCCACCTGGTATTATAATTTAACTCTTCATATGTATGTCTTCCTAATTAGAATGGAAGCCCCATGAAAGAAGGAAAACAAGTTTATTTGTCTTTATCTAATGACATTGTCCAGATGCTACCAATGCCCTCTCCTCTCCTATATCCTCAGGCCTTTTCATTGTATGCACCCACCTAGCTCCCAACTGTGAACATCTCCCCTTTTACCTAAGAGAATTCTTTAGCAGCCAGAGTCTGCTTTGCCAGATCCCAAGGTGCCTGTACAAATGTCAGAGAGTTAATATCCACCACCCAGGAAAAGCCCGCAATCAGTAACTAACAGGAATTGGTGCATGAAACCTCTATGCATTGGTGGGATAAGTCTATGATGGTCGTTCTACACTGGCTGTCAGAACTTCCCAGCAATATTATGCTCAAATTACCCACAGGAGTAACTTGATATTGTACATTTTCTTGACTGCTGACCCTTCACTGTCTCACTTCCTTACTACCCAACCAGTGTTTTCTGGGTTCACCTTCCAAATAAACCGTTGTTGCTGTTGTTAGGTGCCTTCGAGTTGGTTCAGATTCATAGCGACCCTATAGGACAGAGTAGAACAGCCACATAGGGTTTCCTAGGATCAACTGGTAGATTTGAACTGCCGACCTGTTGCTTAGCAGCCGAGCTGTTAACCCCTATGCCACCAGGGCTCCTCCAAATAAACTAGGAGTGCTTGATCCTTGAAAATCAGGATCTGCTTCTGAGTGGACTCAGACTAAGACAGACACAGATAAAATTGTACAAGAATCCTGATTTCCAGGCTAGTGGGTTGATGATGGCATCAAGGGCTGAAAGAGGTAAATGAGGCTGCTCTTCCATGAGACAATAGAGATATGATTGCTCCAGAGAAGGAGTGGGAAAGAGGAGCAAGTGGCACAAAACTTTGCACTGGGATGACACAAAGAGAAGCCCTACGGGAACATGTTGAATGGGGTATATGAAGACAAGTGCTGCACTATATGCAATATAAACTGCTTCTCTGTTTCCATGATGGAATCGTCAGTAAACTAGACTCTGCTCACTAAGGAGTCCAGTGGGAGTGGATTCTAACTGCAGATGGTCAGAGGTGCTGTGTCATATATAATGACAGGTATATAGTTTCAACAGAAACCACCTGTGGACAGCCAGACATCTGGTTTATATTTGTATCATTCACAACACTTAGCTCAGAGCCAAGGTACACAATAAATACTCACCGAATTCTTACTGAATGTATGAATCAATAAATGTACCTTTCCATTTTTTGATAGGAACATCCATCAGTAATCAATGATAATCATTTCCTGTGCTCTCTGGTTGAAATTACTTAGCCGTAAAGCATACCTATTCATATTGATTTATTTTCTCAGTCATTCTACCTGTTTCAGTGTCAGAACACACACACACGTGTGCACACACACACACACCCCTACATACAACACAGCCCTTCTAATACAGTCACTTGAATACTCAGAAATTTTAGGATGAGTGCTGCTCAGGAAAATTAAAAACTCATTCAATCATTCAACAAATACTTATATGACAAATATTTATAGGTTATTGGAGACTCAAAGAAGAAAAATTGGGGTTCTTTACAGAGGTCTTAGTTTGAATCATGATCGTTATTCTTTCTCCAACAGTCTTCCTTCAGTGTGACTCTTCAGTAAGTCAGACATGGAAAATACCCGGGTCTCATTCAATTTCACTTTAGGGGGCAGACTTGCTGTACTGTTATCACCAGCCCCTTTCTTTAAAGAAAACTCTGGAAAAAAACTTCTCTTTGTCCTGGGAATGTAGGTGTACGTACCAGAATATAAGCACAGTCATTATTATGTTTCTTATCCTCAAGTTTCTTTTCAACCACCTACTGCCCCTGATATTCTGCTCAAAAGGCAAAACAGAGTTTCTAGATATTTTGTAAAAAAAAAATATATATATATATATATATATATATGGAAACACACTGGTCTATCTTATTTGGACAGCATGGCCAATTTGTGTTGATGGCTATTACAATGTAAGGCAGTTACAGGTCAAAACAGAACCAAGAGCTCTATAATGGGAGAAGGGAATGGAGACCAAAAGGGGATGGAAACAGCCTTACAGCACATGTGAGGACTTCGTGAAAATCTATAAACTCTCTGTCAAGGTAATTTTACAATTTATTACTGTTGTTCCTTGGAAATAGCTCATTTAAACACCTCAGAAAGTCTGATGGACAAAATGAAAACTAGAGGAGGGAAAATGGTAAAGAGGCTTCAGTTTTAAGTTAACAAATCTAGTGATTCTGACTTTGACATTCAATGAAAAGGAAAACTGGTTTCTGGCTTAAAAAAAATTACAGCCTCTTCCCTGTTTTCAGGCTCAATTCTTCTATAAACCATTACAAAATAAATCCAACTACAAATAACCTTGGAAAATGGACTTGGAATTTGGGTGGGACTGCATTGCTTGTTTTATTGTTCCCTTCTATCCTTGATTTGTGATTAAAGAAGAGTTATTTGACCCTAACAAACTCATCTAATGGATTTCAAAGTGTATCTCACTAATATACTATGATTGTTTTAAGCCACTACATTTAACAAGTAGTTGGTTTTTTTAATAGAAAATATGTGTATGATATATTTAAAGGCAAGTTGAGTATTAAAGCAGATACTAGCTGCCTCACCACATTGTATGGGAGGCCCGCGGGGATCAGTCCACCTACCTGCCTAAGTTCTTTTGTTCCTTTCATTCCTCTTTCCCTCCTTTCTTCCTTCTTTCCTTCCTTTCTTGCTTCCTCCATTCCCTCCGTTCTCTTTTTCCTTCCTGCTTGGTTTTTTTAAATGTTATTTTTTTTTAAAAAAACATGCAACATTGTTCTTGGCCTTGAAGGAATTTACAATCCTATTGAAGAGAGAATATTTTATCTACATGCAACAAATAGAAAATAACCCAGAGCTCTCTGTTTGTTGAGTTAAAAAAAAAAAAGTGAAGAAATATAGGAATTCAGAGAAGGAAAAGATAATTTTAGGTTATAGGAGTTTGTCAAAGATTGATTGATTAACTGACTTAATATCCATGTATGAAATTACTACTAGAGGATGATGGGATTGGAGCTGGGCATCACCAAGACATGTAAAGAAGACATTAAGCATGTCCTGACCACAGAGGTGTGTATGTTGGAGAGTGGTATTGGGCAGGGCAGGCCATGGTTGAAAAGACCAGACAAACAGAATGAAGTGAGGTCAGAGTAGAAAGGTGGGTCCTGGTGACAAAGGGCTTAGAAGAACTGGAGTGACAGGTAATTTTCCTTGTCATATCTACAGCGAGTAATAACTCTTGTCTTCACAGAAGCTATTATTACAGTTTTTATAGTTAAAAAAAAAAAAAAAACCTAGTTTTCCCCAATTAAACGAAAAAAAATTTTCCTGAGGTTTAAGTAAACAGGGAGTGAGAAATCCAATCGTTTTTTCAGCTATGGCTAAGTAACAAACATAATGTTGTTAGTTGCCACCCACTCAATTCTGACTCACGGTAATCCCACATGTATACAGTAAACTGTAGCATAGGGTTTTCAAGGCTGTGACCTTTTGGAAGCAGATCATCAGACCTGTCTTCCAAGCCACCTCTGTGTGGGTTTGAGCAGCCTATTTTTCAGCTTAACTGCCTGCACCACCCAGGGATTCAATTCAAACATCACGATATATATTAAATAAGAAATAACATGATTTTCAGGCATTTTAAATATACAAAGAGCCAGTGTTTCCAGCTCTTCCAAAGGAAACAAAAATATGTATGGAAAGAGCTTTTTACTTTAAAGGCCCAGACAAATATTTTCTTCCTCTGCTTCCTAAGTTTATATAAAATTAATACAACTTCATATGGGGTGCGGAGGAATGGAAAAGTGCTACCCACAAAAGAGATTAACTGGGGTCTTACTGCAGAATCAGGTACTGTTTTGAACTTTCTTGTTACCAAACCAGTTTAATTTGATTATTGAGAATCTTGAGGGTAGAAAATTCAACTAAATAAACACTCAAACGTATTTTAGAATTTATTTGTGTGTATTTTCTCTTCAAGTTTGCCCTATGTACAAATCTGAGACCATTAGACTTAGTTAATTATTATCTTTTAATCCACGTAAGATTTGTGACTTCATTTTTAAAAATATATGGCTAATTTGCTAAAGGGAAAAACAAGAAGCATCACGTTTAAGTCAGTGGTTGGCAAATTATTCTTAAATGGGTAGATAGCAAATATTTTAGGGTGGAAACTATGTAACTCTGCCATTTGAAAATAACCATAGACAATACATAAACAAATGGGTATGGCTATGTTCAAAGAAAACTTTATTTACAAAAACAGGTGGCTATCCCAGGGCTGTAGCATACTTTCCCTGGTCTAGATAATATTGCCACCATTGCAGAAATTGCTAAGTCTCTTCCAAGCTAAATACCAATACGAGCCCCCTTGCCTCTATTTTGCTTGGGGTGAGGATTTGGTACATGGAAATGGGGATAGAGTATATTGTGATAAACAACTGATATTTGAACAACAAATATTACCTACTCCTTTTCAATTTTCCATACATTAATTTTAAATTATAAGATATATTAAACATGTAGATAAGTAAGAAAATAATATAGCAGACACTATTATATGTACTTCAACATCTCAACATAAAGAAAATAAAAATCCTCACAACTGGACCAATAAGCAACGTCATGATAAATGGAGAAAATACTGAAGTTGTTACAGATTTCATTTTACTTGGATCAACAATCAACACCCATGGAAGCAGCAGTCAAGAAATCAAACAGCGTATTGCCATCTAGCAGATCTGCTCCAAAAGACCTCTTTCAAGTGTTAGAAAGCAAAGGACTAAGGTGCACCGGGCATAAGCCATGGTATTTTCAATTGCCTTATACGCATGCAAAAGCTACTCAATGAATAAAGCAGACCAAAGAAGAATTTATGACTTTGACTTATAGTGTTGGCAGTGAATATTGAATATATGATGGATAACAAGAAAAAAGAACAAATCTGTCTTGGAAGAAGTACAGCCAAAGCACTCCTTAGAAGTGAGAATGGCAAGGCTTTTCTCTCATATATTGGATAAGTTATCAGGAGGGATCAGTCCCTGGAGAAGTCCCTTGGTAAAGTAGAGGGTTGGAGAAAAATAAGATCCTCAAGGAGATGAATTGACACAGTGGCTGCAACAACCGGCTCCAGCACGGAAACGATTGTGAGAATGGTGCAGCACAGGGTAATGTTTCATTCTGTCGTATATAGGGACGCTATGAGTTGGAACCAACTGGACAGCACTTGACAACAACAACAATTATACCTACCACACAGACTTAACAATTGTTACTGTTTCCTTATTTGCTTCAGACCTTTTTTCAAAGATAGAAAATGTTACAGATGTAGCTAAAAGCTTATTCCCATCCCATCCTCCTTTCTTCATGCTGACAGGTTCATTCTGTTCCTATGTAGATTGTTTGTCTTTTCTCTCTGGTTGCTTTCTGGAATTTCTCATTGTCTTTCATGTTCTGCAATCTGAGGATTCATGTCTTTTATCAACTCTGGAACATTATCAATGATTATCTCTTTGAATATATTTCCCTCATTCTCTGTTTTCTCTCCTTTTGAAACTCCTCTTTGAACATATATTGGACCTTCTATCCTCCGTGTCTCTAACCTCTGTTTTGTCCTTTTGCTTTATCTCTCTGTGCTGCAATTGGGATAATTTCCTTAGGTGTGTGTTCCAGTTTATCAACTCCCTCTCAAATTGTCTGACCTTTTAAAATGTCATTTAGTTTTTAATTTCAAGGATTTTCTCTTCATTTCTAAAAGACCTATTTTTCTTTTTCAAATCTGCCACATTTTTCCCACTGCAATAATTGAGATTTATTTCTATTCCATCTTCTTTTTTTACTCTAATTATTTTTTAAATAGACTTGTCCAGATTGTTTGATTATATCATGCCTGGGCAGAAGACAGCAATACATAATCCTCACATTTGTTGTGTGTTCTCACTATTCCTCATGGCTTGCTATTTATTTGTGTGTGTGAACTCATCATAATGGAATTTTTTTCCTTTGGTCATTTTATTTTGTTTTCCTGTTGATGTCTTTGCTCTTATGGAAATTCTGCTCTGGAATGGTTTTGTGTTTATTTTGTCTGGGTGTTCCAGGGGATTTCACCAAATTGAGATCAGTCTTATTGTTAATTTCTCCACACCCATGGATGATATAAATTTGAACAGGCTTGGAGTTTTTCTTTCTCATAGGTTACTTGTTTTTCTCCTTCTCAGAGTCCTAGACAAAGACAAACTTCCTTTTTTTCTTTCTTGTGTCAGTAGGTAGAATTGTTCTAATCCTCCTTTCACTGGAGGATAGCCCTTCCAGTATCCCAGCTTTATGGCCTGGTGTCATGCTTTAATTTCCCATTCTTCCTGAGCCCAAAGCCATGTCCTCTGTGCCTATATGGACAATAAAGGTCTTGAATATACCACTCTGATTTTAAGTTCCCCCTTTATATCTGCCATTATCTTTGAACTCAGATATGTATTTAAACATTGTGTTATTATTTACATCCAGCATTTCTAGATATTTTTAATTGAACAACTAATTTCTGCATCATCTCAATCTCTTTCGTGTTACTGCAACAACTACTTATGTTTCCATAATATCCTTCCAAGGATTTGTATATTTATGGTATACTTTTAATTTACAAAACTATTTAGGTGTCTCCTTTTAACATCCTAAAACATGCTTTCATTCTTGAATACAAAGTATTTGCTGTCTAACAGAATTTGTCCATGTGGGTTGAGTCTGAACAAAACCTCTGTTTGTTAACTATTTAAAAATAGATGGGTCATTTGAAAAATTTTTAGGTTTAGATGTTTATTTTCCATGAGTTTATAACATGTAGTATTAATGATACCATACATTACAATTTTTAATAATGTACTAGATGTCAACATTTTCTCTTGATGCATAATTGAATATGTGGTTTACCATTTGCCAAAAGAAAGTCAGCACACTCCGTGATCAAGGGTGCTTTTGCAAGTATATTTGGATATTACTTACTGCATTGGCGTAAAATGCAGGCATTAAACATTCACAAATTGCACCCACACTGCTGGGAATCCAAGTATTTAATGTGACTTGGAAACAGATTTTGCATATTATATCTATAACTTTGCTAATCCCTTCCCAAATAAAGATCAGCATGACAGTTAAATTTCTGCTGAAGTACATATTAAGGTGCTTCTTTCCAATGTCGGGAACATTATACCATAACCCTTTGAAATTGTGGGTACACATAAAAATTTCAGGCTAGTAGCCAGCAAATTTTCTCAGTATTCCCTTCTCATCATCATCCCATGAAAATAGAATTTTCAGAAAGTTCTTTTGAATTGCCTTCACATGGTTGAGACTGTGCCTAGAGAGACACCATGTGTTGAAGTGCTAAACCTAAATGAATGTTGATGCTAGTGCCTTCCTGGAAGATGTAAACAGAAAAAGCATACTCCAGGCCCCTCCTCCCACTCCCAGCAAAGAGTTCACAGCATCTAATAAGTATCACAAATACAAGCATTTTCAAACTGGAAATTAAAAAATTATACAACAGCTAGAGTCAGTTTGCTAATGCGTTTATATACTCATGTTTGTCTGATGATGGCATGAATATAGCAGGTGATTGATTTGGATAATTTAAGTCAACAAGCTTTTCTGGCAAATAGAAGGGCTAAATCTCACTTGTTAAAATTTGTTCCCAACCCTTAGCTCATTAGTCTCTACTTTTCTCCTGACCTCATGCTTTTTGTGTTTTCTTGACTATTGGAATGCCTCCCTCAGAAATCAAGATTTCAGACTGTTCTACACAGAGATACAGAAAAAGTGACATCCTTTTATCATGTTTTCTTTAGTCACTGGATGAGGCCCAGTTTTTCCCTCCTCTTGATCTAATTAGATTGTTTTCTCCAAAGTTGCTCTAAGAGTGATCTTTATTTCTCATAAAACTCACTCTAACTTGGGTATGGGTTGGTAGGATGGGAATAAGGGCAACATATCTCTACAAGGTGCCTTCATCAAAGGTCTGGGGCAAAATATGTTTTTTTCTCTGAATTTACTCAAGTAGTTTTTAGTTTCTTCCGCTGAAATACGTCTTATCTGATTCCATAAAGTTTTTCAAGCTCTGCGATGCTAGGAGGTTGCAGAGGTGTGTGATTTATCAATTTAAAATGCTTGAGAGTTATTTTCTAATCCCGGTCTTTTCTGCTTTATGAGTGCTTCCTGATCCATTTCCTGTACATGAACTTTTACATTTCTCTTTATTCTCCCAAATTCAAACTACAGCTTTATCTCTATAAAAGATGACACTGACCTACTTCCTTTTTTGCTTGAAGAAATCTTTGAACTTGACCTTAACATACAGGGTACATAATAAACTGTGCTATAAACTGGTTATTTTAAAATAGTCTCTGAAATAAGTTATTTGTGAAGTTGTGACTGATAACTATCGAATGACCTTACCAAATCGTCAGCTTCTACATGTAGATGCCCCCCCCACAGGTCTGTCAGTTTGTCGTACTCTGGAGGCTTGCGTGTTGCTGTGATGCTGGAAGATATGCCACCGGTATTCAGATACCAGCAGGGTCACCCATGGAGGACATGCTTCAGCTGAGCTTCCAGACTAAGACAGACTAGGAAGAAGGACCCGGCAGTCTACTCCTGAAAAGCATTAGCCAGTGAAAACCTTATGAATAGCCGTGGAACATTGTCTGATATAGTGCTGGAAGATGAGCCCCCCGAGTTGGAAGGCACTCAAAAGATCACAGGGAAAGAGCTGCCTCCTCAAAGTAGAGTCGACCTTAATGACATGAATGGAGTAAAGCTTTTGGGACCTTCATTTGCTGACGTGGCACCACTCAAAACGAGAAGAAACAGCTGCAAATATCCATTAATAATTGGAGCCTGAAATGTACAAAGTATGAATCTAGGAAAATTCAAAATTGTCAAAAATGAAATGGAACACATAAACATCGATACCCTAGGCATTAGTGAGCTGAAATGGACTGCTATTGGCCATTTTGAATTGGATAATCATATAGTCTACTATGCTGGGAATGACAACTTGAAGAGGAATGGTGTTGCATTTATCGTCAAAAAGAATGTTTCGAGATCTATCCTGAAGTACAACGCTGTCAGTGATATGATAATATCCATACACCTACAAGGAAGACCAGTTAATATGACTATTATTCAAATTTATGCACCAACCACTAGAGCCAAAGATGAAGAGAAGATTTTTATCAGCTGGTGCAGTCTGAAATTGATCTAACATGCAATCAGGATGCATTGATAATTACTGGCGATTGGAATGCAAAAGTTGGAAACAAAGAAGAAGGATCAGTAGTTGGAAAATATGGCCTCAGTGATAGGAACAATGCCAGAGATGGAATGATAGAATTTTGCAAGACCAACGACTTCTTCATTGCAAATACCTTCTTTCACCAACATAAACGGCAACTATACACATGGACCTCACCAGATGGAGCACACGGAAATCAAATTGACTACATCTGTGGAAAGAGACGATGGAAAAGCTCAAAATCATCAGTCAGAATAAGGCCAGGGGCCGACTGTGGAACAGACCATCAATTGCTCATATGCAAGTTCAAGCTGAAACTGAAGAAAATCAGAGCAAGTCCACGAGAGCAAAGATATGACCTTGAGTATATCCGACCTGAATTTAGAGACCATCTGAAGAATAGATTTGATGCATTGAACACTAGTGACCGAAGACCAGATGAGTTGTGGAATGACATCAAGGACACCATACATGAAGAAAGCAAGAAGTCATTGAAAAGACAGGAAAGAGAGAAAAGACCAAGATTGATGTTAGAGGAGACTCTGAAACTTGCTGTCAAACATCGAGCAGCTAAAGCAAAAGGAAGAATTGATGAAGTAAAAAAACTGAACAGAAGATTTCAAATGGCATCTCAAGAAGACAAAGTACCATAATGACATGTGCAAAGAGCTGGAGATGGAAAACCAAAGGGAAAGAACACGCTCGGCGTTTCTCAAGCTGAAAGCACTGAAGAAAAAATTCAAGCCTCGAGTTGCAATAGTGAGGGACTCTATGGGGAAAATATTAAACCACACAGGAAGCATCAAAAGAAGATGGAAGGAATACACAGAGTCATTATACCAAAAAGAATCGTTTGATGTTCAACCATTTCAAGAGGTGCCATATGATCAGTAATCGATGGTACTGAAGGAAGAAGTCCAAGCTGCTCTGAAAGCATTGGCAAAAAACAAGCCTCCAGGAATCGACAGAATATCAATTGAGATGTTTCAATAAACGAATGCAGTGCTGGAGGTGCTCACTCGTCTATGCCAAAAAATATGGAAGGCAGCTTCTTGGTCAACTGACTGGAAAAGATCCATATTTATGCCTATTCCCAAGAAAGGTGATCCAACCAAATGTGGAAATGATAGAAAAATATCATTAATATCATATGCAAGCACAGTTTTGCTGAAGATCATTCAAAAATGGCTGCAGCAGTTTATTGACAGGGAACTGCCAGAAATTCAGGCTGGTTTCAGAAGAGGACATGGAACTAGGGATATCATTGCTGATGTCAGATGGATCTTGGCTGAAAGCAGAGACTACCAGAAGGATGTTTACCTGTGTTTTATTGACGTTGCAAAGGCATTTGACTGTGTGGATCATAACAAATTAAGGACAACATTGCAAAGAATGGGAATTCCAGATCATTTAATTGTGCTCATGAGGAAACTTTACGTAGATCAAGAGGCAGTTGTTCGGACAGAACAAGGGGATACTGATTGGCTTAAAGTCAGGAAAGGTGTGTGCCAGGGTTGTATTCTTTCACCATACCTATTCTATGTGTATGCTGAGCAAATAATCCGAGAATCTGGACTATATGAAAAAGAACGGGGCATCAGGATTGGAGGAAGACTCATTAACAACCTGCATTATGCAGATGACACAACCTTGCTTGCTGAAAGTGAAGAGGACTTGAAGCACTTACTAATGAAGATCAAAGATCACAGCCTTCAGTATGGATTGCACCTGAACGTAAAGAAAACAAAAACCCTCACAACTGGACCAATGAGCAACATCATGATAAATGGAGATAAGATTGAAGTTGTCAAGGATTTCATTTTACTTGGCTCCACAATGAACAGCCATGGAAGCCGCAGCCAAGAAATCAAAAGACGCATTGCATTGGGTAAATCTGCTGCAAAGGACCTCTTTAAACTGTTGAAAAGCAAAGATGTAACCTTGAAGACTAAGGTGCGCCTGACCCAAGCCATGGTATTTTCAATCACATCATATGCATGTGAAAGCTGGACAGTGAATAAGGAAGACCAAAGAAGAATTGATGCCTTTGAATTGTGGTGTTGGTGAAGAATATTGAATATACCATGGACTGCTGAAAGAATGAACAAATCTGTCTCAGAAGAAGTACGACCAGAATGCTCCTAAGAAGCAAGGATGGTGAGACTGCATCTTACATACTTTGGACATGTCGTCAGAACGGATCAGTTCCTGGAGAAGGACATCATGCTTGGTAGAGTACAGGGTCAGCAGAAAAGAGGAATACCCTCAACGAGGTGGATTGACACAGTGGCTGTGACAATGAGCTCAAGCATAACAACGACTGTAAGGATGGCTCAGGACTGGGCAGCGTTTCGTTCTGTTGTGCATAGGGTCACTATGAGTCAGAACCAACTCAATGGCACCTAACAACAACAACTACACATGTAGATGTAATGACCTAATAATTCAATCTTTCTTGAGAAGTACCTAACAAAATAAAGCAAAGTGTGACCTCTCTTAAACTTACCAAGTTCTGTATGTATATATATATACACACACACATATATATACATACTTATACGTATATATGTGTGTGTGTTTGTATTTATATACATATACGTACCATATTTCAAAAATTTTTTTATTGTGCATTAGGTGAAAGTTTACAGGGCAAATTCGTTTCCCGTTTGATAGTTTATACATGAAGTTTTTCATGACATTGGTTTTATTTCCCACAATGCATCAGCACTCTTCCCATTTCTGTCCTGGGTTCACTATCTACTTTCATCCTGATTTTCTACCCCTTCCTGCCTTTTCATCTTTGTTCTTGGGCAAATTCGGCTGCCCTTTTGATCTCATATAAATTGTTCTAAGGAGCACATTGCTTTCAGGTGTCATTGTTTATTTTATGGGGCTGTCTGTCATTTGGCTAAAAGGTGGTCTCCAGGAAAGACTTCAGTTCCAGTTCAGATGGATGTCTTAGGGCCATAGTCTTGAGGGTTCCTCCGGTCTCTATCAGACCAGTAACTCTGGCCTTCCCTGTGAACTTGATTTTTTGTGCTACAATTCTTCTCCTGCTCTGTCCAGGACCCTTTGTTGTGATCTCAGTCAGAGTGGTCAGTAGCGGTTTCTGGGCACCATCTAGTTCTTCTGCTCTCAGGATAGTGTAGGCTGTGGTTCATGTGGTCCATTAGTCCTTTAGACTAATTGCTCTCTTGGAGTCTTTGGTTTTCTTTACTCTCCTTTGCTCCGGTTGGGAAAAGACCAGTAGTTATATCTTAGATGGCTACTTGCAAACTTTTAAGACCCCAAATGCTATTCACCAAAATAGAATGCAAAACTTGGTCTTTATGAGCTACGTTGTGCCAATTGATGTAGATGTCTCCTGAGTCTATGGTCCTTCACCTCTGAGCCTAGGATCTTTGTCCCACAAGGTGTTTGGTTATGTCTAAGTAGTTGCCCTGACTGTAGCTTCATGTGCTCTATATGTCTATATTAATGCATAAGCAGCACTTACAGTTATGTATATAGAAATATCCACCACCAAACCTATATCTGCAGGTGGGCATGTTCCTTTACACCCTCCCACACCTCTTGGCATACCTATGTATCCATTCTTAAATTGGTGTTTGTTAATACTATTGTTGCAGGATTGTCTATGCTATAGCAATTACTGTTATTGCCCTTTGTTCTTGTATTCCTCTCAATGTCCTCCCATGCCTCGGCCATGTTTTGTTGACTTCCCCTGTATAATGTATTACCTTTCCCTTGACCAATATTAATGTGTCTTCTACGTATTTGGTAATTTTTCCTCCCTCCCCCTCATACCCCTGGTAACCATCAAAGGATTTTTTTTTTTTTTTCCCTGTATGTAAACCTTTTTTTGTTTCTTCTTGATAGTGGTCTCATACAATATTTGTCCTTTCATGATTGACTCATTCACTCAGCATAATGTCCTCCAAATTCATCCATGTTGTGCTTATCCATCAGTATTCCTCATCATTGCATAGTATTATATACACACACACACACACCATATTTTATACAAATACCACACGTTTTCTACATTTGTTTGCCAACCGCTCCCTCCCGTGAGGTATTTTCATAAGCACTGCTATGTCAGTTTTTTTAGTACATGTTGCTGTAAGAAAAAAATTAGTGTAGTATGCTTAAAAAAATACCTCCCAGGTGGAAGGAGTGGTTAGCAAACAGAAGACATGTGCTATTTTCATAAAAATGTATATTTATAAATATATATATTTATATGTATGTATAAATACACATATAAACATATATATATGATTTTTCTGTAAGAGGCAACTTCAAGTCACATATCAAAGGTATACCCCCTACCAGTCACAGATTTCTGCTCGTAGTCTTCCTTCTGAGGTTGGCAGAGTCACCCAAATTAGAGGAGTCATCTACCTCTTCAAATACTGACGTATAAATTAAAGGACTCAAAATGAATTACAAATATTTGAACATAGTGAGAATAGCAAAGCAAACTTAGAAGAATAAAAATGATATGTGTGAATCTGGGTATTCTGACCACTTGAGCTTATGTTTTTTTCAAGCACAGGTAGAGAACATGTCAGATAAGAATCACATTTAGCACTCAGTTAGAAGAGAACTAGCCCCAAGGAAATGAAAATATTGTCACTGTGACCTAGAATTCTAGTGAAAGTGTTAGGATTAGAACTGTCCTCAGACAGATAGTCCATTAGCAAGTGTTATTAGCAGCAGAAATTCTGGAAAACAGAGCAGTATATTTTCAACAAATAAATTTCATTAAACAGGAAGACCTAAGCCCTTAAAAATGTAATTTATAGCTTTCAAAAAAAAAAAAAAAATGAAATTATGCCTACTCTCAAGTCTTCTATCGGATTAACAGGTAAAACAGAATTTTCTGAGCCTAGGCCAACCCTAGGTTTTTGAAATTGACTCGAAGGCAATGGGCAATCATGTGTTAGAGTATTTTGTGCACATTTAAAATGCAATATCTTCTGCAAATTTCAAATGAAACTTGAGGTAGTGGTTATATTTTTTGCTCCTTGTGAGCGTGACCATATCTTATATTTTTGTAGCCCTTCACTCCTAGCACAGTAAGTATGGCACATAAGAGATACTTAATAAATACTTTGTGATTACTATGTGATCAATTATTCATTGTCACAGAACAATTTAATGCTGAATCTGGGTATTCCATGTCCCAGTTCAGAAATTCTGCTAGAATGTGACCATCAATAAAAATAATTTTGTTTTAAATTGTATTAACCTAAATAGTTTATAAAAGAATTGTGTTTCTTAAAATTTAGTAAAAACTTTCAGGATACAAAAAATTCACCATCTTTCCACTAGAAGTACATGTAGCCCTAAATAGCCTTGGTGGGCTACCATTCAAATCATTAATTTTTACACTGACATTTTTTCATGGCTCACTCTGATGAGTGATTCTTTGTTGGCTAGAAGTGCTGAGACATCCTGATACACATTTATTGCTATTGCTGCTTTCTTAATGAATTCTGAAATGTATATACTAAATTTTGTTATTTTTGGAATACTAGGTGTTAGGATTTTAGTAAAAAAATACTGATTTATGAATAATGGGACTTAAAGTCAAAAGAAGGTATATTTCCCAGTGCTAGCTACTGTAACTTCATTGAAAATAAGAGGATTAAAAATATATACCATGCAATTACTAATCATAAGAAAGCTGATATGGCTATATTAATATCACACTAAATAGAATTCAAGATTGAAAACACCAAGTGTTGAGTAACTGAAACTCTCATACATTGCTGGTGAGAATATAAAATGTTACAATCACTTTGAAAAAATGATTGTCAGTTTTCCATACACCTTCACCTACCCAGGAATTCTACGCCTTGGTATTTACCCATAAGAAATGAAAATATAAGCCCACACACACAACAAAAATAGGTATGTTCAAGAATGTCCATAATTACTTTATTTAAAATAGCTAAAACCGCCATGTATTGTGGTATATTCCTACAATGAAATAATACTCCACAATAAAAAAAAGAAAGAATAAACTCCTTGTACATACAAGAACATGGGTGACTCTCACAATCATAATGGTGCACAAAATACGTTAGACGTATAAGAAAACATGTTGTATGATTATATTTATATAAAGTTCTAGAAAATCCATAATTCAAAATAGAAATCAAACAGTGCTTACCTTTGGACAGTGAAGATTGACAGAAAGGGGCATGAGGGAGCATTGCAGGGTCTTGAAAATGTTCTAGATATTGGTTATGGTGATCTCTACGTGGATATAAACATTTATGAGAACTCATTAAACTATACACTTAAAATATATGCATTTTATTGTATGTTAATTATACCTCAATTTTTGAAAACAAAAAGACTTAAAAAACTAAAAAGTAATGTAATCAACTTTTTTCAACATTTTTTATTTTTTTGCTTTTTTCACCCACTATGTGCAAAATGGAGTGCTGGTGGCAAAGGGGTTAAGAGCTACGTCTGCTAACCAAGGTCAGCAGTTCGAATCCACCAGGTGCTCCTTGGAAAGCCTATGGGGCAGTTCTACTCTATCCTATAGGGTTGCTGATTGACTTGACATCAGTGGGTTTTTTAGTTATGTGCAAACTATTATGCCAGATGCTGAAGATAATATCAATAAACCAAAAAAAAAAAAAAGAAAACACAAACCCGTTGCCCTTGAGTTGATTCCAACTAATAGCGACTCTACAGGACAGAGTAGAACTGCCTCATACGGTTTCCAAGGGGCGCCTGGTAGATTCGCACTGCCAACCTTTTGTTTAGCAGCCGTAGCTCTTAACCACTCTGCCACCAGGGTTTCCAGCAATAAGAAAAAAAAAAAAAAAAGCATCATCTGTACCTTCAAGTAATTTACAATTAATAATAATAGAGGTTATTTGGTATAAAAATCAACCATAAGGAAAGATCTTGTGGTGGAAATAAGTTCACGACTCTTCTCAAAATATTCTTAACTCTACTTGAAAAAGCTAATTTAGTCATATGAAGTTTACACAACAGTTTACCAAATCTCTTTAGTAAGTTCTGAGCCCAAAATGGGTATACAAGGAAATCTACAACAGTAGCCAATAACTATGTGTGAATTTTAATTCACAGGTTATTAAAACATTTTCACGTTCTCCAAATATTTGACCAGGCCCTTTTTTGTATTCCACTGACACACAGAAACTTTCAATTACTCTGATTAATAGCAGGTATAGCAGAATAGTTTTTAAATTATTGGAGCTACTCCAAAAACTGTTTTTATTTGTTGTTGCAATGCATTATATGACCGTTCCAGGAATCAGACAGCAAATCCATCTTCAAAATCTTATATATTTTTATCTACTATTAAAATTCTTTTATACTTCTTGAGTTAGAAGCAAGAGGAGATGATCTAAAAATGCCCTGGAAAATGGCATTCAAAATTTGATGTGGAAAATGCTTAGATAATTAGGGGCTCACTGTTCTAAGTATCACCTTCATAGATGGAAGGCAAATGTTCTGATTGCTTACTTAGACCACATTGTTGCAACAAATTTCCCACACTTTGATGCTATTAGGTAAATCTCACACTTTAAAACAGGGCTTTTACACTTAGAAATAGCAGAAAGGTTATACTAAAATGTGTGTATACATAAATGGCCTGACCAGCAGTGCCATTTATGCAATGGCAGATCATTGCATTTCAGGACATGGAGAGACCTAGTAAAGGTCAAGTGATAGAGGTCTTTTCATAATTGGAATGATTTTTCTGTAAGATGAGTAAAAATCCAATTGATACATGTATATTATTGAAAATAATGTTTTTCTTCCTGAACATACTTGTGTAAATAGTGTTGCAGACAAGAGTCAGGGAAAGTGGGAAGAGATGTAGCTCACTGCCTTTCATTAGATTTACAGGCTAGCAGGAGAAATGTTTTTTTAGGAGAAATGTAAGGCGAAGTAGCATAGGAATGATCCAAGTATGTTCAACCCTAAGAAATTGGTATTAGATGATTTCTTATAAGTAGAATTAAATTGATAGTGCAAAAACATAGTTTAAAACCAAAAAAACTTGTTGCTGTTGAGTTAATTTCTAACTCATAGTGACTCTATAGGACAGAGTAGAACTGCCCCATAGGGTTTCCAAAGAAAGGTTGGTAGATTGGAACTGCCGACCTTTTGGTTAGTAGCTAGCTCTTAACCACTGCACCACTAGGGCTCTAAAAATTTATGATTCATAAATATACTATTTCATTTCCATAAGCTGACATTGAAGAGAAGTAGTGACTGTTGACTGAATGCAATTGGAACCAATCATTTTAGAAGGCTGACACCCTGATGGCGTGGAGTGTTTTTGCGTTTGCCTTTTGCTTAAGTTAACAAAAATAATATCATTCCAATGTACTTAACATATTTAATACAATGGTACATCCTTTCCTCAGTTATCGATACAGTTAGGTTCCAAAGACTAAGTCATTATGTGGAATAGGCATTATGCAAAAATGATGGATGACCACAACAGATCACAAAATGGAGGATGACTGCATCATTATATAACTGCCAAATTACATCAGTACATAATTGCCAAACCATTGAGAACCATAGCCCAGCCAAGATGACACATAACCTTAATCATTATAGCCAGCATTACTCTCCCCTCACACCTTGGCATTCATTAATGGCAGTTTGTTACTGCCAGATGTATATCGTCAATGTGCAAATTTTTGGATGATAGATTTTTTACTATTGTCATAAATGTGAAATATTGGATAAAGAGTAAATAAGTGAGGAGAAGATGTATTTCTAAGTCAGGCTTCAGGGAAAACATCACTTCCAGTCATAAGAAGACAAATATTGTATGATCCCACTTATACAGAACGTCTAGAATGAACACTTATACAGAACATCTAGAATAAGCAAGCAAATAGAGACCAAAATTTCTTAGTGGTTACCAAGGGCAGGAAGGTGGAAGTGGGAAAGGAGTATTCAGTACTTAGGGATTACTGAGCTTCTGTTAAGGGTGATGGTAAAATTTGGGAACTGATAAGGGTGATAAGTAAACAATATGATGAACATAATGTTACTTAACTATACACGTAAAAGTTGTCAAAATGGCAAATAATTTTGTTACACATACATTTACCACAATAAAATAAATAAAAATCCATGGATATTGTCTTTTGCACATATGACACAAATAAAAAAGGCCCACTTTTTTAAAAATTTAGAGTCAGATGTCAACATTATTTATTTCTCAAGATTCAAAATAGTTTTTTGTGATATTAAATAGGGGAAGTCAAGGATAAAAAAATTGTCAAACGGCTAATTCCCAACCAATCAGATTTGCAAAGTTCTGTGGGTTGCAAATTGTGCCTACTTTATTTTGCTCCACAAAAACTGCAAACCGTATGGATGAGAGGACACACTGGAGATAGTTGGTCACAAATTCATAGACTGTTAGGGCAAGAAAGAAACTCGGAAAATATCTGTAAGACCAGGGACATTTCAGATGAAGAGTCTAAAATACAGGACAGCAAAATGCCTAAGATCACATAGTGAATTTGCGTCATAACTGGCTACGGAACTTGTATTTCTGATTCCCTGTCTATGGCAGATAACCAGAGAGGCTGGGAAGAAAACGCACACCAGTAACGCAGGCCTAGGTGCAAATGATTTGCACACATCCAGGAAGTGGATAGCCCGCTCTCCAACCAAAGAGAGCTGCAGCAACTCAGCGCCTACTGCGGTTGTCAGGTAGGACTGCAGGCCCAGGATTGCTTCACTTTCAGAGTTGCCAGGAGACCCTGAAAACTCAGACTCTTGCATGAAATCTCCTGATTTTTATGTTTTTAAAAATTAAGAGCACATATATGGGTTGATTTGATCTAGGGTCCAGTAGTTTTTGATCTCTGAAAATTTCTTTTCTTTAGGCCTTGGTCAGGTTTTTTCTTTCTGTCTTGAATTACCTCAACAAGCTAAGAAGATTCAATCTATCATGGGCATCAAGTAAGACACACCCCAACAGTGCTTATCACGGATTCTTTATTAGTTAAAAGAGCAGAATCTATTACTTAGATATGTATTACTTAAAAACCCGTTGCTGTCGAATCAATTCCAACTCCTAGCGACCATATAGGGCAGAGTCTGGATCCCACAAAAGTCAATTTTGCTATTTTCTCCCCAGTGGTGTGTGCCTATAAAATGAAAAGGCAACAAGCAGTTTTTGAAAAGAGCCAGATTCCTACTTAGGCTTTTCTGTCTCAACCACTTTAACTCCTTGGAGTTAATATGATGACTTATTTCTGGAAAAGTCCCTTATAGACATCAGAAAACTTTTTTAAAAATTTTAAATAGAGATAGATAAAGGTGGATTATTACAATTAATTCTTGTAGTAGGATATGGATACCCACAACTATATAAGCCAATTCAGCCCTACCTGCTACTGGGAAGAAAGACTAGGATGAATGAAGTTGCTAATATTTCAGGACATTTGAAAGAGGTCTCATTAAATTAGAGAAATGGTTCTCTAATAACTAAGTGGGTTAGTTATTAAGAAAACATCTAGGCCTAAAACTGGTAAGGAGACACAAGAAGGAGAAACAGTATGTTTCATTCTAACACTAGAAAAGATATTTTCAAACTTGGAGTGTGTAAAACTCCTCTACATTTATCCCAGAACATCAACCCCTGTGTGTCAGGCTAGTCAGGAAGCTGGGGAGGGCTAAAAGCTGAATCAGAAACAAATGAATCTGTCATAATCCTTTCTTTCACAGAACCCATTTTATTAGTGTGCTGCCCACCAAATATAGGTTGATGTTTTAAATTTATCTTTGTAAGACCAAAATCCCCTTTGGCATAAGAAAAGATTCCTTGGTTCTCTCTACCTGGGCAGAAGAAATGCTTCTAGCTTACAATAAATTCCTGCATTGCACAGTGCTTTAGGGTCAGCCAAATTCTGGCCTCGAAAGACTTTCTCCAATAACTTCCTAAGTCCATTCCCTTGAATACACAGATTTGTCTGACTCAGTCAAAAATGCCATCAATCAGGATTTTGCAGTAAATAAAGTGTAGAGATTGTTCCCTGAGCAACAGTGAATGATTGTTTTAACACACAGTGTTCAGCAATATTAGATGAGAAGTAAAGAGTCATGGCGGGATGGATTTTGCCTACAGCTTCAGGCAGGTACTCCTGCTGGCTATTGGCAGGAAGCAGATCATGGAGAAATGGCTAAAATAATGTGATTTCATTCAACAGGTGTATGCGAATATAAACATGACCAAGACATGGTTCTTGCCCTTGAAAGTGTTCAAATTACATATCATAGGGAGCCGCAGCTGTTAAAAGATAATGAAGTATTTAAAAAATGTATTAACATGTTTGTATGTCACCTATGAAGTGCCTTTAAATAAATTAGGTCTGTAAAGTTCAGGTTATGATGGTGTTCTTCCCTATCCCTAAGTAATGTCTAATTTGCAAACTTCTAATCAATCTTCAAGACTCAGCTTTTTTGATACATCCCCTGATAATGTTTCTTCTTCCCCTCTCAGAAGGATGAATTGATCTCCCTACTTGTGTGCCTACAATAATAAAAGCAATAATAGTTCACAGTTATCAAACACTTTCTATGTTCCAAGTGGCATTAAGTCATTTAATTACCAGAAAACTAAATGACATAGGTACTTTTACTTTTGCTATTTTACACATGAAAAAAATGAGACACAAAGAAATTAAATACATTTCCCAGGCCACAGAGTTGGAATATGAACCCAGGTGGTCTGGCTCTGAAGGTTGCTCACTGAAGGACTATGCAATGCTCCCTTTCATCAGCACTCATATACACATACCACATATATTAAGATAGTGTTTTAGAGTATATTTTTCCCTGTTGACTGTGTTCTCTGTGAAAGTAGGGCAGTGCTCATTGGTATTTGGTGTCCAGTTCCTGATAGAGTCACAGAAAGATAGTTATTTGGATTAAAGGATGGATCTGTCGATTCTTGCCCTTAACCACATTCTGTCTCTTCCATTCTTTCCAAAGCAGTATTTTATTAATACAAAGTACTCTTATTTTCTACCACCCATCTGTCAGTTTGTCATACTGTGGTGGTTTGTATGTCACTATGATACTGGAAGCTATGCCACCAGTATTTCAATATCAGCAAGGTCACTCATAGCATATAGATTTTGGCAGAGCTTTCAGACTACAGACTAGAAGGAAAGGCCTGGTGAGCTACTTCTGAAAATCAGCCAATGAAACCCTTATGGATCACAACAGAACATTGCCCAATAAAGCACTGAAAGATGAATCCCCTAGGTTGGGAGGTACTCAAAATACACAGTGGCCATAACAATGGACTCGAGCATATCAACGATCATGAAGATGGCCCAAGACTGGGGAACATTTTGTTCTGTTGTACTTGGGGTAGCCATGAGTTGGAGGTGACTTGAGGGCAACTAGCAACAAGTCTTATTTTACAATCAGCATTCAAGATATATCTTGAACTAAATAGCGTTTCAGTCAGAGTTTGCTGCCATTCTTCCAAATGGTCCCATTGCTAAGAAAAGGCTAAGCAGCTTCTCATTCTTGGATCCATGAGCCACCATGTAAAAGTCTAACTGCCCTAAGACTGCTATGCTGGAGATACCACATGTAGGTGCTCTAGTCCACAGTCCTAGCTGAGCCCAGCTTTCCAGCCATCTCACCAAGGGACTAGACAAGTGAGTGAAGGATTCTTGGACTTTCCTGACCAGCCTATCCACCAGCTGAATGCCATCAAGTTGACTTAATGCCCTGCTTTCGCTGTCTTGAAATTCATAATTTTTGAATAAGGAGCCCCTAATTTTCATTTTGCCCAGGGCCCATAAATTATTTAGCCATTCCTGATCATATCATTGGACTATATTTTACAGTCTTTGAAATTGTTCACTTTTATCTCTTGTGCGTTACTCTTATTTCCTATCTTGGCTATCACTGTCTTAAAGGCAGAAGCAAATGACTTCCTTGGCCTCCCCCAGCTCTTCGCTAGTCCTGGGTATGGTTATCCAACCAATATATTTCGAGATACTTGTCATAGAAGAGAGAACAGCATTTTTAGTATGCATAGACTTCAATGGACAGTGTGCAAAGGGGCAAAGAAGAGCCAATAATTGTATTTACCTGCTGTTCTCCATGTACACCTTCTGCTTGGGTCTCCTGGTGGTCCTTTGATATCAGATGAGATAGAGGACAAATGTAGACAAAAGCTATGTATGAACTGAATGCACAAAAGCAAAAGAGGGTGTTGGCCGTCTCTCTAGTCTCTTTCACCTACAGCTCCAATTTATGTGTTTTCTACTCGCTCCTACAGGGTCCCTGTGGGTCAGAATCCAGTGGACTGCAATGGAATTTTTGGTTTAGAGTTCAGATCAAGCTAGTTGGTTTAACTCTCAAGGAAGCGATGATACGAGACTAGATGTAGTGGTCTTATAAAGTGAATGCGCAAGAAATAGAAATCCAAAATATTCTGAAATGAGTCTGTTGCCTTATCTTATCTTAACAACATTAAAAAAAAACATATTTTAATAAGAAAGAATATCAAAAATGTAAAGAACTACTGTCAGAAATGATAACAGAAAAGAATGAGAAAAAGGTAAACTGAATTCATAGAATTAATGAAAGTGAGGGGGAAAGAAGAGAAGATACATAGTTACATAAGCTGAAGAAAACGTAAGATTTCAATATCACTTTAAAATAAATTTACTTAAAGCACTGTTATAAATGGTACCAATCTCACTTTTAAGTATTTGATAACATAAACAGACAATAAAAAGTGGGTTTATGGCTTTAGAGATCAGTTTCTGACACAGTATAAAGTATTTCCTTTGGCAGTTTAAGCGTTTTCAGCGTTAGAAGGCCACTGGCTACTATTTCCTGGTGTTATCACTAGTACTTGTGAATGAACTAAGGGTGTGTACAACTTCCGGGGCACTAAGACATGCTATGAACGTACTTACCATTTAAGAGATCTTATTATAACACAAAAGAATTCATTCTGCATTTCATTTATTCCTTCACAAGATATTCGAGAGACCACTCTGAACCTGGAAAGAGTCTAGGCATTGAGAAAAATGCTGAAACAGAAAAATGGCCCTATGCCTGTCACGCACTTCAGATGATGAAAATAATTTTCTCTCTGTAATTTTCACATTCACTGACACCTCTGTAGAGGAGAGTTAAACCAAGCCAGCAATGAAAATTGAGTAACATCTGTTGTTCTTGTTTTTACTTATTCACAATTCCCTGTTTATCACATTTATTCAAGGACCCTCCCCGTAACCGACTATACAAAGCACTCTTTGTCCTAGCTAAAGGAATGAGCCACTCTAGCATTTTGAAAACAAAACACCATTTTACTCCAAAGAGATTACAGGTTAGGTTTTAATAACAAAGGAACCACTTTATGCGTATATTTGAACAGTTCCACCTGTTGAAACATGTAATGTTATTGCTTGAGACTCTTCAGAATTCAAGATTTAAACTTTCCTCTAGTCATGTGAGGGCCGATGTGAACACAGCCAAGAAAATCACAAGGAGATCATCTGTCCCTGAAACCCAGACATTTCCTAGCCCAGCTTCAGGGAAGAAACAGCCCTGCACACCAGCAGCTGAAGCACGCTGTGTCAACAAGATGGAATGTGACTAATTTCACTTTGCAGCACACACTGGAACCAAAACCACAGCGGGATGGCTGTTTGACGTGGGCAGTTACTTGGGAGTAATCGCAGCATCCTTGCAGTGTGCCTGGATGGGAAACAGCTGTCAGACCTAAAGCCACTGTTAAATGTGGCCATTCTAGATGGGTTCCGTGACTGCTCTCATTCAGTTCCTGTTGGTTAACTAGAGCCAGGGTTTCTTCCAAAGCTGATTATGTGTGTAAGAGATTTTCTGGGTAGGACCAGTTCAGGGTAAAAAACACCAACTGTTACTCCCTGGGAAACCCTGGTGGTGTAGTGCTTAAGAGCTACAGCAGCTAACTAAAAGGCCAGCAGTTCGAATCCACCAGGTGCTCCTTGGAAACCCCATGGGGCAGTTTCTACTCTGTCCTTTAGGGTCACTATGAGTCAGAATCTACTTGACGGCAATGGGTTTGGGTTTGGTTTGGTTACTCCCTGTTATTCAAGAAAAGCCAGTAGTTTGGTCCTGGAAAAGTGAGATTCACTGTAAATCAGAACTTCAAACTGGTTCTTTTGGGTTCGAACTCCTGCTGAGGATTTGCATTTCTAACAAGCTCCCAGGTGATGCTAATGTTGCTGGTTAGGGACCAATTCTGAGAACCACTAGGAGAGTAGGAGTTCTCAAAATATATTATACCTAAGAATCACCTGGGGATCTTATTATAATGTAGAGTCTGATTCAGTATATCTGGATGGAAATGCAGATTCTCAGCAGGGGTTTGAACTGGAAGGAACCTGTTTGAAGCCCTGCTGTAAACCTGCAATGATCTTGGTGTGGGGATTGTCTCAGGAATTCTTACTGTTCTGGCACCGGGAGGGCCACTGATTGGTCTGTTGTTTTTTTCCTTTATTTACTCTGCCTATTCTGCTCCCACCAGCTAGTTCAGAAAATAAAAATATTACTAATTTTAAGAGAAATGGCTTACATCCCTTTAATTGAAAATTGGCATTTTTGTGGAAAATAGGGAGGAGATGATAATGGAAAACAATAGAGCCAATCCACAATGATAGAATGGGTAAAAAGTCATTGAATTTACCTTACAAAAAATGAGAAAATGAATAGAAAGAACAGGCGACATTATTTTTTTTTTTTTGAGTCTATTACAGAAATAGAAATACATAGGAGGAGAAACACAAAACATAATGCTCTATTTGTATGTGCAAATGTATATATTTAATTAATTAATGTATTTTTTTATTCATTTATTTTACAGATTAATTTTTGGTCCTATCCTGTGATTCATGCTATCTGATCCCAAGGACTCCCTTTTGTCTTTGAAGTTAGACGAGAGCAGGCTTTCATTCATTTTCCCATGTTCTTGAGCATTTTTTTTAAATGATAGCTGACCTGTGAGTCATTGCTACGTTTTTTTGGCATCATTGTACCAAAAGCACATGTTTTCTACCTGTCGATATAAATTATTACCTACGTGTAGAGCCCCAGGAACAATTTGGCTTTCTGCCCACACAAATGACTTCTCATCGTTCAGGTTTCAATTTAACGTGAGTGTGTACTGTAAGATGTATGTTCAGTACTATAAATGAATTGCATGTGCATTTCAATTTCAGGAAACCTGGACTGAATTTTAAAAGAAATCATTTGGGATCTACAGTATTAGAGGGGCTTCTGAGCTCAGTGTATTCTAAAGACATTATAGGATCAAAAATAGTGCTGGCCTTTGGGTACTACACTGAACTTTCAAAAAGAAAGAAAGGTACCATTTATGACATTTATTAGGCAAAGTGATGCCTTTAGTTTTTGAACTTGTGTTTTCAGAGCCCCGAAAGTATAGTGAGTTTTATTTTTTCACTTACCCTTCCATTTTTTCCTTTCAATTTCCCTCTCTTGTCTTCTGACTGTTAGACTAACAACTCAAATCAGCTTGAAAAAACAAATATCTCAAAAAGAAAGCGAAGTAATCAGAAAGCATTGGTTGCATAGGCAAAATTTTCTCCAAGTACAAACCAGAATGATACTTTTAAACTTTTTTGCTTCATGTTTATGATTCTGTTGATAGATGAACATCTATATGAAATATATTAGAAGTTACCCCAAATTTGACAAATTAAAAATGGTCATATCACTTAAACACTGCCAAATAAAATGTGTTTTATTTTATTTTTTTATGGTGAGCCAAGAACCATTTATTTCTGCACACCCATGCTAGTAAAAAGGTCAAGGAACATAATAAAAAACAAACACATTGCCCACAAGGAACATAATAAAAAACAAACACATTGCCCACAAAAGGAGCATCAAAATATAGGGTGAAGAGTAAAAAGTAGTGTTCTGAAGTGACTGAAAACAAAGAAATGTTTCATGTTGGCATGTTGTTTTACATTAGCATTCTACTGACCAAAGGACTGTGGTAACACGGATTAAGCCATTCTTCTTCACTAGAATTAGTGCTCTTCTATAAAACCAAAAAAAAAAAAAAAAAAAAAAGCCCACCACCCACAAGTGGATTCCGACTCATAGCGACCCTATGGGTTTCCAAACCCCACAGGGTTTCCAAGTCTGTAAATCTTTACAGAAGCAGACTGCCACGTCTTTCTCCCGCAGACTGGTTGGTGGGTTAGAACTCCCAACATTTTGGGTAGCAACTGAACACCTTAACCACTGGGCCACCAGTGCTCCTTTTATCTTCTGTAAAAGCCATCATTTATTCCTGTCATGTAATTACACCAGTAATAGATATTTCATGCTGTGGATATTTAGGTCAAATATATTTTAATGGCATTTCTTTCATTCAGCTGTAGAACAAACTCCACAAAGTAAAACAGTGTAAGTCACCATTTTCAATGTATGATACTTAAATTGGGAAAAAAACAAAATATTGGAATTACATAACAAAACCCCTTCCTTATTCTCAATTATTTTTTCTAGTTATGTTTCACTCATTAGATGATGGATTAACAGGCTAGAACTCAATGAATCAACATCGAATACAGTTTTTCTACTCATTATGATTCTATTTGGTTATTCAAAATCAGTTGTTTTACATTATGCCAAAGTCTATGGGCAAAGAAAGAGACACTGGGGACACAGAGGCGTTTTTAACAGTGACTGTTATTCATCAGTAATAATCTGAGTGCGCTCCTCTGAACCATAGAACTTAAGTAATATTTATTTTTTTACTTCATTATGTATTGCCATGTGTTTTTGTTTATGTTTGTCTTACGGCTCAAGCTAGATGGTAAGCTTCTTAAAGATAGGGACAACTTTCATAACCATTTTGTAGTATAACATCAAACTCCATTACGTCCCAAAGGCACAGTTCTAGCTTTAACTTTCTATGTTCACACAGCGTTTTTGAGTCAGGTTCTGTGACAATGATATTAATAACTCCTCCCTTCACGTTCAATCATACGCCCACAGAATAGTAGAATCAAATGTTACGGCCCATATCATCAACTTTTTTACTTTACATTCAAGAAAAACAAGACTCACAGACATTAAATAGATGCCCAAAAGTCAAATAGAGGACTCCACCACTTTCAAACTTTGGAGAAGAGTTCATCTTTTATTAAACTCTGGCCCAGACACCTGGTGTTCTTGGCAGCCTGCCCTAACAAGGACCATTACTGATGAATGGACATTTGTGGTTTATTCAAATTAAGGTAAATCTCACTCATCATTTGGCATAAGGTAAATTAATTCCTGAGCATAATTTTTTGCTTTGGTGCAAAAAGAGAAGTAATACCAGTAGCCTAGGTGAAGATGCCAAGTTTTCTAACAAAGTCTCTGTGTAAGGGTTTAGCAAACTATCTAAGGATCGTTTAATTACTTTATTCACTCACGCATGGACATATGTGAACACAGCAATACATCTGGCAGCCTTCTTTCTAAAGCATTTAAAAAGAGTCATCAAATTCTCTAAAACATGGCTGTCAGGAATTTCCAGGTTACAGGTATTTGAAATGGTATTAAACACGTTGCAGAAATAATTAGCTTTCCTTTGTGTTGGTCAAAAATGTTTGCTGAATTACTTGATGTGTAAATTAGTAAAAGAACTTCTGGATAAGGGCCTCCTGAAATAGAAGAAATATTTGAACAAGACTTAAGGCAGAGGAGAGAATTTATGTTGGGCACTGGGGTACTGCTGTTTCTGGATTGTGCAGGTAGTCCCATGGCAATTTAAGACTTTTCTTGGCATTCTACTGGGTAAGGGTAGAAACAGAGAACTTGAGCTTGGAATTCTTTTCTTAATAGATTTTCCAAGGGAAGGCAAAAGGGTAAAATGTTAGGAGTCAAAAGCAAGGTGAAAATTATTAACACTTACATGAAATAAAAAGTTGCAAATTTTTATTTATGTAATCTGTTTAGAGAATATTTATGTTCCACCTCCTTTGAAAATTCAAAGCTATTTTTTGATCTGAATGGACATTAAATTCTCAGAGCAGTTTTCTGTGGACTTTCTATTTATTTTCAAAATCATAACTTGATATTAATATCAACAGGTACCATCTCAATACCATGCCCATCAGATAATTTGTTCTGATTTCCTCTCTAGAGAAAAAGAGAGTGCTTAGAATAACTAAGGGCTGCATTTTTCTTCTCTAATAAACTGAGACTATTCTCTCCTCCCAATCATGCTCTATTTATTGAGATATAATAAACATATATTTAAAAACACAGCTTTTAAGTGTATAATTCAATGTTTGACTTAACTACACCTATGTAATCAACAACCCAGAAAGTTTCCTCACATCCTTTTCTGGCTCAATTCCTCTTCCAAGAGGAAATCATAGTTCTGATTTCTATAATCATAAGTTAGTTTTGCCTATTTAGGACTTTATATAAATGGAATGGAAACCCTGGTGGCGTGGTGGTTAAGTGCTATGGCTGCTAACCAAAGGGTTGGCAGTTTGAATCCACCAGGCGCTCCTTGGAAACTCTATGGGGCAGTTCTACTCTGTCCTATAGTTTTTTTGCCTGGCTTTGACTCAACATAATGTTTTTGAGATTCATCAGTGTTGCTGCCCCACCAAACCCACTGCCGTTGAGTCGATTCCGACTCACAGTGACCATATAGGACAGAGTAGAACTGCCCCACAGAGTTTCCAAGGAGTGCCTGGCGAATTTGAACTGCCTACCTCTTGGTTAGCAGCCATAGCACTTAACCACTATGCCACCAGGGTTTCCAATGTTGCTGCAGGTATTAGAAATTCATTCTTTTTATCGCTGAATTGTATTCCATTAGGAGCCCTGGTGGTACAGTGGTTGAAGTACTTGGCTGCTAACCAAAAGGTGGGCAGTTCAAACACACCAGCCATTCCATGGCTTCCTCTCTTCAGGCCTTCCTATTCCCTGAGACATGACAATATTGAAACTAGGCCAATTAATAACCCTACAATGGCCTCTAAGTGTTCAAGAGAAAGGGAGAGTCACAGGTCTCTCTCTTTAAATCAAAAGCTAGAAATAATTAAGCTAAGTGAGAAAGGCAGGTCAAAAACCGAGGTAGGCTGAAAGCAATCCCTCTTGCACCAGTTAGCCAAGTTATGAATGCAAAGTAAAAGTTTTTGAAGGAAATTAAAAGTGCTACTCAAGTGAACACACAAATAATAAGAAAGTGAAACAGCCTTATTGATGGTACGAAGAAAGTTTTAGTGATTTGGAAAGAAACCAAACCAGCCACAACATTGCCTTAAGCCAAAGCCTAATCCAGAGCAAGGCCCTATCTCTCTTCAGTTCTAAGGAGGCTGAGAGAGGTGAAGAACTGCAGAAGAAAGGTTTGAAACTAGTGAGGTTGGTTCAGGAGGTTTAAGGAAAGAAGCCAACGCCATAACATCAAAGTGCGAGGTGACGCAAGTGGTGATGTAGAAGCTGCAGCAAGTTACCCAGAAGATGTAGCTAACTGATGAAGGTGGCGACACTGAACCACAGCTACACTAACAACAGATTTTTAATGTAGACAAAACAGCCTTATGTTGGAAGAAGATGCCATCTAGGACTTTTATAGATAGAAAGGAGAAGCCAATGCCTGGCTTCAAAGCTGGAAAGGGCAGGCTAACTTTCTTGTTAGGAGCTAATGCATCTGGCGACTTTAGGTTGAAGCCAGTGCTCATTCACCCTTCCTAAAATCCCAGGACCCTTAAGAATTGTGCTAAATTTACTCTGCCTGTGCTTTAGAAATGGAAAAACAAAGGCGGGATGACAGCACATCTGTTTACAATGTGGTTTACTGAGTATTTTAAGCCCCCTCATGAGATCTACTTCTCAGAATAAAAGATTCTTTACAAAATATTATTGCTCATTGACAATGCACCTGGTCATTCAAGAGCTCTGATGGAGACATACAAGGAGATTAATGTTCTTTTCATGCCCGCTAACACAACATCCAGTCTGCAGCCCATGAATCAAGGAGTAATTTCAAGTTTCAAGTCTTATTATTTAAGAAATACATTTCATAAAGCTATAGCTGCCATAGATAGTGATTCTTCTGATGGGTCTGGGCAAAGTACATTGAAAACCTTCTGGAAAGAATTCACCATTCTAGATGCCATTAAGAACACTCTTGAGGGCGGGGGCCAAGATGGCGGACTAGGTGGACGCTCCCGCGGATCCCTCTTGCAACAAAGACTCGGAAAAACAAGGGAATCGATCACATACATAACAATCTACGAACTCTGAACAACAAGCACAGACTTAGAGACGGAGGACGAACAAATACGGGCAGACAGTGACTGTTTTCAGAACTAGGAGCCAGCGCACCAGCTGACTACTTGGAAAATCTAGTTTCCCAGTGATGGCTCGGAGACAGCAATCCATATCAAACCACATAAAGAAACAGACCATGACAGCTTCTCCAACCCCCCAAACAAAAGAATCAAAATCTTTCCCAAATGAAGATACAATCCTGGAATTATCAGATACAGAATATAAAAAACTAATTTACAGAATGCTTAAAGATATCACAAATGAAATTAGGATAAATGCAGAAAAAGCCAAGGAACACACTGATAAAACTGTTGAAGAACTCAAAAAGATTATTCAAGAACATAGTGGAAAAATTAACAAGTTGCAAGAATCCATAGAGAGACAGCATGTAGAAATCCAAAAGATTAACAATAAAATTACAGAATTTGACAACGCAATAGAAAGTCAGAGGAGCAGACTCGAGCAATTAGAATGTAGACTGGGACTTCTGGAGGACCAGGGAAACAACACCAACATAGCTGAAAAAAAATCAGATAAAAGAATTAAAAAAAATGAAGAAACCCTAAGAATCATGTGGGACTCTATCAAGAAGGATAACTTACGAGTAATTGGAGTCCCAGAACAGGGAGGGGGGACAGAAAACACAGAGAAAATAGTTGAAGAACTCCTGACACAAAACTTCCCTGACATCATGAAAGAAGAAAGGATATCTATCCAAGATGCTCATCGAACCCCATTTAAGATTGATCCAAAAAGAAAAACACCAAGACATATCATCATCAAACTTGCCAAAACCAAAGACAAACAGAAAATTTTAAAAGCAGCCAGGGAGAAAAGAAAGGTTTCCTTCAAGGGAGAATCAATAAGAATAAGTTCAGACTACTCAGCAGAAACCATGCAGGCAAGAAGGGAATGGGACGACATATACAGAGCACTAAACGAGAAAAACTGCCAACCAAGGATCATATATCCAGCAAAACTCTCTCTGAAATATGAAGGAGAAATTAAGATATTTACAGATAAACACAAGTTTAGAGAATTTGCAAAAACTAAACCAAGACTGCAAGAAATGCTAAAGGAGATTGTTTGGCCGGATGACCAATAATATCAGGTACCAGCACAATACAAGGTCACAAAACAGAACGTCCTGATATCAACGCAACTCAAACAGGGAAAGCACAAAAACAAACAAATTAAGACTAATTCTAAAAAATAAATAAATAAACAAAATAATACACACAACAGGAAATCATGGAAATCAACAGATAAACGATCAAAATAATCAAAAAGAGGGACTAAATATAGGAGGCATTGAACTGCCAGATGGAGAGTGATACAAGGCGAAATATAAGGATACAAGTTAGGTTTTTACTTAGAAAAATAGGGGTAAATAAAAAGGTAACCACAAAAAGGAATATCAATTCCATAACTCAAGAAAAAAGCCAAGAAAAACGTAACGACTCAATAAACACAAAGTTAAACATTATGAAAATGAGGATCTCACAAGCTACTAAGAAAAACGTCTCAGCACAAAAAAGCATGTGGAAAAATGAAATGGCCAACAACACACATGAAAAGGCATCAAAATGACAGCACTAAAAACTTACTTATCTATAATTACGCTGAATGTAAATGGACTAAATGCACCAATAAAGAGACAGAGAGTCACGGACTGGATAAAAAAACACGATCCATCTATATGCTGCCTACAAGAGACACACCTTAGACTTAGAGACACAAACAAACTAAAACTCAAAGGATGGAAAAAAATATATCAAGCAAACAATAAGCAAAAAAGAAGAGGAGTAGCAATATTAATTTCTGACAAAATAGACTTTAGACTTAAATCCGCCACAAAGGATAAAGAAGGACACTATATAATGATAAAAGGGACAATTGATCAGGAAGACATAACCATATTAAATATTTACGCACCTAATGACAGGGCTGCAAGATACATAAATCAAATTTTAACAGAATTGAAAAGTGAGATAGACACATCCACATATATAGTAGGAGACTTCAACACACCACTTTCGGAGAAGGACAGGACATCCAGTAAGAAGCTCAATAGAGACACGGAAGACCTACTTACAACAATCAACCAACTTGACCTCATTGACTTATACAGAACTCTCCACCCAACTGCTGCAAATTATACTTTTTTTTCTAGCGCACATGGAACATTCTCTAGAATAGACCACATATTAGGGCATAAAACAAATCTTTGCAGAATCCAAAACATCGAAATATTACAAAGCATCTTCTCAGACCACAAGGCAATGAAGCTAGAAATCAATAACAGAAAAACTAGGGAAAAGAAATCAAATACTTGGAAAATGAACAATACCCTCCTGAAAAAAGACTGGGTTATAGAAGACATCAAGGAGGGAATAAGGAAATTCTTAGAAAGCAACGAGAATGAAAATACTTCCTATCAAAACCTCTGGGACACAGCAAAAGCAGTGCTCAGAGGCCAATTTATATCGATAAATGCACACATAAAAAAGAAAAAAGAGCCAAAATCAGAGAACTGTCCCGACAACTTGAGCAAATAGAAAGTGAGCAACAAAAGAATCCATCAGGCACCCGAAGAAAACAAATAATAAAAATTAGAGCTGAACTAAATGAATTAGAGAACAGAAAAACAATTGAAAGAATTAACAAAGCCAAAAGCTGGTTCTTTGAAAAAATTAACAAAATTGATAAACCATTGGCTAGACTGACTAAAGAAAAACAGGAAAGGAAACAAATAACCCGAATAAGAAACGAGAAGGACCACATCACAACAGAACCAAATGAAATCAAAAGAATCATATCAGATTACTACATAAAATTGTACTCTAACAAATTTGAAAACCTAGAAGAAATGGATAAATTCTTGGAACAATACTACTTACCTAAACTAACACATTCAGAAGTAGAACAACTAAATAGACCCATAACAAAAAAAGAGATTGAAACGGTAATCAAAAAACTCCCAACAAAAAAAAGTCCTGGCCCAGATGGCTTCACTGCAGAGTTCTACCAAACCTTCAGAGAAGACTTAACACCATTACTATTGAAGGTATTTCAAAGTATAGAAAAAGACGGAATACTACCCAACTCATTCTATGAAGCTACCATCTCCCTGATACCAAAACCAGGTAAAGACATTACAAAAAAAGAAAATTTTAGACCTATATCCCTCATGAACATAGATGCAAAAATCCTTAATAAAATTCTAGCCAATAGAATCCAACAACACATCAAAAAAATAATTCACCCTGATCAAGTGGGATTTATACCAGGTATGCAAGGCTGGTTTAATATCAGAAAAACCATTAATGTAATCCATCACATAAATAAAACAAAAGACAAAAACCACATGATCTTATCAATTGATGCAGAAATGGCATTTGACAAAGTCCAACACCCATTTATGATAAAAACTCTCACCAAAATAGGAATTGAAGGAAAATTCCTCAACATAATAAAGGGCATATATGCAAAGCCAACGGCCAATATCACTCTAAATGGAGAGAACCTGAAAGCATTTCCCTTGAGAACGGGAACCAGACAAGGATGCCCTTTATCACCGCTCTTATTCAACATCGTACTTGAAGTCCTAGCCAGGGCAATTAGGCTAGACAAAGAAATAAAGGGTATCCAGATTGGTAAGGAGGAAGTAAAGCTATCACTATTTGCAGATGACATGATCGTATACATGGAAAACCTTAAGAAATCCTCCAGAAAACTACTGAAACTAATAGAAGAGTTTGGAAGAGTCTCAGGATATAAAATAAACATACAAAAATCACTTGGATTCCTCTACATCAACAAAAAGAACACCGAAGAGGAAATAACCAAATCAATACCATTCACAGTAGCCCCCAAGAAGATAAAATACTTAGGAATAAATCTTACCAAGGATGTAAAAGACCTATACAAAGAAAACTATAAAACTCTGCTACAAGAAATTCAAAAGGACACACTTAAATGGAAAAACATACCCTGCTCATGGATAGGAAGACTTAACATAGTAAAAATGTCTATTCTACCAAAAGCCATTTATACATACAACGCACTTCCAATCCAAATACCAATGTCATACTTTAAGGGAATAGAGAAACAAATCACTAATTTCATATGGAAAGGAAAGAACCCCCGGATAAGCAAAACATTACTGAAAAAGAAGAAGAAAGTGGGAGGCCTCACCCTACCTGATTTCAGAACCTATTATATAGCTACAGTAGTCAAAACAGCCTGGTACTGGTACAACAACAGGCACATAGACCAATGGAACAGAATTGAGAATCCAGATATAAATCCATCCACGTATGAGCAGCTGATATTTGACAAAGGACCAGTGTCAGTCAATTGGGGAAATAATAGTCTTTTTAACAAATGGTGCTGGCATACCTGGATATCCATTTGCAAAAGAATGAAACAGGACCCATACCTCACACCATGCACAAAAACTAACTCCAAGTGGATCAAAGACCTAAACATAAAGACTAAAACGATAAAAATCATGGAAGAAAAAATAGGATCTACCCTAGGAGCCCTAATACAGGGCATAAACAGAATACAAAACATTACCAAAAATGATGAAGAGAAACCAGATAACTGGGAGCTCCTAAAAATCAAACACCTATGCTCATCTAAAGACTTCACCAAAAGAGTAAAAAGACCACCTACAGACTGGGAAAGAATATTCAGCTACGACATCTCAGACCAGCGCCTGATCTCTAAAATCTACATGATTCTGTCAAAACTCAACCACAAAAAGACAAACAACCCAATCAAGAAGTGGGCAAAGGATATGAACACACATTTCACTAAGGAAGATATTCAGGCAGCCAACAGATACATGAGAAAATGCTCTCGATCATTAGTCATTAGAGAAATGCAAATTAAAACTACGATGAGATTCCATCTGACACCAACTAGACTGGCATTAATTCAAAAATCACAAAATAATAAATGTTGGAGAGGCTGCGGAGAGATTGGAACTCTCATACACTGCTGGTGGGATTGTAAAATGGTACAACCACTTTGGAAATCCATCTGGCGTTATCTTAAACAGTTAGAAATAGAACTACCATACAACCCAGAAATCCCACTCCTCGGAATATACCCTAAAAATACAAGACCCTTCACACAAACAGATATATGCACACCCATGTTTATTGCAGCTCTGTTTACAATAGCAAAAAGCTGGAAGCAACCAAGATGTCCATCAACGGACGAATGGGTAAATAAATTGTGGTATATTCACACAATGGAATACTACGCATCGATAAAGAACAGTGACGAATCTCTGAAACATTTCATAACATGGAGGAATCTGGAAGGCATTATGCTGAGCGAAATGAGTCAGTTGCAAAAGGACAAATATTGTATAAGACCACTATTATAAGATCTTGAGAAATAGAAAAAACGGAAAAGAACACATACTTTTGTGGTTACAAAGGGGGGAGGGAGGGAGGGAGGGAGGGAGAGGGCTTTTTATTGATCAATCTGTAGATGGGAACTGCTTTGGGTGAAGGGAAAGACAACACTCAAAACAAGGAAGGTCAGCCTAATTGGACAGGATTAAAAGTAAAGAGGTTTCCGAGATAAAATGAAAGCTTCAAAGGATAGCGAAGCAGGGCTGGGGTCTGGGGAACTTGGTTTGAGAGGACTTCTAAATCAATGGGCAAAACAATTCTATTATGAAAACACTCTGCATCCCACTTTGAATTGTGGCACCTGGGGTCCTAAATGCCAACAAGCAGCCATCTAAAATACATTAATTGGTCTCAACCCACCGGGAGCAAAGGCAAAGGAAGAACACCAAGGTCACACGACAACTAAGAACCCAAGAGACAGAAAGGGCCACTTGAACCAGAGACCTACAATATCCTGAGACCAGAAGAACTAGTTGGTGCCCGGCCACAATCGATGTCTGCCCTGTCAGGGAACACAACAGACAACTCCTGAGGGAGCGGGAGACCAATGGGATGCAGACCCCAAATTCTCATTAAAAGACCACACCTAATGGGATGATTGCGACTAGAGGAATCCCAGAGACAATGCTCCCCAGAACTTCTGATGGCACAGGACAGGAACCATCCCCGAAGACAAATCATCAGGCATGAAAAGGACTGGTCAGTGGGGGGGAGAGAGATACTGAGGAAGAGTGAGCTAATTAAATCAGGTGGACACGGGAGAGTGTGTTGGCAACTCTTGACTGGAGGGGGGATGGGAAGATAGAGAGAGAGGGAAGAAGGTAAAATTGGCACGAAACGAGAGACTGTAAGGGCTGACTCAATAGGGGGAGAGCAAGTGGGAGAAGGGAGTAAGATGTATGTAAACCTACATGTGACAGACTGATTGGAATGGTAAATGTTCACTTGAAGCTTAATAAAAATTAAAAAAAAAAAAAAAAGAACACTCTTAATGATTCATGAGAGGAGGTCAAAATATCAACATTAATAGGAGTTTGGAAGAAGTTGATTCCAACCCTATGGAAGACTTTGAGGGGTTCAATGCTTCAGTAGAGGAAGTAACTGCAGATGTGGTGAAATACCAAGAGAACCAGAATTATAAGTGGAGCTTGAAGGTGTGATTGAATTGTTGCAATCTCTGATAAAACTTTAACAGATGAGGTGTTGCTTTTCTTATGGGTGAGCAAAAAAGTGGTTTCTTGAGATAGAATCTACTCCTGGTGAACATGCTGTGAACATTGTTGAAATGACAACAAAGGATTTAGAATATTAGATAAACTTAGCTGATAAAGAAGTGGCAGGGTTTGAGAGGATTGACTTCAATTTTGAAAGAAGTTCTACTGTGGGTAAAATGCTATCAAACAGAATCGCATGCTACAGAGAAATCTTCTGTGAAAGGGACAGTGAATCGATTCAGCAAACTTCATCATTGTCCTATTTTAGGAAATTGCCACAGCCGTCCCAACCTTCACAACCACCACCCTGATTAGTCAGCTGCCATCAACATTGAGGCAAAAAACTACAACTTGCTGAAGGCTTAGATGATGGTTAGAATTTTTTAGTAACAAAACATTTTTAATTAAGGTATGTACATTGTTTTTTAGACATAATGCTATCGCCCACACCAAAAACAAAAACAAAAACAAACCCGTTGCCGTTGAGTCAATTCCAACTCATAGCGACTCTGTAGGACAGAGAAGAATTACTCCACGTAGGGTTTCCAAGGAGCACCTGGTTGATTCGAACTGCCGACATTTTGGTTAGCAGCCGAACTCTTAACCACTACACCACCAGGGCTTCCATATAGGCTACAGTATAGTGTAAATATAACTTTTATATACACTGAATTTTAAAACAAAAAAATTCATGTGACTCACTTTATTGCCATAGTCACTTTGTTGCGGTGCTCTAGAACCAAACCACAATATCTCTGAGGCATGCCTGTACTATAAAAATTTTTATATAGGATTTTTTTTGTAAACACGCTTTTATTTCTCTTGGGATCATGATTATCTTTAAAAAGAAATTGCCAAGCTCTTTCCCACTAACAATGTGTAAGAGTTTCTGTTGCTCCACTTTCTTACCAATATCTGATATTTTCAATCTTTCTAATTTCTGAGTCAGGTCATATGATAGTGGTATCAACTAATGGACATGAAGTAGTATCTATCGTGATTTGCATCTTTCTGGTACTTGATACAATTTCATGTGCTTATTGGCCATTTGTGTATCTTTCTGTTGCTTTTTGACCTAGCATATTGACCATTTTGGTGATCACTGCAAACACACTAGCAGAACGTATATTCTGCCCAGTGGTTGGGTATCATGTTCTATAAATGTCAGTGATGTGTTGGTTGATAGCTGGTTCAATCTACATTGTTGCTGAGTTTTTTGTCTACTTATTCTATCAATTACTGAGACTGTGGTGTTTAAATCTCCAGTTATGATGGTAGATTTGTCTATTTTCCCCATTAATTCTGTCAGTATGTGCTTCATGTATTTTGAAGTTAAATACACATACCATTAGGATTGTTATGTCTTTTTAATGAATTGATTCTTTTATCATTATGAAATATCCCTCTTTATCTTTGGTAATATTTCTTACCTTGAAGTTACTTTTGTCTGATAGCCACAGCAGCTTTCTTATACTTAATATCTTTATGGTATATCTCTTTCTATTTTATTTTGTTATCTCTGTGTCTTTACACATAAAGTATATCTCTTATAAACAGCATATCACTGATTTTTGCCTCTTAATCCAGTCTGTAATCTCTGCCTTATAATTAGAGTGTTCAGTCCTTTTACATTTAATGTATTTATTGATGTGGTTAAGTTTAATTCTACCATCCTGCTTTCATTTTATATTTGTCCTTTCAGTTCTTTGTTCCTTTGATCCCCTTTTTCCTGCTTTTGTATAGTATTCCATTGGTTTTGTAGTTATACTTTTTTGTGTTTTTTTGTAATGGCTGTTCTAGGAATTACAATATGCATCCTTAAATTATCCTAGTCTACCTTGAATTAATATAATATCACTTTACATGTAATGTAAGAATGTTACCATAGTTTATTTACCCTTTTACAGTCCTTTGAACTATTATCGCCCTATATTTTATTTCTTTGTATACTATAACTCCATATATAGTTACTATTTTTGCTTTAAATATTTAGCTGTGATTCATGGAATTTAAGAAAAATATGAAAAGGAGCATTTATCCATATTTTATCTATCTCCAGTGTTTCCCAATCCTTTCTGAATTTCTATCTAGTATCATTTCAATTAGCCTAAGGGGAACTTTCTTTAGAAATTCCTGTCATGTGGATCCGCTGGCTAAGAATTCCCTCATCTTTCATTTATTTAAAAATGTCTTGATGTCACTTAACATTTTTACTGGATATAAAATTCTAGATCAACAATTATTTTTTCTCTCACTATGTTAAATGTGCTGTTCCATTGTTTACTTGACTATTGTTCCTACTGAGAGGTCAGTCATCATTCTTATCAATAGTCCTTCATCTACAATGGCTTTTTCTTTGATGCTGTTTAAGATTTTTCACTTTAATCTTTAGCAGTTTGACCATGATGTGCCTAAGTATGGTTTTATTTGAATTTTTGAGGCTTGCTAAGACTCTTGGATCTGGGGGTTGGTATTTTCAATCAAATTTTAAAATCCTTAGCCAATATTTCTTCTTTTTCCTACCTATTTGCTCTTCTCTCTCTCTGGGACTCCATTAGCATGTATAGTGTATTGCTTGATATTATCTTAAGGTCATTGAGACATTCCCTTTTTTTTTTCAATCTTTTTTCTCTCAGCACTTTAGTTTGAGTAACTTCCATTGATGTCTTTAAGTCTATTGATCCTTTCTTTCTTAGTGTCCAATCTTCTGGTCAGCACATTCAATGATATTTTTAGTTCAGATATTGCATTTTTCCACTCAATTTCCATTTGATTCTTTTTTACAATTCCCATATTTCTCCTGAAACTCTACATCTCTTCCTCTATCTTTTCCTAGGTAATTTTAACATATTAATAACAATTATTTTAAAGTGCTGTCTGTTAATTCCAGCATCTGAGTCATCTATGGATCTGTTTCTAATTTTTTCTTTTGATTATGAGTCACTTTTCCTTTTTTTTTTAATATCTAGTAATTTCTGATTGTAAACTGGGCATTATGACCAAAGTTATAAAGATTATAGATTCATTTTCTCCTTCTGAAGAGTGTTAAGTTTTGTTCTAGAAGGCAGTTAAACAACCAGAGAATTTCCTTAATCCTGTAGTCTTTATTAGAGTAGGCGTACTTCAGTTTTGCTTTTAATTCTAAAGCATAGCCCCTAGCCCTGAAACATGGTTCTTACTCATAAATCACAGCCCTTCTGGGATTTTAATGAAAAGCCCAAGGTTTTTACAAGCCATTCTAATTTGGAAGAACTTTAATTCCAAACTCTGTCTTTCCAGAAGCAGGCAGCTTTTGAATTATTCCCAAATCTTTTAGCCCCCTGGCTGTTGCTGTCTGTGGGGCTCCTTTCAGTCTTGCACTACACAGGTATAGGAGGTAGCTAAGGAGTTGATATGCAAATTTGGGTGCCTTGACTTCCTGTCACTCTGACATCCTTAGCCCCAGTAAGACTGTCACTTTCTCCTTGAGCTTTTTTTCTCATGTGCAGTCTGGTGAGTGTCATTAGAGGACGAAACAGTTAAATGTTGATCTCAACGAGTATGTTTCCTTTTTTAGAGGTTTATATGTCCTCCAGTTTCTTCCTGCTGTGGATTGCCCTCCAGTGCTTTTAAACCAGTCTTTTATTTCTTGCTATAGCCTTGATTTCCTTTCCACATGGAAGTTCTATAAATACAGGATTTATTCCCTCTTTTTTGTTTTGACATTGTCATTTACTTTTTGACATCTCTGGTTCCCTATTTTCAGTCTTTTAGCTATTTTTTTTTTTTTTTTTTTGAGAATTCCCTGTCTGGATTGGTATCAGGTTGATCTGTCCTGTGTCTTAATCTTGGGTTGTTGTCTGATGTTGTTGGTTCTGTAACCAGACAACTCTTTTTTAATATTTTTTGTAATTTCGGTCTTAGTTTTTACAAATCCCCTTATTTCTGTTTATCTGGAAATGTCCTAATTTTGCCATCATATTCGAGAGACAATTTTGCAGTATATCTAATTCTTGGTTGGCAATTTCTTTCCTTCAAGGCTTTACATATGTCATTCCATTGCCTTCTTCTCTGCATGGTTTCTGCTGTATAATCAGAGCTTAGGCTTATTGGTTCTCATTTGTATGTGACTTTTCATTTTTCCCTAGCTGCTCTTGGGATTCTTTCATTGTCTTTGATTTTGGCAAGTTCGATTATGATATGCCTTGGTTACTTTCTTTTAGGGTCTATCCTGTATGGGATTTGTTGAGCTCCATGGATGGGTATCTTCTCTTCTTTCATGATATTAGGGAAATTTTCTGCCAGCAAATCTTCAACAATTTTCTCCATGATTTCCGTTGTTCTCTGCTGGTCTGGAAATCCGATCACACACAAGTTTTTCCTCTTGATAGTGTTCCACATAATTCTCAGGCTTTCTTAGTTTTTCTCCATTCTTTTTTTCTGATTTTCCTCAAACAAATTGGTATCAAGGGACTTGTCTTCAATCTCACTAATTCTGTCTTCCATTGTCTCAGTTCTGCTCCTAAGGTTGTCCAGGGAGGTGGTGCAGAGACTCTCACTGACAGTCTCAGGCAGACAGGGCTGGCAGGGGCGTTCGGAGCAGGCACAAGCCTCCAGTTGCAGAGGGGAAATATGGGGGGTGAGGCAGGAGGATGTCATCTTCTCACAGGTACCTCGTTAGAGGGCATGCACCTGTCCACTAGAGAACATCATGAGGGAGGTTGTGCAACCAGTCCATGGGCACCTGGTGCCATTGGCTGAAGGGATTGGGGGCCACCACCAGTCCTCAGGCCCTGGCTTGAGCAGCTGGATGGAGTGGGCAGTACTGCCTCTCCTCAGGCCCCCTGTCTTAGAAGGCAGCGCAGTGGTGAATGCCATAGGTCTGCAGCTGTAAGGAGTGAGAAGAGGGGATGGGCGAGTAGGATAGAAGTGCTTATCAGGGCCACGGACCTCCAGCATGGGGAGTTGGGTTGTGCATGGTGAGTAGGGTGGGTCCAGTTAACTTTTGCAGGACATGAAGCAGTCTTATCTGATTCTGGCCATGAATGCAGACTCATTTCTGCTTGTCTGCACTAGATGAAGTGGGTTTCGGCTAGGAATACTGCCTGCTTTGATCAATATGGTTACATTTGCAGGGTGCTGGTGCAGGTAACCGGAGGGGGCAGAAGGCACTGCAAGTCCATGGACCCCCTGCACCAGTGGCTGGACAAAGAGGTGGGCACCTCAGACAGGCCAAAAGCTACCAGCTTAGGGAGCAGAGTGGTGTCAAACACCACTGGTCTGCAGCTGTGAGAAACAGGGAATGGGGATGGGCGAGGAGGGTAAGAGCACTCCTCAGGCTCATGGACCTCTGGTGTGTGGGGGGAGTGGTGTGTGCACAGTGTGTGGGGTGCCTGCACTTAACCTTTGCAGGGCTGGAAGCCCTCCTGTCAGGCCCCTGACTTGCACACAGAATCACTCCTGCTTACCTGCTGCAGGTGAAGTGGGCTTCAGCTGGGAATGCTGCTTACCTTGTCCCAGTATGGCCATGCTGTGCCAGCTTGGCCAGCAACATGCTGGTGCAGGTGATCAGAGAGGGTAGAGGGAGCTGCAAATCCGTGGACCCCTAGCACTCGTGGCTGGCCAAGGGGCAGGTGATTCCTGACCAGGTGATGAGCTCCTGGCTTAGGGGGTGTGGTGGTATTTAATGCTGCCAGACTAGTGTCACAAGTAGGAAAAGGGGATGGGTGAGGAGGTGAGAGTGCTCCTCAGGCCCCAGTGCTTCTTTCTTGGTAGCATAAGTTTCCTTTCCTCTCTGCTTGATTCTCTCTTTTATATCTCAAAAGAGACTGACTCAACATAAAACATAATCGTGTAGATTGAGTCCTGCCTCATTAACACAACTGCCTCTACTCCTGCCTCATTAACATCATAGAGGTGGGATTTACAACACATAGGAAAATCGTATCAGATCACAAAATGGTTGACAACTACACAATACTGAGAATCATGGCCTCGCCAAGTTGATACACATTTTGGGGAGACACACAGTTTCAGTTCAATCCACAACTAGGGCACACACATTTTGATTGGATTCATATTACTCTGAGAACAATTCTTCTGCTCTAGCATTGTAGCAAGTCAACTATGCATCATTTGAAGAAACCTCCCCTCCCCTTGCCTTTCCTGGTTGGGGCTGACCAGATCTGACGTTACCCAGAGAACCTCCCGAGAGGTTTCCTCTACTCTTTGATGGTTGCTTCCTGCACAGAATTTTATCTGTAAGTAAATCTGTTCTGTCTAAGGTAAGAACAGACTGATAAAGGTTATGGCTTTAATGTAAAAGCTAGATAGTGTTTTTGTTACTTGCAGACACTTCAGAGCTGTATAATCTTTTGCTTTCACTTTGTCTACATATTCTATCTGGACTTTCGGCACTTTCTTGATCTCTTTATGTCTCAAGTTTTGAATTTTCAAAAGAGTCAACTGACTGAAAAATATCTTTGAAAAAATGTATATTCAAGTTTTAATACACCTGTTACTGTATCTGTATCTATCTTTCATTTGTCTATCTATCTCTTTTCTAGAATATTTGAAGATTGACTGAATAGTAATGATATGGATTGACTTAATACCAGTGCCATAAAATTCATTTAGCCACAAAGTCACCAAATCTGATGTATAAAAAGAGTTGCCATAATTCTACATAAACATGGTGTGTTACACTTCATTGGATTTCATTGATCTCGATCACAGTTATGTATATGCTACACATTAGCTTAACCAGGATTTAAGCTTTTAGATGGTTTCAGCTTTATATTCCCTTAGATTCTGGAATATCTTCATAATTACTTGCCTCCTGATAGACTGAAAATCACTGTGCATTGAAGAGATTAAAAATATTATCGTATTTTGAAGAGATTACTTTTCTCTAAGTGTGAGAAAAAGAATGGTGCCATTGAAAAATGAAAGCTTATCACCCTGCCTGGAATATTATCCTGCTTCTCTGCAAAGAAGAATGAGGCCCAGAGGTCAGGCGTTAATGAACATGTCCCTAATGACATTTTCGTTCATTGTATCACATTGGTAAACACAGCTTACACTTATTTTTTAACATCTACATTTTGTTTTAGCGAGTTTGAGTCTGATGTGGAGGGACACTCAGAATATCCTTCCACATTAGAATTTGCTAGCTCAGACTTCAAGACCTAAGAAAGAACCAGCTGCCCTATGGTGCACGACAACCTCCAGGCAGTCATAGACAGTTTTCTCGACAGTCACTGCAGTAGGATTGATTTGGTCACTATGTGCTTTAGGTGTCTTCACAGACCAGAATCCTACCAATAAAATCCTCTATATCCCCCAAATCCTCTATATTGCCTCGAGTTGCAATATTGAAGCGCTCTAGAGGGCAATATCAAACAACGATGGGAAGCATCAAAAGAAGATGGAAGGAATACACAGAGCCACTGTATCAAAAAGAATTGGTCGATGTTCAATCATTTCAGAGGGTAACATATGACCAAGAACCGATAGTACTGAAGGAAGAGGTGCAAGCTGCATTGAAAAATAAATAAATAAATAAGGCAGTGGCAAAAAACAAGTTTCCAGGAATTGACAGAATACCAATCAAGATGGTTAAACAAACAGACGCAGCACTGGAAGTGTTCACTCATCTATGCCAAGAAATTTGGAAGATAGTCACCTGGCCAAAGAATTGGAAGAGATAAATATTTGTACCCATTCCAAAGAAAGGTGATCCAACCAAATGTGGAAATTATTGAACAATATCATTAATATCACACACAAGTAAAGTTTTGCTGAAGATCATTCAAAAGTGGCTGCAGCAGGACATCGACAAGGAACTGCCAGAAATTCAAACCAGACTCAGAAGAGGATGTGGAAAAAGAGATACCATTGCTGATGTTAGATGGATAATGTTTGAAAGCAGAAAATAGAAAGATGTCTACCTATGTTCTATTGACTATGCAAAAGCATTTGACTGTGTGGATCATAACAAATTGTGGATAACGTTTCAAAGAATGGAAATTCCAGAACACTTAAATGTGCTCATAAGGAACCTGTATATAGAACAAAAGGCAGTCATTCAAACAGAACAAGGGGATACCGCATGGTTTAAACTCAAGAAAGGTGTGCATCGGGGTTGCATCCTTTCACCATACTTATTCAATCTGTATGCTGAGCAAATAATCAGAGAAAAATCAGAGAAGCCGGACTTTATGAAGAAGAACGTGGCATCAGGATTGGAGGAAGACTCATTAACAACCTTTGTTATGCAGATGACACAACCTTGCTTGCTGCAAGTAAAGAGGACTTGAAGCACTTACTGATGAAGATCAAAGACTACAGCCTTCAGCCTCAAAATAAAGAAAACAAAAATCCTCACAATTAGACTGATAACCAACACCATGATAAGCAAAGAAAATATTGAAGTTGTTAAGGATTTCATTTTACTTGGATCCACAGTCAATGCCCATGATTGTAGCAGCCAAGAAATTGAACGTCACATTGCATTGGGCAAATCTGCTGCAAAATACTTTTTTAAAGTGTTGAAAAGCAAAGATGTCACTTTAAGTACTAAGGTGTGCCTGACCCAAGCGATGGTGGTTTCAATAGCCTCATATGCATGTGAAAGCTGACAATGAGTAAGGAAGACTGAAGAATTGATGCCTTTGAATTGTGGTGCTGGCAAACAGTATTGAATATACCATGGACTGCTAGAAGGATGAACAAATCATCTTGGGAGGAGTACAACCAGAATGCTCTTTACAAGCAAGGATGGGGAGACTACATTTCACATACCTTGGACGTGTTATTAGGATGGACCAGTCCCTGGAGAAGGACATCATGCTTGGTAAAGTAGAGGGTCAGCGAAAAAGAGGAAGACCCTCAATGAGATAGATTGACACAGTGGCTGCAACAATGGGCTTAAGCATAACAAGGATTGTGTGGATGGTACAGGACCAGGCAGTATTTCATTCTGTTGTACATAGGGTCACTAGAAGTTGGAACTGACTGTAGGGCACCTAACAACAAGAAGTGACGTAGAGAAGAGTTGTAGTCAAAGGAGCCTTGTTGGTGCAGTGGTTAAGAGCTCGGCTGCTAACCAAAAGGTTGGCAGTTTGAATCCACCAACTATACCTTGGAAACCCTGTGGGGCAGTTGTAGAACTGCCTGTCCTATAAGGTCACTATGAGTCAGAATTAACTACATGGCAATCAGTTTGGTTTGGTTTTGTAATCACAGGGCAGCAAAATGTCAGAAGGATATAAATTCAGGGTGAGGGTTGGAAGAAAAGTATAAGCTGGGAGCAGCCACCATGTTTTAGGCCAGATCTTTCAGCTACTGCAGACCTGGTCCCCTTCCCCTCTCCTTCAAAGCAGGGCCCTGGTGACTGTCCTGATCTACTAATCCCTGTGGGTGTCTCAGAGCAATAAGCAGCTGCCCATACTTTAAACTGTTAACCTGGCACACCCAATCATTTATAATATCATTCCTGCCCTTACTCCATTTTCCCTCCAAGCACTGTCCCATGGGCAGGCTATGCTGTCCTCTGAACCCATCTGCTTTTTCACACCTGGGTCTTTGTGCACATTGTCCCCTTAACCTGGGATACACTACTGCACCTTTTCTTTTAGGTAGACACCCTCAACTCTCAGCTCAAACATGACCTCATTGCAGAATGCTTCCTTCAGTCTCCTTCCCAGGCAGAGCAAAAGACCTCCTCTGTGCTCCCACAGCACCTGGTACATATCTCCATTATAGTATTTATCACACTTATTGTGATAAAGTGTGTGTTTGGCTTTCACTCCCACTACACTGTGAATTCCTTGGCAACTAAGACTGTCTTATTCCGGTATCTACAGATTTACCTGGAATTATCTCTGTGGGCCCCATTGCTACAGAACGTGAAACATGACCTACTGCAGAAACATGCCACAGGAACCACATCACTTCACATCACATTCCTTAAATTATCTGATTCTGGTAGAACGTATTTGAAGAATAGTCCAGAGAATCTGGAAATTCTCTCTCAGTTGTACCTTGCTTCTTCTAGAGGTATAACATCACAAATCAGGGGGTCTTGAATATGACCAGATTCCTGTCTTATATGTTCTGTTTCAAGTGTAAAAGCACACAGGTGAAAAAGTGTGTATGTGCGTGTGTATTTCATATATTTCTACTATTTCCCAAATGTAAGTTTGGGAAATAGTCCTTTAATTTCAACAGTCATTTTTGTCTTTAATATTCAAAAAATTGGCTCAACCTTGCTCTTTCTTCCCCATTATCTCCAAAGACTCTTAAGTGTCTTACGTTTTTCCTGATTACCTCTGGTTACAATGTCTCACACTGTGTTTTTGATCTCTGATCTGGCACTCACCTTTTGCCTGCTTGTGCTCTGTCCTCCAGCCCACACACTCTTCCTCTTGCTGGTATGAACTGGGGTCCTTCATTTCCCTAGTGAACTTGTAACAGCACATGTGTGTGAATCAGGCTCTTGCCAAAGTTTGAAAGAAATAGCATATTTCAGGCAATAACTTCCAAGTTAATATTAAACATCACTGTTGTAAAATGTCAGCATCCTTTCTCTGCCACAGGGAATTCCTTACTAGCCAGAATTCCTTAGGTGAGAGCTTGCCACCATCTTCTCTGGTCTCCATCTTGCCTGTACAGATGCCTCTCATTCCTTCTCTACCTGCCAGCTCACAGTTTTCCAATGTACCTATTATATTTTGTACAGAGAAGTTTAGCTGTTGCCATCCTCACTCAACCTTCAATAAGTTTTCAGTCTATGCGTGCATTTCCAAAAACTATCGGAGAGCTCTGGTAAACAAAGTCATCGCTGCTAGCCTTTAGTGACACAAAGAACCAGCAGAAGCATTGAAATTCCGATTTCTATTCTAGTATGATTAAATTCTCAGGCACGACTCCCTACCAGTATTCAAAAGGGAAGCAGATTTTTATCTCATGGTACAAAGTCCCCAGAGGTCATCAGTCATTCATTCATTCATACACACACACATACACACACACACTATACACTGTAGGTACTTTAAAAATATTTGGTCAGGTTTCTGCATAAACGGTTTCTGAATGCTTGATGAAGTGATTCATAATCCAGGTTCTGTTCATATTTAGCAAACAAATTGTCTTAGACTGGAGGGGGGTTTTCCCCAGCCAGGAATCAGAGACTGGAAACTTCCTTTGGCTTTCCAGGAAAGGTGTAAACACCAAGCCATTCATGAGGGTATACAAGATCCATCTCTTTGTGTGGGCTTTTCAACAGCCTTGAGAATAGCGTGCACATTCCCAAAGGCTTAGGTGAACAGCAGCCTAGAATTGGGCACAAAGGCAATTGTGCCTGCTATTTTGTGCTTACATGGTAGCCTTGTCTAAACTACAGGGTAAACCAGCTACATTTGGCTGTTTCATTTGGAGAGACAAGATGAATATTTTCTGACTCTTTGCTTCCATTGTCATTGTCTATACAGTCCAAGGAAAACAGAATCAAAGAAAAAAACAATTCTTTTGTGAACCTCAGCATCTTAATAATAGAGCCGATTTGACTGGGTATAACAGGAGGAAATGTAGCTGGACTAAAACACAGAGCTAACAATAATAAGTTTGGTGCCTCGAATAACCCTGTATCTAACATATTTACACGAGCAGTGTATCTAATGTATGTCAGTCAACATTATGAAGAAGGCCAAGTAAGTGTACGTGTACTAATATAAACCTCACCATTACCAAACAGGAAAATAAGGCAATGAGCAATCAGATAAGGGTAGAGAGTAAGTATATTCTTACAGGCTCAATACCTGCACAGAAATGTTCTACCAATGCTACAAGTTAATATACACTGAAGCAGGAAGTGAGGAGAAGGCGAGGGAGCCGACAACACATTATCAGCCTGACTTTTGTTTCCTGTCTATGCAGCAGTGTTATGGAGCTTAAAACTTAGTTACTGTAATGTGAATTATGAATCAATTCATTTAACCCATAATATCTCCAATTTGGAGCCCTGGTGGTGCAGTGGTTAAGAGCTAGGCTGCTAACCAAAAGGTTGGCAGTTTGAATCTACCAGCTGCTCCTTGGAAACCCTATGGGGCTGTTCTACTCTGTCCTATAGGGTCACTATGAGTCAGAATCCACTGGAGAGCAATGGGTTTGGGTGGTGCATATGGTTAAGCACTTGACTACTAGCCAAAAGTTTAGTGGTTCAAACCTACCCAGAGGCACCTTGTAAAACAGGCCTGGTGATCTGCTTCTGAAAGGACGCAGCCTTAAAAACCCTGTGGAGCAGTTCTACTCTGCAGGCATGGGGTTGCCATGAGTTGGAATAGAATCCACGGCAACTAATAACAATAACATCTCCAATTTGGAGTCTCTGGGTGGTGCAGTTAATGCACCCGGTTGCTAACCTAAAGGTTGGCAGTTCAAGTCCACCCAGAGTTGCCACAGAAGAAAGGCCTGTTAATCTAATTAAGAAAAATCAGTCACTGAAAACCCTATGGAGTACAGTTCTACTCTGACACACATGAGGTCATGAGTTGGAGTCAACTCAATGGCTATTGTTTTTTGTTTTTAATCCCCAATTTAGGTCGAGAAATTAAGGGTCAGAGAAGTTAGGTAACATAGCCAAGACTGGATAGCTGCTAAGGGATAGAGTACAAACTTGGAAATAGGTCTTATGACATCTGTCCAACTGCCCTTCCAGGTGTTTTTTGCTGCTTCTACAACTGGATTATACCCTGGACATAGCACAGAAAAATCTCTTGTAACCTTCTCGTTTCGTGCCAACAGTCTCCAGAAATATCCGTGTAGAACTGTATGCTTAGCTCCTGGGGAGTCTTCTTCCCACTCCTTGTGTTTTTCCTTGTATTTCTTATAGAAATTTAACAGAAATTACAGGGCATCAGAGGATCTTGAATAGATGAAGAAGATTGTGGCTTCAAAGAAGGTGAATGTACGCTGATTCAGAGCTAAGTGAGTTAGAATCCCCCTAGGTAAAGTCACTTCAGGTGTAAGGCCATGCTAGAACACAGTCATTTAGTCTTGAGGTATCCAAAGGAAGCTTCAAAAATACACCAGTGACAGGGGGTGCAGCCCTTATCAGAGCCAGGTTCTCTGCTTTTCTGTATAAACAGGAAAGAAAGTGTCCTCATTTGCACTTAAATCTAGGAGCACTTAAAGCTCTTCTGTATATGGATGAGGTGGGAGGAGAAAAAGAATTCAGCTGTCTTCCTAAATCTCACCTTTCAAAATGAAGTATTTTTCGAAAGCAATCATTTCATAGATAATGTTACATGAACTTTGCATATATTTAGGATGAGAAGTAACTTTCTTTCATTGCATAATTCTGGTTATTTTAAATACAGTTCTATGGGGAAAAAAAAAGTCCCATGAAGCCCAGAATCAACAAGGCAAGAAATTTGTCTCCATTAGTCCTGGTCGCTCAGTGGTTAAGAGCTTGGCTGCTAACCAAAAGGTCAGCTGTTCAAATCCACCAGCCGTTCCTTAGAAACCCTATGGGGCAGTTCTACTCTGTCCGATAGGGTCCCTCTGAGTCAGAACCAACTGGATGGCGACAGGTTTGGTTTTTTTTTTTTTTTGGTATTATCTCCTGAGCACATTTATTTTAATGTAAGTTAAATGTGGCAGGACTGAGCTCCCTATCTATTCTCCTTCTACTTTAAGAGTAATCCAAAAACCAACCAAACCCATTGCTGTTGAGTCGATGCTGACTCAGAGCAACCCTATAGGACACAGTAGAAGTGCCCCATAGAGTTTCCAAAGAGTGCCTGGAGGATTTGAACTGCCGACCTTTAGATTAGCAGTCGTAGCACTTAACTACTATGCCACCAGTGTTTCCTTAAGAGTAATAGCCCACCACAATGATGCTCTAGGAAGGAGAGAGAGACAGAAAGGGACACCCGCCTTAAGAATTGGGGAGGAGAGGAATTTGGGACTTGCTGACAAGTCACAGAAGCAGATAAAAGCCGAATACCAAGAGAGGACTAGAAAGCAACAGGAAGGTAAAGGGACTTCCTGTTATTTGTGCAATAGGCTGAAAGGCCACTAGAGGCTAACAGTATTTAAAAAAAAAACTGTTGCCCTCGAGTGGATTCCAACTAACAACACGGAATTGTTTTTAACTATCCTCTTCATTGAGTGTGTATTCGTGGTCAGCTCCAAAGAAGATGCCGTTCTTTCTGGTGAGGGATTATTCATTGTTCAGTAAAACAGCATGATTACATAAATATAATGTTTGAGTTGTTGTCAATTTATTAAACATTTATAAACAAGGAGGCATTTGAATGCACAACAATAGCTGTCACTAGACTCTCATCCTAGTGAAGTGGTAAGCACCCGCATTATGGAAGAAATGCACCTGCTAATGTGTCAGTTCTTTCCCTTCCCTAATAGTAAACCCAATGCTGGATGACCTCATAGACTGTGGGTTAGGCCACAGAGAAACAAGGGCACCAAATACCTGGCCAGATTCAGATATTTGACATAAATTTTTAAAAGCATTAGAATAGTCATCATGGGAAAAAGTCTGAAATTTGTTGGACTTCCTTACACTTGGTTTGCAGCCATATTATTTTTATTTTAACTTAAATATGGGTGGATGGGGCAACAAATATTTTCTGGGCTTAGAGCTCCAAAGGTATTAATTTGGATCTGAGTAAATCATAGTTTTCTGGCTGTATACAAGAATGCTAACAGGTTATCCAGAATCGATGGCCCTTAGAAGGCCACCATTGATTCAGGTGTCACCAATTCAGGTTCCCAGATGGATCTTTTGAGGAGGTGGGGTATCAACAATGAGGCTGATTCTAGTTTCAAGGGGTGAGTTTGTGCCTGGAAGTTCACAACAGCTTCCCAGGAGCTTTGGGGAACAGCCTTTCCATTCAATAGCCCTTGGGTTTTATGGGAACACCTATCCTTTTGCTTCAAGATTCCCAGTAAGTGAGGGCAGTGTCTAGATATTCTTAGAGGTTTTCACAAGCTTTGATAGTTTGGGAACAGTGTCTCACTGGCATCAGGACACTCCCTGCACTGTTTTCTCAGCCACAAGAGAGTATGTTTGGTTTCAAAGCAGGTGGTGAACATTTCTGGAGGGGAGAGGTCCAAGAAGACAGACTGAAGCTATGCCCAAGAAAATATTTCATATAGAAATGCTAATTATATTCAATTGACATTATAACCGACTTGTGCATTCAACTAATATATATAGAGAGCTGACAGTGCCAAGCACTGTGCTAGGCACCAGGAATAAAACAGTAAACAAGATGCAGTCCTAATTCTCAAAAAGCCTCCAGTTCATTAGGAGAGAGCAATGGTTAAGTGATCAACTACTAACCGAAAGGTTGTCGATTTGAACCCACCAGCAGCTCAGCAGGAGAAAAGACCTAGGGATCTATCTGCTCCCATAAATGTTACAGCCTAGGAAACCCTATGAGGCAGTTCTGTTCTGTCATATAGGGTCTCTATGAGTCAGAACTGACTGGACAGCACATGACAACAACAACAATCTTTTGGAAGGAATAAGGGTGTCTATGAAAAAGCAGGGCCTCCTCTAAGCCCAGCATGTGAAGGGATTAATACCTCCCTTCTGATCCATGTGAATCTCTATAGGTTTGCATTGGTAACTATCATTTAGGAGAAATGTGTTATTTTTAACGCCAAATGTACTTGGAATAGGAATACTTTCCCTTTCAATTATAGGTTAGTGTTTACTTGTTGACTGTAGAAGCGAGCCCAAACATTTTTGTTCTTACACAGTAAGCCAGGTTGGTCCTCTGGCATCTGGGAGCAGCCAGGACAGAATAATTAATGAGAATGAATTAACCCTGTCCCTTTTTTTTTGAAGGAAGTCACTCATCCCCAGTAGTTGAGGGAAAGTTCTTCATTATAGAAGAATTCCAGAAAACAAATGTAGAACGAATAAAAGAATTAGAAAAATCACCATTTTGCGACCTGGAATGAGATCATGGATTCAAGCAAGAAATGTCAATGGATGTTAAAACCATTAGATGTAGTTTGTTGAGAAACAAGGTATGTGCCCAGTCCCAAAGCATTAGCCCACAGATTACTTATTAACAACAAAGGGAAAATGTATCTTTACAACGGAGAGACCTGAAGGTCACCACCTTAACCAAGTCATCAAAACTTGCCTCACTCAGAGTGAAACAAACTGGCATCTTGGGCCTTCTGACATGATGCAATATGAAGGACACAGTATCAGTTATGAAGTATTTTTACCAACGAAGTTTTACCTGAATCTAGCAAGCTTTGAAACTTATTTCCTTTATAGAAATATAGGAGAGAGAGAAACATATTAAATGACACATAGAGAAAATAATCAGGCAATCCAGAATGACGGGCATTTTCAGTCACATGGGGACATATGGGGAAATTTTAATATGAACTAGGTATTATACGGAGCCCTGGTGGCACAGTAGTTAAGAGCTCGTCTGTTAACCAAAAGGTAGGCAGTTTGAATTCGCTAGCTGTTCCTTGGAAATCCTGTGGGTCAGTTCTACTCTGTCCTATATGGTTGCTATGAATTGGAATTGACTCAATGGAAATAGATTTTTTTGTTTGTTTTTTAGGTATTATATATTAAGGAATTATTTTTAATTATTGTTATAATGATATTGGCTTAGTCATCTAGTGCTGCTGTAACAAAAATACCACAAGTGGATGGCTTTAACAAACAGAAGTTTATTCTTTCAGCCTAGTAGGCTAGAAGTTCCAGATTCAGGGCGTCAGCTCCAGGGGAAGGCTTTCTCCGTCTGCTCTGGAGGAAGGTCCTTGTTATCAATTTTCCCCTGGACTAGGAGCTTCTCTGTGCAGGAATCCCAGTTCAAAGGACACACCCCTCTCCTGGCACTGCTTTCTCGGTGGCATGAGGCCCCCTGTCTTTTTGCTCCCTTCTCTCCTTTATATCTAAAAAGAGATTAGCTCAAGACACAATCCAATCTTGTATATTGAGTCCTGTCTCATTAACAAACTGCCCCTAATCCCACCTCATTAACATCATAGAGGTAGGATTTACAACACATAGGAAAATCATATCAGATGACGAAATGATGGACAATCACACAATACTGGGAATCATGGCTTAGCCAAACTGATACACATATTTTTGGGAGACACAATTCAATTTAGGGCAGGTTGTAGAAAAATATCCTTATTCTTAGGAAATGGGTGCCGAAATATTTGGGGATTAAGTGCCGCAAGTTCTGTAGCTTACTTTTAAATGGCTTGCAAATATGAAGCAAATATGATCAAATGTTAATCACTGAATCTAGTAGTGGTTAAAGGGTATTGACTGCACCACTGTTTTAACTGTATGTTTGAAATTTTTCATAATAAAAAGTTGCTGACAAGAGGAAACTGAAATCAAATCCTGGATTCAACATAGATACGTCCTCTCCTGGGCCTCAACGTCCTCATGTATAAAGCAAGAGAACTGAACTCCAATATATCTGTGGCCCCTTCTAGTGTTAACATTCTAGGAGGTTATTAGATTGTCTAACATTCAAGAGAAATCGGTTTCCTTGTAATAAATTTTGTTTCCAATAACAGTTTTCTGCCGTGAAATCTGTCACTCCAGGGAATCGAGGCCTGAGGATAATTCTGGCTGGCCAAGTGTGGAACACTTTCTCCCTCACAACTTCTTGGGTGCCGCTCCCAAAGTTTAGAACTCAAAGAGGTGGCCTTCAAGACAGAGAACTGCTGTTAAGTCATAACGAATGCTACTTCCTGACATAGATGTTTCCCAAACAGCTGTGAACTTACAAAGTTATTTCAAATTCAGTTCACTCTGTTTTTCATTTGTTTGCTTGTTTTTTGCATTTGTGCGTCTTCCGTTTTTCAAAATAATTTTAGATTTACAGAAAAGTTGCAAAGATATTACTGAGAGTCCCCATATACCTCACACTCATTTTTTTTTTTTACTAACATCTTAGTATAGAACATTTGTCACAATTAATGAACCAATATTGATATATTGTTATGAAAGAAAGTCCACACTTTATTCAGATTTCCTTAGTTTTTACTAAATGTTCTTTTTTATGTTCCAATATCACATCTAAGATACCATATTACATTTAGTTGTCTTATGGAGCCCTGGTGGCACAGTGGTTAAGAGCTCAGTGGCTAATCAAAAGGTTGGCAGTTTGAATCCACCTGCTGCTCCTTGGAAACCCTTATGGGGCAGTTCGACTCTTTCCTGTAGGATTGTTATGAGTGGGAATCTACTCAACCACGATGGATTTTTGTTTGTTTATTTCTTTAGGCTCCTCTTGACTATGACAGTTTCTCAGACTTTCCTTGTATTTGATGACTTTGACAGTTTGGGGGAGTACTGGTCAGATATTTCGAAGATGTCTCTGAATTGGGATTTGTCCAGTGTTTTTGTCATGACTAGACTAGGGTTATGGGGGTAAAGTGTCATTCTCATCACATCATGTCATATCAAGGGTACACATATTATCAAAATGACTTACATAGTTTCTTTTACCCTGGTTGTATTTTAAAATGATTGCTTTTACACTCCTTGCCTAAAACACAAGAGGATTTTTCTCCAATCTTCACCATGAGAACTTGGTGGTGTTTCTGGAGGTAAAACCCATGAAAATGTAGGAGCCCCCTGAGACTGGACCCCCAGGAGATTTTAAGTCTCAAGTTACTCCCCATCATAATTACCATTTAAGTGTTCATACCAGTTTATGGCTCTGGAGGTTTTATCTCCAGGTAAGTAGAAAGTAGCCGTGTCTCTCTAGATGCCCCTGTTTCTTCAGGTTTCAGGGCGGCTGTTTGCTCTTCCACCTGAGTTCTCCGATAGATCCAAGGCAAGTAACTGATTTTCAGTTTGTCCAGCTTCGTTTTTGGTCGTAAGGACAGGAGTGACTACTTTCAAGTTCTTTACATGTTGAAGACAAACAGTGCACTCTGTTTTAATGGAAATTTGTTTAGCATCGCTCCTAAAGGAAATAAAATCAGTGGTCTAAAAACCTTGCCTTAATAGGCAAGTGATCTTAGATTGAATTATTTTGTAAGCTGGTTTCACTATATGAAATTCAGAGTGCCTTGGAAACCAGCTTTCAACAAGATATGTTTCTCTCTTGGCTAATTTGGTCTCATTTTTTTGTTCAGAGGAAGCACAGTAAAAAGATAAAAGCATCGGATTTTGAGTCCAAAGATACAGGTTTTTGGCTGCTAGACCAAAAACTTACTAGACTGTCTCTATTTCTCTGAGACTCTTTGTTTGTTAAATGTCTTGACTACAGGAATGTCATAGAATTTATCTTTTTATCTGGAGTGTCTAGCACAATACCTGACCCAAAGAAGACCTCACTGAAAATTGGATTGAAATGCCTACCCAATCAATCTCATAGTGTTGTTATGAGGATTAAACAAAATAATGTACACGAAAGTTCTTTGTAAGCTTCAAAGAGCCTTGCAAATGCTGCTCCTTTATTTGTTTATTAGTCATCAATCTTGAATGCCTGCCTACATGTAAGCATTTCTGTAGAGGCTGTGTGTTTTCTTTCTTCTTTTTGACATTGTGCAGATAAGGAGGGAGGTGGTATTAAAGAGTTAATTTTTACTCGGATTATAGGTTAATTTCAGCTAGGGCAACAACAATATACACTCTTCAACCTGTTCAACTGGCAAATGTTTTGATATTTGACAGCTTTGCTGTCAAGTAATTCTGTCCTACAACTAATCATGCCACAGCCTTTTCTTCAGCTACCGCCACAATATAATGGCATCATTGTACATGCATACATAGGATTCTTGTATACTGTTTAAAGGAGGCAGAGCAAATGAACATTAAATGTTTACTACACAGAAGATCGCAGTTATATCGCCAAGATTTATTATTAAGCCCATTCTATTTTAATGCTATTACTGCTCCTGTCTGAACTTAAATACGACCTTTCAGACACTGCAGTTTTCTCTCTCCTACTTTGGGAAATTGAGATTCTGCTTTCTTTGAGATGTTTTGAGAGTTGGCGAGGCGCCTTGTTCAAACGGCTGGGTCATTTGATCACTGGATGCAGCTTCTAGGTTTTGATTGCTGTTTTGTCTGATTAATGTTAGACACAACGGCAGCATCCACTCCCTCCCTTTCCTCGCCCACTGTCAGCGGCTTCCTGAAGCAAATGAGCTCGCCACAAATCAAGATGCCTGCAACAAACATCTCCATGAACTTGCCCCATCTCTCACTGGCAACTTGCCACCTTGTCTCTTCTTAGTATTGAAACCCTGCATTTATCAAATATCTCGGCTTCATTAGTAGATTAACCATTTCACAGGACCCCTTGCCCTTCTACCAGACTCCTGTGTTTCTCATAGGGATATCTTACTTTCTTTTTAAAGAAACCTTCTGCATCCTTGAACGAATACATCACCACTGTTTCTCATTAGGATCATTTCTTGTTTACATGTCTAATTAGTCAAGTGATTAGATCACACATTACATAAAACGTTACCTAGAAAGTACAAACATGTTGGTCAAAACCATGTGCGAGAAAATAGAGGTTAATTCTTTACCTTCAGAGGTGATCGTAACTACTTACACACCTTATATTTTGTGGCAAACTGGCGCTGCTGATGTTTTTAGGCAATTGCGTAATCACCCCTGTGACAAGAATGCTGTCGGTGGCTTTTGAACTGCTCAAGAATAAAGCTGACACAAACATAATTTTAAAACAGCTTCATTTTAAGGGTTAAAAAAACCTCATCAACTGAAAATTACATTTTGTCTGCCATTAAGTTGACTCTGGCTCATGGCAACCCCATGTACTATAGAATAGAATGCTACCCAGTCTTGCATGTTCCTCATGACTACCAGCAGGTTCAAGTCCATCATTGCGGTCACTGTGCTAATCCATCTCACCAAGCGTTTTCCTTGCGCTTACTGGTCCTCTATTTCACCAAATATGTTGTCAGCCTCGAGCGATTGATTCCTCCTGATGATGTGCCTGAAGCAAATGACTCAGACAATGTTCTATTGTGATCCACAAGGTTTTCATTAGCTAATTTTCAGAAGTAGATTGCCAGGTCTTTCTTCCTACTCGGCCTTAGTCTGGAAGCTCTGCTGAAACCTTTCCACCACGGGTGACCCTGCTAGTATTTGAAATACCATTGGCATAGCTTCCAGCGTCATAGCAACACACAAGCAACCACAGTATGACAAACCGACAGACAGGAGGTAGGTGTTTTATGTACATGCTGATAAATACAATAATAAGGCACTGCTGCCACATAGGAAAGTAAGTGAATGTAATTATTGAATAAGCATAGTATAAAAAGCCCACAGCCATCAAGTCAATTCTAACTCGTAGCAACTCCATAGGGTCTCCAAGTCTGTAAATCTCTACAAAAGCAGACTGCCACATCTTTCTCCTGTGGTGAGGCTGGTGGTTTTGAACCACCAACCTTTTGGTTAGCAGTCGATCACTTTCACCACTGTGCAACATGTGCGAGAAAGGAGAGAGGTGGCAGTGTCTAAGATAGGATATATAGTTAAGTCAGGGTGTTCAGGTTCCTAATATTATTCCTCACTGACTCATGGTCTGACCTTAAACCTGTTCTGAACTTTTTAATGAAATTGATTATTTCTTAATCCAGAAATGCCAGAAATATATGACAATTTCACACTTAAAGATTGCCAGCAATACATTTGTCAAGAGCAAAGTGAGCTCAGCTTAATACACTAACCTGGTCTGGTCAGAAAGTCTGTGTGCCACCTAGCCTTTAAAGATATTAATTCTGGTTAAGCTTATTCTGGCTGTAGCCCCCTGGTCCTGATGCCAGCCTCTGCACACCTGTGTGCACGCTATTCTGTACCTAAACCTGTGCTACTGAAGCCAGGGCCTCTCCCTCACCACTACTGGAGGAAAAAAAAAAAAGTTGAAATTGCCACTACTCACTACTTTCCATTTTTGTTTTTCAGCTGTGAAGATTGATTTTCATTGTCGTACCCACTCATTCAGTCTCTTTTGTAACCAATATCACTTAGCTGAGTGATAACTATACTCTGCAGTCATGGAACAGAGCAAACTGCAAAGAATCTCTTAAGGATCTAGTTTACACACAGGGTATCATCAGCACTGATGTCCATCTAACTAACTAGCAATTTATTAAAACACTGCACTGAGTCAGCCAATGGTCAGAGCCTTTGCATATACACTCCTAGCTACTCATCCATCAGGAATGCAATGAAATGTGGCTTTTGAAATTTAAATCAATGCTCAAGAAATGATGGCCTCCAAAGTAAATAGTACATAACTTTATACTAGTCACAGAACTTCTCTGAGGCTGGATTTTCTCATCTGTAAAATGAGAAGACTACTACTTGTCCTCTCTGATAACGATAGCTCTGTTTTTTTTTTTTTTTTTCTTTTTTTTAACCTGTGACTTGTGGTGGACACTGTAAGGCAATTAACATTAATTATCACCATAAGCCACACTCTCGTATAAGCTAATGATGCCTCCATTCTACAGAAGAAAAAACTCAGGCAGAAGTTAAATAACTTGTGCCATGTCACAAAACTAGAAAGTGGAAGGACTGGGATTTGAACTCAGGTCTATCTGATGCAAAACCGTCATCCTATCCTACAGAATTATCAAAGTTTGAGAACCTGCTTCTGGCAAACTAATAGGCCATATACAACGTGTCAGAAACAATCTGTCAGTCAGCATTTCTGAGATTTCAGTCATTTGCTCCACATCTTCATGACTTATGGAGAGCTATATGTACTTAATACAAACATGCTATTTATTTAGCATTTTCTCTAAGTTGATTCACTTTCATACTTCAAAAATTCTTTTTACAATAAAGAATAAAAGGAAACTTTATGACCTGGAAATGGAAAACCAGCTTTACTGAATAATGCTGAATAGACATGAATAAAAATAAATTGTCATTTTATTTATATTAAATCATAAAAATAAATACAAAAGGACCAAAAGGATATTATTAAAATTTAACTTAATTCTGTTACCTGCCTCCTGAAGGTTCTGAGCCAGAGTGAGTTCTACCCTTTCTTTCTTAAAAAAGGATATAAGCCAGGGTAAGAAAATTGTTGAAATGTTCCCTAGTATAAATCCAAGACTTTCTCCTAGATATAATCAGAATTAAAAGATTATGAAAAGGGAGTACACTTCTCAATATAGGTTCAATGTTATGTAATATCACAATCCTGTACCGACAAAATTGTCTTGTGTATTGGCAGAGGAGTGTGTCCTATCTTTGGGAATTGCTGATGTAAAGAAAGGGAGGAGAGAGAAAAAAAAAAAAAAAAAAAAAAACAGGAAAGTTTCAAATTTTTTCCACATCAATTAATTTCGAACACCCAAGTTTCCATGTCTACTCAGAAACTTAAAGCCGTTTTGTGTTCCTCCTCCACCAAAATTTAAGAATGAACCGTAGGCATAAAAAGTATTATGAAAACTGTCATTTTTGGCAGCTCATTATGTGCCTCCAAACATTCCAAGAAAAGATTTAAAAAAAAAAATTACACTTCCTTGACTCTTTGAAGACAGAGTACTGGAATAAAATTGGAACCTCATTCACTGCTGGTATGAATGTAAAATGATGCAATCTCTATGGAAAACAGTTTGGAAGTTCCTCAAAAAGTTAAACATAGAACTACCATATGACCCACAATTATACTGGTAGGTATACAGTTGAAAGCAGGGACTCAAAAAGATACTTATACACCAATGTTCATTGCAGCATTATTCAGAATAGCCAAAACATGGAAACAATCCAAGCATCTATCAACAGATGAATGGATAAACAAAATGTGGTATATCCATACAATGAAATATTATTAGCCATAAAGACAAATGAAGTTCTGATCCATGCTATGATGTGCATGAACTTTGAAAACATTATGCTGAGTAAAATAAGACAGACACAAAAGGACAAATATTATAAGATTCCATTTATATGAAATATATAGAATAGGCAAATACATAGAGATGAAAGTTTATTAAGTGGTTACCAGAGGCTTGGGGGAGGAGAAAATGGGAAGTTATTGCTGGAGGATTATGGAGTTTCTGTTTTGGGTGATGAAAAACTTTTGGAAATGGCTAGTAGTGATGGTTTCACAACAGGATGAATGTAGTTAATATCACTGAATTATACATTTAAAAATGGTTAAAACAGCAGATTTTTTGTTATATGTATTTTTTATCATTAAAAAAAAAAGAATGAGCGAGTGAACAATGTATCAAATGGCCTAAGGGGTTAAGTAAGATAAGTAATGGCCTCAAGAAGATCCATTAGATTTAGTCATGTGGAGTTCCTTAATGAACTTAGTGAAAACGGTTTTGGTGACATGGTGTGTGACAAAGTCCAGAATGTACAATTGTAGACAGCTCTTTAAAAACATTGACTGTAAAGGTAAAAGAAGATTGAAGGCTGCAGCTGGAGAAGGATGTGGTATCCAGGGAGGTTTCTCTGAGGATTTCTTTTTAAGGAATGAAAGAAGGAAGATTTCCTATGAGATTAGAGTCTTGAACTGCAGACCTTTTGGTTAGCAGCTATAGCTCACCATACTCTTAACCACTGCACCACCAGGGCTCCAGAGAGCCTATAGTATGTTTAAATGTTACTGGGAAGAATCTAGGAAAGAGAAAAATTAAAAGATTGAAGATGCATGTGGGAGACAGGATAAACTAATAGTTGCCAAGAAGGTGACCATGGGTAAGGTCCAGAGAACACAAGGAGGATGGAGGGATGGCTGCCAACTGCATTGTAATAGGAAGAAAGGAATGATATGTAAAAACTGGGCTGGAGATCTTGTAGGTAGCAAATTAAGGAACTCAGCCTTTAATGGATTCTACTTCCTCTGTGATGTACGAGGAAAAGTCATGTGCTAAGAGTAGGGAGGCACATATTAGTAGGGAATGGTCAAAGGTTTGAGGAGAGAAGAAAAGCTTTGGGTGGTTGTTGAAGAGAGTGGTAGAGAAGTATTGCCAGGCAGTGTTGGGTGCTCAGTTTAAGTTGGAGACCATAAATACATAGTGATATGCACACCTTCAGTTGCCTAGGCATAGGCATGAAGAAGGTGTATGTTGGAGTTCCTGAAATTGATTTTTTATTTTTTAAGGTAAGTGTGATGGAAGGACAAGGCATGGAAAATCATGGTACACAGAAAAGAGTTTTGAAATAGTAGAACATGGAATCTGAGCTGGAGAGAGAGGAATGTGAAGACAGGAGAATTTTGATAGATTAAGAGAGAATGTATTGCTATCAATGTTTGGGGAGTCCTGATGAGGTAAAAGAACACTTACAGAGGGGGTATTTACCAAACAAGATGGAAAATTAGGAAGTTGTTGTCACAAAAAGTAATGTTCAAATCAGTAATTTCAGAAGTGAAGGTGTAGTGATGACAAGTTCTAAAGTGTGACTTTGTCAACGTGGCACTATATACAGAAGCACCATGCCATCCCTTCACAGCAAAAAAAAAAAAAAAAAACCTGAAAAACTAAGTAAAACAGAGACAAATGTCAGTCCTGGCACCCTAAACAACAAATGAGGAGATAAAGAACTCAACCAAGCATCAAGTGGAATAAGAAACTGACAGAGAACAGTGAGGAGAGATGGGAGTGGATGTTCCCTATCAGCTAATGCAACACGCATTCGCCATCTGGGACTTCTTTCGGAGATCGACAGACAGAGTACTGGAAAGAAGATTCATGGAGCTTCCAGTAGGAAACATAGCACCTGGTAACCAGTGATACATGATTTCCCACCCTCCACCTTTCCACCCCTAGCTCAGCCTCTGCTGCTCCCCAGCAGGCCAAGCAACCTTGGCCCAGGAGGCGCCAGCTCAGTGCCATGCAGATTCACCCCACCCGTAGTGGCCGGCCCTTCAGTGCCATTTCTTTGTTGCTGCTGTTGCTCTTTTTAGTTTCTTTTGGTTTCTTCCCTGATTCTCATCTCCTCCTCCTCCTTTCTCTTCAACACCTGACTCCATGTGCCATCTTTGCTTCTTCTTGACAGGCTGTGAAGCACTGTTTGCCTGGGGAACCACTTCCCTGGTTCATGCCGCCATGATGGTCGAATCCCTGGGGGCTTTTTTTTTTTCTTTTTTGTTTGTTTTCTCTTTTCCTCCCCCCCCCCCGCCCTTCATTTCTTGCCTTTCTCGTCTCTTTATCTTCTTTTCATCTATCTATCTCATCTTCTTCTATCTCATCTCATATCTTCTTTTCCTTTCTTCTGAATACCTGGCACTCTGTGCCATCTCCACCCCTTCTAGCCAGGCTGTACTGCATGGCTTGGGAGCCACTTCCCCAGTCCGCACAGCTGCACAGTAGGATCCCCTGGGGCATTTTTAAAAAAATGTTTATTTTATTTCTTCTTTTCTCCTTTTTGTTTTTCTTCATTTCTGGTTTTTATTTTTGGTTCCTGTTTCTCTCTCCCCTCTCTCTTCTTTCCCATACCCAACCTGGCCCCACATAGCACAACTTCCCCCATTCTCCCCCCTCCTGCCTATCTGTACAGTATACTGAACATCACACCCCCACACAGCACAGGCATAGCCTACTGGAACCTGCCCTGCACTGACCCCCCACCCACATTGTCTGCCCCCATATGTGCCATTAACAATCCATCCCAGCCCCTCTCCTTCAGCTGAACCTACCCTGCTGCACCATAGCTGGGCAATTGGCCCCACCCATTGAACAAGGAGGTGAAAAATATTGTGCCCACAGACAAGCAAACAACAAATAATGCACAACCCACCTGCTTAGACATAACCAAATAAAGCAAAAAAGCAGGATGAAACAAACAAATCTACAATGAATAAATGAAGAACATAACTACTGAATGTCCCAAAGATAGCAGACAATATCAAAACATATGAAAAAACAGGACAGGATGGTTCCAGTAGGCATCCAAAATAAAACATGTGATAACTCCCAGTAGAAGAAAACACACTGGAACTACCTGACAGGTAATTCAAATCTCTAATATTCAGAGCTGTCCAAGAGTTGAAGCAAACAGCAGACAAAAAAAGAAGAAGAAATAGACAAGTTTATGGAAAAGGCAGACAAATTCATGGAAAATACAGGCAAATAAAAAATGGAAGATTTCAGGAAAATACTACAGGAACAAAATGTCAAAATAAATTCATAACTAGAAATCATACAAAAACAACAATTAGAAAACTGAAAGATAAACAAGATTTCACAAATGGACAAGAACATAGAAGGTCTGAGGAGCAGGTTTGAAATAATGGAAGACAGGATCAGTGAAATTGAAGACAAATACTTGGATACCACTTTGTTTGAGGAAAAATCAGAAAAACAGAATGAAGAAAAATGAAGAAACCCTTCATGTGGGATACAATCAAAAGCAAAAATTTGCAAGTGATTTGAGTTCCAAAACAGGAGGAGAAAACAGAAAACACAGAGAGGATGATTGAAGAGTTGCTGGCAGAAAACTTCTCTAATATCATGAAAGATGAAAAACTGACCATCCAAGAAGCTCAACGAACCCCATATAGGACCTCGAAAGAAAATCACCAAGGCATATCACAATCACACTTGCTAAAACCAAAGACAAAGAAAGACTCCTGAGAGCAGCTCGAGAAAAATGAAAAGTCATTTATGGAGGGCAAACAAGAAGACTAAGCTCTGATTACTAGGCAGAAACCATGCAGGTAAGAAGGCAATGGGATGACATATATAAAACCTTGAAATAAAAAAATTGCCAACCAAGAATAATAAATCCTGCAAAATCTCGTTCAAATATGATGGTGAAATTAGGACATTTTCAGATAAACAGAAATTAAGGGAATATGTAAAAACCAAACCAAACTTACAAGAATTATTAAAAGGAGTCCTTAAGTTTGAGAACAAACAACATCAAATGACAGCCTGAATCTAGGACACAAGATTGTATCAGCCAGATACCAATCTAGGAAATGAACTCTCAAGGACTATTCAAAATCAAAAGATTTACCACAGGGAACTGAGAGGTTAATCTGTAAATGACAACAATGTCAGAACAATAAAAGAGAGAATAGATGGCATTAGTATAGAACTTTCAAATGGAGAGGAAGGCAAGGTGATAACAAGTAATAATAGACTGTTTCCAACCTAGGAACATAAGGGTAAATTTCAAGGTAACCACAAAGAAAGTTAACAAACCCACTCATCAAAATAAAGAAGAAAAACATAAAGTCTCAGTTAAAACCAAACCTAAAAAAACAAAAAAAAAGAAAAAAAAAATCCACAAACAAAAAGAATTCAGCACAGGAGAGTAAGAGGAAAAAAGAATGTCAGCATGACAAAAAAAAAAAAAAAAAAAGCACTGCATAATGACAGCAATAAACTCACACCTATCAATAATTACACTGAACATAAATGGCCTAAATGCACCCATAAACAGAGAGTGAGAGACTGCATTAAAAAAAAAAAACAAAAAACAGGATCTATCAATATGCATCTAAAAGAGACATACCTCAGAAACAAAGATGTAAATTTATTAAAAAGCAAAGGATGGAAAAATATATATCAAGCAAACAGCTACCAAAAAAGAACAGGAGAGGCAATACTAATCTCAGGTAAAATAGACGTTAAGACAAAATCCACCAAAAAAGACAAAGAAGGGCACTATGTAATGATTAAAGGAATGATCCATCATGAAGATATAACCATAGTAAATATCTGCACAACCAAAGACAGGGCTCCAAAATACATAAAACAAACTCTAACAGCACTGAAAAGAGAAAGATTTCCACAATAATAATAGGAGACTTCCACACACTACTCTCCATAAAGGACAGAACATCTATATAGAAACTCAACAAAGATACAGAAGAGCTAAAGGGCACAATCAGCCAACTTGACCTCATAGACATATATAGAACACTCCGCCCAATAGTTGCAAAGTACACCTTTTTTTTTTTTTTCCAACTCAGATGAAACATTCTCCGGGATAGACCACATCTCAGGCCACAAAGCAACCCTCAACAAAATCCAAAACATTGAGATAATACAAAGCATCTCCTCTAATCACAATGGCATCAAAGTAGAAATTAACAACAGGAAGAGTAAGGAAAAAAAAAATTACATGGAAACTGAATAACCTTCTGCTTAACAACCACTGGGTAATAGAAGAAATCAGAGATGAAAGAAAAAAATTCCTAGAATCAAAGGAGAATGAAAACACATCATACCACAACCTTTGGAACACAGCAAAGGCATTGTTCAGAGGTCAATTTATAGTACTAGATGCACACATCAAAAAAGAAGAAAGGGACAAAATCAAAATATTAGCTATACAACCTGAACAAATAGAAAGAGAACAGCAAAAGAAGCCCACAGGCACCAGAAGAAAGGAAATAATAAAGATTAGAGCAGAGATAAATGAAATAGAGAATAGAAAAACAATAGAAAGAATCAACGAAACCAAAAGTTGGTTCTTTGAAAGATCAACAAAATAGACAAACCACTGACAAAAGAAAAACAGGAGAGGACGCAAATAACCTAAATAAGGGATGAAACGGGGACATTACAACAGACCCAACCGAAATAAAAAGGATCATAACAGAGTATTATGAAAAATTTCAACAAATTTGAAAACCTAGAGGAAATGGACAAATTTCTAGAAACACACTACCTACCCAAACAAAAAATGATATTGAAAATCTGAGCAGACTCATAACAAGAGAAAAGATTGAAAAGTTAATTAAAAAAAAAAAGCTCAGAACAATAAACTGATAAATAGTGTGACTTTGGAAGAGATGGCTGTAGTAGAATAGAGGAGATAGGCATTGGAGATGAGAGGATCAAGTAGCTCAGAAATGAGGGAATTGAGTGGAGTTTTGAAAGGGAGAAGAAGACTGAATTGTGGATGTTCAGGGAATAAAGAGTTGGAGGATGGCAGAATTGATGGTAGAATGTGTTATGGCAAAGGGGTCTGAGATCCCCTCAGTCCAGGCATTTGTTTCTTTTTTTGTTTGCTTAACAAAGGAGTGGAGATCTAGCCTGGGGCATCAAGGCATTGGTGAGGTAAAGGCCATGAGAAAGAAGAGAGAACACTGACATTACCCCCTAACCCTGATGGATATGGCTTGTAAAAGGATATGCAGTCTCAATCTGAAAGGGCTACAGGAGGAAAAATTTCTTAGGGACAGGGAGTCAGGCTTTGGAGAAGACAGAAGATAGGTCAAGGAGAGAGTGAGGATATGGGAGAGTTTGTTGATCATGAGTGGTGATTTTGGAGGACACAATGGAAGGGTTTTAGATGGAGTGGAAGAGAGGAGAAGCTGGGTCAGTGGGAGGCCCATCAAGGGCCAGTGCAGACCAGGTCCTCTCATGGCTCCCTGATTGGAGCAGTTCACCAAATTCTACTCCATTGCTCTGCCCAGAGGGTGATCCAGTTCTTCTCTGTCTCTGCTTCCTTCTCTGTATATTCGTGCCAATCACTTCATTCTCTCTTTTTTATGTCAAATTTGTTCAGAGAAAAGACCCCCTAATTGGCTTCCATCAGGACTCTTGTTCAGAGCTTTCATGTCAAAGCACCCACAGACCATTGGCTAGAAGCCCACGCCTAGGCTGTGGAAGGTCACCTGTACCAGCATGCGGATTTATATGAATTGAATACCCTAGAAGGAGGCTATAGAGAAATGGAACCCTCATATTCTGTTGGTTGGAATGTAAAATGGTACAGCCATTGGAAAATTAGTAGTTTCTTTAAAAGTTAAATATGTATTAATCATATGACCAGAGATTCAATTCCTAGGTATCTACACAAGAGAAATAAAAATATATGTTCACACAAATATTTGCATGTGGATGGTCACAGCAGCATTATTCATAATAGTCAAAAACTGGAAACAACATATACCTGTTCACCAATTGAAGAACAGATAAACAAAATGTGGTATATCCACATATGTTGCTGTCGTTGTTGTCAGGTGCCATTGAGTCAGTCCTGACTCATAGTGACCCTATGCACAACAGAACGAAACACTGCCTGGTCCTGAGCCATCCTTACAATTGTTGTTATGCTTGAGCTTATTATTGCAGCCACTGTGTCAATCTACCTCGTTGAGGGTCTTCCTCTTTTCCGCTGACCCTGTACTCTGCCAAGCATGATGTCCTTCTCCAGAGACTGATGCCTCCTGACGACATGCCCAAAGTTTGTCAGAAGCAGTCTCGCCATCCTCGCTTCTAAGGAGCATTCTGGTGGTGCTTCTTCTAAGACAGATTTGTTTGTTCTTTTGGCACTCCATGGTATATTCAATATTCTTCGCCAACACCACAATTCAAAGGTGTCAATTCTTCTTTGGTCTTCCTTACTCATTGTCCAGCTTTCACATGTATATGATGCGAGTGAAAATACCATGGCTTGGGTCAGGTGCACCTTAGTCTTCAAGGTGATATCTTTGCTCTTCAACACTTTAAAGAGGTCCTTTGCAGCCGATTTACCCAATGCAATGTGTCTTTTGATTTCCTGAGTGCTGCTTCCATGGCTTTTGATTGTGGATCCAAGAAAAATGAAATCCTTGACAACTTCAATCTTTTCTCCATTTGTCATGATGTTGCTCATTGGTCCAGTTGTGAGGATTTTTGTTTTCTTTATGTTGAGGTGCAATCCATACTGAAGGCTGTGGTCTTTGATCTTCATTAGCAAGTGCTTCAAGTCCTCTTCACTTTCAGCAAGCAAGTTTGTGTCATCTGCATAACACAGGTTATTAATGAGTCTTCCTCCAATCCTGATGCCCCGTTCTTCTTCATATAGTCCAGATTCTCGGATTATTTGCTCAGCATACAGATTGAATAGGTATGGTGAAAGAATACAACCCTGACACACACCTTTCCTGACTTTAAACCAATCAGTATCCCCCTGTTCTGTCCGAACAACTGCCTCTTGATCTATGTAAAGGTTCCTCATGAGCACAATGAAGTGTTCTGGAATTCCCATTCTTCACAATGTTATCCATAATTGTTATGATCCACACAGTTGAATGCCTTTGCATAGTCAATAAAACACAGGTAAACATCCTTCTGGTAGTCTCTGCTTTCAGCCAGGATCCACCTGACATCAGCAATGATATACCTGGTTCTACATCCTCTTCTGAAACTGGCCTGAATTTCTGGCAGTTCCATGTTGATATACTGCTGCAGTCGTTTTTGAATGATCTTCAGCAAAATTTTGCTTGCGTGTGATATAATGGTATTGTTCTTTAATTTCCACATTCAGTTGGATCACCTTTCTTGGGAATAGGCATAAATATGGATGTCTTCCAGTCAGTTGGCCAGGAAACTGTCTTCCATATTTCTTGGCATAGACGAGTGAGCACTTCCAGTGCTGCATCTGTTTGTTGAAACATCTCAATTGATATTCTGTCAATTCCTGGAGCTTTGTTTTTCACCAATGCCTTCAGAGCAGCTTGGACTTCTTCCTTCAGTACCATCAGTTCCTGATCATATGCCACCTCTTGAAATGGTTGAACATCAACTGATTCTTTTTGGTATAATGACTCTGTGTATTCCTTCCATCTTCTTTTGATGCTTCCTGCATCGTTCAATATTTTCCCCATGGAATCCTTCACTATTGCAACTCGAGGCTTGAATTTTTTTCTTCAGTTCTTTCAGCTTGAGAAACGCCAAGCATGTTCTTCCCTTTTGGTTTTCCATCTCCAGCTCTTTGCACATGACATTACAATACTTTACTTTGTCTTCTCCAGATGCCGTTTGAAATCTTCTGTTCAGTTCTTTTACCTCATCAATTCTTCCTTTTGCTTTAGCTGCTCAACATTCGAAAGCAAGTTTCAAAGTCTCCTCTAACATCCATCTTGGTCTTTTCTTTCTTTCCTGTCTTTTCAATGACCTCTTGCTTTCTTCATGGATGATGTCCTTGATGTTATTATTCAGCAATAAAATAGAATGAACTACTGGTACATGCAACAACATGGATGAACCTCAGAAATGTTATGATAAGTGAAAGAAGCCAGGTATAAAATATTACACATCCTATCATTCCATCCACATGAAATTTCTAGAAAAGGCAAATCTATAGAGACAGAAAGCAGATCTGTACTTGCCTGGGGCTACGGGTGGGAACCAGAGTTGACTGCAAACTCAAATATGTAGGAGGAAATTTTAGGGATGATGCTATAAAAGTGTTTCATGATGTTGGTTAGGCACTGTAAAAATTTACTAGAAATCATTGATCTGCACACTTACAATGGATAAATCGTAAGGAAATTATATCTAAGTAAAGCTTTTTAAGTTTTTTTTTTTAATTTTTAAATACAGACAAAAGATTTGGACAATTCATCAAAGAAGATATAGGAATGGGAAATAAGCACATGAAAAGATGCGTGGCATTGTTAGTCACTAAAAACCAAAACCAACCCATTGCTGCTGAGTGACTCCAACTCATGGTGAAAACCAAATGCACTCACCAGAATAGTTCAGTTTAAAGATAATACTTAATGTTGGTGAGGTTGTGAAGCAACTAGAACTTTTATGCGTTACTGGTGGGAATTGATGGTACAACCACTTTGGAAAACCGTTCAGCAATTTCTTGAAAAGCTAAACATATGCCTACTATATAACCCAGCCATTCCATTCAGAGGTATATACCCAAAAGTAATGAAAGCAGGTCCACCCCAAAACTTACACATAAATATTCCTAGCAGCTTTATTTTTAACACCCCACTAGAAACAATCCAAATGTCTGTTCACAAGTGGAAGGATAAACAAATCATGGCATAGCCATACAATAGAACACTCTCAGCCATTAAAAGAAAAAAATGCTATGTGCACCCACAAAAACATGGATGAATTTCAAGATAACCATTCTAAGTGAAAGAATCCAGAAATTAATCAGTAGCATACATACCATATAACTTCATTTTTATTCAAGTTTAGAAAATGCAAATCCATCCACAGTAACTGAAAGCAGGTCATGGCTTGCCTGTGGATGGGGCCAGGGGTTAGGGTGTGGAAGAAGAGATTACAAAGTGTTACAAAGAAGCTTTTGGTAATGATGGAAATGTGCATTGTTTTGATTGTGGTGATGGCTTCAAAGGTATATTAATATTTCAAATATGTAGTTTATTGTATGTAGTTTATCATATACCAATTACACTTCAATAAATGTGTTATCTAGATACACACACATGCATATATCTCCAACCAGCACTATCTTTCCTTCATCAGCAATGGCAGTGTGTCATACAGGAAAGCACAAGGGTCTCTGCTCAAATGTGTTCTTCAACCAATATATAAAAATCCATCAGTGATTTTTTCTTTTTCTTTGAGATCATCACTGTCTCTCAAGGCGAAACTCTTAGCTGCATCATTCAACTCCAATGTGAACTCTTAATTTGAACTATCTTAAATTAAGAGAGATTTTATTGACCAAACCAAAGATGGAACAAGCTAAGAAATGGCTTCAAGAGCACACACCGCACTTGATTGCACTCATTTCCCTCTAACTCCCCCGATTCTGTCTCACAAACTCCTTCTCTCACCTTCCTGCCTGAATTTCTGGAATTTTCTTGTTTGGCTTTCTTCTCTCAAACTGGCTGTCTCCAAGAGGCCAGAACAGTGACTCAGTCAGCTTTAGCTTATGTTCTTCACAGCCAAAGAAGGAAGAGGAATCTCTCCCCCCAAATCTAGTTCATGAAAGCCCCAGCTTGGGTTCCAGGCTTACAACCATTGTAGTTAAGTGGGCAGTGTTTCTGTGACTGGGAGAGTAATGCTTGAGAATTCTATACTGTATACCAGAGGGAGAGGGAGTAAGAGGGGGATGAATTAAAATGAAGAGCAATATACAGCACAGTTTTTACTTCATGATAGATGTCGCCTTGGACCAGTCTGGATCCCCTGGCAAGATACAAAAGCTGTTTTTATTGTTTTGTTTTTACTAGCAGTGGCACCAAGCATGGTTTCCTTTCCCAGAACTGCCTTATCAAGCAGGTAACACTGCTAACAGGGCCATGAGACCCTATTTAGAACAATCTTTCCATGCACTTATCTAGAACAATCTTTGCCATTCTCTTCTTCTCACCTATTAGGCAGAACACTAAGGTAATGATCAAACTTCTCAGCTTAGTACAACATAGTAGCTGTGATTTTTGTTTATATTCCTACCCCACTTCTCCTCCAAATAGATTTCTCACACTCTCCCCATCAGATCAAGCCAAAGGGCGTTTCCATCCAAAATGACTCAGGAAGGAAGTGAGTCTTGGCAGAGGCTGCTTGCTTTCCTGACTTAGGGGCAGGCTCCTCCCCCACAGAGAACAAGGTCAGTTCAATCTAGTTAACAAATAGTTATCAAACATACCCAGGCTGCGTTGCCCAATAACAGCAAAAATGATGCAACCTAGTATTGTATTACTAACAACTGTTGAGTTAGGGATGGGAGGCTATTTAGGATCGTGCAAAAGTACAAAGAGCTTTCATTTTACAAATGTCAAAACTTCTAAATTTCAAGCTCTATTTGATTTGAACAAATGTCAAATTGAAAGTTGCTGCTTATTTTTTTTACTATGTTCCCTATTACCATTAGAAGCGTAAAACTCCAATTACAAACTTCACATTTTATTTTAAAATATGCTTATTTGCCTCCAAAACAGTCATAAAAGTGAAAGCTATTTTTGCCCTGTTTAACCCACTATTTCCAAATGGATGTTCTTTGCAAATTATTTTTTAGTATTTCTAAATTCACTTCAAAGAATATGGCTAACATTTAAAAGGTTTTCCAAAATCTTAGACTTCACACATACACACACACAGTCTTTCTCCCAGCCCTGGTGGTGCAACAGTTACGCACATAGTTGTTAACCGAAAGGTTGGTAGTTTGATCCTACCCAGCAGCTCCACAGGAGAAAGACTTGGAGATCTGCTTCCGTAAAGATTACAGCCAAGAAAATCCTATGTGGCAGTTCTACTCTGTCACATGGGGTCACTGTGAATCAGAACCCATTCAACCCAACAACAACGTTAATTTTTAAATCAAGCAGGATAGAAAAATGCATTGCACAATTTTGCTTTTAGACATTTAAGGTTATCTAAACCACTGTGCCCTAAAGGTGTGAATGGATGCACAAGTGCAATAGAAAGTTCTCAAGGACAATCACACATCTTTCCTAAATTCAAAGGCAAATGAGCCAGTATAAGGCCAACCTCTTTGTTTTTGCTGTTGTCACCATTCATAAATTATCAGAAGTTATAGTGTTAAATTTTTTAGATATTTTTATTTTCATCAAAGTCATATATCAGATACGGAAAACAGCAATCCCCTCCTTCAGCCCCATACTTCCCGGCTCTACTCCCAAGAGGGAATAACATTTTATCATCTTAGCTATTTCAGTAGATAGTTACCTTATGTCCAGATAATATGCTTCCTCCTGAATTTGTTAATATTTGACATTAACTTTCTCTTAGGATAACAAGGATTTAGCTCTCTTATCCCCACCTATCCCTATTTTCTCAATAGAATTATAGAGCTATTTTCAGTTTATGTACATGTTATGACTATTCAAATACCGTTTCTTATTTCGTTTTCCCAAAGCGCCATACTATTTTCCACCCATTTATTTTGCTTTGTTTTCTTTCATTTTTCTAAGTGACTATCTTATCAGATAGTCCTTTTCCTAGTAACTATGTCCTCTGGCTGCATTCTAGACCAGTTGTTCCCTACCTGAGCTATGCTGTTCAGCTGTCATCCTGAGACATCTCTTTCCTGTGCTCATGAGTTTGATGCACTGCTCACCAGATCCCGTGGTTCTCTCTTGCTTGGTTTACTACTTCTCTTTAATTGCAGCCCACCTGATTTTTCAAGAAAGGGATATGAGAAGTAAATTTTCTCCATCCCAACATATCAGGAAATGTCCTTTTCTGCCCTCACACTTGGTTAATATTTTGGCAAGGTTTTATATTCCAAGTTGAAGATCATGTTCTCTCAGATTTTTGAAATCATTGCTCTATTGTTGGCTTACATCCAGTGGTGTTCTTGAGAAGTCAAATTCAAATTTCTTCCACAGATATGTATTGATTGCCTGCTATGTGCCAGGAACTGCTTGAAATACAAACCCACTGTCGTCAAGTCGAATCCGACTCATAGCGGATAGGACAGAGTAGAACTGCCCCATAGAGTTTCCAAAGAGCACCTGGCAGATTTGAACTGCCAACCTCTTGGTTAGCAGCTGTAGCACTTAACCACTAGGCCACCAGAGTTTCTGCTTGAAATACAGCAATAAAAAAAAAAAAAACCAGATCTCCCACCTTCATGGAGTTTACATTTCAGGGTTGGAAAAGAGACAAAAATCAAGTAAATAAATAATTAAGGTAATTACAGATTATGATATGTCTATTGTTACAGATTGAATTATGTCCTTATGTCCCCAAAAATGTGTGTTAACTTGTCTGGGCTGTAATCCCCAGGATTGTGTGCCTACCATTTTGTCATCTGATGTCATTTTCATATGTGCCGCAAATTCTACCTCCATAGTGTTAATGAAATGGGATTAGCAGCAGTTATGGTAATGAGGCAGGACTCAATCTACAAGATTAGTTTTTGTCTTCAGCCAATTTCTTTTGAGATATAAAAGAGAGACACTAACAGGGAGACCAGTGAGTGGGGGGACCTTGTACCACCAAGAAACAAGAGCCGGAAGAATAGCATATCCTTTGGACCCAGGGTCCCTGTGCTGAGAAGCTCTTCAACCAGGGTCGATTGATGACAAATACGCTCCCCCAGAGCCAACAAAGAAAAAGCACTCTCCTAGAGCTGGGACCCTGAATTCGGGCTTCTATCCTCCTAAATTTGAGAGAATAAATTGCTGTTTGTTAAAGCCAACCACTTGTGGTATTTCTATTATAGCAGCACTAGATAATGAAGATATGAAGAAAATACACCACTCATCTATCAGCTTGTTCTACTGTGGTGCTGTAATGCTGGAAGCAATGCCACTGGTATTTCAAATACCAGCAGGAACATTCCTGGCGGACAGGTTTCAGCAGAGATTCAGGCTAAGACAGATAAGGAAGAAGGGCCTGGTGACCTTGTTGAGTCTTCAATTAGCCAATGACAACCTATGGATCTCAACAGAACATTATACAAATTGCTTGCTTTGGACACATAATTAGAAGGAATCAATTGCCGGAAGAGGAAATCATGTTTGGTAAAATAGAGGACCAGAGAGAGTGAGGCAGAACCTTGGTGAGCTAGGTTGGTGCAATAGTTGAAACAATAAACAAGAATATGCCAGCATACATGAGGATGCTGCAGGACTGGGTAACATTTTGCTCTATTGTATATAAGGTTGCCATGAGGAAGAGATTTTCAAAGGGGGCTTCAACTACAGGTGTAGATTTTTTTTTTCTTTAATATATCCGAAGAGAATAGGTGAAATGTTTCTGATAAAATCCCAAGTGTTCATGGGATTATCTTCAAATTTCTATAATGTATTTCACTTTTTTTCTTTTTTTACTCATGGTATTAAAGTGCTAACTAGAGCTTGGCATTTGTGAACAAGGCCTGTAGATTTATAGCTTTTTCTGTTGGGTGACTGGGCAGAGAGGTCAGTGCAGAAATGTTGCTACATTTTCATTTTCAGACTTTCAGGGGATCCCCTGTCTTCAGCCCTGCATCTCCTTGTAAGTCCCAGCCTCTCCTTTTTTGGACATCTTAAGCAGAGACAGAGCCCTGGTGGTGTAGTGGTTAAGAGTTTGGCTGTTAACCAAAAGGTTGGCAGTTCAAATCCACCACTTGCTTCTTAGAAACGCTCTGGTTCAGTTCTACTCAACAGCAATGGCTTTTTTGGTTTTTGACCAGGGTTATGGAAACTGAAGCTTTTGTAATGTGGGACCATCTTAGATAAAAAGAATACAAAACCATGAATCCATATTTAGCTGGAAAGTGAATGTTTATTTAGACTGAGAAAAGAAGTTACAACAAATTACACATTTGAAAAATTTCACAGGTGCCCCCAAAATCCAAAAACGACAGTTTTCCTTAATTAACTACTTGACACACCTCTATGATATTTTTCCCCCCGTTTTTACTCTTTGTCTGTTTACATGACAATCCTTTTACTATATCATTTTCTTTAGAGACCAGAAAAATAATTCAGTTTTCCTCTAACTTGATTGAGTTTTTTAATATTGATATCTAGGAAGGTTTATTTCAGATTCACAACTCATTGGTAATGTCACATAAATTGAGATTGCTGGCAAATTTAGGGAAACCTCTATTAAAGTTCTTCCATTATAAGCTGAAATATTTCAGGACATTTCAAGGTATCTTAGGTAATGACTAGTTTAAAGAATCTTTAAATTGATAACATTCATTAACCAGCTTGTCATGATAAAAAAAATTGGCATTTTATGAATTTTATATTCTCTTCTCAATGTCAATATTTTCTGTAAAGCAGCAAGAAATTTAAAATTTTCCAATGTGTTCACTGCTTCTTTAATTGGATAGTCAAATAATTCAAAAGCCTACTCATTATTTCTATTCTTTCTCTTAATAAATTATTGCTTTAGCATAACCTCAAAAATGTTTATTTCAAGCAGCTTCTTCACCTCAAAATAATTTCTACTGATTTCCATTGTCGTCATTATCACTTTTGTTTCACATTCCTTTAAATTTTGACGCTAGAACACTTGTTTTAGACCATCTCATTGATCAATTGGGAAGCAAATCATACGATTTCACATATATGTGCACTCTGTGTTTGTGTCCCCTACACACAGAAATTCTGATTTATTCTGTTTTGTGCTGCTCCCATAAAAATATGTATGATGTATTTATAATTGTATGCACTGTATTATCAAGTATTTTTCCAGCAGGAGAGAGCTTTTATTTTGACTATATCATGATGGGAACTAAATCCTTTGCTTGCTATTTATAAATCTGATGATTGAAGAATTTTCCACAGAATAGCTTGTTTATTCTTTGTTATCTGTGCTATGGATTGAACTATGTCCCCCCAAAATGTGATTCAACTTGGGTAGACCATGATGCCCAGTATTGTGTGGTTGTCCACCATTTTGTGATCTAATGCGATTATCCTATGTGTTGTAAATCCTAACCTCTATGATGTTAATGAGGCAGGATTAGAAGTAGTTATGTTAATGAGGCAGGACTCAATCTACAGGATTAGGTTGTATCTTGAATCACTCTCTTTTGAGTTATAAAAGAGAGACGCGAGCAGAGAGGAGAGTGACCTCATTACCACCAAGCAAGAAGAGCCAGGAGCAGAGCGTGTCCTTTGGACCTAGTGTCCCTTCACTGAGAAGCTCCTAGGCCAGGGAAAAATTGATAACAAGGACCTTCCCCCCAGAGCTGACAGAGAGAGAAAGCCTTGCCCTGGAGCTGGCACCCTGAATTTGGACTTCTAGCCTCCTAGACTGTGAGAGAACAAATTTCTGCTTGTTAAAGTGATTCACTTGTGGTATTTCTGTTATAGAAGCACTAGATAACTAAGATAATCCACTTATCTCCAGTGGTGGGTACAATAGGATACATTCATACCATTGTATACCTTTTCTCCCTGTACCTTAGGACAACTATGTAAGCTTAGTTGGTACAATGGTAGCAGTTAGTACAATGGGTAGCTGCTTCTATATTGGGATGTCTAGCAAGACTTTAGCTGTACACAGAAATGCCTGCAAACCACATATACATACCCTAGTAAATCCAAAACAAATGCACCTCAAATGCAACTTTTCCTTAGCTATATCTCAAAAATGACTGTAGCCACTTCAGCACAGTCTTATATGAGGAAGAATATGATGGAGAAGAACTTGAACTGGAAAGAAATGGCAGTGAAATAATTGTGGCTAAAAGATTTTACATTTGTAAATTTTACAAAAATATATGGCTATGTGAACACATTATAAAGTCTTTTCCAAGACCACTCTCTTAGAAAATGAGGGAAACACGAAGTTTAAGCTTCATTACATTCCTGGTAAATCTGCCACTGCTTTAGAGAATGAAGCTCTGGTCTCCTTTTGCCTGGGGATAGAAGTATGTAGGAGATGAACATCTGGTGCTCTATGCAGAGGGGTTGGTGATGGGGGTGATTATATTCTTATATAATCTTTAACTCAGCTCCTATTTTCTCTGCCAGAGACTAACCTTCACCCTCTGCCACAAGCAATTAGTTATTAGATGTCTAGTGTTTGGTAGGAACAACACTGAGGAGAAAGGAAAATGTAATGTAGAAGCTCAGAACTTATTCTGCATGGTCTCTGGAAGATTCTTGGATTTATCTCTGAAAACTGTGAAAAGAAGCAATATTTATTCTTTGTATTTACTCTACAGTGCTGGTACATTGTTTATAAGTCTTAACGCTGTGAAAACTGTCAACTGTTAAGGATGCTTCTAAAAATCTGTGAGGACCTAATTACTGACTTGCTTGGAATTTGTTCTCAAGTTATTCCTATCCTACAGGTTAAAACAAATTGAATGAAAGTTTCATCTCATCAGTCCAAGTATCATTACCTTTGATCAACTGCAAGTGTGAGATGTATAGTATCCATCCTGATGTGTGCACTTGATTTTCCAAGAGCTGAAAAAATTAATAATAAGAATTCCAACTTTCTATGAGTTTCCCAATTGTTCACAGTGACCCACTCTACTCTGGTATAAAATTGAGTCTCACTATCTTTGATGAAATACACACCCACAATTTTCTGAAGAATTATTATTTGAATAAAAGTAGTACAAAAAATATCCATAATTATGAAACTTTCTTGATCCATTCATCAATTTATTCAACTAACAGATGTTTTTAAAAACCTATCATATCTCAGACATTGGGTTGTAACCTCTTCGAGATCAGAGACTTTGTCTATTTTATCCACTATTATATTTCTAGCACAGTGAACATAACGAAGCCCAGAGAATGCCCTTAATTCAAAATTATTTTTGTTGAATAGGTATTTGGTAATTAAATAGGTAATAGTTAGTTAGACCAGTTCATCATACTGTAGGGGCTTGCATGTTGCTTGATACTGGAGGTTTTGCCACGAGTATTTCAAATACCAGCAGGGTCACCCATAATGGATAGGATTCAACAGAGCTTCCAGACTAAGACAGACAAGGAAGAAGGACTTGGCAGTCTACTTCTGAAAACCCTGGCAACTGAAATCCTTACAAATAGCAGCAGAACATTGTCTGATACAATGTGAGAAGATGAGCCCCTCAGGTCAGAAGCCATCCAAAATACAACTGGGGAAGAGCTGCCTCCTCAAAGTAGAGTTGACCTTAATGACGTGGACGGAGTCGAGCTTTTGGGATCTTAATTTGCTGATATGGCACAACTCAAAATGAGAAGAAACAGCTGCAAACATTTATTAATAACATGAACATGGAATGTATGAAGTATGAATCTAGGTATATTGGAAGTCATCAAAAATGAAATTGAGACTAGATAGAGGCAGAGCCAAGATGGTGGAAAAGACAGACACTTCCGTCGAGCCCTCTGTACAACAAAGACCTGAAAAAAACAAGTGAAACGAGTATATTTGTGACAAGCTGGGAGCCCTGAGCATCAAAGGCAAGCTTAGACAACGAACTGAGGGGGGGCGGGGGAAGGAAGAGACCATTCAGAAGTGGAGAGGAGTTACCGGACCTGAATCACAGGGAGCCCTCAGGCACCATTCCCGGAGCGGTGGTGGCGGCAGCAGCAGGCTGGTCCTACCATTGGGCTGCAGTTTCCTCAGGGAGAAGCACCCAGCCACACAGCCCACTCACACCTCTGGAACCTGAGCAGAAGGGTGCTCTCAGCAAAAGCCAAGTACTTGTGTATATTTTACTGTGCGCCCCCCCCAAACCCCAAGCCAGCTTCAGAGGTTGAATCCGTAGGTCTGAGATAGACCCTGGTGAGCACCTGGAGCTGTCCTCCCAGCCTTGGGGAAGGAAAAAGTTTGCAACTGGGGGAAAAAAATAATTTGCTAGCTCCATTAACTGGGGGAGCTCAGGACAGAAGCGGCTCCTGTCCAGGCATAAACCATCCATGGACCTTGAGCACATTTCCCTTCTACATGGACCTGTGTGGGCCTATTTTGTTGACAAGCTCCAACCATTTCAGCGGTGCGGTGGAGAGGTGGATGTTTGACACTTGACATTGCTTTGCCTACTAAACAAGGTCCTCACCTACCCACAACAGGGACCTAAGGACTGGTGGCTCCACTTGGGTTGCCCAGCCACCCATGACAGGGGTCCAGGGATAACTGGTACTCCCAGTCCTTACAAAAAACTTTGGGTGCCCACGGTCCCTCTGCAGAACCCACCCACCAGCATGCTCTAGGGAACAGAGATGGGTTTTCCTCAGAGACACTTGGGGGTCCGTTCTCAGCCCCCTGCCTTGTTCAGAGCATGACCCCCTGCTGCAATCAGATACCGGTATATATGCCAATCACCCTGCCCCCTAAGACTGTGGGACACAGCGTGTACCACACACTTGATATCAGCTACCTGGAAACCTGAGCTGAATTCATACAAGAAAATTGAATGGACTCCTAGACTGATATACCTGATAACAGCTCTAGCCAGCCGGGGACAGGACACCAGAGCTCCAAAGCCAAAAATAATCAAGCTAGCTCACTCAAGCAACCCATAGGGGTATACCAAAACAAAACAAAGCAAGCAGCTACGACACAGGAAGCAAGCATAAACTAATACAATAACTTATAGATGGCTCGGAGACAACAGTCAATATCAAGTCACATAAAGAAATAGGCCATGATCACCTCAACAGGCTCTCAAAACAAAGAATATAGGGATCTTTTAGATGAAAGTGCATTCCTGGAATTACCACATGCTGAATACAAAAGCTTAATATACAGAATCCTTCAAGACATCAGAAAGGAAATGAGGCAATATGCAGAACAAGCCAAAGACCACACAGATAAAGCAACTGAAGAAATCAGATTATTCAGGAACATAATGAATAGTTTAAAAAGCTGGGAAAATCCATAGACAGACAACAATCAGAAATTCAGAAGGTTAACAATAAAATTACAGAATTAGATAACTCAGTAGAAAGTCAGAGGAGCAGAATTGAGCAAGTAGAAGCTAGAATTTCTGAACTCAAAGATAAATCACTTGGCACTAATATATTTGAAGAAAAATCAGATAAAAGAATTAAAAAAAATGAAGAAACCTTAAGAATCATGTGGGACTCTATCAAGAGATATAACCTATGAGTTTACTGGAGTACCAGAACAGGGAGGGATAACAGAAAATACAGGGAAAATTGTTGAGGATTTGTTGGCAGAAAACTTCCCTGATATTGTGAAAGATGAGAAGATATATCTATCCAAGATGCTTATCGAACTCCACATAAGGTAGATCTTAAAAGAAAGTAACCAAGACATATTATAATCAAGCTTGCCAAAACTAAAGATAAAGAAACAATTATAAGAGCAGCAAGGGAAGAAAGAAAAGTCACCTACAAGGGAGAGCCAATAAGAATAAGCTTGGACTGCTCGGCAGAAACCATGCAGACAAGAAGGCAATCAGATGACATATTTAAAAAATTGAAGGAAAAAAATTGCCTGCCAAGAATCATAGACCCATCAAAACTGTCTCTTAAATATGAAGGTGAAATTAAAACATTTCCAGATAAACACAAGTTGAGGGAATTCGTAAAAACCAGACCAAAACTGGTTAGAAAATCAATAATATCAGGTACCGACCCAAGACTAGAAGAGCAACCAGAAGTCAACCCAGACAGGGAAATTAAAAAAAAAAAAAGCAAGATTAAAAAAAAAAAGCCCAACACAGGGTAACAGCAATGTTATTATATAAAAGAAGACAACATTAAAATAATAAAGAGGGACTAAGAAATGTAATCATACACCTACCATATGGAGAGGAATATACGGCGATACAAAGAAATAAAAGTCAGTTATAAATTTAGAAAAATAGGGGTAAATAATAAGGTAACCACAAAGGAGACAAACTATCCTACTCATCAAAATAAAATACAAGGGAAAAATGCAGGCTCAGCAGAAACAAAATCAGCAACAACAAATATGAGGAAAGGACAACATATAAAGAAAATCTACTCAGCACATAAAATCAAGTGGGAAAAAGAAGCTGTCAACACACAAAAAAAGACATCAAAATGATAGCACTAAATTCATACCTATCAATAATTACCCTGAATGGAAATTGACTAAATGCACCAATATAGAGACAGAGTGGCAGAATGGATTACAAATCAAGATCCATCTATACGGTGCTACAAGAGACACACCTTAGACTTAGAGACACAAACAAACTAAAACTCAAAGGATGGAAAAAAATATATCAAGCAAACAACAATCAAAAAAGAGCAGGAGTGGCAGTATTAATTTCTGACCAAATAGACTTTAAAGTTAAATCCATCAGAAAGGATAAGGAAGGACGATATACAATGTTTAAAGGGACAATATACCAAGAAGATATAACCATATTAAATATTTATGCACCCAATGACAGGGCTGCAAGATGCATAAAACAAACTCTATCCGCATTGAAAAGTGAGATAGACAGCTCCACAATAATAGTAGGAGACTTCAGCACACCACTTTCGGTGAAGGACAGGACGTCCAGAAAGAAGCTCAATAAAAACACGGAAGATCTAAATGCCACAATCAACCAACCTGACCTCGTAGACATATACAGAACACTCCACCCAGAAGCAGCCAAGTCTACTTTCTTTTCTAGTGCACATGGAACATTCTCTAGAACAGACCACATATGAGGTCATAAAGCAAGCTTTAGCAGAACCCAAAACATTGAAATATTACAAAGCATCTTCTCTGACCATAAGGCCATAAAAGTAGAAATCAATAACAGGAAAAGCAGGGAAAAGAAATCAAACACTTGGAAACTGAACAAAACCCTGCTCAAAAAAGACTGGATTATAGAAGACATTAAGGATGGAATAAAGAAATTCAGAGAATCCAATGAGAACGAAAACACTTCCTATCAGAACCTTTGGGACACAGCAAAAGCGGTGCTCAGAGGCCACTTCATATCAATAAATGCACACACCCAAAAAGAAGAAAGGGCCAAAATCAAAGAAATATCCCTACAACTTGAACAAATAGAAAGAAAGCAACAAAAGAAACCCACAGGCACCAGAAGAAAACAAATAATAAAAATTAGAGCTGAACTAAATGAAATAGAAAACAGAAAAACAATTGAAAGAATTAACAAGACCAAAAGCTGGTTCTTTGAGAAAATCAACAAAATTGATAAGCCACTGGCCAAAGTGACAAAAGAAAAACGGGAGAGGAAGCAAATAACCCAAAGAAGAAATGAGATGGGCGATATTACAACAGACCCAACAGACCCAAATTAAAAGAATCATATCAGATTACTATGAAAAACTATACTCAAACAAATTTGAAAACCTAGGAGAAATGGATGAATTCCTAGAAGCACACTACCTACCTAAACTAACACAAACAGAGGTAGAACAACTAAATAGACCCATAACAAAAGAAGAGACTGAAGAGGTAATCAAAAAACTCCCAACAAAAAAAAGCCGTGGTCCGGACGGCTTCACTGCAGAGTTTTACCAAACTTTCAGGGAAGAGTTAACACCACTACTATTAAAGGTATTTCAGAGCATAGAAAAGGATGGAATACTACCAAACTCATTCTATGAAGCCACCATATCCCTGATACCAAAACCAGGTAAAGACACCACAAGAAAAGAAAAGTATAGGCCTATATCCCTCATGCATGTAGATGCAAAAATCCACAACAAAATTCTAGCCAATAGAATTCAACAACATATCTAAAAAATAATTTACCATGACCAAGTGGGATTCATACCAGGTATGCAGGGATGGTTCAATATTAGAAAAACAATTAATGTAATCCACCACATAAATAAAACGAAAGACAAGAATCACATGATTTTATCAATTGATGCAGAAAAGGCATGACAAAGTTCAACACTCATTCATTACAAAAACTCTCAGCAAAATAGGAATAGAAGGAAAATTTCTCAACATAATAAAGGGCATTTAAACAAAGCAACAGCCAACGTCACCCTAAATGGAGAGAGCCTGAAAACATTCCCACTGAGATGAGGAACCAGACAAGGATGCCCTTTATCACCACTCTTATTCAACATTGTGCTGGAAATCCTAGCCAGAGCAATTAGGCTAGATAAAGAAATAAAGTGCATCCAGATTGGCAAGGAAGAAGTCAAAGTATCTCTGTTTGCAGATGACATGATGTTATACACGGAAAATCCTAAGAAATCCTCCAGAAAACTGAAACTAATAGAAGAGTTCAGCAGAGTATCGGGATACAAGATAAACATACAAAAATCAGTTGGATTCCTCTACACCAACAAAAAGACCATCGAAGAGGAAACCACCAAATCAATGCCATTTACAGTAGCCCCCAAGAAGATGAAATACTTAGGAATAAATCTTACCAGAGATGTAAGAGACTTATACAAAGAAAACTACAGTACACTTATTCAAGAAACCAAAAGAGACTTACATAAGTGGAAGTACATACCTTGCTCATGGATAGGAAGGCTTAACATTATAAAAATGTCTATTCTACCAAAAGCAATCTATACATTTAATGCAATTCAGATCCAGATCCCAAGGACATTCTTTAATAAGATGGAGAAACAAATCACCAATTTCATATGGAAGGGAAAGAGGCCCCGGATAAATAAGGCATTACTGAAAAAGAAGAACAAAGTGAGAGGCCTTACTTTACCTGATTTTAGAACCTATTATACCACCACAGGAGTCAAAACAGCCTGGTACTGGTACAACAACAGATACATGGACCAATGGAACAGAATTGAGAATCCAGACATAAATCCATCCACATATGAGCAGTTGATATTTGACAAAGCCCCCAAAACAGTTAAATGGGGAAAAGACGTCTTTTGAACAAATGGTGCTGGCATAACTGGATATCCATCTGCAAAAAAATGAAACGACCCATACCTCACTTCATGCACAAAAACGAACTCAAAATGGATCAAAGACCTAAATATAAAATCTAAAATGATAAAGATCATGGAAGAAAAATTAGGGACAATGTTAGGAGTCCTAATACATGGCATAAACAGTATACAAAACATTATAAAGAACATAGAAGAAACACTAGATAACTGGGAGCTCTTAAAAATCAAACACTTATGCTCATCCAAAGACTTCACCAAAAGAGTAAAAAGATTACCTACAGGCTGGGAAAAAGTTTTTAGCTATGACATTTCCAATCAGCGCCGGATCTCTAAAATCTACATGATACTGCAAAAACTCAACTGCAAAAAGACAAATAACCCAATTAAAAAATGGGCAAAAGATATGAATAGACACTTCACTAAAGAAGACATCTGGGTAGCTAATAGATATATGAGGAAATGTTTACGATCATTAGCCATTAGAGAAATGCAGATCAAAAGTACAATGAGATTTCATCTCACTCCAACGAGGCTGGCCTTAATTCAAAAAACAAAATAATAAATGTTCGAGAGCCTGTGGAGAGATAGGAACACTTCTACACTGCTGGTGGGGATATCAAATGGTACAACCACTTTGGAAATCGATTTGGCGCTTCCTTTAAAAGTTAGAAATAGAACTACCATACGATCCAGCAATCCCACTCCTTGGAATATATCCTAGAGAAATGAAAGCCTTTACACGAACAGATATATGCACACCCATGTTTATTGCAGCACTGTTTACAATAGCAAAAAGATGGAAGCAACCAAGGTGCCCATCAATGGATGAATGGATAAATAAATTATGGTATATTCACACAATGGAATACTAAGCTTCGATAAAGAACAGTGAGGAATCGGTGAAACATTTCATAACATGGAGGAACCTGGAAGGCTGAGTGAAATTAGTCAGTTGCAAAAGGACAAATATTGTATAAGGCCACTATTATAAGAACTTGAGAAATAGTTTAAACTGAGAAGAAAACATTCTTTTGTGGTTATGAGAGGAGGGAAGGAGGGAGGGTGGGAGAGGGGTATTCACTAATTAGATAGTAGATAAGAACTACTTTAGGTGAAGGGAAAGACAGCACACAATACAGGGGAGGTCAGCACAGTTGGACTAAACCAAAAGCAAAGAAGTTTCCTGAATAAACTGAATGCTTCGTAGGCCAGCGTAGCAGGGGCAGGGGTCTGGGGACCATGGTTTCAGGGGACATCTAAGTCAATTGACATAATAAAATCTATTAACAAAACATTCTGCATCCCACTTTGAAGAGTAGCATCTGGGGTCTTAAACGCTAGCAAGCAGTCATCTAAGATGCATTAATTGGTCTCGACCCACCTGGATCAAAGGAGAATGAAGAACACCAAGGACACAAGGTGATTATGAGCCCAAGAGACAGACAGGGCCACAAGAACCAGCGGTTACATCATCCTGAGACCAGAAGGACTAGATGGTGCCTGGCTACAACCGATGACTGCCCTGACAGGGAGCACAACAGAGAACCCCTGAGGGAGCAGTGGGATGCAGACCCCAAATTCTCATAAGACCAGATTTAATGGTCTGACTGAGATTGGAAGGACCCCAGTGGTCATGGCCCCCAGACCTTCTGTTGCCCCAGGACAGGAACCATTCCCGAAGCCAACTCTTCAGACATGGATTGGACTGGACAATGGGTTGGAGAGGGATGCTGGTGAGGAGTGAGCTTCTTGGATCAGGTGGACACTTGAGACTATGTTGGCATCTCCTGCCTGGAAGGGAGATGAGAGGGTGGAGGGGGTTAGAAGCTGGTGAAAAGGACATGAAAAGAGAGAGTGGAGGGAGAGAGCAGACTGTCTCATTAGGGGGAGAGTAATTGGGAGTGTGTAGCAAGGTGTATATGGGTTTTTGTGTGAGAGACTGACTTCATTTGTAAACTTTCACTTAAAGCAGAATAAAAATTATTTAAAGAAAAAAATGAAATTTGAATGCATAAACATCCATATCGCAGGCATTAGTAAGCTGAAATGAACTGGTACTGGTCATTTTGAATGCGACAATCATAGGTCTACTATGCCAGGAATGACAAATAGGAGAGGAATGGCATTGCATTCATCATCAAAAAGAACATTTCGAGATCTGTCCTGAAGTACAACGCTGTCAGGGGTAGGATAGTGTCCATACACCTACAAGGAAGACCAGTTAATACGCCCATTATTCAAATTTAGGCACAAACCACTTATGCCAAAGATGAGGAAATTGAAGATTTTTACCAAATTTTGCAGTCTGAAATTGCTAAAACATGCAATCAAGATGTGTTGATAATTGCTGGTGATTGGAATGCAAAAGTTGGAAACGAGGAAGGATCAGTACTTGAGAAATACGGCCTTGGTGATAGAAAGGATGCCAGAGATCACATGATAGAATTTTGTAAGACAAATGACTTATTCATTGGAAATACCTTTTTTCAACAACATCAATGGCAACTACACACACGCACCTCACCGGATAGAAAACACAGGAATCAAATCAACTACATTTGTTGAAAGAGATGGTGGAGAAGCTCAATATTATCAGTCAGGACAAGGACAGGGGCTAACTGTGGAACAGACCATCAACTGCTCATATGCAAATTCAAGAAGAAGCTGCAGAAAATTAGAAAAAGTCCACAAGAGCCAAAATATGACCTCGAGTATGTCCTGCCTGAATTTGGAGACCACCTCAAGGAAATAGTTGACTAATGACCGAAGACCAGATAAGTTGTGGGAAGACATCAAGGACATCATACATGAAGAGACCAAAGGGTCATTAAAAAGACATAAAAGAAAGAAAAGACCAAAATGGATGTTAGAAGAGATCTGAAACTTGCTCTTGAATCAGAGTAGCTAAAGTAAATGGAAGAAAGGATGAAGTAAAAGAGCTGAACAAAGGGGAGCTTAAGAAGACAAAGTGAAGTATTTTAATGTAATGTGTAAAGACCCAGAGTTAGAAAACCAAAACGGAAGAACAACTCAAAATTTCTCAAGCTGAAAAAACTGAAGGAAAAATTCAAGGCTCAAGTTACAATATTGAAAGATTCTATGGGCAAAATATTGACTGATGCAGGAAGCATCCAAAGCAGATAGAAGGAATACACAGTTATCACTGTACCAAAAAGATTTGGTCAACATTCATCCATTTCAGGAGGTAGCATATGAACAAGAATTGATGATATTGAAGGAAGAAGTCCAAGCTGAACTGCAGGCATTGGCAAAAAACAAGGCTTCAGGGATTGACGGAATACCAACTGAGATGTTTCAACAAACAGACGCAGCGGTGGAGGTGCTCACTCGTCTATGCCAAGAAATTTGGAAGATAGCTACCTGACCAATCAACTGGGAGAGATCCATATTTGTGCCCATTGCAAAGAAAGGTGATCCAATGGAAAACACAAATTATCAAATAATATCATTAATATCACACGCATGTAAAATTTTGTTGAAGATCATTCAAAAGCAATTGCAGCAATACATTGACAGGGACCTGCCAGAAATGCAAGCCTAATTCAGAAGAGGACTTGGAAGAAGGGATATCATTGTTGATGTCAGATGGATTTTGGCTAAAAGCAGAGAATATCAGAAAGATGTTTACCTGTATTGGCTATACAAAGGCATTCAACTCTATGGATCTTAACAAATTATGGATAACATTGGGGAGCATGGGAATTCCAGAACACTTAATTTTGCTCGTGCAGAACCTGTACACAGACCAAGAGGTGGTCGTTCAAACAGCAAGGGGATACTACACGATTTAAAATCAAGAAAGATGTATGTCGGGGTTGTACCCTTTCACCACACTTATCCAATCTGTGTGCTGAGAAGCTGCACTATATTAAGAAGAATGCAGCATCAGGATTGGTGGAAGACTCATTAACAGCCTATAATATGCAAATGACACGATCTTGCTTGCTGGAAATGAAGAGGACTTGAAGCACTTACTAATGAAGACCAAAGGCTACGGCCTTCGGTATGGATTGCACCTCAACATAAACAAAAGTCCTCACAACTGGACCAATAAGCAACATCATGCTAAATGGAGAAAAGATTGACATTGTCAAGGATTTCATTTTCCTTGGATCCACAATCAATATTCGCGGAACCAGCAGTCAGGAAATCTTAGAACGTATCGCATTGGGCAAATCTGCTGCAAAAGACCTCTTTAAAGTGCTGAAAAGCAAAAATGTCACTTTGAAGACTAACATGCCATGATATTTTCAGTCACCTCATATGCATGTGAAACCTGGACAATGAAAAAGGAAGACCAAAGTGGAAATGGTGCCTCTGAATTATGGTGTTGGCAAATAATATTGAATATACCATGGACCACCAGAAGAATGAACAAGTGCGTCCTGGAAGAAATACAGCCAGAGTGCTCCTTGGAAGTGAGGATGGTGAGACTTTGTCTCAGGTCCTTTGGACATGTCATCAGGAGGGACCAGTCCCTGGAGGAGGACATCATGCTTGGTAAAGTAGAGGGTCAATGAAAAAGAGGAAGATCCTCAGTGAAGTGGATTGATGCAGTGGCTACAACAATTGGCTCAAACATAATGATTGTGAGGATGGCACAGGACTGGACAGTGTTTTGTTCTGTTGTCTATAGGATCACTATGAATCAGAACTGACTTGATGGCAACTAACAACAAACACAGGTAGTTAGGGGCATAAATACCCAGTAACATTTAGGAGTCCCTGGGTGGTGCAAACAGTTCAGTTTTCAACTACTAGCCAAAAGCTTGGTGGTCCAAACCCACCCAGAGGTGCCTGGGAATACAGGCCTGGCTATCTGCTTCTGAAAGTTCACAGCCTTGAAAACCCTATGGAGCACATTTCTGTCCTGAGACATGTGGGGTTGCCATAAGTTGGGATTGATTCAATGACAACAACACCATAGGAGAAACTGGATAGAAGCTTAAAACAACACAAATTATTATCCCACAGTTTTGGAGATCAGAAAACCTAAAATCAAGGTGTCGGCAGGGCTACATTCTTCCTGAAGGCTCTAGAGGAGAATCTGTTTCCTTACCTTTTGTAGCTTTTAGGGGCCACCTGCTTTCCTTGGTATGTGGTCCCTTTCTCCATCTTCAAAGCCATCATCGTAACATCTTTAATATATCTCTCATCTCTTCTTCCATTGCCACATCTGCTTCTCTCACTCTGAGCTTTCTGCCCTCCCTCTTATAAGGTCCCTTGTGATATTAGGCCTACCCAGATAATCCAATATATTCTTCCCATCCCAATATTCTTCCCATCCTTAATCGCATCTGCAAAGTCCCGTTTGCCATGTAAATTAACATATACAGGTTCTGGGGATTAAGACCTAATGTCTTTGGGGCCATAAGCACTTCGCTGGTAACCGAAATGTTGACAGTTCAAACCCACCATCCACTAAGTGAGAGAAAGATGAAGCAGTCTGCTTCTGTAAAGATTGCATCCTTGGAAACCCTGTGGGGCAGTTCTACCCTGTCCTATAGGGTCGCTATGAGTCAGAATCAACACAAGGGCACATGTGAAGATGAGGCAAAAAGAGCTTTACAGGCACAGAAAACAGTAGGAGCACAAGTAAAAAAGGCAGGAAGCATGAGGCTTTGCCTGGTCATCTCAGGACATTTGTAGGATATGAATGTAGAATGAGATAGATACCTGGGGAGTAGGTGCTGATCAAAAAAAGGTGAAAAAGTTTGTGGTGGCCATTTAATGTGGTGGCCTTGTAGGACCTGCTAAAGAGTTTGGACTTTATCCTGTAGTTAAGTTGAACTAATGAAGGATTTTAAGCAGCTTAAAATGTTTCAGTGATTTCTCATATTACTTGGGATAGAGTGTAACACCTTAAGTTGGTGCCATGTTGTTCCCCTCTGGGACACGGGTGAAGCCTATGAATCCCTTCTCAGAATATTTTTAAATATGTAAAATAAAATACGTGGGAAGCCAATTGTATTAACTACAGTTCTACCCAGTAGCTCTCTAGCCTGTGGATCCCAAGTGAAGAACTACTCAAGGATCTGGCTTCTTTTTCTCTCTCTCATCATGTTTCCTTCGGCTCCTATTGGCTTTAAGATTTTCTCAGAATTTCCGTGTATTTGATGACCTTGGCAGTTTTAAGGAGTACTGGCTAGGTGTTCTGTAGATGTCCTTTGACTGGGATTTGTCTGATGTTTTTCTCATGATTAAAGTGGGGTTATGGGTTTGGGAGAAGAAGACAGCAAAAGTTAAGTGTCATTTTCATCACGTTTTCACTATTGATAGTAACTTTGATTACCTGGCTAAAGTAGTGTTTGTCAGGTTTCTCCACTGTAAAGTTATTCTTTTTTCATCCTTTCAACACCGTACTTTGGAAGGAAGTCCCTATGTGCAGTCCACACTTAAGGAGTAGGGAGTTATATTCCACCTCCCTGAAGGCAGAGTACAAACATAAATTATTTGGAATTTTTTTCTGTGTTTGTCTATTCTCCCCCATTTAATTACATAACTGTGAGCTCATGGTTCTTTATTTTATACTCTGTGCTATAATTCAATAATACTTTATTATTATTATTTTGCTTAAATTTTTCCAGCTTTGGCTGTTAGGAGCCCTTTTAGTTGACCTGTGTGCTCCTTTGACATACCCACGTTATTGTATATGTATGTGTTTTCCTCATTCTTCCTTTCAGGATGCTCCAAGCCCATCCTGTGTATTTCCTGCCCCAGTCCTAGAATTGGCCATTTCTCCAAGGAACGCTGGTTCTCTTTATTGGAGAATCAGATTAGAAGCCAAGATTTCAGTGATAAGTGTACTCGTTACTACTAGAGTATCATAGCTTCTAGGCCCTCTCAGCTGAAAGAGGAAGAATTGTTTGTACACCCAATGTATATACACATATCCATAAATATTTCTATATGTAACCATCTGTATCTATATTAATGTAAACATGCATTCATACTAATGTCTCCAGCTCTAATCCATTACCACATGGATCACTTTTGCCTCTTCCTCCTGCTTATCTATAACTTGCCACTCCGACAGTGAGAAACCTGGCTCCTACTACCTCTCACCCGTTTACTTAGTTGTTCGAATCCAGTATACAGGTACGACGGTTTCAGAACTGCTAACCCGTTCACTCATAGGAAACAACTTTATTAACTAAATTACAATGCTTACTTTCAGTTCCTTTTGCCATTACTCTTACAGGCTCCAATCATTTTCAAAATTACTTCGGTTGTCATTTTTTCTCTCACCCCCTTCAACGAGGTGCTTCATACATTTGTAATACAGTTAGAATCTTTTGTCACATTCTTCATCCTATCCTGAAATCGTCCTGCCTCCTAAATATATTTTTAATTTGCATACATTAGGGTTCATTTTTATGCTATCAATTTCCATGGGTTTTGAAAAATGAATAGTGTCGTGTATCCACCATTGATTACAGTGTTACACAGAATGGTTTCACTGTCCTAAAACATCCCTTGTGCTGTGCTTCATCTATTCAGCTCTCTCCTCCCCCATCCCATATTCCCTGGCAATCACTGTTTTGCCATCTCCACAATTTTACCTTTTCCAGACTGTCATATGCTTGGAATCATACGGCATGTAGCCTTTTTACACTGGCTTCTTTTACTTAGCAATATACATTTAAGATTCACTCATGCCTTTGCATGGATTGACAGCTCACTTATTTTTATCACTGAATATTTTTCAGTGTTCCATGATATGGATGTGTCACAGTGAGCTTATCCAGTCACCTATTGAAGGAAATCTTGGTTGTTTCCAGTTTTTGGCAATTATGGATAAAGCTTCTACAAGCACTCACAAGCGCGTTGCTTGTGGACATGTTCTCAGTTCAGCTGGGTAAATACCTAACAGCATGATTCCTGGATCCTATGGTAAGCCTATGTTTCCCTTTATAAGAAACTGCCAAACTGTCTTCCAAAGTGCCTGCACCTCAATTCATTTTTTTAAATAAATTAGAAAAAGGTTATTCTGGTGGCAGTGAGCAGGCTGTTGAAGGAATCCAAAGCTAGAGGTTGAAAGTTTACTTAAGAGACTATTGTCTTGGTTCAGGCCAGAGACAAAGAAAATCTACAGTAAAAAGTAGCTAGGAGGAGGAAGGCAGCTTCATGATCTTGAAGAGATAAGAATATAAAATCTGTAGGATCCGGCCACTAACTAGATGTGGGATTACGATGATGTCTGGCAGCTCCCAGGTACCTGGTTCAGGTAACTTAGTAAATGGGCATAGAGAAGGAGGGGCACTCTGGGAACATTTTGACCACATGAGTCTGAGGTGCCTGCGGGACTTGCCAGGGGAATGTCTAGGAGCATTTGTACACATGAGCCCTGAGCTCAGAAATAAAACCTGTTTAACAGCATAGAAAGAAATAAAACTACTCAAGGTTGTAGAGACAGGCTTGGAGTAAATTCTAACTTCATAAACTGTCAATTTTAGTTTAAGAACCACACTTTCCATTAAATTTAAATCTTTGCGATGCGATGTATTTGTCTGTTAAGTGACAGTGGCTTTAAAATGAAGATAGATATCTCCATCTCCATCCTTGCATCCCTGGTTGCTAAATTATTCTACCTGCCAACCTGAATAATTCAACCTCCATTCACCAACTATATTCCAAATATTCCCTTAAATTACTGATATTGTTGTATTTTAGAACCAAGAAAGTGCTTGGATACCACCTAGTTCAACCACTTATTCTTGACTGTGAACTTAATTGTGTATGTAGTTGAACCTAATCGATTTAATTACTATAATCTTACTATGCTTGCTTCTTATTAAATCAAGTAACTAAGTTCTCTTAAAGAAAAAGCAATAGGTTCTTTCACGACCCTGAGGTGAAGGTAATGCTGTATTTATTAATTTTTCTGAATGTAGTTAAATCTATCTCTACTTGTCTCTCTAAAAAAATTGGCAAGAAGTCCACTTTTAGTATCAATGATTTTTCGGAGCCCCCCCCACCCAGGCATACGAGGTCCTAGAAAATGGGAGCAGACCCAGCTCTCAGGTTTTGGAGGTTGCTGCTGCTATTATACTTTGGAAAGGCCCCTGGGGGCTGGACAAAGATAGGCAGCTCTTTGGTGGCTCCAGTCCATTGTGGCCCACTTGGTCACTAGAGATTTTCACCAAGGCAGAACAGTTAGTTCACAGTGCTTGCAGATCCTACTCCTTCCACATCTGGTCACCACAGGCAACTGACTTCCAGAGGGCTCTTTACTACCTTCTTCTGTCTCTATTCCATTCTTAGGCAATGCAACTCCATTGAGGTTAAACCGCTTTTTTCTTTACTCTAAAATCACAAAACTTCCATTCCATCTGCCCTTCCAGACAGTCCAGCTTAATTATCTGGGTAGGACTAAACCAGGAACTACAGTTTGTTGAATAGAGAGAAAAACAAATTAGCAAAAGTCTTACACTGGTCAGGTGTAAGACTGACAAGTTAGGGACTACCTACCCCACCTATAGGGGACAGCACTACCCCAAAATACTGTCTTTTGGTTCTTAAGAGAAGCCAAGTATACACTCGTTTAGGAGAATTCTCCCAAATTTCAAAAGTTCGTAACTAATCTATTTTGAAATGCTGTTCAGACCAAACCAAAACTGTCTGTAATCAACGGGCTACTATTTTGAAACATTTTACCTAGATCTTCTAAACGTAAATGTATGTTAAGGGACTTTAAGGAAAGATTAAACCCTTTTTGGAAAAATTCTACGTTGCAATTTGTTATGAACTGAACTATGCCCCCCGAAAATACGTGTTGCAAATCCTAACCACTGTACCTGTCAATGTAATCTCAACTAGGAATAGGGTTTTCTTGTTATGTTGATGAAACAATATCAGTGTAGAATGTGTTTAAAACTAATCACATTGGAAATAAAAAAGAACAGATTAGGCACAGAAGAAAGCAGACAAAGGGGGAAGACCAACACTATCTGGACTCCGACAATAACCAGCCAGAAAAGCTGAGTCAAGGATTTTTCCTTCCAGAGTGAACAGACAGAGCCTTCTCCTAGAGCCAGCTCCCTGAATTCAGACTTCTAGCCTCCTAAAATTTGAGAAAATAAATTGTTTGTTAAGAGCATCCACTTGTGATATTTCTTTTATAGCAGTACTAAGAAACTAAGACAGAATTCTAGAATAACAACAATAATAAAACTAATTACTCTCAACTGAAAAAAAAAAAAACCAGTGAAGTTTACAGAAATTCACCATACATTAGGTACAAAGGCTAAGTGGTAGGAAATGAGTTGTAAATAATAAGTTATATTTTTTCTAATGAGTCTTTGACAGGAGAACTAACCTGATAGTGAAATTTGCAACCTTGTTATATATACTTTACAATGCTTCACTTACACGACTTAATTTGGACATGCGCATGTTAAATGTCCGCATTAGAATCAGTGGCAAATATCCAACAAGCAAGGTAAGCACAGATTTACTTGTGCCTACTTACTAATCTATGGGGAAACCCTGGTGGCATAGTGGTTAAGTGCTATGGCTACTAACTAAAGGGTCGTCAGTTCGAATCCTCCAGGAGCTCCTTGGAAACTCTATGGGGCAGTTCTACTCTGTCCTATAGGGTCGCTATGAGTCGGAATCGGCTCGACAGCACTGGGTTTGGTTTTTGGTACTTACTAATCTATAGTGAACAATTTCACATTTTTTCATCACATCGAAGGTTCTGTTTCTAGGTGTAGCTGGCATCTGTCTCTTTCCCAAGCCCACAGCACCTTCCTACAGAATCAAAGCCTCTTTTCAAATTTACAGTCCCTGACGTGGACAGACGACTCAGTAAGCAAGGGAAGCACTGGCTACCTTGCGCTTACTTAAGAATCTGTAACGAAAGATTTCAGGTGGGTTTCACTTTGAAGTGGTGTGCTGAAACCCATGTAAAATCGTTCACTACAGTGAAACCCATGCAAACTTGTTCACTATGGAACAGGGTAGAAAGAGAGCAAGCCTCTCTGGAACATCAATTTATATACTAGAGGCAAGCCATACCTCCAAGGAAATTTCCCTTTCAACTGACTGGCCAATCACATCAGATCACATCATGGAGGTGATTGCATTATGGGAGACCAATCAGTCCAGTGTCTGCCAAACCACTGAGCACCATAGCCTAGCCAAGTTGACACATTAACCACCACAGAGCCTGTCTTGGACCAATATGTCAGTCAGGAAAGAATCTTATGGTTGCAAGTCACAGAAATTTCAAACAAAATAATGTAAACAAAAATGGGAATTTCTTGGCTCTTGTAACTGAGAGTCCAGGATAGTGCTAGCTCCAGAAAAATCTGGATGATGTTATGAGGATTTACTTTATCCCCATGTCCTGGTCATGCCTTCTTTCTGTTTGTTTCATCCTCAAGCTCTTTATCATGACCCTCTGCAACTCCCAACTCACATCTTTGGGTTCAAGTGCACCACAGTAAAAGAAAATAGGCCTCTCCTTTCAAATATCACGGAAAATTTTAATTGCTTCTCACTGATTCTGATTGGATCATATGCCCAACAAGGAACAAATCACAATGGATAGGGAATGCAATACTTAGATTGTCAGGCTTGAGCCATGTCCCCATCCCTAAACTGAAGGTAGAGTCAACTTCTCTGGAAGCTAATGGGGGATGGGCTGACAGTTGTTCTTCATAAGGGAAAGCCTAGTATGGTTACAAGGCACAGAGCAAATTGATGTAGTATGACAAAAAGAACAGATATCTACTCTCCCTCCATGTAGTCCCCCTAAGCTATGCTACTCTGCATGGTTTCCCTCCCTGCATCACAACCAAAGCTTTTCTCTAGAAAAAGAGACAGCCTTACTTCCCCTAGGGACTCTTATGCCCACCTGCAACTCACCTCACTGTTGGGATGTACCTTGGGTTTACCTGTCCTGGGGGGTTAAAGCTAGTATAGTATAGCTAAGCCATTCTTGACTTTTCTTGTCTGCTGTGCAATCCATCTGTAGTATCTGAAGGTGGTCCTCCAGGCAGTAATAGCCATTCTTGTGTAGAGGAGATTTCACGGCCCTTTGTAAAGGAATAGTCAACAAGTTCCCTGCTATGGGCAAAGAAGCTGCTATTTTTCTTTTAGTGGATCCAACCTGTCTTTACAGAAACATAAACTATTTATCAATCATATTATTTACTGTGGATCAAACAAAAAAAAAATCATAGTTTCCCATTTCTATCGGTCAAGAAGACTTTGCTGTTTGATTTTTTTTTTTTTTTCAGTTTAAAGTGTTTTTTTCTGCCTAGAATTTTTCACATTGGCTCCTTTCAGCTTACTTGGGCCATTTGAACAAAGCATGATCATATACAATTCATAGGTACCCAGAATAAGAGTAGGGAGGGGGTGGGAGAAGCAAGCAGAGTAGCCATTTCTGTCACCTGGAAGCCTCGACCACATCCCTGGAGCACTCACTGTTCCTGCACATTTAGATGGTCCATACTGCAAGCACCTGAACTGTCATCCAGAAAGTTTTCTTCAATCACAGGAACACACTTGATACATGTTTGCGGTGGGACAGAAATACAAGGGCCTGGAATGACATGGAGGGGATTTAAATGCTTATTGCTAAGTGAAAGAACCAATCTGAAAAAAAAGCTACCTACTGTATGATTCTAACTATATGGCAATTTGGAAAAGGCAAATCTATAGAGACAGTAAAGAAGACTAGTAGTTGCCAGGGGTTTGGGCATAGAGAGGGAAAGAAGAATAGGTAGAACAGAGGGGATGTTTTAAGATGGTGAAAATATTCTGTATGGTTCTTGATGGTGGATACATGACATTATGCATTTGTCAAAACCCACAGAACTTTATAGCACAAAGAATAAATCCTAATGTAAACTATAAAACCAAACTCATTGACGTCGTGTCGATTCCAGCTCACAGCAACCCTATGATACAGAGTAGGACCTCCCCAAAGGGTTTCCAGGGAACACCTGGTGGATTCGAACTGCTGACCCTTTGGTTAGTAGCCGTAGCTCTTAACCACTGTGCCACCAGCATTTCCAAATTCAGTTAATAATAATGTATCAGTGTTAGCTCATCAATTGTAACAAATGTACACTAATATAAGATGCCAATAATAGGGGAAACTATAGAAAAGAAGAGGGGGGTATATGAAAATTCTTTATACTTTCTGTACGCATTTTTTGTAAGCGTAAAACTGCTCTAAAAATAAAATCTATCAATAAAAAAAGGCAAGAGGAAAAAAGAACAGATGGTATAAATAACTGGAGAGATGGTAGATTAAAATCCAATAATATCAATAATTACATTAAATGCAAGCTATCTAAATACCCATATTAAAAGGCAGAAATTGTCAAATTGGATAAATTTGTATGCTACCTATAGGAAACCCATGTTAAATATAAAGACATCTGTAGGTTAAAAGTATAAGGTCAAAAAATTATACCATGCAAGTCTAATCAAAAGAAAACTGCACTAGCTAAATTAATATCAGAAAAGCAGATTTTAGAACAAGAAAACTTCCAAGGGTAAAGAAGGACATTACATTATGATAAAGGGGTCAGTTCATCAATAAGCTCTAATAATACTAAATATTTATGTATCTATCAAGAGATAATCAAAATACATGAAACAACTGATAGCATTGAAAAAAAAAATAAATCCACAATTACAGTTGACGACATCAACATTTCTCTCTCAGTAATCAATAGAACAAAGAGATAAAAAATCAGTAAGAATATAGAACACCAAAATCAACTAGCTTAGTCTAACAAACATGTCATAGGACATTCGACCTGATAACAACACAATACATATTCATTCCAAGTATACATGGAGCATTCATCAAGACAGAATTACAAGAATTAAAATCATACAAAGTATTTTCTGTGACCACAACAGCTTTTAACAAGAAATCAATTACAGAACACTATCTGCAAACCCCTAAATATCTGGAAATCCTTAAATATGCAGACACACTCCTATATAACCCATAGGTCAAAGAGGGAAAGTAGAAAATATTTTGATTTGAGTGAAAATGAAACTAAACATATCAAAATTTGTGGGAAGCAGATACAACGAATATTTTTTGAATTCTTGCTATGAGCCAAGCACTTTATATATACTGGCAGTATACTAGTGAAGGAACAAAGATCCTTGCCCTTGAGGTTTTTAATTCTAGTGGTTAGAGAGACCATACACAATCAACATATTAAATAAATAAACTAGCATGTTAGTACATGAAGAATGACTTGAACAAGAAATAAATGGAGAAGAATGAAGGGAATCAAGAGAACTGGCAGAGGGAGGTTTCAGTTTAAACTAGATGCTTGAAGCAGGCCTTGGTTTGAAGGGGACTTTTGAGCAAAGACTTGAAGCTGAAGAAGTTAGCCAAATAGTTGTAAAAAGGAAGAGCGTTCTAAGAGTAAGAATGGATAGATCAAAAATATGCTAGGCATATTCTAGGAACAGCAAAGAGATCAGTGTGGCTGGAGCTGAGTGAGAGAGGTGGAGGTCAGAGGGGTGTCCAGTGGCCTTGCAGATGACTGTTAACAACTTTGGCTTTTACTCTGAGTGATACAGGATCCATGGCAGGGGTTAGAACAGAGGAGCAATATGCTCTGTTCTGAGAACAGACTACAGGGGACATGGAGACTAATAAGAAAGCTTCGGTAATAATGCAGGTGACTGTTGGCAGCTTGCACCAGGTTGGGAGGAGTAGAGATGAAAAGAAGTGATTAGGTTCTCATATATTTAGAAAGAAGAGCCAATAAAATTTCCTGATGTATTAGATGAGATATTGAAGGAAAAGCAAGAAGTCAAGGATGTCTGAAGGTGTTTACTCTGAGCAACTGAAAGGATGGAGTTGTCATCAATCAGATGGTGAAGGATGCATGTGGAGCAGGTTTGGGAGGGAGATACAAAGTTTGGTTTTGGACATAATAAAGATGTAGAGGAGGCAGTTAGATGTAGGAGTCTGGTGGACAGGAGAGAGAGGTCTGGGCTGGAGATATATAAATTTGAGAGTGTCAGTACGTAGACCAAATGTCAATTAAGGTTCTGGCAGGAAATAGTATACTCAAATTGAGTAATTGAGACATATTTACAAATGTGTGGGCAGGATTTAGGGACATCAACAAGGATGATCTCACCAGGGATGGTGAAAAGGCAAGGGGAGGGAGCACTTATCAGACTTGAAGAGGATGGCAATATGGAGACAGTGGCATGACAAGAGCTATGGCCTTCAAAAGAGGGATGCAGCCCACCTGTGGCACCTGGCAGGGGATAAACACTCCCACCTGACTTTCTTTCTACCCTCCTATCTCCTGCCGGTGCCTCCCGCTGGTGAGACCCAAATGGATATTAAAGCCCAAGGAAGCTTGCTGCTATGCCTTGCAGAAAAGTAAGGTGGAAAGGTATGGACAGTGAATCTAGAGGGGCCAACCAAAAATTTGTAGAACAATATTTTAATGTTATGAGTCTAGATGAGATCACCAAAGACAAATATGGATAGAGAAGCAGCAGCAGTAAAGACTAAACCCTGGGGCACGCAGCATGCAGAGGAGTTGAGAAAAAGGGTGGCCAGGAAAGTAGGATGAAAACTGAGTATGGTGTCTGGGAAAACAGTGATTCAAGAACCAGGAAATAATCAATTTTCTCAAAAGCTGTTGATAGGTCAGGTGAGATAAGAACTGGAAATTGTCCAGTAGATTTAGTGGCATGTAGGTCATTGGTGACCTGCAGAAGAGCAATTCTGGTAGAGCGATGGATGAAAATATGTTATTTGGGATGATTTAAGAAAGAATGGGAGAAGAGGAATGGGATGAGCATTTTTCTGCGAAACGGAACAAGCGAGATGTTAACCAATATAGGAAATGGAGTCAAGACAGAGTTTTTGTTATTGTTGTTTGTTTTCTTGCTTTGTCTTTTAAAAGTGGAGAACTCACGCCATGTTTACCTTCTGATGGGCATGATCTAATAGACAGCTAAATAAACTGATGATGTAAGAGAGAGGATTACAGACTGATACAAAAGCACTCATTAACGAAAATAATAGTACAGGACTCACAGGCGTGTTGTGAGGAGTGAAGATGTAATGCATGGTAAGCAGTTGTTTCTGGCATGAAGAAAGCACTCAGCAAATGTTAGTCACTACTTATTATTATTATTAATAACTTTCCTGGGTCACATTTTCTCATCTATAAAAAGAAGTTGGCATACATTCCTAAAGTGCTTTCCAGTTGTAACAAGCTGTGAGATGAGATTACTCAAGAAGTTGCACATGATGACTAAAGAGGCCCTAACTCCAAGCTCAAATCACATAAGGTTGCCTTGTAATATTTAAAGTGAAACCTATACACATATTAAATATATCCAGCCATAAGTGAAAATTCATTGACATGCACCAAGAGGAGTTATAATGCCACTAGGTCTATTGCTACAGTAGGGAAAGAGTTAAGAAAGAGAATTCTCACAACACCTGAGTCTCTAAAAAAAACTCCCTAAAAACTATTGAGTCTGCACAATTCAATTGTAGACTCAGTTGCTATGTAAACTATGTTTCATAAGGCATTTAAAGGCTTAGTGCAAGTGGCTTGAGGTTTAATCTTTTAATTCCATTGCTCTATAAGTTTCCTTGTAGGTTCAGTGAACAAGGAATTTAGACATAATATTAGAAACCCATTTTCAGGAAAGGGCTTAGGCATGGAAAAAATGTGCCGCATTTTAGTGCACAAAAGAGACTCCAGACTAATCTCTAGATGGACTCAGTCTAAGGGTAATTCTCACGCAGGGATCCTACTGAAAAGACACATGCTTACACAGTAAATTGTCTGAGGTATACTTGCCCGTCATCAACCCCACCCCAGCACCTCCAAAAGACTCTTTTATTAAAGAGTTTGTACAGTAGATAGAATATGTTCGCAAACAATTTGGGTCATTTCCTTCCTGATAAAAGCCCCAATTCACTATGAAACTTTATGTGACACTTACGTACTTGGGTACACTTGCTCTTTAGAACAATGGAAATAGTCACGCAACCATATTATCAAACACAATGTGGATCCAAACCACTTGTCACCTAGCCAAGCAGAGTCTCCTGAGGTGTCCTTGCTGCACCCTGTATACATGCCCTCCTCTGGCTGTGACACTCTTCATGTTTAGCAGAAGCCACACACAGAATTTAAGCAATTCTTCGATGGTATCAGAGATTGATGTTATGAAGACTAATTAAAGTCATATAACCCATCAGGGCAAATAGGCATGTTTGGATGACATTTAGGAAGCAGCTCACGTACTGAATACGTGTGCATTAGCAGCACTGTAATAGATGGTGAAATACAGTGTCAGGAAAAACAAGTCACAATTTATCCAGCCTGAATAACCAGAGCTAGTTTACATATATCAGATTTAATTTTATTTTTCACGAGTTACTTGAGGGCCAAGCACACTTTTATTGGAGCTTTGAAGAAGTGCTGAGTTTGCTCTTCTCCGTTTTTCCCTCCTCCTCTCGGGGACTGGATGAGTTACTAAATAGTCCTGATGCTCCTTGACACTTTTCTAAAATAACTTACTAGAATTTTCTTCAGTTTTTAATTTTTGATTCTTCTGTTTAGTAACTCAAGCCATTAGACAAGGATTTATGAAGCCACAAATCATAAGCTAAGTTTGCTGGGACAGGGGAATTGTAGTGAGCTTGTGGCTAACACATGGTATCCCAAATTTCTTGTTCTGGCAAAGAAGGTAAGTATCTGTACCTACATATTTCTGTCTGTAAAACCAAAAGACAATGATAATCCCTTCAAAGAGTGTTGCAAGAATCAGTAACAAGTTCTGAAATCTCTTGGCATTTTTGGACAACAAATTCCACTACTGTTATTTCACCTTATCATAAATAGTATGCTTTTTGATAGTGGCAATGTAAAGGACTTTTCTTCTTTATCCTCTCGCTTTAGGTGTACTGGAGGTAAAAAGGAAAACTCGTCAGAGGTTGCAGTCAGAGAGAAAAGCACAAGGAAAGCATTTTTTTGTATTAAAAAACCTTTTGCTGTCTAGATGATTCTGACTCAGAGCAGCCCTACAGGACAGAGTAGAACTGCCCCACAGGGTTTCCAAGGCTTTTTTTTTTTTTAATCTTTATGGAAGCAGACTGCCATGTCTTTCTCCTGTGGAGTGGCTGGTGGGTTTGAACTGCCAACCTTTCAGTTAGCAGCAGAGCTCTTAACTACTGTGGCACCAGGGCTACTTCAGTAAATAGTAATTAAACATGTTATTATAAGCCTTTATAAGGGTCAAATTCTTATACTGAGCTAAACATCATACCAGAAGTGCTGCTCTAATCCATGACTTCATGGTCAACATTGACAATCTTCCATGAGAAATTTATAACAAATTTTACATTGGCCCTTAATCTTTATCATCCTTTTAGGGCAAAGGAGCCATTAGAGTCCAATGATTAAACTTTCTGTTACCCCATAATTATTGACAAGGAAAAGCTTCTCTGATTAACAGAATGCATGGACTCCAAATGAAGAAAATCCTTCAACTCAAAATAGGTATTTGTTGTTGTTGTTATTAGGTTCCCTCAAGTCAGCTTCAACTCATAGTGATCCTACGCACAACAAAATGAAACACTGACCAGCCCTGCGCAATCCTCACAATTGTTGCTATGCTTGAGCCCATTGTTGCAGCCATTGTGTCAATCCATCTCATCGAGGTTCTTTCTCTTTTTTGCTTACCCTCTACCTTACCAAGCATGATGTCCTTCTCTAGGGACCGATCCCTCCTGATAACCTGTCCAAAGTATGTGAGTCGTAGTCTCACCATTCTTGCTTCTAAGGAGCATTCTTGCTGTACTTCTTCCAAGACAGAATTGTTCTTTCTTTTGGCAGTCCATGATATATTCAATATTCTTTGCCATCACCACAATTCAAAGGCATCAGTTATTCATCAGTTATTCTCATTCATTATCCAGCTATCCATGCATATGAGGCAATTGAAAACACCATGGCTTGGGTCAGGTATTTATGTTGATCAAAATGAGCTATTTCATTGATTCTTCAATAATGTATTTCCAAATTTGGATGCCACCCACCCATGACATCAATGTCACTTTTTCTACACTTCTTGGTTCAGGGAGTCAGTACACATAGTACATGTTGTACATAAGCATCATTTGGGAAGCTTTAAAAAAAAAATACCAAGAAAGAGCTCCACGGCCAGATCAATTAAACTGGAATCTTGAAGTAAGGTATGAGCTTTGGTATATTTTAAAAGCTTTCTGATTGTAACAAGACGGTAAGTGAAAAATACTGAGTAGGGGAAAGAACATGGGCTTTTTAATTACTCCAATTGGGTTCAAACACAAGTCCCTGTATTTACTAGCTGTGTTATCTTGTACAATTCACTGATTTCTCACAGCATCATTTTCCTTTATCAGAAAAATGGAAATATTTAAACACTTAAGGATCCCTGGGAGCACCACGTAAATAGAAGTTATATTCTAGGGTCTGCCTAAAAGAAGATGGTCTTGTTTAGGTATTATCAGCCAACCAGGGCATTTCTTTCCCTCCATGCAAAAAGACTGGCAAATCACAGCCTAACAGTTTTAACTTTTTTATTATTTGCTTTCTTGACATTTCATTTTTTGTTGCATCCTTGGAGTATGGTACTTGCTGTAAAAAGATTCCTAATCTTTTTTTTTTTTTCCTTTATTTTGTTCTCTCAGCAATTTTCAGCACCATTTCCAAAGCCTGGACCTGAAGACTTGAAGTTTTTCTAAGAAACTATTTTTTTTATCATTATTATTTCCTTATGTTTCCCCTGCCTTTGGTTTTACAGCACAATTTCTGCTGCTGTGCCACACCTATTAAAGAGCCTCCACATTTTTCTCTTAATCCCAAATTTCCAAAATCTGAGAGTTGATTCTCATACTTACTGCTTTATTTCATGGTAATCTCCCTTGCTAAAATCGCTGTCCAGCATAAGTCTATTTTTAATATTTAATCTATTTTTTCTCAAAATGATTTTGCAATTCTCATTGCAACCCTTGAGGATCTGATAAAAACAAAAGTGTCATATAATTAGCATTAGAAATCTTTTTACTTTTTGCTTATTGAGAAATTTTTATCTCATTCAACTGACTTAGAGACAAATGGATGTCCTGGTTGTAAATACGGTTAACATTCAAAATACTTAGAAACCAGTATAACATAAATTAACATATTAGTAATATAATTAAAATATAAACATACACAAAAAAAGTTGTTGTTGAGTCGATTCTGGCTCATGTCAACCCCACGTGTGTCAGAGTACAACTATGTTCCATAGGGTTTTCAGTGGCTCTGATCTTTTGGAAGTAGATTTCCAGGCATTACTTCCAAGGTGTCTCTGGGTAGACTACCAACCTTTCAGCACAACCCAGGGACTCCTTATTTAAACATAAATGAATATTGCATATATATATATATATACATATACATATACATGTACATATACATATTTGTTGTTAGGTGCCATCGAATCAGTTCCAACTCATAACAACCTATGTACAACAGAACAAAACACCACCCAGTCCTGTGCCATCCTCACAATCATTGCTATGTTTGATCCCATTGTTGCAGCCACCCCATCAATTCATCTCATTGGGGGTCTTCATCTTTTTCGTTGACCCTTACCAACCAAGCATGACATCCTTCTCCAGGGACTGGTCCTTCTTGATAACATGTCCAAACTATGCAAGACAAGTCTCACCATCCACACTCCCAAGGAGCATTCTGGCTGTCCTTCCAAGACAGACTTGTTCATACTTCTGGCAGTCCATGGTATATTCAATATTCTTTTCCAACACCATAATTCAAATGTGTCGGTTCTTCTTCAGTCTTCCTTATTTTTTGTCTGGCTCTCATATGCATATGAGGTGATTGAAAATATCAGGAGATGCCAACATAGTCTCATGTGTCTACTTGATCCAAGAAGCTTATTCTTCACCAGTATCATTTTCTATCCCATTGTCCAGTCCAATCCCTGTCTGAAGAGTTGGCTTTGGGAATGGCTCCTGCCTTGGGCTAACAGAAGGTCTGGGGACCATGACCTCTGGGGCCCTTCTAGTCTCAGTCAGACCATTAAGTCTGCATCCCACTGTTCTTCTGCTCCTTCGGGGATTCTCTGTTGTGTTACCTGTCAGGGCAGTCACTGGTTGTAGCCAGGCACCATCTAGCTCTTCCGGTCTCAGGCTGATGTAGTCCCTGATTTATGTGGCCCTTTCTTTCTCTTGGGCTCATAATTACCTTGTATCTTTGGTGTTCTTCATTCTTCTTTGCTCCGGGTGGCTTGAGACCAACTGATGCATCTTAGATGGCCGCTTGCTAGCGCTTCAAATCCTAGATGCCACTCTCCAAAGTGGGATGCAGAATGTTTTCTTAATAGATTTTATTATGCCAATTGACCTAGATGTCCCCTGAAACCATGGTCCCCAAACCCCTGCCCCTGCTACACTGGCCTTCAAAGTGTTCAGTGTATTCAGGAAACTTCTTTGCTTTGGGTTTAGTCCAGTTGTGCTGGCCTCTCTTGTATTGTGTGTTGTCTTTCCCTTCACCTAAAATAGTTCTTGTCTACTATCTAATTAGTGAATACCCCACTCCTTCCCTCCCTCCCAACTCTCCTAACCATCAAAGAATATTTTCTTCTCTATTGAAACTATTTCTTGAGTTCCTGTAATAGTGGTCTCATACAATATTTGTCCTTTTGCAACTGACTAATTTCACTCAGCATAATGCCTTCCACATTCCTCCATGTTATGAAATGTTTCACAGATTCATCATTGCTCTTTATCGATGTGTAGTATTCTGTTGTGTGAATGTACCATAATTTCTTTATCCATTCATCCATTGATGGGCACCTTGGTTGCTTCCATCTTTTTTCTATTATAAACAGTGCTGCAATGAACACGGGTATGTATATATCTGTTTGTGTAAAGGCTCTTATTACTCTAGGATATATTCCAAGGAGTGGGATTGCTGGATCATATGGTAGTTCTATTTGTAGCTTTTTAAGGAAACGCCAAATTGATTTCCAAAGTGGTTATACCATTTTACATTCCCACCGGCAGTGTAGAAGTGTTCCAGCCTCTCCACAACATCTCCAACATTTATTATTTTGTGTTTTTTCAATTAATGCCAGCCTTGTTGGAGTGAGGAGGAATCTCATTGTAGTTTCGATTTGAATTTCTCAAACGGCTAATGATAGTGAGCACTTCCTCATGTATCTGTTAGCCACCTGAATGTCTTCTTCAGTGAAGTGCCTGTTCATATCCTTTAACCATTTTTTAATTGGGTTATTTGTCTTTTTGTTGTTGAGTTTTTGCAGTATCATGTAGATTTGAGAGATCAGAAGCTGATCGGAAATGTCATAGCTAAAAGCTTTTTCCCAGTTCGTAGGTAATCTTCTTACTCTTTTGGTGAAGTTTTTGGATGAGCATAGGTGTTTGATTTTTAGGAGCTCCCAGTTATCTAGTTTCTCTTCTGGTGTTTGTGCATTATTAGTAATGTTTTGTATACTGATTATGCCATGTATTATGGCTTCTAGCATTGTCCTTATTTTTTCTTTCATGATCTTTATCGTTTTAGATTTTATATTTAGGTCTTTGATCCATTTTGAGTTTGTTTTTGTGCGTTGTGTGAGGTATGGGTCTTGTTTCATTTTTTTGGAGATGGATATCCAGTTATGCTGATATCCTTGGTTAAACAAATTGCCTTTTCCCCCATTTAACTGACTTTGGGCCTTTGTCAAACATCAGTTGCTCATACTTGGATGGATTTATGTCTGGATTCTCAATTCTGTTCCATTGGTCTGTGTATCTGTTGTTGTACCAGTACCAAGCTGTTTTGACTACTGTGGTGGTATAATAGGTTCTAAAATCAGGTGGTGTGTGGCCTCCTACTTTGTTCTTCGGTTTCAGTAGTGCTTTACTTATCTGGGGCATCTTTCCCTCAAAGTGACATCTTTGCTTTTCAACACTTTAAAGATGTCTTTTGCAGCAGACTTGCCCAATGCAATATTTTCTTCGATTTCTTGACTGCTGTTTCCGTGGATATTGATTGTGAATCCAAGTAAAATGAAAACCTTGACAACTTCCACCTTTTCTCCCTTTGTCATGATGTTGCTCATTGGTCCAGTTGTGAGGATTTTTGTTTTCTTTATATTGAGGTGTAATCCGTACTGAAGGCTGTGGTCTTGATGTTCATCAGTAAGTGCTTCAAGTCTTCTTCGCTTTCAGCAAGCAAGGTTGTAACAACTGCATATCACAGGCTGTTAATGAGTCTTCCTTCAAACCTGATGCTGCATTCTTCTTCATATAGCCCAGCTTTTTGTATTTTTTCTCAGCATACAGATTGAATAAGTATGGTGAAAACATACTATAGATATATATACATATATACCTCCCTGGGTTGGGTTTTTATACCTCCCTATTTTTCAAATAAAGCCATATTAATGGTAAAACTATTCATTATAAAATGTAACGTAAAGTCATTCTGATAATTTCCAAATCGTTTATTGATTTACAGAAATTAGTATTACTGTGATCTTTTCTCTCTCTTTTTGTCTTTCCTTGTTTGACTAAGGGTCACTAGGAGTCAGAATCGACTCAACTGTGGGGTTTGGATTTGTCACAACTAAATAATAACCTTCTCTAAACCATGATTTGACATAAGGAACATAAAACTCTTTTAATGATTTCCGTATTAAGTGGATTGTCGTTTAGTCTTAAAAAGAAGATAATTCGTTTAATATTATCAACGTTGTTCATGATGTTGAATCTCACAGCTTCCATTTTTTACATTTTAAGTATATTTTATAATATTTTCAGGAAAAATAGGTAATGTTTCATTGAGTATTGTTGTTGTGATTTTAATGCCTTGATTTATAAGTTTTCGAAAAAGTTGTTTTCTCAGTTTGGTAAATAGTAATTAGGAACATAAATCCAGCTTGTAATGATATTACCATATTAATCTCACTTTTTAAAAATTCTACTAAATACCTCATGACTGTACTTGCTCTGTTTTTTTAAAAATTATTATTAAATATGCTTTTTATTTTGGAATAAGTTTTGATTTATGAAATAGTTGCAAAGATAGCACAGAAAGTTCCCATATATCCTTTACCCAGTTTCCCTTAATGCTAACATCTTACATAGCCTTGGTCCATTTGTCAAAACTAAGAAGTTAACATTTTAATTTTAATAGTTAGTTCACAGTATTTTACCATTTTTAACACTGGCAAAATACTATTTACTAAACTGTAGACTTTTTGGGGATTTCACCAGTAAAATTCAAACTCTCATTCACCATTACCAATACCAAAGTTCTCTGGCAACTATTAAGTATTATTACCAGTTCAGCATGTGTGAATTTTATACACATATAGATGTACCTAAAAAATATATATATATAGTTTTGTGGGTGTTTGATTTTTTTTTTTCCCACAGAATCATGAAAACGTGTACAAGTTTTCTTCACTCAGAAACATTGTCTTCGTGATTCTCCTTGGTAATATTCCTTGCTTTTTTAACTATATTATTTGATATTGATATAGGTATTTTAGCATTCTTTTGATTAGAATTAGCATGATATTATTTTTTCTATCATTTAACTATTTGGTTTTTCTGTGTCCCTAACCTCTCTGAGCTTCCAGCAATTTCTGCATACCTGCACCACAGAGCAGGAGAGGAAGCTTTCCATATTCTTACTTCTCCCCCAAGAGTAGACTGCTGCTGCTCGTTACTCAGTACTAGGTTCACAGTGGGGTCACTGGGAAATTTTAAGTTCTGCTTGTCAAGCCTCTGTATTAGGCAAAGCCAGTCAGCCTGAGCATTGGTGTTTGGGGCTTCTCATTGTCCCTGCTGTTCCTCCACTCAAGACAGCCAAACTCTGCCTTGCAGATCTTTGGTTCATCTTGGAAGAAGGGAGTTTGATGCCACTTGCCCAGCAGTGAAAACCTGGGTGGTGCAGTGGTTAAGAGGTATGGCTGCTAACCAAAAGTTTGGCAGTTTGAATCCACCAGGAGCTCTTTGAAAACCCTATGACGCAGTTCTACTCTGTCCTATAGAGTTGCTATGAGTTGGAATCCACTTGACGGCAATGGTTTCACTTTCTAAGTGGTAGAAGACCTCTGGTTCAGAACCCTCTCAATCCAACAGGCTTTTTGTTTTTGCTTTTTTTTTGTATTGCATCAGAGGCAAGTGACTGTTGCTTTTACCCTTCCTCCTAAGCAATGGATCATTGCCTAATTACTTGAGTATGCACCCACCCCAAGAAGCGGATGGGTTTTATTTCTATCTTTTCCACCAGAGGACTTGGAGGCAAGAGTTTTGCTGCCTGACTCCAGTGACATAAGGCTTTTGCTTCCCGTGAAAGAAGAATACAGGGACACAGACTATGTTTCATGACTTTTTTTTTCCCCGATGACAGTCAATCACACTCTGTAAACCTGTGCCACTAAGGAAGGATGTCTTAGTTTCTTAGTGCTGCTATAATAGAAATACCACAAGTGGGTGGTTTTAATGAACAAAAATTTATTTTCTCACCATTTAGGAGGCTAGAAGTCCAAATTCAGAGGCCAGCTCTAGAGGGAGGCTCTGTTTGCTCTGGGAGTAAATTCTTGTCTCGGCTTCTCTCGCGTTCTTACAGGACTTCCTTGGAGATCTCCACGTGGCATCTATCTTTCCTGTATCAGTGTTTGCTTGCTTGCTTCTGTGCCTAATGTGCTCTTTTATATCTCAAAAATGATTGGTTTAAGACACAATCTACACTGTTATGGCCATATTAACATAACAAAAAATATTGTTTCCAAATGGGATTACATCCACAGGTATGGAAGTTAGGATTTCTAACACATATTTTGACGGGACATGATCAGTCCCTAACAAGGGATCTCTCCAGTTTCCTTCATTGTCCCCAATCTTTCCCATGAGCTTCTGGTGGAGGCCTATGGAAAAGAGGTTTGCAACTGAGTGTGAGCTTCCTTTGTGTCTGGGGCTTCCAGGTATTTGAATTGATATGCTGACCTACAGTTGGCTTTAGGAATTCATAAAAACTTTAGCTAATTTCTTCTTATTCACTTCTATGGTAAGGTCTCTCCCTTCCCTTCACCATACTGGAATGTAAGCAAATGGTACCAGGGGACATAAGTCTATAAATCTCTCCACAGAAATGGTAGTGCATTTTGCCATTTAATCATTCTTTACCCAAACTTACTAATGCTCTTTGTTCAGAAAACTCAGACCATGAAGAAAGGTAAAAATTAACTCCCCAAGATGTGTAGAAATCATACACCCAGAATATTCCAATCATTGGATATTTTTCTTAATGAGCAATAACATTTCTTAACAAAGTAAAACATCACGGTTGTGTAGCACAGAGAAAATCTGGAGAACATGTTGATGGTTAAACCCTCAAAGTAAAGAACTTGGATAATAAATAAGTTAAAGTTTAGTCCCAAATTTTGTCTTTTGAATTTTCCACGCACTTATCATCTTTCCTAATTTCCTCAGAATGATTATTAATTGCTAAAATTTCAGTTCAGTTGGCCAAAATAATCAACTGTAAGGGGCCAGATCTTTATAAAAATACTAAGTCAGTACAGATAATAATATTTGAAAAATTAAAGATTCTTTTTCTCTTTCTTTGTCCCAGTTCCTTTCCCCACTGATGACAGACAAACGTAGATACTTTACAGGCTCCTCTCCTTCCTTTTTTCAAGAGCTTAGCTGAGACCTAGCTTAGCTGAGACCTGACTTAGCTGGACTGGGTCAGTCTATAGAGGGATAGCAAAGCCTTGGGTTAATGTCAGCATTCTTGGCAGGCAAGGCTGTTCCCAGGTTCCAGTGTGCATACTCCCTTGGACTATTCTTGTGTCTAGAAATCCTTTGACCTATTTTTTGCAACTTGGAAAATCTCGGTGTTCCCAACCCCTCTTAGGCTAACCTACAAATAAGTACTATAGTGAGGGGATACGGCTTGTTTTTGTTCTTGGAGAGCTCTCTGTGTTTATCCAGAAGCTGATCAAGGCAGGCACCTCTCTGCTGAGTGGACACGGAATATCTATGCTAGAACTATGCTGTGGGATTGAGAGGCGGGGGGTGCTGCATGCACTTTATTCCCTGTTTGTGAGCTTCACCCCATCAACCCAATTTTGTATCTGCACTGTGTACTGCTAGTAGTATATAAGCATGGCCACTCAGCACAACAGTAAACAGTGTAGATCTGTACATTTTGAAAGCTAATTTCTTTCTTTAATCATTTTTTTTCCGATTCCTTTTTCCAAGAGGTATGCAGTTTCCTTGCGATCAAACAGTCCATATTCATTCTCTTCAAGCTGAAACCGCCTCGTTCCACTTATCCTAAATGGAAGTAATAAAATTACCATTCTCCCTGACTTTCTCATTGAAATACTTTGTAATTTAGCTTTCATCAGTTTCAGAGTAGGTTCTTTGAGTGAGATTTCATCTTTTTGATTGTCTAGCTTTATGGGATATGATTTTTTTAAGCGTAAAGTTTTTCTTTTTCATGATTACAATTATTGGCTATCTAAAGGGGCCATAGATAACTGAATCACAAATCCCTGCATCATACATCAGACTTAATATTCTTCTACAACAGAAAATATACTTAAAATGCTAATGTGCTCATGGAGCAGGTGGCGTTTGATAACCTTACAAAGAAGTATCATGATAATCATGTTTACCCAGTAGGAAAGAGGAAGGTCCATTTTTCATCTCATATCCCAAACTGGAGTTACTTCTTCTATGGAAAAGTGTTTATAAAATTTCTCCATACTCACAGTTGGAAAAAAAGGAATACCTTAGGAAGAGCATCAAGCCAATTAGCCTTGGGTCATAAAAGCCCCAGAGCAACAGGCTAGACGCTCGCAAAGACACAGGGTCTCTCAAACTGACAGAAGTTGTACCCTGGTCCCAGGAGAATAGCTGTAGGCATGTTTACAGTATATTTGAAGAAACAAAACTTTTTTAACAATAAGCTTCTCCTTGGAGAAGTGCACAGAATGATAGTCCTCTTGGATCCCCAGCACTTACTCAGCACATGGTAGGTACTTAATAAACACCAGTCGAATAAACAAATGACTAAGCCTGAACACATGGCCCACAGGTGGCCAGTCCATTGTTATTGATCTCTCCAAAGAGATTATTCCAGATTCCTCACCTCCTTTAGGCTACATGCTTTATAGCCTCATTCCTAAGGATGTGACAGACACCACCTCTGACCCGCTTTGCCATGAGGAGCTAACCCATTATTGATTTCTAGTTACTAGCCCAGGACCAAGAGTATAAAGATCTTGATTGACAGCACTGTTCTAGGAAGGTCTCAGAGGTGCTGTGGGACCTTTTGGCTAGGGTGACTTAGGAGAACTAAGCGACTCCTGAGTAAGGCTGGAGGAACAGCCTGGATCCTGGCCAAGTCCCTACAGTTGAAGTAGGGCCATTCTGAGATAAAGGCGATGGCCTTGGCACCAGTGAGACTGCAATCTACCAAAAAGGGTAGCTATACCAGACTGGTGACAGAATAGGCCACTGAGTAATGAGTACCTGTCTACAGTGGCATCATAACCACCTGGAGAACCAGTTCTGCCCTCCACCACAAACACCCAGTGCTGGATGTGTATATGTAGTAGAAGCAGAGTTTATGACTATTACTCAGTATTATTCCCATTGAGTTGCAAGCCATACTAATCTGAATACCTGATATTCTCCCTTACCGTTCCTAAGGTATCAGCCTCTTCTAGGTTAAACTCTTTATTGAATGTTGACTATGCGCCATGTATTGTTCCAGGCCATTTTCAAGGAGTTTACCATCTAGTGCAGTGGGATATACAATAAACCCATGCATAAATAAATATATAAGATAATTTAACTTAATGATAAATTCCATAAAGAAAATTAAAAAAAGAAATAGAGAGTAACAGCGGGAGTGTACAGGATGGCATTAAGTGAAGTGTTCAGGAAAAATTTCTTGGACTGGTGACATTAAGACAAGATCTGAATGATTAGAAAGAGGCAACCATGGTATAATTTGACAAAGAGCATTTCAGACAATGGGAACATCAAGTACAAAGACCCTGAGAAAGAAATTATGCCACTATTCCCCTCTAAGGGTTGTGTCCTGCTCTGCTTCTAGCCCAAAACTGATTTCTGATCTACCTGTTTCCAGGCTGTCTTTCTCCATCCATAACATCCACCTCTCCATCCAAGAATTCCAGCCAAGATTACCACCACAGATAATGTTTTCCTACCAGTAAGTAGAAGAGCTGCCCCAACACAAGAAGCACAAAAGTGTGCCGATCAAATAGTTGTTTTCTTCTCAGAGCCTGAGGATTCTGTAAATATGTAGTAAGAGGCTAGGACTTCTTCAGGGCTTCCTGGGTGCCATGAACTAGGCTAAATGCTTTACATTTGCATCTCACACGAGTCTCACAAAAGCCCAGTGGAATTATTTCTATTGCCCACCCATTTTACAGATAAGGAATGTAGGGGACCAAGACATTAAATAATGTCAAAGATTTCAGAACAGTAAGTGTCTTAACTATCGAGAGCTGCTATAACAGAGCACCACAAGCGTGTGGCTTTAGTAAACAGAAATTTATTTCCTCACAGTTTAGGAGGCTAGAAGTCCAAATTCAGAGCACTGGCTCTAAGGGAAGGTTTTCGCTCTTTGTCGGCTCTGGAGGAAGTCCTTGTCTCTTCAGTTTATTTCCTGGTTCCTTGGAGATCTTCATGTGGCTTTGCATCAATCTTCTCCCATATCTGTTCCGATTCCTGGTTAATCTTTTCTATATCTCAAAAGAAATTGACTCAAGATACACCCTACATCAATCTTGCCTTGTTAACATAGCAAAGAGAACCCATTCCCAAATGAGATTATAACCATAGGCATAGAGGTTAGGATTTATGACACATATTTTGGGGGGACACAGTTCAATCTACAATATTCTACCTTTTGGCCCCCAAAATACATGTCCTTCCCACATGCAAAACATTCACCCCATCAGATCATCCTAAAAGTCTTAAATCAACTCCAAATCCAAAATCTCATTTTCTGAATCATCTAAATCAAATATGGGTGAGACGTTAGGCATTTTTCATCCTGACGCAAAATTTCTCTTCATCTGTGAACCCATAAAAGTCTAGAATACTAGTTATCTGCTTCCAAAGAACAGGCACAAGGAAGACATTTCCATTACCAATGGGAGAAATTGGAAGGAAAGAAGGGATAACAGGCATCAAGCAAGTCCAAAACTCAGCAGAACAAATTACATCAGGCTTGAAAATAATTCTCTCTGAGACCATCTAGACAATGACAACCCCCCATTACGTGGCCCCTTTCTCCTAGTCCATCTGAGTGGCAGCCTCACCCCTCGGCCCCAGCAGGTCACATTCTTCTGCCCCTTGGGCATGACAGCCCCAACCCCTCAGCTTTGGGCAATGGTCCCATCCTCCTGGCACACCTTAATGGCAGCCCCATACTCTGGAGCCAAGTTGGTAAAGATCTGACTCTTTGAAACCTAGGATGCTGTGGCCCCACTCTTTCAGATTCAGAAGCCTGTGGGCCCACCCTTTGAAACTGAGAAGGCCTTGCTTCCCGTGCTCCTTCCAACTTTTCTGCTGATCTCTGAGCTGCTGCAGGGATGGTCCTTTTCTTGGAGGACAAGAGATGTATCTTCTTTGGACTGTTTCTAGCCTGTAGAATTCCAAGAAGCAGTCAATGTTCTTTCCTTTTGTTCTTTCTCTGTCCCCTTCAATCTAAGCTGATGTGTTGTCTGCTGTGGTAATTGGTTAGCTCCATCGGTCACAGGCTTAATCTCTTTAACAAAAGATTAGGTAACCACATCCTTGGTGAAAATTCTAGGACATGTGTCCTACTTTGTACAATAGTTTTTTCCAACTCTTTAAGTTTTGTTTTCATTTTGCACAGTTCATTTTTAAGATCATCTCTTTCCTCTTGCATTTTACTGTAAGCAGCAAGGAGAAGCCACATGACCCCCTTAAGATCTCACTTAGATATCTCATCAGGCAGATATCCAAGTTCATCACTTACACGTTCCACCTTCCATCAAATATTTGAACATAATTCAGACAAGTACTTTTTCTACTGCATAAAAAGCATCACCCTTCCTCCAGTGTCCAATCATATGTTCATCATTCTATTTTAAACCTCACCAGAAGCACATTTAATGTCCACAGTTCTAGCAAAATTCTGTTGCTTGTGCCATATGTATTCTCTAAGATGATAAACATTTTCTCTATAGCTCTCCTCGCTTCCTTCTGAGCTCTCATCAGAATCATCTTTGATGTCCATAATTCTACCAACAGTCTCTTCGAGGCAATCTAGGCTTTTATTATTAGGCACCTTGAAACTCTTTCAGCCTCTATCCACTACCCACTTCCAAAATCACTTTCAAAAATGTAGTTATCTGTTAGAGCAGCACCCCACTCTTCTGGTACTAGATTCTATCTTAGCTATCTAGTACTGCTATAGTAGAAATACCACAAGCAGATGGTTTTAACAAACAGAAATTTATTTTCTCAGTTTAGGAGGGTAAAAGTCTGAATCCAGGGTGCCAGCTCTAGGAGAAGGCTTTCTTTCTCTGTCAGCTCTGGCGGAAGGTCCTTGTCTCTTCAGCTTGTTTTCTGGTTCCTTAGAGATCTCCATGTGGCTTAGCATAAATCTTCCCCATCTCTGCTCTCCTTGCTTTTTAAATCTCTTTTATATCTCAAAAGAGATTGACTCAAGATACACCCTACACTAATCCTGCCTCATTAACATAGCAAAGAGAATCTAGTCCTAAATGGGATTATAAACACAGGCATAAAGTTTAGGATTTACAACACGTATTTTGAGAGGATACAGTTCGATCCATAACAGTAAATAAATAAATAGGCCAGCATTCAACAGGATGTAGCTTACTCCAGAGACCATAATGCTCTCATCAATAAAACCTGGAACAAAGTTTCCTTAGATACTCTACATCTTCTATGAAAACCCAGACTTTCTCTTTCAGGGTGGTATCCACTTCCTCTAATTCCAGACCTTCCAAGTCATATCCTGAAAGTTGAATTTTTCCCTACAGCATAACTTCATCCAGATCTGGAAAGATATTTTGTCATTTACTGGTTATTGATCTTATGCTACCTCCTGAAATGGCTGAACATCAACCAATTCTTTTTGGTACAGTAACTCTGTGTATTCCTTCCATCTTCTTTTGATGCTTCCCACATCATTCAATATTTTCCCCATAAAACCCTTCAATATTACAACTCAAGGCTTGAATTTTTTCTTCAGTTCTTTCAGCTTGAGAAATGCTGAGCTTGTTCTTCTTTTTTGGTTTTCTAACTCTAGGTCTTTACATATTTCATTACAATACTTTGTCTTGTCAAGCCACCCTTTGAAATCTTTTGTTCAGCTCTTTTACTTCATCATTTCTTCCTTTCGCTTTAGCTACTCTGCATTCAAGAGCAAGTTTTAGAGTCTCTTCTTTCTTGGTCTTTTTTGACCTTTTCTTTCTTTCCTATCTTTTTCATGACCGTTTGTTTTCTTCGTATATGATGTCCTTGATGTCATTCCACACTCCTCTGATCTTTGGTCATTAGTGTTCAATGAGTCAAATTTGTTCTTGACATGGTCTTTAAATTCAGGTGGGATATACTCAAGGTCATACTTTGGCTTTCACAGACTTGTTTTAATTTTCTTCAGCTTCAACTTGGACTTGCATATGAGCAATTGATGATCTATCCACAGTCAGCCCCTGGCCTTGTTCTGACTGATATTGAGCTTTTGCATTGTCCTTTTCCACAGATGAAGTCAATTTGATTCTTGTGAATTCCATCTGGCAAGATCCACTTGTATAGTCACCATTTATGTTGTTGAACAGAGATATTTGCAAAGAAGGAGTCGCTGGTCTTGTAAAATTCTATCATGCAATATCTGGCATGGTTTCTATCAAGGCCATATTTTCCAACTACCAATCTTTCTTCTTTGTTTCCAACTTTTGCATTCCAATCATCTGTAACTTTCAATAATCTTGATCGCATGTTTGATCAATTTCAGACTGCAGAAGTTGGTAAAAATCTTGAATTTCTTCATCTTTGACTTTAGTGGTTGGTGCATAAATGTGAATAATAGGTGTATTAACTGGTTTTTCTTGTAGGCATAAAGATATTACCCTATCACTGACAGCATTGTACTTCAGGATAGATCTTGATGATGAATACAACACCATTCCTCTTCAATTTATCATTCCTGGCATAACAGACCATATGATTGATTCAAAATGGCCAATGCCAGCCCATTTCAGCTCCTAATTCCTAGCATATCAATGATTATGTGTTTCATTTCATTTGTGAAGATTTCCAATTTTCCTAGATTCATACATTCTATGTTCCTATTATTCATGCATGTTTGCAGCTATTTCTTCTCATTTTGAGTTGTGCCACATCAGCACATGAAGGTCCTGAACGCTTGACTCCATCCATGTCATTAAGGCTGACTCTACTTTGAGGAGGAAGCACTTCCTCAATCGTGTACTGAGTGCATTCCAACCTGAGTGGCTCATCTCCCAGCACTATATCAGACAATGTTCTGCTGCTATTCTTAAGGTTTTCACTGTCTAATTTTTTTCACTGGCTAATTTTTTTTTGGAAGTAGACTTCCAAGCCCTTCTTCCTAGTCTGTCTTAGTCTGGAAGCTCAGCTGAAACCTGTCCACCATGGGTGACCCTGCTAGTATTTGAAATACCAGTGGCATAGCTTCCAGCATCACAGCAGCATGCAAGCCAGCACAGTAGGACAAACTGACAGACGTGGGGATTGCCCACAGTATCCTTCAATATTACAACTAAAGACTTGAGTGTTTTCTTCTGTTCTTTCAGCTTGAGAAATGTCAAGCATGTTTTTCCCTTTTGGTTTTCTAACTCCAGGTCTTTGCACATTTCAGTATAAGACTTTACTTTGTCTTCTCAAGTCCCCCGTTGAAATCTTCTGTTCAGCTCTTTTACTTTATCGTATATTCTATTCGCTTTAACTGCTCTACATTTGAGAGCAAGTTTTAGAGTCTCTTCTGACATCCATTTTGACTGACCAGTTGTGGGATGACATCAAGGACATCACACATGAAGAAAGCAAAAGTTCATTAAAAAGACAGGAAAGAAAGAAAAGGCCAAAACGGATGTTAGAAGAGATTCTGAACCTTGCTGTCTTTCACTATAGGTGTTTTATTCTTCCCTGGTTGCAAACAGTTAATGCACTCATCTGTTAACCAAAGGATTGGAGGTTCAAGCACATGCAGAGGTACATCAGAAGAAAGGTCTGGTGATCTACTTATGAAAAATCAGCCATTGAAACCCTATGGAGCACAGTTCTACTCTGACACACAGGGCATCACTATGAGTCAGAGTTGACTCAACGCCAACTGGCAATAACAATAGGTAACAGGCAGAACTCTAACCCTGGGGTGGGGAAGGGACTTGGGGTACAGTGAGGGTGAGGGGATGCTGCATTCTTTCTCTCTCTTTCAAACACACTCTTAGGTTTCTGATCTTTAATATTAATAACCCCCTGCCACCTTCCCTACCATCAGCCTTCTGCGTTCCTACCCTCTTTTACTTTCTCTTCTTCCTTTCTGATCCCCTCTTCTCTTGTTCTAACCAAAGTCATGGTGGTAAGTAGGTGTGTTTAGTATGGCGAGGATGGAAACATTTTAATTTTTCTTTTTTTCCCAACCTCCAATAGTGCCAGAAATATTGACTTTTGTCTTCTCCGATCACTCTCTTTTATGTTCATAATCCAAAGATTTTGTTTGCAATCTTTTTTACCAATTCATAAATTACACAGTGGGTACATTGAGTCCCGTTATATTATGCTTTTTTGTGAGCTCATTTGGTCACTACATAATTACCTTGATGAATAACCTGTAGTTCTTAAACTGGACTGTAAAAATCTGTTATAATCTGTTGTCCTTGAGTTGGAATTAAGGTTTCTGCATTATGAAAGAGTAATGTTCAGCCCTTGAAGATGCCACAAACTATTTCATGGGCTGATTCTCATTCATCATTGTCGCCTATTAATTGAGCAGCCAAGAGCTCATAATACTGTACAATAGAGCCTAACATCAGGTGTTGAGCAAAAGAGAAAATAAAGACTAAGAACTTTGAAAGAGTGACTTACAAATTGCAATCTATTAGGAAAATGCAGAAATCCAAAATATCTTTTTTCTCCAAACAAGACCACAGCGATTCTCCTAAGTAGCATCATAACTATGTCATTAATTTACAATGATGCAGGTATTAAATCAAGTAGGCTATCATAAATTCCAGCTTAATTTGTAGATGTAGTGTGTGCATGTAGGGGGAGATGCAGATAAGGAAAGCATGAGAAAATCTACTGAAAAATAAAAACTCAATCAGCACAGGTGAGGACAGAATTAAGTCCCATATTTATTTTTTAAAAGGTCATTAAATTCTCATTTGAGGCTAGTTGAGAATTAGTTAATTCTGCCAGCAGTTAAAGGTTTAAAACCTAAAGCCATTTTAACACATCTTTTTTTAGGGGAGGGGGAAGTGCAAGGACTGGAGGCTTAAATACCTTCGAGGGAGCTGTGTGTGTGTGTGAGTGTGAGTGAGTGTGTGTGTGTGTGTGTGTGTGTGTGTGTTGGGGGGGGCAGGTGGCAGATACCGAAGATGTTTATTTTACAATTAACAAGGCTATAGGAAGTTTTTTTGAAACACTAATTGGGGTCCAGGCTTTAAAAGTGGACCTCTGAGGGTTAGAGTTCTGCAGGATAGCTGATTAAGATCAGTAACGGGCCAGTAGGTGGTGCAAATTTTACTACCAGCGGAAAGAGTGGGGGTATGAACCCACCCAGAGGCACCTCCAGAAGACAGGCCTGGTAATCTGCTCCCAAAAGGTCACAGCCTTGAAAAGCCTATGCAACAGTTCTACTCTGCACACATAGGGTTGCCATGAGTCAAAATCAACTCGACGGCAACTAACAACAACAACGACTCAGAGTGGGGTCCCAGGGTAGAACAAACAGTTGAGCGCTAGACTACTAACCAAGGTTGGCTGTTTGAATTCAGCCTAGAGGCGCCTTGGAAGAAAGGCCTGGTGATCTGCTTCTAAAAGGTCACAGCCATGAAAAACCCTATGGAGCACAGTTCTGCTTTGACGCACGTGGGTCAGTGCCATGTGGGAGACCCATGTCTGAGCCAGTACACTATATGCACAGCAACCACCTGTCTGTCAGTGATGGTTTGCATGTTACTATGATGTTTAACAGGTTTTTGCAGAGTAGACTAAGATGGACTAGAAAGAGAAGCCTGATGATCTACTTCCAAATATCAGCCAATTAAAACCCATGGATCACAGCAGTCTGATTCACAACCGATCATGGGGATGCTGCAGGACCAGGCAGCATTTCTTTACCTTGTGCAGGTCGTCTCCGTGAGTTGGGGCAGACTAGGAGGCAGCTAACAACAACAAAGTGTGAGTGCTGGATGTCTTTAAGCTAAGGTTCGAGGATTACTTTTGTCTAGTTCTTGCTGAGGGGTTTTTCTTGATGATCTTGAAATCTTAAAATTGTGTATTCTTTACATTATTCTGAACAATGCCAAATCCTAAAATAAAGCAATATCAGAGGGAAAGAAATTTGGGAAGTATTGGGTCCAATCTTTTCATTTTGAATATAAAGAGACTAGGACCAAGAACGGAGCCCTGGTGATGTAGTGGTGAAGACTACAGATGCTAACCAAAAGATGGGCAGTTTGAATCCACTAGCTACACCTTGGAAACCATGTGTGTCTGCTGTCCTGTAGGGTTGCTATGAGTCAGAATCAACTTGTTGGCAACTTTTTTTTTTTTTTTAGGACCAAGAATGGGAATAAACTAACTCTAGATTGCTATGCTAATTACCACAAAGTCGGACCTAGAAACCAGAGCTGTTGATTCCCAGGCCAGTGTTCCTTTCAACGACCCATACAGTCTCTAAATAGACACCAAGGCATGTGCAATTCTCAATTTCAAGTTTACTCTCTTGGTCTCCAGTTTCAGCTTCATTCTGCCCTTGGCATCTGTTTTCTTTCCTAACTGTAAAATTCATATACATACAAGAAAGGACCTAGAATGTAAAAACAATTCAGAATTTCTTTAAATCTAGCTTGAAAACACGGGTAGACTTTTAATCTCATTGTGAGGCTATAACTTGTCTTAATATGGTTATAACAGAGTAATATTTTGGAGTGATGAGATGATCTTAATTCGCTGTAAAACATCTGTCTGTGTGCAGTGTATTGTCTGACACTCTTGAGTAACGAATATTGCTTCTCTAGGTAGAATTCTCAGCATCTCAATTTTCTGTCTGGCTTTTAAATTGTGTCTAATTAAAGGATTTCCCATTCCTTCATAATATTGCCTTCTCATGCAGAAAAAAAAAATGACTGAACCACATTTTGTGTGTGTTTTCTTAATGAAAGACTTTTTGTTAATATTTGGTTAGGTTATTTGCCTGAAATGTGTTAATTATATTAATTAGCTTTACTTCAAGAATAGCAGCTAGGAGTTGGTGGGATGAATTTGATCTGCATCACTGTCATTCCAGAACCTCTTTCTCTTCTCCTTTTCCTCATTCTCCCCCCACTTTCCTACTACAAAAAGGCCAGGGCTCAGAATCTTAGAAAGCCCTTGTTGTTGTTGTTAGCTGCCACTGAGTTAGCCCCTGACTCATGGCAACCCCAGGCACAACAAAGCAAAACACAGGCTAGCTATCCTCATGATGGGTTGCATATCAGACTGTTGTGATCCATTGGTTTTTCACTGACTGATTTTCAGAAGTAGATCACTAGGCCTTTCTTCCTAACAGGTCTTTTTAGTCTGGAAGCTCTGCTGAAAACTCTTCAGCTATATAGCAACACACAGACAGGTGGTGGCTGTGCTGAGGTGCACTGGTCAGGAATGAAACCCACGTCTTCCACATGGAAGGTAAGAATTCTACCTTTGAACTCATTCTGAATTGCTCTCACCTGTGTTATTTTTGAGATGGAAGCATAGATCCTACAAAAACAATATTCATTCGATAATTTCGTTAAGCTCATAAAGAATGATGAGGCTCACAGAATAAAGGAGCACCTCAGGAATTGTGGACACATATGCAGGATTCTAATCTTAATGAGCAAGGGCATGCTGTTCTCTTATTTTTCCCCATGTGCATTCTTTTGGTCACCTACTTGGAAAAGAGAAGATTATTTAAAAAATTCTGTGTTATATAGCATTGAGCAGAGGGGACAGCCAGCTTCCAACCACCTTTATTAAAGCAAAAAATACTGTAAGTTACACTCCTGCAGACATTACTATTTTATGGAAACTGAAAAGGACAAAAAAAAAAAAAAAATTGCACCCTGGGAGGTTGAGCCAACATGGTGCTATAGACCAAAGTGCCAAGCCATCCCTCTACAGCAAAGACTCAAAAAACTAAGATAAACAGTTACAATGTCAATCCTGGGACCCTAAGCGTCAAATGAAGGAATAAAGAACTCAGTCAGCACCAAATGGAATAAGAAACTGACAGAGAACAGAGAATGAGAAGAGCTACAGAGTGGAAATCCCCTGCCAGCTAATGCAACACAGACACGTCATCTTGGACCCCTCAGTCACCAAAAGTGGTGGACAGTGAGTACAGGAAGGCAACTTCACAGAGCTCTCAGAACACCCAGTAACCAGGGATACACGCATTTCCCACCCCCTCCCCCCCCACGCTTCTTCCCTCTGTGTGGCCTCCACTGCTTTCTGGAGGGCCACGGGTCACTCGGCCAGAAAGACACTGGCTCCTTGCCACTTGAATTTGCCCCGCCTTCACCACCCAGTTCCTTCAGTGTCATTTTGTTGTTGTTGTCTTTTGGTTCTTTTTGTTTCATCTCTCTCATCTCCTTCCTTTCCTTTCTCCCCTCTAGCTGACGCCATGTGCCATCTCCACTGCTTTTTGATGGGCTGTGCGGCACCACTCAGCTGGGGAACAATTTTCCCCATCCACATCACTACGCCGGCAGGCTCCCTTGGGGCATTTTTTTTTTTCTATGTTTCTTGAGTGTCCGTACTACCTTCCTTTCCTTTCTCCAGGTGCTGTCCCCGCCATTTGGTGACAGGCTGTTCCACACCACTCAGCTGGGGAGCTGCTGGCACACATCTTCCCCAGTCCGTGCTACTACACTAGTGGGCTCCCTTGGGGCATTTTTTTTTCTCCGTTTCTTGTCTCTCTCTACCTTCCTTCCTTTCCTTTCTCCCGACCACCTGGCTGCATGTGCTGTCTCCATCGCTTTTTGATGGGCTGTGACACACCACTTGGCTGGGGAGCCACCAGCACATGGCTTCACCAGTCTGCACCGCCACACCAGTGGGCTCTCCAGGGTATTTTTCTTTCTTTCTCGGTTTCTTGTCTCTCTCTACCTTCCTTCTTTTCCTTTCTCTGGACCACCTGGCCATGTGTGCTGTCTCTACCACTTTTTGACAGGCTGTGACACACTGCTGGCCTAGGGAGCAATGGGCACACAGCTTCCCCGGTCCATACCGCCATGCCAGTGGCCTCCCTTGGGGCATTCTTTTTTTCTTTTTTGTTGTTTGTTTTGGGCTTCTGTTTTTCTCTCTTCTTTCCCACCCTTGTTTAGCTTCACAGATCACATCTTTCCCCTTCCCTCCTGCCTAACTGTACCGTGCACTGAGTGCCACACCCGCAAGTGGCACTGGTGCAGACCTCTGGACCTCACCCTGCACTGCCCTCATTGGCTCAATGGCAATGAATTTGGATGCAAGATGGCAACATTGCAGGAGGTGGGGTAAAGAGTACATGGACCTTGCCTGTACATTTCTTTGCAACTTCCTGTGAATCTATTTAAAAAAAAAAAAAAAAAAAAAACTCATTGCCATAGAGTCGATTCTGACTTATAGCTACCCTATAAAAAAAAAGGACAGAGTAAATTTGCCCCATAGGGTTTTCAAGGAGCAGATGGTGAATTCAAACTGCTAAGTTTTGGTTAGCAGCTGAGCTCTTAACCACTGCACCACCAAGTCTCCAAAAAATTAATAAGTGGATCAGAACCTACAAATTTGGTTTCAAAACCACTAATGCATTGAGACCCACAGTTTGGAAACCACTCCCCCAAGATATTTTGAATCCTGATGGGCTGGCGTAAGCACAGCAGCTTCTGTAAATGGGTGAAGATGAGATGAGTCTTCATTGGGATGTGAAGATGACATTAGTATGTATGGAATGTGAAGAGGAATGGGTAGAGCCCGGGAGGAGGCTTTCCAAAAGCAAACTGAGAGAAGAGTAACTACATGCACAGATAATATATCACAGAATGTTAGTATGTAGCCCACAAGTGGTGAGAAAAGAAGAAATACTTACAAGTATCTATTGGCCATCAAAATTTTTCTCCTGAACCTTCCAACATTTTAGAGTAGAGCTCATGCAGAGTTTCATTTTGTTTTTGTTTGCATGTTTTTTTAAGACTGCAGTTGTTGTTAGTTTCCCTCCAGTTGATTCCTTTGTGATAATACAGTCTAAACACAAGACCCCAGAGGACTTGAAGGAGATATTTGGGGAGGAGAGGATCTGGAGAAGCTTTGGAGTAGGAGCAGGAAATACTTGGATAAAATCAAGCCTGGAAAAAGGGTAAGGGCTTGGGAAATGGCCATGATTTTTAGCCCTAGATGCAAACTAAGGAATCCAGAAGGCAATTTTACATATTTAACTTGTTAGGCATTATAATAGAACAACAGCATCAGGCAAACCACAGAGCCTTACGGCCTCATTTTTCTCAGAGTAATACAAATCTCAAAGAAAATACAAAGAGGAAGGAAAAGCACATTCCTTGGCCAGAGGCTCAGACGTGTGGAATGTGTGAGAGGTGTATCTTATTCTGATAAATGAACTTAATATCACAAAGAGCTAAAAATGTGAATCACGCAAGTTTCAAATTAACATCTAAGTGATTTGTGTAAATATAAGAATGAACTTATTTTGTTTTCTTAAGGCTTCCTTTCTGTCATTCACTTCATTTTTGCTAAGATGCATATTCTTTTTCTAACTAGATAATTCTAAACCATGCTTTTACTCTTGTAATCCAATTGCAAGTAAATCAGAGATATTTGCAAAGTCTAATTTAGAAGAGAAGAAGACTTTTTCTGCATGGAACAATAATTCATTTCAATTAGCATGATGAAACAAACTGCAGAGCCATTTTTCACTGAAAATGTTGTGAAGGAGTTCAGGGAAATATTAAAGACATTTCTAGAAGCACAAACAAGCTTACACAGGCACTTAGTTGCCCTAAGGAAAAACAGAAGATTACAAATTATCTCATCATACAGATAAGAATGCTTTGTCCTCTTTGGCACTGTAGGTGAAACAGAATCATATTTGGCTTATTTATAGTCACTCAATGTATGATCCCAGGACAAGTCCCATTAAAAAAAAAATTAAAAAATCCCTTTTATTTGCTTTATTCTTTTTTAATGCACTTATCTAAGGAAAAGATAAAATAAAGTCTATTGTGGATTTTAATAAAAACATGATAGAAAAATATCCACAGGAAAAAATATTGCTTCCAGGAAGTGAATGATACTGAATAAAACTGATGTAATTAAGGGTTACCAAGAAATTTCTGATATAAGCTTAAGGGGATTTCAAATTTTGTCAATAAGAAATATAGAAAAATCAGTCTATCTAATACAGGGTTTATTTTGTATGTGAGCATAGGTGTTTTTGTCAACTGAATGTGTACACCCAGCTGGCCTGCAACAAACTAAAGAATGTAGATAGGGAGGTAAGAGGAACTGTAAAACTAATTGGTGTCCAACATGTTTTGGGCTGCATTTAATTTTCTTGAGGGGAAAAAGAGGTCAGAAATGGAATGAAGTCAATGAGAACTGGAATAAGACTTACTGGATAAAATAAAAAGCAAAATGGCCAACATGGAAAGGTCAGTGAATATCCTAAAGACAGGAAATGAACTTTAAAGAAAATAGAAGGTGATATTTCTATCTGTGTTTGGGAGTTGTTAAAATTGCTATTAAACTTCAATCATCAGATGTTGCTTGCATAGAATCTGGTTTGGGTATGTACTTAACTTATTAGAAATATCAAGAACATAGATTTTTTTCTTATTCTGGGCAACAAAATGAATATTTAAAGTCACAGTAAAAATGTTACTATTTACCCAAGACTTACTTCCTGTTTTACTGTATTTTCTTGAAAGGGGAAAACAAAACAAAACAAAAACAAAAAACACCTTGAATCTTCTCTCCTAAGAAGTGGTCATTATGTCAATGACTATTAGCATAAAACTTTAACTACTCGTGACTATGAAATCAAACAATTTCCTCCTTTTTTAAAAAAACTGTTGCTGTCGGTTAAAACCATTTTGGGGTTGGTATTTTATAAGCAGCATTTCATGCAGAGAAAGCTTGATTGCAAGGTTGGTTGATGTGCTTAGGTATCCTATCATCTTGAGCAGTAGCTCTACTTGAATAATGCAAATTCTAAATTACCACCCAAAGGCTTTCCAAAGTAAAACTAGAGCAAGTTATTGCTATTTTGACTGTCCATATAGAAGGGCATCTTTTGATTCTACAAGGCCTAACTTTAGAAATAAACATCCACGGTTTTATTGAAGGTTAATTATTAAAATTAAAAGCAATTGCGATGAGAGTTTTTCTCCTTCAGAAGGCATTCATAATTGTGATGTATTGGTGCCCTTGCCTTCTCCTGCCTTCCTGCCTGATTCTGTGAGTCTGGGAAAGACCATATGATGTAGCAGGATGACGCTGGGGTAACAGACAGAGTAAACAGGCTTGTAAAACTCAAACAGGTCGCCAACAAACCCGTTGTTGTGCCTAGAGCTTCCAGTAACACTCTCGTTCTCTCTTTTTTCCCCAGGCATTCTGTTAAGCTTTTCCTCATATATCATTATTGCATGTAAATATTTGGACCGGCCCTTTCTGGCACTATACACCTATGTTATGCTTTTAAAACTGTGAGTCGTTCTCTTCCACCCACTTGTGGGAAAGACTGTTTTGCCTACATTTTTTTTTTCTCAGTCACACGCATTCTGAATCTTTTTGGCATTGCTGCACAACAGTTAGCTCTGATTTGGCTCAGTAATGCAGTGTTACCAAGGCTCTCTCTCTCCCTCCCTTTAAGTAAAGGAATGTGTTGGAGTATGTGTTATATTTTTCTGTCTTGGCAAGGGAGGATGCGGGTCAGAAGGGAACTTGACTCATTCGTTGCCCATGCCTGTGGTGCTTCTAGCCCTGCTTCCAGGGGCTAAATAGAACATCGGAATGGGCTACAGCTGCAATAGAATACTGGCCCTGGTGGCGTCAGTACAGATATACATACAAAACTCTCCATAGGAGTTAAGGGTGGCAATGTGGTTTCCAAGGGACCAAGAGACTTGCCTTGAAGCTACATTTGCATGTTTATTTGTGGAGAATGCTAAGATTTGTGGTGGTGGACTTAAGACCCACTGATATCTCCTCCCCATCACCACCACTGCAAAACAGTCTCTCCCCCCTTCCAAATTTGCCATCACAAATACCTACTGACATGTATTTCTGTATAAGGTACTTGGACTATGAAAGTGCAATATATGTTTACAAACTATACATATATACATATACATGTATATGTAAATACATGTATGTGTATATACACTTACACACATACACACATTCCCGCCCCCCTTTGGTCCTCTGTTAAGCACATGAATGGCAAACAGAAAGAACTTATCTTAAAAAATCAGCAGGGTAGTACTAGCTGGAATGTAATTTTACAAAACCTGGCCATCTTTCAACAAGAGTGGGTGGATTTTTAGCACTACAAATGTTTGTGTATTATAAAGTATTTGCCATGGTGACAAAGCTGGGAGAAACATCCCATTAGCCACAGACAGGAAGGCTTTGCAGATTGTTCTGATTATCCATGTCCAAAACTCAGTCTGGCTTTGGCTTTGTGTTGTTCTCGGTATTTGTAGGGGCTCCATGTTCAACATACTAACTGAAAACTTAGCGAATACAGATATATGTAGCCATTCAATGCTACTTCTAAACACGTTCTTAGGGTTCATTCATACAACCTGTATGCAGATGATGTGTGTTGTCATTACATTTAAACTGGGTGTGTTTATAGTTTTAAAAAATAATAAGCTTTGAAAGAATGAAAGGCTTGTGAAAAGTATCCTGGAGCATTTATTAAAAATAAAGAGGGTCATGAAGAGAGAATGCTAACGAGAAGCAATGGAACTGTCTGCCTGTCTTAATTTATTTGCAGGGATTTCTGACTATTGATTTCAGTTTTAAAAGTTACAGTCTCTATTTTTAAAAATGACTTTTACCTCAAGTGCATGGGGAGAGATGTGAATTATAAATAGCCAGCAGAAAATATGCCAGTGCATGTAAGAATCTACATTTCCCTGCTAAGAAAAACATGGGAACATTTTTAACGACTCCCTTTGCCCCTATTTTTGGGGAGAATGTTTATAAGCAAATGGTGTTTTATGTAGTGGAATGAATAGCCACGCAATAAAACCTAGTATCAGAGAGAGAATTGCTTTGAAGTTACCCATGGCTGCACAAGGTAGAAGGCAGGCAGAATAAGGGGAAAAGCTAGACAAAAAAAAAAAGCTTTAAGGTCACATAAAGGTTAAAGAAAATAGGTCACAGAAAATTAATCCTTAGCATCTGAGTGGCTTTGCTGCTAAACGGAACCACAGTGGAAGCTGGAGAGGTCTAAAAATTCTGTGAAAAGCCACGACACAATTGATTCTGCAACTGCAACATCTCAAACTTTTCCGGGCGATTTTTACTGAAGGTGACACTGATTTTTTTTTTTTTTTTCCTCACAAAAACAAGGAAGAAATTCTAATTTTCTTGTTTATTGTTCAGTCTTTTAGGGCAGGTGATATAGCAGATCATTTCACTGAGGACTGAGGAGAGAAGCATTTTAACAAGGAAGTAAAATGCCTGCTATAGGTATTTTCAGCAAAGTTCTGCTGACTCCTTCCAAAAATTGTGCTTTCTCAATTCATTTTGAAAAGTACTAATTCAAGTCACATTTGTACAAGTGAAACAGTTGTTTCAATAAAATATAATGAGGCTTTCATATTTCCTAAATATGCTTGGGCTCAAAAGTGGGCCTACCAATATACAATTTTGGAAGAGGTAAGTTAAAGTAACTTAGCTTTACAAGGATAAAATGTTCTAGAGTCTTATTTTTAGGACATCGAATAGGTTTGTATTAAACATTTCTAATAATCCTATTTCTAAGGTTAGTCTGTGTCTTGAGGTCTGATTCTGACACTAGTTATGTTTGTTCCTGCCAATGAGCTAGTTAGTTAAAGTTGGGAATATTTGTTAAAGACTTCAGCACTCAAGCAGCCCAGGTTTCTTACACCGTTAGGCAATTTCAGTGGCCAAGGGGTAGAACGTCAGAACTGAGCGTGGGTATCTGGGGTGGAACTTAATATTTTGCCATCATCATTTGTTGCTAGCCTGCATTTGCTTCGGAGTTCACAGTTAGCTTTTTCTGAAAGGTAGCCTGGACCACTGCCTTTTAAACTTGGGCTGTGAGACGTTCATCGGGGCTTGCTCTATCATATTTTACTCATGACTAAATGAACTAGACAGACGTAAAAGGCTGAATTCCTGACACATCTCTTATAATAGGAAATTTTCACATTTAAAGAATGCCTGCTACATATTTGTGTATCAATGGAGCCCTACACATCTGTTTCTTATTTTGGAGCAGCAGCTATCATATATGCAAAAGGCTTTTGCAGAAAAATTACTGCATTTCAATCTAAAATTACATATAAAGGATTTCATTCTTTAGAAGAAAATTCCTTACACGGTTATCACAAAAGGATCATGTGGGTTCTCCACAAAAGAGTTAGGCAGCACACTGCGTGTGCATAAATGTGTGATCAGTCGCTGCAGTCATTGGTATAATAATAGTATGCGTGCTTTCTTTATTTGCGTGTGCAGATGCAGGGTAACATCCACAGAGGGTGTAGACAAACAAATGCCTACTGTTTGCTGTACAACAGGGGCCTAGGATTTATTTAGGTTCTTATTCAGAAAATGCTCTGAGTACCCACTTCATCCCACAGCTTCTCTACCAAGGCCTTCAGCAGGAGGACGCTTGGAAGAGATCTTGTCTACACGTGCATTCACTTTGCTCCAGCTTCTTTGCCCCTTCTTTCTACACATACCACCCAAAAGGCCAAGTTTTCAACTCAAAAGAAGACAAAAAGCCTCTGGAGAGAATACTACTAAAAGAACCCTTCTGTCCTTTCTCCCTACTCGTATGGGAAGAAGAATGACTTTACTGATTACAGTATGGAATACAAGACCATACTGCTCACTAGGGATCTAGCCTTTTTTATATTCTCTGGACCTGATCCACAAACTACCCACATTCTTTCTCTGCTTTCTGTTGCCTTGTAGGTGCTAACCAGAGCAGCTACTCAGCCCACTATCAGACCAGGCCAATTCAAGGGGAAGAAGTATAAAGCCTAATATTGGTGTTAGGTCTAAGCTATATTTTCCAATCCAACATTACTAGCAAGAAAAACTAAATTTTTTTTAAATTCCTATCTGACTTCTTTTATCTACTTCTCAAATGGTTTAAAATTCAGAGAGGTGGAGAGGTAAGTTTTCCAGGGTCTTGCAAACACCAACAACCCTCTACAGAAATTATCCTACTGTGTTTTAATGCTGCTTGGCCATACACCTTCTTGTTAGATTATAAGTAGCTTGAGAGTAAGACCTATTTCTTTTCACCTTTGTAAGCCCAATACTCAACATTGGTTGCATCCATCAATCAATTATAGCACTAGCACCTAAAGAAATGATAACCTGGTTTTAAAAGGCTTTGTGTAAGCGATTAAATCAGCTGTACTAATAGTTATAAAATCATCAATCTGGAGGGAAGTGTCATATTGTTTGATTTAACCTAGTGAATATTAGAAGTGTTAAAGTGTAAGGATTAACCTTTTTTTTTTCTACTACCCAGTTCCCTCCCCCATATACACACTATTTTAATTTCTAGAATGCCTCACTTTTCAACTAAATATTGTGGATATTGAGTGTATAATAAGATATGAGTATGAAAATATCTCATGTATCAGGAGTCTCCAGACTTTTCCTGAAGAATAATAATATTTCCCTAAAGGATTTTCAGTTATTCATGGCCCAGCACTGAGCTAAGAGCTCCTTCCCAGCTTCTACCCTCACAAAAAGAAAGGAGGCCCCAGGAACAAGGTGATATGGACCGCTGAAAATCATTACAATCCTGATGAACTGTCCTGAATGTATATACACAAGCTTGAAATTTTTCTGGACAAAAAATTTGAGTCATGATAAACACTTTTACCACTATGGGGAAAATGTTAACCAACCCAGGAAGCATCAAAAGAAGATGGAAGGAATACACAGAGTCATTATACTAAAAAGAGTTAGTTGATGTTCAACTATTTCGAGAGGTGGCATATGATCAGGAACTGATGGTGCTGAAGGAAGAATTCCAAGGGGCTCCGAAGGCATTAGCAAAAAACAAGGCTCCAGGAATTGACAGAATATCAATTGAGATATTTCAACAAATGGATGCAGCACTGGAGGTGCTCACTCTTCTATGCCAAGAAATATGGAAGACAGCTTCCTGGCCAACTGACTGGAAGACATCCAAATTTATGTCTATTCCCATGGAAGGTAATACAGCCAAATGTGGAAATTATAAAACAATATTATTAATATCACAATCAAGCAAAATTTTGCTGAAGGTCGTTCAAAAACTGCTGCAGCAGTATATTGACAGGGAACTGCCAGAAATTCAGGCCAGTTTCAGAAGAGGACGTGGAACCAGGAATATCATTGCTAATGTCAGATGGATCTTGGCTGAAAGCAGGGAATACCAGAAGGATGTTTACCTGTGTTTTATTGACTATGCAAAGCCATTCGACTGTGTGGATCATAACAAACTATGGATAACACTGCGAAGAATGGGAACTCCAGAACACTTAACTGTGCTCATGAGGAAACTTTACATAGATCAAGAGGCAGTTATTCAGACAGAACAAGGGGATACTGATTGGTTTAAAGTCAGGAAAGGTGTGTGTCAGGGTTGTATTCTTTCACCAGACCTATTCAATATGTATGCTGAGCAAATAATCCAAGAAGCTGGACTATATGAAGAAGAATGGGGCATCAGGATTGGAGGAAGACTCATTAACAACCTGCGTTATGCAGATGACACAACCTTGCTTGCTGAAAGTGAAGAGGACTTGAAGCACTTACTAATGAAGATCAAAGACCACAGCCTTCAGTATGGATTGCACCTCAACATGGAGAAAACAAAAATCCTCACAACTGGACCAATGAGCAACATCATGATAAATGGAGAAAAGATTAAAGTTGTCAAGGATTTCATTTTACTTGGATCCATGATCAACAGCCATGAAATCAGCAGTCAAGAAATCAAAAGATGCATTGCATTGGGTAAATCTGCTGCAAAGGACCTCTTCAAAGTGTTGAAAAGCAAAGATGTCACCCTGAAGACTAAGGTGTGCCTGATCCAAGCCATGGTATTTTCAATTGCATCATATGCATGTGAAAGCTGGACAGTGAAAAAGGAAGACCGAAGAAGAATTGACACCTTTGAATTGTGGTGTTGGCGAAGAATATTGAATATACCATGGACTGCCAAAAGAACGAACAAATCTGTCTCAGAAGTACGACCAGAATGCTCCTTAGAAGCAAGGATGGTGAGACTGCGTCTCACATACTTTGGACATGTTATCAGGAGGGATCAGTCCCTGGAGAAGAACACCATGCTTGGCAGAATATAGGGCCAGTGGAAAAGAGGAAGACCCTCAACGAGGTGGATTGACACAGTGGCTGCAACAGCGGGCTCAAGCATAACAACGACCGTTAGGATGGCGTAGGACCAGGCAGTGTTTCGTTCTATTGTGCATAGGGCCGTTATGAGTTGGAACTGACTCGACGGCACCTAGCAACAACGTGTAGCTTTATGTATGAGCTAATTCAAGCATGTTATTCTTCTTACTAATAAGCATTAAATAGAAATAAGCTAACTAGAAAACTTAATTTTAGAGTCACTCTAGGACAAACGAGACAGTGACCCACATAGATTGAAATATCCAAAGAGAGGCTTGATCAACTATGAATAAACAATTCCCTTTTTGCTTCAGCTACCAGCGGGTACCCATGGATAAGCCTCTCTCTCTCTCTCTTTTTTAAAATTATTGTTGTTGTTTTCAGAGTTTACATAGTTTCTGAAAACAAGTATTCAAGGTAAAGTGTTTTTATCATTATGTATATCCGTGGTGCTCATATTCTTTCTCAGATAGAGTGGTCAGCTATATATTTTTTGTCTTGCTGAAAGAGGCCACTAAATAAAATTTAAGACTCATTAACACCACTGACACTTTACTTCCCCCCTTTGTATTCTGACCCATTGACTTGACTAATTCACCAAACTAAATCAAGTATTTCAAATAACTTGTCTCTGGTCCTCTTAATTATTACAAAACAAGAATGAATTTAGTTATACAGCTAATGGGAAGAAAGGATTGAGGAAGTATAGGTGTTCCCCTAAAATGAATCTGGTTAAAGGGTAGGTAGGTGAAAGAGGATAAGAACCAAGGAAGAGGTAACAGCATGTAAAGCTTTGGAGACAGTGAGGAAGATGGATGAGGGCAGCAGAAGGCTGAAAAGTAGACTTGAGGGGCAGTCAGTGACAAGAACCAGGGAATTCTGAGAATGTCACCTATTGTTAATGGGGAGGGTATTTGAGTTGACTGACACCAGTGTTCCATATAGTATGTGCTATACATGGTTTCAGGCTGCTTCCATGTTGATGTAACAGCAACTGAGGGAGAAAACCAAAATTTCTTTGGTTTTCAAAACAAAATGTCTTCATCCCAATCAATTGGCCTAATATTGTTTCTCAGTACGGGCAGTACCCGACTGACGACATATTAAAGTTAGGACAAACCCCACTTGTGACTGTTAGTGTATCTGGAACATTGCATCCTCCTGGGAAGAATTTATGGGAAAATGCGTGCAGGGGATATGGAAAAATTGTTGAGTTATGTGAACACATTCTGAACATTTGTTCAGGATAACATGATGGAAGAGATTGGTGGAAAAACCATCCATATGGCAAGAATGCTGAATTTAGAACTTAATTATCGCTGATGCAGAACGGCTAGCTCATGGATTACGAAGAAGGGGAATTGACAGATCAGGACTTACTGGAATTTGAAGAGGAAAGAAATGCTGAAGAAGAAAGAAATAATGAGAAAGAGGAAGAAGTCAAAAATTTTTACAGTGAAAGGATTAACTGAAGTTTTTTCTAACCTAAATCAGTGGTTTCAGTTGCTTGAAAACATAGACCTAAACACTGATCGCTTTGGCTAAGGTTGGTAGGTAGATTCAGGAATCGGTGAAATGTTATTGCAAAATATATGAAGAAGAAAAGAAAAAAAACCATACAGACGACTCTCACTAATTTTCTGACTAGAAATGCCATCCTCATTCCCAGGGATAATCCAAGTCATCCAGAACCTTCCATAACCTGAGTTATTACTGCAACTGACAAAATGCCGTCATCTAATTCTTCTTCATTGTCAGAGTAAATTTTTTATGGTTTGTGTAATTTTTTTATGCATGCGTATATGTACTAAAATATATCCGTATGTTTATATGTAATGCTTCCAACCCTTAAAGACAAATAAAGATTGGATTTATAAAGATACTGATAATAAAAGGCAATAAGAATGAAAACTTTAAAAAAAAAAAATGAAGTATTGAGCTTACTTCAGAACTGACTTATGATGGAGGCATCAGAGGAAAACCGTGTCGTAAGAGGTGCTTCTGCTCTACTTCCTAGGTTTTTACATAGTGACTGGGGTTTTAAAAGGTAGCCAGCAGCCAACCAAGGTACAACAACTGATCTCAATTCACCTGAAGCAACAGAGGAAGGAGAGTCAGGAATCAGAGGATGAAGGAAATGAAATGTGTGTCTGGTTGCCTCCATGAACAACTGCCTCCTTTGCCATGATACCAAATACCTGGAAGAATGGTACCTGGCTACCATTACTAAACATTTTGATCAAAGATTCCATGGCAGAATTCTGATCAAAAAGAGGGAAGATATGGAACAGAATTTCAAATTCTGAATGGAATCCATATTTTCTGGAGCCATTGAGGCTGGATGAAACCCCAAAACTATTGCACTGGGCTAATCTTTAAATTTTAAACCTTAAAATTACCTATGTGAGATCAAATGGACAATGGCAACTTAAAAGGGTGGATGGCAAGGTTAGGGGCAGTGAGTTTAAGATAATGGCGGTAACAAATTTGGAGAAAGATAGCAAGAATTGTAGCATAACTTGAAAAATGTAATCAATGGCACTGATGGTACATGTAGAAGTAGTTGAAATGGTATATCTGTGATTGTGTATACTTTCACCAAAATAAAAAAAAATAGAAATTCAGGTAGATACAGCTTTTTAAATATGTATTTATGTATAAACATATGGATATGGTTCATAAAATGCATTCATGTACATATATATGTGTTTTGTGAGAGTATCTTAAATAACTGTATAAAAGAAGATATTGTAAAAGGAAAAAAAAAAGATCTCCATTTTGCTGCCTGATATTGAAAATACATACATCTGACTTCACTAAATACCTGCACTCTAGACACTTGTCAGACAGCTTAACCCGGCCCATTGTGTGCATTTTTACTGTATTTTACCTTGAGTTCTTTTGTGGAATAAGTAGGTAGGGTATAAATTATAAATAACACACTTAAAAAACAAACCCTTCTGCTCTAGGATTGGCAGCACTATTAGATATCCGTGGATCAAAAAGAAAACATTCCTCATACTTTCTTTCCTCTGTTTAAGAAACTCTTCTGTGTTTTAGAAAGATTTCCACCCAAACTCTTAATCTAAAATATAAAAGTGTTGCAATGAAAAAGAGTCAGCTCAAGTTACCTGCAAAACGTATTTATGTGAAACACTTCATTCCCCAGCGATGCCAGCTAAACGATGTGTCACTACAAGAAGTGATGGTGCATAACATCAAAGAGAGTTGGACCCACCGCATTTCATCACACTTGTGCCGCCATTCCAGAAGACCTCCTTGTTCTGCCTTCTTCAGCATTGCTGTAAGAGCAGACTCAGAAACCCAGAGCTGCTCCTGGCAATTGAATTGATAACATTTTGGTTTTTGAATCTCCATTTAAAAAATGCATGGTTCCATGGCAAGGGAAAAGAAACCAATAATGGGAAAAGCCCAGATACACCATGACATTATCATTTTATGTAAATGTGCTTATATCTTAAAATAGATAGTAACGAGTCAGTAGAGGGAAGATATTGTATCTTTGTAGTAGAGTGCTACTGAGCTTAAGGCTGAACGTCTTTTCACCAGCCACAGAGAGGAAGGGAGAGGGTTGGATTGCTCTTCACTGACCTCTGAGACATCATTCTGCACTATAGTTACGCCATGCAAATATTTAATCTCTAAAATTGTCTGCAAGAGCCAGTTAGAAGCAGAATTCTTCATTTTCCACTGGCTTTGCTTTAATTCACTTGCAAAATATACAGGGGCACACTATTCCCTGTCTTTCAGCTAGACAACTGGGGATCCTCACTCCATCAGCAAGAAATGTCTGCCAAAATCAGGATGTAAGGTCTTGAGGACCATTTCACTTGAAAAAACTTGAAGAGGGATTAAAGGATGGTCACAAAATCTCAAAAAAAAATATTGATTTTGATACCCGCCCCCACCAAAAAAAAGGGTTGATCTGAATGGTCCTTATCCAGAGAAGACCATTTTTAAAAAACCCATGGTATTTGAAGCCTAACTTCAGAAAAATAATTTTAATCTGAATTCCAGCAAGGTCATCACTGGTGGAATAGTGAATTTATATGTGAATGAAACTAGTCTCAAAGATAATTATGTTTAAAAGATGGATTTTGAAAGAGAAATTATCACATTTTTGGCTGGGTAGGAAGAGGATTAGTGTTGGCAGGTTAAACAAAAAGGACAGGGACCAATTGTGCAAGAAGAAGCAAGCCATGGCACCTGAGCCAGCTGGCCATAGGAATAGCCAGAGTCCCACAGGACTGACTTCCTAAGAGTAGGTCACCAGAAATTGAGGGTCCCCAGTAACTATCTGGGAACCTGGCAGCCTGAATTACTCCACAGCTAGAACCATTTTTAGTCTTCCCATCCAAGGTAGACTGCTAGAAGAAGCTTCAGAAATGGCCAGAGGTGGTTTGCAAAGGGCTTTTGCTGCTCCTCTGGTTTTATATATCCCCTTTCTCGTGTTAGGAGTCCCTGGGTGGCACAAACAGTTAAGTGCTGGGCTACTGACAGAAAAGTTAGCAGTTTAAACAGATTCAGAGGTGTCTCAGAAGACAAGCTTGGTGATATGCTTCCAAAAGTTCACAGTCATGAAAACCCTATGGAGCACAGTTGTACTGTGAAATACATGGGGTCACCATGAGTCAGAATCGACTCCATGGCAACTGGTTTGGCATTTTACTTGTTTGGGTTTTTTTGTTTTGTTTTGTTTGGATTTGTTTTCTGATGTTAATATGACAAGACTCCCTAACATCGCCCTGTAGATATTTTTTTAGGCTGCCCAACGTACCTTCTCCAGAAAATCATGGAAAACCTGAGGATACTCTAAACCAATACAGAGGTTCAGGTCCCAAACCCTGGTACCCCTTTTTATAATGGCCATATTGCAGATTTGGCAAGGGCTATGGACAACCCATGTCAGATGGTGAAGTTCTACTCTGTCCTATAAGTCCACTACAAGTTGGAATAAATTTTCGACGGCAGTGGAGTTACTCTCAAATATTCCACTTGGGCTGCATTATGTGGGCATCCTATTAAAGGCATCATTTACAAAAAAGATCTTATGACTGAAAAATGTAGGCAAAAAAATTTTTTATGTACAAAGTTGTTGTTGTTAGCTGCCACTGAGTCAGTCACCAAGTCATGACAACCCCATGTGTACCAGAAGGAACCACTGCCTAGTTCTGCACCATCCCCATGATGATTTGTAGACAGGACTATTGTGATCCACTGGGTTTTTCATTGACTGATTTTTGGAAGTAGATCATCAGACTTTTAGATAATTGAAGTAGTTTCTACTCACTAAAGAAACAGCTTTGATAAATCGGCAATAAAAGAATATTAGAGAAATGCTGACCCTTTTAAAGTTGTTTTCTTAATTTCTTCATCTTTGTATGGAAGTTGATTGTGGTGGTAGTGGGCATGCGGTGTGTGTGAGTGTGAGAAATAGTACCTCTTAAAATTCGTTTTGTTGTTGTTATTAGGTGCCATCAAGTCGGTTCTGACTCATAGTGAGCCTACAGGACAGAGTAGAACTGCCCCAGAGGGTTTCCAAGGAACGGTTGGTGGATTTGAACTGCTGACCTTTTGGTTAGCAGCCGAGCTCTTAAGCACTATGCCACCAGGACTCCAAAATTCAATTCAGGGGCTCCTAAGTAAAGATGTCATACAAAGTAGTATTACTACAACTTGCCATAATTAATTTTAAAGGCTTGAAAGGCAGTAACGTAGACTCATTTGAAGTCTTTGAGCAAGGGGATGCTCAGGGAAATGGGTGGAGGGAAGTTTCTGAAGGGTTGTCAGATCATTTTTTTTCTGTCTTGTGGAGGTATAGAATTGATCTGTGTGAGACAACACACACACATACAGACTCTCATGCACATAATGAAACCAAAACCCAACAGAAAAATCAGAGCACAATGAGAAACTCAAGGTTTTGTTTTGTATTTTTGTTCTTTAATTGAGGGAGTGGCAGCAGGCCTGGTAAAGTATTTTTTGTGTTAGAGAATTGTGGCGAAGGAGAGAAATCTTAATAGCTTTAAATTCTTTACAGAGAATGCCTCGCTTTTCCCTACAGAGAATGCCTTGCTTTTCCCTAGAGAGTAGGCTAAGCTAATTGTCCTTCCAGATCAGTGTGGGATGGAAGAGCCAGTGGTGGGTAAGTTTAGAGCCAGGATTATGAGATCTTTTTCTTAAATCACCTGGACCCTGTAAGTAAAGTGTATATGCTGCCTTGAACCAGAGAGGGACCATAGCCAGCCCTGGGCTGTTTCAGTCTTTTTGGATCTCTTTGACATCTACTGGTCATTGTCTAAATCACAACCAGCATGGAAACCACTTCAAATCACTCGGGTTTTTTTTTTTCCTTTTTCATTTATTGCTGAAAAATGCATGAGAATCTTGTGAACTATAACATAAAAAAAAAATAACATAAGAGGGCCTAAAATGATGGTGATTTTGTTCCTCCTCATTCTAGAGGTAGGAGTGAGCCCCAAGCAGGGTAACAGAAGAGTGGAAGGTGGGAGGCCCCATTTATTTCCTTGTTATGGCTGCAGCCTAAGTTGCCTTTTATCCACTTAGGCCCACACGACAAGTTCACTCTGGAAATCTCTTCAGCTTGGCTGCGTGCAGATGTAATTGGACCTGCTCTGGGCAGCCCTAATTGCAAACACATTTCTCCCCCTCCGTGACCATTCCTAAGCAGGCAGTGGTCAGACCCTTGCCAGAGACTTCTGGCATCTTTTTCCTGCTTTGTTTCCAAATCTGCTTTTCTATGAGAAAAGATGTATGAGAGATTGTAAACAGGATAATTATAGGGCAATAGGATTTCCAATGCAGGCTTTCCTTGTGGATTATTTTGAATGTGTAGGGGTTTGTTTTGGTGGGTTTGTTTTCTTTTCTTTTTTTCATCTCTGCCTGTGAGTCAGGGAGATAAAATGTTGTTTTGAAAGCACAAGTATATGGGTCCACTAGAAACCTTCTATGGTGTTAAGGTATTTTATGAAAGATTATCGGGGAAGAAGCAGCAAACAAAAGAGAAAGAACAGACAGAAGGGTGGGTGCACAGATCTCTGGCATTCCACTCACATTGCTGTGGACGTGGGGCCTGAAGAGTATGTTCCTGCTCTCCTTTCTAGAACAGCTTGGAGAAGGAAGAAAAACAGCACACAAACAGCTGCAAGCTCAGAATATCACTGTTATCTTGTCTGAAATGATAATTGTTTAGTTAGGGAGTGGATGTGATTCTCATTCTTTTGAAAGGATACCTCCTCCCATCCTTCTCTTTACTCGTCTAACTTCAATCACCTCATAGGCATGCAAAAGCTGGATGATGAATAAGGAAGACAGAAGAAGAATTGATGACTTTGAGTTGTGATGTTGGTGATGAATAATGAATATACCACGGACTGCCAAAAGAACAAACAAATCTGTCTTGGAAGGAATACAACCAGAATGCTCCTTAGAAACAAGGATGGCGAGACTGTGTCTCACATATTTTGGACGTGTTATCAGGAGAGATCAGTCCCTGGAGAAGGACATCATGCTTGGTAAAGTAGAGGGTCAGCAAAAAAGAGGAAGACCCTCAACAAGATGGATCGATAAACAGTGGCTGCAACAATGAGCTCAAGCATAACAGCAATTGTGAGGTGGTGCAGGACTGGGTAGTGTTTCATTCTGTTGTACATAGGATCGCTATGAGTCAGAACTCACTCAACAGCACCTAACAACAACACGAACAAACTTGCCACTTCAGTTTGTAAAGTCAGATGGTTCTGAGTCTGAAGATGAGGTAGGGTAATGTCAAGCACACGCTCAGCCTTCAAGTTGCATGCATAGGCATAGCACAATTTTTTTTTTTTTTTAAATAAAATCATATGATTTAAGGCTGTTTGAGTTAAGGAGTACATCAAGACCCCTATTTCTGGCCACACAGGCTGCCTGGCAGAACTCCAGGCTGCTCTGTGTATGTGGACTAGAATGTAATTGGTGCTCATGGAGTTTGACAGTGAGGAATCCGTGGGATGAATCAACTCTTTTTTCTTTGCCATACTATCTCCAGTGCCATACTATCTCTGACACATATTTAAAAAAAAAACAAAAAACATTGCTTTTGAGTTGATTCCAACTCATAGCAACTCTATAGGACAGAGTAGAACTGCCCCATAGAGTTTCCAAGGAGTGCCTGGTGGATTCGAACTGCCAACCTTTTTGTTAGCAGCCGTAGCTCTTAACCACAACGCTGCCAGGGCTTCCAGGGTTTCTGGCACAGATTAGGTACTTGATGAATTTTGCTGAAAAAAATTACCAGTCTGCATCCAGGACACTGAGTCTTGTTAATAATCAAAGCCCATCTGCAAAACTATTGATTCATTCCCCAGACAGGGATACTGGGATAAAGAAAGCATCATTCTGCTCTCAGGAAGCTACGATTTAGTGAGGAAAACACATCTACAGGAGCATGAACAGAAATGGTGGGAGCACAGAGGGAAAGTCAGGAAAGGTTTCACACAGAAGGGGATCTTGGCCAAACGAGGTCTGCATTCTAAGCCAGTGGCCATTGAGTTGGTTCCGATCATGGTGACCCCACAAGTGTCAGAATAGAACTGTGCTCCATAGGGTTTTCAATGGCTGATTTTTCAGAAGTAGATCACTAGGCCTTTCTTTCGAAGCACCTCTGGGTGGCCTCAATTCTCTAACCGTTAGGCTAGTGACTGAGAGCATGTTAACTTTTTGCACAAGCCAGGGACTTTTTGCATTTTACTATCCCAAGTATCAAAGAAAATATCAAATATCAAAGAAAACAATGTGAATGATCTTTATCAGTTCCTTTATTTTCAGGGGGAAGCAAACCAAACCAAAACCATTGCTGTCCAGTCAATTCCGACTCATAGCAACCCTATAGGACAGAGTAGAACTGCCCCATAGAGTTTCCAAGAGGTGCCTGGTGGATTCGAACTGCTGACTTTTTGGTTAGTAGACGTAGCCCATAACCACTACACCACCAGGGTTTCCTCAGGGGTAAGGGGAGACTGAAATATTAGAGTGTAAGGGTTACTCCAGCTATATTAGATCTACTCTAGTTTTGAGAAATAGAAACTATCATAATCTCCTTATATATCTCATTAAAATGTGACAAGTTCTTTTTCTGAAGAATTTTCCCTTCAGATATTGCAAATGACCTTGTGCTAGAGAGTCAAGCAATCCTAGGATGATGCTTATTAGCTGAATGGCCCTTGAGGACATTACTTGTTTTATCTGGTCATTCCGTATCTATAAAATGGGGATAATATTATATCACAAAACCCATTGCTGTTGAGTTAATTCCAACTCATAGCAACTCTATAGGACAGAGTAGAACTGCCCCATAGGGTTTCCAAGGCTGTAATCTTTATGCAAGCAGACTGCCACATCTTCTCCTACAGAGCAGCGGGTGGGTTCAAACCACCAACCTTTCGGATAATAGCTGAATGCCTTAACCACTGCACCACCAAGACCCTTTTAATATGTGTCATATAACCATAAACATCACTCCCTCTCTTCTTTTCTCACCCAAAGGTACATTTTGCATGTTGGCATTTTCGTAAATAACCTACTTACCTGAAGAAAGGTTGGTGACCTTCACATGTAAGCAAACATTACAAAGATTTTTAACTCTCTAGTGCTTTGCTTCTTAACCTTCTTCTTGTTGGTTGCTATTGGGTCAATTACAGCTCATGGTGACCACACGTGTGTCAGAGTAAAACTGCTCCAGGAGGTTTTCAAGGCTGTGACCTTCCAGAAGCAGATCGCCAAGCCTGTGTTTGGAGGCACCTCTGTGTGTGTTCCAACCACCAGCCTTTCGGCTAATAGTCAAGTGCTTGACCATTTGCAACACCCAGGGACTTGTTTAACCTTCTCAAGCATAAACAATACAAATACAATTTCTTTTCTTTAGGGATAGAGGTGGTAGTCATGGAGTGAGACTCAAAAGCATCAACCTGGAATATCAATGGTTTACTATCAACTTTTTCTAATGAGGAAAACCTTAACACTACCAGTGAGCACATCAACAGTTATTAACGGGCAGTGTAAATTTTTGCCACCAGCAGTGTTCTTTATCTAGTACATTTACAGCATTAGCAAGGCAAATGAAATCTTCCACAGATGATTTTAAGAATTAAATATATTAAATTAGTGTCTTTTTCATGATTCCTAATTATATCTTTATTTAAAAAGTTCTTGACTACTATGTCTAATTTCACTTTAGGACAATTAAAGATATATTGAAAATAGTGTTTCTGGAAAACACCCTTGAAGGAAACACTTGCAAGATGTTCAGAAATCTCTCTGTTATAGACAGAACTAGGAGCAAAAAAGAAAGCTCGGATCAATGACATTTGAGCTGATTTCCAAAACTCATTTACAGCAGTTCACTTGAATTTACTTCAACTTTCTCCCTAGAAGGCTTTTTCATGTCTGCTAAGTAATACATTATTTAAATCTCAACCCCTTCCCTTAGTCCCCTGCTTATATTATCAGTTACCATCAATATACTCCCTCCCAAATAAAATAGAGTAGAAAGAGAAATTAAAGCCTTCTGTAATTAGACCCTGGCTAATTTTACATTGGCTCAATAGCTCAGCTATACCTAATTCTAGAGTTAACTCTAGATTATCCATCCACAGATAATGCACGAGGCAATAATTAGAGCATCTATTGTGGACATCTGCTTTAGGAGGCACTGAGAAACAAAGACCATAACTTCCCTGAAGGCATTTTTTTTCGCTATGGTATCCCCAGCAGTTAAGAGAGTATCTATTAGATTGTCGGTTCTCAATACATGTTTGTTGAATGAATAAATAAAAATGAAGAAATGACATGTATCCTTAAGAAAACCACAGTCTAGGTTAAAAAAAAAAAAAGTGATGCGTACACCATTAGTCCAATACTGTACTGCCCATGGTGGTGGCCTGCTTCCACCCTCCCCACCCCCTTCACGGTCTTCAGCTTTCCCTTTGGCCACCTTACAAAGTCCTTTTGTGATTACTAAGTATAACGGAAAGAGGTTTGAAGTAAAAGAGACTGAATTTTATTTTTCTGTTCCACTACTAGCTGCGTGACATCACGCAAATTACTATTTTTTATCTTTGGTCTCTGATTTATCAAATGGAGGTAATAGTGTTTGCCATCAAGGGCAGTTTGGAGAATTACAAATGACACTATATAAAACCCTTCGCCCTGGGTTTATCACATAGTGATCATTTACATAACTGTGCATTCCCCATGTTGATCCCTCTTCTCCCTTCCTGACTTCTTCTAGATTGCATTGGCCTTTCTTCCGTATCACTGCCCTGCTAATCACTCTACACCAGTGGTTTCTTACCATGGCTGATTTTCAGAATCACTTGGTGAGCCCAACCCAGATTCAGATAATGGATCTAGAAACCTGTAAAAGCTCACCTGTCACCCCAGGTCAGTCTAATGATCAGCTATGATTTAGGAACCACTGCATTCCATCAGGAAACCCTGGTGGTGAAGTGGTTAAGTGCTACTGCTGCTAACCAAAAGGTCGGCAGTTTGAATCCACCAGGTGCTCCTTGGAAACTCTATGGGGAAGTTCTACTCTATCCTGTAGGGTCACTGTGAGTCGGAATCGACTCAACAGCAATGGGTTTGGTTTTTGTTTGTTTTGCTCTCCAACAATCTGATATTCCTTAGGGCAGTGGTTCTCAAATGTTAGTGAGTATCAAAATCACTTAGAAGGCTTGTTTTAAACAATCTATGTTGGGCTCACGTCAAAATTTTCTGATTCAGTAGGTCTGGGGTAGAGCTTAAAAATTTGCATTTCCAACAAGTTTCCAGATGATACTAATGCTGCTTGTCCAGGGACCACAATCTGAGGTCTTGCTACTCAAAGTATGACCTGCCAACCAGCAGCATCAGCATCACTTGGGAGCACCTTAAAAATGCAGAATTTCGGGCCCCATCCCAGAATTACATTCAAGTTAGGGAAGCACAGCTTGAAGGAAGAGCTTCACAAGTAAGCAGGAAGCACTTCCTACTGATCAGGCAGTCTCTCGTCTTTTCTAGTTTTCAGTTAAAGAGATTGTGTGTGCCTCCCAGCAATCTAATCATGGTCTGTTAGAATAAGATAAGAATTGAAATGGGTTCATTTTGAAGACATATGGAGAATGTCCAAAATCATTATTATACCTATGTCTTAGTCAAGGCTGTTCTGATTGTAACAGAAATTCACCCTATCTAGCTCACACACAGAAAATGGAAAGGTGAGTTTTCTGGGAAGATACAAGGTATCTGAAAAACTACAAGGGAAGGAAGTACAACTGGGTCTCATCACTTGACAGTCCAGAGTTAAAGTTATTCTCTGTGACACATTGTATTTTCCTAAACTGACCCTCAAAATACTTCCCTTCCCATATGCTCTTCCTAAAACTTACCACCCCCCACCAAGAGGTGGATTTAATGCCCCCTTCACCTGAAACTAGGTGGGGCTTTGTGATTGCCTCAGCAAATAGGGTACAGCAGAATCAATGCTAGGTGACTTTGCAAACTAAGTCATAAAAGGTAATATGGCTTCTGCCTGGCTGTTTCTTGGAATTTGCCCTTTTGGAACCTTGAACTTCCAGGTAAGAAGTCCAGCTGCCCTGAAGATGCCATGCAGAAGAGACCACATGGAAAGGCCATATAGAGACAGAGAGAGATGCCCAGCTGTTCCTTCCCTCATCTCTTTGAGTCTTCCCAGCCCAGAAATCAGACATGTGAATGAGAAAGCCTTCAAGATGACTCCAAAGCTACCATCTTAACTGCAATAGCGTGAAAGACCCCAAGCAAGAATCACGCAACTAAACCCAACCTACCAGAATTGTGAGAGATAGTAATAATAGATTGCTGTCGTTTTACACCACTAAATTCAGGTGGCTTGCTATACAACAATAGGAACTAAAATACTCTCACTATTTTTCTAGAGCTCTATGATTTTGCCTCTCTGTTTTTCTCTGCGCATCTTCTTCATTAGCCTCTTTCTGTCTACAGACCAGGCTCAGGTACTTCTCCTTGTACACAGAACAACGGGGTAATACTACACGCCCACAGAAGTGCTTCTTGAGCCTTAATGTGCACAGGAATCACCTGGGAATTTTTGACTCAATAGCTCTGTGGTGAGGCCTAAGAGCCTGCATTTCTGACAAGTCCCTAGGTGAAGTTGATGTTGGTCTATGGACCACTAGATTTATCTTTTGCCACATTTACTTTTCTTTCTTATTATCCTGAATCATTTAAAAACAAGTTGTAGACCTCACAATAGTTCATCCCTACATCCTTCATCATAATGTCCCTAAGAAGAAAATTCTTCTATATAATCACACTGCTGTTATATATATTTAAAAAATGATAAAATAGCTTTATCTAAAAATAGTCCCTATTTAAATTCCCTCAGTTGCCTCAAAAATGTTCTTCAGGTTTTCCCCCTTTGACCCAGGATTTTATCAAGAATCATTCATATTTGATATCCCATAATCTAGAATAGCTACTTTACCTTTTTAAAAAATACCTTTTATGATGTTGATATTTTTGGAAACTCCAGGCCATTGTCTTATTGAATGCCCTACAATCTGTATTTGTCTGATTATTTTCTATAACAGATTGAAGCTATATATTTTTGTTAAAAATACTTCATAGCCACCTATTATATACTTCATATTGTATCATATCAAGACTCATGATGTCACTTTGTCCCTTTTTTAGTAATGCTAGTTTAGATCACTTCATTAAGGTGGTCTCTCATGTTCCTTTTTTAAGAGCAAAGGAGATTTTCCCAGAGAGGCCCCAGCTGACTTTCCCTCTCATGTCATTGGCTAGAACAGATCACATGGCTGCCAGTAACTAATCACTGACAAAGGAGAGTGGTATCCTATGATTGGCTTAGACCAATCATGATTCCATCCCAGGGGCTGAGGATCAACCCAGCCTCCCTAGAGCTGGAGGTGTGTCAACCTATGAAAGAGTTGACTAATGTAGGGAGCTATAACCTAGAAATATGAAAGAATGGCTTTTGGATAGACAACCAAGAGTGCTTATCCACTATTACCCAGTATTACCCAGCTAGTTAGAGGAAAAGCTGCTTTCCAATTTCTGTTCCAACATAGCATGGTGTCTCCTCAGGAGATTAAAGATTTTTTTACTTATAAAATATTTTATAGGCCTCCTAAGAAAAACCCAATATTTATTTGCCCTTTAAGATAGAAACAGATTTTTTTTTTTCTTATTCTTTTTTCAGCTTTTCTCAGTCCATGATTCTTCACGGTGTGATAATGATATATCCTCCGCAAAAAAAAAAAAAAAATCCTTACAAAAGGGATCAATAAGCTTTAAAAAAAGCTTTATGCAGTATAAATTCATGGAATGTGAATAGTATAATTTTAAAGCATTTTCTACTCTTTTTTTTTTTTTAATTCTAGAAATGGAAAACCAAAGAGAATTGTGATTTTATCAGGACAAGAAGCCAAAACTGTGGATGCTTTTATGAATTATATCGGCACTATTAATAATGGCCACCCAAACCTCTGGCATCTGCAGAATTGGGTTGGATGTTTGCAAAAAAGCAGTTTTCTTATGAGAATTCTGCTGCTTTGGAATCTTGTTCCAGATATGAAAAACATCAAGGTAATTCTGAAACTTGAAAAGATCTGGTTCAATTCTGAAAATCAAGTACAGCGTCTTGGGACTGGGTATAAGGGCCACTGGTTGTCCCAACCAAATGATACTTTTCTTCAAGCTGTAGTAACCTATCCTTTTGTGTTTTGAAAAGGAGGATAGGCATCTCTCTATGTCCTGTGATTTAAAGGGTTCAAAGATAATTCTTTTACTAGCTTGCTACAATGCCTAAAATTTTACCATTTAGGTCTTAAAATCACTCTTCACCCCACTCCCAACAAGGATCTCTACCCCCACTATATCTCACCTTCATTTGACCAAAGCCATTTCCCCTTTTTTTATCTATATAAGGAGGACCACAGTTGACTCCGTATAGGCCTGAGCCATAGCTCCCCCACACATCTCTCTGAAGCATCAGCCAGTACTTCGACAACGGAACTCCAGGTTCCACTGAAACCTAATTGCCTAGAGCCCCAGATGGTCATTTGGAGAATGGGCTCTGAGTACACGAGAGGAGTAGAGGTATATGGGGAGGGCAAAGCAGAGGGGATATTGAAATCAATCTTTACCTGCCTCACAATTTTGCCAAAACCAGGCTCCCATTGTTAGAGCTCACTGCTCTTTCTGTTTGTCACGATCACTGACCTCAACTCTCACCAACCCTTTTTCCTTCTTTGTTGTAGCCTTGACTCCAGTAGAATGGTGCATGCAATTTATCTAACCTTATTTCACCCTGAAACAAAAAACAGGAGATGGCCAAATGCCACGTAGAACTGTGGGTTTATTTTTGTATGGGCATCAAGCAAGATTTCTACATAGTTTTTCGTCTCTCCCATACAATGAATGGGTTTTTAAAATGTGGAGAGCTTTCTCAAAACTATTATTTCAGCTATTTTGTTCTTTGGCATTTACCCACATATCCCAAGAGAGGTAGATATGGAAAAAACAATATTTGACCATGTAGCTATAGTTACAGGCCACAGAGAGTCAAGAGAGCAGAAACTTAAAGATGAATGTAGCATGCAACTTTGCCCTGATTCTGTCTCTCTGGATAAACCCTGTTCACCACTTGAATCTAAGTGTTCCCTAGTCCTAGATAATTGACAGGCAGTAGGAGAAGGTAAAATCAAGTGGGAATTGAACACTGAATAGAAAAGCACATCCTTTCCAAGAAAAAAAAATCCATTTTATTGTGGAATGATGAAATGCCCCATTCTTTTGTTTAGATAAATTCCAACAGTGTTTACACTGATTTCTCCACAGGGAGAAAAAGAGACTGTTTCTTTGAAAAGCCATTGACATAAAGACACTCAAGTCAAATTGTTTCATCCTGAAGGTCTGAAGTAGAACAATTCCTTGTAAGGATGTATAAAGAAGACATTCATTAAGTTTCACAATATCTCTCTAAAGTGAATACTACTGACTTCGTTTCACCAGTGATGAGATTCTGGCAGAGAAATCAAGAAATTAGCCCTGCTCAATAAAGTATTTCAAAGCCTAGAACAATAACCCAAGAGTTTCCCAATGCCTCATTCTCCATGTTGAACTATTCTTGGGTTTAGAATCAGATATGCAGTATATAACTTCAGTAGGAAAAAGATTCTGCTGTCACCCTGATCAAAAAAACAAACAACCCATTGCCATTGATTCTGACTGTGAGAACAGCGTGGGGGTGGTGTTAACCTCCTGTAACTTCACAAGGGGAAAGGAGAATCAAGATTGATAGCCCAAAGCTGATACCTATGAGGCAGAGGTCAGACATGCCTTCTCTCTCTACTATCCTGACTAAACACCAACTGTCCCTCCCACAGCACTCTCTACTGGGTTCCATAATTCATTGCAATGGTCACACCGAACTCACAGACCATACTCACAATTATGGGGTTTATTAGGGAAATAACAGTTACAATTCAGGCTCAGGAACATGCAGGATACAGTTCTTCTATCAAGATAGCCTCTTCCCAGCCGTACTTGCAGGCATACCTCTCCTTGGTCCTCAGTCTCTGCCTAAAGGCCCTCAGCTTTCTCTCTCTGTGAGCCGGGAAGCCCACTGAGCCATCTCCTGCTGCCAGGTCTCTGCTGTTGGGTCTTTCCAGCTGGTCTCTCCTTCTTTGGTGGTGGTGAGCTCTTCTCTGCTCTGGAATTGGCACTCTTTTAAGGCAAAACTGACCAATTCCTTGGTGGGCCACAATTACCCTATCACACAGTCCTGCCCAATCACCTGGGTGGGAGTACAACACCATGGCTAGAAAGGCCACACATAAGAGTAATTAATGGTACCTCACCAGCTCATGACAACTGTCTATAACCTAGATAAATCACTCAGAGTATCAGTATTTCTCAGTTAAGACAGAAATCTAATACATATCACATCTGCAAGAAGAGGCCTTTGGGAAGTCCATGAGTGGTGCAACACCTTCCACAGAGCTGAACATCTGCCCTGACCCCTTTTCCAGTTCTGAGGCAGGCTCAATCCCCCAAGTCAGTGGTACTAATGGACATTTCTGATATTAATAGCGCAAAAAGTCTTTGATATGAAAGGCTTTCCCCCAAGGTCAGCTTAGTAATCCTTGATGTGGCTCTGCCTGCCTCTGATTCCTCTCTCTACATACCCCACCAACATCCACACATGTCAACTCACTTTTGGTCCCCAAGTCCAGCAATTTTCGCCATATTCCCTTTCAGGCTTAGGACCAAACTACAGTACTTTGTAATCTCTACCTTCAATACTTCTTTCCTTCTGGTCCGTCCGTCTGCCTACTGCAGAGCTTTCTGTCATTTTGTCATGAAGAACACATTCATTGTCCACCTATCTTTTCCCAAATCCAAGTCACCTTTCACTGTGAGCTTCAGGGTCTTCTCCCCAGATGTCCAGCAAACCTTATTCTCAACTCTTACTCAAGCAAGCAAGGCCTTTCCAGGCAGCTGTTAGCACAAGACATCTTTCTTTTGCCTCTGTGTCTTTGCTAGGGTGACGCATTCCTCTGAATTCTTTTCATGCCTTAGGTTTTACCTCATCTACTAACTGTCCATTGATCCCTATGTCTCATTTCTTGTCCATACTTTTCTTGTACATTATGCACATTAACTCAATAAATATTTATTAATTTTCCCTGTGTACGAAGCATGTAACATGAAAGATACAAAGATAATTTGGATAGGCAGCCTGACCTCAAAAATCCTGCAATCTTACAGAAGAGGTAAGCTGGAAAGGGGTAATATAAATAATCTTAATATACAGTAGAAAGTATTAAGTGCCATTAAAAATATACAGATGAGGTGATGTGGAAGTTCAAAACCAGGAAAAAATTACATCTGAAAAAAAAAAGTGGGCAAGAACAGGATCAATGAAAATTTATGGAAGAATTGGTTTCTTGGCATAGCCTTTTAGACATATTGATCAGAGACAGGAAGGTATTTCAAGTGTTAAATAGCACCAGCAAAGTCATGGAGATGGGAAGGAACCAGGAGCAAAAGAAAGGATACAGTTCAGGCTGGCTAGAGCATAGCATGTTTGGGGGAATAATTATCAAGCAAGGAACACAGCATTGAAATGATATGCTAAGGTATCTAAATCTATTGTTTTGAGGCCATTAAAGTCTTGTGATGAGGAGTGAGATAATCAGAGTTAGAATCTAGGAAGACTGATCTGGCATTGATATGGGCAAAAATAAGAAGCAAGGAGTTATTTTAGAAAACTATTACAACCAACCTCCTGGGGGGGGGGGGAAGGCATTGAGAACCCGAACTAGGGTAGTGACAATGGGAATGAGAAGGAAGAGGTATATATAAGATGTATTCCAAAAGTAGAATCAACAGAAAATGGCAACTGTCTGGATCTCAGGATAAGAAAGACTGGGAAGCAGAAAGTGACACCAAGATTTCATAACTCTGGTATGTGGATGCATGGGACATATAGATGCTCTTTTATTCAGTCAAGAAATACTTATTGAGCACCTACTGTGTTTCCAGAACTAGACAAGAATGGAGGTACAGTAGCAAACAAAACAAATAGACCCCTACCTTGAAGGAGCTGCCAGTCAAACAGAAGAGCTAGCTACATACACAAAGTGTTAGAGACTTGTGACAGACACTTCCTCCAAATACAGAGGGAGTCCAGGAAGGAGTGGTTAAGTCACTGTTGGATACAAAGAGCCTCAGCAACCAGGCTGTGCATGAGCCAGATGTATGTGGCCATGTGTATTCCTGCAGTGAAGCTCCCATCCTCTTAGGACATTCCTCTCTCACTTCTTGGCGCCTGGTTCTCAGACTCAACTAAAATGGATACATGGACTACTTTGAATTCTTTCTTTTATTATTCACCATTACTCAAAGAATGTAGTTTCAATTGCACTTGTATCAGGTAATTGTATCAGGTTATGTGACATGTGGTGGGGCAGGGAAAGGGACTAGCAGCTTGATGAAGTGAAATGAACACTAGATTAAGAGTCATTAAACCAGGCTTCCTGTTCCTGTTCTGACCAGCTGGGTGAACTTTAGCAAGTTCTCTCCATCTGTTTTCTTATTCATAAAATGATGATTTTTAAAAAAATCAACTTTACTTACACTATGTTTTGTTGTAAAGATGAAAAGAAAAAAAAACATAAAAGCAACTTGCAAAATAATAAATACTATACAGTTATAAAATATTACTAAATGTATCTGTTTCAGTCAAGATTTTTATGGAAAGAAAATGGCACACTCCCATCAGGATAATTGGCGGAGGGTTTATTTACAAAAGGGACTGTTCATGAAGTGCAGGCAGGGTTAGAGGAATAGTGCAGTATACCAGGGCAAGTAATATTAGATGAGTGTAACCACCTCTAGGCCCAAAGGACAAAAGTCGGGAGTGGTTGGAGGAATAAAGGGAAGGAATAAGTCCTACTGGTTGTAGAAGCATGTCTGTAGGCAACATAGCAGGGCAGAGGCTCAGAAAATAATTATCTCCCTCACTTTCCTCCTTTCCTCTAATCTGCTGCCTCAGAGTCCCCTGACCAGAGCCACCTGAAATACAGAGAGGGCGAGATCCTAGTTGATGCGGTCCATACAGATCAGCCTCTGAGGATGATGGAGAAGTATCTGGTCCAACATCAGTAGTTATCTATTAATCAACTTCAGTGGACTTAGGAATTGTCTGAAGGAGCTTGTTAGAAATGCAGAGTCCTGGATCCTACCCCAGAGATTCTGACTCTGCAGTCCTAGAGAGATGGAACCCAGCAACGTGCTATTTTACTAAACTGCTCACATAATTCTCACACACGTGGCCTATGGACCACACTTTGAGGAGCAGAGAAGTAGATAAATAGGTTGTTTCAAGGAGTTTGGGTTTAATATATGATGCTCACAGATTAATCAAGTTTTTTTTTTCCCCCTTATCATGGAGGGGTCTTAAGGGTAAGGTCAGGCTAATCCATCAAGAAAAGAAGGCAATTGATCCTCTTCCCAACTGACTTGTATATCCCAGAGATTGTGTGAGCCACGGGAGCTTGTACGTTTGCTAGGACTCATCACCTGGCATAGGTCAAAAAGCACTCTAAGACCTTCTTCTGCTTCTGATCTTACTACCCAACCAAAAACCCACACCTGTTGCAATCAAGGCAATTCCGACCCATGGTGAACCTGTATGTTACGGAGTAGAACTGCTCCATAGTTTTCTCAGCTGTAATCTTTATACAAGCAGATTGCCAGAACTCTCTTCTGTGGTACCACTGGGTGTGTTCAAACTGTCAACCTTTGGGTTAGTAATCAAGCACAAACTGTGTCATCCAGGGACCTGGAGGGCCCCAGTTAGCCCAGAAAAGAGACTTTAGCCACTTTATTATGTTTCCTTATGCATTTGTTTAACCCAATTACACAGAATGTCGCTCCACAAGAAAGAGTTTTTAATTTTTACAGCATCTTGTTGCACTGTATTTTCCCTCTTTGTATCCCCAGTATAAACACGTCGAGTATATGATAAGTGCTCAGTAAATGTCAATGGCCACCATTCCAAGCATGGAAAAATAAGTGCAATTTAAATGTATGTTGGGAAGTCTAGTATGTGTTTCTAAAAACAAAACAAAACTTCCATTTAAAACCAAACCCAGCCAAAGTTCAAATAAGTTTTTTAAGATCTTATGCAGCTGCAATGTTTCTCAAGCATACTGAGTGGGTCCCTGGGAAAGAGAACCACGCAAATTGCCGTCTGTCACTCCTCTCAGGCTCCCACCTCCTGTTTTATATGCCTGTGTAGTTGTTATTCAAAGCCACTGAGATTTTTTTAGAAATGATTAACTTATGAAGATAATGCAATGGTGAAATTTAGGCTTCTTTTTTTTAAGACTATTTCAGGATTTCTGTCATACGCGCCATTTTCTTGTGTGTGTAACTCACAAAACCAAATCTTGGCAACTAGATTACATAGCTTCAGCCTGAGAGTAAATTTATTTCGTTCCAGCATACACTGCTGGTGCAACACCTGTTCCCTGCCGAAGAGATTAAGTACTTTGTGCACACCTACACATATTCTTGGGGCAGGAATTGCAGCTGTCTGTAATTTTCCTGTATCTGTAATCCCAGATGTGAACTAGAACTAAAGTTGTCAGTTATAAACCATTAAAATAAGGGCTGATGCAGACGATCCTTTCTTGGGAAGATCCCAAAAGTGTAACACAAAGAACAAAGTAGTTATTCAATAATTTCCAAAAAAGTTGAGTATAATTTTATTATTTTCCAAATGTGAATAATATTTGCTAGACTTCCTTCCATAGAATGAAGCATCCTATTATTATATTATCACGGAAGAAAATCTTCTTACTGCATCTCTTTTGCTACTTTTACATCAGTCCTATAGAGAGCTAATAAGAGAGTTTCCAGACTCTTAAATACATTGATTTAGCCTGACTTTCTAGCCAGTTCTTCATTTTCTGGAAGAAAATGACCCAAATACTGATATGCCATTATCCTCAACTCTCTGTGGTTGGTTAATTGTGATTATACATATGATACTAATTGTTTTCTGATGGTTTCTTTATTGGCACAGTTGCTTTCAGCTTCAAGTAAATGAGGATTTAACTCAAAATATCTTAAAGAATAAAGGGATTTATTCTCTCTCCTCAGAGGAAGCCCAAAGGAAGGAGGCTCCAGTGTTGATGTTAATGCATAATTATCAAGATCTATAATATTATAAAAGGCCCAGTTCTTCCTATGGTTTCACTCCATCATCTGAATTTCCAGAGCCCAAAAAAGGACAGTTTCTTCCTGTGCAATCCTTTTCAAGGGTAACGAAACCTTTCCCAGAAGTTTGCCGACAGGCTTCCAGTTTTCATTGGCCAGTGCTGAGATTTAAAAGCTTCGTGAAACCAATCCCTGGCAAGCGGAATGAGATCAAGATTGATTTAAACTGATTGGGTTTTAGCCAAGCCATGTGGGCAAGAGTAGATGTTAGAACTAAATTTGGGCTGTGCCCCGTGGGAGAAGGGCAGAGTTGTTGCTGAGTAGGAAATAATAACAGTACCTGCTACATAATAGAAGCTCAATAAATATTTAAATGAGTGAGTCATTTAGATTAATTAACCAATGAACCAATGAATAGATGGTGATGCATGCTGAGGATAGTGAGCGCTGATGACCTTCTCCAGATATAGACCCCAGTCAAGGCATCAATCCAGCAGACAGCAGTGTATATACTGTATTGTAATGTTCAACTATTATCTGTTTAATATCACATTCAAGCCTTTGCTACACACTGTTAGACGTTACCACTCATAAACACTGAGTGCAACTGTGCTCTAGGTGCTGAACTGAAAAAGAATGGCAGAGAGATATCATTCTGTATTTATAATCTATGTATTTAATTTAGTACATTAAGTGCAAAAGCTTTTCTAAACTCCTAACTCTAGGACATGCACCAAGACATTTTTTTGCTGGTTTGTTTGTTTTCGTTTTGATATAAATAAGACCACTGTTAAGAGAAACCTTCTACGAAAGCAGAGAACCTCACTTTGCTCCAGAGAGTATCAAGGTGTGCCCATAAAAACTAACGATAATATTAAATAATGCATTTTTTGTTGCACCAGTTACAGAGCTCTTTGTTATGTTTAACTGTCTTGTCAGGGTTTGTTCTGGCTGAGTCTGAGTTCATATGACATGTTATATAGGAACAAAAGGGGAAAATCTTCAGAATAAATGAAATATTGATTGATCTCACACGTGCACACTTGCGTCCATGCACACACACACATCGTCCCCTACCACCATCACCACACCTAGAATTTACTAGCATTTTCTCACCATGTTAATGATTAGGCCTGTGTTATATTCCATTTGTTTTAATTTTTCAGGGAAAAAAAAAACTCAAGAAGAAAATACTGTGTTGTAGCTATCTGACTAAAACTCAATTTCATGTATTAAAGATATTATTATAGACTTGTGAGTTGACGCTTTGGATAAGAGGAAATTTGTGACTGATTTCTTCTTTTTGGGAGCCTTGAAAACCACTTCCCCTTCACATCTTTTCCATCTGTGTGGCTTCTGGCCAATTTGCTGTCACATGCTAGTCTCATAACTCTGGCATAAACTCTTACTCTTTCTAAGAGTTACTTGATTTCTTTGCATATAAAACAGGAAGAATAATAGTTTTCTGAAATACCTTATGGTGTTCTAGATACCTGTTTCCAATGTCAGGTTTTTTTTTTTTTTCTCCTAGAATATGGTATCTTTGGGGGCAAGAACTATTCCATTTTCACCTTTACCTGTAAGCGATCAATAAACGTTGACTGGTTGACATAAAGAGACCTGGTAGTGCTGTGGGCAAGCATTTGGCTGCTAATCAAAAGGTCAGCAGTTCAAATCTACCAGCCACTCCATGGGAACCCCATGGAGCAGTTCTGCTCTGTCCTACAGGGTCACTATGAGTCAGAATCAACTCAATGGCAACAGTTTTTGGTTGGTTGGTTGGTTGAAATAAGGAAATATTCATGCCACATCTATTAAGCCCGTACCCCAAATATTTTTAAGGTATTTTCCTCTATCAATCTATTTTCTGATTGTTTACTTGAGTTCTTGCTCTAGAACCACTTTAGTATCTTCTTATAACTCCCATACTTCTTCTTCCCGGTGGAACTGTGTTGAAGTGGGCAACTCTTGAGAAGACTTTGGTTTGGGGCCTTGGTTTTGGTCACCATGACTAGCTTTTAACTAAGATTGGTTTAGGTATGGACAAGACTACTAGATGAGTTTTGTACAAGGTAATAAAAGGTTGATAATAAATACATATTGATAATAAATCATCACACATTGCCCATGACGATATGGTGGTCATTTAAAGGTTTGAATATGAAGTTAAAATTTTAACCAGGATAACTAGGATTTCACTGGAAACATGCTAACTTCATATAGGCCAATTTAATGTGAGAAAAACAGTGGCAATTGAAAATTTTATTAATGAAAAGAATAAAAATTATGCTCATGCATAAATATTTCCATTGCACAAAAACAGAGTAGACAGGCCCAGTGGTAGCTGTGTGTTTAAAAAAGGATATGGCTTGAACAAAATAACCCTCTCCCCTCTGATTAGTTAACAGTCCTTCTGAAAGTGGTTAAAATATTGGGTGCCATGTTAATAACATATGAGAGAGAACTTAATGACCTGGAACTAGAGCTGAGAAAGGCAATCCAGGAACAGAGAGGGTAAGTAGGAAAGGTGAAATATGGCAGTGGGATCACAGATGAAGAGTGAGAAAGACTCAAGGAGCAGGTGTTATGCAAAGGAGTGACTTAGACAGTCCAGGTTCAAAATCTGGGTACCTAAGAGAAAAAACTTTTTTTTTTTTTCTTTTTTCTCTTAAGGAGCTCATAAATACTGCCATTTTGAGTTTACTCATCATGAAGGGGATTTAATATCCTTAATTGTATTTCCTGTTGGAGGCCAGGAGAAATAGGGTATTAAATGCAGTCATTATGCTCTTCTTGGTAGATGTGCAGCACAAGAAGGAGGCTCTTAAGAGATGCTGAGTCTGCAAGAACTGATTTTTGAGAATTTTGAGGACTACTGACATTTCCTCGTGATTTTCTAAATCGGACTACTGACATTTCCTCGTCATTTTCTAAATCTAATTTGAGAAACTTTCCAAAAATGCAATGTTAACAGGACTAAGAGAGTCTTTTAATTTGCTAGATGATATTTTTCTAGTAGTATCTTGTCCATGAAGAGAAGTTTAAGCTTTGGTTTCCCTAAAAATTAAGTGATGAGCTGCACTCTATGTCCTCTTCTCCCCATTTCAGGGCCCACTGCCCACCGTAATTGCAAACCCCTAAACCAAAAAAACCCAAACCTTTTGCCGTCGAGTCGATTCCAACTCATAGTGACCCTATAGGGCTTTTTTTTTGGGGGGGGGGTTTAGGGGTTTGTAATTATGTTGGGCAGTAGGCCCTAAAGTAGGGAGAAGAGGACATAAAGTGTGGCTCATCACTGCCCTGCCCACCTAGGCGATGAGAACAGAGCCTCGCCTGCCTTCCCTGCTTTCAGTTTACCTTTTAGGTGGCAGTGAGAGAAAGCATGCAGCCCTTAGCAAACTGGTATATGAACTCCCTGGAATTAGACATGTATCTACAAACAGACCCAAAGGACACCATGACACCTGTAAAGTCAGTCTGATTATTTCTACATGTCACAGGATTTGGAATTCTGGTCTCTACCTTCAGATTTTTATCTCTGATAGTAGGCCCCAAAACTGTCAGTCTCCAAATACATTGCTGAGGCAATATTCTCCTTAAAATAAAGCCCCACAATGTGCAACACTAGGCATTATGTAAGGCTCTTCTATTAGGGGTTCTTGATATGATCTATGTGAGCATACTTTATAAACTGTACAGTGCTATCTGCATATAAGCTTTGTGGCTATTCCATGGTTAAGCCAAGCTTTGCAATGAAAAGGGAATTGTGGCTGAACTGCAATACTCAGTTTCAGCACTCTACTTTCTACTAAGTTTACAATTTCACCAATTTGCTACTTAATTGTTTTAAGTCATTCAAATGCCAGGCAATGTTCTTTTACTCTTTCTTCAGTACAGCATTAGAACAAATACGTTAATAGTTTTAACACAAACATTGACATAGATTAGGCTATACTTTGTTTTTAAGATATTAAAACACAGACATTTGGGGAAATTCTTTTAAATGATTTTGGAACCTGCCTAATTACATGGCTCTCACCAGCTGTCCCCTAGAGCATCTCTCAGATTCCTCCCACATCTTCAGGGTGCCTGTTTAGAAGCACCCCTCTCTAAAGTCAGTGGTTCCAACAGGCTACACGTGAGGTCAGGGCCGCCATGATCACTTTATTTTTAGACTCTTGGTAACTTAAAAAGTAAACAAATACAAGAATAATGTTAGCAAATTTGCAGTATATTTTAAATATTTACACTTAATGAATTAAGGCTTTTAATATACATAAAAAGGTACAATGGCTTAATTAGTAGGCTTTTCTTCATAGAGAATGTCAAAACTCTAAATTGAAGTTCCTTCCTGTATGTAAAACCTCAGCCAAGTGACCTTCCCGCTGCCCTCAGGGACTCCGAGTGCACTGGCCCGGCTGTTCACTTTGCCAAAGGACTCATGTTTCACCATCTGGGCCATTGAGGTTGCCCTAAACCCTTGTTCACTGTTGCCTTTGAGTGACAAGGTAAGTCGCCATTTCACATGTGGGAAGCCCCATTGTCTCCTGGCCCATCAGTTCCTGCCAGAGGTTTAAAAAAAAAATTGGTCGTCTCACTTGGAAAGCTTTTTTCCTGTCTCAACACACCAGAGCAGAGAAACTGACGCTAAATTAGGTAATCTGTAAACCAATCTCTTGGACTAAAATAGAAGTTGGTATTGTTATTTTTTACCAGGCTGCACAGATAACATTAAACATCCTAATCGAACTAAAATGCATTACTGTCTAGGACTGACAGAGAGACTATAGCCACAATAACAAGTAGTCATTTTTCCCCTGAAAAGTTCCATACTTTTTACGTTAAATATATATATATAAAGAATTACATGCTTTCTATATAAATCCTAGTTTCTGTTTGTACACTGTAATGCCCTAATATAACTGAGGACTCTGACTTCCTGAGCTTCCTCCCCAGCCCAGGATTCAGTCCACATGCCCTATCTATCTCCTGTCTCACCATCAACTCAGAGCAATTGGAAGAGACTAAGAGATTAAATTCTGAAAAACAAGCTTCATCATAATAGAAAATCCAATTAACTTTAGAAATAGTGGCTGCATACCAGCACCAGTACTGTAATTTTGTCTTCTATGAAAATAGTTTAGCTGTTCGTTAGAAAGCATGTCAAAAATTAAACAACGTCAATTATTTTCCTTGTCCTGATATCTAGCATCATCTGGGGAATTGTATTATAAAATTGGCTACTGATATACATTACGGCTAGATGCAATTCCAAGAATCTTTGTTTTTTCCTGTTTTATCTTTTCTTGTATGTCCCAGTGGGAGGGAAAATAATTATCTCTGGGGAACCCAGGCTGAACTTCTGTTCAACGGTTTTGTAGATTGTGAAATGGTGATGTTGATAATGTTGATGTCACTTTTAGCTTTCCTAAGTGGATAGTGATATTACCATGCTTATTCTCTCAGCTGCTTTGTGAGAGGGGGAAGGAAGTGATTGTTATTCCTGCTTACAGAAAGGGAAATGGAGAGGCCACACGATTTGCTGAAATTTTTCTATGTGATTATTGGTAGAGCTGGGAGCAAAAACCAGGTCTTCACACTAAGCTAAGTGTTCGGCCTCCAGGCTACACTTTCTCATGTTGGCAATGCTGACACACCCTGGGTTTATTTCTATGCCATGCCCTGTTTTTATAACTTTTTTACAGATTTTACTTAGTCACAATCAATAAAAATATCCATTCTGTGCAAAAAAATTGTGAGGGATAGAAAGATTATGAAGACTTAATCCCTGCCCTCCAAAGGGTTCAAACAGCATCACTAATATGAGACAGAAATAATGACTACCTTATTAGACATACAAAAAAATTACACTAAAGTCTTTTCGAAAGTAGGTATAATGTAAATTATATGTGCACATATACATACTTACAAGTGCAAGAGTGGTACGGAAGTTAAAGATCTCTTTGGGTTGGTTTAAAGGAAAATCAAGGAAATAAAATGAGCAAAGTGGGGAGGTGGGCTTGGGCTGCATTTCTTTCCCCTAAGGCTCCTTTTTATTTAGCTGGCATGATCTTCCCCAGGTGGAGTCTCTTCAGCGTTATAGATGGAGTCCCTGGCTGGTGCAAATGGTTAACACACCAAGCTGCTAAATTAAAGGCTGGAAGTTCCAAGGTGCCTTGAAAGGAAGGCTTGGTGATCTACTTCCAAAAAATCAGCCATTGAAACCCCTTAAGGAGCACAGTTCTACTCTGACATGCATGGGGTCGCCATGAGTTGGAATGGACTGGATGGAAACCAGGTTGTTGTTTTTTATAAGACTCACTTAGGCACTTGTTAAAAATTCAGATTCATGGCCCACACCCCAGAGGCTCAGATTCAGTGAGTCTGCAGTAGAGTCCTGAAGTCTACATTTAACAAGCCTCTCTGTGGCTTAGATCCAACCTTTTGGGTGACGCATTAGGAAACGGTGCTTTAAGGTCACGCTACTCACCAACTTTAAGGAAAGGAGAGCACTGACTCAGATGATATGGCTGGTACAGAAGTCCACAAACGGTGGTCCTTGTAAACTCTCTCTTACTTTATGGTGGAGTAAGTCAGAAAGAAGAAAGGAAAAGAGAGATGGAGGTAATTAATACAGCCTTCTTACAGCTCAACTATACCTGGGCACAGCCCCATCTGAGTGCATCAGAGAAATCTGATTCCTAACAGTGCTTCAACGTTCCCTTTCCATCGCCTACATTTCTTCTGACCACTGTTTTATGCTCTATCTGGGGCACCGCTGCTCTCATTTTGCATTTATAAACAATTTGAGGCTATATTTAGGCATTGCCAGTCATAAGGTACCTGCATTTTTGTATACAGTCTATAAGGTTTTTTAGAATTTTAGAATTCTTGAGAAAGCAAGCTCTTAATATTAGGTCACTTAGTCAATTACCTTCTTTCCTGCCTAATGTAAGATTATTCCCAATAGTCCTGTTTCTAGTGCTCTGTTGCCTATTTTTAAATGTACTAACTGATGGTGATTCTGCCACTCCCCTCAGGAGACCATTATCCCGGCTCAACATTCTCAGCGTCAGGGGGTTTTCCCTGGTAATTAGCTCCAACTTGCTATTTCTTCCCTTTCCCATTATCCTTGGTTATCAATTCCCTTGTAACAACATTATTTCTCTCACATTAGTTATACATTTTTAGATAGTTTCTATCCTTTCACAAACCACTGTTAAAGAGAGTCAAGCTATTTAGTAGAAACCCATATCTTAATTAGTCACACTGTTGGAGAATGAAAATGGAGCCAGTGCACATGGTCACCGGGTTTTGCTGTTTCTAGTAACACGCTGCACTGTCCTGTGTCTGTGTCCTCGGTGCTTGCCCACGTTGATTTTATCCATCTGAGGTCATCCTCCTCTACAAAGTGGTTCTCTTTAAGCATAATGTGTCTAGTTTACATGAAGATGTACAAGAAGATGAGCCTACTTGATTAGATGACTGTGAATGTTAAATAGTATCAGGTATGCAAATAACAGCAAAAATTCTAGCATGCAGTAAACAATAAAATCCTGAGGCACACCTACATACTAAAACGAGTACTTTTTTTGTGTGTGTGTGCTTTAGGTGAAAGTTTACAAATCAAGTCAGTCTCTCATACAAAAATTTATATACACCTTGCAATATACTCCTAGTTGCTCTCCCCTTAATGAGACAGCACGCTCCTTCTCTCCACTCTCTATTTTTGTGTCCATTCAGCCAGTAAAATGAGTACAAATTTTGACATCAAATGAGCCTCATTCTATTTTTAGCTTTGTCACTTGCTAGCTGTATGACCTTATCACATTTACTTATGATTAGGTATTATGTACTATTTCACAGTTTGCTGGACTGAGAATTCCTTAGGGAAGGGATTGCGTCTTATTTATACTTATGCTCAGTACATCAAATAACTTGTTTAGTCTTCCTGAGCCTCAGTGCTCCCATCTGTGAAATGAAATGCATATTATCCACCTCTGTGTCACATATTTTATGCCCTGTATGCCCACTGTTTTTCTCCAGCCGCTGCTGCACCTACCAGCTAGGCACAGAAATAGCCTGAGGATATCTCACCTCTCTTCAGTTGCACCATGCTATCTCTTGCTTTTTTCCCTAGGGAATCCTGCCATCACCCAAGTGACAGCCGCAGGAGCCTGGCTGCAGGAGGAGAGATCCTTCCTATCACCTAAGCTGTGTTTCTCAGTGGGGCAGGGGGTGGGGGGAGGATTTGGTTGTCACAACTACAAAAGGAGGTGCTACTGGCATCTAGTGTACAGAGGCCAGGGATGATGTTAACATCCTAAAATGCACAAGGAAACCACCATAATAGAGCCACTTACCCAAATAAATGAACAATGGGGAAGAGGAATACCCAAAATGTCAATAGTGCTGCTGTAGAAAAACCTTGGCCTAGAGACCCTACAAAAATCTCATCTGAGGAAGATGCCTTATAAGATTTGCTCTTCCCCCTCATGTTCTGTTATACCTTTCCTCCTACCTCTAGACTGGACCCACCATAAGATTATTTTCCAGATCTGTAAGTACATATACTAAACAGCTGGTAGAAACCTCCACTGATTCTTGACCTGTGGCAAAAGAGTCATAAAGATAGGAATGTTTAGGTCACAGCACTGCCATAGCGGATATATGGTCCCTGCTCTGGGAGGAAAGAGCACAGTTGAAGAATTGCAAGACCTGGTTAATATGCCCAGTAGAAACCAGGGGAACAGTGTAGAAGTTGAGGTACTTGAGGCTTTTTACATGTGAGATTAGGGTATAAGGCTGGAGAGGGGAGAATTTATTGACATTGAAACACTCCTTCATGACATGAGGCTCAATTTCTTAGCAAGGGCACATACAGTTGGTCCTAATACACTGCTGGGATCTTTCCTTGAAGCTTGGCCTTTAGCAGTGTAAATCAGTATAGATGCCAGAACTGCCTTGGCAGAGTACTGAGAAAGTAGTCAACAGGATCAGGAAGGTAAGAATGTTGGAGTAGATTTACCATGTTAGACCTGACTTTGTTTCCTTAGAGGGTTCAAAGGACATCTTTCACTCATTCAATAAAGAATACATTGGTGAACAATGTTAGGAGCCCTAATACATGGCATAGACAGTATATAAAACATTACCAACAATGCAGAAGAAAAACTAGATAACTGGGAGCTCCTAAAAATCAAACACCTATGCTCATCCAAAGACTTCACCAAAAGACTAAAAAGATTACCTATAGACTTGGAAAAAGTTTTTAGTTATGACATTCCCAGTCAGCACTTGATATCTAAAATCTTCATGATACTGCAAAAACTCAACTACAAAAAGACAAACGACCCAATTAAAAATGGGAAAAAAGATATGAACAGACACTTCACTAAAGAAGACATTCAGGTAGCTAACAGATACATGAGGAAATGCTCATGATCATTAGAAGTGCAAATCAAAACTACAATGAGATTCCATCTCACTCCAACAAGGCTGGCATTAATCCAAAAAACACAAAATAATAAATGTTGGAGAGGTTGTGGAGAGTCTGGAACACTTACACACTGCTGGTGGGAATGTAAAATGATACAACCACTTTGGAAATCGATTTGGTACTTCCTTAAAAAGCTAGAAATGGAACTACCATATGATCCAGCAATCCCACTCCTCGGAATATATCCTAGAGAAGAGCCTTTACACAAACAGATATATGCACACCCATGTTCATTGCAGCACTGTTTACAATAGCAAAAAGATGGAAGCAACCAAGATGCCCATCAATGGATGAATGGATAAATAAATTATGGTCTAGTCACACAATGGAATACTACGCATCGATAAAGAACAGTGATGAAACCGTGAATCATTTCACAACAAGGAGGAATGTGGAAGGCATTATGCTGAGTGAAATCAGTCGGTTGCAAAAGAGCAAATATTGTATAAGACCACTATTATAAGAACTTGAGAAATAGTTTAAACTTAGAAGAAAATATTCTTTGATGGTTATGAGATGGGGGAGGGAGGGATGGAGGGGGTTCTCACTAATTAGATAGTAGATAAGAACTATTTTAGGTGAAGGGAAAGACAATACACAATACGGGAGAGGTCAGCACAACTGGACTAAACCAAAAGCAAAAAAGTTTCCTGAATAAACTGAACTCTTTGAAGACCAGTGTAGCAGGGGTGGGGGTTTGGGGACCATGGTTTCAGGGGACACCTAAGTCAATTTGTATAATAAAATCTATTAAGAAAACATTCTGCATTACACTTTGGAGAGTGGTGTCTGGGGTCTTAAACGCTAGCAAGCAGCCATCTAAAATCCATCAATTGGTCTCAACCCACCTGGAGCAAAGGAGAATGAAGAACACTAAAGACACAAGGTAATTATGAGCCCAGGAGACAGAAAGGGTCACATAAAGCAGAGACTACATCAGCCTGAGACCAGAAGAACTAGATGGTGCCTGGCTACAACCAATGACTGCCCTGACAGGGAACATAACAGAGAACCCCTGAGGGAGCAGGAGAGCAGTGGATTGCAGACCCCAAATTCTCGTAAAAAGACCAGACATAATGGTCTGACTGAGACTAGAAGGACCCCAGAGGTCATGGTCCCCAGTCCTTCTGTTAGCCCAAGACAGAAACCATTCCCAAAGCCAACTCTCCAAACAGGGATTGGACTGGGCAATGGGATAGAAAATGATACTGGTGAAGAATAAGCTTCTGGGATCAAGTAGACACATGAGACTCCTGTCTGGAAGGGAGATGAGATAGTGGAGTGGGTCAGAAGCTGGCCGAATGGACACAAAAAGGGAGAGTGGAGGGAAGGAGTGTGCTTTCTCATTAGAAGGAGAGCAATTAGGAGTATATAGCAAGGTGTATATAAATTTTTGTATGAGAGACTGACTTGATTTGTAAACTTGCACTTAAAAAAATAAAAATTAAAAATACATATATATTTTTAAAAAGTACAAAAAAAAAAAAAAAAGAGTGCATTGGTGAGGGAAGCACCAACATTGCACAGAAGCTTGGCTGTGGCTATTGACAGTAGAAGGTGCTATGTTGGAACCCCTAGCATTAGTGGAATTGGTAGGATTCCAAGATAGCAGAAGCTATTTTGTCTTCACAGACAGAGACAAAACCAAAATCAAACCTGTTGCCATCAAGTCAATTCCAACTCACAGTGACCCTCTAGGACAGAGTAGAACTGTCCCATTGGGTTTCCAAGTGGCAGCTGGTGGACTCAAACTGCTGACCTTTTGGTTAGCAGCCAAACCCTTAACCACTGCACCACCAGGGCTCCACAGACAGAGAGACAAGGTAGACATAATTACCCAAATGGTCAGAAAGGCCATAGTGACAATCAGAGTGACAATTGTTAATTCATGAATGGGCAGCCAGCTACAGGTTTAAAATCTATATAACCAGAAGTCACTATCTGGCAGGCAAAAAACTGATGTTAACCACCATAATGGAAAGATTACAATCACTTACACAGTTTCCAGATCTAAGTCAGTTCTCAATCCTAGAGCTCAGTCTCAGACTCAGAGCTTATTGACTAAAGAGGAAGTTAGGTCCCCTTGAGGAAATATCCTGCAATATCATTGCAAATATGTATAATAAATATCCACCCAAATCCTTCCCCAAAGCTACTTGTAGCCATTTACCAAAATAAATGTACACTGAGGAATGGAAAATATGCAGGCCATTCTGGGAAATCTGGAAACTGGATACTTCCTACACAATGGAGGCATGAGGAATACAGTTCTAGCCCATTAAATTCACTGGAGTTTCTCTGGATGCTCCAATGTAACTTCAGCAAACACAGCCTACCAAAGGTAAAACAACTAATGGATCCAATCTCTGGGGATAAATGTGCAAACCAGGAAATACAAGGACGTTAACACCCTCTGGACCTCCTTGAAACACACGGGAATGGAAGTTGATGGATAAATCTTTCCTTCCTCCTGTCTCAGGTGGATCATTCTGAGGCACGTGCTACACAGTTCTTCTAAAGACTGGATTGGGTCCTAGTAGGCCACGGTGGTAACCAATTCAGTAATACGTTCAGATATTGGTTTTTCATCCTTCCTGATTTCACTCTTACCAGTACCCCCAGTCCTGTTCCTGTGATAATTTCCCAAAATAAACTACCCACATCAAGCCACTGTCTCAGGCTCTGGTTTTTAGAAGAACCCAAGGTAAGACAACCTCCTACAGGATTATTATGAATATTTAAGGAAATAGCCTACAGCTCAGGTAAGATTGAAAAAGTATATATACTTAATTATATCCTCATAAAATTTCTGAAACTCAAGGATAAAAATAAAATCCTTCAAACTTCCAGATGGAAGGTAAGAATGATAAAACAATGGGTTACCTGGAAAGGGAGAAAAAAAAAAAAAAATCAGACCAGCATTGAAATTCTTGTCTGTAACATAAAACCTAGAAAATAGTAACCTTTGCAAAGGACTTAAGCAGGAAGAACATGACCCTACGATTCTATAGCCCATCAAACTATCCTGTGTGACAGCAAGAAAGATATTTTGGAAAGCACCACAAACACAGACTGTCTAAAAACATCATTTGAGGGAACCTCTTACCAGAGATATCTGAACAAAGAACTCAAGGAAATGGAATACATGGTATATAAGAAATAACAGTAGATAATGAAACCAGTAAAATGTGTAGCTAAATCTAGCTCTAATGATGATGCGTCATTAACTCTTAAAATTGTTGAGAAAAAAATTCTTGAAATAAAAGAGGACTAATATTTTTTTTAATAAGATTTTATTATGTTTTCAGTGAAAGTTTACACAGCAAGAGGACCAATATTTTTTAAAATGAGATTACAATGCTACTCAGCCAGTAGGAGAAATGAAGTCTTGATACTTGCTACAATATGGCTGGAGCTTGAAGACAAAAAAAAATCCTGTTGCTGTGGAGTCGATTCCAGCTCATAGCAACCCTACAGGACAGAGTAGAACTGCCCCATAGAGTTTCCAAGACGCACCTAGTGGACTTGAACTGCTGACTTTTTGGTTAGCAGCCATAGCTCTTAACCACTACACAACCAGGGTTTCTCCTTGAAGACATTATGCTGAGCAAAACTAGCCAATCACAAAAGGACAAATACTGTATGACCTCACTTATATAAAAAGACAAGAAAAGGCAAACATATAGAGACCTAAGTTTATTAGTGGTTACCAGGGGTGGGAGGGAGGGGGAAGAGGGGGATTAACAGTAATGGAAAAATTGTACTGATTTAGGGTAGGAGTGCACAGCTGATTACTTTAAGTACTGTTAATAAGTTGTACACCTGTAAAAAGTTGAATTGGCAAAAGTAGTCTGATAGATATATTTGCAACAATGAAAAAGAATAGCTGCTGAGGCTGCGTACGTACAACTAAAAACCTCGTGGGATGTGGTTTCTTGGTTTGGAGGTTTAGGTCATGGTTTCACGGAACATACCAGTTAATTCATTTAATAACACGTTTAAAATAATAAAAATTAGAGCTGAACTGAATGAATTAGAGAACAGAAAAACAATTGAAAGAATTAACAAAGCCAAAAGCTGGTTCTTTGAAAAAATTAACAAAATTGATAAACCATTGGCCAGACTAACTAAAGAAATACAGGAAAGGAAACAAATAACCCGAATAAGAAACAAGATGGGCCACATCACAACAGACCCAACTGAAATTAAAAGAATCATATCAGCTTATTACGAAAAATTGTACTCTAACAAATTTGCAAACCTAGAAGAAATGGATGAATTCCTGGAAAAACACTACCTACCTAAACTAACACATTCAGAAGTAGAACAACTAAATAGACCCATTACAAAAAAAAAGATTGAAACGGTAATCAAAAAACTCCCAACAAAAAAAAAAAAAGCCCTGGCCCAGACAGCTTTACTGCAGAGTTCTACCAAACTTTCAGAGAAGAGTTAACACCACTACTACTAAAGGTATTTCAAAGCATAGAAAATGACGGAATACTGCCAAACTCATTCTATGAAGCCACCATATCCCTGACACCAAAACCAGGTAAAGACATCACAAAAAAAGAATATTACAGACCTATATCCCTCATGAACATAGATGCAAAAATCCTCAACAAAATTCTAGCCAATAGAATTCAACAACATATCAAAAAAATAATCCAACACGACCAAGTGGGATTTATACCAGGTATGCAAGGCTGGTTTAATATTAGAAAAACCATTTATGTAATCCACCATATAAATAAAACAAAAGACAAAAACCACATGATCTTATCAATTGATGCAGAAAAGGCATTTGACAAAGTCCAACACCCATTTATGATAAAAACTCTCAGCAAAATAGGAACAGAAGGAAAATTCCTCAACATAATAAAGGGCATCTATACAAAGCCAACAGCCAACATCACTCTAAATGGAGAGAGCCTGAAAGCATTTCCCTTGAGAACGGGAACCAGACAAGGATGCTGTTTATCACCGCTCTTATTCAACATTGTGCTAGAGGTCCTAGCCAGAGCAATTAGGCTAGACAAAGAAATAAAGGGCATCCGGATTGGCAAGGAGGAAGTGAAATTATCTCTATTTGCAGATGACATGATCTTATACACAGAAAACCCTAAGGAATCCTCCAGAAAACTACTGAAACTAGTAGAAGAGTTTGGCAGAGTCTCAGGTTATAAGATAAACATACAAAAATCACTTGGATTCCTCTACATTAACAAAAAGAACATCGAAGAGGAAATCACCAAATCGATACCATTCACAGTAGCCCCCTAGAAGATAAAATACTTAGGAATAAATCTTACCAAAGATGTAAAAGACCTATATAAAGAAAACTACAAAGTACTACTACAAGAAACTAAAAAGGACCTACTTAAGTAGAAAAACATACCTTGCTCATGGATAGGAAGACTTAACATAGTAAAAATGTCTATTCTACCAAAAGCCATCTATACATACAATGCACTTCCGATCCAAATTTCAATGACATTTTTTAATGTGATGGAGAAACAAATCACCAACTTCATATGGAAGGGAAAGAAGCCCCAGACAAGTAAAGCATTACTGAAAAAGAAGAAGAAAGTGGGAGGCTTCACTCTACCTGATTTTAGAACCTATTATACCACCACAGTAGTCAAAACAGCCTGGTACTGGTACAACAGGCACATAGACCACTGGAACAGAATTGAGAACTCAGATATAAATCCATCCACATATGAGCAGCTGATATTTGACAAAGGCCCAGTGTCATTTAATTGGGGAAAAGATAGTCTTTTTAACAAATGGTGCTGGCATAACTGGATATCCATTCGCAAAAAAATGAAACAGGACCCATACCTCACACCATGCACAAAAACTAACTCCAAGTGGATCAAAGACCTAAACATAAAGACTAAAACGATAAAGATCATGGAAGAAAAAATAGGGACAATGTTAGGAGCCCTAATACAAGGCATAAACAGAATACAAAACATTACCAAAAATGATGAAGAGAAACCAGATAACTGGGAGCTCCTAAAAATCAAACACCTATGCTCATCTAAAGACTTCACCAAAAGAGTAAAAAGACCACCTACAGATTGGGAAAGAACTTTCAGCTATGACATCTCCGACCAGCGCCTGATCTCTAAAATCTATATGATTCTGTTAAAACTCAACCACAAAAAGACAAACAACCCAATCAAGAAGTGGGCAAAGGATATGAACACGCACTTCACTAAAGAAGACATTCAGGCAGCTAACAGATACATGAGAAAATGCTCTTGATCATTAGCCATTAGAGAAATGCAAATTAAAACTACGATGAGATTCCATCTCACTCCAACAAGGCTGGCATTAATCCAAAAAACACAAAATAATAACACATTTAGAGCCTCTGTTCTATCTCCCAGTTCGATGCATAGTGCCTGGCGTCTTAAAAGCTTGCAAACAGCCACCCAAGACACATCAGTTGGTCTCTATTTGCCTGGAACAGCAGAGGAAGGAGAGTCAGGAATAGGAGGAGGATATAGAATGGGTGGCTAATTGCCTCCATGAACAACTGCCTCCTTTGCTAGGAGACCAGGAGAACTGGACGGTGTCTAGCTGCCATTACTAAACATTTTGACCAAAGATTCCATAGAAGAATCCTGATCAAAAAGGGGAAAATGCAGAACAGAAACTCAAGTATTTATGGATTCTAGGCTTTCTGAAACCATGGAGAGTGGATGAATGAACCCCTGAAACTACTGCCCTTTTCGAATCTTTAAACCTTAAATCAAAAAAAACCCTGAAGTCATCTGAAAACCAAACAATAATTTTTCTTGATTTGTTTAAAAAAAAAAAAAGTCTTCCTTGAGCAAGAAGCTCTTTTAAGAACTATCTATATGGGATCAAACTGATGATAGCAATTCCAAAGATAAGATGGGAACCTTAGGGGACAGTGAGTTTATGTTAATGAGGGAGCAACAACTCAGAAAACAAGGGTGAGAATGGTTGCACAGCTTAAAGAATGTAATCAATGTCATGAAACTCCATGGAGAAACGGCTGAATTGGTGTATGTTTTCCTGTGTATATTCACAACAACAACAGTAAAATATTTTTTAAAAATTAATTTGTCTGCCACAATGACAGAGACATAGTAGGCATTTTAAAACAATTAGTCCCTTTCCCTACTTGCTGTTTCTTGTTATCATGGAATGCACCACACACACGAAACAGTACAGGTAACATATACATAAAGTTTTAAAATAATACTGATAGAAAAAACAAACAAACCTGTGTACCCTCCACCTAGCTTAAGATCTATCTACCTACTTTCTCAGCATGCTTTTTGCACTGAGTAATATCCTCCTTCTTGCAGTGAAAACTCTCAGATTTTTACCTACTTTTTATACTTAAAGCTTCTTTAAGTGAGAGAGCTTTAGAATAATACCACTGGTAGTTGTCTGAACTTGACTGAGGGACTATATGTCCTCGAGCCTCAGTTTCTTCTTTTGTAAAAAATGGTGACCAAATCCCCACCTAATCTGAAGGAATGTCAACGGGGTGGAGTGGGAAGGATATGACTACTGGGAAAGTATGTAGTATACAAATATTATTATTATAGTTTTTGCCTAAAGTATGCTACAAAAGAGCCAGACATAACAGAAGCATCTGGTACGACATCGTCAACCCACAGTTGGTCTGTTTGCATAGCCTAATATTATCAATTTCACTGAAAAGCTTGTACAAGACTGTTTTTCTGGGGCTAATCTTTCTTTAATCTCCATGATCTAGCATGTTCCATTTCACTCTCCTCATCATTAAAAACTATATTCATTAATACAGTATTTGACTCTTTTCTGCCTCTTAAAAAATGCAGCACATGAATTAATCACTATTAAGTTAGAGAAACTGCTTGAAGGAAAGGCTAAAATATATGAATGTATTCGTTGCAGGGTCTTGGCAGTAAAATTTTAAAACACCCCTGTGCAATGGACAGAATTAACCCTTCTTTTATTCATCTGGCTGGCTCTGTAGGTGCTGGCAAAGACATTTAACAGAACAGAACGAAACTTTATTTCTCCTTCTACAGGTCTGGTGCTGTCGGCGTGAGCGGCTTTTGGAATGCCCCGAAGTACCCTAAATGGGTTCTGTGAACTAGAGGGAGGCAGGGACAAGGGTCTGCAGACTGCTGAAGTGGGCAGTGCTGCTGCCTGGAGCCACACCAGCCCTGCTGGGAAGGAAGCCCATCTGTTTATCAAATTGACAGCAAGGCAGAGAAGGGAGCAGCTGAAGTATCCTTTGCCGAGGACCGGCGTAATGCAGAAAAATATGTCATTGCTGAGAGTGCATGAAGATACTTCTGGTTCAATTTTTGCTCTGTGTCACCAGTCTTCTAAAGTAATGGACAGTGAAGAATGACCAGAGTTACATACTCCAAACAAAGCTGAAAATAGGTTTATCTAAAGTGAGTTACTGAGTCAGACTTGCTGGCCTCGTGTAAAGAATAGAACACTGACTAACATCTAACTTGAATCTTAGAATCTACAAAAGTCCTCACCCTAAAAAAACATTCAGGGTACCCTGGCCTTTTCCAGATCAGGAGTCAAGTTTGCTCAGCTTTAGATTAGAACCTCCTCTTTTCCTTATGGGTCAAACCACACTGGCAAGAGGCCATCATTGCCTAGACAGATTTCCATTAAGCAAATTCTGCAAGACAATTCTGGAGATGCTACTACTGCCTCTCAGAGGAATAGCTTACAATTTATTTTTAAACAGAATGAGAAGCACTTGCATTGTTTCTAGCTCCTATTTTACCATCACTGTGAAAAGCCATTTTGCTTGAGAAAGCTAATATTTCTACTGAAATATTGAAATCAGAGTGTGATGGTTAAGGTTGTATGTCGGCTTGGCTGGGCCATGACTCTGAGTGGCTTGGCAATTATGTAATGATGTACTTTGGCAGTTACGTAATGTACTGATGTAATTTGGCAGTTATATAATGATGTAATCTGGCAGTTATGTAATGATGTAGTTATCCTATATTTTGTGATATGATATAATCACTTCCATGATGTGATCTGATATGATCAGCCAATCAGTTGTAAGGGGAGTTTTCTCAGGGATGTGGCCTGCATCCAATATATATGGACTTCTGGCAAACCTCCCTGGCTTTTGCTCACTCTGAATCATGCACCTAACTCATCATCTTTTCGCCTCCGGTTCTTGGGACTTGAGCCAGAAGCCTACTGTATTGCCTGCCAATCTTGGGATTCATCAGCCTCCTCAGCCTACGAGCCACAGTCTCCCACCTGACCCACAGACTTGGGGCTTGCCAGCTTATACAACTGTGTGAGCCATTTCCTTGAGATAAATCTCTCTCTCTCTGTCAATATACGTACACGCACACACATACATGCACACATATATATGCTTCACAGTTTTGCTTCTCTAGAGAACTCAGCCTAACGCACAGACTAATACAGTCTTGTTCCTTTCCCTATATATGCTTGTCTAATTTTAATATCAAATAAGGAGCCCTGGTGGTACAGGGGTTAAGCAGTTGGCTGCTAACCGAAAGGTTGCTGGTTTGAAACAACTAGTCGCTCTGCAGGACAAAGATGTGGCAGTCTGCTTCTGTAGCCTTGGAAACCCTTTTGGGCAGTTCTACTGTGTCCTATAGGGTCCATAGGGTCACTGTGAGTTGAAATCAACTCGATGCCAGTGGGTAATATCAAATAGCTCTCATTTATAGCACTTATCGGTATTGAAATTTTACATTTATATTTATTTCTGTAATTATTGATCAATGCTATTTCCACCCTCAAACTATAAACCCTATGAGGCCAGGCTACTTGCTCACCCATTATGATCCCTAGCACACAGAACATAACTAAAACATATTTATTGAATGAATATTATTTAGTAGAGTTATTAGCAAGATTTTGTATTGGTTATTCATGATGTGCTAAAAATTGGATAATATAAAACAGACCCAAGAGTTTAGAGTCTAGTCTTGAGAAGTTTGCATCCTAAGATTATTTGAGGTAACAGTGAAGTACTAAGCACCCATGCACCCCACTGCAGCATTCCCTATCCACTTTTTCACCACTGCATTTATCACCTTCTTTTTTTTTTTTTTTTTTTAGCATACTATATTAAGAAGCCCTGGTGGCATAGTGGGTAAGTACTCGGCTGCTAACAGAAAGGTCTTTGGTTCTAACCCACCAGCCTCGCCAAAGGAGGAAGATGTGGCAGTCTGCTTCCATAAACATTACAGCCTTGGACACCCTATGGGGCAGTTCTACTCTGTCCTACAGGGTCGCTATGAGTCGGAACCAACCCGACAGCAGTGAGTTGGCATACTGTATTATACAATTTTTTTTAATTGTCTATCTCCCCTCTAGAATGTCAATTCCACAAGGCAGAGACTTGCATCTATTTTGTCTGTTGATATTGTCCCAATGTCTAGTAATTATACTAACTGATTCTTTCAGGCTCTATGAAATACTTTCTGTATTTCTTATCTGCCTCTTTTATCTTCCCCTTACTCACTCCCTTCCAGCCTTGCTGGACTCTTCAATATTCTTCAGGTACGCCATGCAGGCTCCACCCTCGAGGCCTTTGCATCTGCCATGCCTTCTAACGAAGAAGTTCTTCCCTAATTTCCCAAACCATGGCTCACTCCCTTGCCCCCTTCAGATATTTGCTCAAATATCACCCTGTCAGTGGGGGTCTTCTCTGATAACCCTATTTGATATTGGACACTCTCTCCACCTTATCCTACTTCCATGTACTTCTGAGACTTGTCATCTTCCTGCCCTGCTTTTCCTCCACAGCACCCATCACAGTCCAATATTCAGTATTATTTATTGTCTGTCTGTCTTCATCCCCACCCCTAGACACACTAGAATTTTAAGCTCCATGAGGACAGACATTATTCTGTGCTTTGCTCACTGACATTCCCAATACCTAGAAAACTGTGTTTCACTTGGCACTGAATAAATTTTTTAAAAATAAACTAATTATCATAAATGCAATTTTTATACGTGAAACACCAGGTTTTAGAATGTTCCATTTTAGTTTAGACAGCACATACATGATTATTATAAGATGTTTGAATTTCAAATAGGATGTCAAATATGAAATAAAAAAATACATAATAAGAAGCAGGTGGCTTGGAAAGGCTAAATAACACAATGCATACATCTTTGCTTTTTTTGATGAATACAGTGCTATGGTTTAGATCCTTGATAAACTTTGGCTTAAAAATCTCCAAACGAGTGGCATCTGCAGTCTTAAATGCTAGCAAGTGGCCATCTAAGATGCATCAGTTGGTCTCAACCTACCTGAACAAGGAAGAATGAAGAACACCAAAGACACAAAATAATTATGAGCCTAAGAGACAAAAATGACCACATAAACCAGAGACTACATCAGCCTGAGACCAGAAGAGCTAGATGGTACTCAGCTACAACTGATGACTGCCCTGACAGGGAACTCACAGAGAAACCATGAGGGAGCAGGAGAGCAGTGGGATGCAGACCCCAAATTCTCATAAAAAGACCAGACTTAATGGTCAGATTGGGACTGAAGGGACCCCAGAGGCCATGGACCCCAAACCTTCTGTTACCCCAGGGCAGGACCCATTCCCAAAGCCAACTCTCCAGACAGGGATTGGACTGGCATAAAAAAAAGGATGGAAAATGAGACTGGTGAAGAACAAACTTCTTGGATCAAGTGGTCACATGAGACTATGTTGGCATCTCCTGTCTGGAGGGGAGATGAGAGGGCAGAGGGGGCCAGGAGCTACCCGAATGGACATGAGGAGAGAGGGTGGAGGGAAGTACTGTGCTATCACATCAGAGGGAGAGCAATTAGGAGTGTATAGCAAGGTGTATGTAAATTTTTGTATGAGAGACTGACCTGATTTGTAAACTTTCACTTAAAGCACAATAAAAATTAATTAAAAAAAACTCCAAACAATTGTTTTCTATCATGTGCTATCTTTGAAGACAGAAATAACATACACACACACACACACGCACACACACACACACACCCCTCTTCATATATAAGATTGCCTCTGGTGCCCAGGGAAAAGGAGAGGAAATGACTTTTAAATGGGTACGGTTAGTATTGATGATTTATTAGTTCAGTGAAACAGAAGAGCAGGTGCCCACTTAATGAAGCAGGTAGAACCAACCTTAACCAGGTAGACTCCAATGTGAAGACTCATAGACTAAATTTGTACAGTCAGAGCTATGTGATTACAAATGACCCTGAGAACTGGAAACCTCAGAGTAACGCTATACTATCTTCCTCTTCCCTTCCTGTCAGTCTGGGGACAGGAAGTTTTCAGGGAGTCCTTTTCTCCATGAGAAAACCAATTGAAAGTATACAACCTCCCTCCTTCCCATCCAGACTCCTGAGTATTATTTAAAAGTGTGCAAGTGGTTGCCTGCTGTCTTCATGATCAGCCTAGATTCATATTACTTTAGAGCACAAAGAGATTTTAATAATCCTATCATTCAACTGAAGCATTTTATGAAGAAGAAAACCGAGCTAAGCCAAAAGTTCCTTAGCTAACTTGGTGGGAATACCCCAATCAGCCTCAAGATCTCTGAAACATCAGACCAGTGTCCTCCCTGCACACTGGAGTGTCATGGCTCATGTCCTAGTTAGTCTCCAGAGCCAGCTCTCATTTCAGTCCAAATAAATGCATGCAATCACTCGATTCTCTATACGTATGCCAATAAAAGAGAGAGAGTTAAGAGAGAAAGATGGATAGTAGCCAGATATCGATATATACACTATATACATTGTTGTTAATTGCCAACAAGTTGGTTCCAACTCATGGCAACCCCATGTGTTACAGAGTAGAGCTGTGCATCATAGCCTTTTCATGGGTATAATCCTAACGGAAGCAGATTGCCAGGCTTTTTCTTCCATGGTACCTCTAGGTGGGTTTGAACTGCCAACCTTTAGGTTAGCAATCAAGCACAAACCGCTTGTGGCACCTAGGGACCTATGCTATATATAGAAATATCAATATCATAAACTTCCTTGGTTTTACTTATTTTTAATGAAGAGAAAATAGAAAGTAGTGTGCAATCTCATAGCCCTCATAACTTGATGTTTAAATCCTTATATTTTCAATGTCTTTGTCTTTCCACCCAATTAATAATAAATACAGTCACCATTTCTTTTTCAGTCCCTATGTACCAGAGCCTGTCTTAGGTGATTTATTCACTTAAACCTCACAACAACCCTATGTCTAGGTATCATTAGCCCCATTTTATAGAGGAAGGGATGGAAGTTCAGGAAGTTTATTTAGAAAGTCACTCAGCCAAAGCCAAGTAACCCAGTGGTGGCCAGGAGAGTGATCAACCCCACATCAGACAAACTCCAAGGCTGTTCCTGTTTATACTGCTCCACACTGTACATCCCACCTCCCCTCTGGGATCTGAAACCCAAGTTTGCTTCCTCATCCAAGGTACTTAACCCTATATTTATGAGGAGGGCTAATAATATCCCAATTACAATCACTTTATTTAGATAAAGATGAAGTAACATCGTTAATATTTAAATAACAAACTTGATTGCAATTTAAAAGCCATTTAAGAGGATTTCATTTTTAAACAAGGCATTTGATGATGAATGTGAACAAAGTTCTTCGGGCAGGGAGCTATGCTTCTGTTGCCAGTTAAGATCTTAGCCTCATGTGGATAAGCAAGCACGTCAGTGATTTTTCTTGTCCATTGCCTGCCTAGAATGCATTACCCCAAGCAGAGCAGGTTTGTAGACTTGCAGAGGAAGGTTGGCTGGACCAGGCACGACATAGTGGCTCCTTTTGGAATGAACAGGCAGAGCAGTGAGGAGTCTCTGTTGTGTTCTTTCACAGATATGAGGCAAGTGAATCACCAGAGCTTGGCCCAGAAATGTAACTGGGATTCCAAGCACAGCATCCCTCAGGAAATGGGCATCAGGCAGACAGAAGTGCCCGTGCTCCTTCAGATAATTCATTCCTGGCTTCTAGCCCCCCCACCCCAAGAACAAGGCAAGATTTCTTGTCCAGTTCTCTGGCAGCCAAAACATATGTCTTAAAGAGGTTCCTTGGCCCTGGCAGTTCCTGGAGTCTTTTCAGAAATAACCAGAGTGGGGCTGCCAGTCAGCCTCCTGGGATCCAAGCTCTGAGGGAGCAGGCAGAGGGCTTTCTAGGGCTCCACCCTTCAGTTCTGCTTCGAATCTATGTTCTCCTCTCTGGGGAAACTCACAGGGCGTAGGCCAGAGGACGGAAGGAAATCTTTGGGTCAGTTCTTTATTCATCGTCCCATCGTTCTGGTGACTGCCAGTCTTTATTTTTTTAAATATTAAACACATAAATAGCATTGCTTTATTTCCTTTACAGGAGATAACACTTCATTTTGAGCAAAATTCTTGTTTGTTGCCTCCAAAGGAAACAAAATGTTTTGTTTTTAACTTCAAACTGAGAGATTTCACAATGTGCAAAGTGAGCTCTGCCTTTCTTACTTATGTGACCTTGTTTTTCATTTTCCTATTTTCCCACTGACAGAGAATGCAATTATTGCCACCAATTTTTGACCAGTCGACTAGCTCTTTCTTATGAAAATGTGAATCATGAAATGAAGAGGCTGCTGGCAGGCCTGTCCATGGTGAATTCTTTCATGCCACAGGTCACTGTGATGCTCCTTGTAACATTTGCTTGTCATTTTTCTGTGTCTTGTTCTCAGAAGCCACATCTATTCAATTGTCTCTATTGGACTACACAGCATAATTCATTACAGGAGACTTCCTTTGTAAAATCTTTCACTTTGACCCATCCTACTGGTTGTGTTCAGCTGTTCACACCTATACACCTCACTGTTGATTTCCAGCAGCCAAAAAGCCTTAGGGTGCCACCGTATAGATTTATACATAAGTATACATGCATACATACAGGTTTGGTAAGGTGAGTGCATACAATCATCCAGCATCAATAATCTCTACTCTAAGGAATTCAGAGTGATATTTTTAGAATGCTTCATAAATGAAAACATGTTGTTGTTAGGTGCCATCGAGTCAGTTCCAACTCATAGCAACCCTATGTACAACAGAACAAAATACTGCCCCATCCTTCGCTATCTTCCCAATCATTGTTATGCTTGGGTCCATTGTTGCAGACACTGTGCCAATCAATCTTTTTGAGGGTCTTCCATTTTTGCTGATCCTCTACTTTACCAAGCATGACTTCCTTCTCCAGGAACTGGTCCCTCCTGTTAACACGTCCAAAGTTCATGAGACGAAGTCTCTCCATCCTCACGTCCAAGGAGCATTCTCGCTGTATGTCTTTCAAGACAAGTTTGTTCATTCTTCTCCCGGTCCCTGGTATATCCAATATTCTTCGCCAATACCATAATTCATAGGCATCAGTTCTTTGGGCTTCCTTATCCATTGTCCAGCTTTCCCATGCATATGAGGTGATTGATAATACCATGGCCTGAATATAACTTTAAAAGATATTATCCCTGTATTAACTGGAAAAATAATATATGAATGCTAATAAATATAGTTCACCGTAGTTCAGCATCACAGATATTCTTTTTCTTTTCTTTGTTCAGTTTTTTCCCCAAGTTAAAATAATTTGCTCAATGTGGTCTTGTTTACCAACTTCTTTCTTAATGGTTTAGAATGTGGGTGTGCATGTTTCTGTTTCCTATTTACTGAATTAAATCACAAGGATTTAAGCATGTATAAAGGCTAAGAGAAAGGATAATACCAGTTAGTACCCTTAAAGCATTGTCCTTCTTGAGTCCATTTCCTCTCCAAATAATAATTAGTGCTTTGTGGAACAGAGAGTATTCTCCTCAGTATGGCGAAGACGAGTCACAAGGAACTCAAGCAAATTGTTACACAGCCATTGATAAGATAACAAATAGAACTCAAAAGTCCTATTTCTGTCCTATTTTTTTTTTCACATGCAGACAGATGGAACTGCAGCAAACTTGAATAAGAAATGTAAACTCTCATGGGGAACAATTTTTAAAATGTACATGCATACCCCTGATGCTTTGTTCAATATACCACTGTGTTTAATGCTAAGGAGAAAAAACAAAAATATCCCTCTACATAGCTGTACCCATTTCGTTTTAAATAACTCATGCTTCTTAACATACATGCCTTATGAAGTACATACTGTTCCGAAAGCAAGAGTTATTTGGTTTGTGGGGTCATGAAAGCTTCTGGAAGATTTTGTCTGTGACACCTGCATCCTATACAGCCATATGGTGGTATACTGTTGCCAGTAAAGATGTTCAGGAAAGTAATCACTCCACAAGCTCCTGAGCTCAGTCCTATGTAACTCACTTTTGCTGGACCGCTTGTGTGAAAAGACTAGACAATCCCAGAATTCTGAAACAAATCACAGAATCTTTAGGTCAGAAAAATAACTTAAATTTTACCACATTAAAGCAACCTGCAAGAATCCTTGAAGAACATTTTAAAGCAAGGTAATATCACACGTTGCCAAAGGATAATGGCAGACAAACAACTATGGCAACTGTAAATAAAACGTTTTTAAGTACGCCAGAGAGAATGTGCTCAGAGCTCAGAAAAAGAACACAAAAAGATCTTATTTCTCCTCAAATTTGAGAAGTAACAATTCCTCCAAAACTTTCCAGTACTTCTGCAATTTAAGGGTAGGTGTTAAAGATTTTGGATTACTTTCTCACTGATTTAGTGTCTACCATGTGAAAGATAATCTGTCAAAGTTAGGGTTCATAGCTTACATACAATACAAAAGCTATCTCCGTTTCCATCAGAATCTCCATTCAACATATTTTTTTTTTACTGTAGCCCACATAGGTGACCCATAGATCACATACATTCCCACTTTGAGGAAGATAAAACCATTCCAAAATGGCAAAGAACCGAAGAAGAATTCAATGAAAAAGATACTAAATTTTAGAAATCTTAAGAACTCAGTAATTACTCTTACTAAACAGTCACCGAAACATGATAAGTATTAGATCCCAGATATCCAATACTAGAGTAATTAATACTAGAACAAAGAGAGTGGGGAAAAGAAATCATGTGTAAATGTCAAAGTAAGTGCTGAGGAAAGTTTAAATTATCCACCTACGGGAAGACTATAAAAGGGCTGAAGAACCAAGACAGGGAATCATGTGGGAAGGTTTCCTATGGAGCAAGTTGAGCTGTGAGTTCCCGTCACCTTCCCCCTCCCCAGTAGAAGAGGGACTTCTCTGTAGGACTAGAACTAGGGCTTCAATAGAACCTCTCAGAGTCCTGAGTTCCCTGAATTTGGAGGGCTCGGTAGACAGAAGCCAGACTCACTGAATAAACTTAAAGCAGCCCATAGCAGCAGAGAGGGTTACAAGTGGGAAGTAACTGCACTCTCTGCAACACTGGGTCAAAGAGGCATGTCCCAGGAGCCAGATGCAGAGCCAAGTATGAGAAAGGCCGGGCAGGGGCATTCTAAATGCAATTCTGCTTTACAGCAGCCTGCCAAGGTCAAAGGACCACGGTATTAAGAAACTAAAAGCAGAACATGAAGGGGAATCAGGAGTGATCTCGACTAATATACATGCTCTGAGTCTTCTCCACAATTCTAACTTCCAGACATTAGAGCAAAGGCTATCCTGCCAGGTAGACATCTTTGTTGGTCTTTACACTCCTGAATCCTTCCCCTCCAGAGGCTGTAAAATGTAGTGGAAATGAGACCACTGGGAATATCAAATCAATATGGCTGACTGAACTGACAGAGGAGGACTTTCCCTCATGAAAAAACTAGACAAACTCTAAAAGAAATGTTTGGATACATAGCCAAATTTCACATCCAGAGGGTGAAGTCCTTGAGTATTGAAAAGAGCAACCAAAGTCATAGCAGTAAATAGGAGCTTAAGCCAAAGCAGCTCATGGTTTATTAAGATCAAAGCAGTTTAATGGATATAGAACCTCATGGCCAGGACAGGGGCTTTGGAGCCATCACAGGCAGAGAAGCTCAAATTGTTATTCTGCACTTGTAGAGGGACAACACAGACTGACAGAAGACCCCTCACTGACAACAAAAGATGTAAGAGTGCAATGGAGTAATATCTTCAAAGTGGTGAAGGGAAGTAACTATCCACCAGTTAAACTATTTCAAGAATGAAGACAAATAAATACAAAAACTAAAGAAGTTTAGTAGTCATAGAAACTTACAGAAAGAATTACAAAATAACAGTATTCAGCAAGAAGGATGGTGAACCTAGAAGAAAAGAATGGGAAGCAAAATATAATGGTGAGGGAAAAAAGGCTGTAAGCATGTTGGTGAATCTAAGTGGAGCCCAAATATAAAATAATGATAACATTAGCTAACTTGGGGGCTTAGATGCAAGAAAGAAAAAACAAAATACTACATGATAATTTTGAATATAGGAGGCATAATAATTCTGAGTCTTTATATTGTTGAGAAGAAAGAGAATTTGGTTAACTTTACACTTTGCTAAGTCAGATATAAAACCAAACCAAATCCACGGCCATCGAGTCAATTCCGACTCATAGCGACCCTGTAGAACAGAGCAGAACTGCCCCATAGAATTTCCAAGGAGTGCCTGGCGGATTCGAACTGCTGACCTCTTGGTTAGCAGCCGTAGCACTTAACCACTACGCCACCAGGGTTTCCAAGCCCGATATACACATTATAAACTTGAGACAACTGCTAAAAAGAATAAAAGTCAAATATTAAATTACCAAATCAGTTGAGAGAAAATAAGAGGGGATAAAGAATATTTGATCCATTCAAGAAAAGAAAAAATACAAAAACATAAAATCAGATAATGGAAATAGGCATTAATATATTTGTAATCATAATAAACACAAAAAGATTACAATCTCCTCAGTGTGGATTTAAAAAAAAATTAAAGCACATTCAGCTAGTTTCTTTTTTTTTTTTTTAATTTGAAGAGGTACACAAAATATAATGATACAGAAAAGTAGAAAGAAAAAAAAAAGAAAGAAAGAGATAGATAAATATCAACCAGGCAAGTACTGATCAAAAGACAGCTGATGTTGCAATATTCAAATCAAAAGACGTCGAATTTTAAGGCAAGAGGCATTTACGATACATAAGATAAAAGGAACAACTCAATAAGAAAATAAAATAATAATGAACTTCTATTAACAACATAGCCTTAAAATACATAAAGAAAAAACTGACAGAATCAAAAGGAAGAATTGGAGAATTCTGGGAAGATGGTGGCATCGGCAGGACTACCATGCCCACCATCCCCGCACGACCATCAAGAAAAGCAGTTAGAAGTCTGTACTCACCCCTGTGAGAACTCTGAAATGGTAGGCAAAGGACCTCAGCAAGGACTTGCAAACGGCATCCAGACAAACATGACTTCACATGGTAGGGAAAGCACGTCTCCCACTGTTCCCACCCTCCATCTCCTGGCATGATAGACAGATGGCTGCAGCAGAGCAGAAATGGAAACAGAAACCTGTACACCAATGTTCATTGCAGCACTATTCACTTAAAAAATATAGCCAAAAGGTGGAAACAAACCAAGTGTTCATGAACAGATGAATGGATAAACAAAACGTGGTATATCCATATAATAGACTATTTCTTAGCCACAAAGAGAAATGAACCTTGAAAACCTATGCTAAGTGAAATAAGTCAGTCACGAAAGGACAAATATTGTATGATCCCACTTACATGAAATATCTCGAATAGGCAAATGATACAGACCAAAGTTTATTAGTGGTTGCCAGGCAGCCGGCGGGGGGTTGGGGGGAGAGGTCATTGTTTAGAGGGCACTGAGTTTCCGTTCTGGAAACCCTGGTGGCATGGTGGTTAAGTGCTACACTGCTAACCAAAAGGTCAGCAGTTCAAATCCGCCAGGCACTCCTTGGAAACTCTATGGGGCAGTTCTACTCTGTCCTATAGGGTTGCTACGAGTCGGAATCAACTCGACGGCAGTGGCCTTTGGGAGTTTCCGTTAACGATGATGGGAAAATCTGGAAATGGGTAATGGTGATGGTTTCACAACATGACGAATATAATTAAAGTCACTAAATTGTACATGTAAAAAGTGTTGAATAAAGAATAGTTTGTGTGTGTGTGACGAATATAATTAAAGTCACCAAATTGTACATGTAAAAAGTGTTGAATAAAGAATAGTTTGTGTGTGTGTGTATGTATATAATTTGCCTCAATACAAAAGGAGGAATTGTAAATCTGCAATTATAGTGAGATTTTCATATACTTCTTTCAGAAGCTGATACATCAGACAGACAAAACATTAAAGATTTATAAAATATTTGAACACAGTTAAAGAGCTAATCCAAAATACATACTATCTTTAGAAGCTTGCACATAATGAATAGAAAATACACATTCTTTTCAAACACAAATGGACCCACCACAAAAACTGGCTACATACTAGGCAATCAAGGAGATTTCAAGAAATACTGAAGAATCTATATCACATACCTATATCATAAAAATAATCTAGTAATCAAAGAGGATGTCACAATGAGGAAATTATTTTTAAAAATGTACAACTATTCAATAAAGAACTATAAGCCAAAATTTGGGGATGTAGCTAAAGGGTTACTTTAGCCTTAAATGAATGTATTTAAAAACAAGACTGAAAATGAATGAGCTAAGGATTTCACTAAGTTTGGGAATAAAAAAAAAAGAAGAAGAAACCCAAAGAAAGTAGAAGAAATTATGTAATAAAGATAAGAGCAGCAATTAATGAAATGGAGAACAAAACAAAATCATTAGAGATCACGAGACCATCAGAATATTCCAGTTGGCTCCTGAAGAGCCCCTCACTGTCCATGATGAAGGAAGAAGCTGTCTTTATTCCTTGGCTGCCGCTGAGGTAGACTACCTATACCTGCACTGTCTGACAGAAATACGTGAGCCACAGATGCAATTTTAAAATTTTATAGTGCCCACATTAAAAAAGTAACAAGAAAGGGGTGAAATTAATTTTATATTATATTTTAGTTAGGCCAATATATTTTCATTTCAGCACACAACCAGTATGAAAAACTGCTGAGATATTTTACATTCTTTTTTCGTGCTCAGTCTTTATATCTGGTTTATGTTTTACACTTGCAGCACATCTCAGTTCAGACCAGCCAGGTTTGGATTGCTCAGTAATCACATGCAGCTAGTGGCTATCAAATTGGACAGAGGAGACCTGTGCTCAAATGGCATGCCATATAATTCCAGAACTCTTTAGCTTTTGCAGGCACTGCCTCACCGTATTTGTTCCTTAATTTGGACTTCGGGACAGGATAAACTCTGTATAAGCATGTCATTACATCTGCATTCTTGGTCCTGCGAGGTGGTAGTGAAGCTTCAGTCACCTTGCTGCCAATTTCTGAGCAAATTGTATCAAGACAGATGTAGGGCATCAATTTAGCAGCCAAAGTTCTGATGGTCACATAGTTGATGGCACCTCAAAGAGTCACCTGCTTTCTTTTCACATTGGTGTTTACACAGTGAGATTCTCTACAGGCATCTCTATTCCCCAAGAGTTTCTTGTTGAAATAACTAAATGGCCTAGATCCATCTGAAGAGAAATTGCTTTAATTATCAGGCAGATTGTAAAGTTCACTGTTTTAAATATCAGGTCAGCCAGTGCAGTGCCCAGCGCTGGCTGAGGTTTCGCCGTGAGCACTCTCCAAGTGCTGCTATCAAGCCTTAATAGCAGTGAAATGCCTCCATTTAGAATTAGCTTTATCTGTGGAATTTGCTCACTTCTTTACCAGAAGAAAAGTAATCTCAGCAATTGTGGGAGGAGACTGTTATTTCTCAGTGTTGCAATATTTGATATTTGACGTTTTAGTTATAAGTGTCAGCATTGTTCCAAAAAAAAAATCTGTGCTGAAATCCCACAAAATAATCTTTTTTTTTTTTTAGGTTTTAGGATTGAAATAATGAAGCTGTATAGATAACTATCAACTCTTGCTTTGTCATTTTTAACAATTTATGTGCGATTGTAGAAAAGAACATCGTGGTGAAGACTAAGAACAGATGGCCTGGAGTTGGACTATCTCGGTTTGAAAACCCGCTTCAGCTTCCCCATGTGTGAACTGGGATAATATTAATTAAAGCCGAACAGAGGATTACACAAAACAATGTGGATTATAAGGTGCCTAGCACAGTGCCCAGCGTTTCACCTTTATAAAGCATTTCCTTAACCTTAACTAGGTCATTAGTGGCAGTGGGTCCCTAATTCCTTCAGGCAAATTAGAGAACAAAAGACATTCTGGTTGACCTCTGCCTCTCTAAAACTTTCATCAGAAAGTTTTCCCTAAATATGATGACATCAACTTCTTTCTAGGTATTTATTATGCAACCATGCTAATGTTCTGGTTTGGAAACACGCCTATTCAGAACCCATTATCAAGAAGCAAGCCAGATTTAAGCTTTCTAAACAAACTTGACATCAGCTAGTGGAGTAACCCAGTTTTGATATGCCATTTTCCCAAATTTTATCACTCTGAATCAGAAGTAGGCATTGTGAAGCCAAAAAGATTTTAATTTTCTTTTGCTAACTGTATGATCTTTTACAACACTTTTACCGGGCATAGGAAGGAGAAGCCTGAATTGGGGAAATAGAATAATAGGGCTTATGTAAGCAAGGTACTCAGATGGGAGGAAGTTTCCCCCAAAAGCTTTTCTCCTCCTCCTCTCTTTACTGTGAGGACGAAGTTCTCCTTTAGATATTCGCTGTCTGGGTGAACAATTCTCCCGTCTTGCTGTGTAGATTTATAGCTCCTCTCTTTGGGGTTTACATCCATTAAAACTATAAATCCCATGCCACATTGTCCATCTGCTAAGATTTCAGTATTCTGAAACTAAAATTGCGCTTCCAGAGACTTTTGTCAATTAACTGAGAGTGTTGCACTAAACTAGACAAGTTTTGGCAATTATCCCAGTAAATCTGCTTTAATCTTAAAATATTTCCTTTTGAAAATGCTGATTAAGAGTTAATATAGCAATTAGCACGTGCCAGGCACTGTTCTAAATGTTCCACATAAATAATGCTCCTCACCCTCACAACAGCCCCAAAAGGAAGGTCTTAACTATTACTATTATCCCCATTTTATGGATGAGAAAAGTGAGGCACAGAGAGATGAAGAGCTTCCCTAAAGTTTCATAGTTGCCAAATGGTGAGTTCAGGATTCAAAAGCTGATCTCATTGCAGAACCTGATCTCTTAACCACTGTGATGTACACTGCCTCTCCCAAAAAATCATTAGCAGCATATATAGAATTAAAAAGAAGACTTCATGCAATAAAAAGCAAATTTGTCACATGTGAACATATCTCTGGAACCAGAAATATTTAAAGAACCTAATCTTAGTTTGTACACGTCTCAGAAACCATATGCCTTATGACCCATTAGGGACACACGCTGGGATATTAAATAATTACGAGAATCAACCAAAAGATCAGCACAGCTTCTATCATGGTCACTGTGGTACTCTGGTGCTCTTATTTCTGAACTGGGAAGTATTTTTCTTCCTTTGCTCACATATTCAAGTTAAAAAAGGTAGATTTTGTGCTTTGGGTGATGTGATGTTTACCTTTTTTCCTTCTTTCTTCCTTTTTTTTTTTTTTGGTTGAGCAGGAAATCATTATCCAAGGCCAGCCATGAATATGTGCTATACACAAAACAATTTATCTAGCAAGAGCTCATGGGCAGCTGGATTGGGAAAAAACACATTAATTATCATCCAAGTGGAAATGCCCCCATAGACACACCATTTAATTAACAGACAGGCCAGTATTGGAAATGAATAATTGGAGGCGAGGCAGAGAGAGGTGTGTGAGATAAACCCCTAGGTGATTTAAGGATATTATTAGCTGTGGATAAACATAAAAAAAACATGAAATATATGTCTACCTTTTACTTGATGCAGATCTTACTCCTTATAAAAGTAAAAAGGTACCTTAGAAAAAAGGCCCGTATGAGCCTTTCCCTTGACTGTGTTAAAAATCATCATCTGTGAGCAGGAAGCTGGTTGTTTTCTACAGAAACATCAATTCCTTTAGAGCCTGGAAAATCCCACTCCCTTGAATTCCAACTCTGAAAAGAGCTAAAAAATACTTCAAGTAGCAGAGTTCCTCTGCTTTCGAAAACCCTTGAAATTTGTAGCTCTGCCAAGATTATAAATAGAAGCGATATGGCAGCAGCGAATTGATCATTCTGCTAAATGTACTCATCCCATTTGGGATAGTTTTATGAAGCCTGTCGGCAGCTGGGGCAGCAGTGGCGGCCAACACTGCTGCCGCTACTGCTGCTGCTGCAAAACACCTTTCCTATTTTTTATTTCTTTACTGAGGAGAGCCAAGAGATATTTTCCTAAAGTATAAAAAATAAAATAAAATTACAGCCCAGAGTCTGTTTTCTAGAGCAGCCTGAAAGACAATCAAAGGGTCTGAACTGAAGTCACATATACTCATTCACTCCCTGAAAATAATCCCAAAATCAGACTTCCAGGACCCACTTTGGCATCACATATGGGCTTCAGCGGGGGTGTTGAGACACTGTCAGATTTTGTTTTGATTTTGGAAAATATCCTTAATAAGACATTTAGCTGAGGGTAGGTGGTGGCACATTGGGTGTAGGATTTCATTTCTGACCTTGGCATTTCCTTGCAACCATAGGAAAAGCAAGATAAGTTCATATTCAGATATAGCTACCTTTGTTTTGTTTTGGGCATTCTTTACCCACTTTCAGCACCTCTTTAACAGCACCAAGGCTCTTCATTTCGCTCAATTCAAAAAGTATATATTGAACACCCACTGTGTGCCCGGTACTGTACTATATATATACCTGGAGAAGAGAATGAACATGAAAAAAAAAAAAAAAAAAAATAGCCCCTTCATTATAAACTCTCTTTAACTCTGGAATAAGAAATCAGGGTGGGGAGAGGTTGGGGAGGAAGTGCTGTCTCATGAATTCTGCCACCTCTAGCCAGGTTTTCCCCTCACCTGAGAGGCCTTTACCTCTGTTTTTTTCATTACCTCCACAATCACCTGTGAGGGGCAATGCTCCCCCTTTGAAGCTTTGACCCCCATGTGAGCAAAACCTTTTCCTCTATCCCAGCTGAGATAGTTTCAATCAAAATTTTCAAAATTCCAAGAATTAGCATAGGAAAATAAATGCTCAAGATGCAGGAACCAAAACAATCCAGACTACAAAGGAGACCATTTTTCCCCTAATTTTACTTTTTTGCAGGAAACAGAATCTTACACAAGGCCCTAAAAGATAAAACAGAAAACCCTAGAGCTGCTCTGGTCAATGTAGCTGAGGGAAGGTCCTCCAGGCTCCACCTTACTACTGACCTATACACCCCTCCCCCACCAGGAGACCCCTTAGGCTCCTCTATGGAACTCCTAGGAAGTCTCTAAGATTTGAAAACAAACCGAAATAGAGACCTGCATGTTACAGACTTCATGACCACAACCCCTTCACACACATCTCAGAGTCCTTATAAACAGCCTAACCCGTCCTTCAAAGTCAAGACCAAGCCAGTACTTCATTCCTCTCTTCTGCAGCATCATTGTTGGTGTAACGCACATGCTTCTTCCCCTAAGTGACAGACACCATACTTAATCCTACTTTTCTGCTATGGCTGGGTCCCTGGTATGAATGCAGCCTAATCCCAAATTCAGGTCCATAGTATAACCCCACCTTGATACATGCATGCGAAAGCTGGACAATGAATAAGGAAGACTGAAGAAGAATCAACACCTGTGAATTATGGTGTTGGCGAAAAGTAGTGAATGTAGCAGGGACTGCCAGTAGGACAAACAAACCTGTCTTGGAAGAAGTATAGCCAGAATGCTCCTTAGATGCAAAGAAGGCGAGACTTCATCTTAAGTACTTTGAACATGTTATCATGAGGGACCAGTCCCTGAAGAAGGACATCATGCTTGGTAAATAGAAGGTCAGTGAAAAAGAGGAAGACCCTCAACGAGATGGATTGACACAGTGGCTACAATAATGGGCTCAAGCATAAGAACAATTGTGAGGATGGCACAGGACTAGGCAATGTTTCATTCTGTTGTACGTAGGGTTGCTATGAGTCAGAACCAACTCCACTGCACATAACAGCAACAATATCAATATAAAATAACCTCAGCCTTCACATAGCAGTAAAGTGACAGTAAGAGAGGAAGTAGTTCCTCACAAACTGAAGTGGTTCCCATCTCTTGTAAGAATATGTTTCAGAAGAGGCAAAATATGTCTACACATAGTCTGACTTAAAACAGAAAATAAAACAAGGCAGTATAAAAGGGGTTTGGAAACTGAAAGTGAACAAATTATTAAACAAGTAAACGTTGTGGGTGGTAAGAAAGTGGGGGGTCAATATTGTCTGAAGTAATCAGTGAATATTTGAAAGAGCGGTTTACACTTAAGACAGACCCTCAAAGAAGAAGTTAGAATGGATAGATGGAAAGAAAAGGAAGGAAATTCCCAGCAAACTCTGTCAAACTAAGGTGTATTCTCCAGGAAGTATTGTGTTCTGAGGAATACATGATTGAATAGATCTCAGCTTAACTCAGGAAAATAAACTTCTAAGAAGAAATTTAAGCTGCAGTAGATCCTTGTTAGAGGAGATATTTTTCCTGCTGAGAGAATGTAGGTGGAGCTTCTCAAATCCCTTTCGGCAACTCAGAGTCACCACTAATCTCCGTGTGCTGAGATCCCTGCCCCAGGGCAGTGTGAGAAGAAATATGGAAAACCTAGTAGTTTGCATTCCAGTGTGTTGCAATAATAATTTTGAAACACTATTTTCCTTCCCATTTTTGTCTATCTTAGTCTCCTGTCCCAGTCATGAACCTGGCTGTTGAAGCCTGAGAAAGAGGATATGATCACAGGAAGTAGAAAATAGAAGAGTATTTTCCTGCCTTTTGACTTTCAAAAGCATAGATGAAAAGTTTGGAAGAAAATAGATTACTCTGAGGAAGTTGCCTTTATTCATACTCCCATCTCCCATGCCTCCATCTTTTCAAAGCTAGAAAGTATTCCCAAAACGTGGGGAAGGGGTGGGAGAATAGACAGAGGTGAGCAAAGTAAAAGAAAGGTCCTGGGAGAAGGCAGTAGATCCAATGGTACCTCAAGGACAAGAGGGGAACCAAGTTCTACAGCCAGCCCTGCCTTCACCCAAGCAATTACGTACAATAGGGGGCTGTACTGTCTATCTTTCCCAATGGCAAGTAGAGAGGACTTCCCTTCTACTGCATTTAGTACTTTGGTCATTGACTCACTTACACTCTGAGATGTTGCTACGTCCCCTTCTTCCAAATTACCAAATGTAGGTAACCATATTGGCCAGTGGTTCTCAGACGTTAATGTGCATCACAATCACCTGGGGAGCTTGTTAAAAACACAGATAGTCAAGTCAGGTTCCACCTCCAGAGTTTCTGATTCAGTACGTGTGGGATGGGGCCTCCGAATTGACATTACTGACAATTCCCAAAGTGATTCTGAAACTGCAGGTCCAGGGAGCACCCTTTGAGAACCACAGCCCCAGGCAATGTTGTAAGACATTCATACGCACAGAGAAAGGGAGTGGGATGCTACATAACCATATTTTAGCGGAAAGGAATGGAAAAGAAAGTTCTCACATTTGAACTTTGGGGACTAAACAGAACCAATTTAAGATGTCCTCTGAGCTTGAGCAGTGGCACAACACACTGGAAAAAATAGTTCAAAAACTTTGGTATGATTATCCCCACATATGGAACTACATTCCCATCTGGATATCCTTGGTCTTCCTAGTTGTATTAGTAAATCTTTGCCGCAGGAATTCTCTGAATGAATCACATTGGAGAATGGAATCTTAGGTCACTGAGGTGTGTTGTAACACACAGAGCTGCCTGTCCCAAAACAACATACTGTTCACTGGAGGCCTGACTTCTTACAACTATGAAGTACTTAGTAAAAGGAAAACTCTGGGATCTAGGTCTCTCCTTCACTGTTATCCTTAAATGGGCACCAAATATGTTTAATTCCAACTTGAAGTCTTGATGTCTATGCTCTCTCATCTATGAATCAAAATACTAGACAACAGTTAATTGAGCAGGTTCTGGAGTTAAAGGGCTTGGGTTTGAATCTTGACAATGCTATTATGAATTCCATGACCTTAGCCCCATTTCTTAATCTCTTTGTCTCTCAGCTTCCTTATATAAAAAATGAGGATAGTGCATAATTCATATATTGCCAGAGGAACAAACAAATCTGTCTTAGAAGATGTACAGCCAGAATGCTCCTTAGAAGTGAGGACAGAGAGACTTCGTCTGATGTACTTTGGACATGTTATTAGCACGGATCCACGTCCATGGAGAAGGACATCATGCTTGGTAGAGTCAGCAAAAGAGAGGAAGACCCTCAACAAGATGGATTGACACAGTGGATGCAACAGTGGGCTCAAACAGAGCAACAATTCTGAGGATGGTGCAGGACTGGGCAGTGTTTCATTCTGTTGTGCATGGGGTTGCTATAAGTTGGAACGGACTCAGTGGCACCTAACAACAACAACATAGTTGTTGTGAAGATTAAATGAATGTTGCCAAAGTATTTGTCAAGGGACTGGCTCATGGCACATAAACATTCCCAGTTATTATTTATTACAGCACTTAATATAATGGCTTTCACATGGTTAAGTCTTCAATATTTTCTGACTAGTTCGTCACCAAATTTTGACAGTCCCGAATGTGAATCGAGTGTCATCCTCACCTCTGTTCCCATACCCACACCTTGACACGACCAAGAAATTGCCCTCTGGTTTAAACTTCCTGAGGCCTGAGCATGTGCCTCTAGAGCAGGTCAGAAACTTCCAGATACTGCTAATGAAATTTAAAGAATGTCAGGCGGCAAGCCACTGTTGTTAAAGGGAGGGACAAAGAGGGACCAGCTCCCGGAGATGTGGTCCCAGTGGGCATTCAAATCCTCCAGTATTCTTAGCTTCCACTTATCTTGGGCTGTGCCTTTGTTAGGATTTAAAAAAAAAAGAAAGAATAAAAAGCCAAGCAGTCTTGCGAAAACCGGCTTCTCAGTAAGCTATATAGGCGCTTCCTGGTTACCAGTGATATGAGAATAACCTTTAAACTATTTCCATTTCTGGTCCCGGCTGGAAACAGGAAGCGCATGGGGTACAGCTTTAAACAAAAACAAAGGGACCAGAAGATAAACCAAATTGTCCCAGAGTTCAGAAAAGGTTTATGCTAAGTTTTAGAAGGTTCAGATTTAGTAAATCCTCCCCCAGTTTCTGCCATTCCAGAAATTCCTTTGGGGGGAGGCGGGGGACGGGTGGTGAAGGTTTGTACTAAATTGCACAGCACTGCCATCTTCAGGGCAAGTGGGGAAAATTCTTCAGGGTCAGTCAAATAAATCATCTCCCAAACTCTTTATTTAAATATAATCAGATGGTTAAAAATTTGACAGCAGACAGACTGGAACAGATTTTTCTACTGTTTCCAATGTTTGAAAAGTCAGTAGACACAGCTTTTTTGTGGTGTATGCACATTTTAAAAAAATATTTGCTGATTGAAAAGCCATTTACAATAAATAGGAAAGTTTAAATAACTCATACTGCATTGCCAAATGATGGGAGTAACAGAGACACAAACATATTGTTCTGAAAAAAAAAATTCCTTAAAAAGAAAAGTATGAATCGAATGATTTAGAAATGCTGTTTGAACAGATGGTGTGATTAACAACCAGCGTGTTAGCCATCTCAGGAGCTTACAGAGAAGTAAACAAATGCAAGGGGGAAAAATCACTTTATTCCCACAAAGAGTGTTTAGTTCATTTCATTAGGGAAATTTGAAAGTCTGTATTTTGAAAGGTGGCTATCCCTGGGGGATACTGAGACTAAGAAGCAAAGAGGAGTTTTTTGAAGAAAGACCACGTCACTACACATGTTCCATGCTCTGCGTATGGCCTAGGATAAGAGCAGGAGAAGTTTAGGCTATTTTCATCCAGAATGCTGGACGCAGGTGGTGCAACAGAGAACACACTAGACTGGAGTAAGAGAGCCAGGTTAGCGTTCCAGCTCTAGCATCAGCTGCTGAAGTCCTTGAGGGCACCCTTGCTCTCTCTGGACCTCAGCTTCTTTGTGTGGAAAATAAGAGTGAGAACCAGATGAGCTGTACAGCTGTGCTTGGAAAACTTTAATATGCACCTGGGGATCTCATTAAAATGCAAATTCTAACTCAGTAGGTCTGGGTAGAGTCTCAGAATCTGAATTTTTTGCAGACTCCCAGGTAGTGCTGGTTCTGCTGGACCTCAGACCACATGTTTACCACCAGGGCTCTGAAACCCCTTCCAGCGATGGTACTCTGTCACTCTCTGATATGATAGGTGCTGCTCAGAGCAATGTACGCAGACCTCGTGTCTACATTCCCAGACTGTATGACTCAGAAATGTGTATCAGTAAAAGCGTATAGTGAACATTCTAAGAGCCGCGTATTGAATTGATTTTAAAAGCAACTAAGGTATTTATTTACATTATATAGTTAACAATGAGAACTGAATTTGTGAGCAGTTTAGGTGAGAGGGCAGTCCTGGGAATTGGCTGTGGAGACCAAATATATATCAAGCAGCATCAAAACACAGTGTTCAAAACTGAACCTGATACTTCGTCAGAATTAAAAACTTTTGCTCTGTGAAAGACAGTATTAAGAGACTGAAAATACAAGCTACGGACTGGAAGAAAATATTTGCAAATCACACGTCTGACAAAGGACTTGTTTTCTAGATTATATAATGAATTCTGACAACTCAACAACAAGAATACAAACAACCCAGTTTAAAAACAGGCAAAAAACTTGGACACTTAACCAGAGAGGTGATATGGATGGCAAATAAGTACATGAATAGATGTTCAATATCACTTTCCACTAGGGAAATACAGACTAAAATGTTGACGAGATAGCACTACATACCCATTCGAATGACTAAAACGAAAAATAACGACAATACCAAGTGCTGTCGAGGATACAGAGAAGCAGGATCACTCATACATTGCTGGTGGGAATGTAAAATTTCCGCCCTGGAGAAAGCTGTGGGCAGTTTTTTATGAAGTTAAGCATAACCTTACTGTATGACCTAGCAATCCCCCACTCCTACACATTCATCCCACAGAAATAAAAACTTAGGTTCACACAATAACTTACACAAGAGTGTTTATAGCAAATCTGCTCACCAGAAACCAGAAACATCTCAAATATCCTTCAATTAGTGAAAGGATAAACAAGCTGTGGTACATCCATACAATGGAATATTATTCAGAAATAAAAAGGAGAAACTATTGATACATGCCACAACCTGGATGTATCTCAAAGGCATTATGCTGAGTGAAAAGGGCCATTCTTAAGATTTTGCACTGTATCATTCTATTTATACTCTTGAGAAGACAAAGCTATAATGACAAAAAGAGATCAGCGGTTGCCAGGGATGAGGGGTGGGGAAAGGTTGTAAGTATAAACCCGGGAGTTCTAGGGGGAGGTGTAACTGTTTCACATCCTGTGGTGATGGTCACACAAATTTACACATGTGTTAAAATTCATAGCACCGTGTACCAAAAAAAGTCAGTTTTACTATATGTTAATTAAACTTTTTAAACTGATCCTTGAAACATTGAAGAATTGGGTCTTTTTTAAGCTTTGAGTAGAAGTAAAAAGTTTTTGGAGGCCTGATGAATGATGTGAACATTTTCCAGCCACCACTAAACTACTTTACCAGTGAACTTTTAGGCTTAGCTGCCACTTTTCTGTCTCTTCATACAGCCTTGAAAGATATTTATATATTTTAGTTCCAACAGCTTATCATTTTATGTCCATAGTATCCTTTCTCTTTCTGATACTTTATAAAATGTCAAACAAGTCTTTCCTTACAAGTTACAGCCTAACCCTTAACAAGTCAGCAGTGAGTGCAGAGACTGACCCACTCCTGACAAGACCTTGCCCTCCAAGAAACTTAATGTTTTTATAAAAATGAACTAAATCAGTTGATTTCCCATTGCTCACACCACATAATACTCCCCTAGAAATTTTACAGAAAGAACATGTACTGACAACTCCTTAAAAAAAAGGAAGCGAGAGAGACAAATGGCTAGTAACTATAAGAAGATACTTAAAATCATTGGTATTTACAAAAACTACAAATTAAGATGAGATGGCACATTTTAACCTATCAACTTTGTAAAGATTAAATAGGATGATGATATCCAATGTTGAGGATGGTGCAGAGAAGTGTAAACTGAACACCTTTCAAGAGCCCAGTTTGGCTGTATGTAACACAAGCATTAACAATGTGTGTACCATTTGGTCTGGCAGTGGAACTTCTAGGAATTTACCCTAAGAGATGATCAAGCAAGGACGTTTGTCTTAGCATTGTTTTTAATAGTGAAATGTTGAGTGCCAGGGCACTAAAATTCCTTTCAGTGAGTGGATGAAGATACTCTATCATTCTCTGATGTGCTAGGTGCCACACAGAACATAATATTATCCTTCAAGGGTATATACGATTTGGAAATGTATGAATTAACATGAATAAAGAACATACTGAGAACAAAACATTGATTTTAAAAGCAAATAAAATATTTAAATTATGTAACTTAGCATAATCTACATATCAAAGTAGTAGATTAGTTAGATCAACTGCATGATGTCCAGACAATAGACATTAAAAATAATGATTAAAAAAAACCCATTGCCATCCAGTCAATTCCAACTCATAGCAGCCGGTATAAGACAGAGCAGAACTGCCCCACAGGGTTTCCAAGGAGCACCTGGTGGATTTGAAACTGCCAACCTTTATGGTTAGCAGCTGTAGCTCTTAACCACTACACCACCAGGGTTTCCAAAAATAATGATATGCATCTATATTTATTGAGGAGCCCTGGTAGTGCAGTGGTTAAGTGTTCGGCTATTAACTGAAAAGTCAGTGGTTCGAACCCACCAGCTGCTCAGTGGGGGAAAGATGTGGCAGTCTACTTCCTTGAAGATTTACAGCTTTGGAAACCCAAATGGGGCAGTTTTACTCAGTTTGAGTTGGAATCACATGATGGCAACTAGTTTGCTTTGGTTTTGGTTCTATACTTATTGACACGAAGAGATTTGCATTTTGTATTTCTTAAGTGAAAAATGCAGACTATAAAATAATACTATGTCTTTTTTATACAAAATTTACAAAAGACAGAAAAATGTATGTATAGGGGAAAATCTGTTAGAATATACTCCAAACCAGTATCATGATTGTGACTGGGTAGTGCAATAATAACTTTATTATTTTCTTCTTTATACTTTTCTGTAAATCCTATTTTTTTTCAATGAGGGTATATTACTTTCATAATTGAAAAAAATGTTCAGTAAAACTATTTCTAGAAACAGCTGGCAGAATAATCAGAGACAGATTTCTTTATAGTAACATTATTGCCTTTCTCTCCCGAAAGGTTATTCTCCTTGGGTGTTTGGGATTCTGTCTTTCATTACAGACCCAGCAGGCAGTGTGGAGTAGTTTCCAACCATAACCCCAGAATTACTTAGAGTTACACAGGTAACCCTGCAGTCACTGACACATGGCCCAGGGTGCAGCTGGTATGATATCTTGACCAGTGCCTATATATGAAGTTCATTGGGTGGGTATCAGGCAATCCCAGTCATTTCATTGCACCCTGGCTTTTTCTTTAGTAGCTCAGAACTGTCTGCTTCCAAAGTTAATTTGGAAATGGAAGCCCCCTTAACATCTTTCCCTAACATCTTCCCTTGATACAGAAAAGGCTACAGAACTTCTTCAAGCAGTTTTTCCTTAAAATGGGTTTCCTTAAAAATCTGGGATGTTTCTAATTTTTTCAGGTAATAAAAAGTCAGACAGCAAAAGTGAGAAAAATTGATCTTTTCTGAATTCTTTTTTTTTTTCTTTGTAGATACCACTCACATTTCTATTCAGGAAAAAAAGAATAAATGAGCCCATTGGGTCTTTCTTTTTTCCTTTTCATCCACATGTATAACTTCTCCATATCTACATAGCTTGATGATGTGATGAATTTAAAAATAAACTTTTTTATTACTGATTTCAGAAAACTGCAATGTGCTTTTAGAATTATTATTTTAAGTCACTTAATTTATAGTTCACTTCTTAATACCTGGGCATTTTGCTTCGTCTATGGCAAACAATTTCTATGTATTTGCAATAAAATGTTTTTAGTTGGCCTTCAGGCTTTTATACAAATTATTTTAAAATGTATTTCAGCCACGTTTTTCTAATCAGTGCTTGAATTTTATCTCAGTGGGTGTTTTTGGCTTTAGCCCACCTGCTAAAATGTTGGACTTAATTGTGTTATGATTACATAAAGGATCGTTCGTGAATACCTGACTGAGCCAGTTCCTGCTCATTACATAAACACTGTACACTATTTAGGGTTATTCTACTTTGTTAGAGTTAGTCATTCATCTCACCCAAAAAACTTATCTCTGCATTTTATCCTCAGTTAAGGAGCCTGACCACTGACAGGTGGATAACCAAATTTTTTTATTTCTTACCTAACCTAACTTTTTAGCTTGTCCAGTTTTACTGGGAAACCAATTATCAATACCCTGGCCAGGGACTTTTTTCCTATTTTTAACTTATTTTTATAGCTATGGAATTTATGCCAGCAGGGATTTCAGAGGGAATACTTGCTTAGAAAAGTTTTTCTTTTTTTTCTTTATGTCATTTCTAATGGTACTTTCCTTCACAAAGAATGATACAATTCCCTGAACTCCAACCTGCATATACCATTTGTTACCCATCTTTCTCTAGTTATATCAAGGCTATTTATTTCACACTGTCCCCTTCCCCACATCCCACCAGGCACTCCATTTCATCCAGTTAATGGTTTCTGCATTTTTGTACTTTAACCTGACTTTTCTCTTATTTCCCACAAATGTCAAATTGTTATCTGCTGATAAATTGGACAACCATTTTCCTCAAATAGATCACTGACTTCCCTTCAATGAGTTAGCATCAAATTCCCCTCAATGACTCTAGCATCTTATCATGTGCTTTTCTAACTTGGCTTCTCTTTACTTTAGAAACTGTTCTACCAACTTTAGATTTTTTAAACCAGCTTCCTGCTATTCTTCCTTCCTAATCTCTTCCCCATGCCCCCAAATATCCCTAGTTAACAATAATAGCTACTATTTATCAATTAGTATGTACCAGTCACTTCTGAAACATTATATCTTATCTTTGTAATAACATTGTAAAAAAAGGTTGTTGCTCCAATTTTACTGATGAGGAAACTGAGGCTCCAGTATTTAAGTAACTTGCCCAGGCGTGCTCAGCAAGTATGTGACAGAGCTGGAACTCCTCAGTTTCATGTCTCTATGATGCTAAAGTAACTTCTTTCTTTATGCCGTGATGTGTTCCGTAAATCCAACATTCTCATCCATGCACCCATGCCTGGCCATCTTATCTGGGTCATGGACTCCTACCCTGTTATTGCCTTGGACTCATCACATCCTACCGGTAGTTTACGCAAACTGAAACTGAGGTGGGACTAGTCATATATAAATTTCTCTCCAGTTCCTATTGGTCCTTTTCTTTGGGTCCTTGAAGTTCCCCCAAATGAATTATTTTTTTTCTTCCAAAAACTTAATTCCCTTTCTAAAGTCTTATGTGATTCCTCAAGCTAACACTACTTTTCCCTGCTTTCTAAACAAAACTGGTTACTGATTTATGACTTTTTCAATGTGGCAGCAAGTCAACAAATTAGAAAACAGTTCGTCAGATGATCCAAAGAATGCAGAACAATTATTTTCTTGAGGGAAATGAACACCAGGGCTTCCTGTTTGAGAACTTCAAGTGATCCCATCTTCCCAGCCCTTCTTTTGTACTGGAGGAGGAAAAGCTGGTCTGGTGATTACTCACATCACATTTCCAGCTTTGCCATTCCCTTGGGCACTAACTTATTTTCTGTCGTTTGAGAAGATAACTCTCCAAGGGTTTAATTGCAATTAGAGGAACAGGTTGGAGAGAACTTCAAATTGCATTCTGGAAAAAAATGTGGAGAAAAGGAGCTAGGTGATAGGAAGCGGGGTGGGGGGGAAGCTATTCATTTCCAAAATACATTTTACAGAAACACAGAGCTAATAATTTACACTTGGTGCTCCTCCTAATTCTGTTATTTGGCTCTTGACAGGCAATTTTATTTACCATTTTCTAAATTAATCACACTGATACTTGGCATGTCCATTCCCTCTGCAATCATCTCGGCAGCCTCCAGCTGACAGTTCTAACGTGCAGATAGTCCCAGACTGTGAAATGCAAACCTGCGTTAGTTTCAGGTATTGGCATCTTCTCCAACGCTTCAGGAGTTAGTGACCTTCCGCTGAAGAACAAACCTCTACTATCCCAGCCACGTAAATTTTCCGTGGGATCCCTTCATTCTTTTGTTGGCTTTCTTCGTTTTAAAGAAAAAGCTTTTGAGAAATCATCATTCTTTTTAAGGCATTTTTGACTAAAGTATCTTTCTGGACATAACAAAATTAAGATCAAATTCATTAGCCAAACACCTTATAATTAGATTCAACCACTACTGGGTCTTTGCTTACTCTTCCAAGGTCTAAAATATCCAGCCCTACATGCTGGAGTCCTGGCTCTTCAGTGGGGTGCTCCTTCTGTGGCTCATATTTTGCCCTTATTTTTAAATATTTTATTTTGCTTTATTTAGTTATTTATTTTAATCAGTAAGCACTTTAAGTTCTCTTTAGAACACAGGACAGTAGAAAGAAATCAATACAATATCTGGAAAAGGTTCTGAACCAGTCATTCAGATTTGCCATTAATTGACTTTGGGAATCTGGAACAGGTCACTTAAATTTCCTGAGGCCCAGTTTCTCATCTGCAAAATTATGGGATTATCATGAAATGATCTTTAAGGTTTTTTTTTTCCTCCTGCTGACCTTGGCATAATTAGAACTGCCAATCAAAGGACTGAGGTAAAAACAGAGGGAATGTCTCACCTACAGCTGGGTTGGATGCCATCAATCAGTAAAAAAAAAAAAAAAAAAAAAAAAAAACCAAACCCTCTGCCATGGAGTCAGTTCTGACTCATAGCGACCCTATAGGACAGAATAGAACTTTCCCACAGAGTTTCCAAGGAGCGCCTGGCAGATTCAAACTGCCGACCCTTTGGTTAGCAGCCATAGCACTTAACCACTAGACCACCAGGGTTTCCCATCAATTGGTAGTCAGCATGAAATTCCCACTTCTACGGTGGTTTCATATGCAGAGGCTGCAAAGCAAAAAATTATATTGCTCAGTCCCTTGTAGCTAGTGTCTTGGCTGCTAACGAAGTTCCACCCATTAGAGGCATGTGCATGAGATTTCGGAGGTGGACATGAAGCAAGGCTATCTTCACGTTTTTGTTTTTTCAGTTGTTGGTAAATATCATGGAAATGCTAGTCTCCAGTCTCCAGCTCAATGTGGCAGCAGGCCAAACTTGGTTTTCAATGCTCAGTCGCCACATTCCATTGACGGTTGTCAAGAAACATTTGTGATAGCAGTGCTTGAGGCTTCTGAAGCCTGGCTTCCTTAACCCCCATATGTTTTTTGGTTCAGTTTGTGGTACCTCAAGAACATTGTACTGTGGTATTCTGGAAGTCCTTGGTGGTGTCCTGCTACAGCCTGCTCCTCTATCTCTTCTAATAATTTTGTGAGCATCTAGTTTCCTGTATTAAAGCCTTTTTTCCTTAAAATACTGCATTAGCTTCCTAGAGCTGCCGTAACAAATTACTACAATGTGGGTAGCTTAAAATAACAGAAATTTATTCTTTCATAGTTCTGAAGACTAGAAGTCCAAAATCAAGATGTTGGTTGCGCCATTCTCCCTCCACAGTCTCTAGGGAAGGATCTTTCCTTGCCATTTCCAGCTTCTCACAGTCCCAGGAGCTCCTCAGCTTTTGGCAGCATAACTCCCGTCTTTGCTTCCATCTTCACATGAAGTCTTCCCTCTGTGTCTTGTCTCGGTTTCTTTTCTCCTCTTTTTATAAGGACACCAGACCTATTGGATTAGGGCCTGCCCTACTCCAATATGACATCATGTTCTCTAATTGCATCTGCAAAGACCCTATTTCCAAAAAAGATCCCATTCATGCATACTAGGAGTTAGGATTTGAACACATCTTTGGGGGGATAAAATTCAACCCATAACAAATACCTAGAGCGGCTTTCGATACCTTTCCTCTAGTCCTATATATATTTTATTTATTTATTTATTTTGAGTTCTCATTTCCTCTCCATTCATTCTTGCTGGGTTTTAGTGTTTGCTTGCTTGCTTCATTTTGTTTTCCCTCCAAGTATATTTTGTTTACATGATGCCAAACTTGATTGAAAAGTGAAAAACATAACCAAATTACCTATGTTAACTTGTTTTAAGAATCATTCCAACTCAATCTTTTCCTTTCCTTCCAAATCAAGCTAAATGTTTTTCCAAACTTGTTCAGTGTTCACTGTGAGTATATCCTGACTACTCTCTTTGGCTGTGGCATACATAGCCAAAGAATTTTCTTTGCAAAACGTGTATAACGTTTCTTTCTGTGTTCCTTCACCTCTGGTTTCATTGCCTACTTTCAATTCAGGAGTTGCTCCTTTGTTGTGGATTGAATTGTGTCCCCCCAAATATTTTGAAATCCTAAACCCTATACCTGCCAATGTGATCTTGCTTGGAGATAAAGTATTTTCTTTTGTTATATTAATAGGTTCATGCCAGAGCATGGTGGATCCTAAGCCTAATCCTTTCTGAGTGGTATGTTATAAAGAGGAGTACAGACACAGAGAGACAGAAACACATGGGCAGATACCATGTCATGATGAAGGCATCTATTAGCAGTGAAGAAAGGCCAAGGAACACCAAGGATTGTTGTAGACACCAAAAAACTAAGAGAGAGGCCCAAAGGAGAAATCAACTTAGCTGACAATCTCATTTGAGCTTTCACCATCCAGAATTGTGAGAAAATAAATTTCTATACTTTAAAGTCATCTACTTTGTGATATTTTGTTCTGGCACCCCTAGGAAACTAAGATACCCTTAAAATATCTGAATTAATATACTAAAAAAAAGTCTTGAAATGCATTATTCATTATATTTTTTAAAAAATTTACTTTGAAATAATTATAGATTCACAGAACGGTGCAAAAATAGTACTAACAGGTCCCCTGTACCCTATATTGTAACTAATACTTACTTCCACCAAAAAAATTTTAGTTACTGTCTAATTTTTTAAACACACATCTCACCATATTATTTCCCTTCTTGAAAACCTGGAGTAGCTATCCCTTGCCTCAAAATAAAGCAAACTTCTTACTTAACCTGGCATCCACCACTTTTCATTATCTGGCCCTGTCCGTTTCCAGTCTCATCTCCTTCTACATCCCAAAACCACCAGGTGTGTATAGACGATTGCTTAAACGGTCTATGCTGTCATTCAGTTCCAAGCCTTTGTACCTGAAATGTCCTTTCTTTCTCTTTCCTCCCTTGCATGGCTAACTCCTACATATCCTTAAGATTTGGCTCAGACTTACCTTCTCTAGAAACCATTTCTTGGAGCCCCCTCCCAATCCAATTCGCTAGCTCCAGCTGGAGTATGGCTTTCTAACCAGGGGCTACCATAACATCTTTTGCATATCGCATTTGTCACACTGTCTTCTAATTATCTCACTCTCCAAACTGTTAGCTTCTCAAGAACAGAAATTGTGCCTTTCATCTCTATTAATAGTTCCTGGCATTGGTCCTGGTGCACAACACATGCTCACGAAATATTGAGCTGTTGAAATGGATCAGGAAGTTCTCAAGCATGATTTTTGCTCATGCACTTCCCTGTTTGAAGACCAGCCTTCCACTATTTCTTTATCTCAGTCCACAATCTAAAACGTTCAGTCCATTTACCATTTTGGGTCATGAGTCACCAGGAGATTCAGGATAGTGTATGACTGGGTCCTGACAAATACATTACCTCTAGAAGAATAGTTTAGCAGCCAGCTAGAGCAGGAATGCCATCGTTATTCAATGGTACACAAGCTAAAGAATATGAAAGCCTTGAGGTAAAGAGTCCAAAATTCAATCCCTACTGTATCATTCCCACCATGCATCTATCAGTATGGCTTACATATTGCTGTGATGCTGGAAGCTATGCCACCAGTATTCCAAATACCAGCAGGGTCACCCATGATGGACAGGTTCCAGCAGAGCTTCCAGATTAAGTTGGACTAGGAAGAAGGACCTAACAGTCTACTTCTAAAAAAAATTAGCCAGTAAAAACCCCATGAATAGCAGCAGAGCATTGTCTGATATACTGCCAGGAGATGAGCCCCTCAGGTTGGAAGGCACTCAAAATAATGACTGGGGAAGAGCTTCCTCCTCAAAGTAGAGTCAACTTAAATGATGTGAATGGAGTCAGGCTTTCGGGACCTTCATTTGCTGCGGTAACATGACTCAAAATGAGAAGAAACAGCTGCAAATATTGATTAGAATGTGGAATGTATGAAGCGTGAATCTAGGAAAATTGGAAGTCGTCAAAAATGAAATGGAATGATAAACATTGATATCCTAGGCATTAGTAAGCCAAAATGGACTACTAACAGCCATTTTGAATCAGACAATCATATGGTCTACTATGCTGGGAATGACAAATTGAAGAGGAATGGCATCACATTCATCATCAAAAAGAAAATTTCAAGATCCATCCTGGAGTACAATGCTGTCAGTGATAGAATAATATCTGTACACCTACATGGAAGACCAGATAATATGACTGCTATTCAAATTTACCCACCAACCACTAGGCCAAAGATGAAGAAATTGAAGATTTTTACCAACTTCTGCAGTCTGAAATTGATCAAGCATGCAATCAAGATGCATTAACAATTACTGGTGATTGGAATGCAAAAGTTGAAAACAAAGAAGGATCTCTAGCAAGAAAATATAGTGTCGGTGATAGAAACAATGCTGGAGATTGCATGATAGAATTTTGCAAGACCAGGGACTTCTTCATTGCAAATACTTTTTTTCAACAACATAAATGGTAACTATGATAGGAAACACAAGAGTGAAATCAACTACATCTGTGAAAGAGATGATGGAAAAGCTCAATATCATTGGTTAGAAAAATGCCAAGGGCCAACTGCGGAACAGACCATCAATTGCTCATATGCAAATTCAAGATGAAGCTGAAGAAAATCAGAACAAGCCCACAAGAACCAAAATATGACCTTGAGCATATTCCACCTGAATTTGGAGACCATCTCAAGAAAAGGTTTGATACACTGAACGCTAATGATTGAAGACCAGATGAGTTGTGGGATAACATCAAGGACACCACACATGAGAAAAGCAAAAGATCATCAAAAAGACAAGAAAGAAAGAAAAGACTAAAATGGAAGTCAGAAGAGACACTAAAACTTGCTTTTGAATGTAGAGCAGCTAAAGCTAATGGAAGAAATAATGAAGTAAAAGAGCTAAACAAAAGATTTCGAAGAACAGCTTTAGAAGACAAAGTAAAGTATTATAATGAAATGTGCAAAGACCTGGGATTAAAAACCCGAAAGGGAAGAATAAGCTCAGCATTTCTCAGCTGAAAGGGCTGAAGAAAAATTTCAAGCCTCATGTTGCAATATTGAAGGATTGTATCAGCAAAATATTGAATGATGCAGGAGGCATCAAAAGAAGATGGAAGGAATAAACAGAGTCATTGTACCAAAAAGAATTGGTTGACATTCAGCCACTTCACGAGGTAGCACATGATCAAGAACTGATGGTACTGAAGGAAGAAGTCCAAGGTGCACTGAAGGCATTGGCAGAAAACAAGGCTTCAGGAATTGACAGAATACCAATTGAGATGTTTCAACAAATGGATGCAGCACAGGGGGAGCCCATTTGTCTATGCCAAGAAATTTGGAAGACAGCTACCTGGTCAACCAACTGGAAGAGATCCATATTTATGTCCTCTCCAAACAAAAGTGATCTAAGACATAATATGGACATTATCAAACAACATCATTAATATCACACACAAGTTAAATTTTGCTGAAGATAATTCGAAAGTAGTTGCAACCATTTTGGAAATCAATTTGGCGCTCCCTTAAAAAGCTAGAAATAGAACTAACATATGATCCAGCAATCCCACTCCTTGGAATATATCCTAGAGAAATAAGAGCCTTTACACAAACAGATACATGCACACCCATGTTCATTGCAGCACTGTTTACAATAGCAAAAAGATGGAAGCAACCAAGGTGCCCATCGATGGATGAATGGATAAATAAATTATGGTATATTCACACTACTATGCATCGATAAAGAACAATGATGAACCCATGAAACATTTCATAACATGGAGGAATGTGGAAGGCATTATGCTGAGTGAAATTAGTCAGTTGCAAAAGGACAAATGTTGTATGAGACCACTATTATAAGAACTCAAGAAATAGTTTAAATAGAGAAGAAAATATTCTTTGATGGTTAGGAGAGTGCGGAGGTAGGGAGTGGGAGGGGCATTCACTAATTAGATAGTAGACAAGAACTATTTTAGGTGAAGGGAAAGACAACACACAATACAGGAGAGATCAGCACAACTGGACTAAACCAAAAGCAAAAAAGTTTCCTGAATACACTGAACTCTTTGAAGGCCAGTGTAGCAGGGGCAGGGGTTTGGGACCCATGGTTTCAGGGGACATCTAGGTCAATTGACATAATAAAATCTATTAAGAAAACATTCTGCATCCCACTTTGGAGAGTGGTGTCTGGGGTCTTAAACGCTAGCAAGGGGACATCTAAGATGCATCAATTCATCTCAACCCACCTGGAGCAAAGGAGAATGAAGAATACCAAAGTCACAAGGTAATTATGACCCCAAGAGACAGAAAGGGCCACATAAACCAGAGACTACATCAGCCTGAGATCAGAAGAACTAGATGGTGCCTGGCTACAACCAATGACTGCCCTGACAGGGAACACAACAGAGAACCCCTGAGGGAGCAGGAGAGCAGTGGGATGCAGACCTCAAATTCTTGTAAAAAGACCAGACTTAATGGTCTGACTGAGACTAGAAGGACCCCAGAGGTCATGGTCCCCAGACCTTCTGTTAGCCCAAGACAGGAACCATTCCTAAAGCCAATTCTTCAGACAGGTATTGGACTGCTCTATGGGACAGACAATGATACTGGTGAGGAGTGAGCTCTTGGATGAAGTAGACATATGAGACTATGTGGGCAGCTCCTGTCTGGAGGGGAGATGAGAGGGGACAGGGGGTCAGAAGCTGGCCAAATGGACACAAATATAGAGATTGGAGAGGAGTGTGCCATCTCATTAGGGGGAGAGCAACTAGGAGTATATAGCAAGGTGTATATAAATTTTTGTATGAGAGACTGACTTGATTTGTAAACTTTCACTTAAAGCACAATTAAAAAAAAAAAAAAATTGCAACAGTACATTCCTGACAGAAACTGCCAGAAATTGAAGCCAGATTCAGAAGAATGAGAGATATCACTGCTGATGTCAGATAGATCTTGGCAGAAAGGAGAATACCAGAAAAATGTTTACCTGTGTTTTATTGACTATGCAAGGCATTCAACCGTGTGGGTCATAACAAATTATGGATAACGTTGAGAAGAACAGAGTTCCGGAATACTTAATTGTGTTCTTGTGAAACCTGTATATAGACCAAAAGGCAGTCATTGGAACAGATCAAAGGAATACTGCATGGTTTAAAATCAGGAACGTTTTGTTGTCAGGGTTGTTTCCTTTCATCATGCTTATTCAGTCTGTATCCTGAGGAAATAATTCAAGAAGTTAGACTATATGAAGAAGAACATGGCATCAGGATTGGTGGAAGACTTATTAACAACCAGCAATATGCAGATGGCACAACCTCACTTGCTGAAAACAAAGAGAACTTGAAACACTTACTGATGAAGATTAAAGGCTACAACTTTCAGTCTGGATTATACCTTAACATAAAGGAAACAAAAATCCTCACAACTGGATCAATAAGCAACATCACGATAAAGAGAGAATGTTGAAGTTGTCAAGGATTTCAGTTTTCTTGGAGCTACAATTAATGCCCATGGAAGCAGTAGTCAAGAAATCAAACCACACACTGCATTGGGCAAATCTACTGCAAAAGACCTCTTTAAAGTATTCAGAAACAAACATGTCACTTTGTTGAGTAAGATGTGCCTGACCCCAGCCATTATATTTTCAATTGCCTCATATGCATGTGACAGTTGGACAATAAATAAGGGAAACCGAAGAATTGATGCCTTTGAATTATGGTGTTGGCGAAGGATATTGAATAAACCATGGACTGCCAGAACAATGAACAAGTCTACCTTGGAAGAAGTACAGCCAGAGTGCTTCTGGAAAGCGAGAATGATGAGACTTTGTCTCACATACTTTAGATGTGTTATCAGGAGGGACCAGTTCCTGGAGAAGGACATTATGCATGGTAAGGTAGAGGGTAGTGAAAAAGAGGAAGACCCTTGACAAGATGGATTGACACAGTTGCTGCAATAATTGGCTCACACATAGCAAGGATTGTGATTCTGGCACAGGGTTTCGTTCTGTTGTACATACGGTCGCAGTAAGTTGGAACCAATTGGATGGCACCTAACAACACTGTACCATTCACTTGTGCAACCTTGGCCAAGACCTATGCCCTATGGGATTCATTTTCCTCATCTATAAAATGGGGATACAAATAACTTCCCTGTCTAATTCGCAGAATCCCTGTGAGAAATGAAATTAGATGAGTGACATCACTGAGAATGGCAATGTAGGGAGCTTCAAGGAGCCATCCCTCCACTGAAGCAGTGATTAATAAAGCAAAAAAAAAAAAAAAAAAAAAAAACCACCAGAATCAATTTTTTTGGAACTCTGTAGATTTAAAAAAAAAAAAAAAATGAAGAAGGAGGCTGCTAAATTTCAGTAAGACAGCTCTGTGGTATTTTTACTTACCGACCTACCATCTTCCATTCTCCAACTCAGCAATGAGGGTAAATATGGTGGCTTGTATTCCTGGTATGACTTGTTTGTGCCAGACAGTCAGTATGGATTTTTTTTCTCAGAAAATTGTAGTTGTGTATTTTAACCTGTCAGGCAGTACTCAGAGGGATTGGCTCAGGGGTTTGCCTTTGTTCAGCCCCCCTTTGGAACTCTCTCAGCTACTTTAGTGGCCTCCCAGGTGGCATTTGTAGAAAGCAATTAAAGGCATATACTTCTTGCAACTGTGTGGAGCAAGGGACAAAAGTTGGGGCAAGATGCAAACAAACCAACCAGAAAGTGAGATGCTGGGTAAGGAGATACATGGCGAACGAGAGTCTTAAAAATCTCCACAGGTACTAGGGAATCCAGAAGATCATATACATGGATATAGCAAGGGCTATGTGCATGCTCAGAAAAGACATGAAAAGACCCTAAGCTCACACCTCTGACAGCTCTTTCAGCTCTGCATAATCAGGAAATGAAGGCTATGGCACAATTGTAAGCAACCTGACTAAGCATAGAAAGAGGACTCTGTGATGGTTAAGATTGTTTGTCAACTTGGCTGGGCCATGATTTTCAGTGTTTTGTCAGTAGCATAATGTTGTGATTGCTTCCCCATTGAGATTTGATATGTGATCATTCCCATGATGGGATCTGCTGTGAGTAGCCAATCAGTTGAAAGGCAGTGTCTCAGGTGTGTGGCCTGGCTCCTGTTCATCTGGCCTCCAGTTCTCAGAACTTTAGCTAGCAGCTGACCTGCCAATCTTGGGACTCATCAATCTTCACAGCCTGTGAGCAAGAGCCCTGCTTTCCGACCTACCAATCTTGGGTTCACCAGCCCCTGCAGCTACGTGAATCAGGAGAAGCCTCTGTCTTGATCCCTGGACTTGGGATGTCCCAGCTTCTACAACTGTGTGAGCCATTCCCTTGATATAAATCTCTCTTTATATATACTTATATACTTCATTGGTTTTGCTTCTCTAGAGAACTCAGCCTAAGACAATTGGTACCAGGAGTGGGGTGACCCAAACCATCATTCCTGAAGGATCTGGACCATTAGTAGTTACGTTGGAATTAGGTTGCTGTAGTTTTCCATTGACTTTAATCACGGGGCATGGTAGTACTAAGAGACACCCTAAGGGATCTCCTGCATTCTAAGCATGCTCTTCTTTACCTCTATTATGTAATATCAATCCAATTTCCTCTTGGTAACCAGTATTAGTCACACCAGCCAGCATGATAACTCCCTTCTTTGTCTGTTGACCCAGAGGCATATGGAGCCCAAAGTGGCCAGGTGGTATTCTTAGCTTCCAGTTCAATGGAATCAGTGATGTTTCTCCAGATGGGAGCATTCCTCCCTTTGGAACTAAGACTTCTAGACCTGTAGAGCATAAGGTTGTGGGAACAAGAAGCAAAAATCTTGTGAGTAGGTGATTAGGGGTAATAGTGAGTGGTGCCACTCCTGTTTGGTGCTACTTCCGTTTCCACCCCTTGATTCCTGGACGCTTGAATCCTGGCTATGGGAGAAATAGCACCATATATTGGATGCTGGTTTAGAGCATATGTAGCCTCCTGGAGAACACTACTCCAGCTCTGCAAGGTATTGCCCCCTAGCTGGCACCATAATTGTGTCTTTAGAAGGCCATTCCATCATTTTATCAAACCAGCTGCTTCAGAATAATGCCACACTTCATTTGCTGTGAAGTGAGTCCCTTAAACCAAGGCAATACTGTGTAGGTTGCCATGACAGTGGATAAGGTAGTCTGTAAGTCCACAGATGGTAGTTTTGGCAGAAACATGGCACGCAGAGAAGGCAAATCCATATCCACAGTAGGCGTCTATTTCAGTAAGGACAAAACACTGCTCTTTCTATGATGGAAGTGGTCCAATGTAATCAACTTGCTACCAGGTTGCTGGCTGATTACCTCAAAGGATGGTGCCATATCAGGGCCTCAGTGTTGGTCTCTGCTTCTGGCAGATGGGGCACTCAGCAGTGGCTGTAGCCAAGTTAGCTTTGATGAGTGGAAGTCCAGGTTGCTGGGCCTATGCATAACCTCCATCCCTGTCACCACAACCACTTTGTTTATGAGCCCATTGAGCAATGACGGGAGTAGCTAGGGAAAGAGAATTAATGGTTTCCACAGAACACATCAGCCCATCCACCTGATTGTTAAAATCCTCCTCTGCTGAAGTCACCCTTTGGCGAGCATTCACATGAGACAAAAATATCTTCACTTCTTTGGCCTATTTAGAAAGGTATATCCATACACCTCTTCCCTATAAATCCTTGTCTCCAATTTTCTAATCATGTTCCTTCCAAGTCCCTGACATCCGGCCAAACCATTGGCCACAGCCCTTGACTCAGTATACAATCGTACATTGGCCATTTCTCCTTCCAAGCAAAGTGAACAACCAGGTCTACTCCTCAAAGTTCTGCCCATTGCTAGGATTCTCCTTCACCACTGTCCTTCAGGAAGGCTCCAGAGAGGGGCTATAGTGTTGCCGCTGTCCCCTTTCAAGTGGTACCTGCATATCATGCAGAACCACCTGTAACCAGGCAGCAGTTTTCTCTTCTTCAGTCAACTCATCATAAGGAACTCCCCATGAGGCCACAGGTGCAGACTGGGAGATGGAAGGTAATGTGACAGAAGTGAAGACCATAGGCATTTGGGTTATTTCCTCATGCAACTTACTTGTGCCTTTAGGTCCTGCGTGGACATGATCTCATATGTACCACTTCCATTTAATGATGGGGTGCTGCTATGCACGTCCAACTTTGTGACTCTATGGGTCAGACAACACTCAGTTCATGATGGGCAGCTCACACTGCATGGTGACCTGATGTCCCATGGTTAACCATTCAGTCTCTACTAAGGCCCAGTAACAAGCCAAAAGCTGTTTCTTCAGATAGTGGTGATAGTTGCACAACACCGTAAATGTACTAAATGCCTCCAAATTGTATATTTCAAAATGGTTAAAATGGTAACTCTTATGTTAAGTGTATTTCCCTATTTCCCATGATAAATAATATGAAATGAAACAATGTATTAGCATGCATTATATTTTTAAATAGTATAGGTATCAATCTATTTTGGAATGGGCCAGTATACACATAAATATAAAAATTCTAATATGCTATAGAAATGTGAATGACTACTATGCATTCATCTTCATCACCTCCGTGAATCAGAAATATTGAGACTTATTCTTACAAATAGTTAATTCTCCAGGGAGTTTCTATCCCACATTCGTGCATACCTGAGGCAATAGGAACAAGGTGGAGCATCTAGTTAATCCTGATACCCAAGTACCTGATTTATGACTTCATTGTTGGGAAATGGTATGTTGTAGAAGAACTATCCCCACATTTATCATGCAATGAAACTGCTTAAACTTCTAGGCAGACTTAACCATATAAAAAACAAACAAAATCCCCAATAAATGAGTCCTTCTAGATAAACAAACTAAATGAAATTCTACTTAACTTGAGAATGGAGTAAAAATTCTTTTAAAGAATGGAGTTGCTGTTTGATTTTATTATATCAGCAGAATATTGTTCTTATATTTTCCCAATGAGTTATATTCTGAAAAACTTTATTTTTGTACTGAAATATTTTATACTCTCCACTTTATGACTCTTACTAGTAAGGACTTAAGGGTCACTTGAATCTGTCCATTCATAATAGAAACTTGGAGTCAACCAAGATTGGCCACCATTCCCAGTCATGGTCATCAGTATTTTTCCTTCCTATCGATGGTTAGCCCATAACGGTAGTAAGATGGATAAATAATAGAAATCATTACGTGGTTACTTTAGGCTCCTTTTGTATTTTCTTGCTATGAAATAAAAATTGAATCCAGATTAATTAAAGTGATTCACATATTATAATCTTTCATATAGCATGAAATAGTCTAAGAAAAAGCTCTAAGCCATAAGGGTCATGGGAATCTTGGAGAGCTTAATAAAGTAGAGAAAGCGATAACCCCTTCTTGCAAAGGAGAGAAAAGCTGTCTCCCACTTTCAGGTACCAAACAACCTAAAAGCTGTTCTTTCCATCATTAAAAAAAAGCTGCTTATATAGCTTCCCACTTCCCTCAGCCTGTCCCTACTGGCAGGTCAATCTATAGCCAAAGAAAGGAGAGTGAAAGTGACCTAGAGATAAATCTTTCCTGTGTGAAAACAGCTTGCAATTTGCATAAAATATTCTGAAAAAATGCAAAATTTAAGTTTCCACTTTGTCTGGGTCTGTGCAATAATAAGTTGGTGATAGCAATAGCTTGGGCTATGGCAATATGATTCATTAAGTCTTAACTAAATATAAGTTTAGACACAAATCTAAACATTGAGCAATTACTGACTTTCAAAAAAATTAGCATTAAATTCTGATGCAAACTGGCGTGGAGCACCCAGCAATTCCACTGCTAAGAATATACACAAGGGAGTTGAAAGCAAAGATGCAACCAATGTTCATTGCAACATTCTTCACAACAGCCAAAAGGTGGAAGCAACTAAATGCCCATCTACAAATGAATGGATAAAAAAAGTGTAGTACACACATACAACGGGACACAATGAAAGGAAGCCTTGATACGTGTTACAGCACGGATGGAGCTTGAAGAGATTATGCTGAGCAAAATAAGTCAGTCACAAAAGGATAAATGCTGTATGACCTCACTTACTTAAAAAGACAAGAACAGGAAAATGAACAGAGACCAAAGTTTATCAATGGTTACCAGGGCCAGGAGGGAAAAGGGGGGTTATTGCTTTGGTTTACAGTGGTGGAAAAATTGCATTGATTAAGGGTAGGCTTGCACAATCAATTAATGTGATTGCTGTCAATAAGCTGTATACCTGTAAAAAGTTGAATTGACAAAAGTTGTGTGGTAGACATATTTACAACAACGACCAAAAAACAAAAGAAGTAGCTGCTGAGGCTACTTATGTACAGCTAAACACCTCACAGGATTTGATTCCTTAAGTCTGGTGGTTTAGAGTCATGGTTTCATGGGACATCCCAGTTAATTGGCCTAATAACATGTTTAGTGCTTCTGTTCTACCTCCTAGTTTGTTGCATAATGTCTGGGGTCTTAAAAGCTTGCAAGCAGCCACCCAAGGTAAAACAATTGGTCTCTATTCTCCTGGAGCAACAGAGGAAGAAGGAGAATCAGGAACAGAAGGAGGAAATGGAAGGTGTGGCTAATTGCCTCCAAGGACAACTGCCTACTTTGCCACGAGACCAGAAAAACTGGATGGTGCCTGGCTATCATTACCGAACATTTTGATTGAAGATTATATAGAAGACAGGGATTGGACTCGACTATAGGATAGAAAATAATACTGGTGAGGAAAGAGCTTCCTGGATCGAGTAGACACATGAGCCAATGTGGGCAGCTCCTATCTGCAGTAGAGATGAGTAGGCAGAGGGGGACAGAAACTGGCTGAATGGACACAGAAATATAGGGTGGAGAGAAGAAATGTGCTGTCTCATTAGGGGGTGAGCAACTAGGAGTATATAGCAAGATGTCTATAAGGTTTTGTGTGAAAGACTGACTTGATTTGTAAACTTTCCCTTAAAGCACAATAAAAATTAAATAAAAAAAAAGGTTATGTAGAAGAATCCTGATCAAAAGGGAGGAAGTGCAGAATAGAATTTAAAATTCCATGAGATCCATACTTTCTGGAGCCATGGAGTCTGTATGAATCCCTGAAACTATTGCCCTGAGATAATCCTTGAACCTTAAACCAAAAATATCCCCTAAAGTCTTCTTAAAACCAAACAATAATTTAGCTTAACTAGTAAAAAATGTCTGCCTTGAGCACCATGCTCTTTTAAGAACTATCTATATGGAGTCAAATTGACAACAGCAACTCAAAAGATTAGATAGGAACCTTAAGTGACAGTGAGTTTATATTAATGAGGGAGGGACAAGTCAGAAAAGGAGGGTGAGAATGGTTTTTCAACTTCAAGAATGTAATCAGTGTCACTGAATTGTACATTTAAAAATTGTTGAATTGGTCCATGTTCTGCTGTGTATATTCTCAACAACAACAAAAATAAATAAAACAAATTACTTAAAGAAACCTTATCTCATTTGGTATCTGTGATTTAATAAAAAACACAAACAACTGCAAAAAAAAAAATCTGCCATGGAGTAGGGAAGAACAGTAAACTAGAAAGACTGAGGAAGGTAAAAGATGCTTTTTTCATGAATGAGAAGAAATTGGAAGTAAACATCAAAATTGCATCATGTATTGTGTTTAAATTAAATGTTAAATACACTCCCAAATATGGCAGATAAACATGCCTTTTCCAAACTAGTCCCAACTGTGTCATCTCTGGCTTTCTCTCCAAGCACCCCACCCCACCTGATCACAGCCACAGTGCCCCAAAATATGGCTTTACCCAGCCCATACCCTTAGCAAATCCTTACTCTTTCTTCATGGCCCACTTCATTCATCACCCCTTCTGTGAAGCTCTCTTTGATTTCCCAACACTCTCCTTCATGGTATCACAGAGCTTTGTTGACATCTCTATAAAAGCACTTGTCACTAAATTACAGTTCCTTGGAAGGCTTGTCTGTTTCCCATACCATGTCTTTATATCATTGTGTTGCCTGGACTTAGCAAACTGCCCCCCATTGAGAAGGACTCTTTAAATGTTTGTAGAACAGATGAGTGAATCTCTCATTCCTCTTCTAGCCAGCCAGCCATCTACCTACACAACAGCCTTGAAATCTCAGTTGCTATTTCTAACACAAGTCCAAGATTATAATCCACTTTGAAATACTAACATAGGGGACAAAATGAGTAAGTTTTGGTTACAAGATCTTCGCATTATCATTAGCTATTGTAGACAGCATCCTAATTGCCTGACAACGGCCAGAATGCATGGCTTTGCGTGCCAGTGAATTTAACAAAAGAGACCAAAAGATAGAGAAGTCTGAAAATACGTTGTGCTGAACTCAGAGGGAGTAGAAGAGAGGTGAAGTAACTAGAAGAACTAAAATACTACTCTGCGTACTACTGTATACATTCTTTAGTAGACTTTTTAGTGAGGATGTATGATTAGGGTGTATATAAGAAAGGCAGGATTAAAAATCTGATTCACTTTGTTAGAAACTGCATTTTTTTCTAATAGCATATACACAGTGTGCTCCACTGTAGTGGCCCGTTGTTCTTGAGGCATGTTTGCACTGGTTAGTCTTTGCCACCTTCATTCATTTTCGGCCCTTCTCCTCCCTGCTTTTGGCCCCAGGAGGCTGACTCGGGCTGACTGCCTCACCAGGCTACCCTGCCCTGTGGCTTCCAGGTGAGTCCAACCCATGAGAGTCACCAGCTGATATTAGAGGGCAGGGAGAGAGGCTGGCATTTATTTCTCTGCACCCTCCCACTCAGGGTCTGGCTCCAGGTCTCACCAGGCTTGGAATCCTGTTCCTAACTGAGTGTGTTTTCTATTTCCTGGAAGGGCCCTGACTAATAAAACGGCCACCTGTCCACAACTAAGAAAACACGTGAATAGAAATGTTACGTGGATGTTTCCATTTTGTGCTCTAGTGTGTCATCCACTGAGCAGTCCCTATACCAAAACTTGTAATGTTAAGGGAAGGTTGTAGGGCTTCAGAAGGGCATAGCTAGAAATTTCAGTTATAAGCCCACTGATTTTTGTTCATTTCAAAAGATTCGCAAGCTTCAGCGGCACAATAGACAGTTCCTCCTGGTGATTATTTTGAACGCTGACAATTAGACTTCACTCAGGTCACACAAGGAGCCCTGGTGGCACAGTGGTTAAGTGCTCAGCTGCTAATCAAAAGGTAAGTGGCTCCAACCCATCAGCTGCTCCATGGAGACAGATGTGGCAGTCTGCTTCCGTAACGATTTACAGCATTGGAAACTCTGTAAAAGAGTCGCTATGAGTCAGAATCGACTCAATGGCAAGGGGTTTGGTTTTGGTGGTTTAAGGGCAAACATTCGAGCTTCGCTTCGCTTTAGTCCTGTAGCTGACCTCCTCAGAAAACATCTGTGCAACTGTGGCTCACTTCCATCCCTTCAATAAGTCTGTTTTAAGCATTTTCAATGGTTGATTAGTGTCCAAAATAAAAGCGAACAACTAGGGAGGCGTGCATGACCATGTGTTATCTGTGTAAGCTTTTACTCGTGTTCTTTTGTTCAAAAACACTTCAGATTCCACTGAGATTACTGTTGAAGTCAAACCACATTTTCAAAAAGATTCCTCAATTCTGCTCATTTTTAAAAATGATTCGAGTTTCCTCGTTACACGCACCATCTTACCCCTTTCCGGTCGCCGAATACTCTGTAGCAGATACCGTGGGCATGAGAGTGATACTGTCATTTAGAGAAAGGCAGATTCTTCTGGGAGTTAGTGGGTTTGGTTTTTTTGGTTTCTGGGAATTAGAGGCAATGAGTGCCAAAAACTGTTTTTCAGATGTTCGGAGTTTAATGAAACGCAGGATGTGCGCTGCCAGGTAGCACCAATGTTCATTTTTAAGCTTTCCTTATGTTACCATAAAATTGCCTAAAACACTGCCTTATGTTACTTTGCCTACATTTCTGTACAACACTTCCTAAGACTCCAGGCTCTTTAAAGCCCATTAAAAAAAAAAAAAAAAAAAGCCACCAACAAAAGAAAAATAGCCCTCAGGCACCTGCATTCAGGTAGGAGCAAAGAATTAAACTTGAGGCTCAGAAGTAATGAGGCTTAGGGGAATTCCAAACATGGCCCAGTCTACATGCTTGCGAATTCTTTTGTACGAATAGCCTTTTCATTCTATTAAAATAACAGTTTGAGATATGAATGATATCTATAATAGTAATTGTACTCAGGGCCACCAACCCTGGTGTTATTGAGGCGAGTAGCTATTCTCAGATGTAGGTCTCTGAAAGCTTGATTTTTCTGGAGATTAATGGCTTTGAGCCTGTAGCAACCAGGGAGCCATGGTCCACTACTTGCCTCAGAGGGTAAGAAAATAGCACCTATTTAGCCCTTGCTCCATCTAAAAAAAAAAAAAAAATTTTTTTTTATTTTTCTATCTGGAGTTCACCATTAACAGTTCCGTTAGTGTAACAAGGTGGAAGGAAGAAGTAGCACCATCCCCTGCCCTTGGGAACATCTAAGAATTCAGGAGCACTCAGACAAAATGAGCCCACTAAGCCACTTGCTGTAAAGTCAACTCCAACTCATGAAGACTCCATGCGTGTCAGAATACAACTCTGCTCCAATACCTCTGTAAAATGGGTTCTACTATTATCCCCATTTTACAGATGAGGAAACTGGGACTTTTCATGAAGGCCCCTTCTCTCATTCCTGGATTCCTAATAATAATAATATTAAAAAAAAAAAACATTGCCATTGAGTTAATTCTGACTCACAGCAACCCTAGAGGACAGAGTAGAACTGCCCCCATAGGGTTTTCAAGGAGTGGCTGGTGGATTTAAACTGCTGACCTTTTGGTTGGCAGCTGTATCACATAATCTTCACTGGACTCATTATGTGCCAGGCACTATTTTAAGTGCCCTTTTACAAAAGAAGAACCTAAGGCACGGAGAAGTTAAATAACTTGTCCAAATCATCCAGTTAACAGAAGTCAGAGGTAGGATTCAAACTCTTGTCTGGTTAGCAAGTCTGCACCCAACCACACTCTCTGCTGCCAGAGCTCTAGCTTCTGCCTTGTTGAATAATTGTTGACTTCATGGACCTAAGTTTTTGTGTAGGAGTCCCTGGGTGGTGCAAACAGTTATTGTGCTCCACAGCTAACTGAAAGATTGGAAGTTTGAGTCCACCCAGAGGCACCTCAAAAGAAAGGCCTAGAAATCTATTTCCAAAAAATCAGCCACTGACAACCCTATGGAGCCCAGTTCTACTCTGACACATGGGGTCACCGTCACCATGAGTCTGAGTGGACTTGACAGCATATGTTATGTTTCTCTCTAGCCTAATGTATTCCTTTCCTTATTTCAAAGCCCAACTAGCATCATAGGCTTCAGGGAGTGGCCCCCAAGTATCCACACATGACCCCATGGCCAGCTTGTACTGCACATGGGTCCTGGCTGACAGCATACTAGACAACCCTTCACTCTGTTGCCTTTCCCAGACCACACAACGCCACACCAGCCCCTCAGGGATGTCAGAGCTCTCAGATGCCTTTTGAGATCACAGACACAATAAGACCTGACAGCCTCGCTTGCTTGCCAGAGAGCTGGGCAGTATCACATTTCAAATATCGCCTCTGCGTAATGTTCTGAGACCATTCAGAGCCCACTTAAAAAAACACAGTCACAACTCTCCTTGGGGCTGGGGCTGTTGATTTTGTTAGGTGAGATCACTGGAGGAATATAAAACCGTTTTAAACGCAACAGAAAGAGTGGCAAAGAGGAAAAACAATAGATGGACATGTAGGGTCAAACAAAAGTCATGAAGCAGCGGAGAAACAGGCTGGCTGCAGCGTTTGGCTCAGTTTAAACCTAGGGTTTAAGAGCCTAAGGAATTGATCAAATTCTACTCATTTCCATTCCTTCCTAATCCTAAAATGTTTACTTGCATGGTGGCTTTTATTTCAGTGTGTGTGTGGGTGGGGTTGGGGGTGTTATAAAGAAGCAAAACTATGACCCTCCTTAAAAAATTTGACAGTAGCCCCTGTCCCCTGCTCAACACACACAGCAGAAAGATTTTGTGTTCTAAGCACACAACATTTGTATGGTCCACCATCTATTTATGCTGGGCTTCTAATTTTTTTTTTTTCTAATGTTATGCAAGACTTTCCTCCTTCCTTTACTCACCACTGAGTGACTGTGCTGATTCAACATTTTATAGACACATAAATTTTCCTTTAGAAGCTATGCTGAGAACGTGCCCCCCGCCTCGCCAGTTTCTTATTGGAATCAGATGATGCAGAATGTATCGTTTCAGATTCAGTGATAGGCTGCCCCCTAGTGAAAATTTTTGGCCATACAGTCAACCCACTAATGTATTGTTGCAAATACTGCAGCCGTTTCCTGACACAAAGAGAAATGTCCTTCAGTCCTCCGGAGGATGTGACAGTATTGTGTAATTTAACCATCAGTCAGATACTGCTTTCAACTTCCTCATGCTGTTTTCTGTGTTTCAGTGTTGTGTAAATTTTCCTTTGCTACATCAAGATTTCTCTGATTTTAAAATATACATTAAAAAATACATTCTTTGCTAAGCTAATAAAAAGGTCTTCCTGGAACTAAGTGGAAGGTGCTGATGACCAGTGCCATTGCCTTCGTTGTTTTGATAATGAGCTCTATGCTTATTTCCAATCCCATTTATGTCATTTAGCTATTTTGTGGTATTTTTTTCTATCTAGGATAAATACACAAAATCAGCAATTATTGCTTTTATAAGGTGATTGTATTAGCATTCTAAATATTTTAGTGTTCAATGTCTCTAGACAGAAAATTATTTTGATTGCCAAACAAGAATGCAGTTAGTATTTTCTTTATAGATTATTTCTACATTGTTGTACAGAGGTGAAAAAGTTTTCATGGCAAAGTCAAAAAGATTTTCTCAATAAAAAGCTAGTGTTTAGAAACTTGAAAATAATGGCAAATGTGTCTTTCTTTGCTACTTTATTTTTCCACCACCTACCCCCCACACACAGCTAACTTCATAGAAGGGATAGCATGTTGCCTGAACTTATAAAACTGAAAGGTGAAAAATCAATGGCTGTGAACAATTGTAATACCTGAGTGTTTGGAAACTCATTCCCCCCTGCTTTTCTGCTATATAATTTTGTACAGATACAATCAAGATTAAAATCAAAGGGTACTCTTCATTCTATTTTGATAGTTTTTCCATAATTTTTGAGCTCTTTAGAATCAAAGTTCACTTAGTTTCTCCTATTTATGTACAGTAATAAATACTATCCATCTTTTAGATATCTGAGGGTTAATTTGTGTGAAACTTACAAGGCTGTGAGATGAAGTATAGTACTCCAGAGGTAATGAGGTTTAGCTCAGAGAAGGTGATCCACTTTCTTGAGGACACAGCTCATTAATAGCTATCAGAATTCAAACCACAACCGCCTGAAGCCAAGCTCCACACTCTTTCTGATTCATCATGGTTACTCCACATCCTGCCCTTTGCTTGTTATTTATTATGCCTTTGAATCATAGACAGCCTTTGTTCTCATTTTAAGAGAGAAAATTATTACATGAAGAAAGAATAAAAAGCCAGGAAGTACATACGAACATCCTCATCTTCCCGCTAAGTCTGTTCAGATATTCTAAATTAAGGAAAGCTACTCTCGTTGGTACTTGGAAGAAGTACAGCCAGAATGATCCTTAGAAGTGCGGATGGCAAAACTTCGTCTCACATACTTAAGACATGTTATTAGGAGGGACCAGTCCCTGCAGAAGGACATCATGCTTGGTAAAGTAGAGGGTCAGCAAAAAAGAGGAAGATTCTCAGTGAGATGAATTGAGACAGTGACTGCAACAATGGGCTCAAACATGGCAACAATCGTGAGGATAGCACAGGACTGGGCAGTGTTTCATTCCATTGTACATAGGACCTATGGGTAGGAGCCAACTTGACAGCACCTAACAGCAACTACTATCATTGGGAAGAGCTCTGGCTGCACAGTGGTTAAGCAGCTCAGCCACTAACCAAAATTTTCAAACTCACCCACTTGCTCCACACTTCCTAAAGATTTACAGCCTTGGAAACCCTATGAGGCGGTTCTGCTCTGTCCTATAGGGTTACTATGAGTCAGAATTGGGTTTGTTTATTTATTGTTTTTTACTCTCATTGATCCCTGGGAAAAATGAATGAGAGCTGTCACTAAGGAAGTGAGAAGGACTCATAATGTCTCTCTCCAGTGCTTCTCCCCAAGGTTGCACCCTTCTCTCCAGCCATGAATAAGTTATGAAGGTGAAATTTCTTACACAAAGATGTTGTCATCATGGAAAAGAAAAGACTTCAGATGGACACTGCTGAGAGCAGATGGTATTATCTGAAACAACAAACAAACTGCCCTCTGTGGGATTACTGTATCACGGGAACTCAAAAAAGCTGCAAAAACAGTAATATCCATAAACTGTGACTCAGAGTTGGGTTTGAAATTTCATGGCTGAGGTAATACCGGCAATATTCTTTTCTTTGGTTATTAAACTAGGTGAGGCTTCCCCCCTCCCTATTACCTAGACTCTTAGAATGAACAAGAACAAAGAAGTCGTGCTTCTAGAAGTTTCTTTAATTCTGCCAGAATGTTTAATCTGCTTTTTTATCATGGTGAGGTGATATGTAATTATTTTTCTTTTTTGAAAAGTATAAATATACATATAAGAGGAAGAAGCTAGTTGTCAATTAAATAATTATTCAGCAAATATTCACTTGCTCTTCTTGGAGGAAATAAATTTCCCTTCCTCATTGTTGTTGGGCTTGACCATGTGATTTGCTTCAGCCAGTAGAAAAAAAAAAAAAAGCCAGTAGAAGGTGGGTGGAAATAACAGTGTGTCAGATCCAAGCCTAGGCCTTCAGAGGCATCGTATGTCTCTGCTCACCCCTTTTACCTCAAATAGCTGCTGGTCCAAGAAGACATGTAAAGCAGCCCTGTATCTAATTCACAATTTTAAGCCAAGCCCAACTAAATCTACTAAAGCTGCAACTGACCAGCAGACAAAGAGAAATAAAAGCTTATTGTTGTATGCCACTGAGTTTTGGAGCGGTTTGTTATGCAATATTATTGTGGCATTAGCTGACTAATACAAAGCTTAATAATGTACAGTAAAATTTGCATCCTAGTGTACTCTGCATTGTATATATAATACATTTACCTTTCAAGTATCAGAGAATCATGTAACTGGGCCGGCTTGTTCTAGACCACAGTAAAGAATAGGAAGAAAGCAAAGCTGGTTCCTGACTTACCACAAAAGATGCCCGTAGTCTGAGCACTAAAGCTCGCATACATTTTTCATATTTATTTGCTAAGAGACGATTTACTCTTTTTCTAATAAGATTAGTTATTTAACTTCCCAGCCACATTACAGTAGGCAAGGAGAAATTGCTAAAAGCAAACTTGGTGGTAACAAGGGAAAAGTTAAATGCATCAATAAAGGAGAAGACAGAAAAGCCATAAAAAGCAACATAAGAATTCAAAATCATAGGAATCTAGGATAGCTTAATAGGAAAATAATTTCACTAAATGTGTCAGTTTCCCAAGCAATAGTGTATAAAATAGGGAAGTTTATGATCAATTCAAAAGAATTACTTCTAGAATGGCTTAAAACAGTAATTCTTCGGGACAACTTTGATTGTTTTTTATTTTGTTTTTTTAATCACAGATAGCCCATTTTGAGAAAATTGTAAAAATTATGTACTCTCTTTTCAGAAAGATACATGTGAGAAAAACCCCACAAGATCTTCCATGTAATTTGAAGCAGTTTGGAAATTTCCCAGAACTGATTTATGAAGCCTGGGTTATAAACCATTACTTTCAAATTTAAAAAAAAAAAAAAAGGTTTAGTGCCAGGAGAGGTATAATTTAATTATCTGAGATTTTTACTTCCGTGAAACACTTTATTCCTGTGGAACATAACTCCAGATAAATGAGGCATCCTGGAATTTATAAAGCCAGATGAGTCCTTCCCCAATCCCTGACCCCATTACTGGGCTCTGCCTAGGCCTACCCTGGGAGGGATTACTGATCTTTATGCCTCCAAAGACTCCATCGCATCCCTTAGTGGTATATTTCCACACCTCTCAACTTCATTTCTTGAACTTAAAGTTTACAAAAAGTTAGTAATTCAATCATTGTTCTATACTCTTGAATTTCTAGCCTTCATTTCTCTGGTCAATTGTTTGTTGGAAAATTACAAAGCCATTGGATCCATTTTCTTCTTTCTGGTGATACAGTAAGATTTTTTTTTTTTTTTTCCCATTTCTGCTGCCTAATTTTAATCCTCTCTGTGAATTATGAGGCATCCATTTTGCTTATGGAGAACAATATATGGATATATATTATGGTGGAAGTATAGCAATATTCATAACACAATTACTGACATTATAATACCTTATTATTATTAGTTGTAATGATATTATGATAATAACAATACCTTATTATTATTATATGATAGTTTACAGTTTTCAAAATACCTTTATATTTTAAGAGAAATTATGAGCCATTATGACATTTTCAAAAAAAAAGGAAGAGAAATAATATTTATTTTATTCCTACCAGGTACCCAGAACTGAATTTGATTCTTCAAACATTTATTTCACTAAATCCCCATATACCTTTTAAGGTAAGAATTAGTTTCCTCATTTACAGGTGATGAAATTAAAATCAAAGAAATGAATTAGCTTGCCCAAGGTCACACCTTCATAAGTGACAGTACAAAAACTTAAACCCAAGGTCTGTCTCATTTCCATAATACCATTTCAAAAACAGAAGTGACAGAGGCTTTGATGGCTGTTTTCACAAATCAGAAGGACTATCATGCCTTTTGTAACTCTGGAAGATAGGATTTATACCAATGCGTGAATATTAATAGGAGGCAGATGTTGGTTCAATATGAGAATGTTGATGAGTGTCCCAAGAGGGTATGTTATACCCCCCAACCTCCCAAATTCAGAACTCAGTAAAAACAAACCCATTCATGCACAAAGCTGGGGATTTGCAAGCCGATAGGACTATCTCATGACGAGCTACCTTCACAGAATCCCTATGCCACAAATGGCAACAGAACAGATGTCAGAGATGGCACCATGATGCTAGGCATGAAGGGCCAAAAGCAGCCTTATAAAATCCTAGTGTCCCCAGCAAAACATGGAGAACTGAACAATACCTTCCTCAAGTGTTTAAACAGGTCCAAGAAAGCTCTTGAAAGACGAAGACAGCCTCACAGTTAAAATGAACAGAACTCTTCATACCTTGACCGGCAGTTCTCAAAGTGTGGTTCACAGACTCCTTTCTGTGAGGTCAAAACTGTTTTCACAATAATACTAAGGTATTGCTTTTGCCTTTTCTCTGCATTGTCATTTGCATTGATGTTGCAAAAGCAATAGCAAGTTAAACTGTTGGTATCTTAGCATGAATCAAGGTAATGGTACCAAACTGTACTAGTTGTTGTTGTATTTTTATTACTATACACATTTTTTAAAATGCCAGTTTCATTTGACAGTATTTTTGATGGTGCAGTACAAATTATCAATTTCATTAAATTTAGTCCCTTGAGTACAAGTCTTAATATTTAGAGTGATGAAATGGAAAGTATGCATAAACACGCTGCATTTCAAAGTACTTTGGTGTTCTCAAAGAAAGTATAGATACGACTGAGTTGCAAGATGAACTAGCCACTTTTTTATGCAACATAATTTTTCTTCCTGTGAAAGACTAACAGACAAAGTATGGTTATTCAGAATTGGGTATTTGCCAGACATGTTCTCAAAAACAAACCAGGTGAACCTAGTACTTCAAGGGAAACAATTGCCAGAATTTGTTGCCCATAATAGATTTTGAGATTTCAAGCAAAAATTAGAATTTTGGAAAATTACTTCCCACCACTGTAAGTATGATAGTTTCCCAATAGTTAAAGACCTTTTTTCGTAATCAACAGCCTAACTCAACAACTCCAGAACTAGAAAGAGAAGAGCAAGCTAAGCTTAAACCTACCAGAAGAAAGAAAATAACAATGATCAAAGAAGAAAGAAAGAAAATCAAAAACAGTAGAATCAATAAAACCAGGAGGCAGGGCCAAGATGGCAGAGTAGTCAGATGCTTCCATTGATCTCTCTTACAACAAAGACCCCAAAAAACAAGTGAATGGGTTATATATACGACAAGCTAGGAACCCTGAGCATCAAAGGCAAAGTTAAGAAATTGGGACGAATGACGGGGGAGGTAGAGGTGGTGTAGAAGCAGCGAGGAGTTGCCAAGCCTGCGGCAGCACCTCAGCCTCCATTCCTTGGCACAATTGTGGCAGGGCTGTTGGTAGTTTTTCAGGACACGGCCGCTTCAGCGAAAGAAGACAAGCAAAGTGGCACACCCCTGACACTGTGATGTAACTGCAGTGGGGCTGGCCATGGTGTTGAGGATGCCGAAGCTTCAGCAAAAGAAGGCAAGCACAGGATGCAGCCCTAACCCCGTGGGGTGATCTCGGTGGGGACCCAGCCAGCGCACAAAGGCTACACATGCCTTTGGAATCTGAGATAAAACGGCACGCTTAGCTGAATTTGTCTAATTTACCGCATGGATCTAATAGCTCCTCCTTTTGAAAGAACTCTGTCCTATCTATCCGACCCCTCCTCCCTCTGTCCCAGCTGGCTTCATTAACAGTTGATTTTCCTGGGCCTGAGATAAGTTCTGCTGCACTCACTGAGCCATTCTCCTGGCCTTGGAGAAGGAACAAAATTAACAAACAGGGAAAGAGTACTCTGCCAACTCCCCTAATCTGGAAACTCAGAGCAAAAGTGGCTCCAGTCCAAGCACAAGCAATCCACAGACTTTGTCTTTTGCTCCTGCATGGATACAGGTGGCTCTGCTACATCAGATAGGATCTGGCTGTTATATTGCAAGGGCAAATCTGTTTGAAGCCTGACTGTAACTGTTTCAGCTGTGTGGTGGAGAGGCAGGTTTTGGAGGTTTGATACAGCTCTGCCTATTAAACAGGGCCTTCACCTTTTTTTTTTTTTTCACCTACCCACAGCAAGGGCCTGAGGACTGGAGGCTCCAACCACGCCACCTAGCCACCCACAAGAGGGCTCCAAGGATAAGTGGTGCCTACCAGTCCTTAAAGGTAGAAGCACTGGGTGCCTATTGTATGGCTGCAGAGTCGACCCACCAGAGTGGTCTAGAGAACAGGTACATGCCTTCCTCACGGACACTCAGGGCAAGGTTGTCAGGCCCCTGCCTTCCTCAGAGTGTGACCCCCTGCTGCTACCAGAAACCTGTGTATGCACCAATTACCACTGCTCCTCTAAGATAGTAGGTGAGAGCCTACACCACACATTAGGTGACCAGCTATCAGGGCACCAGAGCTGAATTTATACAAGAATGGACTCCTAGGCTCATACACCTGGTAATAGCTCTAGTCTTCTGGTGACAGGACTTTAGTACTTCAAATGCTCCAGTAATCAAGATAGCTCACTTTTAGTAGCCTATTTGGGTATATCAAAACAAAACAAAGCGAGAAGCTAGGACACTGTGAGAAAACATAGAATAAACTAATACAGTAACTTATAGATAGCTCAGAGACAACAGTTGGTATCAAATCACATAAAGAAGCAGACCATGATTGCTTCAACAAACTCCCAAAACAAAGAATCAAGGACTTTTCCAGATGAAGATGTATTCCTGGCATTACCAGGTAAAGAATACAAAAGATTAATATGCAGAACTCTTCAAGACATCAGGAAAGAGATCAGGCAAAAATGCAGAACAAGCCAAGGAGCACACAGATAAAGCAGTTGAGGATATTAAGAAGATTATTTAAAAACATAATGAAAAATTTAATAGGCTGCAAGAATCCATAGAGAGACAGCAATCAGAAATTCAGAAGATTAACAATAAAATTTCAGAATTAGACAACTCAGTAGAAAGTCAGTGGAGCAGAATTGATGAAATGGAAGTCAGAATTAGCAAGACTAAAGATAAAACACTTGGAAACAATATATTCAAAGAAAAATCACATAAAAGAAATCAAAAAAACAAGAAGAAGAAGAAGCCCTAAGAATCATGTGGGACTCTATCAAGAGAAATAACCTGTGAGTGGTTGGAGTACCAGAACAGCAAGGGATAACAGAAAATACAGAAAGAATTGTTGAAGATCTGTTGGCAAAAAACTTCCCTGACATCGTGAAAGATGAAAGGATATCTATCCAAGATGCTCATCGAATCCCATACAAGGTAGATTCCAAAAGAAAGTCACCAAGACATATTATAACAAACTTGCCAAAGCCAAAGATAAAGAGAAAATTTTAAGAGCAGCCAGGGATAAACGAAAAGTCACTTAAAAAGGACAGTTAATGAGAATAAGTTCGGGATACTCACCAGGAGCCATGCAGGCAGGAAGGCAATGGGATGACATACACAAAGAATTGAAGGAGAAAAATTGCCAGCCAAGAATTATAAATCCAGCAAAACTGTCTCGCAAATATTAAGGCAATATTAAGGCATTTCCAGATAAACAGAAGCTAAGGGAATTTGCAAAAACCAAATCAAAACTACAAGAAATACTAAAGGGAATTCTCTGGATAGAAAATCAATAATATCAGATATCAACCAAACACTAGAACACAGGACAGAGCAACCAAGAATCAACCCACATAGAGAAATCAAAAAAATAAATCAAGATAAAAAAACGCTCAAAACACGGAATCAGCGATGTCATTATGTAAAAGATGTCACATTGAATCAATAAAAACGGACTAAAAAAGTAGCCATAGATCTTCCATATGGAGAGGAATTCAAGGTGATATAGGGAGATAAAAGTTAGGTTTAAACTTAGAAAAATAGGGGTAAATACTAAGGCAACCAAAAAGAAGACTTACAATCCTAAACATAAAAAAATACATATATATATACAGACTCAGCAAAAACAAAATCAACTACAATGAAAAAGAGGAACACTCAATTTACAAAGAAAAACTACTCACTGCAAAAAAAATAAGTGGTAAAATGAAACTGTCAACAACACAAAAAAAAGACATGAAAATGACACACTAAACTCATACCTATCTATAATCACGCTGAATATAAATGGACTAAATGCACCAATAAAGAGACACAGAGTGGCAGAATAAGATGAAAAAATATGATCCATCAATGTGCTGCCTACAGGAGACACACCTTAGACTTAAAGACACAAATAAACTAAAACTCAAAGGATGGAAAAAAATATATCAAGCAAACAGCAATCAAAAAAGAGTAGGAGTGGCTATACTAATTTCTGACAAAATATACTTCAAACTTAAATCTACCACAAAGGATAAAGAAGGACACTATATAATGATTAAAGGGATGATATACCAGGAGGATATTACCATATTAAATACTTATGCACCCAATGACTGGGCATCAAGATACATAAAACAAACTCTAACAGCATTGAAAAGTGAGATAGATAGCTCCACAATAATAGTAGGAGGCTTCAACACACCACTTTCAGTGAAGGACAGAACATCCAGAAAAAAGCTCAATAAAGATCTAAATGCCACAATCAACCAACTTGACCTCGTAGACATATACAGAACATTCAAACCAACAGCAACCAAGTACACTTTCTTTTCCAATGCACATGGAACATTCTCTAGAATAGACCACATATTAGGCCATAAAGCAAGCTTTAACAGAATCCAAAACATCGAAACTTTATAAAGCACCTTCTCTGACCATAAAGTCATAAAATTAGAAGTCAATAAGAGAAAAATCAAGGAAAAGAAATCAAACTTATGGAAACTGAACAACACTTTGCTCAAAAATGATTGGATTATAGAACAAATTAAGGACGGAATAAAGAAATTCATAGAACCCAACGAGAATGAAAACACTTCTTATCAGAACATTAGGGACACAGTGAAAGCAGTGCTCAGAGGTCAATTTATATCAATAAATGCACACATACAAAAAGAAGAAAGGGCCAAAATCAAAGAATTATCCCTACAACTTGAATAAATAGAAAGCAACAAAAGAAACCTTCAGCCACTAGAAGGAAGCAAGTAATAAAAATCAGAGGAGAATTAAATGAAATAGAAAACAGAACAAAAATTGTAAGAGTTAACAAGACCAAAACCTGGTTCTTTGAAAATGTTAACAATATCTGTAAACCATCAGCCAAGCTGACAAAAGAAAAACGGGAGACGAAGCAAATAACCTGAATAAGAAATGAGATGGGTGATATTACAACAGACTCAACTGAATGATATCAGATTACCATAAAAAATAGTACTGTAATAAATTTGAAAACCTAGAGGAAATAGGCAGATTTCTGGAAACACACTACCTACCTAAACTAACACAAACAGAGGCAGAACACCTAAATAAACCCATAACAAAAGGAGAGATTGAAAAAAGTAATTTAAAAAATCCCTACAAAGAAATGCCCTGGCCCTGAAGGCTTCAGTAGAGAATTCTACCATACTTTCAGAGAAGAGTTAACACTGTTACTACTAAAGGTATTTCAGAGCATAGAAAAGGATAGAATACTCCCAAACTCATTCTATGAAGCCAACATAACCCTGATACAAAAACCAGGTAAAGACTCCACAAAAGAAGAAAATTACAGGCCAATATCCCTCATGAACTTAGACACAAAAATCCCCAACAAAATTCTAGCCAATAGAATTCAATAACATATCAAAAAAATAATTAGCCACAACCAAGTGGGATTCATACCAGGTATGCAGGGATGGTTCAACATCAGAAAAACAATCAATGTAATCCATCATATAAATAAAACAAAAGACAAGAGCCACATAATCTTATCAATTGACGCAGAAAAGGCATTTGACAAAGTTCAACAACCATTCATGATAAAAACTCTCAGCAAAATAGGAATAGAAGGAAAATTCCTAAACATTATAAAGTACATTTATACAAAGCCAACAGCCAACATCATCCTAAATGAAGAGAGGCTGAAAGCATTCCCCTTGAGAATAGGAACCAGACAAGGATGCCCTTTATCACCATTTTTATTCAACATTGTGCTGGAGGTTCTAGCCAGAGCTGCTATACTAGATAAAGAAATAAAGGGCATCCAAATTGGCAAAGAAGAAGTAAAATTATCTCTATTTGCAGATGACATGATCTTATACATGGAAAAACCTAAAGAATCCTCAAGAAAACTACTGAAAGTAATAGAAAGTTCATCAGAGTATCAAGATACAAGATAAACATACATAATTCAGTTGGATTCCTCTACACCAACAAAGAGAGCATTGAAGAGCAAATCACCAAATCAATACCATTTACTATAGCCACTAAGAAGATAAAATACTTAGGAATAACCTAACCAGAGACATAAAAGACCTATACAAAGAAAACTATAAGACACTACTGCAAGAAACCAAAAGAGACCTACACAAGTGGAAAAACATACCTTGCTCATGGATAAGAAGACTCAACATTGTTAAAATGTCTATTCTGCCCAGAATGATCTATAGATACAACGCAATCCGGATCCAAATACCAGTGACATTTTTTAATGAGATGGAGAAACAAATCACCAACTTCATATGGAAGAGAAAGAGGCCCTGGATAAGTAAAGCATTACTGAAAAAGAAGAACAAAGTGTGAGGCTTCACACTGCTTGATTTTAGAACATACTATACCACCACAGTAATCAAAACAGGCTGGTACTAGTACAACAACAGATACATAGACCAATGAAACAGAATTGAGAATCCAGACAGAAATTCATCCACATATGAGCAGCTGGTATTTGACAAAGGCCCAAAGTCTGTTAAATGGGGGAAAGACAGTCTTTTTAAAAAATGGTGCTGGCATAACTGGATATCCATCAGCAAAAAAAAGAAACAAGACCATGCCTCACACCATGCACAAAAATCAGCTGAAAATGGATCAAAGACCTAAATATAAAATCTAAAATGATAAAGATTATGGAACAAAAAATAGGGACAATGCTAGGAGTCCTAATACATGGCATAAACAGTATACAAAACACTACTAACAATGTACAAACACCAGAAGAGAAATTAGATAACTGGTAGCTCCTAAAAGTCAAACACCTATGCTCATCCAAAGACTTCACCAAAAGAGTAAAAAGGTTACCTACAGATTGGGAGAAAGGCTTTAGTTATGACTTTTCTGGTCAGCAGCTGATCTCCAAAATCTACATCTTACTGCAAAAAACAACAAAAAGACGAATAACCCAATTAAAAAATAGGCAAAGGATATGCACAGGTACTTCACTAAAGAAGACATTCAGGTAGCTAATAGATATGTAAGGAAATGCTCAGATCATTAGCCATTAGAGAAATGCAAATCAAAACTACAATGAGATTCCATCTCACTCCAACAAGACTGGCACTAATCCAAAAAACACAAAATAATAAATGTTGGAGAGGTTGTGGAGAGACTGGAACACTTACACACTGCTGGTGGGAATGTAAAATGGTACAACCACTTTGGAAATCAATTTGGCACTTCCTTAAAAAGTTAGAAATAGAACTACCATATGACCCAGCAATCCCACTCCTTGGAAAATATCCTAGAAAAATAAGACCCTTTACACAAACAGTTATATGCACACCCATGTTCATTGCAGCACTGTTTACAATAGCAAAAAAATGGAAGCAACCAAGGTGCCCATCAATGGATGAATGGATAAATAAATTATGGTATATTCACACAATGGAATATCATGCATTGATAAAGAACAACGATGAATCTGTGAAGCATTTCATAACATGGAGGAATCTGGAAGACATTATGTTGAGTGAAATTAGTCAGTTGCAAAAGCACAAATATTGTATGAGACCACTATTATAGGAACTCAAGAAATAGTTTCAATAGAGAAGAAAATATTCTTTGATGGTAACGAGAATGGGGAGGCAGGGAGGGAGGGAGAGGGGTATTCACTAATTAGCAAACAAGAACTATTTTAGGTGAAAGGAAAGACAACACACAATACAGGAGAGGTCAGCACAATTGGACTAAACCAAAAGCAAAGAAGTTTCCTGAAAAAACTGAATGCTTCAAAGGCCAGCGTAGCAGATGTGGGGGCTTGGGGACCATGGTTTAAGGAACATTTAGGTCAATTGGCATAATAAAATCTATTAAGAAAACATTCTGCATTCCACTTTGGAGAGTGGTGTCTGGGGTCTTAAATGCTAGCAAGTGGCCATCTAAGATGCATCAATTGGTCTCAACCCACCTGGAGCAAAGGAGAATGAAGAACAGCAAAGACACAAGGTAATTATGAGCCCAAGAGACAGAAAGGGCCACATAAATCAGAAACTACATCAGCCTGGGACCAGAAGAACTAGATGGTGCCCGGCTACAACCAATGACTGCCATGACTGGGAGCACAACAGAGAATCCCTGAAGGAGCAGAAGAACAGTGGGATGCACACCTCAAATTCTCAAAAAATTACCTGACTTAATGGTCTGACTGAGACTAGAAGGACCCTGGAGGTCATGGTCCCCAGACCTTCTGTTAGCCCAAGACAGGAACCATTTCCAAAGCCAACTCTTCAGACAGGGATTGGACTAGACTATAAGATAGAAAATGATACTGGTGAGGAGTGAGCCTCTTGAATCAAGTAGACACAAGACACTATGCGGGCAGCTCCTGTCTGGAGGGGAAATGTGAAGGCCAAGGGGGACAGAAGGTGGCTGAATGGACACAGAAATACAGGGTAGAGAGTAGGAGCGTGCTGTCTCATTAGGGGGAGAGCAACTAGGAGTATATAGTATATAAGTTTTTGTATAAGATACTGACTTGATTTGTCAACTTTCACTTAAAGCACAATAAAAATTTTAAAAAGATAAAAAATAAAACTAGAAGTTGTTTCATTGAAAAGATCAATAAAATTGACAAACCTTTAGCTAGACTGATAAAGAAAAAAAGAGAAAAGATTCAGATAAGCAAAATATGAAATGAAAGAGGGAGCATTACAACTGACCCTATTGTAATAAAGAGAATTATGACAGGATATAATCAACAAATTATACAGCAACAAACTGTGTAACCTAGAAGAAAGGGACAAATCCTTAGAAGCACACACCCTACTCAAACTGAATTAAGAGGGAATAGAAAGACTCAACAGGCCCATAAGAAGTAAAGAGATCAAATCAGTGATCAAAAATCTCCCAACAACAACAAAAAAAAGTCCTGGACCAGATGACTTCACTGGAGAATTCTACTAAACATTTAGAGAGGAATCGAAGCTAATACTGTTTAAACTTTTCCAAAACATAGCTAAGGAAAGAACACACTCTAACTCATTCTATGAACCAAACATAACCCTGACACTAAAAACCAGAAAAAGACACCACAAGAAAGCATGCAAATATCTCTTATGAATTTAAATGCAAAAATCCTCAACAAAATACTAGAAAACAAAATCCAACAACAAATTAAAAGAGCCATCCACCATAACCAAGTTGGATTTATTCCAGGAATGAGGTATGGTACAGCATTAGAAAATCAATCAATATAATACGCCACCTCAATAGAACAAAGGAAAAGAACCACATGATCATCTCTATGGACACAGAAAAAGGATATGATAAAATTCAACACTGTTTCTTGATGAAAACCCTAAAGAAGATTGGAATATAAGGAAAATTACTCAATATGATTCAGGGCATATAAGGAAAGCCAAAGCCAACATTATACTTAATGGAGAGAGACTGACAGCTTTCCCCTTAAAATCAGGAATAAGACAAGGGTGCATACTCCCACCACTTCTATTCAATATTGTATCAGAAGACTTGCAAAAGAAATAAGACAATAGAAAGAAATTAAAGGTATCCATACTGGAGACGAAGACCACCACTCACCTGTCAATTTGTCGTACCGTGGTGACTTGTGTGCTGCTGTGATGCTGGAAGCTATGCCACCAGCATTTCAAATACCAGCAGAGTCACCGATGGTGGACATGTTTCAGTGGCACTTCCAGACCAAGGCAGACTAGGAAGAAGGATGTGGCAGTCTACGTATGAAAGAATAGCAGTGAAACATTGTCTGATACAGGACCAGAAGATGAGCCCTCAGGTTGGAAGGCACTCAAAATATGATGGCGGAAGAGTTTCCACCTCAAAATAGAGTCAATTTTAGTGATGTGGATGGAGTCAAGCTTTCGAGACCTTCATTTGCTGATGTGGCATGACACGAAATGAGAAGAAACAGCTGCAAACATAAATTAATAATTAGGAAATGGAATGTATGATGTGTGCAAGTTGGAAAATTGGAAGTTGTCAAAAATGGAATGGAATGCATAAAGATTGATATCCTAGGAATTAGTGAGCTGAGATGAATTGGTATTGAGCATATGAATCAGACAATCATATGGTCTACTATACCAAGAATGATAAATTGAAGGGGAACGGCATACATTCACCCTCAAAAAGAACATTTCAAGATCTATCCTGAAGTACAACAGTGTCAGTGATAGAATAATATCCAGACGCATACAAGAAAGACCAGATAATATGACTATTATTCAAACTTATGGACCAACCACTAAGCCCAAAGATGAAGAAATTGAAGAGTTTTACCAATTTCTGCAATCTGAAATTGATCAAACATGCAATCAAGATGGATTGATAATTACTGGTGATTGTAATGTGAAAGTTGGAAACAAAGAAGAAGGATCAGCCGTTGGAAAATGTGGCTTTAGTGATAGAAATTACGCCAGAGATGACATGATAGAATTTTGCAAGACCAATGAGTTATTCATTGGAAATACTTTTTCTCAAGAACATAAATGATGACAATACACAAGGACCACACTAGATGGAATACGCAGGAATCAAATCGACTACATCTGTGGAAAGAGATGATGGAAAAGCTCAAAGTCATCTGTCAGAACAAGCCCAGGGGCTGGCTGTAAAACAGGCCATTAATTACTCACATGCAAATTCAAGTTTAAGCTGAAGAAAATTAGAGCATGTTCATGAGAACCAAAATACGACCTCGAGTATATCCCATCTGAACTTAGAGACCATATGAAGAATAGATTTGACACATTGAACACTAACGACTGAAAACCAGGCGAGTTGTGGAATGACATCAAAGACATCACACGTGAAGAAAACAAGAGGTCATTAAAAAGATAGGAAAGAAAGAAAAGACCAAAATGGATGTCAGAAGAGACTCTGATACTTGTTCTTGAACACAGAGTACCTAAAGTGAACAGAAGAAACGACGAAGTAAAAGAACTGAACAGGTGATTTCAAAGGGCACCTCCAGAAGATAAAGTATTACAGTTAAATGTGCAAAGACCTGGAGTTAGAAAACCAAAAGGGAGAAACAAACTCTGCATATCTCAAGCTGAAAGAATTGAAGAAAAAATTCAAGCCTTGAGTTGCAGTATTAAAGGATTCTATGGGCAAAATATTGAACGACACAGGGCGCATCAAAAGAAGATGGAAGGAAACAAAAAGAACTGGTCAATGTTCAACCATTTCAAGAGGTAGCATGTGATTAAGAACCGATGATATTGAAGGAAGAAGTCCAAGCTGCACTGAAGGCATTGGTGAAAAGACTCCAGCAATTGACGAAATACCAATTGGATGTTTCAACAAATGGACACAGTGCTGGAAGAGCTCACCTGTCTATGCCAAGAAATTTGGAAGACAGCTACCTGGTCAAGTGAATGGAAGAGATCCATATTTATACTCAGTCCAAAGAAAGGCGACCCAACAGAATGAGGAAATTATCGAAAAATATCATTAATATCACACTCAAGCAAAAGTTTGCTGAAGATAATTCAAAAACAGTTGCAGCAGTACATCAACAGGGAACTGCCAGAAATTCAAGCCTGATTCAGAAGAGGATGTGGAATAAGGAATATCATCCCTGAGGTCAGATGAATCTTAGCTGAAAGCACAGAATATCAGAAAGATCTTTACCTGTGTTTTATTGACTATGCAAAGGCATTCGACTGTGTGGATCATAATAAATTATGGGTTACATTATGAAGAATAGGAATTCTAGAACACTTAACTGTGCTCGTGTGGAACTTGTACGTAGACCAAGAGGCAGTTATTTGAACAGAACAAGGGGACACTGTATGGTTTAAAATCAGGAAAGGTGTGCATCAGGATTGTATCTTTTCACCATACTTATTCAATCTGTATGCTGAGCAAATAATCTGAGAAGCTGGACTATATGAAGAAGAATATGGCATCAGGATTGAAATTCTTAGAATAAAATGCACGGACAATGCTGTCAAGCCTAGCTTTTAACAATGAATTATCTACCATAATAAGAAAGGCACAAACAATAAAATTCAAAATGAATAAATGGAACCTCAAAAAAACTAACAACTTTTGTTTCTCAAAAGACTTCATCAAAAAAATGATAAGACAAGCTACCAACTGGGAGAATACCTTCAGAAGCCGTATGTCTGATAAGAATCTAATAACCAAAAAATACATAAAACTTTGACAACAAATAACCCAATCATAAAACAGGCAAAGGACTTGAATAGCCATTTACCAAAGAGGTCATTCAAATGGCCACTAAACACATGAAAAGATCTTCAACGTCATTAGCTGTCAGAGAAATGCAAATGAAAACCACAATGAAACACCATTTCACTCCCACTAGGATAGCTAAGGTTAAAAAAGAAAAAAGAAAAAAAACCCAGAAAATGACAAATGCTGGCAAGGGTGTGGGGAAATGAGAAGACTGACCCATTGCTGGTAGGAATGCAAAACGGTACAGCCTTGTGGAGAATAGTGTGGTGGTTCCTCAAAAACTGAAAATAAAACCACCATATGTATGACCTGGAACAGCTAAGTGCTATGGCTGCTAACCAAATGGTCGGCAGTTCAAGTCCACCAGGTGCTCCTAGGAAACCCTATGGGGTCGCTATGAGTCGGAAAGGACTCGATAGCACTATACTATATGTATGACCTACCAATTCCATTCCTGGGAATATCCAAAAGACTTGAAAGCAGAGACTCAAATAGAGTATACCGATATTCATTGCAGCACTATTCACAATAGCAAAAAGTGCAAACAGCCCAGAATGCCCATCAACAGATGAATAGATAAACAAAACGTGGTACATACCTACAATGGAATACTACTCAGCCAGTAAGAGAAATGGAGTCTTGATACATGGATAGAGCTTGAAAACACTATAGTGAGTGAAAACAGTCAATCACAAAAGGACCAATATTGTTCAACCTCACTTATATTAAAAAAAAAAAAAAAAACAAGAAAAGGCAAATGTATAGAGGCCAAAGTATATTAGTGGTTACCAGGTGTGGCAGTAAAGAGGGAAGGGATGCTTAGTGCTAAGGAGTATTGAGTTTCAGTTTATAGGGATGGAAAAATTACATTGATTAAGGGCAGTGTCGCACAGCCAATTATTCTAAGCGCTGTCAATAAATTGTATACCAGTAAAAGGTCGAATTGACAAAAGTTGTGTAATAGATATATTTACAACAGTGACAAAAGAGTAGCTGCTAAGTTTGCTTACGTACAACCAAACACCTTGTGGGATTTGGCTCCTAGATTTGGAGGTTTAGGGTCATGGTTTCACGGGACATCGCATTTAATTGGCCTAATAACATGCTGGTTAATAACATGCTTGGTGCTTCTGTTCTACCTCCTAGTTTGTTGTGTAGTACCTGGGTCTTAAAAGCTTACAAAGCAGCCATTCAAGGCACAACAATTGGTCCCTATTTCCCCTGGAGTAACAGAGAAAGAAGGAGAAACAGAAATAAGAGGAGGAAATGGAAGGCGTGGCTAATTGCCTCTGTGAACAACTGCCTCCTCTGCCATGAGGCCAGACTAGATGGTGCCTGGCTACCATTACTGAATATTTTGAACAAAGATTATATAGAAGAATCCTGACCAAAAGGGAGAAAATGCGGAACAGAATTTAAAATTCTCATGGAATCCATACTTTCTGAAGCTGTGGAAGCTATGTGAACTCCCAAAACTATTGCCCTGACATAATCTTTAAACCTGAAACCAGAAATATTCCCTGAAGTCTTCTTAAAACCAAGCAATTGTTTAGCTTAACTAGTAATGAATGTCTGCCTTGAGCATTATGCTCATTTAAGAACTATCTATATGGAGTCAAATTGACAACAGCAACTCAAAAGATTAAATAGGAACCTTAGGTGACAGTGAATTTATGTTAATGGGGGAGAAACAACTCAGAAAAGGAGGATGAGAATGGTTGTACAACTTGAAGGATGTAATTAATGTCACTGAAGTGTACTTGTAGAAACTGTTGAATTGTTGCATGTTTTGCTGTGTGTATTCTCATCAACAACAAAATGAATAAAATTGAAAAAATTTCTCATCAAATAGCTGGTGATATTAATGAATGTGAATTTTTTATTTTATTTAATAAAATGTGTGAACATTTGGAAGACATGTATCACTCAGTGATCCAATTTTCCCAACAACCAATGTGTAATGTTACAAAATAATGCATGGGTAAAAGACTCATTCAAAGTGCAAGATAGACCAATGGGTTATACTGTGCCAGCGTGTGTAAAGCTGTTATATCATTTCAGATCCCACATTGCAACTAACCTTTAGGAAACTACCATTTGTTGAGTTTTGGTATACTATCAAAGAAGGATATCTGAAAACATTATTAAAAACTCCTCCCTCTTCCAGCTACATGTCTGTGTAAGGCCAGACTTTCTTCATATGCTTAAATCAAAAGAGCACATCACAACAAACTGAATGCAGAAAACATGTGAGAATCCAGCTGTCTTCTATTAAACCAGATATTAAAGAGATTTGCAAAACTGTTTTTTTAAAAAAACTACTTTTCTCACTCATTTTTATTTTGCAAAATAGTTATTTTCACAAACTATGTGTCATTTACGTTAACACGTAATTTCTTTTAATTTTTAAATGAAGGAATAAATAAATATTTTTAAATTTCTCATTTTTAATTTCCAATATGATAAACATTGATAGACATAACCCACAGAAACAAAATTATTGGGGTCTCAATAATTTTTAAGAGTGTAAAGGGCTCCTGAGACCAAGAAGCTTGAGACTGACAACCTAATCGTGGAGACACAGACATTTCAACAGTGCGGGACGGGGCTGTGCCCAGCAACCAGACAGGGCTGTGTGTCACAGTGGATGCCGACATGGTACATCTCCCAAAAACCAGATACCTCCCAGATGCCCTGGCACTACATACGCATGGCCTTAAAGACTTCCTCAGAGAGAAGAGTTTGGCTAAACTGGCTGGTTTTAAAACCCTTATCGACTATGAAGTCTGATATTGACTACATTAGTTTTTCTGTCACTAGTTATAATGGGAATCAAAAAAGACACCCTCGTTATATTATTTGCAAACCTCATTTTACGACTTTGAAACATCTCACCCACTGGAGTCACTAGCAGCTCCCAAGCAGAAGCCAAAAGACTGCTATGTAGAGATGATGCGGGAGGCTTCCTACCTGGGGAAATTGTAAGACTGCAAGTGCTCAAAATCCTTTCCCAAATCTTCAGAATTCTATACATTGTCTTATTCGATGTTACCAAAACCCTGTCAATAGATAGCACAGGTCTGATTGTTCCCATACACAGATAGACAGAGACCCAGGAGACACGAGTAAACCAGAGGCAGCCAAAGTAGCAATTCTACCCAAGGGCTCATTAGTTAAACAAAAAATGTGTGATCAGTTGGGGACTGCAAAACCTGTGAAGTAACTCAGTTCCCTCTCACTTCAACTGAACAAATGTTCATTCCGTATCTGTCAAGAGAAAGTAGAATATTAAGATGAACCAGGATGATCTCCACTCTTGAGGGACTCTTCGTTCAAGTTGGATGGAGGGTGTCTTAGTCATCTAGCATTGCTATAACAGAAATACCACAAGTGGGTGGCTTTAAAGAAGAGAAGTTTATTCTCCCAGTCTGGTAGGCTACGAGTCCAAATTCAGGGCGCTGGCTCGAGGGGAAGTCTTTCTCTCTCTCTCTGCTCTGGAGGAAGGTCCTTGTCATCAGTCTTCCCTTGGTCTGAGAGCATCTTCGCACAGGAACCTCAGGTCCAAAGACACGCTCTGCTCCTGGCACTGTTTTATTAGTGTTATGAGGTCCCTGTGTCTCTGCTCACTTCTCTCTTTTATATCTCAAAAGAGACTGGCTTAAGACAGTATCTAAACTTGTAGATCTCATCAATATAACTGCCACTAATTTTTTTTTTTTAATCCATCTTACTGACATCGTAGTGATAGAATTTACAACACAGGGAAATCACATCGGATGACAAAATGGCAGACAATCATTACAATACTGGGAATTATGACCTAGCCAAGTTCACAGATATTTTGGGGGGAACACAATTCAATCCATGACAGAGGATATGCTCCAAATATGTCCTACAGGAACTTAGAGCAAAAAGGAATTAATTCTGACATTAAGACTTCCACATAAGCTCTCTCCAGTCAAGATTCCACCTCTCAGGTCTGGGTCAAATAGAAACTTCCAATCAGTTCTCCATAACCCCCCTCCCAGTGGTAACAGTGACCAGCACAACACAGATCTTTCTACTGTGTCACTGGAGGTCCTGTGCCAGGACTGCACCTATCACTCATAGCCCACAATGACATTGATGCCCAAAGTAATTGGTACAAGTGGTAATTTCAATTTACATGCTCATGAAAATTGGCAGGAAGGCAATGTGTTTTGCACAGGGAAATAGCAGTTTGTTGAACTAAATTGCCCCAGCAGTATATCTGTTTTCTAGGAGGACCTCTGGCTTTGTGACCTTGGCTGCTAAGCAGCGGACATTCTTTTCCTGGGATGAGTTACTCTTTCTCAAGTCGATCTCACTATGCTCACCAAGGGTAACCAGCCACTTTGTAGTCTGAAAATATGCCTCCCAGCTTCTCTGTCCACCCAAAGGTTGCTATTCTGCTGCTTTTCCAAGTACAATTAATGTTAAAGCTGTGAGTGCCGTAGATGACTGATCATATTAAGCTTTTATGTTTGGGCCCTGCACACAGTAAATAAATCACAATTTTTCTTTTGTTCACTAAGACATAATTTGTGTTAGGAACTTTATCAGTCATCTAAAAATACATAGATGCATTGCAACAGTTATATTTTATATGTTGATTCCCCCGCTGAAAGAAAAAAAAAAATTTCGTATGTCAGTAACATAGTGAAATGAAAAGCATATGTCCGTGGTTAATAGTACTGTACCAGAAGAGCACTATGTAAATCTGGGGGAAAAAAAAAGTTAATGTAAGCCTTAGTATTTAGCTTTAAATGAATATTTGATTCTCCAAAGGTGTGAACTATGGTTTAACAAATGGAAAAAAAGAACTTCTGGGTATGGTACTCTCTTTCTTCTTCAGATGTATGAGAATCCAAATTGTTTATTTACAGAGTGCTATTGATTACATTTTGTTGAATATTATGTGATGCGGTAAAGCCATTAAATACGTTCTGATTTCTTCTAGTTATTTTTAGTGTGAAAATAAACTCTAATTTTTCCGACTATGATGAAGCAATGCTGTCAAAATTGAATTATGTAGTTGAGCTATAATTGACTATTTGGTTCCAATCCAGAAGGAAGCAGTCCAGGAAGACTAGTAAATGACCAATTGTGTGAGTGACAGCATCTTCATCTTATGGATAGATTGCAGAAAAATCAGGAGTCTGCTTCCTTTGGGCTGAGGTGTCACCACACTAACGCCTTCTCAGAGCATCACTGAGCAAGAAGTCTTAGATATAGTGCCCATTTGAGAGGGCCTAGTTAGAGCTAAGGAGCTCTATGAGAGTAAAGACCATGTTTGCATTGTTCACCATTTTATCCCCGAGCCTTAAATAATTGTATATAGGAGTTTTTCAATAATTATCTGTTGAGAAAATGAATGAACAGAATAATTTAAATGGTAACAAAACAGAGCAGGTCTTTTGACTCTGGTAGTCCCAGAAGAGCAGAAGATAAGGCAGGCAAGGTGTTACTAGCCCTGAGAAACAGAGGCATACCAGTTGTGTGCTGGAGTTAGCTCCTACTGGCTCTCCAGGGCCAAATGGGTGCATGTATTCCCAACTCTGTATTCAGCAGCTTTAAGTTGGTGGCTTGAAACTGGCCAAAAAAAAAAAAAAAGGTTGTTGTGGAGTTGATTCCAACTCATAGCAACCCTATAGGATAGAGGAGAATTGTTCCATGGGTTTCCAAGGATCGGCTGGCGGATTTGAACTGTCAACCTTTTGATTAGCAGCCATAGCACGCTGTAGCTCTCTACCACTGCACCACCAGGAATATGGATGGACTATTACACTATGGAAATCAGCAAACACCATAAATCAGGCTTTGGGGTTTTTTCTTATAAAAGAGACAATTTACCAGCACACCACTGGCATACCACAAAAAAACAAACTGCCATAGAGTCAATTCTGACTCATAGCAACCCTGTATAGAGTTTCCGAGGAGCACCTGGTAGATTTGAACTGCTGACCTCTTGGTTAGCAGCTGCAGCACTTAACCACTACACCACCAGGGTTTCCACCACTGGTATACCTACCAAAATTGTGTTAGCTTAGCATTCTAACACTAGAAAATCCTATAAATTCTGACCAAAACAGGGAGGAGATGAAGTAGTCTCAGCCAGACAGGATGATGTAGAGGTTTTCTATCCTCCCTACCAGGTGGTGTAAGGACTTCTGATTTATAAAGGAAAAAGTTAAACTAAACTAAGAAGGTCTCAAACACCACCAGGGATCCTGTTTTCTCTCCTATCCACCCCACAGGAGCCCGTAATCTGAAACGTTGAGTTGGGTTGCTAACTCCTTTTGTGGCCTAAATTCAATGACTTATTCATTAATTTAACAAATATTTATTGAGTGTTCACCATGTGCCAGGTACTGCGAATATAAAAATATGGTAGGTCTGCTGTAAAAATAACCCAAATTCTCCACCATCACACCCATATCCAGGTCTTTGTAATGTGGCTTTTCACACTCCCCATCAAGGAATGGAGACTATTTCCCCATCCCTTGAATCTAAACTGCTCTCGTAATTTTGCTTTGGTCAACTGAATGCAGAATGTACCAATTTTTTTTAATAATTTATTTTATTTGTTGTTGACCTTGTTGAGAGAATATACACAGCAAACACACCAATTCCACAGTTTCCACATGTAAAATTCAGTGACATTGATTACATTTTCGAGTTGTGCAACCTTTTCACCCTCATTTTTTGAGTCGTTTCTCCTCCATTAATATAAACTCACTGTCCCTTAAGGTTCCTACCTAATCTTTCAAGTTGCTGTTGTCAGTTTGATTCCATATAGATAGCTCTTAAAAGAGAATAACGTTCAAGGCAGACATTCATTTCTAGTTAAGCTAAACTATTATTTGGTTTTAAGAAGATTTCAGGGATATTCTTGGTTTAAGGTTTAAAGATTATATCAGGGCAATTGTTTCAAGCGTTCATTCAGCCTCCATAGATCCAGAAAGTATGGATTCTATGAGAATTTGAAATTCTTTTCTACGTTTTCTCCCTTTTGATCAGTTCTTCTATATAATCTTTGATCAAAATGTTCAATAATGGTAGCCAGGCACTATCCAGTTCTTCTGGTCTCATGGCAGAGGTGGCAGTTGCTCATGGTGGCAATTAGCCACAAATCCATTTCCTCCTCCTATTTCTGATTCTCCTTCTTCCTCTGTTGCTCCAGGAGAATAGAGATCAATTATTGAGGCTTGGATGACCACTTGCAACTTCTTAAGACCCCAGACAGTACGCAACAAACTAGGAGGTAGAACAGAAGCACAAAACATGTTATTAGGCCCATTAACTCAGATGTCCCATGAAACCATGACCCTAAACCTCCAAACTTAGGAGCCAAATTCCACAAGGTGTTTGGTTGTATATAAGCAGCCTCAACCTCAGCCTCAGGAGCTATTCTTTTTGTTTGTTTGTTTGGTCATTGTTATAAATATATCTATTACACAACTTTTCTCAATTCAACTTTTTACAAGTGTACAACTTATTGACAGCACTTAAAAAAATCAGCTGTGCAATCCTATCCTTAATCAATGTGATTTTTCCATCACTGTAAACCAAAATTCAGTACTCCATAAGCACTAAATCCTACTTTCCCCTTCTCCCTGCTCCTGTTAACCACTAATAAACTTTAATCTCTGTACATTTGCCTTTTTTTGTTTTTTTGTGTAAGTAAGGTCCTTTTGTGATTGACTGTGTTCACTCAGCATAATGTCTTCAAGCTCCATTCATATTGTAGCATTTATCAAGACTTCGCACTAGTTTTTTTTTTTCATTTCTCTTACTGGCTGAGTAGTATTCCATTGTATATACGTACCACATTTTGTTTATTTGCTCATCTGTTGATGGACATTTCGGTCATTTCCACATTTTGGCTATTGTGAGTAGTGCTGCAATGAACATCGGTATAATCTATTTGAGTCTCTACTTTCAAATCTTTTGGGTATACCACCTAAGAATGGTAATTTTATTTTTAGTTTTTGAGGAACCCAACAGTTTTCTACAAGGTTGTACCATTTTGCATTCCCACTAGCAACGGGTAAATGTTCCAGTTTCTCCACATCCTCGCCAACATTTGTTATTTTCTGCTTTGTTTTTTATCTTAGCTGTCTTGTGGGAGTGAAATGGAATTTCACTGTGGTTTTGATTTGCATCTCTCTAATGGCTAATGAACTCTATAGGGCAGTTCTACTCTGTCCTATAGGGTTGCTATGAGTCGGAATTGGCTCGATGGCAGTGGGTTTGGTTTTTTGGAATGGCTAATGATGTTGAGCATCTTTTCATGTGTTTGGTGGCCATTCGAATGTCCTCTTTGGTAAAATGTCTATTCGAGTTCTTTGCCCATTTTATGATTGGGTTATTTGCCTTTTTGTTGTTAATTTGTCAAAGTTTTATATATATACTGATTAGATTCTTGTCAGATGGTTTCTGAAAATATTCTCCCAGTCAGTAGCCTGTCTTTTCATTTTTTGGTAAAATCTTTTGATTAACAAAAGTTTTTAATTTTAATGAGATCCTTTTTTTTTTTTTTTTGTCTTTTGCAGTTTGTGCATTTCTTATTATATAATCCATTGTCAAAAGTTAGGTCCTACAACATTGTTCCTGCATTTTCTTCTAAGAATATTATAGTTTCAGTTTGCACAATTAAGTCCTTAATTCATTTTTTATTTGTTTTTGTGTATGGTGTGAGGCATGGATCCTATTTACTTTTCTGTATGCAGAAATCTAATTTTCCCAACACAATTTATTGAAGAAACTCCTCTTTCCAACATCAAATGGAATAGCACCCTTGTGAAAAATCAATTGACCGTAGATGTGTGGATTTATTTCTGGACTATCAATTCCATTCCTTTGATCTATGTGTCCACTGTTATACCAGTACCAGGCTGTTTGATTAGTGTAGCTGTGGAATGTACAGATTCAGAGCCTTGCTCTCTTAGACTCCTACCTCTACTTTAATAATAAGCACAATGTAGTCTAACGGAGAATGATAAATTATGTGGATAGAGCCTAGTCATCCAAGCCGATATCGTCCTAGACTATTCCACTTCCAACTGACCCAACACCTAAATACAACAACATTAATAAGCCCATCTAAAGTCAGCAACCCTCACTCAGATCAACAGAACTGACTCTATGCAACCTGTAGATACTTATGAAATAATAAATGGTTAATGTTTTCAGTTACCAATTTATTATGTAGTATTTTTTTATCACCTAACAATAAAAAAAAAAAAAAAGTAAGCAAAATCAGATGGTCCTGCCTTGATGGGTTAACTATCTAATAGAAGAGACAGGCTATAATCTAATAATTGCACCAATAAAGGTAAAGTTAGAACTGTGGTTAATGCTGTGGCAGAGGGGAGGGGGGCAGTACTCAGGACTATGAGAGCACACATAGCCTAGGATAGAATGTCAGGAATGGTCCCCTGGGGGGAAAAAAATGATCACTGAACAAAGATCTAAAGAATGAATAGGATATAACCAGATCAAAAGAGAGGGAAAGCAGCATGTAAAAATTTCTGTAGTGGGAGGGAGCATGTCAAAAAGGAAGGTTGAATGAGGGCCGGTGTGACTTGAGCAGAGGGACTGAAAGGTACAGGTGCAAAATGAGGCAGGAAACACAGGTAGAAGGTAAGCTATGTATGGCTTTGGTGGTCAAGTTAATAAGAAATTTTTCTTCTCTTCAAAAAGCAAGGGGATGTCATTATAGGTTTTTAAGTAGTGTGGTGATACGAAACAAAATTTATGTTTCAAAAAGATCACTATAGTTAGATGATGTTCCTCACTGAGATAGGGGACACAGCTTGAGGACTAAGTTTGGAACAGAAGATCTAGGGTTTAGTTTTAGACATGTTAAGTTTGAGGTGCTGTCTATTTGGAACTAGTAAGTAACAATTAAGGCTAGAAGTCTGATACTTAGAATTAGAGATACAAATTTGGGAGTTGTGCATATGCTGGGGGTAATTAAATTCATGAGCATGAATGAAATCTCCTAGGAAGAAAATTTTGGAATGCCAAAAGAGGAAGGCCAGGACTGAGCCTTGAGGGACAAAATGTTTATTGGCTGAGTGGAGGCAGATGAACCTGAAAAGGAGATTAAGACAGGGCAACTGGAAAGGTAAGTGTGAAGCTGAGAGAGAAGAAGAAAGTGAGACAGGCAACAGTAGTCAGCAATGCCAAATGCTGATGAGAATTCAAGTCAGACAAGGGCAAAAATACATATGTGGATTTGTGACAATTGGATATTGATGACCTCATAAAGAGCTGCTTCTGTGGAGGTAACAGGAGCAAGATTGGAGTAGGGTTGAAGAATGAGTAGACAGTAACTAAATCTCTCAATGTACTGTCTTAATTACAGTATCATCCTTCTGAGCTCATCAAACCCAACCACTCCCAATCCAACTGGTCAGGGTCCATCTGAGATTTCGTACCAGCAACCCACTCTGAGTCCACCCTAGCACAGGTCTGTCTGCAGGCTTATGGTGAATCTCATTCCCAGACTCATAGAGTAGAAGACCTCTGATCTCCTAATTTTACTGGAACACAGACGGACATTTATCTAAATAGTTTTAGTCTAAATAGTAGCCAGGCAGAAAGGGCATAGAACACCCTAAGCAAATTGTATTATTGTCCTAGGGCTGCCATAACAATTCATCACGAACTTGGTAGCTTAAAACAACAGAAATTTATTATTTTACACTTAAGGGGTCCAGAAGTCTGAAATCAAGATGTCAGCATAGTTAGTTCTTTCTGGATGCTCTGAGAGAGAACGATTCCATGTCCTTCTAATAACTTCTGGTAGTTGTTGGCAATCATTGGCCTTCCTTGGCTTGTAGACACATCTCTTCAATATTGGCCTCTACCATACCATTGCCTTGTATATGTCTCTGTGTGTCCTTTCTGTTTTTTCTAAGGACACTGTCATTGAATTTAGGGCCCACCCTAATCCAGGATGATCTCATCTCAGTCCTTAACTTAATTATATCTGCAAAAGTCTATTTCTAAATAAGGTCACATTCTGAAATTCCAGTTAGACATGAATTTTTGGGAGACACTATTCAACTCACTATACTTGTCAAATCAGATAAATTTCCTTAGTGCACCGAAAATCATCTGGACAAGAAAAAATTTCAATTAAGTTTGAATCGTATCTATTCATTCCACAAACATTTACTAAATCTCAAAGCACCATCTCCTAAAGTTAGGGATGCACAGGTAAATAAGATATAATCCCTGCCCCTGAGGAATTTATACTCTAGAGAGGGAGACAGAGGAGTAGATGAGTGGTTACATGTGGAGGGTAACTGTCCTGAGAGTGCAAACACAGGGGACTACTGATTAAATCAGACTTGGGTTTTAGGGAAAGCTTCTGTGAAGAGCTCATTCTTTAGTGAAATTTCAAATGGTGAGTAGAATGAGATAGTAGGATGGACAAGTAGAGTAGGACTCTCTCTCTAGACAGAGGGTAGAACCTGTGCAAAGCTTCAGAGCCATAAAGTAGCATGGTGCATTGGGAAACTCAATGTAGTATGTGAGAAATACAAGGAGATGAGTCAGAAGAGGTAACCCTGGATCTGAGCATGAAGAACTTTACACGTTAGAGTGTTTGTCAAGAAGCTTTTAGTTTCAATTCATAGAAAAATAATTTGAATAGTTTAAATATGAAGGAAACCCTGGTGGCCTAGTGGTTAAGTGCCACGGCTGCTAACCAAAAGTTCATTAGCTCGAATCCGCCAGGCGCTCCTTGGAAACTCTACGGGGCAGTTCTACTCTGTCCTATAGCATCGCTGAGTCAGAATCGACTCAACGGCACTGGGTTTAAATATGAAAATTTGAAATCGTGACTCCGGTTACTAGACAGTTAAAGGGTAAATTAGTTTTCGAACATGACTGGTTACAGGACCTTAGTTGATGTCATCAGGACTCTATCTTCAACTCCAAGCCTAACTCCCATTGGCCTGAATTGGATCTTATGCCCACCCTGGAGCCAATCTCTAATACTCTGGCTAGGACTGGGTCATGTGCCCACCCTTAGATCCAAGAAATTCAGTCAAACCCACCCAAACTACATGGAGTGAAAATGGGGCAGGCAAGTTCAACTGAAAGTCATTGCCTGAGTATCCCAGCAGTTTCCCTGACTTTGTTTTAAGGAATCATCTCACAATATTGCCTTGATTTATGGTCCTAAATATGTACAGCAATTTGGGCTTACAAAGTACTTTCTTATATGTTAATTCATTGAATACTTCCAGCAACAGTATGAGATGGACAGTAGCACCTCCATTTAATAGATGAATAATCAGAGGCTTAGAGAGAGGAAGTGATTTGCCCAAGGACACATGTTAGATGTGGGAAAATGGAGGAGAAGGGCAAGTCTACCGGCTAGAATCCTATCTCTTCGATAAGCTTACTTTTTAATAGTGGTTGTGAGCATGGACTCTGGAGTCAAATTCCCAAGTTAAAAATCTCAGCTTGCCACCAATGAGCTGAGTGTTCTTAGGCAACTTATTACTGTACATCTTTAGCCATTGGTTTCCTCAACCATAATTAGAAATTTTTAAAAATAGGCAGTCCAAGATGATAGAGTAGTCAGATGCTTTATAACATCTCTCTTACAACAAAGACCCAAAAAAAAACAAGTGAATAAGGTATAGATGACAACTTAGGATACCTAAGTATCAAAAACAAGGCTGAACTTTAGGTGAAGGGAAAGACAGCACACAATACAGGGAGGTCAGCACAACTGGACTAAACCAAAAACAAAGAAGTCTCCTGAATAAACTGAACGCTTTGAAGGCCAGCATAGCAGGAGCAGGGGTTTGGGGACCATGGTTTCAGGGGACATCTAAGTCAATTGGCATAATAAAATCTCTTAAGAAAACATGCTGCATCCCACTTTGGAGAGTGGTGTCTGGGGTCTTAAACACTAGCAAGCAGTCATCTAAGATGCATCAATTGGTCTCAACCCACCTAGATCAAGGGAGAATGAAGAACACCAAGGACACAAGGCAATTATGAGCCCAAGAGACAGAAAGGGTCACATGAACCAGAGACTACATCATCCTGAGACCAGAAGAACTAGATGGTGCCTGGCTACAACCAATGACTGCCCTGACAGAGAACTCCTGAGGGAGCAGGAGAGCAGTGGGATGCAGACCCCAAGTTCCCATAAAAAGACCAGGCTTAATGGTCTGACTGAGACTAGAAGGACCCTGGTGGTCATGGCCCCCAGACCTTCTGCTGGCCCAGGAGAGGAACCATTCCCAAAGCCAACTCCTCAGACATGGATTGGACTGGACAATGGGTTGGAAAGGGATGCTGGTGAGGAGTGAGCTTCTTCGGTCAGGTGGACACTTGAGACTATGCTGGCATCTCCTGCCTGGAGGGGAAGTGAGAGGGTGGAGGGGGTTAGAAGCTGGTGAAATGGACACGAAAAGAGAGAGTGGAGGGAGAGAGCAGGCTGTCTCATTAGGGGGAGAGTAATTGGGAGTGTGTAGCAAGGTGTATATAAGTTTTTGTGTGAGAGACTGACTTGATTTGTAAACTTTAACTTAAAGCACAATAAACATTATATATATATATAAAAAAAAAGCAAGACTGAAGAATCAGACAGTACCAAGTAGAAGGAGATACAATACAAAAACAGCAGACACAGAAAATTATAGATCGCAGGTGCACTGCCAGCTGAATCTGCACGTTGCAGCCATATTGAAACAAAGCAAGCAGCATTCCCAGAAGAAACCCCCGTCACCAGGAGCAACTCTGCTCACATGTCCAGAACCAGGTAAGAGTGCTTCCCACACTACAAAAGTTAAGTGCACGCACCATGCTCACCCAGCCCCCCACCAGGGGTCTGAGGGTCTGTAGGGCACTTCCACCCTCTTTGCGCATCTCCCTACCCTGCTCTTGACCACAGGCCAGCCTCACTCACCACCACCCTGCAACCTGAGCTGCAAGCCCAAGGTCTGGAGGCACCCACCACTTTGTTCAGTCACTCACACCAGGGGCCCACTGCCCTGCAGTGCCTTCTATCCCCCCGCCCCCGGTCACCTGCACCTGCACCCTGCTAGCCAAGCCTGCACAGCACAGCCATATTGAGACAAAGCAAGCAGCATTCCCAGCCAAAAGTGCATCATCTGGTGCAGCCAAGGAGCAACTCTGCACTCATGACCGGACCCAGGCAAGAGTGTTTCCAACAGGGCAAAAGTCAAGTGCATACACCCAACTAATCACACCCATCCCAGCCTCCTATGATGGAGGTCTAAAGGTCTTTGGGGCACTTGACCCTCCTTGATCATTCCCCGCACATGATTGCAAATCAGCAGCACTCACCACACCCCACCCCTAAGCCAGGAGCCTACAGACTGGAGGTGTCCTCCCCTTCACTCAGCCACTCGTGCCAGGGGCCTACAGATCTGTAGTGCCTTCTATTCCCTCCAGCCACCCACACAGCACAGCCTGAGGGCCAGAGAGATCTCCCACTCCCTCTGGTCACTCATGCTGGGGACCTGAAGACCAGAGATGCCTTCTATACCCTCTGGTTACCCAAACAGAGAGCCTGAGGGGCAGTGGTGTCTCCCACTTAATTCAGCCACCCACACTGGGAGCCTGAGGCTTGGTAGTGCACCCCGTCCTTCTGGCCAACTATGTCAGGGGCCTGAGGACTGGAGATGTCCCCCACTCCCTCCAGCCACCTGTGCTGGGGGCCTAAGGACTGGTGGTGCCTCCTATGCCCTACAGCCACCTGCAGCAGGGGCCCAACGTCTGGCCGCACAACCTCCCCCATGACACAGTCTAACTGACAAGGGCACGCGCTCCAACTAGGCACCTGTGGACAGGCAACATCTCCCTGCCTTGCCGCCCCATTGTACCCGCCCTTAACCAGAGGCTTGTGGCCACTTCACACACACCCTCTCAGCCCTGCCTACCCAGGATTGTCAGAGAGTTTCCACACCATGCAGCCGGTGACCAATGACCTGGGCACCCTCAAACACAACCATCCAGAAATCACCAGAGCACACACATAACACCAACCTAGCTACCAGGGAGAATCCCCCCTGCACCCACAGCCAGGTGAACAGCCAAACAGATACCTCACCTCACCAGAAACGCCACCTACATCCTCAACAGCCCTGCAAGACCAGTGAACAGGGGCCCATATTCACACACCCAGTCACTACTCCATCTACATTGACACAGGAGGTGAGTTTCAATGTGGCCATATAAGCAACCAGAGAAGCACACAAATCCAGCCTACTCAAATATTATATATATATATATATGTACGTATGTATATGTATACATATATATATAACCAATTTTGGTAAAGGACAGAACATCTAGAAAGAAACTCAACAAATATACAGAAGATCTAAAGGCCAAAATTAACCAGCTTGACCTCATATACAGAGCACTCCACACAACAGCAGCAAAGTATTCATTCTACTCAATGCACATGGAATATTCTCTAGAATAGACCACATCTTAGGCCACAAAGCAAGCCTTAACAAAACCTCAAAATAATGTAAAGTATTTTCTGTGATCACAGCACCATAAAAGTAGAAATCAATAACAGGAATAGCAAGGGGAAAAAAATCAAATACATGGAAACTGAATAACACCTTGCTTAAAAACAATTGGGTAATAGAAGAAATCAAAGATGGAATAAAAAAATTCCTATAATCAAACGAGAATGAAAACACACCTTACCAAAACCTTGGGAGGCAGCAAAGGCAATGTAAAGAGGTCAATTTATAGCAGTAAATGCACACAACAAAAAAGAAGAAAAGGCCAAAATCAAAATATTAAACCTACAACTTGAACAAATAGAAAGAAAGTAGCATTAGGAGCCCAAAGGCACCGTAAGAAAGGACATAATAAAGATTTGCGCAGAAATAAATGAAATAGAGAACAGAAAAGCAATAGAAAAAATCAACAAGACCAGAAGTTGGTTCTCAGAAAGGATCAATAAAATTGACAGACCATTTGCCAAACTGACAGAAGAAAAGCAGGAGAGGGAATAAATAACCCAAATAAGAAATGTGAGGGGTGATATCACCTCAGAACCAACTGAAATAAAAAGGATCATAACAGAATACTATGAAAAATTGTACTCCAACAAATTTGAAAATCTAGAGTAAATGAACAAATGTCTAGAAACACACAACCTATCTAAATTAACAGAAATCGAGGTAGAAGAACTACAGTCCCATAACAAAGAAAGAAATTGAAGAGATAATTAAAAAAAAAAAAACTCCCAAGCTGGGGTTGGGGGAAAGCCCTGGCCCAGATGGCTTCCCTGGAGAAGTCTACCAAACATTCAGAGAAGAGCTCACACCAGTACTCCTCAAACTATTTCAGAGCATTGAAAAGAAAGGAATACTCCTGAATTCATTCTATGAAGCCAGTTTAGCCCTAATACCAAAGCCAAAGACACCACATGGGAGGAAAATTACACACCAATATCCCTCATGAATATAGATGCAAAAATTCTCAACAAAATTCCAGCTAGTAGAATTCAACAGCATGTCAAAAATAATAATAATAATATACCATGACCAAGTGGGATTCATATCAGGTATGCAAGGATGGTTAATATTAGAAAATCAATCAGTGTAATCTACCACATATAAAACAAAAGAATCTCATAATCATCTCTATCAACACAGAAAAGGTTTTTGATAAAGTCCAACACCCATTCTGGATAAAAACTCTCACCAAAATAGAAGAGAAATTCCTCAACATAAGAAAGGACATTTATACAAAACCAATAGCCAACACTATTGTCAGTGGAGAATGACTAAAAGAATTCCCCTTAAGAATGAGAACTAGCGGCCAAACTAACTAAAGAAAAACAGGAGAGGAAGCAAATAACTCAAATAAGAAAGGAAATGGGGCCATTACAACAGACCAAAATGAAATAAAAAAAGATCATAACAGAATACTATGAAAAACTGTACTCTAACAAATTTGAGAACCTAAAGGAAATGGACAATTTTCTAGAAACATACTACCTACCTAAACTAACACAAGCTGAGATAGAAAATATGAACAGACCCATAAAAAGAGAAAAGATTGAAGAGATAATAACAACAACAACAACAACAAAAGCTCTGGCCCGGACAGCTTTACTGGAGAATTCTACCAAACATTCAGAGAACAGCTCACACCAGTACTACTCAAATAATTTAAGAGCATAGAAAAGGGAGGAATACTTCCAAATTCATTCTATTAAGCCAGCATAACCCTGATAACAAAGCCAGACAAAGACACCAGAGAAAGAAAACTACACACCAATATCTCTCATGAGAATAGATGTAAAAATTCTCTACAGAATCCTAGCCAATAAAATTCAGCATCATATCAAAAAAATAATACACTCCAACCAAGTGGGATTCATATCAGATATGCAAGGGTGCTTCAACATTAGAAAATCAATTACAGTCCACCATAAAAATAGAACAAAAGAAAAGTATCGTATGATCATCTCAATCGACACAAAAAAGGCATTTGAAGTACAACACCAATTTCTGATAAAAACTCTCAATAAAATAGGAATAGAAGGGAATTTCCTCAACTTAATAAAGGGCTTCCGGTGGAAAGGGTTAAGAGCTACAACTGCTAATGAAAAGTTTAGCAGTTTGAAGCCATCAACCACTCCTTGGAAACCCTATAGGGCAGATCTGTCCTATAGGGTCACTCTAAGTCAGAATCGATTCAATGGCAACAGGTTTGGTTTTTGTTTTTAATACAAAACCAACAGTAAACATCATTCTCAATGGAGAGAGTCTGAAAGCATTCCCTGTGAGAACAGGAGCAAGACTGGCACTAATCACTAGTTTGTGTATAAAATTTTTGAATGAAAAACTAATATTTGCTGTAAACTTTCACCTAAAACAAAATTAAATTTAAAAACAAAGAAAGAAAGAAACTGAAACAGACCTACAAAAATGGATAAACTTACCATACCTGTGGACAGGAAGACTCAACATTGTGAAAATGTCGATACTACCCAAAGCAATCTACAGATATAATGCAATCCCGATCCAAATTCCAATAACATTCTTTAACAAGATGGAAAAACTAATCACCAACTTTATATGGAAAGGGAAGAAGCCCTGGGTAAGTAATGTATTATTGAAGAAGAAAAACAAAGTAGGAAGCCTCACACTACCTGATCTTAGAACCTACTATACAGCCACAGTAGTCAAAACAGCCTGGAACTGGTACAACAACAGACACATAGACAAATGGAACAAAACTGAGAACCCGGGTGAAAATCCATTCACGTATGGGCAGCTGATCTTTGACAAAGTGTCAAAGTCTATTCAATGGGAAAAAAACTGTCTCTTTAACAAATGGTGTTGGCAAAATTGGATGTCCATCTGTAAAAAAAAGAAACAGGACCCATACCTCACGTCATACACAAAAACTAACTAAAATGAATCAAAGTCCTAAATATAAAACCTAGAATTACATAGATCATGGATGAAAAAATAGGGACAATGATAGGGACCCTAATATATGGCATAAATAGAACACAAACCTAACTAAAAATACACAAAAAGAAGAAGATGAACTATATAAATGATATCTCCTAAAAATTAAACACTTACGTTTATCAAAAGATTAAAAAGAGAACCTACAGACTGGGAAAAAATTTGGGGTTACAACATATCCGACAAGGTCCTAATCTCTAAAATCTATAGAAGAAATAAAAAGCCTTGACACTAATAAACATATGTACACCCATGTTTATGGCAGCATTATCTACAATAGAAAAAAGATAGAAACAACTTAAGTGCCCATCAACAGACAATTGATTAACGAACTGTGGTATGTACACACAATGGAATACTACACAATGATAATGAATAATGATGAATCCATAAAACATCTTACAACATGTATGAATTTGGAGGATATTTTTTTTTATATTGAGTGAAATAAGTCAATCACAAGAGTATAAATATTGTATGAGACCACTACTATAAAGAAACAAGAAGAGGTTTATACACAGGGGGGAAAAAAAACTTTCTTTGATGGTTTCCAGGAATGGAGTGGGAGAAGGAGGGAAAATTACCAAATGGGTAGAAGATACTGTTAACATTGGTGAAGGGAAAGACAATACACAATAGGGGGGAAGTCAGCAAAACATGACCAAGGCATGGAAGGACACTAAGAGGAATGCAAGAACAAAGGGCAACAATGGTAATTACTATAGCATAGACAATCCTGCAACAATAGTATTGTTGTTGTTACATGCCATCGAGTTGGATCTTATGTACAACAGAACAAAACACTGCCCAGTCCTGTGCCATCCTCACAATCATTGTTATGCTTAAGCTCATTGTTTATCCACTGTGTCAATCCATCTTGTTGAGGGTCTTCCTCTTTTTCACTGACCCTCTACTTTACCAAGCATGATGTCCTTCTCCAGGGACTGACCCCTCCTAATAACATGTCCAAAGAATGTGAGACTCAGTCTCACCATCCTTGCTTCTAAGGAGCGTTATGGTTGTACATCTTCTAAAACAGATGTGTTCATTCTTTTGGCAGTCCATGGTATATTCAACATTTTTTATCAACACCACAATTCAAAAGTGTCAATTCTTCTTTGGTCTTCCTTTTTCATTGTTCAGCATTTACATGCATATAAGACAATTAAAAACACCACGGCTTGGGTCAGGAGCACCTTAGTCCTCAAGGGGATATGTTTGTTTTTCAACATAAAGTCTAGAGATCTTTTGCAGAAGATTTGCCCAATGCAATGTGTCTTTTGATTTCTTGACTGCTGCTTCCATGACTGTTGATTGTGGATCCAAGTAAAATGAAATCCTTGACAACTTCAATCTTTTCTCCATTTATCATGATGTTGCTCATTGGTCCAGTTGTGAGGATTTTTGTTTTCTTTATGTTGAGGTATAATTCAGACTGGAGGCTGTGGTCTTTGACCTTCATCAGTAAGTGCATTGAGTCCTCTTCACTTTCAGCAAGCAAGGTTGTGTCATCTGCATAACAAAAGTTGTTAAGGAGTCGTCCTGCAATCCTGATGCCCCTTTCTCTTCATATAGTCCACCTTCTCATATTATTTGCTCGGCATACAGACTGAATAGGTATGGTGAAAGGATACAACCCTGATGCACACCTTTCCTGACTTTAAGCCACACAGTATTCCCCTGTTCTGTTTGAACAGCTGTCTCTTGATCTATGTACAGGTCTCTCATAAGCACAATTAAATGTTCTGGAATTTCCATTCTTTGCAATGTTATCCATAATTTGTTATGATCCACACAATCGAATGCCTTTGCATAGTCAATAAAACACAGGTAAACATTCTTCTGGTGTTCTCTGCTTTCAGCCAGGACCCATCTGACATCAGCAATGATATCCCTGGTTCCTCGTCCTCTTCTGAATCTGGCTTGAATTTTTGGCAGATCTCTGTTGATATAGCACTGCAGCCACTTTTGAATAATCTTCAGCAAATTTTACTTGCGTGTGATATCGATGATATTGTTCAATAGATAATTTCCAAATGCAGTTGGATCACCTTTTTTTAGGAATAGGCATAAATATGGATCTCTTCCAGCTGGGTGGCCAGGTAGCTGTCTTCCAAATTTCTTGGCATAAACGAGTGAACACTTCTAGCACTGCGTCAGTTTGTTGAAACATCTCACTTGGTGTTCCGTCAATTCCTGGATCCTTGTTTTTTGCCAGTGCCTTCAGTGTAGCTTGGACTTCTTCCCTTCAGTACTATCGGTTCCTAATCATATGCTACCTCCTGAAATGGTTGAACATCAACCCATTTTTTTGGTACAGTGACTCTGTGTATCTCTTCCATCTTCTTTTGATGCTTCCTGTGTGGTTTAATATTTTCCCCCATAGAATTGTTCAATATTGTAACTTGAGACTTGAATTTTTCTTCAGTTTTTTTAGCTTGAGAAATGCTAAGTGTGTTCTTCCCTTCTGATTTTCTGTCTCCAGCTCTTTGCACATGTCATTATAGTATTTTATTTTGTCTTCTTGAGCCACCATTTGAAATCTTCTGTTCAGCTCTTTCACTTTATCATTAATTAACACTAATGTACAAATGGATACATAGCTACACAGATATGCCAAGAGGTGTTTTGGATTTGAAGCACCAAACCTTTGGTTAGCAGCCAAGCTCTTAACCACTGTGCCACCAAAGCTCCACGATAAATAAGGTGACCTTACAATTGATTGTCCAAAACAATATACTTCTGAGAGTAAGGACATAATTTTTCCAACATCTATTTATTGACCAACAAATTGGCTTTATTTATTAGTGCATATATAAAATAGTTCTATTTAAAAACTATTTCAGAAATAAAATTTTTCCAAAAAATATATATATATATGTATCAGCATACACTAAAGCAAAGTTTTTTTTAACTTTTTTATATTGATTTTCTGAACATTACAAAAGTAATATAGGGGAAAGGATGGCTAGGTGGAGCACAGGAGATATTTAGGACAGTGAAACTATTCTGTATGGTACTGCAATAGTGAATATATGACACTATGCATTTGTCAAAACCCATAAAACTGTAAAACACAAAGAGTGAATCCTAATGTAAACTTTAGTTAATAATGTATCACTATTAGCTTACCAATTATAACAAATGTACTATTAACTTACCAATTGTAACAAATGTACCACATTAATGGAAGATGTTAATAATAGAGAAAATGGGGATGGGGTTAGAGGACTCTGCTTAATTTTTCTGTAAAGCTAAAATTGTGTAAAAATAAAGTCTAGTAATTAAAAGACAGAGAAAAGGAGGAAGGAAAACAAATGTGACCCAATTCACACACACACACACAAGAGCTCGGCTACTAACCAAAAGATTGTCAGTTCAAATCCACCAGCCGCTCCTTGAAAACCCTAGGGGGCAGTTCTACTCTGTCCTCTAGGGTCGCTATGACTCAGAATCAACTCAACAGCAGAATAATCTTTCTTGGTACAAATTCACATACTTTAATCAGTTTCGTAGTCATATCTGTCTCTGATACTTGTTTGATAGGCCACGCACAGCTCATCTGGGTGGTCCACCAAGTGGCCAGCAAGGACAGCGGTATGGAATACTCTTCCTAACACCACCAACCTGGGAGGAGTTAGCTGTCCCTCATTGCTCCTACCTAAGCACACTTCATTTTAACAGTGAAACTTCTGAATGCAGTCCATGAAAGGCAAGTTTTACTTATGTTGTACCTGGAAGGTATGGGAAAAAAAGAGATGAGTTATCACTGGTCAATTTTATCATAAGCTAGGTAAAGTAATGACAGACTCATTCTGACTTATCATAACACAGCTATTAATAAAAATTCATCACCCATCTGTCAGTTTGAGGTACTGTGATGGCTTGCATGTTGCTATGATGCTGGAAACTATGCCATCAGTATTCCAAGTACCAGCAGGGCCACGCATAGTGGACAGGTTTCAGCAGAGCCTCCAGACTAAGACAGACTAGGAAGAAAGGCCTGGCCATCTACTTCCGAGAATTAGCTAATGAAAATCATCTGAATCACAACAGAATATTCTTTGATATAACGCTGGAAAGTGAACCCCCTAGACTGGAAGGCACTCAAAATACACAATGGACTTGAGCATGTGATTGTGAAGATGGTGCAGGACCAAGTAACATTTTGTTCTGTTGTACGCAGGGTCTCCATGAGTCAGAGCCAACTCAACAGCAACTAACAACAATGAACAATAATGAATAAAAATACCATTTTTTAATTAATTAAGTGAAAGATCCAGGATAAATCTAAACTGAATAGGATGCCAGGACAGCAGGCATACACCAGAACTCTCCCCACTAAATTCCCTATATAGGCATCCTAAGAATAAAGTACTTTAGACCATGGTCTAGTTCACAATAAGCACTCAGCAAGAACTAGCTCTTTTATTGAGCCAGTCCTCATTATTGTTGTTAAAATGGTGCCTCTTTTGTGCATTTTCTATAAACTATGTACTGTGCTTTATAAATAACATATCATTTAATTTTTCCATAACCCCCACCTGCTTCATTTATTTACTTAATCTGCATGGCCCTTGTTATGGATTGAATAGTATCCTCCCAAAATATGTGTCAATTCATTAGGCCACAATTCCCAGTATTGTGTGATTGTCTACCATTTTGTCATCTGATGTGATTTTCCAGTGGGTTGTAAATCCTACCTCTATGATGTTAATGAGGCAGGATTAGAAGCAGTTATGTTAATGAGACAGGACTCAATCTACAAGATTAGATTGTATCTTGAGTCAATCTCTTTTGAGATATAAAAGAGAGAAGTGAACAGAGAGAAAGGGGGATCTCATATCACCAAGAAAAAATCACCAGAAGAACAGCATGTCCTTTGGTCCCAGGACCCCTGCACTGAGAAGCTCCTTGACTGGGGAAGGACCTTCCTCCAGAGCCAACAGAAAGAGAAAGACTTCCCCTGGAGCTGACACCCTGAATTTGGACTTCTAGCCTACTAGACTGTGAGAAGACAAATATCTCTTCGTTAAAGCCATCCACTTGTGGTATTTCTGTAATAGCAGCCCTGTATGACTAAGATAACCATTAAAGGTATTTGAGTTGGTAATCCCTGAATCTAGCCTGGAGCCTGAGTTCTCTTTCTATTTGCTATTGCTATAGTATTTCTATTATAAAACACAAACTATTGGGCATAAGATGATTCACTATATTTTATATTCCAGATGTTTCATATGTATTAGTCAACTCCACCCCAAAATTATAAAACCCTTGAAGGTGATCATGGTTCTCAGATGCAAACAGCAGGAATCAACTCTGGCTAATTAAAGCAGAAAAAAACTTGTTTATTAAAACATATTACCTAGCTCACAGAATCTCCTGGAAGGCTGGAGAACCAGGCTTAAGGGCTATGCAACCAAGGACAAGGCCCCAGATCATGCCACAGAACTAGTCCCGTTCAACACAAACTGCCAGCATCACTAGACACAGGCTCCCAATTTGCACCTTCAACAGACCCATTGCTGGGCAGTATCCACTGCCAATACCACTGTTGTCACAACCACCCCAGAAACCTCTGCCTGGTTGCTGCTGTAATCACCACCATCCTTAGGGTAAAATCCACATGCTCTGGGTTTCCTTGCCTCACCAGCTTCTAAAAAAATAGTGAGGGAATCTGGTTGGTAGAACCCAGGTCATATGTCTATGCTTTAGCTGTGAGGAAGGTCAGCAAAGCAAGTGTTTGGCATTTATCACTTCCTTTGGTGATTGGATGACTTTTTCTCATAAGATGGAAATTGCTACCAAACATAGGCACGGCGTTCAGGTACTAGGCAGTCAAAAATAATGACAAATGCCCATGTTAGAGCTATGGCTTGCATTTTTTCAGTGTCTGTCTCAGAACTGATCACCTCCCAACCCTGAAGACTTTCTCCCTACTGACATCATAAATCGTCAAAATGACACCATTGGGAACAATTTTAAAACCAGTGCTTCGGACAACTGAGGAAAATGAGAATGTGCATATTAACAACCCAGAACTCTTTCCACTTAAGTTCTGTTTAGCAATATAGGCATTTAAAGTAGTCTAAAAATTCACTGATAAACTTAGAACAAAAGGAGATGACAAGAACTACAGCAATCTGCTTTGGTCTCTCAAGATTTAAGCAAACTAGGAAGAAAATAATGGAAAAATGTGTCACTGTATCCACTAATCAAGTGGCTGCTTCCCATTAAAACTCTTGACACCTGAGGGGTGGAGCCAAGACAGTGGAATAGCCAGATGCTTCCAGTGATCCCTCTTACAGCAAAGACCCAAAAATCAAGTGAAACAATTATATTTATGACAAGCTAGGAGCCCTGAACATCAAAGGCAAAGTTAGAAAATGGACTGAGTGGCAGGTGGAGAGAGACACGGTTCAGAAGCGGGGAGGAGTTGCCAGACCTTAATCACTGGGAACCCTCAGGCACCATTCCCAGGAGCTGCTGCAGCAGGCTGGTAGTAGCATTCGGCCTCAGTTTCCTCAGGGAGAAACAGCCAGTTGCATAGCCTACTCACACCTCCGGAACCAGAGAAGAATGGCACTCTGGGTAAAAGCTAAGTACTTGCGTATATTTTACCACGCCCCCAGTCTTCAACCCAGTTTCAGTGGCTGGTGATTTCTCTGGGCCTGAGAGAGGCCCATTTGGGCACCCTGAGCCATGCTCCTTGCCTTGGAGAAGGAATAAGTTCACATCAGGGGGAAAAGATAATTTGCCAGCTCCACTAACCAGGGGAGTGCAGGACAGAAGCAGCTCCTGGCCAGGTATAAACAGTCCATGGACTTTGAATACCTTTCCCCCCTACATGGACCTGTGTGGGCCTATTTGAGGAGAATAGGCTCTTGCTGGCAGACTGCAACTGTTTAAGCTGTGTGGTGGAGAGGTGGGTGTTTGATATTTGACACCACTTTGCCTATTAAACAGAGTCCTCACCTACCTACATCAAGGGCCTAAGGACTGGTGACTCCACTCAGGTCACATAGCCACCCACAACAAGGGTCCAAGGATAACTGGTATCTCCCAGCCCTTATGACCAAAAGCTCTGAGTGCCCATGATCCATCTGCAGAACCCACCCACCTGTACGCTTTGGAGAATAGGGACATGCTTTCCTCAGAGACACTCAGGGGATGGTTCTCAGCCCCCTGCCTTGTTCAGAGTGTGACCCCCAGCTGCAACCAGATACTGGTACCTACACCAAATACCCTTGACCCTCTAAGACTGTACAGCAGAGGCCGTACCACACACTTGATGACCAGCTACCTGGACACCTGAGCTGAATCCACACAAGAAAAGTAAATGGACTCCTAAGCTCATATACCTGATAACAGCTCTAGCCATCTGGTGACAGGATGTCAGAGCTCCAAAGGTGAAAATAATCAAGCTATCTCACTCAAGCAACCTATCTGGGCAAATCAAAGCAAGAAAGAAGGATACAATAAGCAAACGTAAAATAAACTAATACAATAACTTATAGACGGCTTGGAGACAACAGTCAATGTTAAACACATAAAGAAACAGAACATGATAGCTTCAACAAGCTCTCAAAACAGAGAATCAAAGGATCTTCCAGATGAAGATGACTTCCTGGAATTACCAGATGCAGAATACAAAAGATTAATACACAGAACTCTTCAAGACGTCAGGAAGGAGATCAGGCAATATGCAGAACAAGCCAAGGGACACACAGATAAAACAGTTGAAGAAATTATAAAGGTTATTCAAGAACATAAGGAAAAATTTAATAAGCTGCAAGAATCCATAGAGAGACAGCAATCAGAAATTCAGAAGATTAACAATAAAATTACAGAATTAGACAACTCAATAGAAACTCAGAGAAGCAGAATCAAGCAAGTGGAAGGCAGAATTGGTGACCTTGAAGATAAAGTACTTGGCACCAATATATTTGAAGAAAAAGCAGATAAAAAACTCTTGACACCTTAATAGTCATTGCTCAAGTAAGCCTCAAATCTTTCCTACCAAATCTCCCTGATTTTCAAGACTGCTAAGGTTACAGAAGTTGTAGGGCCCCTTTAGTACTACAGTGCTGGGCCCAAGGACCATAATCCAGTAGAAAGTTGAAGTAGAATATGAAACACGCAAGATGACTCCAAACAATCCAAAATAAAATGTTTCAGCTACGACAGATCAGACCAAGGATCTTGAGTGAGTGAGTAGCACAGTCAGGTTCCCTGACTCCAAAACTTGAGTTGTCTTAGTTTCCTAGAGCTGCTATAACAAAATACCACAAAGTGGGTGGCTTTAAAGAACACAAATTTATTGTCTCTGAGTTCTGGAGTCTATAAAAGTCCAAACTCTGAGCATCAGCAGAACTATGCAGTCTCTGTCCACAATAGGGAAAGAGCCTTCCTTGCCCCTTCCAGGTTTGGTAGCCCCATGCGTTTCTTGTTGTTCCTTGGCTTTTAGAAGCATCTTCACATGACAGCTGTCTTCTCCTGTGTGTAACTCTGTTTCTGTGTTTGTTCTCCCCTTTTACAGAACACCACTCAGAAGGCATTAGGACCCACCCTACTCCAATACAATGTCATTAATTTACCTGATAACATCTTCAAAGAAAAACTATTTCTAAACAAGGTTGCATTCACAAGTCCAGGGGCTTTGGACTTCAAAATCTCTTTTGGGAGGACACAATTCAATCCATAACAATAGTCATAAGACACTCAAGGAAAAAAATTCCTATCCTTTCCTGTACCTTAAGTACCACTTACATCCCTATCTTTATGCCACAAATATGATGAAAGGCCATTTGGGCCTGTCAGTTGGTGGTGTGGCAGTGTGATGTATCTGTTTGGGAGAGGAGAGTGATCACAGGGACTCGTGCTTAATGTATATGTTTGGGAGACGAGGGTGATCACAGGGATTGACCTGGTATCTTGCAGGACAACTACTTAGCTGAGATGCTGGCCATACCAACTGTTCTAAAAAAAGTTCTTTAATACATAGGTCGCCTGTGATGATGGGGACAGGAGCAGAGATTGCCAATATCTGATGCAGGGGCTTAGCGCTCTGAAGTGAGAACTCAAAACTCAATCTGAAATTGAGCCGTTTTGACTGCAGCTGTCTCTGAGCAGGTGTGAACTCAGATATCTCAGTTTTTGGACATGGCCAGGTGATACTTATGGACACACTGCAAGGCAAGCTTGGCAGCAGCATAGAAAGAAATTAGAACGCCACACACTTTGTCTAGAGCCAAGAAATCAGAGACACAGAGGCCTAATTGGGCTTTGAAATTAACACTGCATGAAAGGGAGGTTGATTCTTACTTGGTTCCTTGGCAACATATTCCATCTAGTAATTAGCTGGTAATATTCCATATTATTTCCTTCCTAGGAAGCCCCAGAATTGCATAAACTCTTGATACACCCATGTTAATTTTTCTTTTCCTCAACTTTCTGGGCAAGGTTTCTTGACTTTGTTGTTGTCTTGTTCTGTTTTGTTTATTATTTACTTGTTTTTGGTCCCAGATGAGGTTAATTGGCCTCTTAGCTAATCTTGATTTTCAGTTGTTTCTTCCCTTTAATGTCAAGACCAGGAAACAGCTATTAGCAAATATCTTGACCTCAGTCTGGAGTCCCGAGTCTTCATGGTATCACTAAGCTCCTTACTGGAATGTAGCAGGCACAGAGATAACCATACCGGTCACCTTATTGACATCGAGGCTTTCTGGTGGGAACATATTTCCTGCAAGTAATGGGCATGCTGCAGTTACTTGTGGCTGCTTTGATGTTACTATCACCTTGGCTACCACCAAGAACAAAGCGATACTCAATACATCATACCAAAAACCCAAACCAAACCCAGTGCCGTCGAGTCAATTCCGACTCATAGCGACCCTATAGGACAGAGTAGAACTGCCCCACAGAGTTTCCAAGGAGCACCTGGCGGATTCGAACTGCCGACCCTTTGGTTAGCAGCCGTAGCACTTGACCACTACGCCACCAGGGTTTCCCAATACATCATAGCCTGCTCAATTATCCCACCTGCCAGTTTCCACATCCTTATCTATTACAAACTTTGTGAAGATGACCCTGCAAAAATATTCGCCATCTGCTGAAGTCTGCATGGCATGTTTGTTTGTTTGTTTGTTATCTGAATATTTCTTTAGAGAGGAATCATTAAGTTTCTTTTATATTGACCAGAACGAGGTAATCGGAGAAGGAAAAGCAGACTTCATCTGAAGCCGAAGTATCCCTTGGATTCTGACAGTTGACTGTGGTGAAGAAAGCAGCTTTCTGAGGCAATGGTCAGCCATCATGGCGCGTTCTAGATGGCAGCGCAGTGCTGAATGCCTTGGGAGCGTCACGCAAAGACATGATTTTGCCCGTAAATCCTTCACACTTGTTCCTCAGAGACGACCAAGAGGCAAACTGGCTAGTGTAACTTGGAATCAGGAGACCACAGCGATTCCTGGATCCTTATCTGGAATGCTGAATGGAACGCAGTTTCCTCCTCAGTCACCTCTTTACAGTGCAAATAGACTGGAAAAGATCATACTTTGGAAACTTTAGAGTATCTACAAAAGAAAGAACTGTGTATACAGGACATTTCTCTTTCAGCCTGTGGGAATGACAGTACTTCCTCACTACTTGCAAGGAGCTGCGTTCAGAATCCAGATTAGAATGCTCAGAGACTCTTTATCTCGCTCTTCCAGCCCTACAGGCAAATGTGGTTTATCTGGCTGGCAAAATAAAGTGCACCACGGCAAATGGGGAGTCTTATTTAGGGGCCACTGAGTTTCTGTTGGAGATCCTGGTGGAGTAATGGTTAAGAGCTACAGCTGCTAATCAAAAGGTCAGCAGTTCAAATCCACCAGGTGCTCCTTAGAAATCCTGTGGGGCAGTTCTACTGTGTACTATAGGGTTGCTATGAGTCATAATCTACTCAACAGCAGTGGTTTTTGTTTTATTTTGTTTGGTTTGGTTTGGAGCTTCTGTTAAAGGTGATGAAAAAAATTGGAAACGGGATAGTGGTGATAGTTGCTCAATATGGTGAGCATAATTAGTGTCACTGAATTGTACATGTAAAAATGGTTGAAATGGCAAATGTATTTTACCACAAAGAAAAAATATATATATGAAAGTGCACTAACTATGCCCTACTTTGTGTTTGATCTTTATGATTTCCAGTGCCCACATTCAGGACTTCCAGGGTAGCTAATTTGCATGAGAATCAGCTTTTTCACATTTTATAGAATAAATGCAAATATGAGGGATTTGAATTAGATGACAAGTTAATACAAGGAAGAATTTTCTTGAGAAAATGGAAGTTCAAACACTAAAACACTGACAGGATATTCCTCTGGACTCCTTCAAAATTAAAGTTGATTATAATGTCTATGTACAATACACAGATTAAGCCAGATGTAGTGAAACCTGTGAGAGCTGGAACTCCACGGGACTGCATTGTTTTTCCAAGTCTTACAAGTTTTTTGCCTTTGACAGGGTGCAGTCTTACCACTTTTCTATTGCTCCTTTTAGTGGAAAATATTGGTGTTTTCCTTCTTTGACAGCCTTCTGCCTTACACAGGGTCCAAACTTCACAGGTTTTACTACAATAGAAAGAAGGGAAATTCACTTTTTTTTTTTGCTAGGCATTGTTAATGTGTCACACTCTCATACACACAGCACTGTGAGGTAGATATTAGAGTACATGTTTTACAGATGAGGAAAAAATGACTTTCTCAAATTCATATAGTTTAGAATTGTTATTGTTGTTAGGTGCCATTGAGTCAGTCCTGCACCATCCTCATGATCATTGTTATGCTTGAACCCATTGTTGCAGCCACTGTGTCAATCTGCCTCATTGAGGGTCTTCCTCTTTTCCATTGACCCTCTACTTTACCAAGCATGATGTCCTTCTCAGGGGGCTGGTCCCTCCTGATAGATAACATATACAAAGTATGTGAGACACAGTCTCACCATCCTTGCTTTTAGGGAGTATTCTGGCTGTACTTCTTCCAATACAGATTTGTTCTTTTGGAAGTCCATGGTATATATTCAACATTGTTCACCAACACCATAACTCAAAGGCATCAATTTTTCTTCCGTCTTCCTTATTCATCATCCAGCTTTCGCATGCATACAAGGCGATTGAAAACACCATGGCTTGGGTCAGGCACACCTTAGTTCTTCAAGTGACATTTTTGCTTTTTAACACTTTAAAGCAGATTTGCCCAATGCAATGCATTGTTTGATTTCTCGACTACTGCTTCCATGGGTGTTGATTGTGGATCCAAGTAAAATGAAATCCTTGACAACTTCAATCTTTTCTCCGGTTATCATGCTGTTGCTTATTGGTCCAGTTGTGAGGATCTTTGTTTTCTTTATGTTGAGGTGTAATCCATACTGAAAGCTGTAGTCTCTGATCTTCATCAGTAAGCGCTTCAAGTCCTCTTCACTTTCAGCAAGCAAGGTCGTGTCACCTGCATAACGCAGGTTGTTAATGAGTCTTCCTCCAATCCTGATACCCCGTTCTTCTTCATATAGGCCCGTTTCTCAGATTATTTGCTCAGCATACAGATTGAATAGGTATGGTGAAAGGATACAACCCTGATGCACACCTTTCCTGACTTTAAACCAATCAGTATCCCTTTGTTCTGTCTGAACAACTGCCTCTTGATCCCTGTAAAGGTTCCTCATGAGCATAATTAAGTATTCTGGAATTCCTATTCTTCGCAATGTTATCCATAATTTGTTATGATCCACACAGTTGAGTGCCTTTGCATAGTCAATAAAACACAGGAAAACATCCTTCTGGTATTCTCTGCTTTCAGCCAGGATCCATCTGACATCAGCAATGATATCCTTGGTTCCACGTTCTCTTCTGAAACTGGCTTGAATTTCTGGCAGTGCCCTGTAGATGTACTATTACAACCACATTTGAATGACCTTCAGCAAAATTTTACTTGCATGTCATATTAACGATATTATTCAATAATTTCCACATTCAGTTTCCAATTTCCAGTCAGTTGGCCAGGTAGCTGTCTTCCAAAATTATCGGCATAGACAAGTGAGCACTTCAAGCATTGCATCTGTTTGTTGAAACGTCTCAATTGGTATTCCATCAATTCCTGGAGCCTTGTTTTTCACCAATGTCTTCTACAGAACTTAGACTTCTTCCTTCAGTATCATCAGTTCTTGATCATATGGTACCTTCTGAAATGACTGAAAGTTGACGAATTCTTTTTGGTGCAGTAACTCTGCATATTCCTTCAATCTTCTTTTGATGCTTCCTGCACTGTTTAATATTTTCCCTGTAAAATCCTTCAATATTGCAACTCGAGGCTTGAATTTTTTCTTCAGCTCTTTCAGCTTGAAAAATGCCAAGAGTGTTCTTCCCTTTTGGTTTTTTAACCCCAGGTCTTTGCACATGTCATTATAATACTTTGTCTTCTCAAGCTGCACTTTGAAATCTTCTGTTCAGCTCTTTTATTTCGTCAGTTCTTCTGTTTGCTTTAGCTACTCCGCATTGAACAGCAAATTTCAGAGTCTCTTCTGACATCCATTTTGATCTTTTCTTTCTCTCCTGTCTTTGTAATGATCTCTTACTTTCTTCATGTATGATGTCCTTGATGTCATTTGACAGCTCATCTGGTCTTCAGTAATTAGTGTTCAATGCATCAAATCTATTCTTGAGATGGTCTCTAAATTCCAGTAGGATATACTCAAACTCATATTTTGGCTCTCATGGACTTATTCTAATTTTCTTCAACTTCAACTTGTATATTAGCAATTGATAGTCTGTTCTGCATTCGGCCCCTGGCCTTGTTCTAACTGATGATATTGAGCTAGCTTTTCCATCATCTTTTTCCACAGATGTAGTTGATTTGACTCCTGTGTATTCCATCTGGCAAGGTCCATGCGTATAGTCGCCATTTGTGTTGTTGAAAAAAGGTATTTGCAGTGAAGAAGTCATTAGTCTTCCAAAATTCTATCTTGTGATCTCTGGCAACATTTCTATTACCAAGGCCATATTTTCCAACTGCCGATCCTTCTTCTTTGTCTCCAACTTTCACATTTCAATCACTAGTAATTATCAATGCAAACTGATTTCATGTTCAATCAATTTCAGACTGCAGAATTTGGTAAAAATCTTCCATTTCTTTGGCCTTAGTGATTGGTGCATTAATTTGAATAGTATTAACTGGTCTTCCTTGTAGGCATACGAATGTTATCCTCTCACTGACAGTGTTGTACTTCAGGATAGATCTTGGAATGTTCTTTATGACAATGAGTGTAACACTATGAAAATGAGTGTAATGCCATTCCTCTGTAATTTGTCATTCCCAGCATAGTAGACCACATGATTGTCTGATTCAAACTGGCCAATACTGTTTCATTTCAACTCATTAATGCCTAGGATGTTGATGCTTATGCATTTCATTTCAGTTTTGAGAATTTCCAATTTTCCTAGGTTCATACTTTGTACATTCCACATTCCAACTATTAATGGATGTTTGCAGCTCATTTTGAGACATGCCACATCAGCAAATGAAGGTCCCAAAAGCTTGATTCCATCCATGTCACTAAGGTCAACTCTATTTTGAGGAAGCAGCTCCTCCTCAGTCATATTTTGAGTGTCTTCCAACCTGAAGGGCTCATCTTCCAGCACTATATCAGGAAATATTCTACTGCTATTCATAAAGGTTTCACTGGCTAACTTTTTTCAGAAGTAGACCACCAGGTCCTTCTTCCTAGTCTGACTTAGCCTGGAAGTCCAGCTGAAACCTGTCCACCATGGGTGACCCTGCTGGTATTTGAATATCAGTGGCATAGCTTCCAGCATCACAGCAACACACAAGCCTTCACAGTACAACAAACTGACAGATGCATGGGTGACATTTTAGAATAAAAACCAAAAATTTTACCTTCTGTCAGATGTTAAAGTTCGTGAATGTTCTAATACTTTAATTCATCCAAAGAAAGACACATCATCATTTCTTTTCAGACCTCTGATTCTACAACTCAGTTCTTTAAACCCCTTGTCTAGCAACATTTGACTCTCTAATTCTTTGTCAGGAAAGCCATATAAAGACTTTGCTTTCCTGAAAAACCTGAAAGATCCTAAATTATTTTGAGATGTAGGAACACTTCAGAAAAATCAAAGAGAAAATGAAACAACTACCCATGTAAAAATCTCTATTTCCTCAGATATAATTGCTTTCTTTTTATTCTTTTTTCCTTATATAGCTGAAGGTTTCTGGCTATGAACTCATTATGGTGAGGAGATTTTTCAAGTCCTTGTGCTAGATTATTACTTCACATACGAACTTTGAGCAGGGCATGGTGCCAGTGCACAGGTGTCGCTCAGGTTGTGGTTCAGAGAACACCCTGCCAGGAGGTGCAGTTCCAGACCCTGTTCCTACAGGCTCAGCACAACTCTGGCCCTTGGGGTAAGTACAGGTACCACTGATCTGACTCCTGGCCTTGTGCTGGCTGCTCAGCTCTAATATCAGGTAGTTCCCATTTGCAGACTGGCAGGGCAGTTACACCCTGGTCATCCTCTGGCCTCATGCAAACCCACCTTCTTGCAGCCTTTTCCTATGTCTTCCAGTATTTATTCAACTGCTCTGGGCCCTATCTGGCACTTTTCCTTCTACATCATTCTCACGCTCCCCTCATGCTTTTTTTTCTTACCTCCCTCACTTGTTCCAAGTGTGCCCCTTAACTCCGGCTCCAATATTACAATCACACTTAATTAGACAAGATACTCTTTATCAGAGATACTCAGAGACAAGTTTATCTTCCCCTCCTGACTTCTACAATTCCAAGTTGCAGAAGCTTTCAAATCTATCTTGCCATACTCTTTCAAAAACCTACTATCTCTTCAATCCCCCCATTTCCCCCTCCATGGATATTCTTGTAAGAGACACCAATACCAAAAACTATCTGGTCCTTGGCAACACCAATAATTGGGCATATCAGCAAGTCTTAAATTCAGGAAGTTGTGGGACAGGGCAATAAAAGTACCAGAAAGTGAAGGAGAATACCATATTCATATAGTTCTCAGCTCTCTGAAACCCTTCCCCTTGCCCTTTGGCTTCCTCTTTACATTGCTGTAGGATTTCCCTGTAAGTGAAGATCCAGAACTACAGTCTGAGATACAGCAGGGTAGAACATATTAACTAACATAATAGCTGCATAATAGAAATTTTCTCCACTTTCATATAGTATGGACTAGACTTAGTAACTTTTTCTTCCTCCAGTCATATACATGACACACACACACACACACACACACACACACATATTTCTCAAAATGAAATAATTTGTGTGTCGAGGCTGGCTGCCTTCTTCCATGATTCATTCCCCCCTTTTCCATATGCTCTCTGCCTACATAAATACCTTTAGCCTGTTCATTAATTCCCTGATAAATGTATTCAATTCTTCCCTCTGTTCCTTTTTTCCAACACTCCAGTTGCTTCTTAGAAGTTTTAGCTCTAACCTTATGCTCTCTGTCTCTCTAGCCCTGCAGTGATTGTCACTATCTTTCTGTGTTTCTCTTTCCTCAAAGTCTTGTAAAATATAACATACTGCAAAGCAGTGGTGTTCCTGGGATTTAGCATTTGGGGTGGCAGATGGGGTGGTAAAGAATCTGCATGTGGGGGCTGGGTATATCCCCCAGCACTTCCAACCCATTGCATACATTTTGAATTAAAAATATTAAAGATAATTGAATTAGAAGCACGTTAATGTGGCATTTGATCCATTTAGTAGTAGTTGAGAAGGCAAACTCTTTACTAATACTTAATCCAAAATATCCAATACATAGCTGAATATAATCCCCTTGATAGTGAATAGATATGCTACCAACTTAGGTAAAGAAGGCATTGGCAAGGGGGTAATTGCAGTACAAGAAGTGGAGGCTACTGACAGTCATGTTTCACTTGGATGCTCTTCTTTAACCCTGCTTACCACCCACTCTTTTCACCCAAACTATTCACAGACTCATTTTTTTTAGTAAGACCAGGACTTCTGTTGCTTAATTTTAGTGTTATAATTATTCTTTTTACATATGCCCCATCCACACTGTAAACTATTTTGCAGATAAGGACTATATCATGCTGCTCTTTGCTATCAAGTTGATTCTGATTCATAGCAACTCGACAGGACATAGTAGAACTGCCCCATAGGGTTTCCTAGGCTGTGGTCTTTATGGGAGCAGATCACCAGGTCTTTTTTCCAGCAGAGCCACTGGTGAGTTCAAATTGCCCCTCCAATGAGATGCACAGTATGCAAAGTAGGAGGAAAGTGAATTATGTTTATAGAACATCTCCTGTCTATGAGTAATACACATACAGGCATTTCACTTACATATTCTCATGTAGTCATTACAACAACACTGTTGTCCATAGATGTCTATATGGAAGCTCAGAAAGGTGAAGTAATTTTACTGAGATCACAAAGCTAGTAAGAAAGCCTGCTTACAAACCCCAATTTTTTTGATTCTAAAGCACATAATCTTTATACCACACCATTCTACTCAATGTTGAATGAATGCATGAATGAGTGATTAGTGAATCAATCAATCAACCCTGGACCCAAGGCACTCAGTTCTGCCAGCTTGACTCTCTGATTACAAAATAAAGGATGGTCATTTAACAGTGCCTGGAAACCTAGGAGTGTTCTGAGGAAAGAATGATATTGAGTTCTAAATTAATATGCTCAACATTTAGACATGTAAAAAATACACAGCAACAACTCCCTTTATAAGACTAGAAGACATATCAGTTTTATTATCCTGTCTAACAATTGACTGAATTGAACCAGACAAACTAAGAGAGGTCTGGGTCAATGTGGTATGGGCTATTGTCAATCAGAATAAAGAGTCTTTGGAAGCTGCATCTTCTGCTCAGCGATTCATAAGTTTTCAAACACTGATGTACAATTCTTGGCCCCAAGTACTAATGGAAACTCTGCACCAGGAGGAAACTTTTATTTTCAGTTAGCCAATACCGAATACCTATCAAAGACAGACATTTAGTATGGTGCTATTGGACTATTGGTTTTTCCAGAGTAGAAAAACAGGCTTCAGCTCCAGCCTCTGTTGTGATGTAACCATAGTGAAGCTAGAGAATTACATCAAACACTGCAGATGGTATAGAATATCCTAACTACAATTCCAAATTGCACTAAATGCTTTTCTAAATACCAAAAAAATCCAATAAATTAATTTGAAAGAACATATAAAATTACAGTCATGGCGAGATAAATCTTTCATTAGCAAATGTTTCCATTTTGCCTGTCCACTTCTAAGTAACTTTTCGATCACTAAGGAGACTCGTACACATACAAAAATTTTTTTCTATGGCTTATGAAAAAAGAAAAATCATTTCCATTATGTTCTGTTTCTTTTGAAGAACTCCCTGAGGAATTCTTCTACAGTTGAGACAAATCAGCATACACAAATACATTCATTTACAATCTCCTTGGAAACTAGAATTGCTGGCCAATTCAGGGAGCAAGCAGTAAAAATGTTTTCTCCAGGTTTACTTGAAGAGGGAAAAACATTGTGAAAAATGAAAAGGGAGGTATATATTGAGTTCCAGGGTTTGATGTGCTATCCTCTAGGGGTCCACGTTTTCATGCATCAGAAAGACTGCAGCTTTATGCCAAGTCTACATGCTGTGCCATTAAAATGAAATAAGCCAAAGAAAAACAATGATAATAAAAATGGCTACCATTTGTAGAGGACTTCGCAGGTTCAGGCACTGTGTTCATTGCATGTAATTCTCACAACCACTCTGTGGTGTTCTTGGGTGCCATAAAGTCGGCTTCAACCTTAGCGATCTTATGTATAATAGAAAGAAACGTTGCCCGGTCCTAGGCCAACAACCACCCTAAAACCAAACCAAACCCGTTGCCATCGAGTCACTTTTGACTCATAGCGACCCTATAGGACAGAGTAGAACTGCCCCATAGTGTTTCCAAGGAGCAGCTGGTGGATTCAAACTGCCCACCTTTTGGTTAGCAGCCAAGCTCTTAACCACTACACTACCAGGGCTCCACAACCACCCTAGGATGTAGGTATTAGTGTACTGGTTTTACAGAATAGGAAATGGAGGCTTAGAGAAGTTAAGGAATTCGCCTAAGGTCACAAGATAATACTAAGTGATGAGGCTGGGTGGATATCAGCTCAGATTTATCCGTTCTCCTTCTCTGAAAGGTGTCTGTGCTCTGAACACAATGCTACATCCTCACAGGCACAAGTACATTGTCAACAAGACCACCTTGGTGGTTCTTCCACAGTTCAGTGATATAATTAACATCAAGCTTCAGATGGGCTTTCCCACTGAAAATACTTAAAAGGAACTACAGGTTTTCAAGGAAGACATTGAACTACTAAAAAATATAACAGCTATTCCTAGAGGTCATATGGCCATTTATTGACCTATTCATGACTCACTTCTGCACAAATCTGTACTGTTAGAAAAAAAAATCTACAATGAGGGAAGTAAAGTTATTTGTGCTTTACTTCTAGATGGACAAAATGATTAAAAGGCATACTGACACACTCGCACACACACAAATGGAAAACACAGATTTGTTTTGACAACCTATTATACTACAAAAATATTTATGAATGTAAGCTGCAGCAAAGTGCATCTATCTTCCAAAAGCACCTCCCCCGCCAAAGACTGCTTAGATTTGGAAAAGGTGAGAATACTCCCTCAAAATTAACTGCCCTCAGGCTAAGGGGGTGCGGAAGAGGGAAGCCTCCAGTTTTGTATTACCAGGATTTTTATAATGTCATTCTTTTCACAGAACACTCCTATTTTTCACAACCACTGTTAAGTGACCACCCTTTATTTTGCAATCAGAAAGTCGAGCTGGCAGAACTGAAGTGCCTTGGCAGCTGCAGAGATGAAACTCAACTGAACAAACAGATTCTTAAGTGATGCTTAGATGGAAGAACTTGGAAATGGTTCAGATTTTTTTTTCTTAATTCATTTAAATGTGTGATTGAATCCTGCTCATTACCCTCTCGGCAGTGTATTATATATTCAGCTTTTTATTGTATAATAATGTTGAGGGTGGAAAATAAGAAAGGTACAATATTACCAACTCTTCTTCTTATAGAAGAAGAGCAGCTTTGTTTATGTCATAAACAATAGTCAATAAATGCATATAACAAGTTAATTTTCACAGCAATCTATACCCAGAACTTGAAATATGTTATTTTGTTCTTTGGTCCAAATTTCTGGTACAGTAATCATACTAAAATCTTGGAGTAAACTGTGTTTAAGAGCATGCAGGTCCAATTTTAGATCAGAATGCTGCTTAAGGCAAACCGATGACGGATGACGGACCGTATCCCTACAGCTCTGTTCACCACGTTTTTGGCCACATTTTCAAACACTCCTCTCCCCTCACCCTCTCTGCACCAGCCATTCAGATCCATTTGCTCTCCTTGAACTTTCCAAACATGCTCCCTCCTCAGGGTCATTGTCCTTTCTATTTCATCTGCCTGGGACATTCTCACTCTAGACAGCCACATTGCTTAAACCCTCACTTCTTTCAGTATCTGTTCAAACGTTACCTTCCATCTTCACCTATGCTCTCTATCCTTATAGCCTGATTAATTATGTTCTTCATAGTTGCATCGCCCGGTATTCATTCATTTGATTTTTGACTCTCTTCTCCCACTAGAATGTAAGTGCCATGAACAAAGGCATTTTGTTTGTTCACTGTGGTAACCCCAGCACCTAGAATGGTACTAGCACAGAGCAAATGCTCATGAACGAATAAATGAATGAATAGAACCAGAGACAGTTTAGGATTGAGGGGCACTATTGCTGAGACTATTGCCCTAAGATACTCCATAAACCTTGAACAAAACTACCCTCTGAGGGTACCTTTTAGCTAAATAACTGATCGGCTCATAAAATAAAGAATATTACCAGCAAGTACTGTGCACCTTTAAAAAAATCATCTATATGAGATCAAATGGCCAACAATTAGTCTAATACAAAGATGAAAGGGTAAGGGAATGAGGAAACCAGATTACCGGAAGGAAAGCATCCAGAAGGGAATTAATGAGAATGTTTAACATTATGAAGATGTAACCAATGTCCTGAACAATTTGTGTAATAATTGTTGAAGGGGAACCTAATTTGCTGTGTAAACTTTCACCAAAAACACAATAAAATACTAGTTTTAAAAAAATGCCCACTTGGAGATTTTCTACTTTTAGAGTATTTTCTAATCTGCTAAAATGACAGTATTGGCAAATGCTCTTTGCAGCATAGTTGATTTCAGCTTGTATCACAGATCAGATGTGCAGAGTCCTAACAGATTTGATCCAGTGACAGGAAATGCTTAATTTCATTTATGTCTATCAGTTGAGTGTTCCTTCCAAGGACAGAGTTCTCACCTGATACCTACTTTTCCACTCCATCTTGATTCCAAGCACTTTGATGTTGACAGCATGAAAGTCATGATCATACCATGTGGGTACAAATGACTTACCTTAGTGAAAGCAGTACTGTGTCTCACTGCCTAAACACCATCCCCAGTTGCAGTAAATAGACCAAATAAACAATGACACCTGCTTTTCTCTCCAGAATAAGCTCTTGCTTTTCCTAATAAAGAGAATTTGAAGGTTTGTCTTGATACTAAGAAGCTTTTAATTAGCATACATGTCACTGAACAAACTTGCTCTATGGACCTTGTAGAAGCAACCTGGAAAGGTAGCAAGTTTTGAAAGATTTATAATACTGTTCTGTATTTAAAAACATGTATCTGTAAATTTTATTTATCTCACATTTATTCTCATCACAACTGGCATAAATAATAACCAACAGGCTTATACAACCATTCACCAAGAAAACATTTTTTTCATAGCAATGCTACTAGCTTTTATTATACATTGTGTCCATTTTAATACAGATATATTCAGAGAACACCTACAGAGTATCTACTACATGGTTAAAACCTCTCACCTACTATGTGTGGCTTAAATAAAAAAATAAAACTCTTCAGTTTCTCCCCTTCACCTTCGTATGTAAGACCTCTTTGATCTAGTCCCTTCCTAACTTTCCAGCTTTGGTTCCTACCCAATTAAGAGTTGGGTTGCTGCCTTTTAATGCTCCAGCCACTCTAAACTGTTTTTAGCTCCCCACACATGGATACACATCATGATGTCTGCCTTCTATGACCTCACTCATGCTGGTCTTCTTGCCTTTTTTTTTTTTTTTAATCTCCTAGACCTCATTTGCCTTTTTTTTTTTTTTAATCTCCTAAACCTCCAGCCTGAGTAATCCCAGTTTAACCTTTAGATGTTCTTGTTGTTGTTAGGTGCAGTCGAGTCAGTTCTGACTCATAGTGACCCTATGTACCACAGAATGAAATACTGCCCAGTCCTGTGCCATCTTTACAATTGCTGTTATGCTCGAGCCCATTGTTGCAGCCACTGTGTCAGTCCATCTCGTTGAGGGTCTTCCTCTTTTCTACTGACCCTCTGCTTTACCAAGCATGAAGTCCTTCTCCAGGGAATGATCCCTCCTAACAACATGTCCAAAGTATGTAAGACGCAGTCTCGCCACCCTTACTTCTAAGGAGCATTCTGGTTGTACTTCTTCCAAGATAGATTTGTTCATTCTTTTGGCAGTCCATGATATATTCAATATTCTTTGCCAACACCACAGTTCAAAGGTATCTTCTTCAGTCTTCCTTATTCATTGTCCAGCTTTCACATGCATATGATGCAATTGAAAATACCATGGCTTGGGTCAGGCGTACCTTAGTCTTCAAGGTGACATCTCTGCTTTTCAACACTTTAAAGAGGTCTTTTACAGCATATTTGCCCAATGCAACACGTCCTTAGATTTCTTGACTGCTGCTTCCATGGTTGATTGTGGATCCAAGTAAATGAAATCCTTGACAACTTCAACCTTTTCTCCATTTATCATGATGTGGCTTATTGGTCCGGTTGTGAGGATTTTTGTTTTCTTTATGTTGAGGTGCAATCCATACTGAAGGCTTAACCTTTAGACCACAGCCTTAACTTTTGGAATTCAGCTTAAATATCACCTTCTCTAGGAAGCCTCCCTTATCCCCTCCTTAGACTTCCTTACTGCCCTAAAGATTACTACTTCCCTGAGGGCAAAAATGAGATCTTAATCATTTTTGCAATCTTGGGACCTAAAACAGTACTTGACACATAGTAGAGTTTCAATAAATAACTTGAATGAAAAGTTTCAAGCACCAAACCAAAACTAAACCTGTTGCCATCAAGTGGATCCCAACTCATAATGACTCTATAGGACAAGGTAGAACCACTCCATTCAGTTTCCAAGGCTGTAATTTTTATGGGGGCAGACTACCATATCTTCCTCCCGTGGAGCTGCTGATGGGTTCAAACCTCCAACCTTTCATTTGGCAGCTGAGTGCTTAACCACTTCACCGTCTAGTCTCATAAGAAAGCCAAAACATGGGCACAAATATTAAACATCAGTATAAAACATATTACAGGATAGAATAGGTTTATTAGCTTTCTATTACTTCTGTAAAAAATCGCTACAAATGTGGTGGCTTAAAACAACAGCAACATATACTTGCACAATTCTGGAGGCCAGAAATTTGAAAGTAAGATGTCAACAGAGTTGTACTCCAGATGCTTTGGGGGAAAGCGATTCCATGCCTGTCTCCTAGCTTCTAATGACTGCTAGCGATCCTTGGCATTCCTTGCCTTGTAGCCACATTAATCTCTGTCTCCATCTTCACGTAGCCTTCTCCACTTTGTATGTCTTCTCTTCCGTGTGTCTCTCTTATACAAATACATGTGACTGCATTTCACACCCACCTAGAAAATCCAGAATAAGCTCCTCCTCTCAAGATCCTTAACTTAATCTCATCTTTTGCTATGTAAGGTAATATGCACAGGTTCTGGGGATTAAGACATGGACATATACATTTTGGAGGCCACCATTCAATCCACTACCAAAAAAAAAAAAAAAAAACCCATTGCCATCAGTCAATTTCATCTCATAGCAACCCTATAGGAAAGAACAGAACTGCCCCACAGTGTTTCCAAGGCTTTATGGAAGCAGACTACCACACCTTTCTCCTGTGGAGTGGCTGGTGGGCTCAAACCACTGGCCTTTCAGTTAGCAGCCAAGTGCTTGACTACTGCAGCCACCAGGCTCCTCTCAATCCATTACAGCAGGTGTAAAGAAGAGTCATGGGAATTCAGAGGAAAGAGCACAATGGGCTGGGGTGATGGCCACATAGTTTTATAACTCTAAAGTGCCAAGGTAATCTGCACTATCACCATGGCTCCTTTGAGTACACAGTGATGTTGATTCCACTGAAAAGGAAACTAAGGAATGGAAAGGATGTGTGCATATTACAGAAAGGCTAATGATGAGGTCAGGATCGGGATTTATCTCTCCTGTCTGCCAGTCTTTATTTATTATCTATACTCTGTCACTATCCAAAATGAATTTAGGAGGTATTGAATGAAACACACACCACAGAGCTCTAATCATTATTCAATGACAGATTTTTAGTTTTGTCTCCTTTTATTCCTGCTGACTTTTTATAGCAGGGATGCCAATGATACAGTGGACAAAAGAAGCACAAAAGGGGCTTCCCATAGTCAATAAATATTTACTCAGCATCTGCTCTTGGCAAAATATTTTAAGGAATATGAATATGAATTTGACATGCATTCATACCTAGGGAGCTACCACCATCTCATAAAAGACATGTGATTAGATGGCAAGCACAAGGCAGTGTGTCTTACGGCGTCCCAGATAGGACGCTACAAGATTTAGAGCAGGAGGACTCATTCCCAGCTGAAGTCACCAAGAAAGACTTCATACAGCACTTGAAAAGGGCATTTAAAATAAAGGATATCAATAAGTAGAATTGGAGGTGGGGAAGGGGTAAACAATTTAAGTAGAGGGGAGAGTGTATTTTTAAAAATTGTGGAGGTAAAAGGCTATAAAATGAATTTGGTAAACAGCAAGAAATTCAATGTATATGCAGGAGAACAATGGAACATAAAGATGTAAAGAAAAATTGTGATATGTGGTCCTCAACTGTCAAGCAAATGATATGGACTTTATTAAATAGACATGAAGCTGTCATTAAAGATATTTTTAGTAAGAAAAAGCATAATCAGACATAATCAGAGCTGTCTGGGAAGATTACTCTGGCAGTAGTATGAAGAATGTATTAGAAGGCTGGAGAAGCTAGATGCTCAAAGATTATTGCAATAGTACAGACAAGAGTTAAATAAGGGTCTTGATTAGGGAGGCAGCCATGTGAAAAGAAGAGAAGTGGAGCAATTTCAAAGGAAAACTCAATAGAATATAATGACTTGTTGGGTATATGGGATTGGAGCTATAGGAGACATCAGAGATGACTTTGAGATAAAAATATGGTAATGAGGAAATAGCAATGCTATTGGAAGAATTGGGAAAGTCAGGAGGAAGAGCATGCTTAAAAGCGAAAATTCTAAACTTAGTTTACAAGTATTAAGTTTCAAGAACCAGGAGGACATAGAGATGCCAAAGAAAGGATATGATTGGAATAGAAAAGCAAGAATCATTTCCATGGAGAAAATAATGAAGTCATGGGAATCTATAACATTACAAAAGGAGGTAGACAATGTCCGAAAGCTTAAGGAACACTCGTAATTGATAGATGGTAAAAGGGTACGATAAGGAGCCCTGGTGGCACAAACAGTTAAGCACTTGGCTGCTAACCAAAAGGTGGGTGATTCAAACCCACCAAGTGGCTCTGCAGGAGAAAAATCTGACTGTATGCTTCCCTAAAGGTTAAAAAAGGTTACAGCCAAAAAAACCCTATGGGGCAGTTCTACTCTGTCACTTGGTGTCACTATTAGTCTAAGTCGATTCAATGGCACCTTACAACAGAAGGGTAGGAGCTAGCAAAGAATTCAAAACCAAGAAGAAATTATTTGACCAAAGGAGGAATGAGAGTTCACATGCCGAAATGAAGAGAATTCAAGCGAGAAGAGAATTTCAAGGAAGGGTTTCAAGAAATATCAAATATTGAAAATTTCCATAATGTATTATCAAGGCACAGACACTGCATTTGTGTTTAGGACGTCATTTTGGTGGGCACAGAGGCCAAATTGCAAGGGAGTGGATAAATGATAGCTGTTAACAAAAAAGGAGTGTAGATGAATTTTTCTAGATGTTTGAGGATAAAATATCAGAAACCAATACCAGAGTAGGAAGTAAGGTAAAAAGAAAGCTGAGATGTTTAGATGTTTTTTGTCTGTGTTTTGTTTTTTTCTTTTGAAAGTAAACGATTATATTCCAATCAATGATCATCTAGCGCCTATATTGTGCAAAGAGCCCTGGCGGTGCAATGGTTAAGCACTTGGCTGCGAACTAAAAGGCTAGCAGTTCGAATCCCTTAGCCTTTCCATGGAAGAAAGATGTGGTGGTTTGCTTACAGCCTTGGAAATCCTAGGGGGCAGTTCTACTCTGTCCTACAGAGTTCCTGTGAGTCAGAATCAACTCAATGGCACTAGGGTGAGTATACTTTGTGTCACTGTGCTAGATGGTAGGATCCAAAGGTGATTTGAACTTGGTCCTTACTCTCAAGTAGCAAACAATCTAGTGGGGATAATAGAAATGTAAATACATTGCTTAACACAATGTAGTAAGTACTGTAATCAATGTAGGCAGAAGGCTATAGGGGACCCCTAAAAGGAGCATTTAACCTGAATTTTTTTTTTAGGGCCAGGGGAGGTGATGGTCCTGAAGGGCCTTCTGAACAGGTGATGTCCGTTGGGCCTTAATGGAAGAGTAGAAGTTAGATAGGTGTATTTCAGTGAAGAGATAGGGAGAGAAGAACTCTACATGTTTTCTGCAAAGAATCTTACAGAGACTGAAAAGCTGAAGTTGCTGAGAAAGAAAGAGAGTAAATAATGGCAGTTGGTTCTAAATGAGGTGAGAAAAGACAAAACCAGGCAGACTGTTAAAGGAATTAAATTAGCCTTTCCCAGGAGAAGACAAGAGGAAAGGAAACACAATGGATAAAGAAATGGAGCAATGTTCAGGTAGCAAGAAAAGAGACTAAGAAGGCCAGGTGTTCTGCCTGGTTCCTTTGTGTGAAATAGAAAGTCAGCCATCTGCTGAGAACGAAGTGGGGGCTGGGGAGAGCAGAGCTATTAAAAACATTTATTTAAATCAAAGGCAGTTTGGGGCTCAGTCTCTTACTAATGCGCCTAGTGTGAGAGGCAGCTGAGGACAGTGAGGGGTGCAGAGCCAGACTGCCTGTGTTTGCTTACCTGTTCTGCTCTATGTAAGTGGCTTTAAGCTCTCTGTGTCTCCTCATCTATAAAATGAGAAAAATAATAGTACCTAATTCATAGGTTTGTCGTGAGGATTAAGAGAATTAATGTATGTAAAATGCTGGGAACAGTGCCAGCCACATAACAGGCACTCAATAACTGTTAGCTCTTAATATCACTAAAGAAAAACAAAAACCAAAATTGTTGCTGTCGAGTTGATTCCAACTCATAGCGACCCTATAGGACAGAGCAGAATTTCCGCATAGGGTTTCCAAGGAGCAGCTAGTGGATTTGAACTGCGGACATTTTGATCAGTAGCCAAGTCCTTAGCCACTGCGCTGCCAGGGCTCCCTTATTATCAATAGACCAGTCCTATCCACTAGAACTTTCTGAGATGGTGGAAATGTTCGCTGTGTTGTCCAATACTGTAGCCACATGTGGCTACTGAAACTGTGGCTGGTGTGACTGAGAAACTAAACATTTAATTAATTTAAATTTAAATAGCCAGCTTAGTGACCACCAGGCAGAAGACAGAGCAACACCACCTTAAAAAGCTTTTATTGCTACAAGAAAGGACACTGAGTTTCATGCCCTAAGAATCCTGGACCTAAAGTAATGTAGAATTAAAAAACCAGTTGCCATAGTCTGAACTGTGGTCTATTGGGTTTCAATGGCTGATTTCTCAGGAGAAGATCACCAGGCCTTTTTTCTCAGGTACTTCTGGATGTACTCAAACCCCCAACCTTTCAGTTAGCAGTCAAGAGCTTAACCATTTGCATTACCCAGGGACTCCACTGTAGAATGTTGTTGATGTTAGGTGCCGTCAAGTCGGTTCCGACTCATAGTGACCCTATGTGCAACAGAATAGGCCCGAATAATTAATGATACATGGCTGTAGCTCTTAGGACTCAGTTTTATTTTGTTGGTACTGATGATCAAAGATAGGACAGAGAAAAGATGTGTTCACGACACCTGTACCTCCGCAGGAGGTTTCAGTGTCTGGTAGGGTATTTGTCAGATAAACAAGAGGCAAGGGACATCTCTCCAAATGAAAAGAACAGAGATCTGGCCAACTTTCTGTTGAAAAGGATCAGTAGAGAGCCATTAAGAAGGACGGCTGGAATTCTAAAAGAGACAGAGAGCTGCTACAGACATTCTCTTGATGTCTGATGGCAATCGAGTAATTTCACATCACAGCCACCAAAACAGCCAATATCACAGTCTGTGCGATATAAAACTCAGACAGTCTACAGTGTGGATAAAACACAAAAGGAGAGGAGAAAGGTTATCAATGAATAATGCATTTCCTTTTGTGGAAGCAGGAAGAGAAGAAACAAATGGATCGCTAATGGGTTTAATGCGATTAGGGTCCACAGCGATTAAGGAGGCCAGGCTAGCTCCTGCCAGCAGGGCCACCAGCAAAGGCGGCTGCTGTGAAGTGGAAGGGGAGGGGAGGTGTTCGTGGTGAGGCTATTTTGGAGTTGCTTTTTCTTTCCAGTATTTCAAAGCCTCTTCTTGAATCCAGGATTAGTTGTGTTATTTCTCTGTTTCTAGAACAAAATATCAAAGTGGTGAAAACATCATATTTCTGAGAACTTATGAAAAAGTATTATCACATTTGAAAAGCTCAATTAAGATGGTAGTGTGGAGAAATGAAGACTAAAGCAACCCAAATAAAAGGACAGGAAGTAATTAAGTAAAAAAACAAAAAAAATCCTTGAGTATTGCCAAGAAAACAGACACGTGAAAAATGCAAGTTGTAGCTTGCTTTATGTAATCGGCACATTGCTGTAAAGAGGCAAACGTTGATTTTTCCAAATCAAATGTTTGACATTCACTAATAGATTTCACTATTTAGAGGGATCCTGTGTGTTGAATGTGTGTGTACATGAAAAATCTTTGATTGATGTAAATAATCATATCTGATCAAGGTCCCCATTGCAAGAATTTTTCTTCCTGTTCTATAGAGTACATACAGGCTTTGCAGTCCAGTGGACCTGGGTTCAAAACCAAGCTCCACTTAAGTTCTGACCAAGTTCCATTAAGAATAGCTCTGTTGTAGATCGTGATTCACTTTTAGGCCTTGGAATTCACTCCTAGAGATAAAAAAAAAAAAAAAAAAGATACGTTTACAATCATCTGGGGACTGTATTCCATTTCTATCCAGTGCCTTGGTTTTCTTCATAAGTATCCAAAAGGATCGCCACACCCACAGAAGAAACAAGATACTCAACACTTCAAACCCTCCACCCTCTAGAAAATAAGTAAGAATTTGAGTCTGGTGGTGATCCAACAATTCTGATTGGGCAGAACACACCCACCTCCCCTTTCCCCCAAGTCCTCTTATATATATAAGGGCACAAACGGCTTACCAACCTCATCAAGAAGACCTGAGAACTTCCAAAACTCCTGAGTTCCTTGTAGGACAGCTTACATTCCTGAGAATACAAATAGCTACAGAAAAACGCCCTGAACCAAAACTTCTTTCCATTTTAAGGAAACTGGAACAAAAGTTCACTTTGAAATGTAGGAATAAGATTAAAAAAAAAAAAAAAGCAGCCCAGATGTTCTATTTCCCTCTCCACTGTGAATGCTTACTGCAAGTCTTGCTAGGCCTAACTGCAGGTGGGGGCTGTGAGACATTAAATGAAAGCAATTGTTGATTCAGACCACCTGTACTCTAAAACAAACAAACAAACAAATCCAGCTCCCTGGGACTCTGGCCCCAGGTGGATCTCCATCACAGAAGCGCTGGCTTTTCCTCTTTAATAGAATAGCATCACTAACAGATGTGTTCAGAGTAACCTACAAGAAAGAATTAAAACTTAAACCTCTGCCCTATTCCACCGGTGTCCCTTTTTGTCATCCTCCCATCTCTGTACCTTAATAAAGTCTCCTTTCCACTTCAATCCTTGTCTCTCTTCCCTTCTTCTGCTAAAGGAATTAAAGTGGGGTTTGTGAGGAGGGGGCAGCCACAGCCCATATTTCAAGGGCGCTGATCTGGAAGAAGACACTAGCTGCTTCCCACCCACTTTTCCCCAGCAAAGACCATCTCCGTCCCTCTACATCTCAATCTCTATCCTTTGTATTTATTATCTGGGATGCACTTCCTAAGCTATATGTAGTAGAGTTCCGTAAGAATTATCCCCTGTGATTCATTGCTTTAGTAACATTAATTACGTGATAGATATGATATATACATACAGTGGAATATTCCTCAGCCATGAGGAGACAGGAAGTCCTGGTATATGCTACAACATGGATGAACCTTAAAACATTATGCTGAGCGAAGTAAGTCAATCTCAAAAGGACAAATAGTGTGTGATTTCATTCATATGAAATGTCTAGAATAGGCAAATGTGTAGAGACCAAAATGTATTAGTAGTTACCGGGGGTTGGAGGGAGGAGGAATGGGGGAGTCGTTGTGTAGGAAGCGTTGAGTTTCTGCTTATGGTGATGGAAATCTGTCAACAGATGTTGGTGATGGTTGCACAACATGATTAATGTAATTGATGTCACTAAATTGTACATCTGAAAATGTTAAATTAGCAAATGTTGTGCTATATATATATTTACAATAAAAAACACATTTATTGAGCACTTATGCCAAATCAATATACTTGTTTCCCTCCACATTGTGGTTTTGTATAACATACACACAAAATATGCAAGATCCACTGTCTGAATATTACTCATTTCTGGACCATAGGAACTCGAAACACCCTCAATCGACAATTCCATTCTCACAGCTCACCTGCCAAATCTTTTTGTTTTAGAAACGAAAGGGGGCAATCTAGTCAGCTGTTATCTTGAAAATTATTTACGTGCCTTTTTTACCAAAGCTTAGCCCAATAGCCCCCTTCTGGCATTCCTTGGGTTTGTTTTTTGCCTTTTCTTTTCTCCTCCTGAAAATTATAGTCATGGTAATTCACTTGCGATGCACTAAGAATTTTAATCCGGCACCAGTGTTTTTAGTAAATTGGTTCCTTTTAGCATGAGATACGGCAGCTTGCACTTACGTCAATGGATCAAACAGCCATTTTCATGCCTATCAACAATAACAAGCTGGAGCTCACATTTTTTAACATAACACCATGTTTCTTTCTCAGAATAACAAATAAAAACATGATGGCTTATTCTGGAAGAAAAAGAGAGGATCACAACAAAGCACCCCAGTTAGCTTGTCTATTTGTGAGGAGGTGGGGAGAGAAAACAGCAGAAGAGAAATCATCACCTATTTATTACCCTTTTTTCATCAAATGATAAACAACTGTATGAGCAGAATCCGAGAACCCCTGAATTCTCATTGACCTCGGACGCTTGCTGTGAAAGATGGCCAGGACTGCTAAACCAAACGTCAGAAGAATGTGCCATAATTAGTCATATTAATCCTCTCTCTTTCTCCTGTTTCTTAGTTTTCTAATAAGAATGCTTCTAATTGAGCAACTTGCTTTAGGGTCACTTAATACTCTCATTTAGGGGGCTTGGCTCTCGCAATGTTTCTTTGTCAATTGGAGATTGATTCTAAAGGCCAGCCCTGGAAGGCTGGACTGACCTGGCTCTGAACTCATTTGCCATGTGGCTTTACACAAGTAAATGAGCGGCCTCGTCTCTCTCATTTAGAGCAAACTTCCAGAACCGAACAAAAGACAAGCCTCCCGTTAGCCAAAGCTCCACAGTCTTTGAGTTAGCGATACTAACAGCTGTGCAGATACAAAAGAAAAAAAAATTTTTTTTTTTGCAAAATCTGCTTAATGTAAGAGCCTATGTAACATCCATGCAAAGAAGTCTATTGCTAATCTGCACTGCATTTTTAACAACAACAACAACAAAAAGGCAAGGGAATTTTAGACAGGAATGTGTCCTATAACACGAAAGGGCAGCATATCTTTTTATATCATCCCAAGCTTTTTCCAAGCAACTGATATCGTCTAATGTGTAAGATAATATACCTTCAACCCTTTCTGCTTGTCATTTTTGATGTTTTGATTCTGGCTGCTAAATCCACAATTAAACCACCAAGAAAGTAATTAAAATAGTTGTGGTCTCCCTTCATTTTGGCCTGTTCTCTGCGTTATCACCTCTAGATTGCCAGATAGAAAACTGCTGGGCTTTTTTATGAGCTAGACAATGCCTAAGATGCAGTCCTGGACTCCCTTCTTCTCACACACACTGTTTATTGCTTACCTAGTGGCACACCCCAGATTGCCTGTGTAATTCTTACTCTGAAAACCATTCAGAATCTTATTTCCGAGAGAAATTCCCCCTCTTGTGGTGGCTGCGGAATACTGCAGTCCCAGTTTCCAGCTTGAGAGTTTAAGATGCTCATCAACTCCCCACAAGTGGATCTTGTTGGATACTAAGACCTCTGGTCTGCCCAGACTGTTTAAGATTTGAGCTTCTTGCTGTGAGGGTTGAATCCTCTCTAACTGCATCAGGTTTTCAGATAAAGGAAGAATCACATGAAATTGCCAATAGTCTACTTTTTTTAACCTACGAACAGCAATTTCATAACATCCAATGTAGGAAAGATAAGCCAGGCAGGGAAAATTCTTCCTGCCCCTATGGTTTTAGCTGAGCCTTCCTATAATACTAGCCAAAAATGGAAATCCTTTCTATTCAGGTATATACTCTAGAACATACCATAAGGGTTTTTAAACACAATCAATCTTTTTCAAGCCCTAAATGCTAGGTACTTTTCCAAAATCTGGACATAATCTTTCAATGTTTCTTGGTCAATTGACAAAAAAAAAAAAAAAACTCAAGCCAAAACCATTCCCATCGAGTCAATTCCAACTCATAGCAACCCTGTAGGACAGAGTAGAACTGCCCCATAGAGTTTCCAAGGAGCACCTGGTGGATTTGAACCACTGACTTTTCGGTTAGCAGCCATAGCACTTAAACAGTACGCCACCAGGGTTTGCTGGTCAATTGGTAGTTGATTATAGAGAGTAGACATAGAAATTTGGATTTTCTAGATCTGTCGTTTATTTGTTAAGGAGTACAAGCAAATAAATGACAAAGCTACTTCTACTCCAGCACAAGCAGCTGGTACTCGGAACGGACTTATCAAGGCAAAGTAAATAGAGTAACACTAAATGGGGGTTTGTAATTCTTTTCATAGATATAAGTATATTTGTAAGTGTATTCATTTTAATATGAGAAATTAAATAGTTTTTGATGAATTATGTTAAGCAATTTTTTCAGCGATGTTAATTCATCATGCTAGCAAAATTTTAAAATAAAATCATATTTAATTATTCTATATCAAAAATCATTGATGTCAGTGGGAATAAACATCTGCACCTCATATCAGACATTCTTTATAATAAACAGAGATCTTTTGCAAATCAATAAGGAAAAGAAGATGAACAACTCAATAGGCAAAGGATATTGATCAGGCAATTCACATACACACACCAAAAAAAAGATTTAACTACATGAAAACGCTTTCCATTTTACTCAAAATTAGGCCATCAAGTCAGTTCTGACTCATAGCCACCCTGTGTACATCAGAACGAAACACTGCCTGGTCCTGCACCATCCTCACAATCATTGTTATGCTTGAGCTCATTGTCAAACGTACATTGAGATACTGTTTTTACCCCTCAGATTAGCAAAAACTAAAAAGTTTAATAACACACTGTTTTGACAAGGCTATAGACAAACAGGCAATCTCATACAGTGCTGGGGTAAATATAAATTGGCACATCTCCTAAAAAGGGCAATTTAACAATAACTACAAAAATCACAAATACGTATACTCTGACCCCCAAAAATTTCATTTCCGGGAATGTAGCCTGCAGATATGCTTTCACACATGTAATATGGTGTATGCAAATATTGATTGCAGCATTGTTTGTAACAGCACAAAATTGAAAACAACCTAAAAATCAATGAGAATATGGTGAAATAAAAATAGGTACCTCCATATCATGGAATATTATGCAACTGTTAAAAATGATGAGGAAACTGTCCGTGTACCAATATGAAGCAGGCTCCAAGATAAATTATTTAGAAAAAAAAAATTGTTTAGTATGTATAATATGCCACTTGGTGGTCACAGAGAGAGAAGAGTATATTTTCATTTTTGCTTTATAAAGAAACTCTAGAAGAATAGCCAAGAAAGTAACAATATTAGTTAATGAGAATGGGTGGGACCAGGTTGTGGGAGGAAAACATTTCACTGTAGAACTATTAGAGGGGAGGGGAAGCATATGAAAGTATCGCCTATATGAAATTCAATTTAACAGAATCATTTATGTCAGTCAGTTCAAAAAAATTCTCTCTTCTATCTTCAACAAACTTAATGAATTGTGTGTTGATGTGTAGAAAGAGTGTAAGTAAAACTGTTTAAGGGCCTCCTGATACTCACTCTTTCATGATAAACCTCTCTTGTGGCATCAAACAAACTGAGGATGCAGCTTCTCAGCACACAAACAGTAATAGAATTTGAGACCCAGTAGAGCGCCCGACCCCAAGATAAACGCTCTGCTGAGGACCCGACTTTTCTTCATAACCTCAGGCCGCTTTTAACATGAGCAGATGTCCAACAGCCAGCAAATGGGTCGCCGTTGCTCGTTTCCATGTGAAATGAGTTCAACTAATACTTAAATAATTTGAAAGATAAATCTTCTCAGCCCTTCCAAGCCTTTCTCTTCCTGCTCCTGCCAACATTATGCATTATTTCATAATCACGTGCATCCACGGCATGTCAGATCTGCTGTACTAGAGAGAATAGCTCAGGAGCCCCCAGATGCACAGCAGCTTCAACAACACGCATTCCAGGGTCGAGACAACCTCAGGGCCAGCTGACTCCTTGGTGTTGGTCTGCAGAAAGCTGAAGTTTGGTCATTTATAGGTTAATAGTGAGATGAGGACATAAATAAATCCTCTTAGAAAAACCCAGAAAGAAATCAAGTTTAAGTGGAGAACATCACAAGAATATTTTGAGCTTGGCAAGGTGATAAATGGCTTTTGTGCCTTTTTGTTCATAAAAACAGTGAATATTATTTAAAGTACACACACATGTACACCATTGACTAGCTGTGTGACTTTGGGACAGCCACTTCTACTCTCTGACTTTTTTCACCTGTTCCCTGGAAAATAAGGGAGCTTGAATTAGATCAGTGTTTCTAAACCTTTTTTTATTACTACCCCCCTCCAAGGAGCTTTTTTCCCTAATCATTCTCTACCATGAAATTTTAATACCCTGTACTGTATGTGGAGCCCTGGTGGGGCAGTGGTTAAAAGTTCACCTTCTAACCAAAAGGTTAGCAGTTTGAATCCAACAGCCGCTCCTCAGAAACCCTATGGGGCAGTTCTACTCTGTCCTATAGGGTCACTGCAAGTCAGAATCGACTTGACAGCAACGGGTTTGGCTTTTAGGTTTTTTGGTACCGTATTTACTATATGTATATCTGTGCTTAATACACGAAGAGTGAAGTTTTTGCCCCCCAACATCCAGTGTTTGTCCCCATTGAGAACGCATGAATTAGGTGAGCCCCAAGATTCTTTCTAGCTTTAAAACTGAGAGGATGGTATAGTGTTGTGGGAAATGCATCTACTTGGGCACCAAATAAATATGGATCCAAATCCTGACTCCAGTACTTGCTTACCATATGACCTTAATAAGTTATTTAATGTTTCTGATCCTAAATGTCTTCCTGTATCAAATAGCCTCAGTGATACCTCCCACAGGGTTGTAAAAATCAACTGAGACAAAGTAAGTAAAGCCCCTAGTACTAAACCTGGTGCACCATAAGCAATTATTAATTGATATCTTTTTGTTTACGTAATTTAGGACAAATCTGTACCTCACATCTGTCTATCTAAAAATGATACACTGATCACAATAACATGTGAAATACTTATACTTGATGACTCAGTGACCTACAGTGGCCTTTCATTTGTGCCTGGAATATAACCCCACCCCAAATGCCAGCTCCTATCTTGTCCTCAAAATTCTATCCAACTTTCAAGGCCAAGTCAAATGTCACCTCCTTCAATGAAAATTTCCCTGATTTTCACTAAATGTAAATCTCTCCATTCTTTCAATCCCCATTGTATACTCTGTTTACAACACTGTTAGAGTGTTGAACGCATGCTGCTTTATAATTTACATAGATTTTGAGTCCCTTAAGTGTAGGAACCCTATTTTATTCCTCTCCGCTACACACACATGCACGTGCATGCACACACTCAACATAACAGATTTTCAATAAATATTTGTTGAATAATTAATGCTGCCAAGGTGGATCCCAAAGATTGATTGTCGCATCAGCACATAAAAACAAAAGGATACAGGTAAAAAACTCATATTAATGTCTATGTTAACATAATGATCTAGAAGAGTGATTAAACTATAGATAGAATTAAGTTTCTTTTTGTCTTTATTAAGCCAGAAAAGCCTAAACACGAATCCCAAGTAAGAGCTCATCTTTTCATATTGTACAGATTGATGAAAAATAGAAACCCTTCCAGTCAACTCCAGGGAGGCTCAGGCTGCCTCCCTAATATGTATGAAACTTTAGTTCTATTAAAAGTGTACAGAGTGTGTGTGTCACAGCCAGAACAGTCACCCTTACCACAGTGATGGTAGTTCTTTGTCATGTTCCTGCTTTGGCTGGGGAAACTCCGTGATAAAAGAAACACATACGTCAAATGTAATAGCAGAAAGCAAAGAGAAACCAGAAAAAAGAGAGTGACTACGTGAAGCATTTGTTTTTTAGACCCTATGATGTTTTAAGCATATACCTAATGGTTTTTACACATGCTGAACAACCAGGCTAATTAAAAAGCCCATACAGCTCTTGTTAAAATCTGTTCAAAATTTTTGGAGCACCTGTTATAACAGAATGCCCACAGACTTGATAGTTTGGAGCCAAGACACCTGCTACCTTATGTCTCACAGTATGTTCGGCTTTATACTGTTAGCAAAAAAATAAACACTTTTTGACATTTAGCAATCTTATACAAGTGATGTGAAATAATCGGAGCGGCAGTTTAACCCTTCCTGTGCTGCTCTAGGAAACCACACCCTTTCTTCTCTGGCAGAAAAAGGATTTCTATTATTTTCCCATGAAGTTACTTATGGCTTCTTTAGTCATCCCTAATCAAGCAGAGTTTTCTAAAGAGTCCAAATATCTTCTGGAAGTAGGAGCAGTTTCTAGTTAAAAGTTCTCAGTGAGCTTTCTTAGATATCTGCATTTAAGTGATGACCAATTTATAAATTAGCTTTTCAGCAAGACCCTTAAAAAAGCTTATCACTGTTTTGACTTTGTTAACTGTTTATGAAATTCTGAAGATAGGTTTGATTTTATTGATCCTGGTGATATTTTTACCAGAGTATAATTTGAAAATGCATTTACTTTTGAAAGAGAAATATTAATTTTCCACAGTTAAGGAATTTTCATAGTCCAGACATATGCATAGGAACATTTGAATATCTCTGAAGGAGATACAGTTTTATAGTTGATGAACAAATTTTATGAGGATGATGCTAAAGTGGTTTTCAAGATGCATGATTTCTAAATGGCTGCCGTTTTACCTACTGTATTTAAGTCTCTTGAGGTCTGGGACTGTGCCTTATTTGTATTAGCCCAGAATTGGACACATTGATTCAACAAATATTTTACCTTGGTAACAGCTTCTTAAATTTTATGCTGCTGCATAGTTTAAAATTTAATCCATGCTAATGACATTCTATTAAGAAAAGCTGCCTTTGGTCGACCAATTCCACTTCTAGAATTATGTCCTACAGATAATCTCACACGTATATATAAAGATTGAACTGTAAGGGTATTTATTTCCAGAGCTATTTGTATACCAAAAGATTTTAAACAACATAAATGTCCATTGCCAGGGAAAGAGGTGAATAAATTATGACAGATCAAAAGAATACTATGTAGTTGTTAAGTTATTAAAGCAGCTCTGTATATAGTGATATGAAATAATCTTCAAGATATTCTGTCAAGTGAAAAATACAAAGTGTAAGAACAAACAAACAAAAGAACCACAAGTATTTGAAAATTCATGGCAATGTAGAGTATCTTTGGAAGGAAACACAATAGATAACAGTGGTTGTCTCTAAGAGAGAAAAGTCAAGAACTGAGGGACAGGGACAAGAGGAATATTGACTTTGCGCTAAAAAAAAAATCTCTTTTTTTAATTTTAGATATTTTGTTACATCCATGTATTACCTATTGAAAATATTTTAAGATGCAAATTAAAATAATCCATTAAATTCGAGGGGAAGGAAATCTAATACGTTATGGGCACTCTTTAATGTAACATAATATCCTAAAGCAGTTCTATATTTTCAGATTGCTACTTGGTTAACTTCAAAAGAGTATTTAACAATATAAATCACAATTTAATGTCTAATTATCATGATGAAAACAGCTTTCGAATGTTGAATGTGTATAGCTGTATTCAAATACAAGCTGTTTTGACTTTTAACCAACATACCGGAAGTAGGAGTGATTTTTGTTGTATGATTAGAAAAAATACATATATATTTTACTAAGATGTTTTTAAAGATAATGGGAAGCATTTTTTTTAAATGTCCAAGAGAAAGGATGTTTTAATTCCTGTTTGAATTTCAGAAGATAAAGGCGGATTCCGTTTGGATTGGGAAGCATGCCCCTTGTCATTTTGTGATGGAAGCATCCCAAACCTGAGAACTCCTGAGGTCTATTTCCTAAAATGGACAAGAAAGGATTCCGTGACTGCTCCAGAGTTTGCAACAACTAAGCTATACTTGATGCACAGCCCTATAAGTCCTCACATCTGTGGTCAGCACTCACTCTGGACAATATGTTGAAGCAGATGACTTACCTTCGAAATGTCTTTTCTTCCCTTCATGGGAGGGTATGCTAGTCTTTCAGAAACACCTTTTCTACCCTCAAGACCCCTGTAGCAACCAATCCTCTAAAATCATTAGAGGAGTACATTAGAATAATGGTATAAAACCAAGCCCATTGCTAAGTTCATTCCAATTCATAGTGACCCCATGTGTTTCAGAGTAGAACTGCACTCCGTAGGGCTTTCAATGGCTGTAATCTTGTGAAATTTTATGTGGCAGCTCTACTCCATCCTATAGGGTCGCTATGAGTCGGAATCGACTGGACGGCACTGGGTTTTGGGAATCTTGTGAAAACAGATCACTAGGCCTTTCTTCTATGCTGCCACTGGGAGGATTCAAACCACCAACCTTTTGGTTAGTAGACAAGAGCAAACCTTTTGCACTACCCAGGGACCTAAAATAGTATACCAAAAAAAAAAAAAAAAAAGTCTATTTCCATTGATTCCAACTCATAGTAACCTTATAGAACAAAGTAGAACTGCCCCAAAGGGTTTCCAAGGAGAGGCTGGTGGGTTCGAACTGCCTACCTTTTTGTTAGCAGCTGAGCTCTTAACCACTGTGCCGCCAGGGATATTAAAATAGTATACTGAATATTTATTTGAATTTTAAAAGAGAACACAAAAAGATGACTGGAATTAACATAATGAGTAAATTCTGATGAGGGAATGACAATTTTTAGTAGGATAGGTTGGGGAGGGTGTATGAAAGAAGACATGGTGAAACCAACAATTACACCAAGTCAGCCACCCAACCTTCCAGATCAATGCTGGATTGACTTTAAGGATTCACATTACCACCTCATACAAGTAGCAAGAGAGAACTAGTCGTTAGTGATGCTTAACAAATATTTCTGGTTCTTCTCCTTTTGGGCCATGTTAGAATTGTATTTGCTGGCTCCTTTGTGTGGTGGGGTCATGCAACTAGCTCAGATAGGTGCATTGTAAGAAGAGGTGATGTCTGACACTTCTGGGCCAGAGAGTTTACTTGCTGTGGACCATTGTGAGACCCTCCAGAGCTCTCTTTCCCACTGCCCTAGAGACTGGCGATTTTTCAACTAGCAGATGCCGCGTTGACTGGGTGCTGAAGTAAGGACATGTGAAGTAGAGCCCCCAGCCACTCCAGTTCACAAACGGGAAATAATCCTGTGCGAGTAAGAAATATACCTTTGTTGTTTTAGGACAGTAATATTTGGAGGTTATTTGTTACAACACTATAACTCAGTTTCTCCTTACTAATGGGAGACACGATATACATACACAAATGACTCAGAATAGCCTTCAGGTTTGCAAAGCTAGTAATGAGCACTAAGTTACCAAAATGTAAATCCATTTTTTCTCCTCTGATTTTATAAAATATGTTTCACTTGCTCATTAAGACCTTTCTCAAACACAAATTTTGCCTATGTCCCTGGAAGGTGTTAGGATTATCCCATTTGGAGACTAAAGAAACAGGACCTAATATTCTCATTCCTCCCTCCCCTTTTCTCTCTCTCTCTTCCTGCCTCCCTCCCTCCCTTTCTCTTTCCCTCCCTTGTATAGTTTGATGAGAATTTCTCTTTAAAAAAAATAACAAATGTGGATACCTAAATAGATCAGTTTCTACTTAGCACTGCAAGATATGAAAGTGCTATGTAGAAATTGGTCTATTCCTGGAAAGGATTGTTTAAATTACTGGTGCTCTAAATTATTCGCATTGACCCCATGGAAAAGAAGAGGTCACATAGCCATGGAGTAAATTGCTATAAGCACAGAAAGTCTTGGAAAAGATAGAACTTGATTCTAAGGATATCACCATCCCACACTGGTGTATCATTTTACAACCTGAATACTGCTTTCTTCAATATGACCTTTCTCAGACTCTGTATCTCATATATGGTTGCTTTTTGTGCATACATAGCCACCCAGCAACCCTGTAAATTTTCTAGGACAAGTTCTCTTGTCTCCATAATATTAGTATGAAAGTTGAGGCTAGAGAATCTAAGTAACTAATTTGTCCAAGATCTCATAGGCAGTAAGCAACAGTCAAGATTCAAAATCATATTTTCTGACTAAATCCGAGGAATCTTCTTACTGTTTCACTCCACTCCATGGAGATGGAGAAGAGGGAAAGCAAAAGCCCAGAGAAAAATCAACATGTGGTCAGGGATAGCTTCCTGGAAGAAGTGAAACCTGTGCACATTCCTGTCACTGCACTTCCGTGTCCCTCTCTTCCTACTAGCCAGTGATTATCTTATCTTTAGCACTGAACACAGATCACTACTCAATACGTACAGCAAAAAAAAAAAAACAAACCCACTAACGCTGAGTCAATTCCAACTCATGGCAACCCTGTAGGGACAGAGTAGAACTGCCCCATAGGGTTTCCAAGGAGCCCCTGGTGGATTCGAACTGCCGACCTTTTGGTTAAGCATCCATAGCTCATAACCATTATGCCAATAATATGTAAGCACTCGATAAATGTTTCTTGAATGAATGATCAAATGTATTGAATGAGTGATGATTTTTTAGACATACATTGAACTTTCATTTTTAAAAACACACATTTAATTTCTGAACTCACAATCCAGGCCTAGACACCAGAAAAAAACCATCCCTGAAATTTTCAGGATCCAAAGCAAAAGTACAAATTGGGGCCACATACACCCAATTACATAAAAATTAGAAATCAAGCTAACAAATGGTTTGATAAAATGTGTCTATTTGCCTATTTTGACAAGTAATTTATTTATAATGATGATTTTTTAAACATTCGTAAATCTATGATTTTTTTTTTTTTAGCTTGACCTAGAGGACATTTATAATCTTACTACTGCTACCTGTTACTACCCATTGCCACTGAGTCAATTCCGGCTCATAGCGACTCTATGGGACAAAGTAGAACAGTCTGTAGGGTTTCCAACGAGCGGCTGGTGGATTCGAACTGCTGACCTTTTGCTTAGCCCCCAAGCTCTTAAGCACTGGGCCAACAGGGCTCCATTTACAATCTTATATAACCAAAAGACTAGTGACCAGGTAGTTCTAGAATTGGTTCAGCAACATGGTGGTGTCATCAGTGATGTTGTCAAGAACCCAGGAATTCTCCATCTTTCCACTGTGGTACTCAATATGGTGCAGATATCTTTGTGCAAGGTTGGAAGATACCTGCAGCAATCCAGGTGTCACAGACATGATGATATCTAGCAATGGGAGATTATTCTCCTCCCACGGATTTCTTTTTTTTGTTTTAAGCTATGATTTTTCAATGACTGAAATTTGAAAAAATACCAAGTATAACTGAATTTAGTTATTTTCATGCATGTCTATTGATAGGTCAATGATATTGGAATGAGAAATAAAATAAAGACATGCATAATTTATGAGTTATATATTTATTTCAATTTTTTCTTTCTTGCTTTTGTTTAAGTAAAATCACTAATTATGTTATTATAATTTTTTCACACAATTTGTGCTTTATTTGCAATAATGCCAAATTACACAACATTTCCTGCGTAATTGTAGTTTTTGAGTAGATTTCACTAATTATACATTGAAGAAACTTTGCTTTCCTGAGGCAATACAACTGGAATTGTTAAATTACTAAGGTAATATTAGATTTAGAAGTGAATATAATATACATATCACTTTCAAACATTATAATAGGGCCATACATGATAAGTTACTATTATTATGAAAAATATTACAAAATATTTTAACTTAATCATGTGAATAGCTATCACTTACAATTTTTATCATCTCTGAAAGCAATGTCTAGATCCACAGAGTAACGTAAAGAATCAATATCGTACTTTATGCATTTTAAGTTTTCATCTACATATATACTAACTTAAGAGTAATGAGTTATTTAATATTAGTAATATTAATTATTAATATTGCAGAATGGTCTACAGCCTCGTGCAATGGTTTTAAATATTGTACTAGTTTATGAGTATCTCTGGAACCATGAATTGGAACAACAAGAAAGGCAAGAAAATAGTTCTACCGAGATACTTCATCATGCAAGAATCTATTGCTTTCATTCTAATTAAGAGGAAGAATTTAACAAGTTAATACTTTCTTTTTTCTCTTTCCTAAGCCCTTCGACTTCTTAAATTATCCCCTGGACTCTAAGTCTTGTGTATGTCCAATAGTGATAGGGATTCAACCCACAAACCTTCAAGTCATTTAAGCAGTTGACTTTTGTTCTGAGAACATCACGCAGGAGATGTGGAGAAGCATTTTCTTGGGGCCTGAATGGTGTTGGTCATGATTAGGATTCCTGAGTGACAGAGGCACTTATATGTTCTTTAATAAATGTATTTTATGTGTGATATGAGAGGCTTTCTAAATTGTGAGGCCTGTTGCAGGAGCCTCTCTTGTGCGTGCGAACAGCAGTAATTCTGAAGATTAATTGCAACTGTGCTGAGGGGCATTTTAAAAAGGATTAAGCCACTTCTGTAAACTCTTCCATAGAGATTTTGCCAGCCTGAGGTTTTCCCAGCCCCTTTTTCACTTTACCTGTTCATCATCAATCATCCACAGTTGAGGAAATGTAAGAAAAACAAAGCAGTAATTATTTAGCACATATTATGTTCTCAAATATCGATATAAGTATTTTGCATGCATTATCTTATTTAATCCTGACAAGAACCAAGGAGATAATCTTTTTTTTTTTCTTTTAATTTTTATTGTGCTCTAAGTGGAAGTTTACAAATCAAGTCAGTCTCTCACACAAAAACTTATATACACCTTGCTACACACTCCCAGTTGCTTTCCCCCTAATGAGACAGCCTGGTCCCTCCTTCCACTCTCTCTTTTCGTGTCCATTTCGCCAGCTTCTAACCCCCTCTACCCTCTCATCTCCCTTCAGGAAGGAGATGCCAAAATAGTCTCAAGTGTCCACCTGATCCAAGAAGCTCACTCCTCACCAGCATCCCTCTCCATTCTCCAGTCCAATCCCTGTCTGAAGAGTTGGCTTTGGGAATGGTTCCTGTCCTGGGCCAACAGAAGGTCTGGGGGCCATGACCACTGGGGCCCTTCTAGTCTTGGTCAGACCATTAAGTCTGGTCTTTTTAAGAGAATTTGGGGTCTGCCTCCCACTACTCTCCTGCTCCCTCAGGCGTTCTCTGTTGTGTTCCCTGTCAGGGCAGTCATCGGTTGTAGCTGGGCACCACCTAGCTCTTCTGGTCTCAGGCTGTTGTAGTCTCTGCTTTATGTGGCCCTTTCTGTCTCTTGGGCTCGTAATTACCTTGTGTCCTTGATGTTCGTCATTCTCCTTTGATCCAGGTGAGTTGAGACCAATTGATGCATCTTAGATGACTGCTTGCTAGAGTTTAAGACCCCAGATGCCTCTCTCCAAGGTGGGATGCAGAATGTTTTCTTAATAGATTTTATTACGCCAATTGACTTAGATGCCCCCTGAAACCATGGTCCCCAAACTCCTGCCCCTGCTATGCTGGCCTTCGAAGCATTCAGTATATTCCAGAAACGTCTTTGCTTTTGGTTTAGTCCAGTTGTGCTGACCTCTCCTGTATTGTGTGTTGTCTTTCCCTTCACCTAAAGTAGTTCTTATCTAAAATCTAATTAGTGAATATCCGTCTCCCACCCTCCTTCCCTCCCCCCCTTGTTACCATCAAAGGATATTTTCTTCCATGTTTAAACTATTTCTTGAGTTCCTTTAATAGTGGTCTCATACAATATTTGTCCTTTTGCAACTGACTAATTTCACTCAGCATAATGCCTTCAAGATTCCTCCATGTTATGAAACATTTCACAGATTCATCACTGTTCTTTATTGATGCATAGTATTCCATTGTGTGAATATACCATAATTTATCCATTCATCCATTGACGGGCACCTTGGTTGCTTCCATCTTTTTGTTATTGTAAACGGTGCTGCAATGAACATGGGTGTGCATATATCTGTTTGTGTAAAGGCTCTTATTTCTCTAGGATATATTCTAAGGAGTGGGATTGCTGGATCCTATGGTAGTTCTATTTCTAGCTTTCTAAGGAAGTGCCAAATCACATTTCCAAATGGTTGTACCATTTTACTTTCCCACCAGCAGTATAGAAAGGTTCCAATCTCTCCACAGCCTCTCCAACATTTATTGTTTTGTGTTTTTTGGATTAATGCCAGCCTTGTTGGAGTGAGATGGAATTTCATTGCAGTTTTGATTTGCATTTCTCTAATGGTTAATGATTGTGAGCATTCCTCATATATCTGTTAGCTACCTGAATGTCTTCTTTAGTGAAGTGTCTGTTCATATCTTTTGCCCTTTTTTTAATTGGGTTGTCTTTTTGCAGTTGAGTTTTTTCAGTATCATGTAGATTTTAGAGATCAGGTGCTGACTGGAAATATCATTGCTAAAAACTTTTTCCCAGTCTGTAGGTAATCTTTTTACTCTTTTGGCAAAGCCTTTGGATGAGCATAGGCATTTGATTTTTAGGAGCTCCCAGTTATCTAGTTTTTCTTCTGCATTGTTAGTAATGTTTTGTATACTGTTTATGCCATGTCTTAGGGCTCCTAACATTGTACTTGTTTTTCCTTCCACGATCTTTATTGTTTTAGATTTTATATTTAGGTCTTTGGTCCATTTTGATCTCATTTGTGTGCATGGAGTGAGGTATGGGTCTTGTTTCATTTTTTTGCCCAAGGAGATAATCTTAATGTTCCCTGTTTTCCAGATAATAAAATTGAGACACAGAAAGGTTAAGCAACTTACTCAAGGTCACAGAACTGGTAAGTGGTAGATCTTTTTATTCCATGACTTCTTCCCCTCTTTAGTTCTTAATTTTGATTTGTCTTTTTGATCACTTTAAGTAATTTTTCAAAAAGGCACATGTAGTGAAAACTATAGCATAGTATTTAAATGGCTTGGGTTCATATCCTGGATCTACCACTTGCTAGCTGTGTGACCTTGGAAGTCACACTCTGGAAAGCAGAGATAGTCATAGCACCAGCCTTGTAGGGTTGGTATTAGGAATATATGAGTTAATACATGTAAAGCACCCATAATACAAGTGTCATGTAAGTGTTTGCTTTGGTGGTGTTATTATTATTATGTGTAGTTTGTTTTCAGAGCTCTCCAATAGGGATAAAAATGGTATCTTCCTCAGAGGTTTGTTGTGAGAATTAGGAAAACGAAGCCTGACGCAAAGTAAAAACTGCATGTGCTAATTTCATTATCGACATCATGGTCTCCATTACCATCACCAACATTACTATGTAAGCTGTATTATCTAAGCTTTCTAACACATGAGGAAGTCTTTTCATTTCTTTCACTCACAAATAAGAATTCAGATCAATTTAAATAGCTGAGTTACTGCTTTTTTCTTTTTTAATATTTTATCTTTGGTGAAAAAATACACAAAACCCACTCCCATTTCAGTTCCTAAACATAATGATCAGTGACATTGGTTATATTCTTCACACTGTGTCAACGTTCTTGTTATTTCTGTTCTAATTGTTTCACTAGCATTAACTTAAACTCCCTGCCCTCTAACCTTCTTATCTATGCTTTCACATAGCGGATGAGCATTTGCTTTTATGTAGATTTTTTTTTTTAAAAAAGACACAATACTCAAGGGTAACATTCTTTATTTTTGAGCTAGACTGTTAATGTAAAGGTGACTTCAGGGGATAGTTACAATTCAGGGACTTAAGAGTAACTCAGGTGCATACATATCAAAGGAGTTGATCTCAACCTCTCTTTTGCTGCAGATCATTGAAGCATGAGACACTCTCCCAGCAGAATGGGGGCCGATCATAGAAGTGCAGCAGACTCTTCTGCAGAGCTGCCTTTAGTTCAAAAAGGTCCCATGCTACCATGCTTCCCACCCCGCAAGAGAAAATTACCTTACCACCCCTGATTAAGAATCACTGCTGAGGAAATTAGTCAATTACAAAAAGACAAATATTGTATTATCCCACTTAACATTAAATATCTAGAATAAGTAAATATATGAGACCATAGTTTTATTAATGATTACTGGGGCAAGAGGGAGGGGAAAAGAGAGAGTCATTATTTAGGGGGTACAGAGTTTCTGTTTATGGTGATGGGAAATTTGGCAATAATTATTGGTAATGATTGCACAAAGTGATTGTTGTTGTAAGGTGACATCGAGTCAGTTCTGACTCACAGTGACCTTACGTACAACAGAATGAAACACTGCCTGGTCCTGCGCCATCCTCACAATCATTGCCATGTTTGACCTCATTTTTGCACCCACTGTGTCAACTCATCTCGTAGAAAGTCTTCTTCTCTTTAGCCGATCCTCTCTTTTACCAAATGTGATGTCCTTCTCCAGCGGCTGGTCTGTCCTGATAACATGGCCAAAGTACATGACACTTACTCTCTTCTAAGGAGCATTCTGACTGTGCTTCTTCCAAGACAGATTTGTTCATTCTTCTGGCAGTCCAGGGTATATTCAATATTCTTCACCAACACCACAATTCAAAGGCATCAATTCTTTTTCAGTCTTCCTTATTCATTGTTCAGCTTTTGCATGCAGTATCAGGCTATCGAAAATATCATGGCATCCTCAAAGTGACATCTTTGCTTTAGACCACTTTAAAAAGGTCTTTTGCAGACCCAGTGTCAGTTAATTGGGGAAAAGATAGTCTTTTTAACAAATGGTGCTGGCATAACTGGATATTCATTTGCAAAAAAAATGAAACAAGACCCATACCTCACACTATGCACAAAAACTAACTCCAAGTGGATCAAAGACCTAAACATAAAGACTAAAACGATTAAGATCATGGAAGAAAAAATAGGGACAACGTCAGGAGCCCTAATACAAGGCATAAACAGAATACAAAACATGACCAAAAAAGATGAAGAGAAACCAGATAACTGGGAGCTCCTAAAAATCAAACACCTGTGCTCATCTAAAGACTTCACCAAAAGAGTAAAAAGACCACCTACAGACTGGGAAAGAATTTTCAGCTATGACATCTCCGACCAGTGCCTGATCTCTAAAATCTATATGATACTGTCAAAACTCAACCACAAAAAGACAAACAACCCAATCAAAAAGTGGGCAAAGGATATGAACATGCACTTCACTAAAGAAGATATTCAGGCAGCTAACAGATACATGAAAAAATGCTCTTGATCATTAGCCATTAGAGAAATGCAAATTTAAACTACAATGAGATTCCATCTCCAACAAGGCTGGCATTAATCCAAAAAACACAAAATAATAAATGTTGGAGAGGATGCGGAGAGATTGGAACTCTTATACACTGCTGGTAGGAATGTAAAATGGTACAACCACTTTGGAAATCTATCTGGCGTTATCTTAAACAGTTAGAAATAGAACTACCATACAACCCAGAAATCCCACTCCTCGGAATATACCCTAGAGAAATAAGAGCCTTCACACAAACAGATATATGCACACCCATGTTTATTGCAGCTCTGTTTACAATAGCAAAAAGTTGGAAGCAACCAAGGTGTCCATCAATGGATGAATGGTTAAATAAATTGTGGTATATTCACACAATGGAATACTATGCATCGATAAAGAACAGTGACGAATCTGTGAAACATTTCATAACATGGAGGAACCTGGAAGGCATTATGCTGAGTGAAATTAGTCAGAGGCAAAAGGACAAATATTGTATAAGACTACTATTATAAGATCTTGAGAAATAGTATAAACTGAGAAGAACACATACTTTTGTGGTTATGAGGCGGGGAGGGAGGGAGGGTGGGAGAGGGTTTTTTACTGATTAGTTAGTAGATAAGAACTACTTTAGGTGAAGGGAAGGACAATCAATACTCAATACATGTAAGGTCAGCTCAACTGGACTGGACCAAAAGCAAAGAAGTTTCTGGGATAAACTGAATGCTTCAAAGGTCAGTGGAGCAAAGACGGGGGTTTGGGGACCATGGTTTAAGGGGACTTCTAAGTCATTTGGCAAAATAATTCTATTATGAAAACATTCTGCATCCCACTTTGAAATGTGGTGCCTGGGGTCTTAAATGCTAACAAGCGGCCATCTAAGGTGCATCAATTGGTCTCAACCCACCTGAATCAAAGGAGAATGAAGAACACCAAGGTCACACGATAACTAAGAGCCCAAGAGACAGAAAGGGCAACATGAACCAGAGACTTACATCATCCTGAGACCAGAAGAACTAGTTGGTGCCCGGCCATAACCGATGACTGCCCTGACAGGGAGCACAACAGAGAACTCCTGAGGGGGCAGGAGATCAGTGGGATGCAGACCCCAAATTCTCACAAAAAGACCGTACTTAATGGTCTGACTGAGACTAGAGGAATCCCGGCGGTCATGGTCCCCAAACCTTCTGTTGGCCCAGGATAGGAACCATTCCCAAAGACAACTCATCAGACATGGAAGAGACTGGCCAGTGGATAGGAGAGAGATGCTGATGAAGAGTGAGCTAATTATATCAGGTGGACACTTGAGACTGTGTTGGCATCTCCTGTCTTAAGGGGGGATGGGACGGTAGAGAGGGTTGGAAGCTGGCAAAATTGTCACGAAAGGAGAGACTGGAAGGGCTGACTCATAGGGGGAGAGCAAGTGGGAGTATGGAGTAAGGTGTATATAAACTTATATGTGACAGACTGACTTGATTTGTAAAAGGTCACTTGAAGCTCAATAAAAAAAAAAAAAAAAAAAAGGTCTTTTGCAGCAAATTTGCCCAGTGCAAAATGTCATTTGATTTCTTGGCTGCTGCTTCCATAGGTGTTCATTGTGGATCCAAGTAAAATGAAATTGTTGACAACTTCAGTATTTTCTTCATTTTTATCATGATGTTGCTTATTGGTCCAGTTGTGATGATTTTTGTTCTCTTTATGTTGAGTTGTCATCCATACTGAAGGTTGTAGTCTTTGACAGTCCTCTTCATTTTCAGCAAGCAAGATTGTGTCATCAGCAAGCCACAAGTTGCAGCACACATCTGTCAGTTTGTCAGACTGTGGTGGCTTATGTGTTGCTGTGATGCTGGAAGCTATACCACTGGTATTTCAAATACCAGCAGGGTCACACATGGTGGACAGGTTTCAGTGGAGCTTCCGGACTAAGGCAGACTAGGAAAAAGGACCTGGTGGTCTACTTCTGAAAAGAATTGGCCAGTGCAAACCTTATGAATAGCTGTGGAACACTGTCTGATATAGTGCTGGAAGGTGAGCCTCTTGGGTTGGGAAGGACACAAACTACTACTGGGGAAAAGCTGCCTCCTCAAAGCAGAGTTAACTTTAATAACGTGGATGGAGTCACACTTTTGGAACCTTTACTTGTTCAGGCACCACAACTCAAAATGAGAACAAATAGCTACAAACATCACATCCATTAACAATTGGAATGTGAAATGTACAAAGCGTGAATCTAGGAAAATTGGAAATAGTCAAAAATGAAATGGAACATATAAAGATCAATATCCTAGGCATTAATGACCTGAAATTGACTGGTATTGGCCATTTTGAATCAGACAATCATGTGGTCTACTATGCTGGAAACGACAAATTGAGCATTTGTCAAAAGGAACATTTCAAGATCTATCCTGAAGTACAAGGCTGTCAGTGATAGTGATAATATCCACACAAAATGATTAATGTAATTGGTATTACTAAATTGTACACATGAAAAATGTTGAATTGGCAAATGATGTGTATATATGTGTGTGTGTATATATATATATATATTTACAATAATTTTTTAAAAAAAGAATCATTGTTCCAAATGTTACTCCATTGTCTTCTGGTATTTCAGGAGAGTAGTGTGGTCCAACTCAGTTGTATTGCTTTCTGGGTAACTTTTTTTCCCTGCCTGGATTTTAATGAATTTTGTCCTTTATTCTTGAAATTTAAAATGACTTTATAGAAGGTCTCTTCATTCATTATTTCCTGGTTCTCCAAGTGCACCAGTGATTGGCATACTCAGCATTTTGCAGATACTGTTCCCTGTGACTGCAGCATACTTTGTCTCTGCACTTTCAGTCTCATTCAATTATTTCCTACTTATCCTTCAGATCTCAGTTCAGACCCATGTCCCCAAATGTCTTATTATTGCTTTTTTTTTTTTTTAATTTTCTGATTCCTTCCTCGAAACTAGATATAATTCTTAAGTTGGGTCTCATTCTCTACCTTCCATGTTATCATCTTGCCCCCATTTTTTTTGTTGTTGTTGTTTTGTTTTGTTTTGTTTTGGTCTTTTCATCTGTATTCTGGAAAACTTCTCAAGTTGTCCTCTATAACAGTGATTGCATTTTTTTGCATTATCAACTCTGTTTATCACTCCTGCAATACAGATTTAAATTCTATTATTACATATAATGTTTACCCATTACCCATTGCCATCAAGTCAATTCCGACTCATAGCGACCCTATAAGACAAACTGAAACTGCCCTGTATGGTTTCCAAGGAGCACCTGGTGGATTCGAACTGCTGACCTTTTGGTTAGCAGCCATAGGTCTTAACCACTATGCTACCAGGGTTTCCATTTAATGTTTACTACTTTTTTTATTTGTCCTGCTCTATTTTTGTCATTCTTTTCTTACTTATTCATTTAACAAATACTTATTTCATTACTATGATGTGCCAGACACAGTGCTTCAAAATGAAAATGTACCAAGAAGAAAATAGGCGTAGTATTTCTCCTCATAGAGTTAATGAGGAACATTGACAATTGCTTGTACAGTTGCTATAGAGTCATACTTTGGTTAACATGCTCTGCTGCTAGCCTAAAGGGTGGATGTTCAAGTCTACCCACAGACCCTCTGGAAGAAAGACCTAGCAACATACTTCCAGAAAATCAGCTATTGAAAACCCTATGGAGCACATTTCTACTCTGACACACATGGGGTCTCCAAGATATTGACAAGCCAGAGGATGAAGTGATAAACCATAACATCTAGACTAAGTTGAGAAAGAAGAAGACAGGAGGAAATTGAAAGGGAGGAAGAGGCATTTATCTGGGAATTTTGGAGAGGTTAAAGGATGGCTAGGGTGGGAGTAGCTTAGTGTGAAGGTTGGAAGGCAATCTGACTCTGGTCAGAGATTCATAAACAGTACAAATTTGAATGCAGTATTTCAAAGGTAAGCAGTTCTGGATTATGACAACATTAGGGTGCTGCTCTGGGGGCGGTGGGTGACTGAAAAGGAATAAAAGTAAAGATCTCTAGACTTCCAGTCAACATGGTGCCATAGACAGGAGCACAACACCTTCCCTCCATAGCAAGGACCCAAAAAACTAAGTAAAACAGAGACAAACATCACTCCTGGAGCTCGAAGTGTCAAATGAAGAGATAAAGAATTCAGCCAAGCAAAGAATGGAATAAGAAACTGACAGAGGCAGAGAGCAAGGAGAGATACATGCAAACATCAGACCACAGCCTGAATCAGATGCAAGATTGTAGCAGCCAGATACCAACCTAGGAAATTAACTCTCAAGGACTACCCAAAACAAAAAGAAATACAACAGGAAAACAGAGAAGGTAATCTGTAAACAACAACAACTTCAGAGCAATAAAAGAGGGAATAAATGATGTAGGTATACAACTTTCTAATGAAGAGGAAGGCAAGGCAATACCAAGTAATAATAGACTGGTTCAAACTTAGGAAGAGAAGGGTAAATTTCAAGGTAAACACAAAGAAAGTTAACAAATCTACTCATCAAAATAAAGAAGAAAAACATAAAGTCTCAATAAAAACAAAATCTACAAAAACAAAACAAATCCACAAACAAAAAGAATTCAGCACAGGAGAGTAAGAGGAACAAAGAAAATGTTAGCACCACAAAAAAAAAAGCACTGCAAAATGACAACAATAAATTCACACCTACCAATGCTAACCAAGAGGTCGGCAGTTGAAATCTGCCAGGCGCTCCTTGGAAACTCTATGGGGCAGTTCTACTCTGTCCTATAGGGTCGCTAGGAGTCAGAATTGACTTAATGACAGTGGGTTTTTTAGTGGACCAATAAATACACTGAATGTAAATGGCCTAAATGCACCCATAAAGAGACAGAGAGTAAAAGGATGGATAAAGAAAACAAGACCCATCAATATGCTGTCTACAAGAGACACACCTTAGAAACAAAGATGTAAATTTATTAAAAATCGAAAAATAGAAAAAAATATATCAAGCAAATAGCTACCAAAAAGACTAGGAGTAACAATACTAATCTCAGATAAAAAAGGCTTTAAAACAAAATCCACCACAAAAGACAAAGAAGGGCACAACATAATGTTTAAAGGAACAATCCACCATGAAGACTTAACCGTAATAAACATCTGTGCACCAATGACAGGGCTCCAAAATACATAAAACAAATTCTAACGCACTGAAAACAGAAATTGACAGTTCCACAATAATAGTAGGAGACTTCAACACACCACTCTTGGTAAAGGACAGAACATCTAAAAAAAAACTCAACAAAGATACAGAAGAACTAAAGGGCACAATCAGCCAACTTGACCTCATAGACATACATAGAACACTCCACCCAATGGCTACAAAGTACACATTTTTTTCCAATGCACGTGGAATGTTCTCCAGAATAGACTGCCTCTTAGGCCACAGAGCAACCCTCAACAATATCCAAAACGCTGAAAGAATACAAAGTATCTTCTCTGACCACAAAGCCATCAATGCAGAAATTAACAGCAGGAAGAGCAAGAAAAAAAAACAATTACATGGAAAATGAATAACAGCCTGCTTAAAAACCACTGGGTGATAGAAGAAATCAAAGATGGAATCAAAAAATTCCTTGAGAATGAAAATGCATCATACCAAAACATTTGAGACACAGCAAAAGCAGTCCTCAGAGGTCAATTTATACCAAAAGATGTACACATCAAAAAAGAAGAAAAGGACAAAATCAAAACTTTAGCTACACAACTTGAACAAATAAAAAGAGAACAGCAAAAGAAGCCCACAGCCACCAGAAGTAAGGAAATAATAAAGATCAGAGCAGAAATAAATGAAATAGAGAATAGAAAAACAACAGAAAGAATCAACAAAACCAAAAGTTGGTTCTTCGAAAGAATCAACAAATTTGACAAACCACTGGCCAAACTGACAGTTGAGGATGCAAATAACCCAAATAAGAAATGAAATGGGGAACATTACAACAGACCCAACTGAAATAAAAAGGAAAAACTATACTCTAATAAATTTGAAAATCTAGAGAAAATGGACAAATCTCTAGAAACACACTACCTACCCAAACTAACACAATAAGATGTTGAAAATCTGAACAGGTCCATAACAAGAGAAGAGATTGAAAAGGTAAAAAACAAAAAAACAAAAAACTCTCAATAAAAAAAGCCCTGGCCAGGTGGCTTCACTGGAGAATTCTACCAAACATTCAGAGAAGAGTTTACGCCAGTACTACTCAAACTATTTCAGAACATAGAAAAGAAAGTGATACTTCTGAATTCATTCTATGAAGCCTACATAACCCTGATACCAAAACCAGGTGAAGGCACCACAAAAAAAGAAAATTACAGACCAATATCTCTCATGAATAAAGATGGAAAAATTCTCAACAAAATTCTAGCCAACAGAATTCAACATCATGTCAAAAAAATAATATATCACAACAAAGTAGGATTTGTACCAGGTATGCAAGGATGGTTTGACATTAGAAAATCAATGTAATTTACCACATAAATAAAAGGAAAGAAAAGAATCACACGATCATCTCAATTGATGCAGAAAAGGCATTTGACAAAGTCCAACACCCATTTCTGATTAAAAAAAAAACTCTCTATAAAATAGGTATAGAAGGTGCCTTAGTCATCCAGTGCTGCTATAACAGAAATACCACAAGTGGATGGCTTTAACAAAGAGAAATTTATTTTCTCACAATCTAGTTGGTTACAGGTCCAAATTCAGTGTGTCAGCTCCAGGGGAATGCTTTCTCTGTCGGCTCTGGAAGAAGGTCCTTGTCCTCAATCTTCATATGGCCGAGGAGCCTCTCAGGTGCAGGGACCCCGGGTCCAGAGGACTTGCTCTGCTCCTGGTGCTTCTTTCTTGGTGGTATGAGGTCCCCAACTCTCTACCTGCTTCCCTTTCCTTTTATCTCATGACAGAGAAAAGGTGGTACAGGCCACACCCCAGGGAAACTCCCCTTCACTTGGATCAGAGAGGTGACCTGAGTAAGGGTGGTGTTACAATCCCACCCTAAACCTCTCAACATAAAATTGCAATGACAAAATGGAGGACAACCATACAATACTGGAAATCATGGCCTAACCAAGTTGATACACACATTTTCTGGGGGATATAATTCAATCCATGACAGAAGGTAAATTTCTCGACATAATAAAGGGCATCTATGCAAAACCAATGGCCCACATCATTCTTAATGGAAAGAGACTGAAAACATTCCCCTTGAGAATAGGAACAAGACAAGGATGCCCTTTATCACCACCCCTATTTAATCTTGTGCTGGAAGTCCTAGCTAGAGAATAAGGCAAGAAAAAGAAATAAAACACATCCAAATTGGCAATGAAGACATAAACTGTTCCTATTTGCAGATGATATGATACTATACATAGAAAACCCAAAAGACTCCATGAGAAAACTACTGGAACTAATAGAAAGATTCAGCAGAGAAGCAGGATACAAGATAAACATACAAAAATCAATTGGATTCCTATATACCAATAGAGAGAACAATGAAAAAGAAATCAGGAAAATAATAATAGCCCCTAAAAAAATAAAATACTTAGGAATAAATCTAACCAGAGATGCAAAAGACCTATACAAAGAAAACTATAAACCACTAGTGCAAGAAACCAAAAGTGATCTACATAAATGGAAAAACATACCACGCTCATGGATAGGTAGACTAAACATTGTGAAAATGACAATTCTGCTCGAAGAGATTTATAAATACAATGCAATCCCAATCCAAACACCAACAACATTCTTTAAAGAGATGGAAAAAATTATCATTAACTTTATATGGAAAGGGAAGAAGCCCCAGGTAAGTAAAACACTACTGAAGAAGAATAAAGTAGGAGGACTCACAATACCTGACCTCAGAACCTACTATATAGCTATGGTAATCAAAACAGCCTGGTGCTGGTACAATCACAGATACACTGAGAACCCAGATGTAAACCCATCCACCTATGGCCACCTGATCTTCTACAAGGGCCCAAAGTCCATCACATGAGGAAAAAACACTCTTTTTAACAAATATTGCTGGCAAAACTGGAAATCCATCTGCAAAAAAATGAAACAGTACCCACACTTCGCACCATATACAAAAACTAACTCAAAATGGATCAAAGACCTAAATATAAAGCCAAAAACTATAAAGTTCATTGAAGAAAAAAGAGGATCAACACTAGAGGCCCTAATACACAGCATTAACATGATACAAACCACAACAAACAACACAGAAACTCCAGAAGATAAGCTAGATAACTGGGATCTTCTAAATATTATGCTTATGCTCATCAAAAGACTTTACCAAAAGAGTACAAAAGAGAACCTACAGACTGGGGAAAAAAAATTTGCCTATTAGAAATCAGACAAAGATCTACAAGATAATCTAACACCTCCACAACAAACAAAAAGACAAATAATCCAATTAAAAAAATGGGCAAAGGAAATGAACAGACACGTCACCAAAAAAGACAATCAAGCGGCCAACAGACACATGAAGAAATGCTCAGGATATCTAGCCATCAGAGAAATGCAAATCAAAACCACAATGAGACACCATCTCACCCTGGCGTTACTGGCATGAATCAAAAGAAAAATAACAAATGTTGGAGAGGCTGTGGGGAGATAGGAACTCTTAGGCACTGCTGGTGGGAATGCAAAATGATACAGCCATTTTGGAAAATGATATGGTGCTTCCTTAGAAAGCTAGGAATAGAAATACCATATGATCCAGCAATCCTACTCCTAGGAATGTATCCTAGACAAATAAGAGTCGTCACATGAATAGGTATATGTACACCGATGTTCACTGCAGCATTGCTCACAATAGCAAAAATGAAAACAACCTAGATGCCCATCAACAAATGAATGGATAAACAAACTGTGGTACATACACACAATGGAGTATTACACATCGATAAAGAACAACAATGAATCTGTGAAGCATCTCATAACATAGATGAATCTGGAGGGTTTTTATGCTGAGTGAAATAAGTCAATCACAAAAGGGCAAATATTGTATGAGACCACTACTGTAAAAGCCCATGAAAAGGTTTACACACAAAAAGAAACAATCTTTGATGGTTACGAGGGAGGGGAGGGGTGGAGGTGGGAAACCACCAAACAGACAACAGATAAGTGGTAACTTTGGTGAAGGGTGACAGTACACAATACTGGGAAAGCCAGCACAACTTGTACAAGGCAAGGTCATGGAAGCTCCATAGATACATCCAAACTCCCTGAGGAACAAAATTGCTGGGCCAAAGGCTGTGAGGACCATGGTCTCAGGGAACGCCTAGCTCAATTGGCATAACATAGTTTTTAAAGAAAATGTTCTGCATTCTACCTTGGGGAGTAGCATCTGGGGTCATAAAAGCCTGTGAGCGGCCATCTAGTATACCCCCCTGGTCTCACTGCTTCAGTAGCAAGGAAGAATGAAAAAAAACTAAAGATACAAGGGAAAGATTAGTCCAAAGGACTAATGGACCACATCTACCATGGCCTCCACCAGGCTGAGTCCAGTACAACTAGATGATGCCCAGCTATCACCACTGACTGCTCTGACAAAGATCACAATAGAGGGCCCTGGACAGAGCTGGAGAAAAATACAAAACAAAATTCTAATTCTAAAAGAAAGACCAGGCTTGCTGGCCTGACAGACTGGAGAAACCCTGAGAGTATGGCCCCTGGACACACTTTCAGCTCAGTAATGCAGCCAGTCCTGAGGTTCACCCTTCAACCAAAGATTGGACAGGCCCATAAAACAAAACGAGACTAAAGGGGCACGCCAGCCCTGGGGCAAGGACTAGAAGGCAGGAGGGGACAGGAAAGCTGGTAATAGGGAACCTAAGGTTGAGAAGAAGGGAGAGTGTTGACATGTTGTGGGGTTGTTAACGAATGTCATAAAACAATATGTGTACTGTTTAATAAGAAACTAGTTTGTTCTGTAAACCTTCATCTAAAGTGTGATAAAATAAATAAATAAAATAAAGATCTCTAGAGATTAGAAAATAAAGAAACCGAGAGGCCAGGCAATTGAAGGGTCATCCACGAGGCTGCTGAAAGCACCCAGAATACAGAGTAGAGATGAAGAGTGCAAAGGAGGTACCAGGTACCAAATTCTCCAATGATTAAGAGGACGAATCAACTTTATACCATTTCATAGAGATCATGTCCTCTTGTATGTATAGGATTACTAACAGTTTACTTCCTGCAGTTTTTTTTTTTTTCTTTTGAAACCTGTAATCTATGTTCATTTTCTGTTGTAGTGTTAGGTTTTGTCTTTTACCAAAAAACAGGGTGTGTGTCTTGTACACCCCTTCCTATTTGGGTGCTGGTGTGATCCTGTCATTGACTGCACAACTAGAGATCTGGCTGAAGTGGAATGCCTACCACGTCCCAGTATCTGACAGACATTCATCTTGTGTGACAGTGCAAGACTAAGGTAGACCCACTCTGGCCCCACTGCTAGATTCTCTGACACACTGAACATACAGAAGGCATAAAACAAAGCTACAGTCTACATACAACACCCACTGCCAGAAATTGTTAAAACTTTCCCATTTTCTGCCCTTTCTTGCCATAATAAAAACAATAAATACCATTTATTGAATACAGCTTTGGACTAGGCACTGTGCTTTGTGCTTTACATTCGTTATCTCATTTAGTATGTGTAACAACCTCAGGTGAGAAAATTAAGAGAGGTTAAGTAACCTACCCAGGGTCATCAAGTTCTTAAGTGGCAAGCCTGTCTGGCTCTTAAATACTGTACTGCAAATGTGATGCTCTATTTGTGGGGACCATATCTCCCAGAATGCAATGACATACCAACAATCTCCCTCCCCTCATTTCCTGCCTTGAAGTTTATGAATTGATGTAGAAAGTGAGAGTAAAGGGGAACAGTACACCTCAAAAAGTACTTATGCAATCCATTTTCTTCCTATTGTTCTAAACCCTGAATCCTATTCACCAGGAGTCAGTAGAGAAATTCATGTCTTCTCACTTTCTTTCAGCTTGGCAGATTTGCTCTGTTTCAAGAGGCAAAGATTAGATAGGCTACAAATTGTTTTCGCAATTCACTTTTATTTGGTTTGTGGTGATAGGGAATTTCTTCACGGGTTTTAGCAATAGATTATCTGCCAGTTTCAGTTTTTAGCATGAGGTAGTGTGAGGTTTTATCCTTTATCGATGTTTCAGAGACACTTTAGGGGGAGATTGGGAGAGAATAATCGTGGGTTCCTAATTTTATGACATTTTATCATAAAATTTTTACCCCTGTGGTGTGTGTGTTTTTATATATGCATCTTTTTTATTATACCATCTCAGAAAATCATTCTAGTCATTGACAATTTGATGTTTGAAGTTGCTGAGCTGATGATGCTGGAAGAGACATCCATGTTAAATCATCCTAGTGGGAATCTACTTGCCCATTTATTAGAGTTTTCCTCTTTGTAGAAACTTTGGGCTTTGGGGTGTGGATTAAGGTAGAATACAGAGAATAATTTTTTGCAATGGAAATTTACCTTTGCAACACCCATTCTGCTCAACTTGGGTTCAGATTAACAAACATATGACAAAAGAAAAAAAAAAAAAAGACTTCACCGAATTCTAAATTGACTCTTTTAAGAAAGAATCAGGACAATATGCAAGGTAACAGAATAGTAAAGGTCTCATGACTTCAGGCATGGCTTCTGATGTCCCAGTATCTCCATACTTGGGACGTACATGATCATGATGGGCAAGGTTGAGTGTGCACACATCCTCTCAATTCAAGGAAGCCATCAGCTGAAGGGCAGCTTCAGCTTTTATACCTAGCTAGTCATGCAGCCCCCTCTGGAGCACAGGTCCAGCCCCCGTTCTCTGGTGTAGCTGAATCTCATCAATACTTGATACTCATTATTTGATGAGCAATCTCAACAATGTGGTACAGGAGCTTGGTTTGGTATGTAGTAGGATTCTTCTTTATTTTCTGGTATAGGGAACTCGTTACAACTCCTGGCAACACAATCCTTGAGAGTCAAAGACTAAGGGTGAAATCCTCAAATATCACTGAGGCTAGAGTAAAGGGCCAAAATGAGCTGTTAATCCTTTCCTTCAGCTTGAAAACGGCAATTATTAAAACAAACTTCAGACACCTAAAAGTCTACTTAATTTACAGGGCACACGTTTCACTTTTTGAAAGACAAATTCACCTCTTAAAAAATAGGCGGAAAGGAGAATTTCCAATTCCTAAAATTATTCTTTATAGTAAAATAATAAATATTGGCATTCTGACCCAAAAGACATTTCCAAAAATAATAATAATTTTTAAATTATTCTAACTAGTGTCTTGGACTCATTCATCCACTCACAGTGACCCTACATGACAAAGTAGAATTGCCCCATAGGATTTCCAAGGAGTGCCTGGTGGATTCAAACTGCCAACCTTTTGATTAGCAGCCTTAGCCCTTAACTACTGCACCACCAGGGTCACTACGAGTCGGAACCAACTCCACGGCAACAGGTTAGTGTCTTGGGAGAAGTACAGCCAGAATGCTCCTTAGAAGCGAGGATAGAGAGACTTCGTCTCCCATACTTTGTGCGTGTTATCAGGAAGCACCATCCCTGGGGAAGGACATCATGCTTGGTAGGGAGTCAGCAAAAGAGGGGAAGATCCTCAACAAGATGGATTGACACAGTGACTGCAACAATGGGCTCAAGCATAGCAACTATTGTGAAGATGGTGCAGGATCGCAGGATCGGGCAGTGTTTCGTTCTGTTGTACATGGGGTTGTGATGAGTCAGAACTGACTCAATAGCACCTAACAATGACAACAGTGTTCTTTCTATCAAAGGAACACCCAGAAACTTAGTAATTGGAATAAAGTTTGAAAAAAACTAATTGACAAGGAAACAAATAAAAAATCAGACACAAAAATTGACAACTCGTTTCTGCTGCTTTGTTGATACTATACCAAGGAAGATACTGTCTATGATGTATGTATATATGCATGTAGACATTTTTATTTCTATAAGAATATACTATATGTGGATATGCTCAATGTACACTGTATCGTTTAATCTATAAAGCATATATACGTAATGGTTTTCTTTTATATCATCTTGTCCTCTATCATCTGTTACAGTTATTAACTCTGAAAAATATAATAATCAAAAATTTATGCATATATGTATATACAAAGACATAAACTAAATTAAAAAAATTATTTGAGAAAACTTTATTATGCCTTTAAAATCCTTAGTATTTTGACATATTTCATTGCTAAATAAAACTGTTATAATTTAAGCTAAGAAAACTAATTGGTATTAGATACTAAAAGTTCTTGTAAGTTGTTGAAAGTGTTAGTTCTGGGAATAGCATTTTTATATTTTTCATATTGATTTGCCTTTGAGACAAACTACAACAAGAAAGCAGGTGATAAGCCTTTGCTAATGCCTCTGGGAGAAAATGGTGTAGCTACAGACTACTGTTGATAAACAGATTTTGAATTAATTAGTTCTGCATAATTATGTGAGCCATCAAGTCTCGAAAATCAAATGCAACTGGTATTATAATGCATTTATATATAAAGAAAAGAAAAAAATTGTTTTAAAGTTTACTTCTTGTATAGTTTTAATTTTAAAGGCAATGATTCAAAATTTTAAAAGGCTTATATTCAAGGAATGCTAAATATTTAATCTTAGGTTTATAAAAAAGATAAGGAGGAGTTCACTTTTACAAATTGTTACCAATAGTAACAGAACTGGGACTCAGGGCTCTCTACTATTCTTGCCTCATACTTAACAGAAGTTATATTTGTTACTAGCAAATGCCAAAGTGAACATCTTTTAAAAAATAGCCTGACAATCAAAAGGGCAGAGCTTTCAGTTTCAGCTTTTGCCCATGCATTTATAATAACATTTTTATTTTTAAGGCAGAGAAAAAAATGTTTAAAGAGGGAACTAGCAAGAAAGAAACTACAAATATTTCTAAGGGAAGTAAAAGAAGCATCAATAAATGTAGAGATATACCAGGAAACTACATAGGGAGACTCATTAGTGTACAGATGCTAATTATTACCAAATCAATATATGTGTTTAATATACCTTAATCAAAAATTCAATAAGGCTTTTAGGAATTTTGACAAATATATCCTAAAAGTTATTTAGGAGAATAAGCATGAAGACAGGCAAGAAAACTATTTCAAAAAAAAAAATTTGTGGGGGGCAAATTGCCCTATTAGAAATTGAATATATTATAAAGCTATGATAATTTTTTAAAAAGTGATACTGTACATGTGCACAAATGTTCATCGCAGCATGTTTCACAATAGCCGAAAGATGGAAACCTAAATGTCCATCAGCGGATGAATGAGTAAACAAAATGTACAACATACAATGGAATATTACTCTGCCATAAAGAGAAATTAGTTTCTGATAAATGCTACAACATGGACGAACTTTGAAAACATTATGTAGAGTGTCACAAAAGGGCAAACATTGTATGATCCCACTTATATAAAATATCTAGAACAGGTAAGTGTATAGAAACCAAAATTTATTAATGATTACTGGAGTGAGTGGGTGGCGTGATTAAGTGCTACGGCGTAAGAATAGGCAGAAAAATCAATGAAACAGAATAGATGGCCCAAAGACTGATCAACATAAGTAAAAATTTACCCTAAGGAAACAATCCAAACTTTGCACCCAGGAATATGTGTTTTAATATTTCATTGTTGTTGTTGTTGTTAGGTGCCATGAGTCAGTTCCGACTTACAGCGACTCTCTGCACGACAGAACGAAACACTGTGCCTTCCTGCACCATGCTTACAATCGTTGTTATGCTTGAACTCATTCTTGCAGTCACTGTGCCAATCCACCTCATTGAGGGTCTTCCTCTTTTCCACTGACCCTGTGCTTTGCCAATCATAATGTCCTTTTCCAGGGACTGATCCCTCCTGACAACATGTCCAAAGTATGTAAGACACAGTCTTGCCATCCTTGCTTCTAAGCAGCATTTTGGTTGTATTTTTTCCAAGACAGATTTGTTCGTTCTTTTGGCAGTCCATGATATATTCAATATTCTTCACCAACACCACAATGCAAAGGCGTCGATTCTTCTTCAGTCTTCCTTATTCATTGTCCAGCTTTCATATGCATATGATGCGATCGAAAATACCATGGCTTGGGTCAGGCACACCTTAGTGACATCTTTGCTTTTCAATGCTTTGAAGAGGTCCTTTGCGGCAAATTTGCCCAATGCAATGGGTAGTTTGATTTCTTGACTCCTGCTCCATGGGTATTGATTGTGGATCCAAGTAAAGTGAAATCCTCGACAACTTCAATCTTTTCTCCATTTGTCATGATGTTGCTCATTGGTCTAGTTGTGAGGGTTTTTGTTTTCTTTATGTTGAAGTATAATCCCTACTGAAGGCTGTGGTCTTTGATCTTCATTAGTAAGTGCTTCAAGTCCTTTTCACTTTCAGCAAGCAAGGTTGTGTCATCTGCATAACACAGGTTGTTAATGAGTCTTCCTCCAATCCTGATGCCCCTTCTTCTTCATACAGTCCAGCTTTTCGGATTATTTGCTCAGCATACAGACTGAATAGGTATGGTGAAAGGGTACAACCCTGACGCTCACCTTTCCTGACTTTAAACCAGTCAGTATCCCCTTGTTCTGTCAAAACAACTTCCTCTTGATCTTTGTAAAGGCTCCTCATGAGCACACTTAAGTGTTCTGGAATTCCCATTCTTCGCATTGTTATCCATAATTTGTTATGATCCACAAAGTCAAATGCCTTTGCCTTGAGTTGCAGTAGTAAAGGATTCTTTGGGGAAAATATTAAACGGCCCAGGAGGCATCAAAAGAAGATGGAAGGAATACACAGAGCCATTATACCAAAAAGAATTAGTCAATGTTCAAACATTTCAAGAGGTAGCATATGATCAGGAACTGATATTACTGAAGGAAGAAGTCCAAGCTGCTCTGAAGGCATTGGTGAAAAACAAGGCTCCAGGAATTGACGGACTATCAATTGAGATGTTTCAACAAACGGATGCAGCGCTGGAGGTGCTCACTCGTCTATGCCAAGAAATATGGAAGACAGCTTCCTGGCCAAATGACTGGAAGAAATCCATATATGCCTATTCCCAAGAAAGGTGATCCAATCAAATGCAGAAATTATCAAACAATATCAGTAACATCACACACAAGTAAAATTTTGCTGAAGATCATTCAAAAATGGCTGCAGCAGTAGATTGACAGGGATCTGCCAGAAATTCAGGCTGGTTTCAGAAGAGGACATGGAACCAGGTGTATCATTGCTGATGTCAGATGGATCCTGGCTGAAAGCAAAGAATACCAGAAGGATGTTTACCTGTGTCTTATTGACTATGCAAAGGCATTTGACTGTGTGGATCATAACAAATTATAAATAACTTTGCAAAGAATGGGAATTCCAGAACACTGAAGTGTGCTCATGAGGAACCTTTACATAGATCAAGAGGCAATTGTTCAGACAGAACAAGGAGACACTGAATATTTCATTATTTAAAAAAAAAAACTTAATAAATCCCTGAAAATCAACAAGATAATGGGTAAAACAATAATGGCATATCTAGATAATGGAATACTATATAATCATTTAAAGCCATAGTTCTAAGAAATAAATAATTGCATGGAAAAATGTTCATGATAAAATATTAAGTGAAAAATACATGACTCAAGGCTATGTATCTAAATATTTACATATTTTTATTGTTGTTAGATGCCATCGACTCTATTTTGACTCAAAGTGACCATATGTGACAGAGTAGAACTGCCCCCAAAGGGTTTCCTAAGCTGTAATCTTTATGGGAACAGGTCGCCAGGTCTTTTCTCCAGCTGGTGGGTTCAAACCACCAACCTTTCGGTTAGTAGCTGCGACCATAACTATTACACCACCATGACGCCTGTGAATTTTTATAGACAGGCATATATAAATATAAATAAATAAATATATGTTCATTAACTTGTGTTATATATATGTGGTTTTTAAAAGATTTAAAGAATATGCATCAAAGTATTAAAATAAGTTAACTATATTATGTGTTTCTTTTTATATTTCTTTTTTTCATTTGTATTTTCCAGTTTTCCTATAATTGTCAGCATCTAGGAGACTTTGGAGTCCTGGTGGAGCAGTGATTAAGAGCTTGGCTGCTAACCAAAAGGTCAGCAGTTCAAATCTAGAGCAGCTGCTCCTTAGAAACCCTATGGGATAGTTTTACTCTGTCCTGTAGAGTCACTATGAGTTGGAATCAACCCGAGGGCAACAGGTTTGGGTTTTTATCTTTTTTTATTTTTAGGAGACTTTAGAAGCCCTGGTGATGCAGTGGTTAAAAACTCGGCTGCTAACTGAAAGGGCAGATGTTGGACCCCCCAGTCGCTCCGTGGGAGGAAGACATCCAATCTGCTTCCTTAAAAATGACTGCCTTGGAAACCCTACTATGGAGCAGCTCTACTCTGTCCTATAGGGTCGCTATGAGTCAGAATCAACTCTACAGCAACGGGCTTCTTTTAGGAGACTTTATGTCTACTATACCTCAATCAAATAAATAGATACATAGAAGATTTTAAGAGCTAGGCTTTTAAAATTTTATTTTGTTTCAACTTACTTTATTTTTGTACTTAGGTTTCGGCTTATTCAACACTGTTCATACTGACTTCAGAAACTTAAAATCCAAAGCTGGATTTCTCTGCTGCCTCATATTCCAAAAAAATAAATGTCAGATTTTCTTTTGGGTACTGCTTGAGTCATCAAACAATCCAACATGAGTACATAAATAATATATGTGCCAACGTAAGCCAGTAATAATTTGCCATTCCAGACCTGAATGTTGTATGATTGTATTAGGTCCAGTATTATATTTCTCAGTAAGATAAAGCCTATTTTTTTACACCAGGATATAATTCTCAGTAGACCAAGGCCTATTTATAATACATTCTTGAATTATTTCTTAATTATTTGACCATAAATAACAGAGATCCCAACTCAAATTTATTTGAACAATGAGAAAATGTATTACCCCACATAAGAAGGCTGGAGTTTGGGCAGGCTCCAAGTGGTATGATCAGTGGCTCAGTTATGTTGGGGCCCAAGTCCTTTCCACGTCTCCATTTGAGCATTGTTGATGTGCCGGCTTTGTTCCCAGCCTGATTCCTTTCATGGGATCAAGAGAGCTACAGTGGTTTTAGTCATACAAATGTCAAGAGGAATAAAAGGAACCATCTCTTCCTGTGTCTTTTTCTTAGTAGCAAGGAAATCTTGCACAATATTATCCAGCAGACTACTCATCAAACCTCTTTGGCCAAAACTGAGTCTATTCTTAAACTAATCGCTGGCAAGGGGAAGAGGATTAACATAATTGTCATAAACAAATCAGGCTTGAGGTCAGCTTCCCATGAAACACTTGGAGGATGGATATACGCACATAATCTGAGTTCTGTTGTGAAAAAGGGAGGTTGGGTGTGGCAGTAGGGGCAAGGTGGAGATGGGACATGTGGCATGAATGTTAGGTAGGCAATCTTTTCTGTTATAATTGTTCAAGTTCTTAATGACAGGAGAAGAAGGTTTTTTGTTTTGTTTTGTTTTAATTAAAGACGATGGCAGACACTAAGATACATGCCGAGGATATGATAGTGTACAGGACCTGGTCTCTCTCCTCAAGAAATTCACAGTTTTAATAGAAAAGGTACGTAAGTAAACAGACAATTACAACATAGAGTACTACATCATGGTGCCAAGGAAACCCCTTGGATGGTGCACGTAACAAGTCTAGAGCTCCAGAAGAGGCAACATATGAGCTGGACCCTGAAAGATGAGAAAGAGTCAGTTCTGTGGCTTAGAGATGATCGCAGCATATCTGAGGAACTAGCAAGCACTGAGGCTGGAGATGTAAGTAGGATAGAGAGCATACGGGGCCTTGAAGGCCCTGCTAACGAGCTAACATTTCATCCTGAAGACAATAGGTCTCCAATAAATAGCTATAAATAAGGGATAACATAATCTGATTTTCTTTTTAGAGCATTTACTCTATCTTGGAAGAAGTACAGCCAGAATGACCCTTAGAAGCAAGGGTGGTGAGACTTCCTCTCACATACTTTGGACGTGTTATTAGGGGTGATCAGTCCCTGGAGAAGGATATCATGTTTGGTGAGGTAGAGGGTCAGCAGAAGAGAGAAAGAAGTTGTCATGGATTGAATTATGCCCCCCCCAAAAACGTACATGTCAATTTGGCTGGGCCATGATTCCCAGTATTCTGTGATTTTCCTACTCACTAACCAATTTTTTTTTTAACCAATTCCTATATGTTGTAAATCCTGCCTCTATGATGTTAATGAAGTAGGATGCGCAGCAGTTGTGTTAGTGAGGCAGGACTCAATCTTCAAGACCATATTGTGTCTTGAGCCAATCTCTTGAGTTGTAAAAGAGAAAAGCAAGCAGAGAGAGAGGGGGATGTCATACCACCGAGAAAGCAGCGCCGGGAGCAGAGCTGGGGTCCCTCCTTGGAGAAGCTCCTAGTCTGGGAGAAGATTGATGAAAAGACTGACAGATACAGAAAGCCTTCCGCTGGAACTAACACCCTGAATTTGGGATTTTTAGCTACTTTACTGTGAGGAAATTATCTTCTCTCTGTTAAAGCCATCCACTTGTGGTATTTCTGTTATAGCAGCACTAGATGACTAATACAGACATCAACAAAATGGACCGACACGGTGGCTACAACAATGGGCTCAAATATGGCAACAATTGTAAGGATGGCATGGGATGGGATGGTGTTTCTTTCTCTTGTCCTTCAGGTGGCTATGAGTTGGAGCTGATTCAATGGCTCCTAACAGCAGTCTATCTGCAGGAGAATGGATTAGAAGGGGTCAAGCCTTGCTTTACAGAAACCACCTAGATGTTGTTACAGTAATTCAGGTCAGAAATTACAAGATGATTCAAGTTTATGGTTTAGGCTATATGCAGAGATAGAGGACATAGAGGATAAAAACAGGTGTGGGGAAAGATTGAGTTCAGTTTTGGATATTGTGAGTTTGAGGTGCTTATGGAACATCCAAATGGAAATGGACAGTAGATAGTACTGCTTGGTTAGGCTTATTGTGATTATTATTATCAGTATTAAATTGCTATTAAATATCTTCAGGAAAATCTAATCAAATACTATTAGTGATTGCCAGCTTCTATAGGCATTTTTTTTCCTTTCTAGCTCTTACATGATTTGAATGATATGATGTGAAAAAATCATAGCAAATGTTTTACATGCTGACAATTTAAACTAATAGATATTTTTAGATGTTGTGTAAGAAAAAGCTCTAGGCTAAAAATGATGCTGACATTTAAAGGCTCCCTGTAAACTTCAGAAAAGTGTAGCCTTAGACACCAAGGCTAGTAGTTGAGAAACAATGCTTAGCATCTAAACTTAATGCTAAATTAAACTTTCCAACTCTGCTTTCTTTCTCGAGTTGTGATATCCCCACCCCTGTGTAATTTTAAGATGTTTACTTTTCTAAAGATGGGTCCCAAGAGCCTCACTCACATTGGGTTCAGAATATTTCAGGCAGGCTTGTCCTTTATAACAGGATTTTCTCAAACCCCTCTGGAGGCAGAAAGTCTAGGTCTTACACCCCATTTAAGACAAAAGTTCCTCTGTCTGAAGGACATCAATATAAATGTCTTTGAAGGATTTATTTTTTCAATAATATTTTTCTTTTGTGTATTTATGTTGCACAGGTTGATGGTAAAAAAAAAAAAATTGGGAAAATACAGAAAAATATAAAGAAAGTATAACTCAATCATAATCTTACCATCCAGAGATAACAGTGGTTAGCATTTTGTTATCTTCAGAGTATTTTTTCTATGTCTATACATAATATAAATACATTGTTTTCTGACAAATTTGAGATTATACCCTACTGGGGTGCTGGGGTTTATAATATTTTATAAACCTTATTTTTTATCACCTTTCAAGATTTTTAATTTTGCTTTAAGCACAAAATTTTTAAGGGCCAAATTATATTCTATCACATTACATGAACAGTATTTTACCAAGCAATCTCCCTTTCCATGGGCATTTAGGCAGTTTTCAATTTTTTATGATATAAATAAATGCTGGGTGAACATCTTTGAACATAAATCTGTGACCCTCTCTGATTATATTCATTGGAAAATTCCCAAATGTTGAATTACTGAGTCAAAGGCTGTGAATATTTTTAAAGCTTTTGATGCATACTGCCAAACGCATATTGTCAGAAAGTCTGTACAGATTTATCCTCCCACCACTAGTTTATAATACCACCTAGTTCAGAATAAATGACTGGTGTTTTTCCCTCCTATAAAGACCATAACTACAAGCCTTCTTTAATGGTTTCATAATTCCCAGTCAGCTTTCTTAAACTGTGAGACTAGCCAGTGAGGTTCTTCACTTTATTCTGCAACTGCAACCACCTATAAGGAGGGAAGCCTGTAGAAAGAGCTAATGATTTTAGGCTGGAGAACTAGGTATTAGTCTGAGATCTTAGAAACTCACAGTGTCGATTCTGGCAATTTAACCTCCCTGGACCTTGATTTTCTCTGTCCAGTGACAAAACCATACTAAAGGTCTCTATTGTCTCTTTCACTAAGTTGAACAACAACAATTTTTTTTGTAAGTAGAACAATAATTTTTTTTTTTTTTTTTGCAAACAGTCTAATGGTGTCAGTAAATAATGTTGTATAATCTGATCTAAGCACAAGCCATGACGATCTTTTCTAAGCAAGTTTTTCTTTCTTTGACAAGCTGGCATCCTACTCTTGAAAGTCTTTCTGAGGTTTAGACAGGGCCGACCTTGGGAGTAGTGGAGTGGTCAGCCACCTAAATGATGTAATATGGATAGACTCCAGAATTTCTACCACACCTCATATTATTCCACCATTACCACTTAACTCCTTATATTTCGAATGTTAATAATCCTAGGAGGAAATTTGTAATCATGGCCTTCAAGAGGCTGGGCCTTATTAGGAGTCCATATAAACTAGGCCAGGATGAGGACCAAGCATATAAAAACAATACTAACATCCTTTAGAAATCTTCACAAGACAAAGTCTATAAACATTAAAGAAGATTTGACAAGGGTCATCACGAGTCAGAATCTATTCGACAGCAACTAACAACAACACGTAAATTTAACATCTTCCTACAAACCAAAAAAAAAAAAGTTGCTGTGATTATCTACCTATAACCCAAGAAGACCTGAGATTACAACCAAAGGTCACTTAATTCCATTTCTTCTTTTCTTCACCATCCTCCACCAGCAACCAAAAATGTTTTTCAGCCATTTTTCTTCTTACCAGATTTTCAAAGCCTTTTGATCATCCCTCATTTAAATCCTAAAAGGCAATATATCTGTTAAGCAAAATATTCCAGCTATTTCTGGTTGACAGATTTTGTACAATACATATTTTTCCTCTGGAAAAGAAAAGCAAAGTACACATAAAAAAAGAAAAAACACATACACACCAAAAAAAACCCAAAAGATTCAATGAACACTCAAATTATCTTACAGATAATAGTGTACCGTAGCTATTTTTGGTCCTAAGGACCTCTGCTTTGTACACTATTTACTCATGATAAGCAATCAGATATGTACCCATCAAGCGCCTTGTGACTCTTGTAAGAGAACACAGCACAGCAGCAAGGGTTTTGGGTGCAGCACAGGCAAGTGTCATTATGCTGAGACTACTCTGACTGGGTCCCACAGGACTTTGTCTCAAACATGTGATTTAGGAAATAATATTAGAGTCATTATTCCCTGTCCTTGAGCATAGAGAAGGTGACCCAGCTGGAGTAGGACTAGCAAGAGCTCAACAGGACTCACAAGGACACATCAACTGGGCCCTGGGGCATAAAGACAATAGAATAATCTTGGAAAATATCTTTTAGGAAAACTTTCACATAAGCCAGAACACAAAAGAGTTTTCACTCTTATCTTTTTCTATTAACATATTGTTAGTAGAAATTTGTTGGACCAATGAAGACCCTCTGACTGTCATTACTGAAACCTGTACCAATGATCTTTAAGAAAGACAATTCAAAATGTGGGATGACAGTTTCTAGCCAATCTGTGAAAAGCTGAAGCTTTCAATGGTTTTGCCCATTTGTGATGTTAATATATGTTGACGACTCTAACCTTCCTTGGACTTGGGCAGACAGGGCTGTGGCAGCATGCTTGTCCGTTTTTCCTCTGGGGATACCCAATTACTTTTGGGTCTTAGCTTCTTCGGGGGCTATCAGCAGTCGTGTATGTGTGTATGTTGTATCTCAGCCTGAGCCCTCAATCCACACTTTGGGAGTCCTGAGGCTACCCCAGGGGTTCTGACACACCTCAGAGCATCTCTGGTCTTTTTCACAGCCAATTACCACAACACTTAGCTCAGAATTACTGAGAGGGCCCAGAAACATCTCTCTTACTGAGAGGCTAAAGTCAGTTAAGGGGGATGGATATTAATTAATAGATTTTCTGGGCTCTTAGTTCTCTGAAGTCTTTAGGGAAAGTCCGTGGTATAGCAGCATCAAGGGAGAGGGGGAAATGAGAGACAATTCTTAGACCCTCCACAATCTCCATCACCTCTTCGCCCCCTGTTCTTTGATATGGACACTTAACATTTTCTCTATCTTATGTCTTATACATAAGGTACTATAAAAGCAAGCTTCAAAGTACTAGAATGATTCCTTTGGCAAAATGCCAAGTACCCACTAGACCCTTTCTATTTAGTCACCTAGGCTTTCTCCTTGGGCATACACAGATGTCAGAGCACCAAAAATAGTGTATTTCAATTGTCTTGTCAGGATTTTTCTCCTGAACAATTTATAAATATTCACCATGATTTCTGCACAATTGGCCTCCCAAATTCAAAGTCAAAATTTTAAAGTTTTGTTAGTTGTTTTTTTAACTTAGAATGATTACAGTTACACCTACTCATTTATGAAGTAGATAAACGTTGTTGTTTGTGGGCTGCAGTTGTGATGAGCATATTGAATACAATGATTGTCAAGCAAAATTTTCTCGTGTGATTTCAGACAACAGACACCAGAATGTGACCATATATAATAGCCCTTTCTCTACTGAGTTATGACAAAGCAGGACGTTTTATGTTTTAGTCCTTTATCTCAGGCAGTAGGAATATCTTTAGCAAAAACCTGTTTTGCTTAAAAAAAAAAAACTTCACTTTCCTCAGAGACTCACTGAACCCAGACTTATAGAACAAACACATACACTCTCTAGTTCTGTCTAGACTTTTCTGTTGTTGTTGTTGTTGTTGTTGTTTCTCAGCTTTGTTTGCAGGCTGATGTTGCTACCTGTGGGTCTCACCCACTACATCTTCCAGTTTTATACTTCATACAAACTGAATTGCCTGACAAAATAATTCATCTGACAAGTTAATCCACTCCCTTATATTTTGCCTGTTACGCCTTGTGTTCAATTTCATTATCTACGAGACGGCATTGTGCTTCCACGATTGGGATTCGATGAAATTACAGCTCAGTTCAGCATCTCAACAACATGGAGAAGTTTGCAGGGTTTGTTTACAAGTAAGGATGCCATACGCTACTCTAAAGAAAAAAAATACGCTAATTACCAAGAAAGAAATAAGGAAAAAACAGAAATGTTGCAGACCTACTAAGTAAACAAGCTATTTTCTGTGCAATGGGAATAAATGCGGTGATCCTATCCCTGTGTTCTCTAGTTTGGCTGAATCTACACAGAAAAGGTTAAAAAGCAAGAAAAAAAAGCCACTTTTCAGTAGTTATGTACTATTTGTGTAGGATGACATATTTCATATTTAAGTCCAAACTGCCTCAAATTCTTTTTTGGTCCGGGTAAGGTTAAATATAAAATAAAATATTAAGTCAAAAAATCTGTGTACAGTAACAACATAAACTGAGTAATTACACTGACCAAATAAAAGTAAGTTTTTTCCTCCTTTGGAGCCCTGGTGGTACAGTGGTTAAGAGCTCGGCTGCTAACCAAAAGGTCGGCAGTTCAAACCCACCACCCGCTCCTTGGAAACCCTATGGGGCAGTTCTCTGTCTTATAGGGTCGCTGTGAGTCGGAATCGACTTATGGCAACGGGTTTGGTTTGGGTTTTTTTTCTGCTTTACTTTGTGTTACATGAACTTGCTGTTCTTCTCCAAGGTTTCATCTTCACACTAGCACTTGTTGCTGGGCAAAATGTTAAGTTCAGTCAATCATTTTTCTCCAAAATAACTGCTGGTGTTTAAATTCAACTCTTCAGGGTTTTTTTTTTTTTTTTTTCCTTCCTCCAGCTGGTTTGTGATTATAGATAAAGCTTTGTTTGAGGAGAAAATTAAAAAACCATACAGTATTTTTTATCTGACAACACATTGGCAGGAAGTGCTGGCACAGTGCACTATGCTTTAAAACAGAGTTTTTCTACCAAGACACCTTCTTCTATACCGTACACACAACTCAAGTCTATTCTGCCTTCAGACAAGGGCATCCTCACAGAATTTCCTCCAGAAAAAAAAAAGTCAGGCAATATGTTTTAATTAACCATAAATAACTTGGATCCCCACAAGTTAGGATCTGTACTGGCCACCTATAATAAGGGTCGGCCCTCAGGAGCATTGTAAAGTAAGTGAATAGTCTCTTTTGCTGGTAGAACAAAAAAAAAGGCTAGCTGTGATGTTTAATTTTATGTGTGAACTTGGCTAGGCTATGGTGTCCAGTTTGGTCAAACACCAGCCTAGATGTTGCCGTGAAGATTTTTTTGTAGATGTGATTAATATTTATGATCAATTGACTGTCAATAAAAGAGATTACCCTCAGTGATGTGGGTAGGCCTCATCCAATAAGTTGAAGGTTATAAGAGCAAAATCTGAGGTTTCTTGGAGACGAAAAGACCCTAGCATAGCAATCCTGCTGGAGTTTCCATCCGCTCTACAGATTTTGCACTTGCCAGCTCCCACAATCCAATATAAGCCCTCAGCTGCTAACCAAAAAGTCAGTGGTTCAAACTCACCAGTGGCTCCATGGGAGAAAAGACCTGGCAATCTGCTCCCATAAAGATTATAGCCTAGGAAACCCTATGGGGTCGTTCTACTCTGTCCTACAGGGTCACTATGAATCAAAATCAACTTGAAGGTACACAACAACAACAAATACATGTGTGTGTATGTATGTATAAAAATTCCTGTTAATTCTGATAAATACACTAGCCTTTGGCAAATGGCCCCTTACAAGGCAAAAACTTTTGAGCACTAACTACTTTAGCCTGCTAAACCCTGGTGGCCCACTGGTTAAATGGTCAATTGCTAACCAAGAGATTTGTGATTTGAACCCACCAGCTGCTCTGCAGAAAAAAGCTGTGGCAGTCTGCTTCCGTAAAGATTTGTAACCTTGAAAACCCTATGGCGCCGCTCTACTCTGACCTACAGGGTCATTATGAGTTGGAATCGACTCGATGGCAGTTGGTTTGGTTTTTTCGTACTATTACAAGAACTTTAAAAGGGCAAACATTTATCATTGAGCCATGGGGTTTTTCAGGAGACACAAAGCTCTTTATCGCCTTAACTCTCAATATTTTGCCCTTGTGGTATGAGGAAGGTGTATGGCGCCGCTCTACTCTGACCTACAGGGTCATTATGAGTTGGAATCGACTCGATGGCAGTTGGTTTGGTTTTTTCGTACTATTACAAGAACTTCAAAAGGGCAAACATTTATCATTGAGCCATGGGGTTTTTCAGGAGACACAAAGCTCTTTATCGCCTTAACTCTCAATATTTTGCCCTTGTGGTATGAGGAAGGTGTATGTCTTTGGAACCATATAGAACCGCTTTCAAATCCTATTAGTTGTGTACCACAGATCATTTTCAACCTCAGTTTCCTTATCTTCAAAATGGAAATTTTGCAGCAGCATGAGTATTTGAGGAAGATTTTATCCCGTGGTCCAGTTGTAGAATTTCCACCTTCCGTGCAGCAGACTCGAGTTCGATTTCTGGCCAATACGCCTCATATAGAGCCACCACCCATCTGTCAGCAGAGGCCTGTATGTTGCTGTGATGCTGAACAGGTTTCAGTGGAGCTTCCAGATTAAGACAGCCTAGGAAGAAAGGCCTAATCATCTATTTCTGGAAATCAGCCAACGAAAACACTGTGGATTACAACTGTCACGGGGATGTCACAGAACCAGGCAGCATTTTGTTTTGTTCCTTTGTGCATGAGGTTGCCACAAGTTGGGGATGTCTGAGCAGCAGTTAACAATAGTAAGAGGGAGGACATAAAACCCACTGAGCTCTCTCTCCCCAATAAGAAGACAAGTGGTGGAAGGAGCAAAATTTTTCTTTATGTTGGCAAATTTAACACCAGCATATGGGGTCTCCTGCACTGAAGTTTTCAGTAGATTCAGTGACACAATAGGAAATAAAATGAAAACACAGAAGTATATAAGTGTGGCAGAGCAAGAAATTGTTTTGCATGGGAATACAGAGCTGCCACCAAAATAACTGTTGCCATGAGGTCACAGTGCCGGGCTATTTCACCTAGTAGGGTCTTCACTCTGCCCAGACTGCCAAAACTACCAAACTTCAGGTGCATATCTATTTGCCAGCTAAAGAGTGAAACAAAACAAAAGTGACCTTAGGCAAGGCAAGTCATCATTCTTGACAGTGTTTAATCTGACTGAACTTTGTGACCAGGAGCCTCTCTCCAAGAAAGTCTTTGATCCTGTAGCCATTAGAGTGGTTCTGTATTTGTCTCTTTTACAGATGAAAATGTGGTAGAAAACGACAGGTTCAAGGGAGGTTTGACACTCATTGGACTATAAGCCCTTTAAGGCAGGGACCATATGCTGTTCACCACTGTGTTCCTTATGATACCACACTGATGGGTACCTGATAGCTGTTCAATAAATATTTTGTGAATGAGCTAAGTAACTAAAAATTGAATGAACAGACTGCCAGGAGTTTTTTTTTTTTTTTTTAATCTTGGGCAGGGTGGTACCAGCAGCATTGAAACCAGGGTCTAAGGAGAGAACGCTGGACATCCACACACAGTAGCACATTTCTTTTTTTAATTTGGATACCTAATGCCTCAAAAAATGATGTCAAGTTTCTTATAAAGTTAAATACATATCTACCCCAACCAACACCAAAACCCAGAGCCGTCGAGTCAATTCCGACTCATAGCAACCCTATAGGACAGAGTAGAACTGCCCCACGGAGTTTCCAAGGAGCGCCTGGAGGGTTCAAATTGCCGACCCTTTGGTTAGCAGCCATAGCACTTAACCACTACACTACCAGGGTTTCCCCTATATCCACCCCATGACCCAGCAATTCCACACCTAGGTATTTACCAGAAAAAGAAAATGTATGTCCACAAAAGCTTTTCTAAGAATACTCACGGGAGTTTTTATGCAAGACTGTTCATAGTTCATTTTACTCAAAATAGCCAAAAACTACAAACAAGCCAATTGTTCATCAGAAGGTGAATAGATGAACATATGATGGTATATTCATACAAAAGAACACTACTCAGCAATCAAAATAGGAGCACACCTCTGGTATGTATAAAACTGCGTCTTGAACTTCATTAAATGGAATAACACAATGTGTACTTTTGCTCAACAAAATGATTTCAAAATCAATTCAGGGATTGTTGGAGCCAACTTGCACAGCTCACAACAGCCAATTGTACACATATCTTCCCAACTCCAAATTCAGTGATGTCACATCGATAGTTCAAAATTGGAGTATTTACACCATGGAACTCAGTCCTCCTTTGCCTATTTCAGCTTCTAGTAGCTGCCAGCAATCCTCGGAGTTCCTGAGCTCATAGATGCATCTGTCTCCTTCATCTGTCTTCCTCTTTCCCCTGTGTGCATCTCTGTGTCTATTCTGGTCTTTTTATAACTCAGAAGTGATAAGGTTTAAAATCCGCCCTACTCATTGACATAAAAAGCCCCCTATTTCCAAACAGGGTAATATTTACAGGTAGAGGGATCAGGGTTTCAACATACACTTTGGATGGATACAATTCAATTTGTAATACCTTCCGCTGGACATTGAGGACCCCGTTTCCCATTTCTAGGAGGAAGGAAACCACATGAGGCAATCAGATGGAGCTGGGCGAAGTATCAGGTCACAGCTGGGGAGTCACTTTTGTTGAATAACCCACAAGCTATGTGCAGGCAACTTTCTAAGCAAGACCCTCCCTAAACTGAGAATCAAGAAACAGCCACCAGGCTCTCAGCACAGGCTACACGCCCTGGTCTCTAGATGGTGGCAGATGGTTGGCAGGCACTGACTGGACTCCCATGGGACTCCCTACTGCCTGTGACTGGCGGTTCTCAGCTGTCTCACTACTCTTCAGATGACTCCCACTAGCCCAGTCATCTCATCCTGGATCCCACCTACCTATTTTGAAGTCGTTTTCCATCCCACTCTTCTCTTACCTTTACCAGTCACCATCCCAGGTGATTCTCATCTGCTCATGTCCATTGCCTAGTTTTCTTTTGAGTTATGCATCTTTTTCTTATCGATTTGTAAGAATTCTTTGTATATTAAACAAGTTAGTTCTTCACTTTCCACATTTGTTGATTTTTCCCAGTATTTCTCTTAACTTTTTAGATACTGTGTTTTTTCTATTTAAGAGCTTTAAATTTTTACTAGTCTTTCCTCTATGATTTCTAGATTTTGTGTCATGCTTAGAAAATCCTCCCTGCTCCAAGAATTGTTTAACTGGCAATGTTTTTGTCTAGTTTTTTTTTTTACTATTTCATTTTTCACATTGGGTATTTGATTTGTCTGTAATTTATTTCAGATATGAAGCAACCTGGTGACAAAACTTTGTTTTCCAAATGACTACCAGACCTCAATATCTTTGCTAAGTCATGAGTATTTGTTCCACTAATTTGAAATGCCGTCTTTTAGCCCATACTAAATTCCTTATGCATTTGGGTCTGTTTCTAGAGTGTCATTTCTAGTCCATTGGTCTGTCTAGTTTCAAAGTTTTTAAATTTCTGTAGCTTTATAATAAATTTTTCATATGACTGTTCTCCACTCCTGCTCCATCTCCCATTATTATTCTTCCGTTTCACAATTTCCCTGGCTCTTTCCCTATCCCAGGGTCTGCAACGAACTAAAGAATCGTTTTCCATGATGTCCAACCACAGGAATGCAGTTAGGAATGGAAAATGAGAGGCTGGTGATCTGTAACATACAGACTATAGACCTCAACCTACAGACTCTAATTAGTTCCTTATTTTTTATAGGTTTTAGAGTTTCTTCAGAACAAGAAGGCTGGCACTCAAAACTGAGCTTGGCCAAGTGAACTGACCAGTTCAAGCATGTGATACAATTGCTCCTCCAATTGCTGGCAAGCAAGGAAGCCTTAATGAAATCAGCTCTTAGCTGGACTGCAGGCAACACCACCCACACTGAGCTAAGTTTTACTTAGGTTTTTTTTCATCACAGTGAAATGCTATGCTTTTATTCTCCCTTGAAGATCCCTGAGTGGCATGCTTGACTGCTAACCCGAAGATATTGCTGTTGTTATTAGTTGCTGTAAAGTCGATTCTAGACTCATGGCAACCCCAAGTGTGCAGAGTAAAACTACTCCATAGGGTTTTGAAAGCTGTGACCTTTCAGAAGCAGATTGCCAGGTCTGTCTTCCGAGGTGCCCCTAGGTAAGTTTGAACCACCAGCCTTCTGGCAACTAAATGAGTGCTTAACCATTTGCACCACCCAGGAAATCCAAAGTTCAAACCCACCCAACAGCACCCTAGAAGAAAGGCCTGGCAATCTGCTTCTGTAAAGATTACAGCCCCAGGAAAACCCTGTGGGCAGTTCTATTTTATAACACATGGGGTCACCATGAGTCGAAATTGACTCAACGGCAACGAGTTTAGTGGGGTTTTTTGTTTGTTTATTTATTCTCCCTTAATTCTCTAATATATACAATCCTTGAACAGTGTTGAAATATTACCTCACAAATTTCACACCTCTGTTGAAGATGGGATACTTTGCCATCTATGCCCCTGCTTCCCATCCCCATCCCTCCACCTACAGTGCTCCTCTTGGTTTTAGAGGTGCCTGCCAAGAGGGTATTTGCTCTTAGGCTGCAGACAAGCTCCACGATTGCGAGTGAGCAATTGCTTCAAACAGGGAAGAGATTCCATGCCCTTTTATTACCTTCACGGAGGCAGAAATTGGGAGCTTGCAGGAGTCTTACCTTATTTAAGCCGAGGTCCATGCTGATACTGAATCACAAATTTCTTGCTTTATTCAGTACACTGAAAGGCAAGTCCCTCTCTGTTCTCTAACTGAAACCTTAGAAAGTAAACAAGTGTGAGTTTTTGATAATGAGTGGCTTTTCTTGATCCTCGTGCAAACATTACATGATCCCTTCCCTTGCCGCCACATCCATAACTTATCTTTTGGAAGAGACTCAGAGATCCATCCCTAGTACCTCACAGATGCAGTCGGTTTATTAACCCCAAAATATATTAAGAGTCTCTAAAAATCTACATGTTTTTGACCTAGTAAATCCACTTCCAGCACTTTATTTAAAGTAAAAGTTTAGTAACTAAGAGCAAAAAATATTTATATCCATCAAGGAATTATTCCTAATAATAAAAATTGTAAAACAACTAAAATGTCCAGTGAATAATGGTCTATCCATAAACATGTTAAAGATCATGTTTTCAAAGAATAGTTAATGAGACAAAGATATGTGCCAAAACTGTTGTTATTACTTGTTGTTAGGTGCCATCCAGTCAGTTCCTACTCATAGTGACCCTATGTACAACAGAACAAAATACTGCCCGGTCCTGCACCATCCGTCCTCACAATGATTGCTACGTTTAAGTCCATTGTTGCATCCACTGTGTCAATCCATCTCGTTGAGGGTCTTCCTCTTTTTCAGTGACCTTTTCCTTTACCAAGTATGATATCCTTCTCCAGGGACTGGTCCCCCCGATAACATGTCCTAAGTACATTAGACAAAGTCTCACCATCCTCACCTTTAAGAAGCATTCTGGCTGTACTTCCTCCAAGACAGATTTGTTCGTTCTTCTGGCAGCCCGTGGTATAGTCAATATTTTTGCCAACACCATAGTTCAAAGGCATCATTTCTTCTTCTCTCTTTCTTATTCATTGTTCAACATTCACATGCATACGAAGCAATTGAAAATAATATGGCTTCCGTCAGGTGCACCTTAATCCTCAAAGTGACATCTTTGCTTTTGAACACTTTCAAGGGGTCTTTTGCAGCAGATTTATCCAATGCAATACATCAAAACTAGTCTCGAATATTTACTAAAATGTTTATAGAGTATTTATAAATTTTATAAAGCACTCATAAAAATATTAATATGTAAATCCAAATATTTCCTAGATCCTGTCAACTTGTTTGTAATGAAGGCCACTAAAGAAAATGGATCATTAGCTCTTAACTTCCCAGTTACAAACCTTCAAGCTTCCTCCTACTGGAAGTCCCAGAGGGCACCTGGGTTCTCTAAGATGAACAGCATGGGCAGGGTCCATGCTGGAGTAGGCGTATGTACATTTTCTCATTTAGCCTGGAACTCCTGCTGCCTCCCAACAATCTGGTTCTGTGAGTCAAAAGAAAAAGAGGAGCAGGTCCAGGGCAATCAACTTATTGCAAATAACCAGAAATTGCACACATGACTTCTGCTCGTGTCTCACTGATGAGATTTTTGTCACATGGCTACCACACCCAGCCTTAAGGGAACCTGAGATGGCCATGTGTCCAGGAAGAAGAGCAGAATGGATTTGGGGAACAAGCAATAGTCTGCCACATCACATTATACACGTTTTAAAAAATGTGAAAAGGAAATATATCCAAACGATGTCCACAGTGGACAAATCTGGGTATTTGTAGGGCTTGTGGAGACTTTTTCTCTTTATACTTTTCTGAATTATCTAAACTTTCTAGAATGGTTACTTATTTCCTTCATAAGCAGATCATTAGAAATATTAGTAATTTAAAAGAAAAAAGACTGGAAATAAATATTCTAAAAATAGTTTCTGCAGTTCTCTTTAGAAGATAAGACTATGTGTAAAATCTTTATTTTTACTTTCCTATAGTTTCCGACTTTTTTATAATTTATTTGAAGTTTTAGAAAGTAGTTCACCAAATGTCGTAGTTCCTCAGGGGCAGGTAGAAATATTGTTATGGCCTATACTTGGGTTTCACACCTGGTCACAATTGCCATGCGCTTCTGTCATAGCCCTAGGTTTTCTTTGTTTTTAAAATAGAAAATAAGCCTGTTTATATATGACTGTCAGGAAAGCAATAAATGGCATAAAATTCAACCTGTCCCCCCAAAAACAACCATTTTAAGTAACTCGTCTGTTCAATTCTAGAGCGAAAGCTATATTCAACCACTAACTGGCTTTCTTCATACCAGGTTACAACATTCTGTTACTACATAACAGCTTTTCACCTCCCTACTCAGCTACCCTCTGGGACCATCGCTGCCGCTTCTTCCATCTTCTTCAGACACTTATCCTATACAGCATTCAAGCTGGGTTTATCTCACTGAAGTAAGCCTATGTCCACACACTCACCATGGTGGAAGCTCGAGGTGTTATCTTCCACTGCTATTTGCATTTCAATGAGATATTTTTGAAGGCCTGAAGAAATCAATCTTGAAAGGTAAAACCATAGAAAGTGAAAACCAAAAAACCAAATCCATTGCCGTCGAGTCGATTCCAACTCATAACTACCCTATAGGACAGAGTAGAACTGCTCCATAGGGTTTCCAAGGAGCACCTGGTGGATTTGAACCGCTGACCTTTTGGTTAGCAGCCATAGCTCTTAATCACTACGCCACCAGGGTTTCCATAGAGAGTGAAAGAGTAAGAAATTAAAATATTTTGTAGGAAATAGGGCTCTCCCTATTTAACTCCTACCATAAAGGTAGCGCCTAACTCGTAGGAGTGAGCACCTCTGTCTAGGAGCATGTACCACAAAGAAAAATCAATTAAGGCAAACATTTTTAAAATAAAAAAATGAGGCACCAGATCTGGAAATGTCACAAAGTTGTAAAATGCTTCTCCTAGTTCTCCCCCTTCTTGCTTGTCCTACCGTCTACCTTTCTATCACCGGAATCCCCAGTAAATGAACATCACACAGAATGCAAATACCATCGTCAAAAACATTTTACATTTACCAGTAATTACAAGCACAAAAAAAAAAAAAAATTCACCTTCACTTTTTCAGGGGATCTATGATATACGGTTTAGTTCACACTGTGGCATATGACTTTGGGATTCCCACCAAATTATTTAGTCAAAAAAAGAATATTTATTTAAGTACATATACCAAAATCACTCTGAATTAGGGACACTGACATTCTGGATGACTGGTGTACACCGTCACGAGAAACAGGCCAAAGTGACTCTTTGCACTGTCCTTCAACATGATGATTTGGTGGGGCAGGGGACACTGAGAAGAGAGAATAACAGAAAGAAATACAGGTCTATTTCACTGATCACCTTCTTTTTTCCTTCCCCCACGCACCCAAATCTTTCCAAAACTGATCAACTCCTTTGCTCTCAGTCATTTCTTTTCTCCTTCACATTGTTCTCCTGAAACTATAGTTCTTTTAAACTTGTCAGTGTTCTAATTTCTTAATCATCGGGCCTGCTCTAAGCCTTATTTCCTTCAGTTGTTCTTCTTCTTCCCCTGAGAGAGGCAGTACCTTCATTCCTGGCAGCTGTTCCGCTTCTCTATTGTGAAGGCTGAGTGAGACAAAGAGCTAGCTAGGTCTGAAATGCGTCAGTCAAATTATCCTGGGATTTTAAAATTATAACTGATACTTCATTTATAATATAATAAAAGAAACCTTTCACTCATTGTCCTACTTCCAGGTTCCATTTTCCTGACCTAGACTACAAAATACGATAGACAGCAAAGGTAAATAATTTATTTATTTATAAGAAAGGAGGAAAGAATATTTAGTTGAAACACCCAGTAGCTCCAGGCTTTGTAGAATAATCCAAAGATTAGCAACATAGCCTTAAAATAATGCTCCCAGCCCTTTATAATCCTCAGATCATAGACCATTTGACATTCTGAATCAGTAATTGTTATAATGTTTGTACCCACACCAGTAAAACCCCAAACCCAGCGCCGTCGAGTTGATTCCGACTCATAGTGACCCTAAACTCGCTTTTAAATGCTGGTTTAGGTAACTGTGCTAGTTAAAATCATCATTGTCTAGAAAATACTTTTAAAAAAAAAGCCCCTCTCGCCATCTATTTTGAGCTTAAGCTGACATACTACGTCACTGCCAACTTTTTGACTGAACTAGGAAATCTTTCCTTCTAGCAAGTGGGTCTTCCAAAAGAGAATGTCACATCCAGAATGAGGAACTTAATGATAAGCAAACATATTTGTTTTAGTGAACCCAATTCCATCGTCCCCCAGTTAGGAAAATAGTCCCCACAGGCTCCAGGACTGCAAACAGCAGAGCATTAAGCCATGAACCAAGGTTAAGTGGCTCAAATGGTGGACTCTTCCCTAAAATAAAAATTGCCTTTGCCATTTATTCTGCAATGAGGAGACAGAAGAGGGAGAAGCATTCCTGATGTAAATCTGGTAAACCTGTTACATGATAATAAATTGGTAATCAGGACCAAGACATTTTCTTCAGCTCTACGAAATCACAAATACAGCGCATGTAGAGAAAATGTACTTGTTACTGCCATCTGGAAGGCAAACTAGGGAGGTCAAAGACATCTAAGGCCTGGAGAAATGTAGATGAGCAGATAGGATGAGTGGCTGCTCCTTTTTCAAAGGCTGTTGATTTTCTTAACAACTAGCAATTCTAGACTTTTTATTGGATGCTTTATTGATTATTGTTTATAGCAGCATATGATGAAAGGATATAAATATGCAGACGGGTTCTGAACAGTGTATTGCAGGGGAAAAAAATGTCAAAATTTTTTAAAAAGTCTAAACAGGGAATATAAATGGGGTAATTCATTTTGACATTCAAAACTAATTCTGCGTTATGAAATAACACAAAACTCACATTTGCTTCTATGTAATAAATGTTGCCCAGATTTCCATGGCCCTAATACAATAAGATTAAGAATGTTCTATCAGTGTTTATCCTTTGTGATCAGTTGTTTATTCCGTGTTAAACAAATATTGTGGAAAGAATAGATTGGAACAGGCTTCAAAACTACTCCTTGGATGCTCATCAACAGAAACACAGAGAGACAGCAGAGCTCAGAACTTGGACAGATAAAATCCAACAGAAAACCAAAGGAAACTGACTAGAATTTTAAATCTTTAACAATGAATAGAGTCGTGGGATTACTGGTATAAATGCAAACCTGATGTTGCAGAAAATAACTTGGATATTTGATTCCAAAAAATAAATATATCAACTTGCCTTTCCAAGGAGATCCTTAATGATCCATGTACCAGGGTAATGTATGCAAGTATATATATAATATGTGTGTTATATATATAGTCTTTTTTGAAAAAAGCAAGAGAAAAAAAACATGAAGAACATATAACATATGGCATTCCCTATCGCCTCAGCTGGTGTTTGCCATTTCCTGCTTGTAACTTTCTTAATTTTACATCTCCTCCTCAATTTCAATATACTAGACATTTTAATCAGATTTGCAAGTTGGCTTTCCCAGTTTCTTCATTTGCTGCCTCTGCTCCTATTAATCTTTTCACTTATATGACTAGGCCTATTTGATTTTAAGAAGAGCTAATAATTACAATGCCTTGGGTGACTTCAGGAATAATCAATATTGTGATGTGGCTGTCTGGGTAAGCTTGGCTCAGATCTAAGAGGCAATAAAATAAAAAATGTTTCCTAATACTTTAATCAAATTTTATTGGGTTGATACATGTGATGTTAGTGAGAGTAAAAATCAGTGAGTGTCATGGGAGCAGCCTATAAAACAAAAAGTAAAACTGACTTCAAGTAGCTCAAGCATTGCCCTTCAATGTTGGATCTCAGTTTTCCTAACTTTAGCCCTGACAAAAGCCAGGCCACATAATGAAGCAGTTCTCTTTAGGAAAGAAAGGAAAGCAACCCTCAGGCAGATGGGTCGAATGTCCTCCCCAAAGCAACTAACTAAAACAAGAATTCTGGGTCATTAGGTTCCTGTCTGCAGCTGGCAAAACCTTCCTCACCAATTTCAAAGTCAAAAGTGAAAGCCGTTTCACAGGTTAAAAAATAAGTGCCTAGTTGTTCTCTCCAAGAAATTAGAGTAACTGGGAAATGTTAGCAACACAGGGTGATCCACCATTTCAAGCTTCTTAGTGCAGTTCTATAGGGTCGCTATGAGTCAGAATCGACTCGAGGGCACTGGGTTTTTTGTTTTGTTTTTTTTTTAACTGGGTTAGTGCAGTTCTGAGAATGGTCATTTAGAGCTCTCAGTGTTTGCTTCTGTAATTAACTCTGAGCTTTTAGAAACCAAAGGAATATTACTGGCTAATGCAAAGAGAAATCCACTCAAAACACATTCTTTCATACTTTGGCAACACTGCTTAAGGTTAAAAGCAAAACACAAAAAAAATTTAGGCAAGGCAATATTAGTTAAGGTATTAATGTGCCCAGTGTTGACATCTCAGGTGTTAAGGTGTTCCTGAAGGATCCTGAGCTAACCACTCCAAAAGTGTACATACATAAGCAGGCATCCCATCACATTTTCTATGCTTTACTAACTACGGTGGTTATTGGAGAGCTGGGAATTCACATTATCCTGAATTTTCTAGCACATGTAATTGCAAACTCACCCCAGACCCTTCCTTATATACCTCCTCACAAGGTTGTCTCATGAGTGTTTTTGGTTACCTCTTCTCATAAAACGCTTGGAGATACTACTAGAGATGAAGAAAGAAAAAGACACGTGCACACACACACACTTAGCCATTACATCTCAACTGGGCTGCCGGCTTTGTTGGGGTTCTGTTGATAGAGTCATTTCCCATCTATCACCCAGCTCTTGATATAAAAGTTCATATGCCAAAGCATGCGTCCACAAATACAGAACCAGGGCCCCAATAAAAGAATAAAAATCAGAAGAGAATGGGACAGCACAGCCCCAAGGGGGAGAAAAAAAAAAACCTTGGTCAGAAACGGAGAACTGAGATCTAGTCCTTTCTTTACCCTTAGGCCAGTAGCCTAAAATACAAAATGCTAGGAAAAATTTGTATTTCATAGCCATGAAAATAACTAGTACATATTGCTAATCTAAATTTTCCATCTATCAAACAGCATAGAAATTAAAACTTTGATGATCGTAAATAACCTGTTTAGAATTTCAAAATTTTACTCATAAAAAAGCAATCATTGCCTTATGTCGATGTAAAATTAATTTCTCTGCAAAAGGAAATCAACAGACTAATTCGAAATTACAACATTTCAGAACCTCACTTGGATCAGAGTTCCAAATCTAGTAGCTCTGGTTAAGACTAGAGGTGTCAGAATGAAATTTAAAGGCAAGAGAATTTCCAAATCTGTAAGAAAGCATGTCGAAATGATGCTAGATGTAAGAATTTAGATTAACAAATGAAACGGGTACAAAGATAAAAATTACACAATTGAGAAAGGTCAAAATTCAGCCTGTCTTCACATAAAATTTAACAGTTTCATTCTTTCCCCTCATGCCTCAATCTAGCCTAGGGAGTTAATAGGAAATTAAGACCTAAGGCAATTAGGTACCACCATTTGTAAGTCACCCAGAAAATGATTGAAAGTGTAGTATCAAAAGACTGACAAGAAGGAAATTCTTATGATGAGAATTTACAGAATTCAAGAAAAAAAAAAAGAAGCAGTGAAGCCAGATGTCAAAATATGTATTTAGTTGACTCATAAAATTTCATTGCCCCAAAGTGAAAAAAAGAAATACCGCAGTTAGGCAACATTTTCAGCAGATGCCCCTAAAATACTTCTTCTAACCTTAAAACAGTTTTTCAAATCTTCTTGAAGAACTTCCTATTCATATATATTTCTCTTATTTTATTGACATTTTCTTACCACTGTCCTATAGGATAAGAAATGGAACCCGGAGAGGAAGAAATCAGATAAGCTGAATGTCAAGTTCACCATACCCTGCTTATATACAGCTATCTCAAACTTGCTTCAGACATATTGTAAAATGGGATAAACTGAAGGATTAAACGGGAGAATGAAATGGATTCATTGTATCCATCCGCTCTCTTTGTGAAGGAGCTCTGCTGGCTGGCACAGTGGTTAAGAGCTAGGCTTCTAACCAAAGGATAAAAAAAAAAAATAGGCAGTTTGAATCCACCAGCCACTCCTATGGGGCAGTTCTACTCTGTCCTATCTTTGTGAAAGGCAGTCGACAAGATTCATGCCTTACATTTAATGTTTTACCACTGTTTAAAACAAAATAATTAAAAAAAAGAGTATTTCACTTTAGAGAAGCTGGAGAAAACTCCAGTCATGAGAAGAATCGTTCCTTTCCTCCAGCCCCCTCAGAAGACTTCAGACGCAAACAAAAGTGGCAACCAAGGGCCAAATCTGTCCACAGCTGTGCTTTGTTAACTTCAGTGCCTTTCAAAGAGCTTCACTCTCCAATCTGCCACAATCTCTGCCACTCTACCACTATCTATCATATTTCACCAGGCCACTTTGCACATTCCCCTTTTCTACTAGTCCCTGTATGCATCACAGATTTCAAACACTGGGAGTAAAGATTTATCTTCATCCATTCATACAAACTCAGCATTGGCAGGGGCCTTGAATTTTATCTTCTAGAACAATTGTCCATTAGATAACTAGACTTCCTAATATAGTTCTGCCTAGCTGTTAAAGAGTTTTGTCCTAACACTGTGGTTTTTGCCCATCAGAAACACCAGAAGAACTACTTAAAAATATAGAAGCCTAAGCTCCATCTCTGGCCTAAAAACCAAAAAACCAAACCCAGTGCCATCGAGTCGATTCCAACTCATAGCGACCCTATAGGACAGGGTAGAACTGCCCCGCAGAGTTTCCACGGAGCGCCTGGCAGATTTGAACTGCCAACCTTTTGGTTAGCAGCCTAGCACTTAACCACTACGCCACCAGGGTTTCCATCCCTGGCCTACTAAATTAAAATATCCAAGGATGGGCTCTAAGCATCTATACAAGTGCATCTGATGTATAGCTAGGGTCACAAACCATTTCTTCAGTATATCCAGTAATGAAGAATGCACTGCCTCCAATGTATTTTTGAATAACAATGTAAGAAAGTTCTTCCCTCAGGCAATTTTTAGTGTTCAGACTAAAGACAGACAGGGTTATCTGCCTCGAAGCCTTGGGGTGGTTTGACAATATATCAGAGTCTTGTCAAAACTCAAAGGGGTTTGTTATACGGAAACCAGTCTTCACGTCTACTTCCTGCCATATGTCTCATTCCTTGCCGGCTTGATTCTGAGAAAATTTTCCACCTCTATGTCCATGCGAAAGCTAAAGCTACCTATTCAGGTGTTGCAGCTGTCACCAACAATATCTTGGTGGAGGGATAAAATAGATTTTGCTTCAGAAACTATGAAAAGAAAGTCAGTTCACAGAAATGACACATTACAAGATGATGAAGCACAACATCTGGCTCAGAAATGAGTCACACAGGTGCCATTAACAAGACAAACAGGAAGCTTCTTTATTAAACAGCAAAGTTAAATTTCCAGGCTATTTTGGGGTTTCTCTATACAGGACTATTAATCAATTCATTCAAAATATGCTTACAATGGATTTGACCAGATGTTTGGCTGAATTAGCTGAAATGGCTGGTTGCTATAATATAGCAAGGATTCATCCATATAACCGCCAAAAAAAAAAAAAAATTAATAGCTACAGTTTGAAAAATACATAATTATAATACCGAGTCAAAATTGCAGAGCACTTTACACCTTTCAAAACACTCACTCATAAATAATCTCATTGCAACTTTACAAAAACTCTTTTGTCAGGTGATAATAAACCCACATTTTAGATGAAGAACAGAGACTTCTGTCAAACGACTCACCCAAATTCACTCAATCAGTAGCAGAAGCTGCGCAGATCCCAGATACCCCAACTCCAAGACTAAGGCTCAAGCCCTGAGGACCTTCAGGCTTTCAAATTATAGGAGAAAGCTGAAAATAATAATAATTTAACATAAACCTAACCATGCTTCTGGAAAACATGTGACCAAACAGGAAGAAATGCAGTAAAGAAAGAAAACGTATGGAACATCTAGCCCTGACTGCCAAGGGGAGAGGCATCTCAGTTTTCCAGCTGAGTCCTAAGGTACTGCTGTTGACGTAAACATCTGCAAGCGATTCCCAAGCCCATCAGGAGCTAGCTGTCAAAGGCAGATGTAGGACAGAGAACAGAATAATGAAACTACATTGTGGCTGGGTTGCACTTCATATAGCTACACGGAAGGGAGGAGACACATTTCTCTGCCAGGGAAATACTGGCTGAGGAATACTGAGGCACAGGAACGTTTGGGGAAAGAACATATAAGGCGCAGCTGAAAAGGCTTTCTGACAGGACTTCAAACTGGTTCGGTTGACTTCGAACTCCTGCTGAGAATTTGCATTTCTTATGAGTTTCCAGGCGATGCTAATGCTGCTGGTTAAGGACAAGTTCTGAGAACCACTAGTAGAGCAGTGGTTCTCAAAATATATTATGCATAAAAATTGCCCGGGGATCTTGTTGAAATGTAGATTCTAATTCAGTATATCTGGAGTGGAAATGCAAATTCTCAGCACAGGTTCAAACTGGAAGGAAATGGTTCCAAACTCTGCTTTCTGAACCTTAACCATGACTATGCTTCCTGATGGTCCATCATGATAGAGGGGTGGAACTGAGGTCCAGCCCAAATACTCTACTTGATACTGTCAAATAAAAAACAAACCCAGACCTCCATAGAAAAAAAAAAAAAAAAAAGTTGAGGGAGAAGGTTTATTCAGAAAGAAACGGAGAACAGGGAAAGGGACTATTTTAACAGTGGCAGAGAGGGACTCCTACAGTGAAGAGAACCCTCCAACCGTAAGACCTGCCAGCATCTCAAAGAGTTAAGAAAAAAGTGTTTTCTTTTATAGAGACTGAGAGTAAAGAAGGCTAGAAAAAACCCAGGTGTGGGGAAATGGAACAAAAGGGTGATGCCACTGGATAGTATAACAGTCTGCTTTATGCTGAGGCCGGCCTGTTCTCCAGGAAGGGCCCTCAAAGAGGCTCAGGCTGAGGGTGGGCCAAAGTTGAGGGACTTAGGGAAAGGAGAGAAACTTAAGCGAAGTTTGGTTAACATCAGTGGGGACAAGCAATTCAGTCACTCATTTGTGAGGCAAAGAGTGGGAATTTGGAGGGTCTGTGTCTTGCCTTCTCATAGGTAAACATGGGGGCATCCAAAGCCATATGGGAAGGGTGGTTATTTGCAGTAAGCTATTTTCCTGAACAAAAAGGATGGGAGGATTTCTTTAACCATCACTGTTTTCCAGTACCACAGGGTTCAGGTAAAATCCAACTTTAACAGTACTTAAAAGACTTTGGAACATAGTCCGTGGTACAGTATTTGATTTTGCCATATTTGGTCAGCATTCAGAGTTAAGATATGATAAAATGAGGGAGAGTGTCTCACAAATATTAAGAAAGTCTTAATGCCTTAAATGATTAAACCAGTAGATCATTAGTCTGAGAAAAGAAGAAACTGACAATCAAAACAGCAGCACCCACTTCATTAAAACGTATGGTGGTGAAATTAAATGTGGAATTATTCCCTGCTCCAACATAATTCCTGGCTCTTTAGGATATTTTATTAGAACTCTGTGACGGAATTCTTAGAAGATTGTAAATCTCTTATGGGTATGAACCACATAGTTTTATTTCTTTTTATTCTCTGCATTTTATTAATCTTCAATGTTGGCTTTTAGTGTAATGTGGAATTTGCTCAAAATTTTATGTATCCCTTTATCCTAATATTTCTTAAATGGGTTTAATATACATTTCTGCTTTAGGAAAAGTCCATTTAATTAGATACATACATATCCCAGCTTTAGGAAAAGCCAACGTAATAAATTCAAAATAATAAAATGAATAATTAGGGTGATTATTTACATTCATTAATTCAACAAAAATTTACCAAGTACTTACCTTGTGTTAGTCACTATGTGAAATATAAGGATGCAGATATGGGTAATACAGGGGTTCCTGCCCTCAAAAGTTTTACTATGGGAGGATAAAATTTATTGTTATAAGGAAAAAAAGATATTCAGGGTATGCTGGAAACACAAACCAGTAGTAAAGCTTGGATGATAAATAGCTTTATATGATGTACTAAGGAATCTGCACTTTTTATTGTTACCAAAATCATATTTTATAAAGAGCAGAACTCCAGAAAGGTGAGAAGAATAGCTTGAAAGGATCAAGACCAGAGATGGGGGAAACAAATGGCAATAGTTCACATGAAAAATGATCAGGACTTGAACTAGAACCATAGTAGGAACAATGGAAGTTAGGTGGGGGTGCAGTGGAGAGGAGGAAATGAGTATGATTAAGGTACCCTGTTGAGTGGATTCATATATTGCTTTGGGACAATTTTACTCCACAATAAATCCTAAAATAAAGAATCCATCCTTTGATTTTGAGTTTTAAAATAGAATTTTTTAAGTCAATAGGAAGACAATAGTCTAAAACAAGGTATTTTGATTTGCAAGAGCCAGACTTAACTTCTCAAGAGCCAGGTATAGAAGAAGGAACATGAGCATAGGGGAGATAAGGCTGTTAGCTATGGGAATTTTCTGAGCCGGGAAGGGCAGGCTTGTTCCATGAGGTAGGAAAGGGGTGCCAGCAAAAACAAAATAAGGGCAAGAGATAAGACTGAATGCATTCACTTCCCATTACCTCCTCAGGGCTAAACTTCAGATAGGTTGTGTGGAAGAAACACCCAGGTTATTGAGGAGGGGAGGATCCTAGAGCAGGAGCTTTTTTCCTGGACAGGCTGTCTCTCGGAGAGGCCCCACATTCATCCATCAAGGGCCTCATCCAACATAGTATCTGAGCAATAGAGAAGTAACTAAATGAGGTGCCTGGCCAGATGGTCCTAGGAGAGCACCCAGCTCCCCAGGGCCAATACATGGATGGAAAGTGATTGCAAAGATCCCACTTGTCCCAAGGGTGATCACAGAAAATAGTTCCAAGTACTGGCTGTCAAGCTCATAAGAACTTCAACGATGCAGAGACCCACAAAGCAATTGCTAGGCCAGGGATCACAGCCAGACTCCAAAAGACTTGTCTCACTGCAATGTGAGAGCCAAGTCAACAAAGTAGAACAGTATTACACCATAGATTACCCAGGTCAGGGGCACTTCCACAGCTCACCCCAAGAACCCAGAGGACAGCATAAGAGCCTGACTTCCTCCCCCAATGCCAAGAGGATAACTAGTATCTCTTCTTCCCTAGGTGTCATCTTGGGAAACAGGAGGATGAAGGGAACACACTTGAGAAGGGGCAGGAGAAGCATTTGCTGTAGGGTCCATTCTGACTCACGGCAGCCTCACGTGTGTCCGAGTAGAACAGTGCTCCACAGTTTCCAATGGCTGATTTTTTTTGACAGTAGATAGCCAGGCCTTTCTTCCAAGGCACCTCTGGGTAGACTTCAAAATTTCAGTTAGCAGCCAAGCACATTAACCCTTTGCACCACTCAGAGACTCCTGAGAAAGGTGAAGGGAGGGGCAAATCCAAGTTTTGTGGTACCGAAGCTTAAAAAATTTGGGTCCTCTTGAGTAAAGAGAAGTCCTGGTGGCTGCAGTGGTTTAAGCACTTGACTGCAAACCAAATGGTCAATGGTTTGAACCCACCAGCCGCTCCATGGGAGAAAGATGTGACAGTCTGCTTCCATAAAGATTAGAAAACCCAAACCAAACCTGTTATAACCCAAACTCTAAGGGGAAGTTCTACTCTGTCCTGTCAGGTCACTATGAGTATGAATCAACTCGATGTCGATGGATAGGTTTGTTTTGGTTTAGAAAAGAGAGCATAAAATTGCTAGGGCCCCTTCGGGTCCTTGAAAGAGTCCCAGGCAAGTGAGAGGCCCTGAAGCATAATTGAATAATTACTCAAAAGAGACTGTTTTGAACCTGCAAAGTTAAAAGTATGTGTTACTGGCATAGCCAATCAGTGGGAATGAGGACTCTAGAGTGCAATGACATCAGTTGTAGGAAATAAAATAAAAATGAGTCATACTGTGTAAATTTCTACCACCTGCTACATTTTCTATGTTCAGAGGCTTAAAAGTTACTTTACAAATTGCTCAAAAAGGAATAAGCTGCTGAAAGTCAGATTTGAGTTTTACCGCTCTCTGAGTGCATGCATGCCCGTAACAGCAAGGGATGTAAACCACTTGAAAGTAATAAATGTGAAGATGATTAAGATCACCAGATATCTAGCTATGCATGGATTTTTTCCACGTTCCCTGGAATTGCAGCATAGATAGAAATACAGGGCTAAAAGCCACTCTATGACAATGGGTTCTCAGAGAATGTACCAGGTCCTCTCTTCCAACTACATACCTGCCGAAGGCTGGACTTTTTCTTTCTTTTTTTTTTTAATATACTCTTAATCCAAAACAGTATTTCACCACAGATTGAATTCAGGAACACACATGTGAATCCAGCTGTCTTCTATTAAAACCAAACCCGTTGCTATCGAATCACTTCTGACTTGTAGTGACCCTATAGGACAGTGTAGAACTAACCCATTGGGTTTCCAAGGCTGTAATCTTTCCGAAAGCAGACAGCCACATCTTTCACCTGCAAATCACCAACCTTTCAGTTAGGAACTGAGCACTTAACCACCACCCAACCAGGGCTCCTCACCTTCTATTAAAGCCAGGCAATAAAGAGATTTACTAAGCTATAAAACAGTGCCACTCTTCTTATTTTTGACTTAAAAATTTTTTTTCAATTTAAAATAATTTATATTTATGTATTAACATATATAGAAAATACATAACAAAATTATGTCATTTATGTTAACAATAATAAACCTATCACACATCATTTTTAAGTGAATTAATAAATATGCTTAAATTTCTGTAATTTCTAATATAGTAAATATTACTATAACCCACCTGAACCAAGGAAGCCCTGGTGGCATAGTGGTTAAATGCTACGGCTGCTAACCATCAGGTTGGCAGTCAGGCGTTCCTTGGAAACTGTATGGGGCAGTTCTACTCTGCCCTATAGGGTCACTTTGAGTCAAAATCGACTTGAGGGCAACAGATTTGTTTTGGTTTTATATGAACCAAAGCTCTTTGGGGTCCTCAGTAGTTATTAAGAGTGTAAAGGGACCCTGAGATCAGAAGTTAGAGATCCACTGCTCTATGAGAACCAAGGTGGGTGCTGCATTTGTTGTTGTTAGGTGCCTTCTAGTCAGTCCCGACTCTTAGCAGCCCCTACGTACAACAGAACAATACACTGCTGGGTCCTGTGCCATCCTCACCATGGTTGTTATGTCTGAGCCCATTGTTGCAGCCACTGTGTCAATCCATCTCGTTGAGGGCCTTCCTCTTCTTCAATGACCCTCTCCTTTACCAAGCATGATATCCTTTTCCAGGGACTGATCCCTCCTGATAACATGCCCAAAGTAATGTGAGATGTAGTGTCGTGTAGTCAGCTTTATACCAAATCAATAATAAAATATTTATAACATATAAGATCCAGTAGATATTAAGGCAAACAAATGGTACAGGTATCACATTAACAGTGGCTTGAGGCCTCAGCTTCCACGTCGTCCTCTCAGAGAAGTCTCCCCTGATCACCCAATCTAAAGGGATTGCCTCTGTTACTCTCTTTCTCCTTGTTGTTGTTGTTAACTGCCATCAAGTCAGCCCCCCAACTCACGGAGGCCCCATACATAATGGAATAAAATACTGCCTAGTCCTGTGCCATCCTCATGTTTGGTTGCTGATCGAACCATTGTGGTCCACACAGTTTTCATTGGCTGATTTTTGGAAGTGGTTTACCAGACCTTTCTTTCTAGTCTGTCAGTCTAGAAGCTCAGCGGAAACCTGTTAAGGATCAAAGCAACACACAAGCCTGCATTGACAGACGATAGTGGCTGTATGTGAGGTGCACTGGCCAGGGATCAAACCTGGGTCTCTCGCATAGAAGCTGAGAATTCTACCACTGAACCACCACTGCCCCCTCTTTCTCCTTACCTGGTTTACTTCCTCCATAGCACTTAAGGAAATCTCTCATTGTCTTATTTCTTTGTTTGGTTTTCTGTGTGTTTATTTTCTGTAGCCACCACTCTTTTTTATTGTCTAACTCTTCCATTCAAATATCAGTCCCATGCAGAAAAGGACCTTGGCTGTCTTGTTTGCTGCTCTAAAGATCTGACACACAGTAGGGGCTTAATTAATATTTGTTGATTGAATGAATTGACCAAATATATTAATACTTGCTTCCAGAGCTACAAAACTGAGAAGAACTGAGAAACCTAGAGAACATAAAAATTTCTTAAATATTAAAGAAGTCACTGTTGTCTTAGTAGTTTTTCTTGGGAAACATTGTGGTATTGCCTACCACCAAGCCTGCTCAGGCCTCCAAGTGAGAATATCTCCCCTTTTTTTTTTTTAGTAGATGAGGCACAACTGCAGACCCTGAGGAAACCTGCTGGAACGAAGTAAGGATTAACAGAACTTTGTTACATATTTATCACTGACCAGATTTACTGCTGCTTTTTGCCTAAATTTGTCCTAATAATAGTAATTCAGCTTCAGATTTAATCAACATATTAAAAAGTTATATATATATGGCAGGAGTGAACCCAGGCTATGATAAACATAATTCCATCAAAAGGATAAATTTGTGCTCCTGAAAGTCCTTTGTTTCCTCATACACAAAGAACATTTTTTATGCATGCAACCAGCATTTCCTTAAGCAGAAGATCTGATCTTTGCCCACAAGAAGCTTAGACCCTTTGCCATTGAGTCGATTCCAGCTCACACCGACCCTATAGGGCAGAGTAGAACTGCCAGATAGGGTTTCCAAGGCTGTAATCTTTACGGAAGCAGACTGCCACATCTTTCTCCTGTAGAGCAGCTAGTGGATTCAAACCGCCAACCTCTCGGTTAGCAGCCAAGCACTTTAACTACTTAGCCACCTGGGCTCCATCAAGAAGCTTATAGTCTGTGCTTTTTAGATCACTAAAATACATCTGAGTCTGTGTAAATCTAAACATTGTAGCCACTATGAAGGTATACCACAGATATAGCACTTGGTACCCATCCTGTGGAGTTCCTGGGTGTTGCCAACAGTTAAAGTGCTCGACTGCTAACTGAAAGGTTGAAGGTTCGAGTCTACTCAGAGCTACCTTGGAAGAAAGCCCTGGTGAGCTATTTCCAAAAAACTCATCCATTGAAAACCCTGTGGAGCACAGTTCTACTCTGACACACATGGGGTCTTCAGGAGTCAGAATCAATTTGATAGTAACTGGTGGTACACATCCTATGTCTGACCCTGGCTGACAGTGGGATCTTGTTCAAATGACTAAACTCTGTGCAGTGGTGTTTCTATTTGTAAAACATGAATAAAAATGTTCTCAGACACATGCTTTAAAAGGGTGTTGTAAAGATAGATGAGATTAGAGATGGCAAAGCTCTTTGTTTGAAAGATGCTATTTAAATCTCAAGTAGCATTATTAGGGCTCTGTGCAATTTCTCAGCTAATGAATGATGCAACAGATGGGGTCTAAAAGACATTTGATATTATTGATATTCCCCTTGGATTTTTTTCTTCTTCCCACCTCTCTTATTTATTATTTATTAAAATCTAGCTTAGATCTACATAACAAGAAACAACAGAAGGCTTCTGTGTTTGGGCTGAATTTACCAAGATCATTTTATTGAGACAGTTTAAAATGTATTACTTTCGTGCATGTATAAATGTACTAGGGTGTTACGAGCAGGAACAGCTCACTCAGGTGGATTAAATAGTTACTGATGCACTAGTATTGAATGCAGGCAGGTAAATGGATTGTAATTTCTTTTAAAACCTTTTTTTCTGGTGTTTGATGTTGGTGCAATAAAAATTAAATGAAAAATTTTAGAAGTCCGTCTATACTTAAAACGCTTATCTGGAAGGTCTATATACCAACACCTTAGATTAAATTAGTACAGTAGTGTACTACTAGCCAGAGATATACTGTACTGGTCATTTACAGTTAAACGAAGGAGGGCTCAATAATCAGGGCGCTGAACACCAGAAGATGGGAGAAGAGGGTAGAGGGTTTCTCTGGTAGGTGGAGATGTAAGGACAGGGATGTTGTTGTTGTTAGGTGCCATCAAGTTGTTTCCGACTCATAGCGACTCTACAGGATAGAGTAAAACTGCCCTGTAGGGTTTCCTAGGCTGCAGTCCTTATGAAAGCAGGCTGCCACATTTATCTCCTGCAGAGTGGCTTGTGGGTTAGAACTGCTGACCTTTTGATTAGCAGCCAAGCACTTAACCACTGTGCCACCAGGGATCCGTCACAGCAGGGATACCAAACCAAAAACCGAACCCATTGCCATCGAGTCGATTCCAACTCATACTGACCCGATAGGATAGAGTAGAACTGCCCTTATAGGACAGAGTAGAGCTGCCCCCACAGAGTTCCCAAGGAGCACCTGGTAGATTCGAACTGCAGACTTTTTGGTTAGCAGCCATAGCTCTTAACCACTAAGCCACCAGGGTTTCCACAGCAGGGATAGACAACACCAAAAAAGCAGCCTGCTTCATGGGCTTAACACAATCACCGTCTCAGCTGTCTCCACCACCAGTTTGCTGTCTGTCTACATCGACCTCTGGCCAAACCAATTCCAATTTGAGCGTCATTTAGTCTTCATTTCAATACAAGTATTTCAACAGTCAACTCTCTGTCATGACGCACCTTTAAACTGAGAAATACTCTTAAGATTTGGAAGGGAAATGCCAAGCAAGACACTTTACCTGGCCCCAGTTTGGTTTAACCCAGTCACCTAGAGGGTGCTGCTACTTGTGAAGCAAGCATCCAATAAGCAGGCTGCTGCTGGGCAGACTCAGAGGGAGAGGAACAGGCTGTGCCTGTTTATTGCTGCTTTTTGTTGTTCCCAAATAAACGAATGCTAATTGAGAGGGAGTGTGGTTTCATATTTCATGACACCCTGGATACATGCTAGGAAGTCTCAGGAGGGCCGCTTTAAATTAAAGCTAATGTTAAACTCTGCTTAATTAGCATTGTGATAACGGATTTCACTTTCCCCTTTTAGGGGAAGAATGTGCTATATTACAGTTTTCCTGTTGCAGAATGCTAAACTATATGATGGAGGTGAAGAAGTGATTTGGGAACTGAATGACTTGCTGGCAAGGGAGAACCAGACAGGATGGCATTTTACTAATTAAGATGAGTGGCGTACTAACCAGATGGGAGAAGTACAGAGTGGAACAATGGAAAGAAATCCCCAGAATGACACCAGTATTTTGAACGTATTATAAATCAGATGGGGTTGGGGACCTATAAGTAGTTTCCAATAAAAAAAAAAAAAAAAAAACTGAGTCAATTACTCTTGAATATTATGTAGTAAAAGCATCAAGGAGGTGGAAAACCCCTGAATTCCATATGTGGAATTCATCCATACCAGATGGAAGTATAATAAGAATAACAGAAATGGGACTAGCCCCTAGTTTTGCCAAATACCACCACCAATCAGCACAATCCTCCCTACCTTTGGCCTCCCTTAATCTCATTTTGTCTTTTGACTTGCTACCATTTACACATAAACTGTGCAGCCTTCATGCTTTAGAGCAAGTCCCCTTCCTTGAGTACCACAGCAAGAGGTACCGTGCTAGCTACCAGTCACCCAATCTGTTGGCAACTTTATCTTCAACCAACAAGAAAAGAAAAAAATTAGTTGTTTCTGACTGGCCACAAGACACTAAGCTCTGGCCATCCCATAAAGTACAACTGGACCAAAGGTACTTTCACAGATGGATACAGCAACAAGTTGGCCATTGATAACTACACATGGTTTACTAAGTGGACTGTCCTGCTCATTGTCTCAGGAGGAAAATTCTGAGGTTGGCCACTACACAGCTGCCTTACTCTGCCAAAGAGGCCGCTTGTCATCTCAGAATAAAGAGACGATTATGCAGCTCTCAGATGTAAGTCAAAATACACTCACATCTTCTGTTCACAAGCAGCCAGCATCAAATGGGTACCGAGCTGGGAGAACAGGTGTGTTTGTGCTTGGAGGAAGCAGCTAGGGATATGAAAATGACTTAGCAGCTGGTGAAAAAGAAGATTGAAGTTGTGCCAGGCAAAGGGTGTTTTTTCCCTAATTATGCAAAAGCCTTAATTTCATTGATCATGTTGTTCTCTTCTTTCTCCATCTAAATAATATAAAAATCTACATAACAACTCTTTTGAGAAGTCAAAAACTTTGCCAAGGGTACTTATTAAGGGAGTAAGGGTCCATAAACGCCCTTTAGTGGATAACCTTGGTATTTTTTCGGGGATAGTGAACCATGGTAAGCTTAATTAGAAAAAAATCAAAGATATAATAAAATGAGATATAGTCATAACAGCTGAAAAACTGGCAATAGAAAATGTAACCTCTGAAAGCAAGACTCAGGAAACCAGAAAGTCTTTTTTTATATTGGCACTGGGATTGAATTGTTGGCAGTCACTCATTCATTCACCCCACTGACAAAAATTTATCAGACACGTATTTTGTGCAGACATTGAGCTATACATTCAGAACACAAGGGTTAAAACTGCCACTTCTGCCTTCCACAGGTTCCCAACCTAGGAGTGAAAAAAATGTTTTGCCCTAACTTGGTTGTGATAATGGCTAGAGCAGCTGCTTGGAGAGAGTTTTGTTCTAATTGAGGTTAATATGTCCTTTTGTTTCAGGTGCAAAATCAGTTTTTAAAATGTTGGATGTTAAACTCCAGGGATTTGTGAGAAGCATGGCAAATGATTAGAATGAGGACAGGGACCTTGCTCACCCATGTATGACCATACAACCTGGAAGCCTTCATGGGCGCACTTTGTGATTCTATGGGAACATGTAACCCAAATATGCTCTTCTTTTCCAAATCCAAATAAAGCAAAAGACAGACAATAACAAAAGATACAAGTCCCCAGCGCTCACACAAAAAAACAACAACTGCTTGAAAATGTATTAGTAACATCACTGTCCTATGTCTCGTCTCGCTTCTCTCCCAGTCAAGGAAGCAATGCCTTCCAGGAGACCAAGGAGTCAAGGCTACCTTCTGACTTTGCAGCTTGTGGTTGTTAACCAACATTACACATCTCTCCACCCTGTCAGAAACTGTATCAGCAGTCCTCAGAGCTGGAAACAGCAGTCACAGTGTAAGGTTCTCTCTGTTTGACTTATAAAATGTCAATCATTGTGTGGTCTCAGATACATTGACTTGCTTACTGTTTGGTAACATTGCAATGACAATGTGTTTTAAATATATGCTGGAAGGACAATTTAAACACTTGACAGCAGTGAGAGTCAAGACAGACCATATTTCCTTTCTGAATCTAGTATGCAAGAGAATCTGCACATACTGCCAGTGTTTTATTGTCATTTACATAGTCTTCAAATGTGGAAGTGTTGGTGAGGCAGGCATTTTGCTGTTTGGTTTTTACCTTGAGAGTCTGATATGAAGAGAACAAAGAGGACTAGAGGTTAAGGGCTCAACCTACAGTTATCCTAGATCATTTTGCTCACTGTGTACACGCACCACCTCTTTCCTTAAACTCCATTCCTACTCCCAGGCTGCTGTCCTGGAACTTGTACCCCTAAAAAGGTCCATGCAACACTCTAAAAATGGTCACCCATTGTTATTAGGGAAAGGATCCAAGGTAAATATAAACAAGGGAAAAATATAAAACACAGTATGGAAGCTAATTTAGTGAAATATTAAATCGTGTTTTATTCTCAAAATATTTTTTCCTCACCAATCCCCTTCCGGAGCTCTGGTGGCATAGTGGTTAAGAGTCCATCTGCTAACCAAAAGGTCGGCAGTTCGAATCCACCAGCCACCACATGGAAACTCTATGGGGAAGTTCTAGTCTGTCCTATAGGGTCGCTATGAGTAAGAATTGACTCCACAGCAGTGGGTTTGGTTTTTTTTTTTTTTTTTTTTAAACCCCCTTTCCAGAATGTGAGCCAAGCCCTTTGAACTCTTGCTTCAGGACAGAATTCCTTCATGACTTTATTTTCTAAAAATTATGAGCTCCTTGAAGGTATTATGTTATGGGAATGATGAAAGAGAAGTTGGCCTCATGAAAACATTTTTCCTCACTTGGATGGAGAGTGAAGGGCAGAGACCTGCACATTCTTCCTTAAGTAGGGCCTTGGCAGAGACGACCATGACCAAGGATGTCACAGAAGCAGCAGATTTGCTGCTTCAAAGGGGCCACGTTGACTTAGACAAACAGCATATCGGCAGTGACCATAACGGACCATACCACCTCTGCCTCTATTTTTAAACCTCCAGAAGAAAGACAAAGAAGCACATTAATAACAGAGATTTGATTTTCTACCAGCTCAGTGATATACAGAAAATGAATTAATACATTTCTAGTTCGCACAAGTTTGTGATTCCAAATTCAACAGTTTCTAACAATCAAAGTAGGTTAACCACATTAGTTAGCAGTCATTCTACTCAGGTGACTTTTGCACCAGGAAATGTGAACAGCTGCTCTTATTTCTTCTATAGCTGTACTTTTTAGGGCGGTGCTGACTTCTACAAGCGTCATGACTTGACTGTCAGAAGACTTATAGTCTATTATCTGGGTCTTGATTCTACTCCACAATCTTTTATAAAACACCAATTTATGTTTGCCATGAACTGTGAAAGGTCAAAGGGTTTGAAATTTTGCCCTACTTATTAGCTAACAAGTTAGCCTGCCACTGTTTCATGTGTGCTGGCCGAAGACAAGACTCTTGGGTCAAAGACAAAGGACTATACTCATGGCACAGCAAGCAGCATGAGTAGTGAATTTGTGTCTGTTCCTCTGGTGCCCTAGTCCCACAGAGGCAATGCAATGGGCCCAGATGGAGTTGCATTTCAGGAGAGAAACCCTAACTTAGGGAACTTGGGTGTTTTAGACTGGATGGTAAGCATGCTTGCCCTTTACCCCAGAGGGAGGCACTCCTTCTGTCTTTGGAAACTGCTATACAAATCTCCTTGAAAAGACATTCCAGAACAAAGGGCAGTCAGTGCATCTGCTCCTAGGGCATGCAGAAAAATGAGAGACCCATGGAGAACTGTCTCCCAGAAGTGCTAAGGCTGCCGAGTGGCACCAAAGTCTAAAGAAACCTGACCCCAAGCCTCAATGAGGTTAGTAAAAAGGATCAATTAGCTAATATGAAACTGCAAGCAAAGAACTCCACTTCTCAGTGTTTCTCTTTCTGTGATTATAAAATAGGAATGATATCTGCCCACCCATTGCTTATTTTGAGAATTAAAGGAAAAAGAACAGTCTGACAAATGCTTTGAATTTCATGATGGACACTCTAAAATAGGAAGACATCATATAAGAAAACATACCAGGTCTTTTATTCTCTGATGCTTTTATTCTCTGATGCTTTTGGGGGAAGTGTGATTGTGGTGTGATGGATTGTTTTTATATGGCCTTTCTCACCATGGTCTTGTAACTCCCACCAAGTGACTGGGTTCTTGTTGTTGTTAGGTGCTGTCAAGTCTGTTCCGAGTCATAGCAATCCCGTGTACAACTGAACAAAGCAGCACTCAGTCCTGCACCATCCTCACAATTGTTATGCTTGAGCTCATTGTTGCAGCCACTGTGTCAATCCACCTCATAAAGGGTTTTCCTCTTTTCTGCTGACCCTGTGCTTTACCAAGCATTATGTCCTTCTGCAGGGACTGATCCCTCCTGACAACATGTCCAAAGTATGTAAGACGCAGTCTTGCCATCCTTGCTTCTAAGGAGCATTCTGGTTGTACTCCTTCAAAGACGTATTTATTTGTTCTTTTGGCACTCTGTGGTATATTCTTCACCAACACCACAATTCAAAGGCGTCAATTCTTCTTCAGTCTTCCTTATTCATCATCCAGCTTTCACATGCACATGAGGCAATTGAAAACACCGTGGCTTTGATCAGGCCTTCAAGGTGACATGTTTGCTTTTCAACACTTTAAAGGGGTCTTTCACAGCAGATTTGCCCAATGCAATGCGTCTTTTCATTTCTCGACTGCTGCTTCCATGGGTGTTGATTGTGGATCCAAATAAAATGAAATCCTTGACAACTTCATCTGGGTGGGACTATGCAAATAAAGTACTTGTGGCCTACCAAGGGATTGGATAGCTTTCTAGTAATGCAAATTAGGTACATGGTACCTTGTGGACCATGCAAATAATGTGTATGGAGCCCTAGCAAGGGAATTGGTCAGTTTTGCCATCCCACTAGGCTTAAAATGAGCCATCCCAGTGGCAGAAAGGGGAGACTTCACTACCAACAAGAAAGAAGAGCCAGAGCAGAGCATGTCTTTTGGACTCAGGGCCCCTGGGCTGAGAGCCTTCTAGAACCAGGAGACAGAGAGCTGTAACACCAGAGATGGTTCAAGATGGTGAGAAGCAACAGCAAGCAAGACAGAGAACTGGCAGCAGCAGAACCAGGAGACCAGCAGGATATAGTACAGTAGGCTTCCCACCCCATGAAGCAAGAAAGCTTTGTGCCTTTGGATGGGAGCTTACTGATGGAGTGGGGTACCTCCAGGCACATGGCAGAGCTAGGCTGACCAGCCCTTGGAGGAACAGAGCTGAGTACCTTTGAGCAGGAAGCTTGCTGGCAGAGAGGGGTCTTATCAGTGGAGCTAGGCTTCCTGACCCATTGAGCTAGAGAGCTGAACGCCTTCAGGTTGAGACTTACTAGCAGAGTGGGATGGCTTTGGGCACATATCGGTGGAGCTAAAGAGCTCTGTAACATTTGTCCTAGCAGGGCAGAGGCCAGGCCAGCCCAACAGGCCCAAGAAGCTCAAGGGGCTGAGGACCTGAGGGCCAATAGGCCAAGGGCCAGAGAAAGGCCTGTCTGTGGGCACAGCCAAGATGCTGTCCTGACTGAAGAACTATATCCTGAGTCATTCCTGATCTTGAATTGTAACCTGTTACCAGTGACGTCCCTAGGGTTGTTGTCACCCAGTGCGGTAACTCATGATGTCACCCCCCCAACTTGGGATGGGCGGGGATAGCCAGCAAACCCCCTGGTGGGCGGAGCAGCCTATCCCCCCTACATGGCCAAGCCCCATGCAGGCCCCCTCCTGGCCCAGCTCCCCAAAGCTCCTCCCATCTTACGTTGGTCAAAGCAGAGACCTTCCTCTCCACCCAATGGTGGGTGCTGCAACCTGGCCGCCCACAACCTGATTGGTGGGTGATCAGTTGTGGGAAGGTGAGTGGGGGCCTACAAATTGTCACACTGGGTGATGGGTGACACCAATCCTAGTGACACCACTCCCTTGGTGGCCCTTCCACCAGAGATGCCAGCTCACCCTCTGCTGCTGCTATCCCCACAGACCCTGGGGTCATTTTGGTGTCATCCCCTCTGACAGTACCAAGGAATATGCCCTGATAGCACAGTGGCTAAGAACTCAGGCTGCTAACCAAAAGGTCGGCAGTTCAAATCCACCAGTGGCTCCTTGAAAACCCTATGGGGCAGTGCTACTCCGTCCTGTGAGTCGGAATTAACTCAGTGGCAACAAGCTTGGTTTACGGTTTCAACTTAGGGAGACACATTCTGTTCCTTCTACTTACAAGCTGAGAACATACTGATATAGAGAATCTAAAGGTAAAATATTCTTCTTAAACCATTCTCTTATTTTATAAGCATTTTTTTCTGCACTCGTCCCCCACGTGTCTGTCAGTTTGTCATACTGTGGGGGCTTGCATGTTGCTATGATGCTGGAAGCTATGCCACTGGTATTCAGATACCAGCAGGGTCATCCATGGAGGCCAGGTTCCAGGTGAGCTTCCAGACTGAGACAGACTAGGAAGAAGGACCCAGCAGTCTACTTCTGCAAAGCATTAGCCAGTGAAAACCTTATAAATAGCAGTGGAACATTGTCTGATATAGTGCTGGAAGATGAGCCCCCAAGGTTGGAAGGCAAGCAAAAGATGACTGGGGAAGAGCTGCCTCCTCAAAGTAGAGTCGACCTTAGTGATGTGGATGGAGTAAAGCTTTCAGGACCTTCATTTGCTGATGTGGCACAACTCAAAATGAGAAGAAACAGCTGCAAACATCCATTAATAATCTGAGCCTGGAACGTACCAAGTATAAATCTTGGAAAATTAGAAATCGTCATAAATGAAATGGAATGTATAAACATCGATATCCTAGGCATTAGTGAACTGAAATGGACTGATACTGGCCATTTTGAATCTGACAATCCTGTAGTCTACTATGCTGGGAATGACAACTTGAAGAGGAATGGTGTTGCATTCATCATCAAAAAGAACATTTCAAGATCTATCCTGAAGTACAATGCTGTCAGTGATAGGATAATATGCATATGCCTACAAGGAAGACCAGTTAATACGACTATTATTCAAATATATGCACCAACCACTAGGGCCAAAGATGAAGAAATAGAACATTTTTATCAGCTGCTGCTGTCTGAAATTGATCGAACATGCAATCAAGACGCATTGATAATTACTGGCAATTGGAATGGGAAAGTTGGAAACAAAGAAGAAGGATCAGTAGTTGGAAAACATGGCCTTGGTGATAGAAACAATGCCGGACATCGAATGATAGAATTTTGCAAGACCAATGACTTGTTCATTGCAAATACCTTCTTTCACCAACATAAACGGTGACTACACACATGGACCTGTTCAGATGGAATACACAGAAATCAAATTGACTACATCTATGGAAAGAGATGATGGAAAAGCTCAATATCATCAGTTAGAACAAGGCCGGGGGCCAACTGTGGAACAGACCATCAATACAAGTTCAAGCTGAAACTGAGGAAAATCAGAGCAAGTCCACGAGAGCCAAAATATGACCTTGAGTATATCCCACCTGAATTTAGAGACCACCTGAAGAATAGATTTGATGCATTGAACACTGGTGACTGCAGACCAGACGAGTTGTGGAATGACATTAAGGACATCATACATGAAGAAAGCAAGAAGTCATTGAAAAGACAGGAAAGAAAGAAAAGACCAAGATGGATGTCGGAGGAGACTCTGAAGCTTGCTCTCAAACTTCGAGCAGCTAAAGCAAAAGGAAGAATTGATGAAGTAAAAAAACTGAACAGAAGATTTCAAAGGGCAGCTCGAGAAGACAAAGTAAAGTATTACAATGACATGTGCAAAGAGCTGGAAATGGAAAAACAAAAGCGAAGAACATGCTTGGTGTTTCTCAAGTTGAAAGAACTGAAGAAAAAATTCAAGCCTCGAGTTGCAATAGTGAAGGATTCCATGGGGAAAATATTAAATGATGCAGGAAGCATCAAAAGAAGATGGAAGGAATACACAGAGTCATTATACCAAAAAGAATTAGTCGATATTCAAACATTTCAAAAGGTAGCATATGATCAGGAACCGATAGTACTGAAGGAAGAAGGCCAAGCTGCTCTGAAGCCATTGGCAAAAAACAAGGCTCCAGGAATTGACGGATTATCAATTGAGATGTTTCAACAAATGGATGCAGCGCTGGAGGTGCTCACTCGTCTATGCCAAGAAATATGGAAGACAGCTTCCTAGCCAATTGACTGGAAGACATCCATATTTATGCCTATTCCCAAGAAAGGTGATCCAACCGAATGTGGAAATTATAGAACAATATTGTTAACATCATACGCAAGTAAAATTTTGCTGAAAATCATTCAAAATTGGCTGCAGCAGTATATCGACAGGGAACTGCCAGAAATTCAGGCTGGTTTCAGAAGAGGACGTGGAACCAGGGATATCATTGCTGATGTTAGATGGATCCTGGCTGAAAGCAGAGGCTACCAGAAGGATGTTTACCTGTGTTTTATTGATTATGCAAAGGCATTTGACTGTGTGGATCATAACAAATTATGGATAACACTGCGAAGAATGGGAATTCCAGAACACTTAATTGTTCTCATGAGGAACCTTTACATAGATCAAGAGGCAGTTGTTCAGACAGAACAAGGGGATACTGATTGGTTTAAAGTCAGGAAAGATGTGAATCAGGGTTGTATTCTTTCACCGTACCTATTTAATCTGTACGCTGAACAAATAATACGAGATTATTATTAATCTGTATGCTGAACAAATAATACAAGAAGCTGAACAATATGAAGAAGAACGGGGCATCAGGATTGGAGGAAGACTCTTTAACAACCTGCGTTATGCAGATGACACAACCTTGCTTGCTGAAAGTGAAGAGGACTTGAAGCACTTACTAATGAAGATCAAAGATCACAGCCTTCAGTATGGATTGCACCTCAACAAAGAAAACAAAAGTCCTCACAACTGGACCAATGAGCAACATCATGATAAACAAAGAAAAGATTGAATTTGTCAAGGATTTCATTTTACTTGAATCTACAATCAACAGCCATGGAAGCAGCAGTCAAGAAATCAAAAGACGCATTGCATTGGGCAAATCTGCTGCAAAGGACCTCTTCAAAGTGTTGAAGAGCAAAGATGTCACCCTGAAGACTAAGGTGCACCTGACCCAAGCCATGGTATTTTCAATCGCATCATATGCATGTGAAAGCTGGACAATGAATAAGGAAGACCGAAGAAGAGTTGACGCCTTTGAATTGTGGTGTGGGTGAAGAATATTGAATATACTATGGAATGCCAAAAGAAAGAACAAATCTGTCTTAGAAGAAGTACAACCAGAATGCTCCTTAGAAGCAAGGATGGAGAGACTGCTTCTTACATACTTTGGACGTGTTGTCAGGAGGGATCAGTCTCTGGAGAAGGACATCATGCTTGGCAAATTACAGAGTCAGCAGAAAAGAGGAAGATCCTTAATGAGGTGGATTGACACAGTGGCTGCAACAATGGGCTCAAGCATAACAACGATTGTAAGGATGACGCAGGACCGGGCAGTGTTTTGTTCTGTTGTGCGTAGGGTCACTATGAGTCGGAGTCGACTCGACGGCACCTAACAACAACTAACAACACTGTACTTGTGTCAGGGATGCCATGAAAAGCCATTCAGGAAATACAGTACACAAGAGAGTCCAGACAACAGCTCAGCATCCATGGGGCTGCATCTACCTATAAAGGGCACCTTCTCCCAGTTTGCAAAAAGGGGCTGTATGGCCTGGTAGCAGCCATACTTTATGTCACCTTCAATATCCTTCATAGAAAATTGATTCTTTGACATGCTTTTGATATCCTGGGAAACACCTCTTCCAAAAGTCCTACCTACTACAGAAATAGGAAACTTTGTATATCACAGAACTGTGTCACAAGAACCCAGATCCACTGCCTTGTTTTAGCGGGGTAGCAAGTGATGAATTAGTCAGTGTTCTTTTGTAACACCTGGAAGGCAATGTACATTCCCTTCTTGAGGGAAAAAATCTGTTATGTGTTTGACGATTTTTAATGCTCTTTGATGGCATGATTTTTACCTCATCAAAAATGTCTGTTTCAAAAATGAAGTTTCAGTATATCATACGACTTGTGAATACAGAAGAGCTCCTTTTTTTTTTTTTTTTTTTTCGTGCTTTTTTTCTTTGTTGGGAAACAAGAGTTGCATCAGACTTTCCAAGACTACTCCTAGTGCTCGATTTCTTCAGTGCACACAAACTCCTGAACACAGTATGGCTTGTATTTCCCTGATTTAGCTGAAACAATTCTCAACACTAGCATCTGTCCTACCCAAGCACAATTCCAGGGAAGCTGATTAATAATGAGGCTGGTATCTCTGAAAATGGCATAGCTCCTTCATGATGTGGGGTAAAAGAAGTAAGCTGGCACTATATGGCTACACTAAGCCCTCTCTGTTTATGAGCTTTCAACTTCAGAGCTAAAGTACACAAGTCTGTTCATAGCACAATACCTAGGAGAGTTGTTTATCTGATAAATCCTAAATATTATTATCATCACTGTTGTTTCTTTCAAATTCTGGAGCCCTGGTAGCACAGTGGTTAACAGCCTGGCTGTTAACCAAAAAAAGGTCAGCGGTTCAAATTCACCAGCCTCTCCTTTGAAACCCTGTGAGGGAGTTATTATCACCATTATTGTTTCTCTCATTTAAACTCTGAGTAAAGAGGAAACCAGTCAAACATTAAAAAGAAGGTGAGGAGAACCCTAATTAATGCACTGTGTAAGCTTCAGACTAGTTACAAACTGTATTTTCCACTTAGCTAAACCTTACCCAGATTAATGAATGGTCACGCCATGTTTAGTTTTGAAACCATAACTTGTGACAGTCATATGCCCACACATCTGTCCCAAACCACAACTCCGTTCCTATCACTGAACCCATCTTAGAAGCCATTATCAATTCCTAAATCACTGGGTTTTTTTTTAATAGAATAACTCATTTTTAGTACTTTCTCTGGTTCAGACCCAGCAAAAACTACAGCTTTAATTTCAGCTATTCAATATTTAGTGTCTATTTTTTATTTTGTGGAGCTGCTGTAAAACTTTTTTTTTTTCCTCTGAGCTCAGCCTTAGTGTTTTAAGTGCTCTGGAATTCATCAAATTATTAGCCTTTGAGGACATTCTGATATGGTCAATCTAAAGGTAATTTAATCCCATCAAAGATGCAGAAACATGCAGGGCCTCAGGGACCCATGGTACTGACTATTGAGTGTTAAATATAAACTCCCTATGAATTAGAGAGTTTGAGCCTACAATGCTAGTCCTATTCTAATTTCACTGGTTCTAACTCAGTCAAGTCTCAAACAAATACAGCTTACTGAATTTTCTTTGGTGTCTCCAGGCCTGGTTCAATCTGACCCTCCATCTAAACTTCCAAAGACAACCAGGCCAGAATCAGCAGCTACAGGATTTATAGAGTGGTATAAACAGTTTGTAATCAGCTGCTAATCTAAAGGTTGGCAGTTCAAACCCACCCAGTGGCTTTGTGAAAGAAAGGCCTGGTGATCTGCTTCCATAAAGATTGTTGATGTTGTTGGGTGCCATGGAGTCAATTCCAACGCATAGAGATCCCATGAGATAGAGCAGATTATAGCCAAGAAAACACTACGGAGCAGTTCTACTCTGTAACACGTGAGGTCACCATGAGTTGGGGACCAACTCAATAGCAGCTAACAACAATGATTTATAGAAAGTCTGAGAGTTGGGCCAGCATTTGGCTCTTCAGCTCCATAAGGAGAGAAGGAGCATATCATAGGATGGGAATAGCTGAAGAATGACCAGAAAAAGAATGATGGGAAATGACCACAAGTGAGGAGAGACAAAGATCACAGCACACCACCATGATATAGGACACAGCTGCATACATCTACCTAAAGTATGTTTCATATGCAATCCATTTTTTCATTTCTTAAAGAAATAATTTCCAGCCATCTATTATGTATAGAATATATCTTTACGGATCTAAAAACTGTTGCCACCAAGTTCATGCTGACTCATAGTGACCCAATATGACAGAGTAGAACTGCCACATAGGGTTTCCAAAGCTGTATATCTTTACAGAAGCAGATTGCCACATCTTTCTCTTGTGGAGTGGCTGATGGGTTCTAACTGCCAACCTTTCGATTAGCAGCCAAGCGCTTAACCACTGTGCCACGAGGGCTCCTTTTATGGATATACAGAAACATGATATAATGGGCCCTCTGCCCTCTGGGGAACATAGCATATGTGCCATACAAAGTCAGACATCCCGGATTTAAATCCTAGATCTGCTATTTACTATTCATGTCCAAGTTAACTTAGTCTAAGTCTGCTTTCTCCTCTGAAAAATACTTAATTTAGAGGGTTGTTGTGAAAATGAAATGAGAAAGCCAAATACAGAGCCTAGCCAGGCACCCAGTAAAATTTAGCTTCTTGCTCCTTTCCTTCATAGGAATTTGCAAACTAGGTGTTAAGGTAATAAAAAGAATCTCCATGTTTCCAAGATTAGCCTTTTGTGGAGCTGCTCCACTTCAAGGCACTCTAATTAACACCAATTCTTCACCTTCACCCATGCATTCATCAGTTTCAACAATGGTTAATCACTAGCAGGAGGTCACAGAGCAGAGTCAGGCCTCTTCATCCCAATTTATATGTTTGAATATGTTTGCTACAGGAAATTTAAATAAAACAAAAATATAATACTTACTTATAGATTTTTTAAAAAACACATAGATCATCAAATTCTTGCTCCCGCTTATCCTTCTAAATTCTAATACAATAAAAAGGTATTTCTAACTAAATGTTTACTATAGTGTTCATATAATTTGTATAGAAGAGTTATGCTTTAGTAGAGCTGCTTTTTTATAGATAATAAATACTTACTCTTTTTCCCCCAAAGCCTTTATTTTAAAGGAAGGAAGTGTCACAGTATTTGCAAAACTGACTGCATGTAAGAATTAACTGGGGAATTTTAAAATACTGATACTTGGTGCCTACCTCAGACCAATTAAATCAGAATAACTCGGGATAGTGGCCAGGCATTGGTGGGTTTTAAAAGCTTCCCAGGTGATTTTAATGAGCAGTCTGTCCTGAGAACTACAGAGCACAAGGCTTTCCTTCCTTATTATCTCCCCATATCCTCTCCAAAGGTAGCCATTGTCATATTGCTGAATTATTCCTATGTAATTTTTAAACTCTTAATACAATACAATACAATTTTTTTTTAGTTGCACACTCTTTATAATTTTGAGGTCTTTGGGGTTATCAATATGAACATTCATTTATCCCCATTCTATAGAAATGTTACAAGGGGAAAACTGGTCTAGTGTCAATAAGTCCAAGTATAGTTCCCAGCTCTGCCACTACCTAACCAAGTAAAGTAGCCTTGGGCAAATCACTTCATCTCTCTAGACTTCCATTTTCTCAACTTTAAAAGGATGGAGCTGGAGCTGACCCACAGAGCAAGAGAGCTGAGTGCCTTTGGGCAGGAGGCTTCCTGGCGGACTAGGGTGCTTCTGAGCACTTATCAGTGGAGCTAGGATTGCTGACCCACGGAGTGAGACAGCTGAGTACTTTCCAGCCAAGTTTCACTGACAGAGTGGGGTGCTTATCAGTAGAGCCAAAGAGCTTTGTGACACTTGCCCAAGCAGGGCCAAGGCTGGGCCAGCCCAAGTCACCCAAGGGTCCAAGAGACCAAGGAACAAGGAAGCAGAAGCTGAAGAGACAAGGAACACAGGAAGCAGAGCTGCCTCAGTCTCAAATGGTAGAGCAACGACCTCTGGGGTCTTAAAGGGTGGAGCCACAGCCTCTGGGCTTCAAGGGGTGGGGCTATAGTCTCCTAGGCTTCAAAGAGTCAGATCTTCATCAACTCAGCTCTGGAGTGTGAGGCCACATTCACAAGTGCCAGTGGATGGGGCCAGACTTGCTGTCCAAAGCTGAGAGGTCAGGGCTGCCATGCCCAAGGGGCAGAAGAACAAGGCCTTCCAGGGCCAAGGGGGTAGAGCCCATTCAGATGGACTAGAAAATGGGGCCACCCAAATGTGAGGAGCAGAGTTGCTGTTCCAGTGGGCCTGGAAGGCAGAGCTGAAGCCCAGTGTCCTCTACCCAGAATCTGGAGAGTGTGTCCAATACCCAGGGTCTGGATGGCAGGACCATTTCCTAAATGGTTTCAGTGAACAAAGGGTTATTTTCAAGGCTTGAGAACTAATGTAATGTGTTCTGCTATCTTGCTTAGGGCCTGTTATCCCTTCTTTCCCTCCAGTTTCTCTCAATTGTTATGGAAATGTCTACCTTGTGCCTGTTCCATCATTGTACTTTGGAAGCGGATAATTTGTATTCTAGGTTTCATAGATGAAGAGTAATTTTGCCCTAGGAGATTTTGGACTTGGAGTTGATTTAAGACTTTTGCTATGATATGATGGGGTGAATGTGTTTTACATGTGACAAGGAAATGAATTTTGGGGAGCCAAAATAGGAATGTTATGGACTGAACTGTGTCCCCCCAAAAATGTGTATCAACTTGGCTAGACCATGATTCCCAGTACTGTGAGGTTATACATCATTTTGTGTTCTCTTGTGATTATCCTATCTGTTGTAAATCCTAACCTCTGTGATATTAATGAGGCATGATTAAAGGCAGTTATGTTAATGAGGCAGGACTCAATCTCAAGATTAGGTTGGATCTTGAGTCAATCTCTTCTGAGATATAAAAGAGAGAAGTGAGCAGGGAGATAGGGAGACCTCATTACCACCAAGCATAGAGGAGCCAGGAGCGCACATCCTTTGGACCCAGGGTCCCTGTGCTGAAAAGCTCCTAGACCAGGGAAGGACTGATGACAACGACTTTCCCCCAGAGCCAACAGAGAGAGAGACTTCCCCTGGAACTGGCACCCTGAATTAGGACTTTTGACTTCCTAAACTGTGAGAAAATAAATTTTTTGTTAAAGTCAGCCACTTGTATTTTTGTTATAGCAGCACTAGATAACTAAGACAGTGACCTACCAATATCCAGAATCAGAACCCCTGATGCGGCTGTTAAGTATGAGGAGAGTACAGAGGAGGAAACAACCAATTCCAAGTGGGGACAAATCAAACATTATTTCCTAAAAGGAATGTATTTTGATTTGTCTAAGCCAAACAATTCAATAGCATTTCCTTCTTTGTGAAACCAACTTGCCAGTTATAATTAGTATTTTAAGTGCCCACACACTTAAGATAATAACATTATTCATTCTATTTGTAACTATGTAATTATGCAGACATACCTCAGACATATTGCAGGTTTGGTGTTAGACTACCATTATAAAGCAAATATTGCAATAAAATGAGTCACACGAATTTTTTGGGGTCCCAGTGGTTGTAAAAGTTATGTTTACACTATACTGCAGTCTGTTAGGAAACCCTGGTGGCATAGTGTTAAGTGCTACTACTGCTAACCAAAAGGTTGGCAGTTCAAATCCACCAGGCATTCCTTGGAAACTCTATGGTGCAGTTCTACCCTGTTCTATAGGGTCACTATAAGTCGGAATCGACTTGAAGGCAGTGGGTTTGGGTAGTCTATTAAGTATGCAATAGCATTATGTCTAAAAAACAATGTACATACCTTAATTAAAAACTATTTTATTGCTAAAAAATGCTAACCATCATCTGAGTCTTCAGCAAGTCGTAATCTTTTTGCTGTGGGAGGGTCTTGCCGTGATGTTGATGGCTGCTGACTGATAAGGGTGGTGGTTGTTGAAGGTTGGGGTGGCTGTGGCAGTATCTTAAAATAAGACAACAATGATGTTTGCTGCATCAATTATCTCTTCCTTTCGTGATAGATTTCTCTGTAGCATGTGATGCTGTTTGATAGCATTTTACCCACAAAAATTGGAGTCAACTTCTCAAACCGTGCAGCTGCTTTATCAGCTAGGTTTATGTAATATTCTAAATCCTTTGTTGTCATTTCAACAATATTCACAGCATCTTCACCAGGAGAAGTCACCATCTAAAGAAACCACTTTCCTTTCTCATCCATAATAAGCAACTCCTTATCTGTTAAGGTTTTATCATGAGATTGCAGCAATTTAGTCACATTTTCAGACTCCACTTCTAGTTCTCTTGCTATTTCCACCACATCTGCAGTTACTTCCTCCACTAAGTCCTGAACCCCTTAAAGTCATCCATGAGGGTTGGAATCAACTTCTTCCAAACTCTTATTACTGTTGATATTTGACCTCCTCCCATGAATCACAAATGTTCTTAATGACATCTACAATGGTAAATCCTTTCCAGAAGATTTTCAATTTATTTTTCCCAGTTTCATCAGAGGAATCACTGTCTATGGCAGCTAGAGCTTACGAAATGTATTTCTTAAATACTAAGACTTGAAAGTCAAAATTACTCCCTGATCTATAGGCTGCAGAATGGATGTCATGTCAGCAGGCATGGAAATAATCAGAATCTCCTTGTACATCTCCATCAGAGCTCCTGGGTGACCAGGTGCGTTGTCAATGAGCAGTAAGATAACCTTTTTTCTGAGCAGTTGGTCTTAATAATGGGCTTAAAATATTCAGTAAACCATGTTGTAAACAGATGTGCTGTCATCCAGGCTTTGCTGTTCTATTTATAAAGCACAGGAAGAGTAGATTTAGCATAATTCTTAAGGGCCCTAGAATTTTTGGAATGTTAAATGAGCATTGGCTGCATTAGCCCCTAACGAGAAAGTCAGCCTGTCCTTCGAAGCCTTGAAGACAGGTGTTGACTTCTCCTCTCTGGCTGTGGAAGCCCTAGATGGTATCTTCCTCCAGCATTAAGCTGCTTCATTTACATTGAAATCTATTATTCAGTGGAGCCACTGTCATCAGATATCTTACCCAGATCTTCTGGAGAACTTGCTGCAGCTTCTACATCAGCGCTTGCAGCTTCACCTCGCACTTTGATGTCATAGAGATGGCTTCTTTCCTTAAGCCTCATGAACCAGCCTCTGCTAGATTCAACCATTTCTTCTGCAGTTTCCTCACCTCTCTCAGCCTTTGTAGAATTGAAGAGAGTTAGGGCCTTGCTCTGGATTAGGCTTTGGCTCAAGAGAATGTTGTGGCTGGTTTGATCTTCTATCCAGACCCCTGAAACTTTCTCCATAACAGCAATATGTTTCACTTTCTTATCATTCATGTGTTCACTAGAGTAGCACTTTTAATTTCCTGCAAGAACTTTTCCTTTGCAGTCACAGCTTGGCCAACTGTTTGGTGCAACAGGCGTAGCTTTCAGCCTAGCTCAGCTTCTGACATGGCTTCCTCACTAAGCTTAAACATTCGTAGCTTTTGATTTAAAGTGAGAGGTGTGGACTCTTCTTTTTACTTAACACTCAGAGGCCGCTGTAGAGTTATTAATTAGCCTGATTTCAATATTGTCATGTCTCAGGGCATGGAGAGGGAGGGAGACAGGGGAATGGCCAGTTAGTGGAGCAGTCAAAACACAACATTTATGAATTAAGTTTGCAGTCTTACATGGACATGGTTCGTGGCACTCCGAAACAATTACAATAATAACAACAAAGATCACTGACCACAGATCACCATAACAGGTATAATAATAATGAAAAAGTTTGAAATATGGTGAGAAATAACAAAATGTGACATAGAGACATGAAGTGAGCACATGCTGTTGGAAAAATGGTGCTCACAGGCTTGCTGCTCGATGCAGGGTTGCCACAAACCTTCAATTTTCAAAAAACACAACATCTGCAAAGCACAATAAAATGTGGCTTGCTTGTAATTTACGCTTTATTGATACTTCTTGTGAAATTGTTGATTTTCATCCCCCCTGGTTCACTACTAATAGTAATAATAATTCAAATGGGGTTCAGAAGAAGCATTGATTGCAAAGCCATGTGTGGCATCTATGATATGCTCAACTCCTGCAGTTGACTCAGAGAATTTGGTCTGGAGTTTGATGTCATTTTGTTCCACAGTGTTTGCCACTATCAAAAGGACATGGTCTCTATTAGGTTTCCTGATTCTTTTTCATTTAGTATATCGCTGGACATTGTGTGGCTTATAATAAGGACTTCCAAAATGTTTGGATTTTATGAACAAGTAATATTTTCAAAGATATTTGGGGACCAATTTAAGTTTGTCAGTCTCTAATTTGCTAAGGAAAGACATAAAAATCAATAACTACTATCCAGGAACACTGTCCTTTTATTTTTTAAAAGCACATTGATACAATGGAGTGTTTATTATTCAGCAATAAAAAGAAATGAAGTACTCTACACGTATTAGTTCATTTAATCCTACCCTGTGAAAGAGGTACTCTTCTATAGATATGGAAACTGAGGGTAAAGAGGTTAAATAACTTGACCAAAAACACACAGCTAGTAAGGGGAAACCCAGCCATATGACCTCAAAGACTGCTCAAAACAGCACCTACTACAGTACAGCTGGTTTGTCCATTATAGTGCACTTTATCTAGTGCAGATTCTCTCATTCACCACAAGAAGACATGGAGGGACCTTAAGTGCATACTGCTAAGTGATAGAAGCCAGTCCAAAAAGGTTATATACTGTATTCTTCCAACTATATGACATTGTGGAAAAGGTAAAACTTTAGAGGCAGTAAAAATATCAGTGGTTTCTAGGGGGAGGGGGGAAAGGGATGAATAGGGGAAGCACAGGGCATTTTTAGAACAGCGAAATTATTCTCTATGATGTTGTAATGGTGGACACATAACATTTGCATTTGTCAAAACCCGCAGGACTGTACAACACAAAGAGTGAGCCCAGGGGAGGATAACCCAGTAAGCAAGGTGTGCACTGGTTTACTTGTGCTTACTTACTAATCTGTAGTGAACAATTTCACATGGGTATCACTACCTCTTTCTCCTTCTTCAAAAAATAGCTTGTGATTTTACTTGGAACCCATGTTTATTTTATCAGTCATCATGGCCCTGGCATCCCTCTAAATATGATCAGATTAAAAGGGAACTTAGCTGATGATCCAAAGAATAAATAACACAAAAAAACCCAAAAACCCAGGGAACCTTGAAATGTCTCTGCAAGCTTCAGCTAGTTAATTCTTCCAACATTCCCCTGGAGTCAAGCTAAACAGTTTTCAAAGGTCAGATGGCATTAAGAGTCTGCCTTATTTCATTAAAGTAATAGAAAAACCCAGAGTTTCTGAATTATCTTTTCTCTGTCTCTTCTTTTTTTCCTTTCTCTCACTGTCATTGTGTGTCTTACAGGTTATAGATGGGCTAACCTATTTTTAATCTCCTCATTTATAGAAATTACATGTATGAACTATTACTCCTGGATACCAGAAACTGCATCAGAGCTAAATTACTGTACTGTGTGCTCACACTACAGATGGCCTTAGGCAACTCACAGCAATTTCAATTTCATGAATTTATAAATTCAGAAGAAGTATATTTCAAGTAATGCAAATTTGTTTTCTACCACTTATAAATTCTAGACCACTGTGAGTTGAGACAAGTAATTTCTATTTTCTTTATCCTAATATCTAAACCACTTTTTGGGGGGTTTCTCAGTTTAGAAAGAAAATACTTGTAAGACTCATTCTTTTGGTCTGTGGTTCTCATTAACATTAGATAGGAGAAATCCCAGTGCATAGATCAAAATAAAAGGGTTACTATTTGGCAATGAACTAATGTATTACTGCCTTGGCCACTAAAAGAGAAAGCAGAATATATAATACTTGGAACAGATCTTTCTACGGTGAGGTGCCTTCATCCGCTGATGAAATTCTGTCAACTTTATGGAGACTGAGATAGTTCACCTTGTACCTTGTAGGAGGTATCATGAAAATTTTTTTTTATGCAACTTACAAAGCTATACGTAACAGATTAGAAAGGAAAAAATGAAGGATGAGTAAATCTGCAGAAACAAAATGTGCACTGTCATTCTTCCTTAACTAATGGCATTTAGTCTGCTCCAAGGCCACTCCTCTTTCCTAAATTGGTATTTGAGAAGCTGCAGCAAGTCTAATTCAGACCCTCGTTTCAAATCCACACAAAGACCCTCAGAAGACAGGTCTGACTTCCAAAAGGTCACAGTCTGAAAACACTATGGAGCAGTTCTACTGTGACACACACTGGGTCACCATGAGCCAGAACTGACTCAACGGCAACTAACAATAACAACAAAAGCGCTTCTCAAGAAGAGCACTCCTTCTGCACTTTCTTTTACTCTTCCTATCCTCGACGCCAGTGGTTTTTTTTATCCTCTTGCTGTCCCCAGTTATACCATTCTTACATGCCCCTCCTAAGATCAAACTGGTAGATGCTGAAGCAGGAAGAAAAGGTTGTACACTCGCAGTTCATTAGCTTCTTGTTAGGCCAGAAGCTTTTAACAATGGACATAAAAAGGAGTCAGAAATGGTAAGGAAAACATCTGAAATTCTTTCACCTCCCTAAAATTCCACCAAATCAGCGAATGAGAGAATCCGCACTAGATAAAGTACACTATAATGGACAAACCAGCTGTACTGCGGTAGTGCTATTTAGAGCAGAGTCATTGAAGTCAGATGGCTGGGTTTCCACTTACTAGCTGTGTGTTTTTGGTCAAGTTATTTAACCTCTTTATCCTCAGTTTCTGTATCTATAAAAGAGTACCTCCTTCAGAGGGTAGGATTAAATGAAGTAATACACGTACTTAGAATTGTGCCAGGACCATAGGAAATGCTATAAAAGAATTAGTCATTACTATCTTATCCAAGACTCAAATCCCCTTTCAACACCCCCAGGTAGTGATCATTAATTTTATGCTTGATTATCCCCAGGAACAGCAAACTCATTATCTCTCAAAATGGCCTATCTCATCTTCTGGCTATTGGAATGTTGAACTTTCTATATTGAACCAAAATGCGTTTTCCTTATAGTTCCTACTCACTAGTGTGAGGTCTACCTTGGAGCTATATAGTAGAATTTTACCAATATTTGAATGCTCTTATTTCCTTCCCATTTTCACCAAACTAAACATCCTCCACTTATGCAATCATATATATGTAACAAGCACAAGGATGAGCATTCAGTAACTAGTTTGTCTACGGTTTTCTTAAAGAGTGGTATCCAGAAAGATGGGTCATTTTAGAGGGAATTCTAAAGTTCTAATCATTTTGTGGCACCGTGGTGACACAGTGGTTAAGAGCTCGGCTGCTAACAAAATGGCCGGCAGTTTGAATCCACCAGCCACTCCTTGGAAGCCCTAGGGGGCAGTTTTATTCTGTCGAATAGGGTCGCTATGAGTAGGAATCGACACAACAGCAACAGGTTTGGTTTAGTATTCATTTTGCAGAAGCTCTAGTGGCACAGTGGTTAAACCATTCAGCTGCTAACCAAAGGTCAGAAGTTCAAACCCACCAGTGCTCTGTGGAAAGATGTGGCAGTCTCCCTCTGTAAAGATGTACAGCCTTGGAAACCCTACGGGGCAGTTCTACTCTGTCCTATAGTGTCACAATCAACTTGGAGGGTTTGGGTTTGTTTTTTGGGTTAGTAGTTTTAAAATTTTTTACCATCCCATATCCCCACCTCAAGTAAAACTTCTAAGTTCTTTTTGTACTAATTACTACTAAACCATCACATCACCCCCTTTCTAGACTTCAGTGGGTTTTTCTGTTTGTTTGTGGGATGATGGAAGTTATGTGAGCAGTAACTAGAGAACTCTATAATTATCCCAGTTAAGTTTCATGTTGTCATCAGCCTATAACCTGAGTTTGTCAAGGTATTTTTGGATTTTGATTAATCTTAACTTTCATCTCACCATACATCACGAGGTGTTCTCTTTCTTTTGAGGGTCAAAAATATGTAGCTATCATATCAAGAGGAGGATAGAGGGCTGGAGAAATCAGGGTTCTATTATTATTCCTATTATCAAAAAGAACAGGCCTGGATATGTCTTAACTTCTATCTGTGCACCTCAGAGGTTTATTGTTTTAAGGATAGATGCCGAGAATACTAAAAAGATGTCTACCTGCTATCATCAAGACTACAGATGATCCTCCACAACATAAAAAGGCAAATTAATATTTTTTAGAAAAATTTTACTTACGAAGCTATGTAAACAAGCCCAAAACCACAAGGTGAGCCTAAAGGAAATCAGAGCAAACTTACTGAAGATCTGGGAGAAGGAACAAAATTAATTTTAACTCTTTATCCTTTTGCTCAAGGAGCCCTGGTGACACAGTGAGTCAGGTGATCAACTGCTAACCAAAAGGTCAGAGGTTCAAAACCGCCAGCAGCTCTGCAGGAGAAAAACGTGGCAATTTGCTCTCATAGAGACTTACAGCCTTGGAAACTCTATGGGTCACTATGAGTAGGAATTGATTCAATGCCAGTGGGTTATACTTTTGCTCATCCAGTTCCTGGATATCTAAGCATCTCTTCACGAGCAGCTCCAGCTCTGAGAACTGCTTTCCTTCTCCACCTTGTACATATCTCTGGCTCATCTTTGTCAATGGACAAAGTGAATGGTATTTGCGTTTCTTTCTCTTCCTTAAGACTATGAGCTCCTCAAAGGCAAGAAACGCATTTTAATAACCCTTGCACCCAGCACCGAGCCTAACACATAACAGGTAACAAGTAAATGTTTACTGAATAAACAGATAAACAAGCATGCTAACTACATATATAAGGCCAGTCATTAATTTAGGAGAGAGTTTAAATATAAGAATTATAAGGAATAAGGACACTTCCCCTACCCTCCTTATTTCCACCAAATCATCAGCCATTCACTTTTCATTCTGTAACTCTCTAAAGCATAAAATGCAGTATACCGGAGAAGGAGGGGAGCAATTCTTTGGTATAAATGTATGTTAAGATGCAAATTAGTGATACCAGCTACTGTCCCCAATGCACAGTTTTATAGAGATTATGGTAGTAGAGGGGACAGTATCCATCACCCCTGCAGGTCCCAGCCCTCCATTTATAATGAGATCTTACATCTCAGGGTCAGCCCTGTCTTGCTGCTGGGCCAATGAAATTCTGGAGCACACCAGCCCCACCAACAAGTAAAGGCTAGAAAATTCTGCTGCTCCCATGAATGCTGTGCCTGGAGTATGGATTCATCCCAAAGGTGCCCGTGTGATCATCTGCAACAAGATTCTCAATCAAACACTCACCCCATGCAGCCAGGCTGCCTAACTGTCTTCTTGGCCAGATTTACAGGCACCTGGGTCTCCCCCTAGCAGCTCTCTGAAGGAAGTAAGTATATCCCTGAATCTCAGCCAGCAATTAAGAGGGCTGGCTTTCTTGCCCTTTCCAGGATTCTTTTTAGGGAAGCCTTTCACCCAACCAAAAGAGCCCTGGTAGCACAGTGGTTAACAGCTCAGTTGCTAACCAAAAGGTCAGCAATTCAAACTCACCAGTTGTTCTGCAGGTGAAAAATGTGACCATCTACTTATGTAAAGATTTACAGCCTTGAAACCCCATGGGGCAGTTCTACTTTGACCAATAGGGCCTCTGTGAGTCAGAATCAACTCCATGGCAAGGGGTTTGATTTTTGGTTGCACTCAGATCTGCTCTGAGAACCCTACTGCTCCATGGTGGTAAAGTCCTGACTCTTACCTCTTCGGCTATTGATCTCTATCTAAATGGCAACCAGAGTTTTGCCTCCCAACCTCTGGGAATCACCTCGCTCCGCTGTTGCCCTGGTCATTGTATCCTTGTTGTTGTTGCCTGCTGTGGAGTAGGCTCCCAACTCATGGCAACCCCATGTGTTACAAAGTAGAACTGCTCAATAGGGTTTTCTTGGCTATAATCTCTACAGAAGAGATTGCTAAACCTTTTCTTCTATGGAGCCACTGGGTGAGTTTGAACCACCAACCTTTCAGTTAGCCCCTGGTCACAAATGCTTGTGCCACTCAGGCTCCTCCTTCATACCCTAACTCTTGCCAATCCCAGCTTGGTGCCAGTTTGCTCTTTTCTCCCCTCCAGGAACATGGTTTATGATTCTGAGAGAAAAAAGTGAGGGAGGGGGAAAAGAAGGGGGACCATTAAGAAACGATAAAGATAAAAGCTTCCAAGCTTTGCCTAGAGCCAGAACTGGTTCATGGTGCAGGTTTTAAATTCCATGTACTCAGACAGAATTTCCTCAAAAAGCTTCTCTAACTGCAGCTTCTCTGTCTTAGCCTCAGGACTCTCTCAAGCAGTGCTCTACCAGGCCAGGCCAACATACCCAGTACTAGCTCGTTCTGCTGGAGTTTGGATGTCAGCCAAGCTCATATGCCAAAGTAAATAGAGGAGGGAGGGGACACAGGATGGAGAGACCAAGGAAAAGGGGCATTTCCTAGTTAAGGCAGGAACGCTGCTTTTTTTTTTTTTTTTAAGTTGTTTTTAAAACCCTGCTAATTAAAAAACATAAATTCTTGAGAAGAAATTTTTCCTTCCACCAGTGTCGGTCTCATTTTTTTTCCCCCTTTGGTTTGTTTTGCTATATTCACGGTATTAGATACGTTTTATTTTTCCATTGCACACAAGAAAGTTTAATATTTGATATTTCATCAGTAAGATAGTTATAAAACACATGGTGCTGAGGGAAATTAACACTTCATTATATGTTAGATGAGTAATGGGATGTCTTTAATCATACATTAATTTAGCATTTGAAATACTTTCAAAATTATTTCCTTTTTACAGAATAATTTCATCATGAGTAGCAATACCTCAGGTTTACTTAACATAACTTAAGAGAGGGTGGTGTTTTATAGTGGAAAAGAAACTAGACTAAGAACCAAAAGTTCTAAATTCTAGTCCTTTTATTAATCATGGAATTCAGGTAAGGCCTCAGACTCCTTCTCTATAAAATGCGGGAGCTGAACAAGGAGACTGGTCAAATGCTATGGTCTTTTTTCTGGTGTGGTAAGTTGATGACACAGAGTGTAGTGCGGTGAATAAAGAATGTACTTGGTTTCAAGAGGCTCAGATTTTAAGCTGATTGCTGCCTCTAACTTTCTTTGTGACATTGGGCGTTTACTCTCTCCTGTGTCCTCATCCGTAATAAAAAGGAAATGGAACAGATGGCATATTAGAACATTACCAAGTCTAAAATTTTTGTAACAAAGAAAAATGCATGTGGTGCATACACTGACTTCCATTTGCACATAAAACTTGATGTTTTACTCCAAGTAGCTGGAAAGAAATATATGCACTTGTAAAGAGTCCCCAGTATGCAGAGACATACTCATCCACGTGAACCTTATTTCCTCAGAGCATAAAGACTGTCTCAGGAGCTTAAAGCTGAAGATACCTAAGATCTAATTTGTTTCATCCCCCACCCCACCCCAAGTACCTGGGAGGCCTGGTGGCACAGTGGTTAAGAGCTCAGACTGCTAACCAAAAGGTTGGCAGTTCAAATCTACTAGCTGCTCCTTGGAAACCCTATGTGGCAGTCCTACTCTGTCCTATAGGGTCGCAATGAGTCCAAATCAACTCACAGGCAACAGGTTTTTTTGGTCTAAGTACCTGAGGTCAGGCTCTGAAATCCGGCATTATTCTTATTATTATGAGGCTTCATCTTTGTGATCACCATAGGCCATGAGGCAAAGATAACTGTTCGGGATTGAATTGTGTTCCCCAAAAATATGTGTTGTAAATCCTAACCTCTATGCCTGTGTTTGGCATGGTGCTTAAGACCTCAGGCAGCTCAAATCCACCAAATGCTCCTTGGAAGCTCTATGGGGAAGTTCTACTCTGTCCTATAGGTTTGCTATGAGTTGGAATTGACTCATGTGGCTTGGTTTAATTTTTTTGGTATGCCTGTGGTTATAATCCCATTTGGGAATGGGTTTCTTTGTTATGTTGTGTTCTTGAGTCAATCTCTTTTAGATATAAAAGAGATTAAACAAGCAAGCAGAGATCACCAAGGAGCCAAGGAATAAAGGCCTACCCCCAGAGCCAACAGGGAGGAAGTCTTCCCCTAGAGCCAGAGTCCTGAATTTGGACTTCTGGCCTCCTAAACTGTGAGAAAATGATTTCTCTGTGTTAAAGGCACCTACTTGTATTATTTCTGTTATAGCTGCATGAGGTAACTAAGACAACAATTATGCTCAAATCTGGTCTTTGCCTGCTGTTTATAAGTATCCTGCTTAGGTCAAAAGGTGACTTTTTAAAGGTCAAAAGGCCAATTTATCAAATAAACATACTTTAAAAAAAACTTTACCTGAAACTATGCTTAATCCAAAAATACTTTTGTGTTTACAATTTCTGGATTTTTGTTAAAATCTCCTAACTCTTCAAGTAAAGTACCTTAACTTCAAAAGGAAGTCAGAGCTACAGTCACGGGTGGTTTACAGAATATTTTCTGGTAGTCTTTGCTTCATTTCAATATCTTGTCATGATTGGCTGTTGATGGCTGCAAATAAGGAAGTCTTCAAGCCAGGGGATTTCTCAGTGGAAGTTCCCAGTTCAACACAAGGGAGGGCTCGGGAGAGTTTGTTGGACGGCATTGTTAGGGCCTGCTGATACAGCTTCCAGACTGTGTAACTGCCTAGATCGTTAAAGAGGAATAATCTGTGAAGGAAGATTTGTAACCTGGAGAAGAGGTAATCAAAACTTTAGCAGTTCCTACCAATTCTCATCTTAACAAGGTGGCCTGGATGTCTTAAACTGACCCTTTGCAAAAATGTTCTACTCTTGCTTTTGCTATGTAATTTATGACATGATTCAATAATGCTTTTGTATTCATTGTTATAGTGAGAAATTTAGCCTTAAAAAAACGGGTCTCCTAGCCAAGACCCAAGAAAAAATTTAAATACTGTGATCTTTTTACTTTCTTCCCAACTTTCAAGCTAGAATGTATGTCTCTCCCTGAAGTGATTTTTTTTTTAAGTTCCTATCTGGAATATAAGCCTTCTCCAATGAGTGGTTTACTATAAAATAATATAAAACTGAAGGGTACGTATTTGGCCTAAGTTAAGTTGCATATAGCTTACTAGGTTGCTGTTTTCTTGCTGGAAAATAAGTAATTCTATATTGTATTCATAATTTTGTTTGTTTGTTTGTATTTCTAAGAATCGATTCCACTTTGATCTAGCCTGTCCGTACTAAATTCAAGTTTAGTATTCTTCTGTTTCATAAGAAACAAATGCTAACGAATGTTTCTTTACACTGAGGTATTAACTTTAGGGAAATACTGCTGGCGTAGTGGCTAAGTGCTATGGCTGCTAACCAACTTTATAAGCAACTCTGCATTTCCTATCTTAGAACGTTTAAACTTATGTAATTACAGGAATCCGGTCTTACTGTTACCAGTTGGCCCTTTTATTTTCACAGTCAAAAGAGAATGTTAAAATTGTGTAGCATTTTTTAAGAATAATGCTAGGAAAAGTTGATGGTTCATAAAACAAACATGAAGAATCATTACACCATTGTTACATTAATAGCTGCCATTTACTGAGTGCCTGCTGGGCCAGGGTTTAAACCTAAATCCATATATGTTCTTTTTCTTTTTCCATGGCCCTTACAATATTGAAAAAGCATTTTGGAGATTTCTCATCCAAACTACAGATGAAGAAACAAAAATGAGGAGCAAAAAAGGAAGAACTGCCCATGGTCAGAGAGTAGCCAAGTCAGTCCTAGAAACTCGGTCTCTCTTCTTCTCACTGCCCACACCTGTCTTCACACTCCCTGTAAGGTGCACTTTCATGTGTGCACAGGTATACATACTATTCTGCCCCTGTGCAGTCAGCTTCTGAGCCAGCAAAGGGCAGTGGAGCTGTGTACTTGATATAACCTGACTAAGACCAAAAACCAAACCAAATCCATTGCCGCCAAGTCAGTTCTGACTCAGAGTGACCCTATAGAACAGGGTAGAACTGCCCCCTAGGATTTCCAAGGAGCAGCTGATGGACTCAAACTGCTGACCTTTTGGTTAGCAGCTAAGCTCTTAACCACTGCACCACCAGGGCTACTACTAAGGCTCCCGCCCAATAGCCCAAGTCAAGCAGCTAGGTTTCCATGCAGAATTGGAACCCCAGAGCAACATCCATTTCTCTTAAACACATGTGACCATGAAAGAGATCGCTAACTGGAAGATTTAAAATAAATCTGTGAAAATCTCCTATAAAAGTTTTGGTTGGAGTTTCATGAAAATTATGTACTAATTTGAGGGAAATTATAATTAATCCTTATAGTACAGAACCTCCCATTTGTGGACAGTCTATGTCTCTTCATGTATTAAGGCCTCAGTAAACATATAGGTTCTTTGTGTTTATTGTAAAATATGTCCTAATATATTTTGTTTTGTCTTGTTCTTTTGTGTGTGTGTGTGTGTGTGTGTGTGTGTGTGTTTGCATGTGTGTGGGGGGCGGGGTGCATGGACTATTTTGGTAGGAATATTTTTTCTACTTTCTTTTCAAGTTAATTACTGCGGGCGTTTAGGAAAGTTATTGATCTAGCAATTTTATCTTGCATCTGGCTATTTTATCGATCTCTTATTTGTTCTAAATAATTTTAGGTGATTCACATGTAATACCTGGATAGAAAAATCATAATTTTGTCTCCTCACTTTTTTCTTCTTGTCACCTTGGCCAGAACTTCTAGAACAGTATTTAATAATACAGGAGCTAGCAGTCAGCTTGTCCTGTTCCTTATCTCAGTGGGAATTCCCCTAGTGGTTAACTTGAAGAATGACGTTGGCTGTTGGTTTGAGACAAATACGTTTATCATAAATACCAAATGTTCTTCTAGCTCTAGTTTACTAAAAGTGTATTTAAGAAAAAAAGTCAAGACCTCGTGTTAAAGTGAATCCTAAGTTTTTCAGTATCTTTAGAGACAACTGTATAGATTTTCTACTTCAAACTATGTATTGCTCTGTTGACACACGATACAGTAATTACATTTTTTAATTCCACATTATCAAAGGCATATTATTAATAAAATTGCTTCAGTGATAAAGGTAGGTTTGTAGTTATAAAGTGTGTTTTGTTATTGCTCTGGTTAAGATAATAAATTGGTTGATCAAAACGAACCAATACAGATCCCTACGTTTCCTTCTTTTTTTTCAGTCCACATTCTTAGATGCCTCTCTTCTATCATTTTGACTTTGCATTTCAGTTCACAACTCAAACTAACAGAAAAGAACAAAAACAGTGCGGTATAAGCCAAAGAATCCTATCCAGGCCAAGCAATCAGATACTTAAACAAAGAAGCTGTTCCTAAGCTATGTGCAAAAGAGCTTTTTTTCTTACTATAGCACTGCTAGCTTCAGACCATGATTCAGGTACAACGAACAATACTATGCAAAATGTGTGCCCAAATTGATGAACCTTGTATCCAAGATCAAGAAAATGTATTCTGAAAGAGAAACGTCTGTAATTTACGGAGTATTTTCGCATTCATATTCGTAAGGGAAATTAATCTGTATTTTTATTTTCTGAAATTATCACTGATAAGTTTTAGTATTAAGGTTATGCTAGCTTCATAAGACATAATGATAAAAATTCCAAACTCTTTTGTGTTCTGAAAAAGTTTAATTTAATGTAAGTTCTATGCTCTTTGAAATGGCTTTAAAAACTAATCCATAACATTGTTTGGCCTTGACCCTTCTTTGTCAAGTTAGAAGCTTTTCCCATGCCTTCTGTTGTTTTGGGGCTATTTAGACATGACATTAATTTTTTTCATACAGTTTAGGATATTTGTTTATGCTTAGAAAATGATTACTTTATCAAAATGTTCAAATTTATTAGCATAAATGGTATTGTTCTTTTTATCATCATCTCCATATATGTACCCTTTCTTGTTAATAGTTTTGTCCTTTTATATTTTCTTTCCCCCTTTTTTTGCTTGCTGAACATGTCAAAGAGCTGTATCATTTTTATAGTTATCCCTTTTTAATTAGCTAGCTTTTGCTTTTTGGCTTCATTGGTATTTTCTCACTGTCTTTTGGGACGCTATCTTACTTTCCTTTTTCTTGGTTTGTGAGTTGAATGCTTACTCCATTTATTTTATTTTATTTTAAACTTTTATTGTGCTTTAAGTGAAAGTTTACAAATCAAGTCAGTCTCTCCTACAAATATTTATACAAACCTTGCTATATGCTCCTAATTGCTCTCCCCTTAACAAGACAGCACACTCCTTCCCTCCTCTCTCTCTTTTCGTGTCCATTCCGCCAGCTTCTGACCCCCTCTGCCCTCTCATCTCCCCTCCAGATAGGAGATGCCAACATAGTCTCAAGTGTCTACTTGATCCAAGAAGCTCATTTCTCACCATTATCTTTTTCTATCCCATTGTCCAGACCAATCCCTGTCTGAAGAGTTGGCATTGGGAATGGTTTCTGTCTTGGGCTAACAGAAGGTCTGGGGGTATGACGACCAGGGTCCTTCTAGTCTTAGACCATTAAGTCTGGTCTTTTTATGAGAATATGGGGTCTGCATCCCATTGCTCTCCCACTCCCTCAGGGCTTCTCTGTTGTGTTCCCATTCAGGGCAGTCATCAGTTGTAGCCCGGCACCATCTAGTTCTTGTGGTCTCAGGCTGATGTAGTCTCTGGTTTATGTGGCCCTTTCTCTCTCTTAGGCTTATAATTACCTTGTGTCCTTGGTGTCCTTCATTCTCCTTTGCTCCAGGAGGGTTGAAACCAATCCATGCATCTTAGATGGCCACTTGCTAGTGTTTAAGACCCCGGAGGCCACTCTCCAAAGTGGGATGCAGAATGTTATCCTAATAGATTTTATTATGCCAATTGACATAAATGTCCCCTGAAACCATGGTCCCCAAGCCCCCGCCCCTACTATGGTGGCTTTTGAAGCATTCATTTTATTCAGGACACTTCTTTGCTTTTGGATTAGTCCAGTTGTGCTGACCTCTCCTGAATTGTGTGTTGTCTTTCCCTTCCCCTAAAGTAGTTCTTTTCTACTATCTAATTGGTGAGTACTACTCTCCCTCCACCCCTCCTTCCCTCCCCTCCTCGTAACCATCAAAGAATATTTTCTTCTCTGTTTAAATGATTTCTCGAGTTCTTATGATAGTGGTCTTATACAATATTTGTCCTTTTGCAACTGACTAATTTCATTCAGCATAATTCCATCCAGATTCTTCCATGTTATGAAATGTTTCACAGATTCATCACTGTCCTTTCTCAATGCGTGGTATTCCACTGTGTGAATATACCATAATTTCTTTATCCAGTCATCTGTTGATGGGCACCTTGTTTGTTTCCAACTTTTTGCTATTGTAAACAGTGCTGCAGTGAACATGGGTGTGCATATATCTGTTCATGTAAAAGTTCTTATTTCTCTAGGTTATATTCTAAGGAGCAGGATAGCTGGATTGTACGGTGGTTCTATTTCCAGCTTTTTAAGGAAGCAACAAATTGATTTCCAAAGTGGTTGTACCACTTTACATTCCCACTAGCAGTGTGTAAGTCTTCTAGTCTCTCCACAACCTCTCCAACGTTTATTATTTTGTGCTTTTTGGATTAATGCCAGCTTTGTTGGAGTGAGATGTAATCTCATTATAGTTTTGATTTGCATTTCTCTAATGGGTAATGATCACGAGCATTTCGTCATGTATCTGTTAGCTACCTGAATGTCTTCTTTAAAGAAGTGCCTGTTCATATCTTCTGCCCGTTTTTTAATTGGGTTATTTGCTTTTCGTAGTTGAGTTTTTGCAGTATCATGCAGATTTTAGAGATCAGGTGCCGATTAGAAATGTCATGGCTAAAAACTTTTTCCCAGTCTGTAGGTGGTCTTTTTACTCTTCTGGTGAAGTCTTTGGATGAGCATAGGTGTTTGATTTTTAGGAGCTCCTATTTTACCTAGTTTCTCTTCTGCATTGTTAGCAACGTTTTGTATGCTATTTATGCTGTGTGTTAGGGCTCCTAACATAGTCCCTATTTTTTCTTCCATGATCTTTATTATTTTGGACTTTATATTTAGGTCTTTGATCCATTTTGAGTTTGTTTTTGTGCATGGTATGAGGTATGGGTCTTGTTTCATTTCTTTGCAGATGGATATCCAGTTATGCCAACACCGTTTGTTAAAAAGACTGTCTTTTCCCCATTTAACTGATTTGGGGCCTTTGTCAAATATCAGCTGTTCATATGTGGATGGACTTATGTCTGGATTCTCAGTTCTGTTCCATTCGTTTATGTATCCATTGTTGTACCAGTACCAGACTGTTTTGACTACTGTGGCACTATAATAGGTTCTTCTTTTTCAGTAATGCTTTACTCATCCAGGGCCTCTTTCCCTTCCATATGAAGTTGGTGATTTGTTTCTCCATCTCATTAAAGAATGTCCTCAGAATTTGGATCGGAATTGCATTGTGTCTGTAGATCACTTTTGGTAGAATAGACACTTTTACAATGTTAAGTCTTCCTATTCATGAGCAAGGTATGTTTTCCACTTATGTAGGTCTCTTTTGGTTTCTTGCCGAAGTGTTTTGTAGTTTTCTTTGTATAAGTCTTTTACATCTCTGGTAAGATTTATTCCTAAGTATTTTATATTCTTGGGGGCTACTGTAAATGGTACTTGGTTATTTCCTCTTCAATGTTCTTTTTGTTGGTGTAGAGGACTCCAACTGATTTTTGTATGTTTATCATGTATCCTGGTGCTCTGCTGAACTCTTCTGTTAGTTTCGGTAGTTTTCTGGAGGATTCCTTAGGGTTTTCTGTGTATAAGATCATGTCATCTGCAAACATAGATACTTTAACTTCTTCCTTGCCAATCCGGATGCCCGTTATTTCTTTATCGAGGCTAATTGCTCTGGCTAGGACCTCTAACACAATGTTGAATAAGAGTGGTGATAAAGGGCATCCTTGTCTGGTTCCCGATCTCAATGGGAATGCTTTCAGACCCTCTCCGTTTAGGATGATGTTGGCTGTTGGCTTTGTATAAACGCCATTTATTATGTTGAGGAATTTTCCTTCTATTCCTATTTTGCTGAGAGTTTTTATCATGAATCAGTGTGGAACTTTGTCAAATGCCTTTTCTACATCAATTGATAAAATCATGTGATTCTTGTCTTTTGTTTTATTTATGTGGTGGATTACATTAATTGTTTTTCTAATGTTGAACCATCCCTGCATACCTGGTATGAATCCCACTTGGTCATGGTGAGTTATTCTTTGGTATGTTGTTGAATTCTATTGGCTAGAATTTTGTTGTGGATTTTTGCATCTAAGTTCACGAGGGGTATAGGTCTGTAATTTTCTTTTTTTGTGCTGTCTTTACCTGGTTTTGGTGTCAGGGATATGCTGGCTTCATAGAATGCGTTTGGTAGTATTCCGTCCATTTCTACGCTCTGAAATACCTTTAGTAGTAGTGGTGTTAACTCTTCTCTGAAAGTTTAGTAGAACTCTGCAGTGAAGCCGTCTGAGCCAGGGCTTTTTCCTGTTGGGAGTTTTTTGATTACCTTTTCAATCTCTTCTTTTGTTACGAGTCTATTTAGTTGTTCTACCTCCATTTGTGTTAGTTTAGGAAGGTACTGTGTTTCTAGAAATTCTTCCATTTCTCTTAGGTTTTCAAATTTGTTAAAGTACAGTTTTTTATAGTAATCTGATATGATTCTTTTAATTTTGGTTGGGTCTGTTGTAATATTGGCCATCTCATTTCTTATTTGGGTTATTTGCTTCCTCTTCTGTTTTTCTTTTGTCAGTTTGGCCAATGGTTTATCAATTTTGTTAATTTTTTCAAAGAACCAACTTTTGATCTTATTAATCCTTTCAATTGTTTCTCTGTTTTCTATTTCATTTAATTCTGCTCTAATTTTTATTTGCTTTCTTCTGGTACCTGAAGGTTTCTTTTGTTGCTCTCTTTCTATTTGTTCAAGTTGTAGGCATAATTTTTTTATTTTGGCTCTTTCTTCTTTTTGTGTGTCTGCAGTTATTGATATAAATTGGCCTCTGAGCACTGCTTTTGCGGTGTCCCAAACGTTCTGATAGGAAGTGTTTTTGTTCTCATTGGATTGTATGAATTTTTTTATTCCATCCTTAATGCCTTCTATAATCCAGTCTTTTCTGAGCAGGGTATTGTTCAGTTTCCAAGTGTTTGATTTCTTTTCCCTGCGTTTGATTTCTTTTCCCTGCGTTTGATTTCTTTTCCCTGCTTTTTCTGTTATTGATTTCTACTTTTATGGCCTTATGGTCAGAGAAGAGGCTTTGTAATATTTCATTGTTTTGGATTCTGGTAAGGCTTGCTTTATGACCTAATATGCAATCTATTCTAGAGAATGTTCCATGTGTGTCAGAAAAGAAAGTATACTTGGCTGCTGTTGGGTGGAGTGTTCTGTATATGTCTATGAGGTCAAGTTGGTTGATTGTGACATTTAGTTCTTCCATGTCTTTATTGAGCTACTTTCTGGATGTCCTCTCCTTCACCGAAAGTGGTGTGTTGAAGTCTCCACTATTATTGTGGAGCTGTCTATCTCACTTTTCAATGCTGATAGAGTTTGTTTTATGTATCTTCCAGCCCTGTCATTGGGTGAATAAGTAATATGGTTATATCCTCCTGGTATATTGTCCCTTTAATCATTTTATAGTGTCCTTTCTTATTGCCACTCCTGCTCTTTTTAGATTGTTGTTTGCTTGGTACATTTTTTTCCATCCTTTGAGTTTTAGTTTGTTTGTGTCTCTAAGAGTAAGGTGTGTCTCTTGTAGGCAGCATATAAACAGATCGTGTTTTTCAATCCATTCTGCCATTCTCTGTCTCTTTATTGGTTCATTTAGTCCATTTACATTCAGTGTAATTATGGATAGGTATGAATTTAGTGCTATCATTTTGATGTCTTTTTTTGTGTGTTGTTCAGTTTGTTTTTCCCACTTAATTTTTTATGCTGAGTAGTTTATCTTTATATATTGTCTTTTCCTCATATTCTTTGTTGTTGATTTCGTTCCTGTTGAAATTTATTTTTTTCTTGTATTTTATTTTGATGTGTAGGAGGGTTTGTCTCCTTTGTGGTTATCCCTATGTATCTAAATTTAAACCTAACTTTTATTTCTTTGTATTGCCTTGTCTTCCCCTCCATATGAAAGTTCTATGACTACATTTCTTAGTCCCTCTTTATTGTTTTAATGTTGTCTTCGTTTACGTAATAACATCGCTGCTTCCCTGTTTTGAGCGTTTTTTTATCTTGATTTATTTTTGTGATTTCCCTGTCTGGGTTGACATCTGATTGCTCTGTCCAGTGTTCTAGTCTTGGGTTGATACCTGATATTATTGATTTTCTAACCAAGAACTCCTGTTAGTATTTCTCGTATTTTTGGTTTGGTTTTTATGAATTCCTCAAACTTCTGTTTATCTGGAAATGTCCTCATTTCACCTTCATGTTTGAGAGACAGATTTGCTGGATATATGATTCTTGGCTGGCAATTTTTTTCTATCAATGCTTTATATAAGTCGTCCCATTGCCTTCTTGCCTATATGGTTTCTGCTGAGTAGTCTGAGCTTATTCTTATTGACTGTCCTTTGCAGGTGACTTTTCATTTATCCCTAGCTGCTCTTAAAATTCTCTCATTATCTTTGGTTTTGGCAAGTTTGATTATATATGTCTTGGTTACTTTCTTTAAAATCTACTTTATGTGGAGTTCGATGAGCATCTTGGATAGATATCTTCTCTTCTTTCACAATATCAGGGAAGTTTTATGCCAACAAATCTTCAAGAATTCTCTTTCAATTTTTTTGTTATTCCTCCTGTTCTGGTACTTCAATCACTCATTGGTTATTCATCTTGATAGAGTCCCACATGATTCTTAAGGTTTCTTCATTTTTTTTTTTAATTCCTTTATCTGATTTTTCTTCAAGTATATTGGTACCAAATGCTTTATCTTCAAGTTCGCAAATTCTGCCTTCCACTTGCTCCATTCTGCTCCTCTTTCTATTGAGTCATCTAATTCTGTAATTTTATTGTTAATCTTCTGAATTTGTGATTGCTCTTTGTCTATGGATTTTTCCAGCTTATTAAATTTTTCATTATGTTCATGAATAACCTTTTTAATTTCTTCATCTGCTTTATCTCTGTGTTCCTTGGCTTGTTCTGCATATTGCCTGATTTCCTTCCTGATTTCTTGAAGGGTTCTGTATATTAATCTTTTGTATTCTGCCTCTGGTAATTCCAGGAAGGCATTTTCTTCTAGAAAGTCCCTTGATTCTTTGTTATGAGAGCTTTTTGAGGTGATCATGGTCTGTTTCTCAATGTGAGTTGATATTGACTGTTGTCTCAGAGCCATCTATGTTATTATATTAGTTTATTTTATGTTTGCTTACTGTATTGTAGCTTCTTGCTTTGTTTTGTTTTGGTATGCCCAAAAGGGTTGCTTGAGTTAGCTAGCTTGATTATTTTCACCTTGGGAGCTCTGACATCCTGTCCCCAGCTGGCTAGAGCTGTTATCAGGTATATCAGTCTACGAGTCCATTCACTTTTCTTGTATGAATTCAGCTCAAGTGTCCAGGTAGCTGATCATCAAGCATGTGGTACAGGCTCTGTCCTAAAGTCTTAGAGAGGCAGGGGCAATTGGTGTAGGTACTGATACCTGGTTGCAGCAGGGGATCGCGCTCTGAACAAGGCAGGGGGCTGAGAATTGTCCCCCAAATGTCTCTGAGGAAAGCATGTCCCTGTTCCCTAGAGTGTACAGGTGGGTGGGTTCTGCAGATGGACCATGGGCATCCAATGTTTTTGGTTGTAAGGACAGGGAGGTACCGGTTATCCTTGGACCCTTGTCACCAGTGGCTGGATGACCTGTGTGTAGCCATCAGTCTTTAGGCTCCTGATGTGGGTAGGTGAGGACCCTGTTTAATAGGCAAAGCAGTGTCAAACATCAAAAACCCACCTCTCCACCACACGTCTGAAACACCACACATCTGTAGCCTTCCATGCAGGGTGGAAAGGTACTCAAAGTCCATGGACTGTTTATGCCTGGGCAGGAGCTGCTTCTGTCCTGAGCTCCCTTGGTTAATGGAGCTGGCAAATTATCTTTTCCCCCATTTGTGAATTTATTCCTTCTCCAAGGCCAGGAGGATGGCTCTAGGTGCTCAACAGGGCCTATCTTAGGCTCAGGGAAATCAACAGATGCTGAAGCCGGCTTGGGGGCTTCAGAAAAATATACTCAAGTACCTAGCTTTTGCCAAGAGTGCCATTCTTCTCTGTTTCCAGAGGTGTGATAGGCTGTGTGGCTGGCAGCTTCTGCCTGAGGAAACTGTAGCAGAACGCTAGTATCAGCCCACCTCAGCCACTCCCAGGAATGGTGCCTGAGGGCTCCCAGCGATTCAGGTCCGGTAACTCCTCTCTGCTTCTGAATCGTCTGTTCCTCCCCCTGCCACTCAGTTCATTTTCTAACTTTGCCTTTGATGTGCAGGGCTCCTAGCTTGTCATAAATATATTCCTTTCACTTTTTTTCAGGTCGTTGGTATAAGAGGGCTTGCTGGAATTGTCTGTCTATTCTGCCATCTTGGCCCCACCTCCTCAGTCCATTTATTTTTCTTGTGTTATAATGAAAATATTTAAGGCAAGGAATTTTCTCTGAGTACCACTTTGACTACATCTTACAAGTTTTGATGCATTACTTTCATATTATGTTTATTTTATAGTTTTTAATCACAGTTTTGTTTCATTTTTAGTCCAAGAGTTATTTAGGACAGAAAAACTTTTTGAAGTAATTTTTTAAGTAGTTAATACATTCACTTGGAACAAAATTCGAAAGGTAAAAAGAAATGCATATTATAAAATGAGTCTCTCTCCCATACCTATCCCCCAGCCTGCAGGTACCTTGCCCCTGAGGCCACTCTGTTACCACCTTCACGCTTTCCAGAGTGACTGAGTTTTAAACAAATGGTTGCATACTATACTCTTTGTTTTGTTTTTCATTTATTTTGGGGATTGTTCCATATTAGTAAGTGTCAGAGTTGCCTCATTCTTTAAATGGTTATATAGCATTCCTTTGTATGGATGTCCAGTAATTTTTTTTTTTACCAGTCACCTATTAATATCTTTGCGGTTATAATAATACTATAATCAATATCCTTTATTGTGGTAAAATACACAGGACATAAAATTTACCATTAGTAATATTTAGTACATTCACAGTGTTGTGCAGCCACCACCGCTATCTGGTTCCAGAACATTTAAACCACCCACCTGAAAAGAAACTCCATACCCACGAAGCAGTCACTCCCCATTTCTCCCTCCCCCAACCCCTGGCAACCACAAGTCTGCTCTCTGAATATGTCATATAAATGGAATCATATAATATGTGGCCTTCTGTGTCTGGCTTCTTTCACTTAATGTTTTCAAGGTTCATCTATTTTGTAGCATGTGTTAGTGCTTCATTCCTTTTTATGGTTGAATAATATCTCATTGTTTATGTATTCATCTATTGATGGACATTTGGGTTGTTTTCATGTCTTGGTTGTAAATATCTTTTTTTAAGTTCCTAATTTTGCATATGTACTTTAGAAATTGCAAAATTGGGGGCATATTGAAAATATCATATTTAGCATTTAAGTGATGGTCCTTCATGTTGAAGTGCACAACCTCTATGAAAATTCTTTGAAAATTTGAAAATTCTATGCTTTGCTTAAGAGAATCTGTCTTCCTCTACCTCCTCTGTCATGTGGTTTGCTATCTTCAGAGCACACAATGACTTATTTCTTGATATATCACAGCGCAAATGTTTAAAGATATTTTAAGTGATGATTAAGACCACATATTTAAATTAAAAAGCATCTGCTTATAGAACCATCTACTTAAGTGACAGAAATATTCCATGAGAGAGAAACTGAATGGAATAACATTTACAGTTACCTGGAAAAGGTTGACCTAAAAAGTCTACACTTATGCAAGTTATAGTTTCCATGGGAAGGGAAAAGAAGGACATTCTCACATATCTCCAAGTTTAGAAATTTTACCACCCATTTCCTGATACAGTTAATTGAAGATATACTTCAGTTCTGTAAGAAGGGATTCAGAATTAGAAACTCAAGATAGGTAAAATTCTGATATAAAAGAAATATTGGTAAACATTTGAAATAATTTAAATATTGGATTCAGTAAAAAAAAAAATTGCAAATATAAAACAATGAGGATGTTAACAGTAATTTTTGAGACATAAGGTAAAAAATGTAAATAAATAATTAAATAATAATAATTTGGTCTAAATTTCCCAATTATAGCACCAAAAACTCAAGTGAGTGGAAGAGAAGTGGCAGGAAGTAAAAGTGTTCTGCTAATTTGCTCATTGTCTCATCCTACATATGTGGAAATAAGAAAATGAGATATGTAGGATCTTGTTCAGCTGTAACAACTAAAGATATATTATTTTCAGGGGTTTTTTACATTTAAAAGTAATAAACTTGATTAAAAATTGCATATTTATTTTTTCATGTTAATAGAAGAAGAAAGAAAGGGAAATACTGCCCATATAGCGAAGATATCCATAGAATGTGTGAATTTTCCTTGATTCCCCTCATTATCTACCTAATCACTACTGGTTTCTCAGCAAGGACCTTGATCCGGAAGACAAATAGACATGCACGGTTCACAGCTAACTTGTTGACTCAAGCTGACTTTTATCAACTTTATAACTGTGGGTGTTGGGCTGAAGAGAGATCTCTTACCCTCTTGCCCAAGAGAGATTCAAATACACTATTCTGTCTTCCCAGCTCCTTTCATTATTAGCTTCATATCCCTAGATGCACAGCATCACATCTATTCACTAGCACTGGCCCATATTGGTATACTCCAAGCCATAGCCCCAAAATTTATAATAGACAGAGGTGCTAATGAAGGGTTTTGGCGCAAAGTAGTGTTCAAATGCTGCTTGTAGGTCTCACATAGTAGTGGGATTACTGTCCATTTCTCTGGTAGGGACCATGAGGAAGGCAACTTCCTTAATATCTCTCAAGCCGTCAGGTTTGCTCGCCTTTAAACAACAAAGTACATGTTCATTTCAGCCTCATACCTCTTACAGTTGGTTATAAATTCTGTCAGATTCAGGCACTAGACTGATTGTCAGCAGGATTATAGTTTCTCTTATGGTGCCTTTGTGTAACTAGAAATAGGCATCCCTCTGGGAAGACTCTGGCCCAAAAGGGAAAGGCTTGGTAAGTGTGCGCCTACCTAGCTGTCTGTGCTGTACAGGGTACAACCTGCTCAACCATACGCAGCTGTCCTGGTTGTCAGTCCTGCCTGATGATGATATTATGAGGTCTTGTATTTTTCTGATTTTTTGTAGGCATTTTAGTTTGAGAGCCTGAGACAGAAACAGCCAGCCCAGATGTCTTCTTAAAGCAGAAGTCAACTGTATTCTATTAACAGTACTATTTCACATCAAAGATTTAACAGAAGTCATTGATGCATACCTGACATTCCAAGTTGTAGTAAGTGTTTATACTGGCAGCTGTCCTTGTCCCCAGATTTATATTCAAAGCTCTCAAAAAAATATTAAGCAGCTTTGAAAATACATTCCAAAATATTTTTAATAAGTCGGCAGTTTCCCATTTTTACCCCACCCTATCCTACCACCAATGCCAAAATACCACTGACTAACCTGAGCTATATAACAGCACAAGTGACAGAAAATTGGAATCAAATGATGTCATTCCTTTAAAGGATTAGTTCTCAAACAAATGTCTTAATTCCTCACCTTATAAGGCATACTATAGGTCAATTTAAAAAAATTGTAGAAAAACGAAGTTTAACGCCATTTCAGCGCAAGACTCATCCATCTAAAATAATCCTACCACCATTCATGTGTATTTCACATATAGAAGTATGCAGCCACTTCTCTTCATGACTACAACGTCATGGGAGTGGAAAGAAAGAAATACATTTTTAAAGACGTGTATATTTAATTTTTTCATTTCTTATTCAAAGTTTTTAGCCGTATTTCATCCATATTTCAAAATGCTTAAGTGTGCAGTTTCAGATTCTGAATGTATTATTAAATTCCACAATTTCTATCTGAAATCTTCAAAGCAGCTCCTTCAATTTGCTCAAAAACAGTGCTGTATTGTCACATTTAACCTGATTAATTACTACAAGAAAACTGTTGGATTGACCAAAATGCTACATATTAAAAGTTTCTGTTTGTTTAAAAAAGATTTTAGTTATATTTTTTACTTTGACTTTTAAAATAAGCCTGATCTTCAAAATGACTTATGTAGAAGGCAGATTTTTAGATTATCAGAATTATTGGCTCAAGGAAAGAAGTAAGTGGTCCATGATTCAGAAGTACAGGGAGAAATTGGGGTGTCCAGAATTTGATTGTCCTGCTTTGGGAGGAGGAAAAATAATATTTTAGGAGCAGTGAGATGCTGAACTCTTCTGTAGAGAAAGCAGATTCTAAGTTATTTGGGGCCATATAACCAGAAAACGGAGAGCCCAAGAACTCAAGAGTTAGGCTTGAGCCTTTCAAGCTGAAGAATCATGGACCAAAGACTTGCTCAGGCATGGCTCGGCCAAGATCTCTAGGCAAAAGCATTCTCAACTCTGGAAATTTCATCAAGTCTATGGATACAGTTAGATGCTCCAGAGCAAGCTCTACCTGCCAACAATAAAGGGCATTCAAGGTCATTTTAATCTTGGCTATTGAATTGATCCTTCAATGTCGTTAGGGGCTTGTGTTTAGTGATGAGGTATTTTCCAAACACTATTAGCCCATGATGTTAATTTTCCAAACACTATGAGCCCATGGTGTTAGACATGTACAAAAGCAGTGAGTGTTAAAAATAGAGGTCATGTTATATAAATTATGCCTCACTCTTTCTCTGCCTCGGATCAGGCGGCAGCGAGGTTCTAGAGCTCAGCCATGCCCAAGATCAAGGCTCCAGACCTTCCCGGCAAGAAGGAGGAGCAGCTGAAACAGCTGGGCGATCTGAAGGTGGAGCTGTCCCAGCTGCGCATCGCCAAAGTGACAGGCTGTGCGGCACCCAAGTTCCCCCAAATCCTAGTTGTCCACAAGTCCATTCCCCGAGCTCTCATTGTCATCAGTCAAACTCAGGAGAACCACAGAAAGTTCTACCATGGCAAGAAGTACAAGCCCCTGGATCTGCAGCCCGAGAAAATGCATGCTGTGCACCACAGGCTCAACATGTTGGAGGAAAACCTGAAGACCAAGAAACAGCAGAGAAAGGAGCAGCTAGGTGTACCCACTGCAGCAATACACAGTCAAGGCCTGAGCATCTCGGGAGAATAAAACACAAACCTCAATAACACCGTTAATTTTTTTCAACTAAATTGTCTCTCTTAACTCATTTACTTTTTCTGTAACTTAAAAAATCACAAGTCACACATATTTGTTGTAGAGAAGTCAGATAAACAACAGGAAATAAGAAAAACAATCACCCATAATCCCACCATCTTGAAATAGCTACTATTTATATTTTGGTGTCCTGATTTAGTTTGTGTGTGTGTGTTTTGTGGTTTACCCATTTTTAATTATGTCAGGGATTGAATTTCCTTCTGTTTCTTTACATCTAAGATCATCTATGAGTTGGTGGTACCAAGAGAAGATAAACAGCTTTTACTCCCACTCTTTTTGTGTGTGTTTGTGTGTGTGTGTGTGCTTTAAGTGAAAGTTTACAGCTCAAGTTAGTTTCTCATACAAAAATTTATACACACGTTGTTATGTGACCCTAGTTGCTCTCTCTGTAACGTGACAGCACACTCCACCTTTCTACCCCAGCCTTCCCGTGTCCATTCAACTAGCTCCTGTCCCTATCTGCCTTCTCGATTCACCTCTGGACAGGAGCTGCCCATTTAGTCTCATGTATCTACTTGATTGAAGAAGCGCACTCTTCACGAGTATCGTTTTATGTCTTATATTCCAGTCTAATCTTTGTTTGAAGATTTGGCTTCAGGAATGGTTTTTGTTCTGGGTTATAAGAGAGTCCGGGGGCCACGTCTTCTGGGATCTCTCCAGTCTCAGACCATTAAGTCTGGTCTTTTTACTAGAATTTGAGTTCTGTACCCCACTTTTCTCCTGCTCTGTCAGGGACTCTCTGTTGTATTCCCTGTCAGGGCAGTCATTGGTGGTAGCTGGGCACCATCTAGTTCTTCTAGTCTCAGGCTGATAGAGTCTCTGGTTTATGTGACCCTTTCTGTCTCTTGGGCTAATATTTTCTTCGACTCTTTGGTGTTCTTCATTCTCCTTTGCTCCAGGTGCATCGGGACCAACTGATACATCTTAGATGGCTGCTTGCTAGCTTTTAAGATCCCAGATGCCACTCATAAAAGTCTTATTCCCACTCTTATGAGCATATTTTTACTGCAACTATTATCCAATATTTTTCTTTAATATTTTATAATTTTATTGTGGTAAAATATATATAACAAAAATTTTTAATAATATTTTACTGTGTTTAAGGTGAAAGTTTACACAGAAAATTAGGTTTCCTTTTAATAGTTTCTACGTAAATTATTCAGGGATATTGGTTACATTTTTCACAAGGTGTCATCATTCTCATTCATTCTGTTTTGGTTATACTATTTCCAATACTCTAGTTTCCCTATCCCCTTATCTTCTCATCTTTGTTTTAGAATAATATTGGACCACTTGGTCTCATGTAGATCATTTTTTAAAGGAGCTTATTACTCAAGAGATATTCTTTATTTTATGAGCCAATCTGTTATTCAGCTAGGAGGTGACCTCTAGGGGTAATTTCAGTTTAAGGTTTAAAGAGTTTCTCTGGGAGTCCTCTAGTCTCAACTAGACCAGTAAATCTGGACTTTTTAAGAATTTGAGTTCTGTTCCACATTCTTCTCCCATTCTATCAGGATCCATTTATTGTGGCTCTGATTGGAATGGTATAGTAGTGGTAGCTGAGAACCACCTGGTTCTTCTTATCTCAGGGTAGATGAGGCTGTGGTTCCTATAGACTATTAGTCCTATAGACTACTTTCTTCTCTGAGTCTTTGGTTTCCTTCTTTCTCTTTTGTTCCAGACAAATAGAGACCAATAATTTTATCTTAGATGGTGGCTTGCAAGCTTTTAAGACTCCAGACACTATTCACACTTTGGAACGTAGAACATAAACTTGATGAACTATACTATGCCAATTGACTGAGTTGTCCCACAAGACTATGGTCCTAAGCCTTCAAACTCAGAAAACCAACCTCATGAGGTATTTGGTTATGTCTAAGAAGTATCCATAACTGTGTCCCCTTTGTGGTGTATTATATATATGGATATACATGCACGCACACACATACCTGTAGGTACATACGCCTACAGATACATCTATCTGTGCACACATACATACTCATGTATTCATACCCATACACATGCATGCCTATATACATATTCGTGTAACTACACACAATATTTTTTGGTCATTGTCACAAAATTATATTTGTCATATCCTTTACCAAAAATGCCTTTTTCTGTTATGCACTTCTTAATGACATCATTTACGTTGGTCAAACTGTGTGCACTTCACCCACATTCAAAGCTACCTATCCCATCACCAAAAATAATAAGTGTCTACAATCTCCCACCCATCTCTGGTAATCACCAATGAGCGTTGGTTTCTGTGTATATATCTATTCTTGTGTTCTTACAAAAGTGTGATCATACACTATTTGTCCTTTTGCAATTGACTTATTTCACTCAGCATAATGTCCTCCAGATTTATCCACATTATAAGGTATTTTGAGGATTCATTATTTTTTATGGCTGTGTAGCATTCCATTTTTTGTATGTACCACATTTTGTTTATCCGGTCATCTGTTATTGGGCACTTTAGGTTGTTTCCATCTTTTTGCTATTGGGAATAATGGTGCAATGAATATAGGTGTGCATATGTCTGTCCAAGTTTCTTTTAATAGATCTCTAGTGTATACACCTAGGAGTGTGATTGCTGGTTCATAAAGTATGGCTGTTTCTTTTTGAGGAAGTGCCATACCATTGTCCATAGTGCTTGTACCATTTTACAATCCAACCAGCAGTGGATAAGGATTCCAATCTCCTCACCTCCTCACTAACATTTGTTGTTTTCTTTTTTTTTTTAATCAGTGCCATTTTTGTAGGGGTGAGATAGTATCTCATTGTATTCTGATTTGCATCTCTCTAATGGCCAATAATCACAAGCATCTTCTCATGTGTTTGTTGGCCACTTGAATGTCCTCTGTGGTGAAGTGTCTGTTCATGTCCTTTCTCCACTTCTTAATTGGTTAGCTTCTCTTTTTGTTCTTGAGTTGTTGAAGTTTTCTATACATTTTAGAGATTATGTTGTTCCTGAAGATTTTTTTCCAGCCTGTAGGTTGTCTTTTTTACTCTTGGATAAAATCTTATGATGAGCATAGGTGTTTAATTTTTAGGAGGTCCCAGTTATTTAACTTGTCTTCTGTTGCTTGTGCATTTGTAGTTGTGTTTTAAATTAGGTACCATAGCTTTGTCCCTGTGTTATTGTCGTGGATTGAATCGTGTCCCCAAAATATATGTGTCAACTTGGTTAGGCCATGATTCCCAGAATTGTGTGGTCATCCTCCATTTTGTGACTGTAATTTCATACTAAAATTAAAGAGGATTAGGGTGGAATTGTAACACCCTTATTAAGGTCACATCCCTGATCCCATCTAAAGAGAGTTTCCCTGGAGCATGGCCTGCACCACCTTTTATCTTACAAGAGATAAAAGGGAAGGAAAGCAAGCAGAGAGTGGCTCCCAAGAAAGCAGCCCTGGGAGCACAGCACATCCTTTGGACTCAGGGTTCCTGCAACGAGAAGCTACTAATCCAGGGGAAGGTTGATGACAAGAACCTTCCTTCAGAGCTAACAGAGAAAGCATTCCCCTGGAGCTAACACCCTGAATTTGGACTTGTAACCAACTGGACTATGAGAGAATAAATTTCTCTTTCTTAAAGCCACCCTCTTGTGGTATTGCTATTACAGCAGCACTAGATGACTAAGACAGTTATATTCCAGGAATATTATAGTTTTCGCTTTAACATTTAGGTCTTTGATCCATTTTGAGCTAGTTTTTGTGTATGGTGTGAGGTATGGATCCTGTTTCATTTTTCTGTAAATGGATATGCAGTTTTGCCAGCACCATTTTTTGAAGAGACTGTTTCTTCCCCATTGAATGGATTTGGACCTCTTGTTGAAAATCAGCTGCCTATAATTGGGTTCTCAATTCTATTCCATTGGTCTATGTGTCTGTCATTGAAGCAGTACCAGGCTATTTTGATTACTGCAGCTGTATAATATGTTTTGAGATCAAGAACTGTGAGGCTTCCTGCTTTGTTTTTCTTGAATATCACTTTGGCTATTCAAAGCCTCTTTCCATTTAAAGTTGGAGATTAGTTTTTCTGTTTCAGTAAAAAATGTTGGAATTTTGATCAGTGATCTATAGATCACTTTGGGTAGTACTGACATTTTCACAATATTAAATCTTCTAATTCATGAGCACAAAATATATAGGTCTTTTTTAGTTTCTTGGGTAGTGTTTTATAGTTTTCATTTTATAGGTCTTTTACATCCCTGGTTATGTTCATTTCTAGGTACTTTATCATTTGGGGGGCTATTAAACGGTATTGTTTTCTTGACTTCCTTTTCTGAGTTCTCTTTGTTAGTGTAAAGGAACCCAACTGATTTTGCATGTTGATTTTATACCTTGCCACTTTGCTGAAATCTTCTATTAGATCCAGTAACTTTCTTGTGGAATCTCTGGGATTTTCTGTGTACAGGATCATGTCATCTGTGAATAGAGATAGTTTTACTTCTTCACTTTCAATTTGGATATACTTTATTTCCCTTTCTTGCCTTATTGCTCTGGTTAGGACTTTCAGTATAATACTGAATAAGAGTGGTGATAATGGGCACCCTTGTCTCCTCCCCATTCTCAAAGGGAAGGCTTCAGCCTTTCTCCACTGAGAATAATGTCGGCTATTGGTTTTGCTTACATGCCCTTAACTGTGTTGAGAATTGTTATGGATTGAATTGTGTCCCCCAAAAATACGTGTCAGCTTGGCTAGGCCATGATTCCCAATATTCTGTGGTTGTCCTCTATTTTGTGATCTGATGTAATTTTTCTATGTGTTGTAAATTCTAATCTCTACCCGTAGTTAATGAGGCAAGAGTAGGTTATGATTAGGGTGGGATGCAGCACCCTTACTCAGTTCACAGCCCTGATCTGATGTAAGGGGAGTTTCCCCGGGGTGTGGCCTGCATCACCTTTTATCTTACAAAAGATAAAAGGAGAAAAAAGTGAGCAAAGCAATAGGACTTCCTACAACCAAGAAAGCAGAGCCAGGAGCAGAGCACATCCTTTGGACCCAGGGTCGCAGTACTGAGAAGCTCAGGAAAGATTGAGGACAAGAACCTTCCCCAGAACTGATAGAGAGAGAGAGCCTTCTTCTGGAGTTAGTGTCCTGAATTTGGATTTCTAGCCCCCTAGACTGTGAGAGAATAAATATCTGTTTTTTTTAGACTGTGAGAGAATAAATATCTGTTTATTAAAGCCATCCACTTGTGGTATTTCTGTTATAGCAGCACTAGATAACTAAGATAAGGATTTTGCCTTCTCTTCCTATTTTGCTGAGAGTTTTTATTAGGAAAGAGTGTTGGATTTTATCAAATGCCTTTTCTACATCAATTGAGATGATCATGTGATTCTCTTCCTTTGTTTTGTTTATGTGGTAGATTACATTGATTAATTTTCTAACGCTGAACCACCTTGTATTCCTGGTTTGAATCCCAGTTGACCATAATGTATGATTTTCTTAGTATGTTGTTTAATTCTATTTGTTAGAATTTTGTTGAGAATTTTAGATCCGTACTCATGAGGATATAACAAAAAATTTTCCATTTTAAACATTAAGTGTATAATTAAGTGTCATTAATTAGTGTCACAACGTTGTGCAACCATTACCATCCTCTGTTTCCAGAGCTTTTTCGTCATCCCAAACAGCTCTGTAACCATTAAGCCATAAGGCCTCTGCTCCTGGTAACCACTAATCTACTTTCTGTCTCTATGAATTTGCCTGTTGTAGATATTTCATGTAAGTGGAATCATAAAATATTTATCCTTTTGTGTCTACTTTGTTTCATTTAGTATAATGTGTTCAAGGCTCATCCACTGTTGTATCATGTATTATAATTTCATTCCTTTTATGGTAGAATAATATTCCATTGTGTGTATATACCACATTTTGTTTATCCATTCATCTGTTGTTTCCACTTTTTGGCTAACGTGAATAGCGCTGCAGTGAACATTGGTGTACAAGTATCTGCTTGATTCCTGCTTTCAAGTCTTTTGGACTTACTTAGGGGTTGAATTGCTGAATCTTATGGTAATCCTGTTTAACTTCTTGAGGAATTACCACACTGTCTTCCACAGCAGCTGCACCAATTTACAGTCCTACCAGCACTGTACAAGGGTTCTAATTTATCCACGTCCTCATCAACACTTGTTATTTTTTCTGGTAAGAACTATCCTAGTAGGTATGAAATGTATTTCATTGTGGTTTTAATTTGTATTCCCCGAATGACTAATGATGTTGAGCATTTTTTCATGTGCTTATTGGCCACTTGTACTTCTCTTGTTGAAATGTCTATAAAACTTTCCCCCATTTTTTAGTTGGGTTGTTTTGTCTTTTTGTTGTTTAGTTGTAGCAGTTCTTTATATAGATATATGGTTATCAAATATATTCTCCCATTCTGTAGAGACATCTTCACTTTCTTCATAAAGTCCTTTGATGCACAATATTTTTAATTTTGATGAGGTCTAATTTATTTTTCTTTTGTTGTGATTTTTGCATCATATCTAAGAATGCATTGTCAAAAACAAAGACTTGAAGCTTTGCCTGTATATTTTCTTCTAAGAATTTTATGATTTTAGCTCTTATATTTATGTCATTGATCCATTTTTAGTTAATTTTTATATATGGCATGAGGTATGGGTCCAACTTCATTCTTTTCCATATGGAGATCTATTTGTCCCAGCATCATTCGTTGAAAATTGGCTTGGCATCCTTGTTGAAAATTAATTGGCCATAAATGTATGGGTTTATTTCTGGACTCTCAATTCTATTCCTTTGGTCTATATGTCTATCCTTACACCAATACTACACTGTTTTGATTACTGTAGCTTTGTAGTAAGTTTTGAAATTGGAAAGTGTGACTCCTCCTTTGTTCTTCTATTTCATGATTGCTTTGGCAAATCAGGACCCCTTTTCATATGAATTTGAGAATCTGCTTTTCCATTTCCGAAAAAAAGGCTGTCGGAATTTTTACAGGGATTGCATTGACTCTGTGGATCTACAGGAAGTTATAATCCTTCGGATTTACTTGCTGCTCATTCATCTTGCATGAGTTCTGAGACAGGATAAACTGAGATTAATACCTTGCTTCAAAAAAAAAAATTTTTTTTTTTTTTCAGTCCTTCAAGCAGGTCCCAGACAGGTTAAAACAGACACAGGCAATAATTTGTAAAGAAAGTCTGCTTTGCCTATAGCCAGAGAGCAGGTTCCCTCCCTGGGATTACAAACCACACTTTAAGATGGCCATGCCAAGTTGGGGACAGATGGGGGATCGGGCAAATAGAAAACCAGAAGTTTTCTTACAGTTTATATGTTACCTTTTTCTTAATTCAGCATTCGTTTTGTCGTTACAACGTTCTGACTGGTTTCCAGAGTTCCAACAAAGTTGGTTCTGCCAGTTTCCGCTTGGTGTTTTGGTGTTTTTTGAGTGCACAGCTGCTCAGACCACCATCTTGGTCCAGATCCGTCTGTTGACATTTTTTTTTTTTAATTAAATAAGTAAGTTATCACCACGGAGCTTCTGAAAGTGCCACGTGCATTCAGCCAGATGCAGTCATGCTCCAGTCAAAGTGCCCAGTCCCAGCCTCAAGGTTCTCTGAAGCTTCCCCATGTGCTGTGGATTTGACCACAACTTCTTTTTCCTGAAAAGAATCTCAAGGACGACATTGATGGTAAGAAGGAGCCAGCACAACATGAATGACTCCAGACAACACCTTTCATTAGCAGAGCACTCTAAATTTAACCAAATGTTTTGCTAATATTAAAGAATTTGATCCTGGCAACCATCCATCCAATGAAGTAGCTTATCTCTGTCCTCATTTGTGAGATAGGAAAATTAAGGTTCAGTTAGATTAAGCAACTTGCCTGAGCTAGTAGGTATTGTAACTAAAACTGTGAGTACAAATACTTTTGTGGTAGCTATCTAAAATCTCTATCTTGGAGAATATTTAGGCATGGTTGAAAAAGGCATGGTTAGGAAACGGAATAATGGGGAGGTTTTAATTCATGAGAAATTTTCTAATAAAGGTCTATTTCCCTTTACCAACCTTTCAACTTTAGCAAGTACATTTACCAGGTAGGGAAAAACCTATGTGTGTGTATACTTAATGTTTCTTAGAGGGTAGACCTGAACCACCTTAATCATATTTACATGAGGATCTGCTGAAAATGCGTGTTCCTGGGCTTCACGCCAGTTGCTCTGAAGGGGAATTTCTAGGTTAGGGTTGGTGAATCTACATCTTTAACAAGTCTGTCAGGTGATTCTTGGGTACTCTAACTCACTTCCAGGGTGTTCTCAGACTTGGTTATTTATTGTGTGCCAAAAATCTAGCTAAGACCCTCTGGTAATCTTTTAACTTGATAAGGGATTCCTTTCCGTATATTCCTCGAGAGGCGGGGGTGGACTGGGAGGGGCTGGGCGGCGCGAGGCTGGGCGGGGCCGGGCTGAGCAGAGCAAGGCAGAGCGGGCCTCGGCCTGGCCTTGCGGGGTTGAGGGTAAAGGGTTAATGGCTTCACGCGCAGGCGCCGCCCTTTGAACAGGAACGAAAAATAACTTCCGGTTGGAGTCACTCGGCGAGCACCGCAGACTTGAGGCATGAGAGACCAAGGCTGAATCCCTCAACTGTGAGTAAGAAACTTCGTGAGTGAGTTGGTGTGTCTGAATCCATCTAGCACAGCGACGGAGAGCTTGTGTGTGAGAGCGAGAGGCACGCGCTGGCAGCATGAGCGCGTCAGGGAGAGAAGCTGAGGGACTGCGGAGACTACCAGTCGGAGTGGAGAGGGATTTGTGTCAGAGAAGCGGCCCCGTCCCAGTTTTGGAGCGGAGCCCAGAAGGGACTTTCCCGGCCGGTGACGTTGTCGCAGCAACGACGGCCCCCGCCCGGACAGCTCCAGTGGAGGGATTCCGCCCGACTCCACTCTTAGTGACTGACTTCTTTGCCCGGGAGACGGGGGCAACCGGGCCTGCTTGGTCTGGGTGAGATTGGACCCGGTCAGGAATGTCCCCGACTTCCCTTTGGGACAAGGGCTGCCTCCCAGAAGCAAGTACCATTGTGGTTACTTTTTGAAAACTTCTTAATAGATTCTGTCTTGTTTTTCCCAAGGCCGTTGCACAATTTTGCTCTCTGCTTTCCTGTAGGGTGTCATCATAGCCTTGTCAATGAGAAGTTGGGTAACCTCCCAGAGGGTTACGGAGAGAATGAGTGGCCGAGGCAGAAAGAGCAGAAGCAAACCCTGCCCCCTGTGGGAACCCCGGCGTTAGGTAGAGTCCCCACCCCGGTGTAAACAGCGTAAAAAGCTGTACTGATCAAGAAGGGGAAAAAGGGGATTGGAGGGGGAGGGAGATGTTCTAACCAAAGAGGGGTTGTGTCTCTCTTATTGTTATGCTGCAATAAGCAGAAGTAGAGCAGCCTTACTGTGTAAAGTGTCCTTATCTCACGGTAGATGCTTTTGACAAGTTATCCTAAAGGAGAAATGGTAGTAAAGGTTGTATGTTCTGGGAAGGAAAATGTGATGATCTGCTTCCCTACCACGACTGGAGTACACATTTCAAACGAGAAGTAGCAGAGAAGCAAGCCCTGTATGCGGTTGAACAGTTTTTTGTCTCCCTTGTTTTGGAAAGGGAAAAAAATCCTCGAATAATGCAACTGTGCGTAAAGCAGAAAGTGAAACTCCTCAGCCCTCTCCCCAGCCATAGGTAATCCAACAGCTTGCACATCTCTTACATGTCCATAAACAATGTTATTTCTCTTTCTTATAAATGAGATTATATATACTGTTTCATGATTTGCTTTTTTAGACCAAAAATATATGGTAAAAATCCTGTCATCTTTTTAATGTCTGCATGATATGCTGTTTCTCTTAATATGGTCTGCCCATATATTTTGCCCATAATTTTTCAAAATTATTTATTAGGATACAGATATACTGATCTTTTATGAAATATATGGCAAATATTTTTTTGAACTTTTAGTTTAAAATGGCTGGGTTTTGTCTTGCTGAAGAAGGGGGTCCGCACTGAAAAATTACTAAAAGATTCTCCTGTTTTGTCAATTCTTTTTACGGTTTTTTATGCTTTACTTATTAAAGCATCTAAAAGTTATTTTTGTGCATTATATAATGTAGGAGTTTATTTGTTTGATTTTACTGAATGGTTAGCCATTTTTTCTGAGATTATTTGTTGAAATCAACTCTTTCCTAAGTGATTGGAAATGCCACCTTAATATAGTAAATTCTCATGTGTACATGGATTTCCTTTGGATTCTTCCGTTACTTTGATCCATTTGTCTCTTCCTATACAAATACCACTTTGCTTTGATTATGGTATATTTTTAGTAATTCATTGGGCAAATCTCTCATTTTTTCCCCTGAAATTTCTTGACTTTTACTGCATTTTCTTCCAGATAAAGTTTAGAATAAACTGTACATGTTTCATTAAAATAACCCATTTGAGATTTTAGCTGTCATATTCTCCAATGTATTTTGGCTGGTACGTAGTAGATGATTGTTTATATGTCTGGTCAACCTTCTTAGTTTCAATAAATTGTTTCTCTTGAATTTTCTAGAAAAACAATCATTAAATATAATGGTGATCTTACCTCTTCCTTTATACTTCTTTCTTTGGCTTCATGAATTGCTAGCTTCTCCAGAACAGTGACAAATAATAACAGTGATGCCGACCATCCTTATCTTGTTTCTTAATTTGGGGATGTCTTTACTATGTCACCATTAAATATGAAGTCTACTGTTAATTGTCAATAATTTCTATTTATCAAGTTAAGGAAGTGCTCCTTAATATTTGTAGTGTACTAGGACTTTTACAAGAATAGATGTTTGGATTGTGTCTGTATTCTTTTCTCTCTGTCTCTTTCTTTGCACTGGATAGCACTTTCAGAACATTATTACATGAGAGATATTGGGTGTTCTTTTGATATATGTATTTCTTGTCATGTTAAGACAATGTTCTTTTATTACTACTTAACTAAACATTTTTTATCAGGAATGGAGGTTGAATTTGTCAATTGGTTTTTCAGTATCTGTCTTGACCCATCGTTTGTGCTTTTCTTCTTTGACTTATTAGTATTTCTAGTTCATGAACGTGCACTTACTTAACAAAAACACAAACCCATTCCCAGTCAAGTGGGATTCCAACTAAACAGCTCTATAGGTCAGAGTTGAACTACCCCCATAGGGTTTCCAAGAAGCAGCTGGTGAATTCGAACTGCGGACCTTCTAGTTAGCAGCCGAGTTCTTAACCCACTGTGCCATCAAGGCCCTACACACTTACTTAAAAAAAAAAAAAAAAAGGTGTAATATTTAAATGCATATTATTTCTGTTTGATAACATTTTTATTTAAATCAATAAGTGGGTTTCATCTGTAGTCACCTTTTTCTGTGTTATCTTTGCCAGCTTTTGATAAAGCTTATGCTGGTTTCATGAAAAGAACAGAGAAGTAATTGCTCTGAAGTATTTTAAATAGTGTAAGAACTCTCTATTCTTTGAAGATCTGAAGGAATTCACTCATGGAACCCTATGGTCCTAGCAGTACCTTATTCTTAAAACAGCAACATTATTTAGCAAAAAGTCCAGAACTTAAACAAACAAAAACTGAGAGTAAATCCAAATAAATAAGAAGGTCTGAGATACCAATAATGTTAAGAACAAAGAAGAAATGTTGTATTGATCCTGGTCATTTTTATTCTTTTTTTCTTTTTCATAGTCAGAGAAAAGGCTAATCTGCTAAATGCATTGATAGTCTTTCTCTCTCCTATCTACTCTGTTCTCTATTTGTCCCCTAATCTATTCCAGTATGATTATAAAAGAAAGGGTGTTGCTTCCACATGGGCAAGTTCCTCTATGCCCTCAAAGAAGGCAAGAGTGAAATTCAGCTGGGAAGACATCAGATTCTAGCTTCCCAGTTTGGCTGGGAAATTTTTTACTTGGGAGGTAATGACATTCTACTGTAGCCAGATCCCACAGTGGGGTGGGTTTCAACTGAGTGGGTGAGAAAATACACCAGCTCAACATGCTTGTACTTATTTTATGTAAAGCGAAACTTATTAGCATAGTCCAGGTATATATGTGTGGTGTGTGCATGCGTGTAGAACAGGAATACAAAATCAATTAACCAAAAACTACCTTTTTACTCAACTAATAATTAACTTTTAATAGTGGACTATGTAATCTTTGATAAAGTGATTAATTTTTATAAAATTATTTTTTATCACTTCAAAGAATATGATCTTAGGCAAGAAATGTAATTTAGTAATACACAAATGTGAACTGTGAAGGATACCTCAAGATACTCATAAGTGTTATTTACAGAAAGATGCAGGCATTATGTGAATGCTTGAATATTTGTTTGAATACTTTAATTTTTGGTCTTTTGTTGTTAGCTTCTGTAGAGTTGGCCCTGATTTATGGCAACCCCATGCACAACGATCTATTAGTCTGGCAAAAATAATTATTGACATGATTTGGGGGCTTACGTTATGGTTCAGACTTTGTATGCTTTTTAAAACCATACCCATTATCCAAAAGTAAATGGTAAAAATAGATAACCTGTTGATGTAAAACCTCACTATTCTAAATATTCTGATGTGATACATTAGCTGATTAGCTGTTAGTACTATTTACACTTTTTTGTTTTCTAACACCTTGTAAGCATGAATATCACTGTTTAATTTCAGCTCATTTGTGTTCAATTATGTCCAGCCAAGTTTTAGTTTCTATTTCCTGTAGGATTTATGCTGTGGCTGCCATTTCCCCCCTGCTGTCTCCCACATTAGCTGCCATGGTTTTTGAATCATGGGTAAAAGGGAAGAGAAGGCTATTATCTAGAATAGATAACAACAACAACAACAAAATCTCTTTATAGTTCAAGACCAAAACTCTGAATTATCTTCAGGAAGGGGTATACAGAGAATATGAAATGAACTGCCTTGTGGGTAGGTGGCTAATTAGTAAAAATAGTCTTTTGAATTAGGTGTAGTTCAAAAAAGTTGAGGAAGGTTGGAACAGACAATAGTACCAGACCCTATGTAACTGAAAACAAGCCTTTTGAACCGATTTAGTACCTGTATCATAGTTTTATCAACCCCTAATCTAGAAAAACATTGATTGATTGATTGATTGTGCTTTAAGTGAAAGTTTACAGATCAAATCAGTCTCTCATATAAAAAGTTATACACACCCTGCTATGTACTCCTCGCTACTCTCCCCCTAATGAGACAGCACATTACTCCCCTCCATTCTGTATTTCCTGTGTCCATTCAGCCAGTTCCTATCCCCCTCTGCCTTCTCATCTTGTCTCCAGACAGTAGCAGCCCACATAGTCTCATGTATCTACTTGAGCCAAGAAGCTCTCTCCTCACCAATATCATTATTTTATAGTCCAGTCCAATCCCTGTCTGAAGAGTTGTCTTTGGGAATGGTTCCAGTCTTGGGCTAACAAAGGGTCTGGGGACCATGACCTCCAGGATCCCTCTAGTCTCAGTCAGACCATTAAGTCTGGTCTTTTTACGAGAATTTGAGATCTGCGTCCCACTGTTCTCCTGCTGAATGAGGGATTCTCTGTTGTATTCCTTGTCAGGGCAGTGATCAGTAGTAGCTGGGCACCATCTAGTTCTACCGGTCTCAGGCTGATGTATTCTCTGGTTTATGTGGCCCTTTCTGTCTCTTAGGCTCATCTTTACCATATATCTTTGGTGTTCTTCAGTCTCCTTTGCTCCAGGTGGGCTGAGACCAATTGATGCATCTTAGATGGCCACTTGCTAGCATTTAAGACTCCAGACGCCTCTCACCAAAGTGGGATGCAGAATGTAGAAAAGCTTTTTTTTTAATTGAGCTTTAGATGAAGGTTTACAGAACAAACTAGTTTCTCATCAAACAATTAGTACACACATTGTTGTATGGCATTGGTTAACAACCCCACAACATGTCAACACTCTCCCTTCTCAGCCCTGGGTTCCCTGTTACCAGCTTTCCTATTCCTACCTGCCTTCCAGTCCCTGCCCCAGGGCTGGTGTGCCCGTTTAGTCTTGTTTTGTTTTCTGGGCCTGTTCAATCTTTGGCTGAAGGGCGAACCTCAGGAGTAGCCTCATTACTGAGCTGAAAGGGTGTCTCGGGTCCATACTTTGAGTGTTTCTTCAGTCTCTGTCAGGCCAGCAAGTCTGGTCTTTCTTTTTGAGTTAGAATTTTGTTCTGCATTTTCTTCCAGCTCTGTCCAGGACTCTGTATTGTGATCTCTGTCAGAGCAGTCAGTGGTGTTAGCCAGACACCATCTCGTTGTACTGGACTAAGTCTGGTGGAGGCCATGGAAGATGTGGTCCATTAGTCCTTTGGAGTAATCTTTCCCTTGTGTCTTTAATTTTCTTCATTCTTCCTTGCTCTCAAAGGGGTGAGACCAGTGGAGTATCCTAGATGGCTGCTCATAGGCTTTTAAGACCCCAGACGCTACTCCCCAAAGTAGAATGTAGAACATTTTCTTTACTCTGTTATGCCGATTGAGCTAGATGTTCCCTGAGACCATGGTCCCCACAGCCCTCAGCCCAGCAATTTGGTCCCTCAGGGAGTTTGGATATGTCTGTGGTGCTACCATGCCCTTGCCTGTACAGGTTGTGCCGACTTCCCCAGTATTGTGTCTCACCCTTCACCAAAGTTACCACTTCTCTATTGTCTTTTAAGTATTTTTCCATCTTCACCCCTCCTCTCTCTGGTAACCATCAAATATTGTTTCTTTTTGTAAGTAAACCTTTTCATGAGTTTTTACAATAGCGGCCTCGTACAATATTTGTCCTTTTGTGATTGGCTTATTTCACTCAGCATAATGTCCTCCAGGTGCATCCATGTTACGAGATGCTTCACAGATTGATCATTGTTCTTTTTTGTTGCATAATACTCCATTGTGTGTTGGTACCACAGTTTGTTTATCCATTCATCTGTTGATGGGCACCTGGGTTGTTTCCATCTTTTTGCTATTGTGAACAATGCTGCAATGAACATGGGTGTACGTATGTCTCATATTGATGGATCCTTTTTGTTTATCCATTCTGTCACAGAAAAACATTTTTAAGGGACTTATTTTTTGAAGGAAAAAAGTTCAGAGACTAAATAATAATGATAACTGACTCATGGGACAATGTCCTGGACAGTAACCTGAGTTTTATTCCTTTTACCTTCACATATATATTCTCTCTGAAGGTAATTAGGAGTCCCTGGGTGATGCAAACTGTTAACTTACTCATCTGCTAACCGAAAGGTTGGAAGTTTGAGCCCACCCAGAGGTACTGCAGAAGGCAGGCCTGGTGATCTACTTCTGAAAAATCAGCCATTGAAAACCCTATGGAGTGCAGTTCTACTCTGACACACATCGAGTCTGACTCTGTCACCAGGAGTCAGACTCGACCTGATGAAAATTGGTTTGTAATAGTAATTACCATTGATAAATTATGAGAAACAGTTTGAGCACTGATAATCTACAATAGCTTTCACTTATCACCAATACTTTTTCTTTGCCAAAAAAAAAAAAAAAAAAATCTTCTGAAAATAGGTTGTTAATAGTGAAAACCAAGTCTTTTTTTTCTTTTTTTGCATCACTGCTACAAGGAATTTTTGGAAAATGAAGTGGATTAAGAAAACTAATATGAGTCTCATTTTGTGGGTTTCCCTGGTGGTGCAGTGGTTGAGAGTTACAGGTGCTAACCAGAAGGTCGGCAGTTCAGATCCACCAGCTGCTCCTTGGAAACCTTATGCAGCATGTTTACTCTGTCCTAGAGGATCACCGTGGATAGGAATTGACATAACGGCAACAGGTTTGGTTGGGGTTTTTTAGCAAGTTGAAGTTGGAAGAATCTTTGAAATAGGAGAGGAGCCAAGATGGCGGGTTAGTCAGATACACCTTGCCATCCCTCCACAGCAAAGACTGGAGACATCAGGTGAAACAGATACAGAGGACAGTCCTAAAACCTTGATCATCAAATGAAAAAGAATTAGAGCAAATACCGGTTAGAAGAAGGAACTGATCAAAAACAGCAAATGAGGAGAGATAAGGAGCAGAGGTGCCCTACCAGCTAACCCGGCACTATCCCAAGTGAGGAACACAGAAAGGCAACTACATGGAATTCCCAACAGGAAACAGAGAAACTGTCCTAACATACCCAGAGTGAAGCAAGGTGAGCAGGGGATGAACCACATCTAAAGAGGGAAAGTACAAGAAGGTGGGTGAGAGCTCCAGGAACCCTGGCATTCACAGAGCAGAGAGGTAGCCAGGACCCAGAGAAAGGACTACCCACCACCAGCAGCCCCCGAATACTAGAGTGGGTGGTGCACATGGAATAATCAATCTGCAGAGTATTAACGGGAGGTCCCCCACCCGACCGGACTACAGACAGCCTTCCCTCCTCCCACTTGATTGGGGCCAGGTCCCGATTGCTGGCTGCAGCCAACAGGAAGTGCCTAGGACTACCAGAGGAGCACACCCCCCTCCCCCCCACACCCTACTGGTGATTGGAGGCACATATCCCCACAGCATCATGGCCAGGGACCACAGTTACAAATCTCCCTTGTTTTCCCTCACACCAGCCCAGTCTGCCATCCCCCCTGCCCACCTACCAAGTGGTGGTGCTCCAGAGCCCCCAGTGGCCTGACCCAGCCCACCAACTGGCATGAGAGCACTCTAGCACCCCTGGCTGCCCAGTCCCCACCTGCTGACCCACCCTAACAGGTGGCATGGGAGTGCTCCAGTGCCCCCGGTCGCCCAACCCTGCCCCCCTGCCCGCTGACCCACGTTGCTGAGCGGCACAGGAGCACTCTGGCACCTCTGGCTGCCCAACCCCAACCCTGCTGCCTCCAGCGACCCACCATACTCTCAACTGTTGCTCTGCCCACCCGGAAAGCAGCTGTGAGTGCTCCCATGGCACTGGACTGACAACAAGCAGTGGCCAGCGCCTGCCTAGCCCACCCGCAGCCATCTCACATGCCCAGTGAACAATGAGACGAGCTCATCCTGCCTGCTGCAACCCCACCTACTCAGAGGCAGGTGGTGAGTGCTCCTGTGCCGTCAAAAGATCAATCAGTGAAGCATGCCTGACTTGCCCACCCTGATATGTCAAAAAAAAATTTAAAAATCAGGACAAAACAAACATACAATCAATAAATAAAATAACACCTTAGTGCCTCAGAGACAACAGACAATAACAAATACATACAAAGAAACAGGATAAGATAGTTCAAATAAATGACCAAAATAACTGGGCAGAGAACCTTCCTGAGGAAGAAATGGTAATAGAATATCCTAATAAGGAATTTAAAAGACTTGTGTACAGGATCCTCAAAGAAATCAAGGAAAATACAAAACTCTAGAAGAAATTCAGGAAAACAATATAAGGACAAGTGGCAAATTAAATAGATATCAAAACAGCTAGGAATTGAGAAGGTTAACAATAAGATATCAGAAATAGATAACAGAAGGATGTAGAAGTAGAACTGAAGCAAAAAAGAATTAGCGAAATAGAGGATAAATCCCTTGACACTAACCTGTTTGAGGAACAATTAGAAAAAAGAGTGAAGAAAGCATAAGAATTATGTGGGACACTATCAAGAGAAATAGTTTATGCATAATCAGAATTCCAGAAGAGGAGCGATAAAAAAAAAAAGCACAGAGAGAATTTTTGAAGATTTATTGGCAGAGGCCCCCAGACATCCCTTTAGCTCAGTAATGGAATCACTTTTGAGGTTCACCCTTCAGCCAAAGATTAAACGGGCCCATAAAACAAAACGAGACTAAATGGGCACACCAGCCCAGGGGAAAGGACAAGAAGGCAGAAGGGGACAGGAAAGCTGGTAATAGGGAATCCAGGGTCAAGAAGGGAAGAGTGTTGACATGTCGTGAGATTGGCAACCGAGATGTCACAAAACGATATGTGTACTAATTGTTTAAAGAAGCTAGTTTTTCTGTAAACCTTCATCTAAAATACAATAAAAAAAAAGATTTATTGACAGAAAAATTCCCTAATATTGTGAAAGATGAGAAGATGTCACTCCAAGAAGCTCAGTGATCCCCATAAAGGATAAAAGCAAAAAAACAATCTGTTGCCTTCAAGTCAATTCTGACTCATAGTGACCCTATAGGATGGAGTAGAAGTGCCCTGTAGGGTTTCTAAGGAGTGGCTGGTGGATTCGATCCATGGACCTTTTGGTTAGCAGCTGAACGCCTAACCACTGCACCACTAGGATAAACCAAAAACCAAACCCACTGCCGCCGAGTTGATTCCAACTCATAGTGACCCTACAGGACAGAGTAGAACTGCCCATAGAGTTTCCAAGGAGCGCCTGGTAGATTTGAACTGCTGACCGTTTGGTTAGCAGCTGTAGCGCTTAACCACTACGCTACCAGGGTTTCCACACCACCAGGATAGACACCCCAAAAAGTAACCAAGACATATCAGACTTATCAAAGACAGAGAATTCTGACAGCAGCTCGTGAAAAACAAAATATCACCTACAGAGGGGCATCCATAAGTCTAAGCACTGACTTCTCGGCAGAAACCACGCAAGGAAGAAGGGAGTGGAACAACATATATAGTGGAACGAGAGTAAAGAATTGCCAACCAAGAACCATGTATTCAGCAAAATTGTTTTTCAAATATGAAGGTGAAACTAGGACTTCCCAGGTAAACAAAAATTAAGAGCATTTATAAAAATCAGACCAAACTTAGAAGAAATATTAGAGGGAGTCCTTCAGACAGAGAACCGATGATATCAGACAACAACTTGAGATGAAGACACACTACAATGTCACCCAAATACCAACCCAGACAAAGAATTCTCAAATGTAAAATAAAGCTGAGAACAAGGAGCCAGAGATGTGACTCTGTAAATAACGACAACCTCAAAACAAAAAGGGGGAATAAAGAGTATAATTACAGAATGTCCATGTGGAAGGGATACCAAGATATAACAGACTAGTTTAAACTTAGGAAGAGAAAGGTAAATTCCAGAGGAACATAAACAAAATTAATAAATCTACTCATAAAAAAAAATCAAAAAGACTCAGCAAACATAAAAATTCAACAACAATGCTGGAAATGAAAAGAAAATCCATAAACAAAAAGAACTCAGTGCAGAAAATTAAGCAGAACAAAGAAACCATTAACAATACAATGAAAAGCATAACAAAATGGCAACATTAAATGTATACCTTTTGATAATCACACTGAATGTAACTGGTTTAAATGCACCAATCAAGAGACCGAGAGTGGCAAAACAGATAAAAAAAAAAAAAAAAAGACCTGTCAATATGTTACCTACAAGAGACATACCTTAGACACAAAGACATAAATAGGTTAAAAATCAAAGGATGGAAAAATATGTCACGAAAATAGTAACCAAAAGAGAAGCAGAGTGGCAATAATAATCTCTGATAAAATAGACTTTAAGTCACAGTCCATTATTATAGGCAAGGAAGGGCACTGTATGATGATTAAAGGATCAGTGCATGTCTTACATGCTTTGGACATGTCTTCAGGAGGGATCAGTCCCTGGAGAAGGACATCATACTTGGCAGAGTACAGAGTCAGCGGAAAAGACCCTTAACAAGGTGGATTGATACAGTGGCTGCAACAATGAGCTAAAGCATAGCAATGATTGTAAGGATGGTGCAGGACCGGGCAGTGTTCCGCTCTGTTGTGCATAGGGCCGCTATGAGTCAGAACCGACTCAACGGCACCTAACAACAACACCAAAAGGACATAGCTGTAATAAATATTTATGCATCCAATGACAGAGCTCCAAAATACATTTTTAAAAAAGCTCTAACAAAATTGAAAAGAGAAATAATTCTACAATAATAGTAGGAGAATTTAACATACCACTTTTTATGATGGACAAAACAACTAGAAAGAAACTCAACAAAGATACAGAAGATCTAAATAATACAGTGAACCGATTCAACCTCGTAGACATATGCAGAACCTACCACCTAACAGCAGCACAGTATATTCTTCTCTAACGTACCTGGATCATTTTCCAGATAGACCATATATTAGGCCATAAAGCAAGCTTCAATAAATTCAAAAGCATCTAAATAATACAGAGCATCTTCTCTGATCATAACAACATAAAGCTAGAAGTTAAGAGCCGAAAGAACAAGTAAAAAATAATGAAATACATGGAAACTGAGTAATGCCTTACTTAAAAACCATTGGGTAATAGAAGAAATTAAAAATGAAATTTAAAGAAATTCTTAGAATGAAAACACAGTATACCAAAATCTTTGGGACACAGCAAAAGCAGTGCTCAGAGGAGAATTTATAGCAATAAATGCACACATTAAAAAAGAAGAAAGGGCCAAAATCAACAGCTTATCCCTACAACTTAATAGAAAAAGAGCAGCAAAAGAAGTCCATGGTCACCAGAAGAAAGGAAAGATTAGAGCATAAATAAATGAAATAGAAAACAGTAGAAATAATCATCAAGACTAGAAGTTGGTTCTTTGGGAAGATCAATAAAATTGACAGACCACTGGCTAAACTGTTAAGGAAAAAAATGAGAAGATAGCAAATAACCAAAACAAGAAATGAGATGGGTGACATAACAGAACCAACTGGGATAAAAAGGATCATAACAGAATATTTTGAAAAAATTGTGCTCCAACAAATTTGAAAACCTAGAAGAAATGGACAAATTTCTAGAGGCACACAACTTAACTATACTAACAGAAATAGGGGTAGAAAATTTGAACAGACCCATAACAAGAGAAAAAATTGAAGGTGTCATTAAAAAAAACCTCTGCACAAAAAATGCCCAGGCTCACATGGCTTCACTGGAAAATTCTATCAGACATTCAGGGAAGAGTTGACACCAATTCTACTCAAACTATTCTAGAACATAGAAAAGGAAGGAATAATCCTTAATTCGTTCTATTAAGCCAGCATAACCCTGATTCCAAAGCCAGGCAAAAACACCACTAAAAGAGAAAGTTATAGACCAGCATCTCTCATGAGTATAGATGCGAAAATTCTCAAAAATTCTAGCCAATAGAATTCAACAGCATATCAAAAAAATAATATAGCCCGGCAGGATTCATACCAGGGATGCAAGAATGGTTCAACATTAGAAAATCATTCAGGGTAATTCACTATATAAATAAAACAAAGATAAAAAATGACATGATCCTCAATCAATGCAGAAAAGGCATTTGATAAAATCCATCACCCTTTTCCTGATAAAAACACTCACCAAAATAGGAATAAAAGGGAAAATTCTCAACATAATTAAGGTCAAATATGCAAAAGCATCAGCCAACATTACTCTCAATGGAGAAAGATTGAGAGTATTCACCTTGAGAATGGGAATGAGACAAGGATGCCCATTATCACCACTCGTATTCGATATTGTACTGGAAGTTCTAGTTAAAGCAATAAGGCAAGAAAGGGAAATAAAGGGCATCTAGATTGGAAAGGAAGAAGTAAAACTATCCTTATTTGCAGATAACATAATTCTGTAAATAGAAAATCCCAGAGACTCCACAAGGAGGTTAATGGAATTAGTAGAAGAGTTTAGCAAAGTGGCAGGGTACAAGATCAACACACAGAAATCAGTTGGATTCCTCTGCAGTAACAAAGAGGACTCTGAAAAGGAAATCAAGAAATCAATACCATTTACAATAGCTCCACTAAAGGAAAAAATACCAAGGAATAAGCGTAACCAGGGATGTAAAAGGCTTATACAAGGAAAACTGTGAGAAACTAAAAGAGATCTACATAATTGGAAAAATATTCCAAGCTCATAGATTAGAAAACTTAACACTGTGAAAATATCAATACCACCAAAAGTAATCTATAGATATAATGCAGTCCTGATCCAAGCCCCAACAACATTCTTTAATGAATGGAGAAACTAATCTCCAACTTTATATGGAAAGGAAAGAGGCCTCGAATAGCTAAGGCAGCATTGAAGAAGAATAACAAAGTAGGAGGCCTCTCACTTCTCGATCTCAAAACTTGCTGTATAGCCACTCTGATCAAATCAGCCTAGTACTGGCACGAAGACAGTAGACCAGTGAAGTGGACTTTAGAACCCGGAAATAAATCTCCCTACCTAGTGGCAGCTGATCTTCAACAAACAGTCAAAGTCCATTCAATGTGGGAAGAAATATTCTCTTTAACAAATGGTGCTGGCAAAACTGAATATCCATATGCAGAAAAATGAATCAGAATCCATACCTCATACCATGCATAAAAACTAACTCAAAACGGCTCAAAGACCTAAATGTTAAAGCTAAAACCATAAACTTCTGGAAGAAAATACAGGGTCAAAACTAGGGGACCTAATCATCATGAGAGAATAACAAAAAACTCAAAATGGCACAAATGACAGAAGATAAGATTAGATAATTGGGACCTCCTAAAAATTAAATATCTATGTGTATCAAAAGACTTTGCCTGGAGAGTAAAAAGAGAACATACAGACTAGGAAACAACCTTTGGCAAAGAATCCTTGCAATATTTGCAGTAGAATGAGGTAGGGAGAATTGTTCTATTCAGCAGCAGAACAAACATTTAGGTAATGTTGCTGTAGAGAGTACCTTGCTATAAGAACAGAATGAGAGATTTGAGTAGTAACAAGAAAAAGGGTATATTTTTTAAAATTGAGGAAGATTTATCAGAACCAGTCAGCAAATCAACTGTTATTGTGGGGCATTTAATTGGTCTTACTTTTTTTCACTAGTCATAACTATTTATTATGTGGCACTTATTATAGTTTCACAGTTCATATATATAGTCTGTCCCTTGACTAGAAGTGCCCTTTCCTTGTTGTTATTGTTTCCAACCTTTTTAAATCCATTTCCTTTGTGGTAAACATTGAAGTCTCATAAATCATCGGAGATTTTAATTGTATTCCTCCTTCCCACCTGGTCTTTCTCCTCTCCTCCACCTCACCACACTAAATATCTAAACTTTCTCTCCTGGGTCTCCCACCCAGGAAGGTTCTGCAGAGACTTTTTTTCTTTATATTATTCATCAAAACAGATTTTTTAAATATTAAGTAGCCATTTTTAAACTGCATGTCTCTCCCTCCATCTTCAGATTCTAACATGGCCCCTACTCTGGGGAGAGGATACCCTTTGAACATCTCTCAGGTGGCCGAGCACAGCTAACTCAGCAATGCCATGTTTCTGTTTACTTCAGGGGAGTGGGACATCACATGCGCAGTTTCTCTTGTGGTGTTAAACTGTTCAGTTGTGCAGTTTAACCCAAACCATTTTATAAACAGGCTGAGAGAAAGGAGTACCACTGGAAAAAAAAAAGGAAGTAGGGCAAAGCCTGAGATTCGGGGGCATTGTGGTCTGTGATGGAGAAATCTTCATTCCTCTAACTTTTGGCAGCTAGCATAAAAAGTTTTACCAAGTTCTTTTCTCAAAAAGTTAAATGTAGAACTACCACGTAATTTAGAATTCAGTCTCTAGGAATGCAAATGGATACTAGTACAATAGTGTTCATTGCAGCACTATTTCACAACAGCCAAAAGGTGGAAACATCCTAAATGTCCATCAGCAGATGAATGGATAAACAAAATGTGGTACATACATACAATGGAATATTACTCAGCCATAAACAAAAATGAAGTTCTGATATATGCTACAAGATGGATGAGCCTTGAAAATATTATGTTAAGTGAAATAAGGCAGTCACAAAAGGACAAATGTTGTATGACCTCACTTACATGAAATATCAAGAATTGGCAGATATATAGAGACCAAAGTTTATTAGTGGTTTCCAGGGGCAGGTGGGAGGGAGAGTCTTTGCTTAGGGGGCACTGAGTTTCTGTTTAAGTGTGGTAGGAAAAATTGGAAACAGATGGTGGTGCTGCTTGCACAATGTGAACATAATTAATGTCAGTGAATTCTACACATAAAATATGTTGAAACGGCAAATGTTTTGTTATATATATTTTCACCACGGTAAAGAAAAAAAAAAAAGTTTCACCAAGTTCACATATCCAGCACAGTGGAAAGAAAGCCTGGATTGGGGAGCTTTGGGTTTGATCAGTGATGTTGTCTGACCTTGTTTATCCTGATGCATTTAGCCAACCAGCTTATGGGAAAACTACAAAATCCAAATTTTGGTACTGCTATATCTGTGATATTTTAGGTTTCTATTATATCATTTTATTATATCAGCTGCCTGATTGGAACACAGTAAACAGTATAGTGCAGTATACAATGGGTATATCCAGAACTGAAGTTTATAACTTGGAAAATGAGAAGGGAAATGCAAGCCGTCATTTTGGGGAATTGGTTGCTTGTATTAGGGAACACTCTTAAAAGTGGCAAATGATCATAAGTAAAGGTAAGAAGTGACAGTTCTCTTCCATATACTTTTTTGAGTAAAGGAATACACATTTTATTGAGTGTTTTTAAAGTTCTGCCTTAACCATCCAAGTCAAAGGATGTCCTTTTATTTGGCAATGGGTTATACTATATTATTGACTCATTTTCTGGTTTTTGAACCTGAGCCTTTTTGTGGATGAGGTGGCAAATATACACCTGAGATGTAGAAAAGATTGGCTGTCTCTCACTTACCCACATTTTTGTCCACTAAGCTATTATATTCAAAGGTGGCAACTTTTCTGAAATAAAATGTTAATTCTTCTTACTATTCATACCCTCAAGAAATTGGGACTTGAAGGCTAAGGACCATAGTCTCAGGGGACATCTAGGTCTGTTGGCAAAACACATTCATAAAGATAATGTTCTAGATCCTAGTCTGGCCAGTAGCATCTGAGGACTTAAAAGCTCATGAGTAGCCATCTGAGAAGCGACTATTGGTCTCTCCCCATCTGGAGCAAAGGAGAATGAAGAAAACCAAAGACTCAAGGAAGCAATTAATCCAAAGGACTAATGGCCCACATAAGCCATAGTCTCCTGTAACCTGAGACCAGATGAACTAGATGGTGCCTGGCTACCACTACCTACCACTCTGGCCAGGACCACGATAGAAGGACCTGATTAGAATGAGTAAAAAATGTGAAACAATATTCAAATTAAGGGGGGAAAAAAAAAAGACCAGACTTACCGCTCTGAAAGAGACTGGAGGAACCCCTGAGACTATTGCCCTGAGACAACCTTTTAACTTGAAACTGAAGACATTCCCAGCCAAATAATAGAGAAGACTATAGAATAAACAAGAGGATCAGCTCCTTGGAATAATCAAGTATATGAGACCAAAAGGGCAACATATGCCCAAAACCAAAATTGGGAAGACAAGGAGTGACAGGGAAACCAGAGGAATGGAAATGGGGAATCTGGCGGGAAATGGGGAGAGTGCCGACACATTGTGGGGATTACAGTCAATGTCACAGAAAAATTTATGTATGAATTATTGATTGGAAAACTAATTTGCTATGTAAACTTTCATCCAAAGCACAATAAAATGTTCAAAACAAAAGATGGGAAAGGCCGGTGGCTTTCCTTTCTAGGGCAAAATGGAAGGGGTAGCAGTTCCTCAAGATGATTTCCCTTCCCCATCCTGAGACTTGTTTAGATTTGAACTGGACTCTCAAAATTTTGAACCTTGGCAGAACATTTACCCAGAAGCAGAATAGGGTCAAGAATGGGGGAAACCCAGCAGAGGGGCCTTTTTTACCTCCCAGATCACCAACACTTGTCTCTACCACACCACAAAAAATAGACCTTATAAAAGAATTAGAAATCATCCTAAGGTGGAGGTAATAGGAATCCTACATTTAAGCCTATGATCCTTTTCAAATTTGAAATCCCAGTATATAAAAGTGATCAAAGTTAAGCTCCTCTGATTGAACTGGGCAGGTATGGGTGTAACATTGTTTGGTTCTTACAACCCCAGCCTCAGTGGAGCTACAGAAACACCAGTACTTACTCCTCATCTTCATAAGAGTGATTTGAAAATTACTGCCTTGAGCCAGTATTAAATAATAACCTTGATTATTAATTTACCCAGAATTGGTTGACTATTATTCGGCAACATAGTACTATGGCAAGGAAACAAGATTAAGATCAATGAGATGAGGAGGTCCTTTTAAAAAGGGGAGTGGGGAGATATTCAAGATCAAAAGAATCCTTAGAAATTAAAAACATAATAAAAAATGAAAAATTCAATAGATGATTTAGAAGATAAGGTTGAGCCTATCTCTCAAAAAGTAGAGCAAAGAAAGAGAAAATAAGTGAGTAAAGGTCAGACCATTAGAGAACTGGTTCAGGAGATTTGCCATACAAATAGTAGGAATCCCAGAAAAGGGACTGAAGGAAGGAAATTGTCCACAAAATAAAGAAAATTTCCAAGAACTGAAGGATCCATTTCCAGATTGAAAGGGCTCACCAAGCACCCATTGCAGTGGATGTAAAAAAGAAATATGATCCTGAAGTTTTAGAATAGTAGAAACAGGAAAAAAAAAAAAAAAAAAAAACTTTGTTTCCAAAGAGGAAAAGAATGAGTTAAGTACTACAAGATCAAGAATCAAAATGGGTCTGGGCTTTGGCAAAAATAAATTGAAGCTAGAAGACAGCATAGCAAAACTTTCAAAATTCTGGGGAAAAATTACTTCCAACCTAGAACTCTTATTTGGTCAGACTATCGGTTATATAGAAAGTAGAGCACAGGTATTTTCAGTTATGCAAGATCTCAAACAACTTACTTCCCAAGTGTTTTTTCTCAGGAATCTACCAGAGGATTTGCTTCAACAAATGAGGGGGAGGAAGGGTAAATAAATCAAGGAGAAATTCCCCTAAGAAGATGAAATTGATAGAATATCTGAAGTTTGAATGTATTGAGCTGTATTAGTGATAATAGGAAATAAAGCAAACAAAAAATTTTTCAAGAAAAAAGTTGTTCAGGAAAGGAAAAACAGCCATTATATATTATGTCGCTCAACAATGGATGGCATTACACAGTCGTAAGAAAGTAAAAGCCGAATGCTAATCTAACAAAAAGTACAATATAACTATAGCGGGAGAATGGGGAGGATAGGAAGTGTATGTGGGAGGCTGCTGTTTAAAGAGAGTCGAATCCTTATTTTGCATAGTTGGAAGGTGGTAAATAATACCTAAAACTGAAAAATCAATATTGGCAATATTATCATGTTATTTAGAGATAAAGGTAAATACCAAAAGAATCAGGCAAAGAAGTTAAAAGTTGCTGCCATGGTGAAGTAGAAAATGGGGAGAGCAGGGGGCTAGGAAAAACAAGAGACTACTTTTTTCTTGAGCCTTGTAGACTCTTTGACTCATTAAAATGTATGTATATGTAACTGATGAAAATAAAATAACTAAATTAGAGGAAAGAGCTAAAAATTGGAGTTAGCGTCATAGAGACATGGATATATCTGATCCTTCCATTTTCTAATTCCAGGACCTTAGAAAATTTATTTAACCTTTCTAAATGAAGTTTTCTCATCTCTAAAGGGAAGATAACAGATGCTACTGCAGAGGGAAGATTAAAAATGAGGCATTTTATATATATAAAAAAAAAAAGCATCTGATAAACAATATGACCTCAATAGGTGCCAGTTCCCACCCTTGTCCCAATGTTTCCCAACAGAAAATAGAGAACCACTGAGATTGGCCTGAAAACCCTAGTGGACTAGTGGTTAGGAGTTTGGCTGCTAACCAAAAGAATGGCAGTTCAAATCTACCAAGTGCCCCTTGGAAACCCTGTGGGGCGGTTCTGCTCTGTCCTGTGGGGTCACTATGAGTCAGAATTGACTCAACGGCAGTGGGTTTGGTTTTTTGTTTGAGATTGACCTTCTGGTTCATGAACGTGTGCCTCTTTAGATTGAAGGCATGTAGTTGGAGGTGTATGTCCTCTCTCAACTATTTGCAGATAGTTTGAGAATTTACATAGAATTGGGATGATTAGGGCATTGATAAGGGGGAGGATCAAGTTAAAAGAGACATTGCTTGGTGGGAGAAAAGCTCTGTTCACACTTAGCATCTCTTTCAACAGGAACTAAAATGCAAATACCATTTAATAGAGTGTCTTCCATTAATAGAGAAAACATTTGCCACATAGACTGATGAGTTATGGAATTTCATGGTACCAAGATCAATCAAGTGCTATCACTCTGGGCCATTTGCCAAAGTATCAAAATGCCTTTTGACCCCTCACCCATCACATCAAGCGTGTCTAGACTAAACATGTATTCTGCACTCCCGCTCTGACTTTATCTTTGGTGGACTAGCCTTTTTCATTGAGATTCTCTAATCTACAAGTTGTTTTAATAGAAAAATCAGTACGTTTTATGTAAGATGTGGTCTCAGTTAAAAATGAAATTTAGAATATTTTACTGCATCTTTTCATTTTTCCAGAGACCAAAGGAAGTGAAGCTGCAAACCAAAAATTTTAATAAACTCTTGCTTTAACATAATAAAATAGCATAGCAACAGTGTTAGGATGTATTATGTCTGAACATTGACATTTGAGAAAAACTGATGTGGCCCTGAAAAATGTGAAAACATGGGTAATTTTGGCACAGATGCAGGTTTGAAAAGTTGGTTTGTCAGGCTTCCCCAAAATTTTTGGGTCCTGTCTTGTATTCAGAGGTTGGAGGGAGAGTGTTGCAAAAAACAAATCCAAACCACTGCCATGGAGTTGATCTGACTCAAAGCTACCCAGTAGGACAGAGTAGAACCGCCCCATAGGGTTTCCAAAGCTGTAAATCTTTATGGAAGCAGATTGCCACATCATTCTCCCACTGGCGGCTAGTGAGTTCAAACCACCAACTTTTCTGTTAGCACCTGAGCACTTTAACCACTGTGCCACCCAGGTCTCTTGACTGTGTTGCACTCTGTAAAAATATTTTATCTGGTTTTAAACTTTTATCATATTGTATATTTAAAATCATGCCCTAAACATCTTGAGAGTAACTAGTAACAGAGGTCTGGAAATCTCTGAAACCTTATTTATTTTCTCATTGGAGTTCTCACAATTACTTCTAATAAAACAAGTTGTTAACTTGCAAACAGTTGCCATCAGCCTCTAGGTGTCTTCAGGGAAATTAAAAGGAGGGGTATGAAGAGCAATGGAGTCCTGTGCCAATGGTTAAGAGCACAGAGTACAGCTTCATAATTATATAGGCCTTTGCCTGTTCCCATTTATCATTGGTAATATCCTCAAGACTAAATGACTGCTCAACAATTTTAAACTGTAATTTAAAAAGAAAACAAGCCTTTTTGTGAAAGGATCCTCTGTCTCCTGAAGTTTTGCTCTTTTCACAGAAGACCTCTCACATAGTAGTTTTTAGTTTTGTAAATGATTCAGGGATGCTGGGAGGGGCAGCTGATCTGTTAACGCACAATATTTTTAGCTACTTTCAAAACAACTGCCGTTTATGAATCTTATGCAGTCTGTGACATCTCTTACATTATTGCCTTGTGTTTTGGGGGACCTTTTGAGATTACTGAAAATACTTTTTTTCAAACTCTTGTCAAGACCAAAAGATAGATACAAACTCTCCTACTCTTACGAAAAATCTTTAGTAATACTATTTTATTGTCATAAATTTTGTAGAGTAGAAGAGAGAGGCTTTAAAAAAAATCATGCATTCGAACACCCTGCCAGAGAATTATTTTTCCCTTGTTAACAGTGTGTACGGGAAAAAGGCCTGGTGATGTACTGAAAAATCAAGCACTGAAAACTCTATGAAGCACAGTTCTATTCTGATATACCTGGGATTGCCATGAATTAGAATGGACTCCACAGCAGCTGGTTTTGTGTGTGTGTTTTAATAGTGTGTGAGGATTAACAGAAGTCCTTAGGTGGTGCAAACAGTGTGCACTTAACTGTTAAAGGTTGGAGGTTTGAACTTACCCAGCAGTACCACGGAAGAAAGGCCTTCTGGTGTGGTTATTTTCACAACTCTACCCCATTAAAATCATAAGCTCGAATTCTAAGAAAGAAGCAAGGACTATGACTACTCATCTCTTTCCCATGGAAAAAAGAGGAGTGCCTATTATGTGTTCAGCACTGAACTAGTCTTACATATTGTACTAGTTAGGATACAGGCTCAGATCTCTGGGTGGCGCATTGCAATTGGGGGCTAACCTAAGGGTTGGCAGTTAGAACTCACCCACCAGCACCACGGAAGAAAGGCCTGGAGATCTGCTTCCATAAAGATTACAACCAAGGAAACCCAATCCATTGAGCAGTTCTACTCTGTAACATGTGGAGTTGCAACGAGTTGAAGAGTCAAAATTGACTTGATGGCAGTAGGTTTGGGTTTGTTTGTTTGTTTGGTTTTAGTATACAGGCTCAGCTGCTCTCTTAGAGACTCCAAAAGACAGTGGCTCAAATAAGACAGAAATTTCATTTCTCTCACATGTAACAATTGAAAGTATAAGAAATGCGCAGCTGATTTTGCAGCTGTACAATGTCAAAGACCTAAAACTTCTTCCTTCCCGCTCTGTACTATCCCTAAAGTGTTGCTTCATAGCAGTGTTCTAGGTGACTCAACCACCACAGCATTCTTTCCACCTGGAAGAGTGAAAAAGGCAAAGGGGAGAGCTTGTCTTGGAAGTGACACCCACCTTCCAATAATCAGAACCTAGCCACAGGAACACACCAGATAAAACTCAGGAGTTGTAGTACTGTAAAAGACGGGGAGAGTGGATATTGAGGAACAAATAACATATATACTCCAAATATGACCTCACTTAATCTTTACGATAACCCTACAAACTACGTATGAGAAAGCTAAAGCTCAGAGCAACTAAGTAAATGGCTGTAAAATGGCAGATCTGGGTTCTGTACCCAAAGCCTATACATTTTTTTAACTCTACCTAGTAAAATATTTAGGAGGGAATATATAAATATTGTTGAATAAAGTCAGTAATTTTCACAGTATTATATCACATATTTTCACAGTATATCTCTAACTTCTCGAACACTTTATATAACTTTACTCCTTGCTTCTCACCCTCTTGAAATGCAGTGTTATTAAATCATCTGATTTGCAACCAAGGCTTAATTTCTAATACACATTAAAACAAAATGGCTACTCTTTTTAAATCTATAATATCATTTATGAGGAAAAATAAATCACTATGTTTGCCAAGCAAAAGATAGTATAATCTGTATTTGTTTAGCAATGCTATATAATCATAAAGATGAAGTGGATTCTAGAGGCTATATCATCCAACCCTTTCATTTCAAACACAAAGAAAATTGAAGTACAGAGAGGCCATGAGACTTGCCCTGTATTTCATTTCAATCCCTACTTATTTTTCAAGTATCATGGATAAAGCACTGACCTAATCAGCCCTTTCTATAGCATACATCATTGTTATACTTAAGAATTGTCTCAGGTTTGCAGTGTTGTCATTATCAGAAGATCAAGATGAACAGTCCTGACCTGTCTTAATGACGAATGGATATTAAAAAAAAAAAAAAATTATGTGACACTAAAAAACATCTTTTTAAACACTAAATAGACAATAGATAAGTGGTAACTTCGGTGAAGGGTAAGACAGTACACAATACTGGGGAAGCCAGTACAACCTGTACAAGGCAAGGTCACGGAAGCTCCATAACCCGAAACCAAACTCCCCGAGGGACCAGATTACTGGGCCGAGAGCTAAGGGGACCATGGTCTTGGGGAACATCTAGCTCAGTTGGCATAACGTAGTTTATGAAGAAAATGTTCTACATTCTACTTTGGTGAGTAGTGTCTGGGGCCTTAAAAGCTTATGAGCAGCCATCTTAAGATACTCCACTGTTCTCCGTCAGGAGCAGGAAAGAATAAAGAAAACCAAAGACACAAGGGAAAGATTAGTCCAAAGGACTAGTGGATCACAACTACCAGACTGAGTCCAGCACAACTAGATGGTACCCAGCTACCACCACTGACTGCTCTGACAGGGATCACAATAGAGGTTCCTGGACAGAGCTGGAGAAAAATGTAGGACAAAATTCTAATTTGCAAAAGAAGACCAGACTTACTGGCCTGACAGAGACTGGAGAAACCCTGACAGTATAGCCCCTGGATACCCTTTTAGGTCAATAATGAAGTCACTCCTGAGTTCACCCTTTAGCCAAAGATTAGACAGACCCATAAAACAAAATGAGACTAAAGGGGCACACCAGCCCAGGGGCAAGTACTAGAAGGCAGGAGGGGACGAGAAAGTTGGTAATAGGGAACTCAAGTTCGAGAATGGAGAGTGTTGACGTGTCCTGGGGTTGGTAACCGATGTCACAAAACAATATGTGTACTAATTGTTGAATGAGAAGCTAGTTTGTTCTGTAAACCTTTTTCTAAAGTACAACAATAAAAAAAAAAAAAAAAAACTTTTTAGCTATGAGGAATCTGTTTCCAAAAGATGGCTTTTTTTGTGTGTGTGTGTGGTTGTGGTTGAGAATATGAACAGCAAAACATACACCAATTCAACTGTTTCTACATGTACAGTTCAGTGACATTGCTTACATTCTTTAAGTTGTGTAACATTCTCACACTTTTGAGTGGCTCCTCCTCCATTAACATAAACTCACTGGCCCCTAAGAGTCCTATCTAATCTTTCGAGTTGCCGTTGTCAGTTTGATCCCATATAGATAGTTCTTAAAAGAGCATAGGGCTCAAGGCAGACATTTTTTACTAATTAAGCTAAATTATTGTTTGGTTTTAAGAAGACTGTAGGATATTTTTGGTTTAAGTTTTAAAGATTATCTCAGGGCAGTAGTTTCAGGGGTTCATCCAGCCCCCGTGACTCCAGAAAGTCTGGATTCCATGAGAATTTGAAATTCTGTTCTGCATTTTCTCCTTATTTGATCAGGATTCTTCCATAGAATCTTTGATCAAAATGTTCAGTACTAGAAGCCAGGCACCATCCAGTTTTTCTGGTTTCCTGGCCAAGGAGGCAGTTGTTATGGAGGCAATTAACAACACATTCCATATCCTCCTATTCCTGACCCTCTCTCTGTCTTCCTCTGTTGCTCCAGGCAAGTAGAGAACAATTGTTGTGCCCTGAATGGTGCTTGCAAGCTTTTAAGACTCCAGGCACTACACTGCTATACACGACAATCTAGCAGGTGAAACAGAAGCACTAAATACATTATTAGGCCAATTAACTGGAATGTCCCATGAAATCATGATCCTAAACCTCCAAACCAAGGAACCAAATACTATGAAGTTATCGGTTGTACATAAGCAGCCTCAGCTACTGTTTTGTTGTTGTTGTTGTTATAAATGTATCTATCACACAACTTTTGCCAGTTCAGTTTTTTCCGGTATACAGCTTATTGACAGCCATTACAGTAATCAGCTATGCAGCTCTACTGTTAATCGATAAAATTTTTCCATCACCTTTAGCCCCCCTTTCCCACTCCGTCCAGTCCCTGGTAACCACTAATAAACTCTAGTGTCTGTACATATGCCTTTTTTTGTCTTTTTATATAAGTGAGGTTGTACAATATTTATCCTTTTGTGATTGACTTGTTTCACTCAACATAATGTCTTCAAGCTCCATCCATATTGTAGCTTGTATCAAGACTTTGTTTCTTCTACTGTATGTATGTACCACATTTTGTTTACCCATTCATCTGTTGATAGTCAAATAAAAGGAAATGAGTGAGGCCGTTTCTACCCGTACTTCAAAACCTAATCCAAATATCACCTACCTCACAAAGCCTTTCCTAAGCCTCGTAATTAAACATGACCACCTTCCTCTCCAAACTCTATACCCTTTTGATATCTCATAGTACTCACATATATGCTTCAAGTTACAGCTAATGGTACCTTCATGAGGGCAGGTTTCCTGTCTGTTTTGTTCTCACTGCATCACTGGTGCCCAGCACAGGCTTTGCTCATAGTAGGCACTTGGTAAACATTTTATTAAATGAGCACATCCACCATGGCCTTCTGGGAGAATACTTTACAGCTGGATTTAATGAACAGTCCTTGAGCTAGAAATTTAGATCTATTACCAGGTCCTACGCTTACATTTTCATAGCTGTAGGCAAGTCATTAAAGCTCTCTGAGCGTTATCAGTTAAATGCGAATATTAATAATAAGAAATGATGAATTGGTGAAAACTTTGTGAAAGAAATATAACTCTAAGGTGATACTATCTCTGAATCCTTTTTTAGCATCCCACACAGTGCCTTACACATAGTAAGCAAGCTGTTGTTATTGTTAGTTGCTGTTGAGTTAGTTCCAACTCAGGGTGGTCCCATGTGTGCAGAGTAGAACTACCCTATAGGGATTTCAAGGCTGTGAACTTTTGAAAGCAGACTACCAGGCCTGTCTTCCAAGGTGCCTCTGAGTGGGTTTGAACCGCCAACGTTTTGGCTAGTAGTCGAGTACTTTACAGCTTGTGCCCCTCCCGGACTCCAGTAAGTAAGCAAATACTTTTATTTTTCCAATTGAGTTTATTAGTAATGGTGGTATACCGTTTTAAAATCAGAGTTTGACCCTAGCAGTTGACAGACTTTTTTGGGGGCTGGGAAGCTTTATCATGGAAAGGTAAAATCACCTTCCTTGCCCTGGCTTACTCTCCTACCAGGACAGTTTTATTATTTAACCAAGGGATCAATCAAAAGAGAAGGTGGCCTGCTACCCAGAGATTTTCCTGGTGCTTCCTTCTGGGCAGGCACATCACAGGCACATGCCAGCCTGAGAGGTGAGAGGGGAACCAGTCACCCTCCATTTCCCTTCTCCCTGGAACGACCCCATCCTAGGTAGAAGAGAAGCACATAATGCAGAGGTACCGAGACGGTGGTGGGGGAAGTACCCAGGCTTGAGGAGGACTGCAGGTGGGGCTTTGTATTCTGCTCATCCAGCAACCTTCTAGGGCATCAGAGTGGCTTAAGGTTTTCCTTGTGCTGTGGAAGGAAAGGAGCAAAACAAACCCAGACATGCAAAAGTTACCATGGAAGACTTGCCTAAAAATACACTTAAAAGAGCAAAACCCTTACTAGAAAAGCATTTCCGATACAGAAATTGCTCTAGTTTGGGCCTCCTAGGTTTAGGGAACAGAAGTGGCAATGAGATTTGGGTTTGAGCTTGTTTACTATAAATAAAGATAGTCCCCCGAGCCTGGCAAGTTTTGCAGAAAACATACTGAAATATAATTGAAATATGACTGCCTCTTAAATTGTGAAATTAATTTTACACTTAACAAATGCAAAAAAAAAAAAATAGAGGAACAAGTGGCTTTGAAGTTCAGAGTGTTAGTATTTGAAAACTGTCCAATTTAATTAGCTGGGTCCCAGAGACTGTTTCATTTTTCTTTGGTCAGTGTCACTGATACAACACCCATTCTCAGTTGTGAGATAGGAAATAAATTTATCGTTTATTTGGTTGTATTAACCTGATACTTATTTCCCCAACATGCATTCTTATTTGAGGAAATAGGATGCATCAATGTGGAATTTACTCAGTAACTCTTCTTAGTGACATGTGTATAACCTAATCTAATTCAAGCACCTGAAGTGAAGACTTAACATGATTTACTTGCATATGATGTAGATATTTTTAGTGCTGCATTTACATTTTAAAAAACAGGAGTGCACCTTGATGCATTTTTAGATTCACAGACTCAAAAAATGGTAGAACAAAGAAGTTCCTTGGAAATGTAGTCCAAACATCTTTTTTGTAGTAGAAGAAAAACACCTGGGTCCCAAGAGGTTTAGTGACCCTGTGCCAATGTCATGGAGCCCTGGTGGCACAGTGGTTAAGCACTCTGGCTGCTAACTGAAAGGTCAGTGATTTGCACCCACCAGCAGCTCTGTGGGAGAAAGATGTGGCAGTCTGCTTCTGTAAAGATTTGTGACCTTGGGGAGACCATGGTCTTGGGGAACATCTAGCTCAATTGGCATAACATAGTTTATAAAGAAAATGTTTTACATTCTACTTTGGTGTGTAGCGTCTGGGGTCTTAAAAGCCTGTGGGTGGCCATCTAAGATACAACACTGGTCTTACCCCTTCGGGAGCAAGGGAGAATGAAGAAAACTAAAGACACAAGGGAAATATTAGTCCAAAGAACTAAAAGACCACATCTACCACAGCCTTCACCTCACTGAGTCCAGTACAACTAGATGGTGTCTGGCTACCACCAACAACTGCTCTGACGAGGATCACAATAGAGGGTCCCAGACAGAGCTGGAGGAAAGTGTAAAATGAAATTCTAATTCACAGAAAAAGACCAGACTTACTGGCCTGACAGAGACTGGAGAAACGCCAAGAGTATGGTCCCGAGACACCCTTTAGCTCAGTAATGAAGTCATTCCCAGGGTTCACTCTTCAGCCAGAGATTAGACAGGCCCATAAAACAAAACAAGATTCAAGGCACACCAGCCCAGGGGCAAGGACTAGAAGGCAGGAGGGAACAGGAAAGCTGGTAAAAGAAAACCCAAGGTCAAGACGGGAGAGTGTTGATGTGTCATGGGGTTGTTAACAAGTGTCATAAAACAATATGTGTACTAACTGTTTAATGAGAAACGAGTTCTGTAAACTTTCATCTAAAGTACAATAAAAAAATAGAAATTAAAAAAAAAAATTAACAGCCTTGAAAACCAAACCCTATGGGGAAGCTCTACTCTGTCCTGTAGGGTCACTATAAGTCGAAATCAACTCCACAGCAACAAGTTTGGTTTGGATTTACAGGTACTAATGCCACAGGGTTGATCAGTGACAAAACAAAGCAAGAAACTAGATGGATTCCCAGTTCAAAGCTTTGTATTTCTTCTAGGTTTAAAAGCATGTTTTACACATGATAATATGTAAATTGTCGTATTTATCAATTTGTCTTAATGTCTGCAGCTTTTTAAGACATTGATAGATACCCTAGCTACTTGACTACTTAATACCTTTAATTTCTGCATTAGTATGTTATACTCCCTATAGGTACCTATAGCAACCTACCCTTACCCATATTGTTCCTTTGTTCCCTCCTTGCATACTTATTTTTAATCTCTCATGTATTTTTAAGTGGCCCTAAGTCCTTTTTTAAATGAGAGAGTGTCTGGATCAATGAAGTACTCAAAGTAACACTTTGGATTAAAGCTCATTGCTTATGTTTCCATGGTGTGTATGATTAGGCAGAGATCTTGGCAAAGTTAATTATCCTAACAGGACTTTATCTTTTCCGTCTATCAGGTTGCAGTAGTAACTAAATTCCCAAATAGGATGCCTGAAGAATTACCACTCCTTTAGTTCTTCAGAAAGTAATGACATTGTGTAAATACCTTGACTTTTTTTTATTAAGCCTGGGAAATGACTTAGGATTGTGTTTATTATCTTAAAATGAAAAACTTGTACTGCAAGATTGATTGGACTCCTTGGCAATGCTATGTAATCATAAAGTTGAAGTGGATCTTAGAGGCTATATCATCCAACCCTTTCATTTCAAACACAAAGAAAATTGAAGTACAGAGAGGCCATGAGACTTGCCCTGTATATCATTTCAATCCCTACTTATTTTTCAAGTATCATGGATAAAGCACTGACCTAATCAGCCCTTTCTATAGCATACATCATTGTTATACTTAAGAATTGTCTCAGGTTTGCAGTGTTGTCATCAGAAGATCAAGATGAACAGTCCTGACCTGTCTTAATGACGAGTGGATATTAAAAAAAAAAAAAAAAAAAATTATGTGACACTAAAAAACATCTTTTTAAACACTAAATAGATAATAGATAAGTGGTAACTTCGGTGAAGGGTAAGACAGTACACAATACTGGGGAAGCCAGTACAACCTGTACAAGGCAAGGTCACGGAAGCTCCATAACCCGAAACCAAACTCCCCGAGGGACCAGATTACTGGGCCGAGAGCTAAGGGGACCATGGTCTTGGGGAACATCTAGCTCAGTTGGCATAAAGTAGTTTATAAAGAAAATGTTCTACATTCTACTTTGGTGAGTAGCGTCTGGGGCCTTAAAAGCTTATGAGCAGCCATCTTAAGATACTCCACTGTTCTCCGTCAGGAGCAGGAAAGAATAAAGAAAACCAAAGACACAAGGGAAAGATTAGTCCAAAGGACTAATAGACCACAACTACCAGACTGAGTCCAGCACAACTAGATGGTACCCAGCTACCACCACTGACTGCTCTGACAGGGATCACAATAGAGGGTCCTGGACAGAGCTGGAGAAAAATGTAGGACAAAATTCTAATTTGCAAAAGAAGACCAGACTTACTGGCCTGACAGAGACTGGAGAAACCCTGACAGTATAGCCCCTGGATACCCTTTTAGGTCAATAATGAAGTCACTCCTGAGTTCACCCTTTAGCCAAAGATTAGACAGACCCATAAAACAAAATGAGATTAAAGGGGCACACCAGCCCAGGGGCAAGGACTAGAAGGCAAACAGGGCAATGCAAACAGTTAATGTGCTTCGCTGTTAAGTGAAAGGTTGGTGGTTGAGGTTCACCCAGAGTGCCCCAAAAGAAAGGCCTGGCAGTGTACTTTAAAGAAATCAGCCATTGAAAATCTTATGGAACACAGCTCTTTCTACTCTGACACACACAGAGTCACCATGAGTCAGAGTCTACTCAGTAGGAACTGATATTTAAAAGAATGATGTGATTTATGGTTAGTTGGTTTTCAGCAAGGTTGCCAAGGCCATTTACTGGGAAAAGAATAACCTTTCAACAAATGGTGTTTGGACAAATGGAAATCCAAATGCAGAAGAATGAATCTGGACCCCTACCTCACACCATATACAAGAATTAACTCAAAATGAATCAAAGGCCTAAATGTAAGGGCTAAAATTATAACTCTTCAAAGAATGCATAGGTGAAAATCTGTGTAACCTTGGTTTAGTCAGTGGTTTCTTAAATATGACACTAAAAGCATAAGCAATGAAAGATAGATAAATTGGACTTTAAAATTAAACACTTTTCTGTGTCGATGGACCCAGTCAAGAAAGTGAAAAGACAATCCAGAGTGGAAAAAAAAATTTGCAGATCATATGTTTGATAAGGCTCTAGTGTCAGAATACATAAAGAACTCTTACAACTCAACAATAAAAAGACAAATAACCCAATTAAAAAGTAGACAAAGGATTTGAATAGACATTTCTTCAAAGAAGATACACAAATGTCCAATAAGCACATAAAAAGATGCTCAGTTAGAAAAATGAAAATCACACCCACTTTGATATTGTAATTTTTTTAATGGACAATAACAAGTGTTGACGAGGATGTAGAGAAATTGAAACCCTTGTACATTGCTGGTGAAATGTAAAATGGTACAGCCACTGTGCAAAACAATTTCACAGTTCCTCAAAAAATTAAACATAGAATGACTACCTGACCTAAGAATTCCACTCTTAGGATTTCCACTCCTCGGTATATACCTGAAACAAATGAAAATTTTGTTTATACAGAAGTGTATACGTGAATGTTCATAGCAATATCATTAATAATAGCCAAAACATGGAAACAACCCTAATGTCCATCAACAGGAATAGATAACCAAGATGTACATACGTAAAATGGAATACTTCTCAGCCAGTAGAAGAAATGAAATACTGTTTCATGGACTACAACATAGGTGAACCTCAAAAACATCATGCTAAGTGAAAGAACCAGACATAAAAGGCTACATGTTATGCCTCCAGTTATATGAAATGTTCAGAATAGGCAAATCCATGGAGATGGAAAACAGATTAGTGGTTGCCACAGGAGTGGGCAGGGGAAAGAATTGGGACTAACTGCTAGTAAGTATGGGATTGGTATTAGGGCTGGAAATGTTCTGGAATTAGATAGTGGTGATGATTTATGCAACGTGATAAATATACTAAAAACCATTGAAGTACACACTTCAAAATGATGAATTTTTACATTATGTGAATTATATATTCAATTTAAAAAACCAAAGATAAAACGGAAGATGTTGTGACAGATACGGACTGAGTTATAAGGGATTTCCAAAGAAGTGAAATAGTTTGTACTTCCTAAAAAGGAGATGACTGATCAAGAGAACTTTGTCTACTCTGTGGCTTTTAGCGGATGAAGAGAAAGGCTCTGCGTTGTGGTTTTTTACAGTTGGAGAGGAAGAATCAGAGTCATTAGATGGCCCTGTGCTCAGAGCCAAAGAATGTGGTTAGAGATGTTATGCAAACTGAGATGATAAAACCAAATTAACTTCACTGAGCAAAGTACGTGTAGTTCAGAAACAGCAGGGAGGTTGGAAAAGTAATAGGGAGTAGGGGAAGGACTGAAGGGATGTGATTTTTCTTTTTTAATGTACAATCCAACAACAGCACTCCCTAGATTTTGTGCTAAAATAAGAGCATTTTCACACATTTTAATTGCTCTGTGATAACAACAGTGTGAACTTCATCCACAAACATTTATTATCTATTTAATTTTGCTATAAATTCAGTGTAGCAAGAATTCACCTTGTAAGTGGGAGTAACTGTCTGCTTAGTAAAAAGAAATCCCTTCCCACATTGTTAGTCCTGTTGTATAAAACGGCTTTTTATATTTCTCTGTTTTTAGGTTGCATTTGTAGATTACTGTTTTCAAAGTAGCATCTTTATGAACTGAAATACCACTTGCTCCTTACACATTTGTGAAGAATGTTAAAAACAATTTGTAGAAGTTAAGGTTTTGTAATATTTTTGGTCAGGATTTTAGATGAGACTTTTATTCCCATACAAATCTAAAGGTTTATAATGTTAATGGTAAACCTTTATTTGAGGAGAAAAAACAAAACAAAACATTGCTGTCGAGTTAGTTCCAACTCATGCATTATAGAATAGAACTGCTCCGTAGGGTTTTCTTGGCTGTAATCTTAACGGAAGCAAATTGCCAGGTCTTTCGCAGCGCCACCTGGTAGGTTCAAACCGCCAACCTTTAGGTTAGTAGTCAAGTGCAGACCATTTGTGCCAATGAGGAACTTTATTAAAAAAGACAAAAAACCAATCCCATTGCCATTGAGTTGATTCCGACTCATAGCAACCTTACACGGCACAGTAGAACTGCCTCATAGAGTTTCCAAAGGAGTGCCTGGTGGATTCGAACTGCCGACTTTTTGGTTAGCAGCCATAGCACTTAACCACTACGCCACCTGTCTTAAAGTGTGTTCTTCAAATGAGGTTTATATAACTGAATAGCTGTCTAAATTGTTCTGGTTATTTTCCAGACCTGTCATATACTCCATCCTTTATAGTGATGCTACAGGACACAGAGGAATGGATAAAAACATTGGCGAACAACTCAATAAAGCTTATGAAGCCTTCCGACAGGCATGCATGGATAGAGATTCTGCAGTAAAAGAACTACAGCAAAAGGTTTGTGATTCTGACTTTAAAAGTTGTGCTTTATGGTGGTCAGTGGAATTTGAGTTTTTTATAAGCCAAAATTTTGTATTGTTAGAAACTGCCTTGAAGAACTGAAATACAAAGGTATGTTAATGTGTGAAATTTGAGGTTTTTATTTGATGTCTTTTTTAAAAACATTGTGATCTGTCAGAAGAGTTGATGGGTTCATTTTAAAGCACTTGTGTTTAGGAAAGATGAAGAACGTTGTATTCCATAAATAATTTCAGAATATCAGGGCTTACTTTGTGTATAAAAATGAAATAAATGTAAAAAACAGTTTTTGACAAACTGAAAGAAGTATCACTGTCTCAGCTAGTTTATTTGTTCAGGGCTTTTTTGATTTTTGTTTTGTTTTTTAACATTATTATTTGGCTGGCAGGAAGACTACAAAATCCTAAGATATCCTGGAACTAAGTGTGTTATTGTATAATAGCCTTCTTTTTTTTTTTTTTTACTGTGACAGTTAAAAATAAGTAGACTATTCCAGCGAAATCTTTAATGACTTATTAAAAGTCTCAGCTTTTAAAAATTATCCCCGTATACATAACATTTTTGTTTAGTACTTTGAAGTTTCAAAAGAAAGTAAGTTGTAGGAAAGGCATGTCCAGATAAAAATTTCTTAGCCTAGTAGTTCCCAAGCATATGTCTGTTACTATTCCATATTGTATGATGAAGTTTTCACTGATCTGCAGTGAAATGAGAAAAATAAGGATAATGTAATGAACTTTTCATAATGTGAGATTTGTTCAACTGAAAATTGTATCCTTGATGCTGATACTATATTTCCACAATACCAGAATAAAGAGCAGAATTTTATTAAAATGGCCTTTTATGAAATATTGATAGGGTTTTTGGTATACTCGTTTAATATCATTACTTGGCAGTGTTTCAGAGATTCCCAAGACCACCCACATGTTCCAGAGTTTGCAGGAGGACTCCCCATACTCAGTGTAGAGTTGTTCTGTTCGTGGGTGAGATTATAGTGACACAGTAAGGATGCACAGCCAGGTCATTAATGGTAAAAGACCTCAGGCAGAGTCTGGAGGAATCCATGTGCAGGCTTCCTATGTTCTATTCCTCCTGTGAAGGATTATACCTCCCCTCAAAAAATTCAGTTACAGGTATGCAGTGTGCCTATCCAGGGAAGTCCATTTGAGACTCAGAGTTCAGGGTTTTCATTGAGGGCTGGTCACGTAGGCACCCTCTGTCAACCAAAATTCCAGACTCAAAAGGAAAGTAGGTATTTACCATAAATCTTATTGTACAGCCGAAGGATGCTGGCATGGCATAACAACTTTATCACTTAGGAGATGGCAGCCAAGAGCCAACCTTGCAAACATGTCTTTCTAAAGATAGCAGCCTAAGGCCTGCTTTGTTAACTCATTCCTGTACAGACAGTTAAAAGTGGGGACTTTATGTTGGTTACCCCATGTCTTAGTTCTCTGGTGCTACTATAACAGAAATACCATAAGCGGATGGCTTTAACAAACAGAACTTTATTCCCTCACAGTTTAGGAGGCTAGAAGTTCAAATTCAGAGCACCAACTCCAGGGGAGGGCTTTCTTTGTCAACTCTGGAGAAATGTCATTGTCATCAGTCTTCCTCTGGTCTAGGAACATCTCAGCACAGGGACCCCAGGTCCAAAGGATGCACTCTGCTCCTGGCACTACTTTCTTGGTAGTATGAGGTCTCCCTGTCTCTCTGCTCACTTCTCTCTTTTATAGCTCAAAAGAGATTGACTGAAGGTATAATCTAATCTTGTAGATTGAGTCCTGCCTCATTAACATAACTGTCTCTAATCCTGCCTCATTAACGTTACAGAGGTTAGGATTTACAACACACAGGAAAGTCACATCAGATGCAAAATGGTGGACAATCATATAATGCTGGAAATCATGGCTCAGCCAAGATAATATACATTTTTGAGGGGATACAACTCAATCCATAGTACCCCAATTAAAAAAAACTACATCGCTATGAAATTCTGAAATCTAGGAAATACGCTAGCCATACGGTTTTTAGTTTCTTCTATAAATATTATATAGAGGAAACAATTTCCTTCCTTCTTTTTGACTAATATATCTGGTATAACACTAAAAAAAAAAAATTTTTTTTAGCTATCATATATCTCTCTGCATACCTCAGAAACCACTATTATTTCTTGTGATTCTCCTGTTGTTTTATAGGCAATCCCAGTTATGTAGGTAGACAGCACTCACTCACGGGCTTTAAAGTCTCCATTAGGGGTGAAAAGGAGAAACAGGAGCATGATATGATGGGGAGCTTTTTAAAATTATTGACATAAAGTTTATAATTTGGATTTCTTTTCCTTTCCAGTTCAGGTTTAAGACATAATAACTTCTGTTAAAAACAAAAACAGCTTTGGTATTTCTTATTTTTCTATTAGGTTTATTAAGACACTTCGACAATGCTGTACTATGCTGGTGGTGCAGTGGTTAAGAACTATGGCCGCTAACCAAAAGGTCAGCAGTTCAAATCCATCAGCCGCTTCTTGGAAACCCTGTGGGGAGTTCTACTGTGTCCTATACGGTCGCTTTGTGTCGGAATCGGCTCGAGGCAACAGGCTTTTTTTTTTTTTCCTTAATACTGTGCTGGAAAAGTTAGGAAACACAATTAAGGAAGAGGAGTATTGAGATATTCTTAGGTTAACGTAGACAGGAAATTTGTCTGACTCATCTTCCTTCATTGATCAGTGGTAAGCAAATGAAGATGCTTCTAATTTAACTCTTTATCTGCCATGGAACATCCCTGGGTGGTGTAAATGGTTGATGTGCTCAGCTCCTAACTGAAAGGTTGGAGGTTTGAGTTTACCCAGAGTTGTCTCTGAAGAAAGGCCTGGTGATCTGCTTCTGAAAAATCAGCCATTGAAATCCCTATGAAGCACAGTTCTAACGTGACACACATGGGATTGCCATGAGTCAGAGTCGGCTCTGTGGCAACTGAAAGAAAAAAACCTGCCATGAGATAAGCCTTTGATTATATCACAAGTTTTCCCAAAGAAAAGGAAAGGGAAATATTTTTCGAATATGTGTTTTTTAAAGTGGTAGTCTTTCAGGTACTCAGGAATGGCAGAAGAAAAATAAATGAATACCATATATTCTTATATATTAAGCTCAAAATATATTTATTTGAGAAATATTTATTGAGTGTTTACTATATACTGGGCCCTTCATGAGGGTTTTTTTTTTTTAAGGTAAACATACAATTAACCATTTTAAAGCATATGGTTCAGTGATATTCAGTGTATTCATAATGCAGTGCAACCACTACCTCTCTCTACTTTCAAAACTTTTTCATCACCCTGAAAAACACTCCATACCATTAAGCAATCATTCCCCATCTTCCTGCACGCCCCACTCTCTGAGAACCACTGGTCTACTTTCTATCGCTGTGGATTTGCCTGTTCTGGATATATCACATAAAAGGAATTATACAATATGTGACATTTTTGTCTGGCTTCTTTCACTTAGTGTGCTTTCAAGGTTCATCCATGTTGTAGCGTGTATCAGAACTTCAAAGCTCCTTATGGCTGGATAATATTCCATTTTATGTATATATCACAGTTTGTTTATCTGTTCATCCATTGATAGATTTTGGGTTGTTCCTGCCTTTTGCTGCTAGGATAATACTTATAAACATTCATGAACAAGTTTATGTGTTGACATATATTTTTCTTTCTCTTGGGTATGCGCCTAGGAGTAGAATTGCTTGGTCGTGTGTTTAGTCTATTTAACTTTTTTTTTTTAATTTTTATTGCGCTTTAAGTGGAAGTTTACAAATCAAGTCAGTTTCTCATATAAACATTTATATATACCTTGCTATATACTCCTAATTGCTCTCCCCCTAATGAGACAGCCCTCTATTTCTCCACTGTCTCTTTTCGTGTCCATTCCACCAGCTTCTGGCCGCCTCTGTCCTTTCATCTCCCCTCCAGATACGAGATGCCAACATAGTCTCAAGTGTCTATTTGATCCAAGAAGCTCATTCTTCACCAGCATCTTTTTCTGTCCCATTGTCCAGTCCAATCCCTGTCTAAAGAGTTGGCTTTGGGAATGGTTCCTGTCTTGGGCAAACAGAAGGTCGGGGGGCATGACCACTGGGGTCCTTCTAATCTCAGTCAGACCATTAAGTCTGGTCTTTTTATGAGAATTTGGGGTCTGCATCCCACTGCTCCCCTGCTCCCTCAGGGATTCTCTGTTGTGTTCCCTGTCAGGAAAATCATCGGTTGTAGCCGGGTACCATCTAGTTCTTCTGGTCTCAGTCTGATGTAATCTCTGGTTTATGTGGCCCTTTCTGTCTCTTGGGCTCATAATTACCTTGTGTCCTTGGTGTTCTTCATTCTGCTTTGCTGCAGGTGGGTTGAGACCAATTGATGCATCTTAGATGGCTGCTTGCTAGTGTTTAAGACCCCAGATGCCACTCTCCAAAGTAGGATGCAGAATGTTCTTAATAGATTTTATTATGCCAGTTGACTTAGATGTCCTCTGAAACCATGGTCCCCAAACCCCCACCCCTGCTATGCTGGCCTTCGAAGCATTTAGTTTATTCAGGAAACTTCTTTGCTTTTGGTTTAGTCCAGTTGTGCTGACCTCTCCTGTATTGTGTGTTGTCTTTTCCTTCACCTAAAGTAGTTCCTTTCTACTATCTAATTAGTGAATACTCTCTCCCTGCCTTCCTCCCTCCCCCCTCTCATAACCTTCAAAGAGTATTTTCTTCTCTGTTTAAACTATTTCTTGAGCTCTTATACTAGTGATCTTATTCAATATTTGTCTTTTTGTAACTGACTAATTTCACTCAGCATAATGCCTTCCAGATTCCTCCATGTTATGAAATGTTTCACAGACACTGTTCTTTATCGATGCGTAGTATTCTGTTGTGTGAATATACCATAATTTATTTATCCATTCATCTGTTGATGGGCACCTTGGTTGCTTCCATCTTTTTGCTATTGTAAACAGTGCTGCAGTGAACATGGGTGTGCATATATCTGTTCATGTAAAGGCTCTTATTTCTCTAGGATATATTCCAAGGAGTGGGATCGCTGGATCATATGGTAGGTCTATTTCTAGCATTTTAAGGAGGTGCCAAATCGATTTCCAAAGTGGTTGTACCATTTTACACTCCCACCAGCAGTATATAAATGTTTCAGTCTCTCTAAACCTTTGTGTTTTTTGGATTAATGCCAGCATCGTTGGAGTGAGATGGAATCTCTTTGTAGTTTTGATTTGCATTTCTTTAATGGCTAATGACCTGAGCATTTCCTCCTGTACCTGTTAGCTACCTGAATGTCTTCTTTAGTGAAGTGTCTGTTCCTATCTTTTGCCCATTTTTTAATTGGGTTGTCTTTTTGAAATTGAGTTTTTGCAGTATCATGTAGATTTTAGAGATCAGGTGCTGATCGGAAATGTCATAGCTAAAAACTTTTTCCCAGTTTGTATGTAATCTTTTTACTTTTTTGGTGAAGTCTTTGGATGAGCATACCTGTTGCCGTCAAGTCAATTCCGACTCATAGCAACCCCGTAGGACAGAGTAGAACTGCCCCACAGAGTTTCCGAGGAGCGCCTGGTGGATTTGAGCTGCCAACCTTTTTTTGGTTAGCAGCCGTAGTACTTAACCACTATACCACCAGGGTTTCTTGGATGAGCATAGGCGTTTAATTCTTAGGAGCTCCCAGTTATCTAGTATTTCTTCTGCACTGTTAGTAATGTTTTGTATGCTGTTTATGCCATGTATTAGGGCTCCTAGCATTGTCCCTATTTTTTCTTCCATGGTTTTTATTCTTTTAGATTTTATACTTAGGTCTTTGATCCATTTTGAGTTGGTTTTTGTGCATGGTGTGAGGAATGGATCTTGTTTCATGTTTTTGCAGGTGGATATCCAGTTATGCCAACACCATTTGTTAAAGAGACTGTCTTTTCCCCAATTAAAGGACTTTGGGCCTTTGTCAGATATCAACTGACTGCCCATATGTGGATGGATTTATGTCTGGATTCTCAGTTCTGTTCCATGGGTCTACGTATCTGTTGCCGTACCAGTACCAGGCTGTTTTGACTACTGTGGTGGTATAAACAAAACAAAAAACAAACACAGTGCCGTCGAGTTGATTCCAAGTCATAGTAGGTTCTAAAATCAGATAGAGTGAAGCCTCCCACTTTGTTCTTCTTTTTCAGTAATGCTTTACTTACCCGGGGCCTCTTTCCCTTCGACATGAAGTTGATAATTTGTTTCTCCATCTCATTAAAAAATGTCATTGGAATTTGGATCAGAATTGCATTGTATCTATAGATGGATTTTGGTAGAATAGACATTTTTACAATGTTAAGTCTTCGTATCCATGAGCAAGGCATGTTTTTCCACTTATGTACATCTCTTTTGGTTTCTTGCAGTAGTGTCTTGTACTTTGTATAGGTCTTTTACATCTCTGGTGAGATTTATTCCTAAGTATTTTATCTTCTTGTGGGCTACTGTAAATGGTATTGATTTCATGATTTCCTCTTCGATGTTCTTTTTGTTGGTGTACAGGACTCCAACTGATTTTTGTATGTTTATCTTGTATCCTGATACTCTGCTGAACTCTTCTATTAGATTCAGTAGTTTTCTTGAGGATTCTTTAGGGTTTTCTGTGTATAAGATCATGTTATCTGCAAATGGAGATACTTTTACTCCTTCCTTACCAGTCGGGATGCCCTTTATTTCTTTATCTAGCCTAATTGCTCTGGCTAGGACCTCCAACACAATGTTGAATAAGAGTGGTGATAAAGGGCATCCTTGTCTGGTTCCTGATCTCAACGGGAATGCTTTCAGACCCTCTCCGTTTAGGATGATGTTGGTTGTTGGCTTTGGATAAACACCCTTATATTGTGTTGAGGAATTTTCCTTCTATTCCTAGTTCGCTGAGAGTTTTTATCATGAATGGGTGTTGAACTTTGTCAAATGCCTTTTCTGTGTCAATTGGTAAAATCATGTGATTCTTATCTTTTGTTTTATTTATATGATGGATTACATTAATTGTTTTTCTAATGTTGAACCATCCCTGTATACCTGGTATGAATCCCACTTGGTCATTGTGAATTATTTTTTTGATATGTTGTAGAATTCTATTGGCTAGAATTTTGTTGTGGATTTTTGCATCTAAGTTCATATAGGTCTGTAGTTTTCTTTTTTTGTGGTGTCTTTACCTGGTTTTGGTATCAGGGATATGCTGGCTTTATAGAATGAGTTTGGGAGTATTCCATCCTTTTCTATGCTCTGAAATACCTTTAGTAGTAGTGGTGTTAACTCTTCTCTGAAAGTTTGGTAGAACTCTGCAATGAAGCCGTCTGGGCCAGGGTTTTTTTTTTTTGTTGGGAGTTTTTTGATTACCTTTTCAATCTCTTCTTTTGTTACAGGTCTATTTAGTTGTTACCTCTGTGTTAGTTTAGGTAGGTAGTGTGTTTCTAGGAACTCACCCGTTTCTTGTAGGTTTTCAAATTTGTTAGAGTACAATTTTTTATGGTAATCTGATATGATTCTTTTAATTTCAGTTGGGTCTGTTATAATATCACCCATCTTATTTCTTATTCGGGTTATTTGCTTCCTCTCCTGTTTTTCTTTTGTCAGTTTGGCCAATGGTTTATCAATTTTGTTGTTTTCAAAGAACCAGCTTTTGGCCTTGTTAATTCTTTCAATTGTTTTTCTGTTTTCCATTTCATTTAATTCTGCTCTAATTTTTATTATTTGCTTTCTTCTGGTGCCTGAGGGTTTCTTTTGTGCTATTTGTTCAAGTTACAGGGATAATTCTTTGATTTTGGCCCTTTCTTCTTTTTGGATGTTGCATTTATTAATATAAATTGAGCACTGCTTTCACTGTATCCCAAAGGTTTTGATAGGAAGTGTTTTCATTCTCACTGGATTCTATGAATTTCTTTATTCCATCCTTCATGTCTTCTATAATCCAGTCTTTTTTGAGCAGGGTATTGTTCAGTTTCCAAGTGTTTGATTTCTTTTACCTGCTTTTTCTGTTACTGATTTCTACTTTTATGGCCTTATGGTCAGAGAAGATACTTTGTAATAATATTTCAGTGTTTTGGATTCTGCTAAGGCTCGCTTTATGACCGAATATGTGGTCTATTCTAGAGAATGTTCCATGTGCACTAGAAAAGAAAGTATATCTGGCTGCTGTTGGGTGGAGTATCCTGTATATGTCTATGAGGCCAAGTTGGTTGATTGTGGCTTTTAGATCTTCCATGTCTTTGCTGAGCTTCTTTCTGGATGTCCTGTCTTTCACCAAAAGTGTTATGTTAAAGTCTCCTTCTGTTATTGTGGAGCTGTCTATCTCACTTTTCAATGCTGATAGAGTTTGTTTTATGTATCTTGCAGCCCTGTCATTGGGTGCATAAATATTTAATATGGTAATATCCTCTTGGTATATTGTCCCTTTAATCATTATATAGTGTCCTTCCTTATCCTTTATAGTGAATTTAACTTTAAAGTCTGTTTTGTCAGAAATTAATATTGCCACTCGTGCTCTTTTTTGATTGTTGTTTGCTTGATATATTTTTTTCCATCCTTTGAGTTTTGTTTGCTTGTGTCTCTAAGAGTAAGGTGTGTCTCTTGTAGGCAGCATATAGATGGAGTGTGTTTTTTAATCCATTCTGCCATTCTCTGTTTCTTTATTGGTGCATTTAGTCCATTTACATTCAGCGTAATTATGGATAGGTACGAATTTAGTGCTATTATTTTGATGTCTTGTGTGTTGTTGACAGTTTCTTTTTCCCATTTAATTTTTTGTGCTGAGTAGTTTTTTTTTTTTTTTAGTAGTTTGTATATTGTCTTTTCCTCATATTCGTTGTTGTTGATTTTGTTCCTGCTAACATTTATTTTTTTCTTGTATTTTATTTTGATGTGTAGGACAGTTTTTCTCCTTTGTGGTTACCCGTGTACTTCTAAATTTAAAACTAACTTTTATTTCTTTGTATTGCCTTGTCTTCCTCTCCATGTGAAAGATCTGTGACTACATTTCTTTTTTTTTTTAATTTTTATTGAGCTTCAAGTGAACATTTACAAATCAAGTCAGTCTGTCACATATAAGTTTATATACACCTTACTCCATACTCCCACTTCCTCTCCCCCTAATGAGTCAGCCGTTCCAGTCTCTCCTTTCGTGACAATTTTGCCAGTTTCCAACTCTCTCTACCCTCCCATCCCCGCTCCAGACAGGAAATGCCAACACAGTCTCAGGTGTCCACCTGATACAAATAGCTCACTCTTTGTCAGCATCTCTCTCCTACCCACTGTCCAGTCCCTTCCATGCCTGATGAGTTGTCTTTGGGAATGGTTCCTGTCCTGTGCCAACAGAAGGTTTGGGGACCATGACCGCCGGGATTCCTCTAGTCTCAGTCAGACCATTAAGTTTGGTCTTTTTTGTGAGAATTTGGGGTCTGCATTCCACTGATCCCCGGCTCCCTCGGGGGTTCTCTGTTGTGCTCCCTGTCAGGGCAGTCATCGGTTGTGGCTGGGCACCAACTAGTTCTTCTGGTCTCAGGATGATGTAAGTCTCTGGTTCATGTGACCTTTTCTGTCTCTTGGGCTCATAGTTATCGTGTGACCTTGGTGTTCTTCATTCTCCTTTGATCCAGGTGGGTTGAGATCAATTGATGCATCTTAAATGGCCACTTGTTAGCATTTAAGACCCCAGGCGCCACATTTCAAAGCATGATGCAGAATGTTTTCATAATAGAATTATTTTGCCAATTGACTTAGAAGTCCCCTTAAACCATGGTCCCCAAACCCCCGCCCTTGCTCCGCTGACCTTTGAAACATTCAGTTTATCCCAGAAGCTTCTTTGCTTTTGGTCCAGTCCACTTGAGCTGGCCTTCCATGTATTGAGTATTGTGTGACTACATTTCTTAGTCCCTCTTTATTGTTTTAATGTTGTCTTCTTTTTCATAATAACATTGCTGTTTCCCTGTTTTGAGCGTTTTTTTCATCTTGATTTGTTTTTGTGATTTCCCTGTCTGGGTTGACATCTGATTGCTCTGTCCAGTGTTCTAGTCTTGGGATGATACCTGATATTATTGATTTTCTAACCAAAGACCTCCCTTTAGTATTTCCTGTATTTTTGGTTTGGTTTTCATGAATTCCCTAAACTTCTGTTTATCTGGAAATGTCCTCATTTCACCTTCATATTTGAGAGACAGGCTTGCTGGATATATGATTCTTGGCTGGCAATTTTTTTCCTTCAATTTTTTATATAAGTCATCCCATTGCCTTCTTGCCTGTGTGGTTTCTGCTCAGTAGTCTGAACTTATTCTTATTGACTCTCCTTTGTAGGTGACTTCTCATTTATCTCTAGCTGCTCTTAAAATTCTCTCTTTATCTTTGGTTTTGGCAAGTTTGATTATAATATGTTTTAGTGACTTTGTTTTAAAATCTACCTTATGTGGAGTTCACTGAGCATCTTGGGTAGATATCTTCTCATCTTTCACGATATTAAGGAAGTTTTCTGCCAACAAATCTTCAAGAATTCTTTCTGAATTTTCTGTTGTCCCTCCCTGTTCTGGTACTCCAATCACTCATAGATTATTTCTCTTGATAGAGTCCCACATGATTCTTAAGTTTTCTTAATTTTTTTTTAATTCTTTTATCTGGTTTTTCTTCAAATATATTAGCGTCAAGTGCTTTATCTTCAAGTTCACAAATTCTGCGTTCCACTTGCTCAGTTCTGCTCCTCTGACTTTCTACTGAGTTGTCTAATTCTGTAATTTTATTGTTAATCTTCTGAATTTGTGATTGCTGTGTGTCTGTGGATTTTTCCAGCTAATTAAATTTTTCATTATGCTCTTGAATAACCTTTTTAATTTCTTCAACTGCTTTATCTGTGTGTTCCTTGACTTGTTCTGTGTATTGCCTCATTTCCTTCCTGATGCCTTGAAGGGTTCTGTAAATTAATCTTTTTTATTCTGCCTCCTTTTATTCCAGGAAAGCATTTCATCTAGAAGGTCCCTTGATTCTTTGTTTTAAGAGCTTTTTGAGGCAATCATGGTCTGTTTCTTTATATGACTTGATATTGACTATTGTTTCCGCGTCATCTATAAGTTATTGTATTAGTTTATTTTATATTTGCTTACTGTATTGTAGCTTCTAGCCATGTTTTGTTTTGCTATGCCCAGAAGGGTTGCTTGAGTGAGCTAGCTTGATTATTTTCAACTTTGGAGCTCTGACGTCCTGTCCCTGGATGGCTAGAGCTGTTATCGGGTGTATCAGTCTAGGAGTCCATTCACTTTTCTTGTATGAATTCAGCTCAGGTGTCCAGGTAGCTGCTCATCAGGTGTGTGGTACAGGCTCTGTCCTACAGTCTTAGAGGGTTAGGGGTGATTGGTGTAGGTATCGGTATATGGTTGCAGCAGGGGGTCACGCTCTGAACAAGGCAGGGAGCTGAGAATCGTCCCTCAAGTGTCTCTGAGGAAAGCATGTGTCTGTTCCCTAGAGTGTACAGGTGGCTGGGTTTTGCGGACAGACCATGGGCACCAAATGTTTTTGGTTAAGGACTGGGAGGTACCAGTTATCCTTGGACCCCTGTTGCAGGTGGCTGGATGACCTGAGTGGTGTCACCAGTCCTTAGGCCCCTGATATGGGTAGGTGAGGGCCCTGTTTAATAGGCAAAGCAATGTCAAACATCAAACACCCACCTCTCCACTGCACAGTTGAAACAGTTGTAGCCTGCCAACAAGGGCCTCTTCTCTTGAAATAGGCCCACACAGGTCCATGCAGCAGGTAAAGGTACTCAAAGTCCATGGACCGTTTATGCCTGGATGGGAGCCACTTCTGTCCTGGCTCCCCCAGTTAATGGAGCTGGGAAATTATCTTTTCCCCCAATTGCAAATTTATTCCCTCTCCAAGGCTGGGAGGATGGCTCTAGGCGCTCCACAGGGCCTATCTGAGGCCCAGGGAAATCAACGGGATGATGAAGCCAGCTCGGGGACAGGGGGTGCAGTAATATATACACAAGTGCTTAGCTTTTGCCAAGAGCACTGTTCTTCACTTGTTCTGGAGGTATGAGTAGGCTGTGTGGCTGGCTGCTTCTCCCTGAGGAAACTGCGGCTGATTGCAAGTATCAGCCTGTCACTGCTGCTCCTGGGAATGATGGCTGAGGGCTCCTGGCGATTCAGGTCCAGTAACCCCTCTCCGCTTCTGAACCATTGCTTCCTCCCCCTGCTGCTCAGTTCATTTTCTAACTTTGCCTTTGATGTTCAGGTCTCCTAGCTTGCCATAAATATACTTGTTTCTCTTGTTTTTTTAGGTCTTTGTTGTAAGAGGGCTGGCCGGAAGCATCTGTGTATTCTTCTGTCTTGGCCCTGCTTCCTCTATTTTACTTTCTAATGAACCACCAAGCTGTTTTCCACAGTGGCAGCACCATCTTACATTTCTACCAGCAGTGTACAAAGGTTCCAATTGTTTCACATCCTTGCAAACCCTTGTGCTTTCCTGTTTTTTGTTTGTTGTTTTTTTAATTATAGCCATTCTTGTAAGTATAAAGTTTATCTCATTGTGGTTTTGATTTGAGTTACCTTAATGACCATTGATACTGTACATCTTTTCATGTACTTATTGGTCATTTGATATCTTCTTTGGAAAAATGTCTATCCTGGTCCTTTGCCCTTTTTTTTTTTTTAATTGTGCTTTAAGTGAAAGTTTACAAATCAGGTCAGTCTCTCATACACAAATTTACATACACCTTGCTATACACTCCTAATTACTCTTCCTCTGATGAGATAGCACAGTACTTCCCTCCCCTCTCTGTCCTTGCGTACATTTGGGTAGCTTCTGGACACCTTTGCCCTCTCATCTCCCCTCCCAACAGGAGATGCCAACATAGTCTCATGTGTCTACTTGATCCAAGAAGCTTGTTCTTCACCAGTCTCATTTTCCATCCCCTATTCCAGTCCAATCCCTGTCTGAAGAGTTGGCTTTGGGAATGGTTCCTGCCCTGGGGTAACAGAAGATCTGGGGTCCATGGCCTCCGGAGTTCCTCCGGTCCCAGTCTGACCATTAAGTCTGGTCTTTTTATGAGAATTTGGGGTCTTCATCCCACTGCTCTCCTGCTCCCGCAGGGTTTCTATGTTGAGTTACCTGTCAACCTTTGCCCATTTTTTAATGGGGTTGTTGGTCTTTTTTGTTATTGGTTATAAAAGTTTTTTATGTATTCTGAGTATTAAGCCTTTATTAGATATGTGATTTGAAAATATTTTCCCATTTTCTAGGTTGCCTTTTCACATTATTGTTAGTCTTTTGATGCACAAAATATTTAATTTTTATGAAGTCCAATTTATCTGTTTTTTTCTGTTGTTGCTCATACTTTTGTTGTCAAATCTAAGAATCCATTACCAAATCCACGGTCATGAAGATTTATCCCCCTTGGATTTTTATAGTTTGGCTCTTATATATAGGTTGTTGATTCATTTTGAGTTAATGTTTGTTTATGTAGTTAAGGTAAGAATCTAACTTTATTCTTTCATATATGGGTATCTAGTTATCCCAGCACCAGTGTTTAAGAGAGTATTCTTTCTCCATCGAACGGTCTTGGCTCCCTGATCGAAAATCACTTGGCATAGATGTTTGGGTTTGTTTCTAGGCTCTCCATTTTTTTCCATTGGTCTGTATGTCTATCTTTATACCAGTACCACACTATTTTGATACTGTATCTTTATATTGAGATTTAAAATCAAGAAGTGTGACCATTTTTTTCCCCAATATTTTGCGTATTTGGGACCCCTTGTAATTCTATATGAATTTCAAGGATTTGCTTTTCAGTTTCTGCACATAGATGATGTTTTTTGAATAGTGAATACTGAAATAAACAAAACGTAGTTTGTCTTTGAGGAACTCCAGTAAATGAGGCAGATAGAAAGATCACTAGTTACCACAGTATAATAGTGCTACAGTAGAAATCTGTATAGGATATATGTGAACACAGAAGAGGCACCTAACTCATTGAGGCGTAAGGGATTCAGTTCATAAGCCTAACATGTGCCAATAATTGGACCAAGCTTAGGAGGAGTTGAGTAAGTAAAGGGAAATGGCATAGGCTCTAGGATGATACTCAAATATCTGGAACGGGTGACTTGATTGATGGTGGTGCTAATATCAGAAACTAAGAATGAAGAAGAGGTTAGAGATTTCCAAACCCAAATCTAACACATTGCCATCAATTCTGACTCATAGTGACCCTACAGGACAGAGTAGAGCTGCCTCATAGCGTTTTGAAGGCTGTAATATTTATGGAAACAGATGGCCACATCTTTCTCCCATGGAGCAACTGGTGGATTTGAACTGCCGACCTTTGGGTTAGCAGCCAAGTGCTGAACTACTGCACCACCAGGGCTCCTTAGATTATAGATTTAGGAATAGGGAAATAAGATGTGTAATTAGGTTTTAGTTACTGAGTTTAGTTACAGGTGGGAGATAAAGGTGAAAATGTCCAATGTACAGTAGCAAATATGGATCTGGAAGCCTAGAAAGAGTTCCAGATTGGAGATTATAGATACAGAAACAGCTGATTTTGTTGAAGCCTTGAATGTGGATAAAATTTCCCAGTTAGAGTGTATAAGTTGTTGAGAGGGATGAGGAGGGAAACCAGGAGAATACCAGTGTTTTAAACGATAGGCATAGAGGAGGAGGATTCTTCTAAAAACCCTTCTGAGAGGCAGAAAACAAATAAAATGATATCATAGAAGCCATTAAAAAAGACAGTTTCAAAAAGGATGAAGTAGTCAACAGCACCAGGTATCTGAGAGATCTAGTAAGGTGACAGCTGAGAAGCATCTGGTGTATTTGGCTATATGGAGGTTATTGACATTTATGAGAGCAGGTGAGTGCAATGGAGAGGGCAAATCGCAGTAGGCTGAGGAGTGCATTTCTACTCTGACACACGCAGGGTCATCATAAGTCAGAATTGACTCAACAGCAGTGGATATGGTTTTGGGTTTTTTATAGTACTCTGGGTCAAGTTCTAAGAGCTGGAGGTCTGATGATGACAAGCCAGCTGAAGGATCCAGAAAAAGCAAGGGAGCTTTGCCAGAATGCCCATATATATATTGGATGTAGGCCATACCCCCAAGGAAACTCCCCTTAAAACTGATTGGCTAATCACATCAGATCACATCATAGAGGATAACTACATAATTACATGACTACCAAATTACATCCTTACATAAGTGCCAAATTACGTCATTACATAACTGCCAAACAACTGAGAATCATGGCCCAGCCAAGTTGACATAATAATCACAGTCAACCCCTTATCAACTTGGCACCTGTACACATCTCCTTAAAGCATACACAGTCTCTAAATAGATAAAGACAGTTACAAAGCCATACTTGTTCCTAACATGGTACAACTAACATGCATACAACCAAAACACTAGCTCCATTTCTTTCTTATAAGTGAAAAAAATGAAAATGTTTGATACACACATACAAGGAAAAAATACTCATAACAATTACAGTCCTCATTTCTGCACCTGGTCATGTGGTCGTAACTGGTATTTAGAACTATCTTCTACCACCACCCATTCTGTATTCGCTTACCGTCAGCAACTAGCTCAGCAGGTCATGGTTCTTTGCCTAGTGGGGTGACCCAAATCTTCATTCCTGAGGGGTCTGGGCCATTAGTAGTGATGTCAGAATTGAGTTGCTGTAGTTTTCCATTGACTTTAATCACGTGGCATGGTAGTGCTAAGACAGGCTCTAAGGGCTCTCCTGTATTCCAGACATACTCTTTTTACCTCCATTATACAACATCAATTTGGTTTCCTCCTGGTAGGCAGGGTGAATCACACCAGCCAGTATGCCAACTCCCTTTTTTGCCTGTTGATCCAAGAATGTCACCCAAACACTGCTGCCCTTCCCATGATGGAAGCAGTCCAATGTAATCAACCTGCCACCAGGTTGCTGGCTGATTAACTTGGGGAGTGATGGTGTACTGGGGACTCAGTGTTAGTCTCTGCTGCTGGCAGATTGGTCATTCAGCAGTGGCTGTAGCCACATCGGCCTTGGTGCATAGAAGTCCATGTTGTTAAACCGATCCATAACCTTCACCCGTGGCACCATGGCCACTTTTTTCATGAGCCCATCAGGCAATGACAGGAGCAGTTGGGGAAAGAGGATGACTGGTTTCCACAGAATGTGTCATCCTATCCACTTCATTGTTAAAATCCTCCTCTGCTGAGGTCACCATTTGGCCCGCTCAGAGAGGTCTGTCCACATACCTCTTCCCCATAACTCCTTGTCACTAATTTTCCAATCATATTCCTTCCAAATGACCGACCAGCCAAACCATTGGTCATAGCCCATAAATCAGTATACAGTCACACATAGTGGCATTTCTCCTTCCAAACAATATGATGAACTAGGTGCACTGCTTGAAGTTCTGCCCATTGGGAGAATTTCCCTTCACCACTTGCCGTCAGGGAGGTCCCAGAAAGTGGTTGCAGTGCTGCCGCTGTCCACTTTCGATTTGTGCCTGCATATTGCATAGAAACATTTGTAAACCACGCATGAGTTTTCTCTTCCTCAGTCAACTGATCATAAGGAACTCCCTATGAAGCCATAGGTGCAGACTGAGAGAGAGCCAGCAATGTGACAGGAGTGGAGACCATGGGCATTTGGACCACTTCCTCATGCAACTTCAGGTTCTCCTGGAGCACGATCTCATATATACTACTTCCATTTAATGCTAGACTGCTGCTGTGCATATCTGACTTTATGACTCAGGGGATCAGACAACACCCAGTTCATGATGGACAGCTCAGGCTGCATGGTGATGTGGTGGCCCATGGTTAAGCAATCACTCTCTACTAAGGCCTGGTAACAAGTCAAAAGTTGTTTCTCAGAAGGAGAGTAGTTATCTGCAGAGGATGGCAGGATTTTGCTCCAAAATCCTAAGGGCCTGCGGTGTGATTCATCAATAGGTGCCTGCCAGAAACTCCAAACAGCATCTCTATCTGCCACAGACACTTCAAGCACCATTGGATTAGTCAGATCATATGGCCCAAGTGGCAGAACTGCTTGCATAGTAGCCTGAACCTGTTGAAGAGCCTTCTTTTTTCCTGGGCCTCACTCAAAACTAGCAGCTTTTTGGGTCGCTTGATAAATAGGTTGGAGTAGCACACTCAAATGAGGGATATGTTGTCTCCAAAATCCAGAGAGGCCCACCAGGTATTGTACCTCCTTTTTAGTTGTAGGAGGGGACAGATATAACTACCTAAGCCTTTACTTTAGAAGGAATATCTCAATATGCCCCACAGCACAGGACTCCTAGAAATTTCACTGAGGGGGAAGGTACCTGAATTTTTGTCAGATTAATTTCCCACCCTCTGTCACACAAATGTTTACCAATAAGTCCAGAGTCATTGATACTTATTCCTTACTAAGTCCAAACAGCATAATATCATCAATGTAATGGACCAATGTGACATCTTGTGGAAGGGAAAGGTGATCAAGGTCCCTGCAGACTAAATTATGACATAGAGCTGGAGAATTTATATACCTCTGAGATAGAAGAGTGAAGGTGTATTGTTGGCTGTGCCAGCTGAAGGCAAAGTGCTTCTGGTGGTCCTTTGAAATAGGTATGGAGAAAAAGGCATTACCCAGATTGACAGTTGCATATCAGGTACCCGGAGATGTATTAATTACCTCAATCAAGCAACACAACCATATCTTGAACAACAGCTCCAGTTGGAGTCATCACCTGGTTAAGTTTACAATAATCTACTGTTGTTCTCCACTGTAATAACCCTGACTCCACTTGTCAGGAATCTAGTGTGGGGGTTCTGCCAGTTGCTGAGTACATCTCTTCCAGTTCTGGAACTAGGGAAATAACTACAGGATGGGTTCAGGGACTCACTGGACCCACTGTGAGACAAACCCAAGCTAAGACTCCATTAGTAACCTGACCTCCATACACCCCCAGTCTGACTGGTGAGCCACAGTGACATTTTGGGTCTCCTGGAATTAGTATCAATTCAGAGACAGTATCCAGTAATCCCCCAAAAAGGCTGATTATTTCTTTATCCCCAGTGAACAGTTACTTTCGTAAAAGGCCATAGATCCCTGTGGGGAGGGCTGAGGAAAACATTAACAGTATAAATTTTGTCAGCGAAGTGGAGTCTTTCCTCAAGAGGACCCCGCTTCCCCCCATTCAAAGTATCGTAGCTCTGTAAACTAGCTCAAGTCTGGGAATTGATTGAGAGGCTGTGACTCTGTTCTGGTGGGTTGAGTTAGACTGCTGTTGACTTGACCTAGAATTGTTCCACTTGTACAGATCAAGTAAATATTTAGTAGATTGCCCATCTGTTTCGCTCCTAGGGACATCATGACTAAGTAACCAACACCATAAGTCCATATGAGTCAGACTATTTTGATTACTGCTTTGTCTCTGCTGTCTATTACAGTAAACTAACCTACCTTGTCTTTGTCAGTTGAGTTCTCCACTTGGCTCCTACCACCACAGGGTGCGGTCAGCCCCATTGTAGGTAACCAAACCAAACCCAGTGCCGTGAGTTGATTCCAACTTATAGTGACCTATTGTAGTTAGGTGTCTTAATTCAGTTAGAGCAGTTCCCACTGTCAAATCTGACTTACATGAAATAGCAATCACAGCAGTGTTCAGGGATGCTGGGTCTATTTTCACAAACTTGTTCCTCACTGTTGTGGTAAAAGGTGTGTCTTCTGGGCATTCTGTGAATATGTCTGGTAAATCCACTCTAACGTGCCAATTGCCCTGTCTTTGGATACCTTCTTCAACAGTATACCAAGGCAAGTCTGCCATTTCAGCTTGATTTAGTGTAGGCCACTGAGTAATCCATGCTTCAGAAAACCAACCAAATAAACTATTAGATCCCTTCCCAACTGCTTGAGCTGAAACACTGAGTGAAGAATCTGTGCTTAGTGGGCCCATATCAGTAAACTCAGATGGATCCAACTTTATGTTCCTTGCATCATTATTCTATACCCTTAATAGCCATTCTCATACATTTCCCCAGGTTTCTGTTTGTACATATTAAAAAAGTCAAGCAGTTCTTTTGGAGTATAACATACCTCCTCCCGGGTCACACTTTGTACTTCAACTTTTGGGGCTCGCTGGGACTTTAGTCTAGTTATAGGTCTCGAAGCAAAAATGGGCAATGGAGGTGAGTCCTGGGCACATTCAACTATGTATTTTAAGGCACTTACCTCTGGTGATGCCCCAGGCAATGCACCAGGTGCTGCTCCAGGTGATATCTCAGGCAAATACTCTTAACGCATAGCTGTGTTAATCTCATCAGATGGGGGTGGAAGGGATACGTGGCTTAACACACAGATGGAGTTATCTCTTCAGATGGGAGTAAGAGGCTGGTTCTGTTGGCAGGAGGATTTAACGGAATTTAGGGGCTCAGTGTACCCATATGTCCCTATCCCAAGTTTCAGGGTCCCATTTCTTCCTATTCAGTATGGATTGAATTGTGTCCTCACAAAATATCTATCAACTTGGCTAGACCACAATTCCCAGTATTGTGTGATTGTGCACCATTTTGTTATCTGATGTGATTTTCCTATGCGTTGTAAATCCTGTCCCTAAGATATTAATGAGATGGAGTTAGCAGCACTTTTTTTTTATATATTAATGAGGCAGGACTCAATCTACAAGATTAGGTTGTGTCTTAAGCCAATCTTTTTTGAGATATAAAGGACAGAAGCGAGCAGATAGACAGGGGGACCTAATACCACCAAGAAAGAAGCACTGGGAGCATAGTGCACCCTTTGGACCCTGGGTCCTTGTGCTGAGAAGCTTCTCGACCAGAGGATAATTGATGACAAGGACCTGCCCCCAGAGCCAACAGAGAGAGAAAGGCTTCCACTGGAACTGGTGCCATGAATTTGGACTCCTAGCCTCCTAGGCTGTGAGAAAATAAATTTATCTTTGATAGAGCCATCCACTTGTGTTCTTTCTGTTACAGCAGAATTAGATAACTAAGACACCATTCAGTGCCCTCACTTTAACTTCAGACACCATTCGAGGTTGGGAATTCAATTGGTGTTGTAATTCAGCCACTCTTACAATAAGCCTCTACATTGGATTTTCAGCCATATCACCTCTGTTACTACAAGAAATAAGGCTTTCTTTCAGGGCACAAGTGGTATCTTTGAGGTCTTATATGCAGCACTTGAGCTGTGAGTCCAAAGCCCTCAGTGCGTCTCTGTTTCACTACTTTGTCTAGCAAAAATAGGACCAACCAACCAGCTTCCCTATACTTCTCATTCTGACAAAGTTGTGAAAAGTGTCAAACATGCTATCACCCAAAGCCTTGCTTCTCACCAGTACTTGAGCTATTAGTGATATTTTGTGTATTAATATTGCCACTTCATGCCGTGGATTAACAGTGCCCTTTTTACTACTGGAGACTGAGTGCTCATCGCCTTTAAGACTAGTCAGACTTGAGGACCAACTTAGAAAACTCATCCTTAAGATTTTGTTTCTTCAGAGCCACTCTCGGTAACAAATGTCTCAGGCTGGGTTCTCTAGAGAAGCAAAACCAGTGAAGCACATATAGAAAGAGATCTATCTCAAGGAAGTGGCTCACACAGTTGTAGAGGCTGAAAAGTCCCAAGTCTGTGGGATCAGGCATCAGGCTAGAGGCTTCTCCTGACTCATGTAGCTGCAGGGGCTGATAAAGCCGAGATTGGCAGATCAGATGGCAGGCCACTGGTTCAGGTCCAAGAACTGAGGGTCGGATGATGACAAGCTGTATGCAGGATCCAGAACAATCAGTCGAGCGTTGCCAGAACATCTGCATATATTTTCAACGCAGGCCACACCACTGAGGAAATTCCCCTTAAAACTGATTGGATGATCATATCAGATCACATCATGGAGGATGACTGCATCATTATATAACTGCCAAATTACTGAGAATCATGGCCCAGCCAAGTTGACACACAACCTTAACCATCACATCACCTCTTAGTCACTTAGTAACCATCTCAGTTATCAGATTGACTGTCACAGTATTGCAGTGCTTGTGTTCATAAGTAACCCATATTTTACTTAATACTGGCCCTAAATCACAAAAGTAATGATGCTGGCAATCCGTATATGCCAAAGAGATCATATTCACATTACTTCTATTACAGTATATCATTATTTTGATCTGTTTTATTACTAGTTATTGTTAATCTTTCCTGTGCATAATTTATAAATTAAACTTTATCATAGGTATGTATGTATAGGAAAAAACATAGTATATATAGGGTTCAGTACTAGCTGTGCTTTCAGGCATCCACTGGGGATCTTTGGAATGTATACCTTGCAGATAAGGGCAGACTACTGTATGTCCTCCAACCCCATTTTTTTTTCCTCAAAGCATGTATCATTTTGAATTTTTTTTTGTTTAATTTGTCTCATAAATAAGAAAGTAAATCTGTATGAGGGCAAGGGCCTTGTCTTGTTCACCCTTGTATTCCCAGTATATGGTCAGGCGCTCAAATATTTCAAAGCAGAAGGAATGTAGAATAAGAGGAAAGGAAGAAGGCCAAGAAACTGGCCACTGGTGATTCAGAACATAGGTTAAGGAATTGACTTTTAAGAGAAACACCTATTCTTCTGAGGACTAGAGGGAATGAGAAAAAAAAATAGATGCAAATTAAGATAAGCTTAATATGGTATGGGCAGTAGCAAGAAGTTAAAGGAGTTATTGTTTAATTCATTTTTTATGGAGAGGGTTGACATATAAGATAAAATCATCTCCTGAGTGAAATGACTTTAGGTTACTATGGGAGTGATACGAGAAAATTAGAATAACTTCATTTAAGAAATGGAAGAAGAAAAGTGTTATATCCAGCCTTTACCATGAATTTTTAGTGGTACCAATCCATATAGTTATAGGTCATTTTTCCAGCAAACTTCCTTGGTATAGAATTGGAACAGATAGGTGGCCGAATTCAGAATTAGGAGATGGCAGAGTTTAGAGGAGAAGAATGGCAAGGTGGTCAGAAAGTGCTTCCAAAAGTCTTTGAAATTAGGCACTTTGAAGTGTGAGCCAAAGTCAGAAAGAAGTTAATCTAGGAGAAGTACAAAAGAGGCCGAGGTCTTTGTAAAGTGCAAGTCTCTATGAGGTCTCTTTCAAGAGCAGATACAGAAAGAGTAGAGGAATGTAAGAACTAAAAGAATGGGTTATTGTCAATGGGTAAATATTGATGTTTAGGGTCTTCTATCTTCATAATGGACTGTCAGAAGAATGAACAAATCTGTCTTGGTAGAAACACAGCCAGATTGCTCCTTAGAAGCAAGGATGATGAGATTTCATATCATGTACTTTGGATATGTTATCAGAAGAGACCAGTCTCTGGAGAAGGACATCATGCTTGATAAAGTAGAGGGTCAGCAAAAAAGAGGAATACAGATTGACACAGTGGCTACAACAATGGGCTCAAACATAGCAATGATTGTATGGATGGCACAGGAACAGGCAGTGTTTCGTTCTGTTGTACATGGGTTGCTATTAGTCAGAACCAACTCGACATCACCTTAACAACATCTTCATAATGAGTTAGAAAGTAGGCAGCTGGAATGAAGGTGAAGGAGGTCAAAAAACCCTATGACTAGAGCCCGTCTGGAATAGTGGTAGGTCTAGGGGCATTTAGTGTACGTAAAAGGAAGAGCCATAATTCTTGAATGTGAGTGAATGGCTAGTTTGTCAGAAGGTAACAGTTTTGAGGAGAGACAGTGGTATAATTGAATGCCTGTGGAAGGGTTTTTGCAGAGTTTGAAGGAATCACGGCCCAGACGTGACCATGATGAACCAAGGTACCGGTAATGCCTATCATTTTATTCTCCCACACCCCATGCCATCACCCAACCTCTGTGGTTTGATGGGATATTCGACTACTTCATGTGATGGGCTTGCAGGGGCATCTGTCCTCAGGAGACAAGCTTGATTATCTCCATTTTAAATTTAAGATGTCAGGTTTGCTGAAATTCAGATCTTTTGGCCATCCTCCATAGTATAATGAAACAGGAGTTTTGACGTTAGGTTTCATACTTTGATCTCATTATTATCTTTTTTAAATTTAACTTTTTTGCAAGACAATTTTGTGAGATGTGTGTGTATATATATACATACGTGTGTGTGTACATATTTCCTTTTGGTTTTTCTTGTTTTATTTTATAGACAATTCAGTGTTTTTAGAATTATAAAATCAGATGTATCAAGTATAAATCCTAATTTGTCCCCATCTGTCTGCTTCAGGAAATGAAATAAAGTACTGTTGAACTTTGAGGCAAAGCTAGCTGGGTCTTCCTCATTTGGAACCTGTAGTAATAAGATGATACATATGTAAGTCTTCAAATTTCTAGTATGAAAATAAGAGCAAAGTTTCTGAAGTCAGACCTGAGCTTTTAAATACTGTCTCTTCCACTTCCAGTATTTTCAACGTGGATGACTGGAAGATTGATGATACATCCACAGAAATAGAGAAAACTGGTTTTGGTAGAAGAAATGATTATTTGATTTGGATATATTGAGTTTAAGTGTTAGCAGGTCAGCCAGGGAAAGACAGTCAGCAGGCAATTGAAATGTATTGTTGTTCTGGATCTTGGGAGAAAGGTAGCTATTGGGAATACAGATTTTGGAGTCATCCGCTTAAAGATAATATTTTGAGTGATAAGAAAAGGAGTAAAAGAGAACCAAGAGAAGCACGTTAGAAAAGTTTCCTGACATTCTGATGACAGAAAAGGCCTAGCTGTGAGTGAGCCTAGCTGCCCTTCCTAATGTCATGCTCTAAGAATTGTTCTAGCCAAGGGTCTTTTGCTAGCCAAGTTCTATTGCTATTCGTCTGTCATCTATCAGATGTGTGAACTCATCAGGCTTTTCCTGCTTAGCTTTCCATATTCCAGGTTAGTTCTTCTCTCAGTGTTTCTTCTAGTTCACTGTAGTTTGAGATTCAGAAGCTCCTCTTTAAGAGGTCAGTGTATTACATTCACTTAAGAACATTTTGTCAAGGAAAGACATCTGAGTGTTCCAAGTTAATAAGGGAGACAGACAAATCAGGCAGATAAGTGATTTTTTAAAATATTATTGACTTAAATTACAAATGCAGTACACGCTTATTGAAGAAAATGCAAATAATACAAGATGTATAGAATACAACTCACAACTGGACCAATAAGCAACATTATGATAAATGGAGAAAATATCGAAGTTGTCAAGGATTTCATTCTACATCAGTCAAGAAATCACATGACAAATTGCATTGGGTAATTCTGCTGCAAAAGACCTCTTTAAAATATTAAAAAGCAAAGATGTCACCTTGAACACTAAGGTGTACTGGACTCAAGCCATGGTGTTTTCATTTGCCTCATATGCATGCAAAAACTGGACAATGAATAAGGAAGACTGAGGAAGAATTGATGCTTTTGAATTATGGTGTTGGTGAAGAATATTGGATATACCAGAGACTGCCAAAAGAACAGACAATCTGTCTTGGAAGAGATACAGCCAGAATGCTCCTTAGAGGCAAGGATGGCAAGACTGCATGTCACATACTTTGGACATGTTATTAGGAGGGATCAGTATCTGGAGGAGGACAGCATGCTTGGTAAATTAGAGGGTCAGCGAAAAAGAGAAAGACCCTCAACGATATAGACTAACACAGTGGCTGCAACAGTGGACTCAAGCATAACAATGATTGTGAGGATGGCGTGGGACGGGGCAGTGTTTCTTTCTGTTGTACATAGTGTCACTGTGAGTTGAAACCGACTCAAGGGCATGTAACAACAACATAGAATACAAAGTGATAAGTCTCTCCCTCACTTCCCAGGGTAACCGTAGTTAGCAATTTGATATGTAAATCATATTTTTTCAAAAATGGAATCATGCTAATCTGCAAAAGGTTTTCAGTTATCTAATTTAATCCTTATACCAAACTTCTGAGGTATTGGCCTTCCCAAGAGTCTTCTGTCTGTAACTTTTTGCCAAAAATTATAGATAGCCTTTCAGATTAGTACCAGTAGATCTATCTCATTTCATTTAATAGTTGACGATATCCCTTGTACCACCTCCCCCTTAAAACACTATCTGTCTGTAACATATAAGGCACCGTTTGATTTTTTTTTTTTTTTCCTTCCTTTTTGGGCTCCATTTTTTCAAGCTCCTTTGCAGGTTCATTTTCTGCTACCAGGCCACTAAATATTGGAGTTCTTTAAGGCCGCCTTCTCTGTTTTACTTTTCTATTCTTGTATAACCATCTTCTCTTACAGCTTCAGATATCTCTATGACAATGACTCAAAAAGTTTTCTCCCAGTCCAGACCTGCCCTCAGACCCATATGTCTCATATTCAGCTCAACGTCCAAACCTGAGCTTATACACCCACTAGTATTTCTCACCGGTACCATTTCAAGGGCGTAATGAATTCTGTAAGCTGCTGTGTGGAATAATATTGCCTTTATTTATCCTAAATTTGCCATACTTAAGTTTCAAAGGATGATCCCTCACAGTAGTATTGTGAATGTCCGCATCTATTTACTTTATCTGAAAAACTAAGAAGTGTTTTTCTTCTTTAGTTCTATGCCAATTTCCCATTGTTATACCTACATATTCCTACTACCATGCCATTAAAATGTTTCTCTTAGGACCTCTAGACTTTAATAAAAAAATAACCATTTTCAACTTGTTCTTCAGGTGTAGCCATCATTATAGACCAGATAATCCCAGGTACACTTAACCAATGACATCACCTTCCCTCCCTTCAATCCTCAAATTCATATTGCTTCATAAAGCAGAAAGAATTACATTTAATAAGTGAGTATATTTTAAAAGTGCTGCATACCTTGCATGTAAATCCTACAAAGTAGTTGTTATCCCTGTTTTCAAATGAAGAAACTGAGACTCAGAGATAAGTTACTTTTCCAGTTTAAGTGGCAGAATCTATGCTGAAACTAGGTCATTGTGACTCCAAAGCTCATATTCATTGTACTAGCCTAACTAGATTATAAGGAGTCCTGGTGGCATAGTGGTTAAGCACTTGGCTGTTAACTGAAAGGTCAGCATTTCAAACTCACCAGCTGCTCCACAGGAGAAAGACCTGGCAATCTGTTCCCATAAAGATTACGATCTAGGAATTCCTATGGGGCAGTTCTACTCTGTCCTGTAGGGTTGCTATAGGGTCTCTATCAGTTGGAATTGACTTGATAGCAATGGGAACTAGATTATAGCCCATTCCAGGTTTTCAGACTTTTTTCCCATTGCCATGAATAGCCCAGTATAGTACCCTCTTTTTTTTGAATGAATCCTTACTTCATGATTTATACATCTCCTCCTATCAAAGAAGCTAGAGTGTAAAGCTTGCTATTAATATTTATCCGTTCATCCTACAGATAATTTGAAATGCCAGTCACATTATATATACTAGATCCAAAGATAAATAGAACACAGAGCATGCATTTAAAGGATTTGCAGTCTAATATTTATTCTTTTCCTTGCCCCATGTAAGCATCCATACATAAGCACACTAAGACACCTTTGTGGCTGTTCCAAAGTAAAGGTATATTTTTATCACAATAATACCCGACATGGACAGCTTCTAATATGCTTACAGAATAAGAGAAGGGACTGTTGTACAGGATGATGGTAGAGTTGGCTTAGCCCCTAAATTCTTTACATAAACCCAAGAAAACCCATTGCCATCAAATCGATTAGGACTCATAGCAACCCTATAGGACAGAGTAGAACTGCCCCATAGGGTTTCCAAGGAGCGCCTAGAGGATTCGAACTGCCGACCTTTTGATTAGCAGCTGCAACTCTTAACCACTACGCCACCAGGGTTTCCAATTTAGTTACATAGTAGTAATATAAATTAGTTACATGCTAGTTACGTCTAGTTATATAGACTAAGCTGCTATTACAGAGAAACCAAGAAATACAGTGCTTTGATAAGGTAGAAGTTTATTTCTCTCTCATGTAACCGTCCAGAGGTGAGTGGACCAGGGCTGGTAGGACAACTGCACCATCCTTAAGATATGACTTCCCTCTCAGGATCACAGTGGCAGCTCCACTTGTTACCATTTCCCTGCCAGTGAGAAGGGAAAGAGAAGAAATGAATAACAGATACCTTTCTTTTAATAATGTGATCTAGAATTCGTACAGGTCACTTCTATTCTCATCCTGTGAACCAGACCGTAGTCATGTGGGCACACCTAGTGGTGAGGAAGGTTGGTAAATGTAGTCCCTAGCTGGGTGACCATGTATACAGCTGAAACTGTATTACTAAAAGAAAGAATTAAAATGAACATTCGGGGATAGAGATCCAGAGCTTAGAGGAGAAATTTGAGAGTCACTGGTATCCAACCAGCCACTGGCATGGATGAAATCGTGTAGGGAGAGAATCCATAGCAAAAAGAGGGCCTTGGTAGAGCTAAGTGTACGCACATGATACGGCATAGTAGTTGGTAACTTGGACTTTGTGGTCAGGCAAACCTGGATTCAAATCCCAGCTCTACTACTTACTGGGATGCCTTGGACAGTTACTTTGCACTTCTTTGTGCCTTAGTTTTCTCATCTGTAAAATGTGGGAAATAATCTCAAAAGATTAGTGTAAGAATTAAATGAGAGAAAGTAAATGAGCTTGGTAATGATCCTATACGATGATAATGTGTTTTTTCAGTTGAAAAATTTGGTTCCAGAACAGTTCTCTCTCTTTTTTTTTTTTAACGTACACATAACACACATGTACACAAGAGTTCTGAAAGGGTACATACCACAATGCTAGTAATAGTTACCCTTGGGAGACTGAAAGACAAAAGTAAGGGAGAAAACTGTCACTGTTTATTGTGTACATATCTGGGTGTTTTGGTTGTGGTTGATTTTGTTGATTTTTGCATTTTTTTTCCAACAAACTTGCTACTTTTGTAATTTCTAACTGCCATTGATTGTTCTTAAATCATTTTTTTTTTGGGTCCTTTTTGTCTCTTTATAAAGTTTGAGCAACTAGGTTTTTTGTTTTGTTTTTTGCTTGACAGAATGTTTTTGTTTCAATGAAGGCACCACTGATTTCTCAAAGAGAATTTAGGTTGCAGTGAACTAGAAGAAAGACTGAGAAAACTGGCTTAGATTGTCAGGTAGTTGTGTGGTAAGTCTGGTAACCATTTGCCTGTGATCAGTGGTAATCAGACCATTTGTTGATGGATACGTACTGCATGCTATGGTAATAGATACTATGTAGATACCTTGCTCATTATTAGAAGAAAAGAACTAAAATTTAAAAAGGGTTTACTGTGTGCTGGAGTCCCTGGGTGGTGCAAACAGTTAACTAACGCATTTGGCTGCTAACCAGAAGCTTGAAGGTTGGAATCCACCCAAAGGCATGTGAGAAGAAAGGCCTGAAAATCTACTTCCGAAAAATCAGCCACTGAAAACCCTACAGAGCACAGCTCTACTCTGATACACATGGGGTCGCCATGAATCTGAATTGACTTGACCTTTTTTTTTTTAAATTGTGTGCCGGGTATTTCATATATGCCATCTCCTTTATAATCCTTCAGGTAATATTATTTTCATTTGAGAAAGAAAGAAGCCAAGACCCAAAGAGGCTAAGTAAATTAATCAGGACTAAAATGCAAAATTTTAAATTAAGAATAGTTTGTCATAGTTTACCATTTGGCATGTTGAGAAATCAGCAACAGCACTGTCACCTAATAGAAGGTAATCACATTAATAATCTGATCTGTCAAACTGCAGATCTCCTAGATAAGTCTTAGTATGAGGGAGCAGGGGTAGGGAAGAAGAGAACCTAGTGGACAGAGAATAGTTAAAAATGAGCTGTGTACACCAGGATCTCTGAGTTGTTAATCCTATATGATCTCATAGTTTTTTTTTCCAACATAAAATTGAAGTTGATGCTTAGCTTACCAAAGTGGCAAAAACAATGAATTAATGTGTGTCTAAAGTGCTATGTAATGGGATAATTAATGTTTAATTATATTCTTCATGAACTGTAGAGCTCCCTATTGAGAGTATTTCTGGTAGCCAAGCAAATCCATCAATAAAGCTTCATTCTCTTTGTTAATCTTGAAACAGTTTGAGAGGTTTTTAAATTGTGACTATTTAGTTATTTTATCCATTCAATATTTATCTAATTCTTACTCTTTTTACACCTGAAGAAAAGCAATGGTATTTTTTAGAATACTGAGATTAGTTTTGGAGAATGAGAAGAGATAGATAACATTTGACCTATTCAGAGTATTATAGATGACTTAAGGGACACTTGAAGAAGTTTGTTTTTTCCTCAAGTAGGAAATGAGGCAGTGTGCCTTGGAAAATATGAAAAATGAGAATTTTCACTGTCAGCAACAGGAAAAAACTCAACTTATGGAGCTCTGTTTCCATATTTAAGGAGCCCTTTTTGTGGTGTAGTGGTTAAGAGGTTAAAAGGTCGGCAGTTCAAATCCACCAGGTGCTTCTTGGAAACCCTATGGGGCAGTTCTACTCTGTCCTGTAGGGTTACTGTGAGTTGGAATCGACTCGACAGCAACAGGTTTGGTTTTGGTTCACTTTGGTGGTATAACAGTTAAGTGCTCGCTGCTAACCAAAAGGTTGGCTGTTTGAACCCACCCAGCAGCTCTGCAGGAGAAAAGCCCTGGCAATTTGCTTCCATAAAGATGACAGCCTAGAAAACCCTATGGGGCAGTTCTAGTCTGTTACATGGGGGCACTATGAGTTGTAATTGACTCAACAATACCTGAAAACAATAACAACATTTCAGTATTTATGAAACTCATGAAAATTTGAGCAATTGTATGTTCAAAAATTATAGGGAATACGCTGCCTTAGTTTCGAAGATGAAGGATTGAAATTTTGCCTTGGATAAAGACGCAATTATTAAGATAAGTTTTTTTATTTATGATAGTTGAGAGAATATATAGGCAACCATTTTTAATAAATTTGGGATATGTATTGTATTTGATCACCGTTGTTTTAAGTTTTGCTGTTGAATACAAAGTACATTATGGCACAAGTACCTAAGTACCTGTTTACCTTGTTAGATGCTGGTAGACCACTTGTTTTGCTAGTCTTCAAAATTGAATGGAGTGTCAGATACACAGAAGCCAGAGTCATCTTGGCCAGATGGTGTTTGATACAGATGGATGGTTAGTTGTCATGCAGATCTCCTAGTTGGTAACTTGTTGCTGCCATCTGACTCAAAGAATCATTCACACACACTGGCTGTCAAAAGCATCTTCTCTTCTGTCTGTTTTAGCTGTCATGTCTGTGCTCTGTACAGAAGTGTTGACAAGACATTGCTGTTGTACATTTTCAATTTGGTTGTTAGTGATTTTTATGTTTTGTGGGGTATTTGATAGTACTTGCTTTGTAATTGTATTGTTTTTTAAAAAATACCATGATAGTGCAGCAATTACCTGACCTTTCATGGGACTTTTCAGGTTATACATTTATTCAACTCTGTTCAGTGAACAAAACATTTAATGAAAAGAAAAAAAAAAGAACTTTTTGTTTTATTTAGTTTCCAAACATAGTAAATAAACTGAATTTTACTGGTTATTTCCCAATTTCATATAATAACCTGTTCTGGACTTTACCTCTCATTGCTTTGTGCTCACAATCTTCATATTCTTTCTGAATATGTATTTTTTTCCTCAGATTATTACCTTTTTTCTGACAGTATAAGCTTCTTTTTTTCTTCCAAAATATCTTTAGACGTTGTCTGTCCGTTGCATCTGTTTTCTCAAACTTAACTTGCCTTCGTCTCATTCGCCTACAGACCTTGTCTTCACTTTTCCTGTTTCCCTCATAGGAATATAAGCACAGCCATTTCTCCTTCAGTTCACTCCTGAAGGCATATCTATTTCTCTGATAATCATTTAACAACTTAGTTCATTTGTTTCTCCAGGTATATTTACTGAGCATCTCAATATATGGCAGGCACTCTGGTACACTGGAGATACCAGAAAGTATTCTCTGCCCTTGAGAAGTTCGTAGTCTAAAGGGAAATCAGACCTATAGACAATTCAATTAGACTATTGTAATTGCTGTAATGTGTGTGGAAAGTGTAATAGGAGAACATGAACCATTGCTATTCTCTTTCCCCAGTTGTATTTCCAGAATACCTGTTTTTAAAAGTATTACAGAATTTACATGAACTTTTTATAATACTTTATTAAATGGATTTTAAAAATAGTGAAAAACTTTAACTTGAAGTAGCCATTTTTGCCCAGTTAATTAATACATTTCAGCATTATTCATCTATTCTATGTTATGTGCAGACATGCTAAAGTATGTTTTTAAGCCAGGGACTAGAAGATGAAAATTAACTGACAGAAGCTTTCTGAGTTGATTTCAAAAGAAACTATGTGGTCATTTGGTTTCTGCGTTAAGGTAGGAAAACCATAGTGGATGGAGAATGGGCTGAGGCTTGAATAACTTATTTATTGTGGGCCTCTAACTTGCTGTTTTTTCTGCTGGTTACTTAATCTCTGAATAATATCATCAAAATATACTATCAAAATGTAGTGAAAGAATGGGTAACTACTAGTTGATTTTATGAAGAACTTTGTGTTGTTTAGAGAAGGTTCTAAATACACAGAAATAGGTAGAGAAGACTGTAACGTCAACAAGTTTGCTGATTCCACAGACCTGATGGCTCTGTGTAACTCAAGTATATTGAAGGTTTTAAAAATTACTGCCTAACCCAAGTAGATTTAAGGTATTAAAAATTGCCAGAGACGTTTGGATCCTCCTTTTAGTCAGCATACCCACTCTTTGTAGCAGCTCAGATGTGAATATATGGAAACATAAGATGCTTGTCCTGGAACTCATATTCGTAGGATACGTGATCCAAGTGGACTCACAAGATTCATTCTTGTGCTTTTAGTAATAAAATTTGCTTGGATTTATTAATTTTTTTTTTTTTTTTTGTCCCAATAAGAATATACTGAACACCTTCTGTGTGTAAGTTACGGTACAGAACTCTATGGGGAGTGTTAAGTTATCTAAGCTGCCTACAGGAAACTTGCAAAGATAGCATACCACTTGGGTTACTTATCAGCTCTGTCCATTCATGCTGGAAGTATACTACTTATAAAATTTCACCTGTTATTTGGGAAAATGGGGAATTTTGCTTTAATTTCTTCAGCTAATTTGTTTTTGAGAATCTCAGAACAGCTGTGTAACTTATAAAAGACAATAGGTTTCTTGATCTCTGAAAATATTAAAACTTCACTAATTTTGAACTTTAAGACTCTATTAAAAAATCAAATACTTAGTATCTACTGAAGTACATTCAGAGATTTTTGGAACTTCACTCCATAATTTAAGGAATTTACAACAAGTCTTTTATTTAGTTGTTCCTTCAGTGATAGAAATTGGTAAAGAATACTCTTTTTGTGATTTTTTTTTTAAGACTTTTTACTAATTTGGTAACTGTAATGCAGCATTTTCAGTTTTGCTGTAAAGTTTGCAACATCTATATTCCCTAATGCAAACTCATGTCTTTTTTCAATCCTTAATTCTCATAAAAAGCAGCAAGATGAGTGTATTAAAAATATAGGGGAAATTATGGTATTTAAAATATACACTAAAGATCAGCAGTGATATTCTCTTGACTTCTTAAAACTTAATCTTAGAAGTTTCTGGTCAATATTATCTTGTAATTTTTATTTGCCCCTTTATTTTTATAGTATCTTAGTTGTAGTTACTTCCTTCAGTCTTTTTGTATTCCAGAAATAAATTCAGAAATGGGTTTATTTAAAAGACATGAAATCTTAAATGCTTTTCTCCTTGTTATCATTAAGGACTAAGTTATAAATTACAATTTTTTATTTTAACTGAAGGACCAAGAAACCATATACTGAACTCTTGACAAATGGTTTTAATTAAGATGATTTTTAAAAATTTTTATAGTTGCTTTAAGTATTTTAAGTCACTTACATTTGTAATGATTGCAAATACAAGCTGAAGCCAACTTTTAGCTCAAAAATAAGTATTCAATACCTGGGAAATGACAATATGGGCAACCCATATCTATTTAAATTACTCATATCTATTTATAATTATTAGTGGACAGTAAATGTATATGGGTCAGTAAATATCAGGCTAACTGGTTTTTATGTCAGCAGACTGAGAACTATGAGCAGAGAATACGTGAGCAACAGGAACAGCTGTCACTTCAACAAACTATTATTGACAAGCTAAAATCACAGTTACTTCTTGTGAATTCCAGTCGAGGTATGTTCATACTAATTTTTTATATATTTCTTGAACCTCTTGGAAAAAAAAAAGGTGGGAATCAAGTTTTTCTATTCCTCTGTTTATCAGTTCTGTTTTTTTTAATGACTGTGGAAGAGTTATTATGTTTATTTAAGAAATGAACACTTCTAGGACATGGGAAAAGGGGCACTCACATATACTATATGGTGGAACTGTAAGTTGATAAAACTTCTTAGAAGGCAATTTTACCAGTAACTATGATAAGCTTTTTATAATGTCTATACTTTTTTTTATGCCTTTTGAGGAAACCCTGGTGGTGAAGTGGTTAAGTGCTACGGCTGCTAACCAGAGGGTCAGCAGTTCGAATCTGCCAGGCGCTCCTTGGAAACTCTATGGGGCAGTTCTACTCTGTCCTGTAGGGTCGCTAGGAGTCGGAATTGACTCGACAGCACTGGGTTTGGTTTTTGGCTTGGATGCCTTTTGAACCGAAAATTCCAGATGGTAATGAGTATATTGTAAGAAAATACTTGTTCAAGTACTATAAAAGATATATATGCAAGGGTACTCATTATAGCATTATTCTTAATAATGAAAAACTAGAAACAAAGAAATGTCCAACAATTAAATTATGATTATGCACATGATGAGCAACTAGGTAACCAAGAAAAGTATTAATAATAGATTTTAACTTATGGGTGTGAAATATATTCATGGTATATAGTAAAGTGAACAAAGCAGGATACAAAAACAAATATAATGTTATTTCATTTCTACAAAAATGAATTCTTGCATGAATTTATATGTATAGGAAAAGAAAAATCCTGATAGAATATAAACCAGCATGTTAACAGAAGTAATTCGCAGGTGATAAAAATTGTGGGTATATTTTATTTTTATTCTCTTTTGGCATATCAGCATTTTCTAATTTTCCTACAATGAGCATGGAGTAGTTATGTAAATAATTATTATAAACAAGAAATGAATACCTGAAAATATGACTTATGTAAAAGAGTAACTGTTGCTGATGGTAAGATGCAAAGAGCATGTTTCTAATTTTCTAAATTCTACGTATTTTGCACACTCTGGGACAGTGCAGTTTTGTGTGATTTAGTAGGAATAAGAAAAAAATCTAAATGGACAACTTGTCAAAATTATTATCTAAAGAGTTTTTTTTTATAACTCATGGTTTAATTCTCTATACTTTAAAGTTATGGTTTTCAGTTTATATTCTTTTTGTTTTTTTTCAGATGGTATCAAAAACAAGGGTTTCCTACTGATGTCCAAGAGGTTTTTGTTTTGCAGATAATAGCTATGGCTGTGTTCCTGTGCTTGAAGAGAGTGAAACAAGGAAGAATAATGTGACTCTTGATCAGCCACATGATAAAGTAAAATCAGGAATACCGAGAGAAAAACAATCGAAGGTAAATTGCACTGCCAGGTTTATTCCCTGTAAGAAGTGAGAAATCAGGTTCCACAGATTTCCTGAATTATTTAGTCAATATTCTATCACAATTTGGGTGGGAGGAAGTGGGCAAAATTCATTTCAACCCTAGTATTTCATCTGCAGAAAGCATCACTCAAATACTGATACAAAATACATCTTGCTCATTTTATTTTCCTGAGGTGGATCCACCACTAGAATTCTAAACAAAAGGTCTATGTGTATGAACATACGACTTACAGGTTCCTAAATAGAAGCACTATTTCCAAGTAAAATAAAGGAATAGGTTTCATGTTTCCTAGTGTTCTCTTTTCTGTAATGCAAGCATTTAACAAAAAAATAAAAGATTTAACAAAGAAAAAAAGGTTCAACTAAGGTAAACAGTAGACATAGACAATTTTCAATTAGAAAATAACATTCTAATTTTTTTTTAATTGCCTGTGCTTAGTAAAAAAAAAAAAAAATTAATCTAAACAGCTTAAGCAAAAGGCTTCATTGAACCAATATATAAAGAAATAGTCTGTATCTGTAAGGAGACACATACAAGGATATTCATGCACATTGGTTAGAAACAACCTAAACATCCATCAGTAGCAGAATGGTATGTCTTTACGATGAAACACTTTATAAAAATTAAAATAAATATCAATGTGGATATATCTCAGAAAAAGTATTGAGTCAAAAATGGAAATTACAGAACAATAAAATGGGAATAGTTTATGTGAATACTTAAAATGTTACTACATTAATGTTTATGAAAACATGTATATGTAGTAAAAGTATAAAAACATAAACAGGAAGGATATACAACTTTGTTAGAAAATTATCAACTCTGCAGATAAGGAGAGTAGACACTATGTGATAGCCGGAAGGGGAATAAAGGGGTCTTCAGTTGTATCTGTAAATTTTATTTCTTTAAAGAAAGCAGGATCTGAAGCAAATATAACAAAATGTTAACATTTGTTAAATGAGAGTGGTAGGTATGTGAATGTGTTTCTGAATCATTGAAATTTTATAAGTTTAAAAAGGAATTTTTTCAATGAGATGAGTTGGGTTTTAGTGAGGTAATGCATCCTTTAAATAAAATCTAGCAAGTAAGGGCTCTTAACGTCAGCAAGACCAGTGAAAACAGAGTGCTACATTTCTCATTCTAAATAAGGTGGGAGATTTTAACCTAGTTTGTCAGGGTTATTCAGTTACTGATACCAAACTAAGTCTAGCTTACATTTCTGTACTAACTCCTAAGTTACTATTTAACGTCAAATCTGAGAAATCCAGTTTTGAAACTTTTTCTCTAAAAAATTTTATAATGAAAAGTTCTCTAAAGTATTTCTCAGTTCATATTTTTTATTCATAATCATTTTTTCTGTTTGAATCATTCAGTTCTGTATTCATCTCCACTCCAATTTCCATTCATCTAAAAATGCTAATAAATAAACACAAGAAACCATGGTACTAGAATATGTTTAGGTTTATTTTGCAAAGAAGGAATTCAGAAACAATGATTCTGACTTTTAAAATAAAACTTTGTGATTGGGCCTATTATAAACTATAAAATCATTGAGCTGCTATAAAATGCTGATTTATAAACTTAGTGCTTAAGTAAATATTTACAATCTATTTTCTTGTTTCAGGTACTTCTAAATGCCATTATTTAGCACTAATTTTTAATCAGATTTTTTGTTTCTAGTTATAACATTTCTTTGATAATAGAATATCAAAATATATAGAAGGTTACTTTTGGAAAATAACAGTCTTTGTCAGAACAAAAAGGATGATGTGAAAGATTGTAAGATATATTAATAATATATTTTATTTTAAATATGGGTAATTTTTAGTTATTTATGGAAGTTTTACAGTTTATTTTTTAGTCAGAATAAGTAATCCAAGGTACCTGGATGGCACAAACAGTTTTCACTCAGCTGGTAACCGGAAGTTGGTGGTTCAAACCCAGACAGCAGCACCACAGAAGAAATAGGCTTGGTGATCTGCTTCAGTAAAGATTACTACCAAGAAAACCCTATGGAACAGTTCTACTCTGGAACACGTGGGGTCCCCAAAGTCACAAATCAACAACAGAATAAGTAATCAAAGGCAGACTTTCAACAGAAACCTTTTTAAGTTACATCTGTTTTAATTTATAAGATTAATCTTTTACTTTATGTATAAAACATATGTATTCCTGGGCTGAAATTAAGTGTAAGTAGCAGATCATGTCAGAAATAGCTTATTTCCAGAGAAATAATAATGTTGCATCAATTGTAACTACATTTTTAACAGGCAATAAGAGGGAAAAAAAAACTCAAAGTAAGAGAGAAATCTACAATCAGTTCTCTTAATTATCTTTACTAATGGGGGAAAGGTTTATGTGATAGCTACATTTTAGTACTTTGAATAGCTCTTTTTATACTGTAGCCTTTTAACAAAAATCAACATTAGTCATATTGCATCTTAGCTTTCTGTTCTTCTTTGATATATCTCTAGCCAAAGTGCTAATGAGCACTGAATATATAATGGATTAAAGAACAGGAAATACATCCTAAAGAATAGATAAGTTGGATTTATTGAATATTTGAGAGCTGTGTAAAAGATTAGGCCTAATTTAGGAAAATACTGACCAATCAAGCATTGAAATTAAAATATTTTCCATTGGCATGTATGTTAATCTATACTTATTTAATTATAATTAAATTCACTTTTCTCTTGCAAGTCTGAGCCAGGTGAAATCCTTTCCTGTATAACTTTGAATGATTTGATTATAGTAGGGTTTTTCCAAAAATGAGAAAACTCCATGTGGTTGGTTGCAATTTTGTAAAAGTATGTATCCACATGGATGAGAATCAGAAGGCAGTGTGCAGACATGGTTAAGGTGATGGTATGAATCACTTTTTTTTTCTATTTTCAATATACTTTAAAATTGTCTTTTCAAAAATTAATGTATTTCAGGAAATCACATTCCCACGCAGTTGGTCTAGCCTCTGTAATGAATTAGTAAGTTAATAGAAATGCTTTGTAACAGAAGGAAGCTCCTACTGATTACCCACGGTTCTTTCCTCCAGTTTGGGATAGCTTGAGGGTTTTTCTTTAGACTATTTGTTTTGTTTAGTGTTTTTTTTAAGGTTTTGTTTTGTTTAGGATATTGGAGAAGTGAAAAACCCATGTACATTATGGCAAAGGATAACTGTAGCTGCCTTGGAAAATGAGACAAACTTAAGGAAAGAGAGCTGTGTTGAGGAGAAGAGGCCCTTCTGGGAAATTTTACTTGAGAAACATGAAATTTATCGTTAGTCCTCTCTTCATGCCAATCCTACACAAACAGCATGCAAGAGTCCTTTGTCTTCTAAGGAAGTGTAGAGAGGTAAAGACAACAGAGTCTGCATCATTGGGTGATCCCTTAGTTCTCTGTTTATAGCTTGAAGACCTAGGGTGGAAGTACTCAGTTTAATGGAAAGCCAACATTTCATTGCTTATCCACCACTGTAGTTTGTGCAGTCTTTCTTGATGGAATATGATTTGGGGGCGGGTGGGATATTGTATTAGTTATATATTGCAAAACAAATTACCCCGAACATACCCCAAAACATACTGGCTTGAAACAAATATTACTCAGTTTTTGTGGGTTAGGAATTCAAGAGCAGCTTAGCTTAGTGGGTCGTTCTAGCTCAGAGTCTTCTCTTGTGTGGTTGAAGTCAGGATGTAGGCAGGGGCTGCAGTCATCTGAGGGTTTGATTGGAGTTGGAGGATCTACATCCAAGACGATTCACTCACATGACTGTTGGCAGGAGTCCTCACCACATGAGCTTCTCCTCGCAACATGGCAACTAACTTTCTTCAAAGCAAGAGATCTAAGAGAAGGTTCAAGGAGGAAGGTACATTTTATGGCCTAGTCTCTGAAGTCTCATAACTTCACTTCCATTCTATTCTTTTCATTAGAAGCAAATCTCTAAGTGCTCACAGGGCGAGGAATTAAGTTCCACCTCTTGAAGGGGAGGCATTTCAAAGATACTGTAGACATATTTTTAAATCATCACAGGCATGTAGATTGTGGCTTACAGAAGAGGTTACCAAAAATCAAGGTGTATCAGATGTGGTGTTTAATTCACCATGTGGTAAATATTGATGAGAGGCAAAGGAACTTGGCAGAATTTAATAATGAATTCACCTTCCTGAATCCTGTCATTATGATCCTGAAAGTAGCATAGCCTGTCATCTTAAGAACAATTTAAAAAAATTCTAGTGTGAATATAAACTTTCCAGAGAAGAGGAATGATTGAGCAGTGCTTTATGGAACCAAGAAACTCTTGCATGTTTTTGCCAGTTCTTTTTTTTTTTTTTTAATTGTGCTTTAGATGAAAGTTTAGAGGGCGAATTAGTTTCTTGTTAAACAGTTAACACACATTTTATTTGGTGTCATTGGTTGCCAACCCCAGTACGTGTCAACACTCTTCCCTTCTCAAACTTGGATCCCCATTACCAGCTTTCCTGTCTCCTCCTGCCTTCTCGTCCTTGCCCCTGGGTTGGTGTGCCCATTTAGTCTCATTTTGTTTTTATGGGCCTATCTAATCTTTGGCTGAAGGGTGAACCTCACTTCATTACTGAGTTAAAAGGATGTCCAGGGGCCATACTCTTGGGGGTTCTCCAGTCTCTGTCAGGCCACTAAGTCTAGTGTTTTTTTGTGAGTTAGAATTTGGTCTGTGTTTTTCTCTAGCTCTGTCCGGGACCCTCTATTGTGATTCCTGTCAGAGCAGTCAGTGGTGATAGCCAGGTGCCATCTAGTTGTGCTGGACTCAGTCTGGTGGAGGCTGTGGTAGTTGTGCTTCATTAGCCCTTTGGACTAATCTTTCCCTTGTATCTTTGGTTTTCTTCATTCTCCCTTGCTCTAGATAGGATAGGACCAGTGGAGTATCTTAGGTGGCCACTCACAAGCTTTTAAGACCCCAGATGCTACTCACCAAAGTAGAATGTAGAACATTTTCTTTATAAACTATGTTATACCAATTGAGCTGGATGTTCCCCGAGACCATGGTCCCAGCCCTTAGCCCAGTAGTTCAGTCCCTCAGAGTTTGGATGTGTCTGTGAAGCTTCCATGACCTTACTTTGGTCAGGTCGCTCTGTCTTCCCCAGTACTGCACACACTTATTCTTGACAAAGGCTACTTATCTTTTGTTTGCAGGACACCAATGTTAGACATAGTAACTTATGTGCGTGATAAAAATAAAACTCATTGCTGCTGAGTCAATTCATGGGATCCGTGAGTGGCACAAATGGTTTGTGCTCAGCTACAAACCTAAAGCTTGGTGGTTTGAACCCACCCAGTGGTGTCACGGAAGAAAAGCCTGACAACCTGCTTCCATAACGATTACACCCAAGAAAACCCCATGGAGCAATTCTACTCTGTAACAGATGGGGTTACCATATCCATGATAATTAAAAAAAAAAAAAAAAAACATTGCCATCAAGTCAATTCCAACTCATAGCAACCCTGTAGGACAGAATAGAGCTGCCCCATAGGGTTTTCAAGGAGTAGCTGGCTGGTGGATTTGAACTGCCAACCTTTTGGTTAGAGGCTGAGCTCTTAACCACTGCGCCACCAGGGCTCCATGTCCATGATGTTGTTGTTGTTAGGTGCCATTGAGTCGGTTCCGACTCATAGTGACCCTGTGCACAACAGAACCAAACACTGCCCAGTCCTGCACTATCCTTAAAATCGTTGTTATGCTTGAGCTCATTGTTGCAGCCACTGTGTCAGTCCACCTTGTTGAGGGTCTTCCTCTTTTCCACTGACCCTGTACTTTGCTAAGCATGATGTCCTTCTCCAGGGACTGATCCCTCCTAACAACATATCCAAAGTATGTAAGACGTACCTCGCCATCCTTCCTTCTAAGGAGCATTCTGGTTGTACCTCTTCCAAGACAGATTTGTTCATTCTTTTGGCAGTCCATGGTATATTCAATATTCTTCACCAACAACACAATCCGAAGGCGTCAGTTCTTCTTCTGTCTTCCTTATTCATTGTCCAGCTTTCACATGCATGTGATGTGATTGAAAATACCATGGCATGGGTCAGGCGCACCTTAGTTTTCAAGGTGACATCTTTGCTTTTCAACACTTTAAAGAGGTACTTTGCAGCAGATTTACCAAATGCAACCCGTCTTTTGATTTCTTGACTGCTGCTTCCATGGCCGTTGATTGTGGATCCAAGTAAAATGAAATCCTTGACAACTTCATTCTTTTCTCCATTTATCATGATGTTAAATAACAAATTTTGTATTTTAATGTAATTATAAATTGGCATTAATTCCCTTTTTTAAGAACCAGGGTTGTAATATCCTGAACCATTTTCATGATCTTTGCGAAATAGGACATTTTTTATGATACTTGATTCTGGGAAGTAATTCAGTTGCCAAACTAAATACTGTTTTGAATTCTAGGGTTTGGCAGAAATTGTTTACTCTCATCTTTCTGTCTCCTTTTTGTTTTTGTGGGAGTTATACACAGTGCTAGAGTGCTTTCTTATGCAAGTAAATATGCAGGAAGCAAATAATATAGAATACATGAAAAAATTTGGTGATATTTTTACATCGTTTTTCTTCATTAATTCAGTAACTCTGAAATCCTGCTATGTACCTGTCGCTACTAGTCTGGGCTTAAAGTTTTAGTTCAATAACCAAAATAGACATTATTGAATGTTATAAAGTTATTTCAGATTCTAGGATCTGAGATACCAAGTAAATATACCCCCTCCCCCACAAAAAACCCACTGCCGTCAGGTCGATTCCAACTCATAGCGACCCTGTAAATATAGTATGAGTTTATTTGAACTTTTGACTATTTAAATAGAGAGCATGTGTTCTGTGTCCATGTATCTGATTTTATGCTTTATTTCTGATTCTGTGCATATATTCCTAATTTATTCTTTATATGTTTTTTTCTTTTCTCCTCAGTTACATCCTTTAAGCAAAAGCTTTAAAATACAAAGAATGCAGTTGCTTCTGAAAGATACCAGTTAGTTTGCAAATTTGTAATGTAGCTGTCATCATGATTATATCACCAGATAAGATCACTCTGAAGAGCAGGAAAGATTTTATAGGTTTAGAACAGTCAAACAGTAATTAGGCTATGGAGCAGCCATCAGTGCTGACAGTAAGAAAATAAGATGTGCTGTACCTGGCAATTGCAAGTATATATAGAAGCTCTGACATCTTTGAAGAAATCTGATGTCTAAAAATTCACTTGTCAGTCACTTAGACAAGAAGTATGTATTGAGCTCCTTCTATTTGCCCAGCCTTGCTAGTCATTGACAGGAATACAAAAAACAGGATAAGACACGATCCATCTCCTTTAAGGAGCTACAGTCTGGTTAGGGAGACAAAGATGTGGAGATCTAAAGCAATTAGCAAGCATCGTAAGACATTGTGGAGTCCTAATTACATAACAAAATTAAATCCTATTTATAGTTTTATGGCACAGATAAAACATATAGGACCTTAATTTAAAGATAAAAAATTTCCAGTGAGTGAAGGTGGCCACGAGCAGGAGGTCAAATAATAGTTCAAGTAAAAAAAAAAAAAACCCAGGCCACTTTGGAGAATATTATATAAATCAAAGGCTAAAACTGAGGATTTTGATTGACCTGTTATATTTATCATGGACACTTTTTTTTACCCTGGTGGCCTAGTGGTTAAGAGCTATAGCTGCTAACCAAAAGGTCAGCAGTTTAAATCCACCAGGCGCTCCTTGGAAACCCTGTGGGGCAGTTCTACCCTGTCCTGTAGGGTCACTATGAATTAGATTCAGCTCAGCGGCAGCAGGTTTTTTGTTTCATTACATTTATTACCTTTTTTAATGACATAATTATGGTTTAAAGATGAGAGAGAGCTCCTTACTCCTTTGTTACTTTATTCTATAAACATTCCTTCAGTGAGAAGCATTTACCCATGGTATGTTCCTCCAGTTATTATTTTTGGCAGTTTCGGCAGCCAGTGTCTATGAACTTTAACCCTGTTCTGCTTTGTGGTCTTCCATACTTACAAACAATGCAGGAAGCACCAAAACAAGATGGAAGGAATGCACAGTCACTATACCGAACAGCAAACTAGCTTCTCATTAAACAGTTAGTACACATATTGTTTGACATTGATTTAACAACCCCACAACATGTCAACACTCTCCTGTCTCAACCTTGCGTTCTCTATTACCAGCTTTCCTGTCCCCTCCTGCCTTTTAGTCTTTGCCCCTGGGCTGGTGTGCCCCTTTAGGCTGAAGGGTAAACCTGAGCAATGACTTCATTACTGAGCTAATAGAGTGTCCGGGGGCCCTACTCTCAGGGTTTCTCCAGTCTCTGTCAGGTCAGTAAGTTTGGTCTTTTTTTGTGAGTTAGAATTTTGTTCTAAATTTTCCTCCAGCTCTGTCTAGGACCCTCTATTGGGATCCCTATCAAAGCAGTGGGTGGTAGTAGCCAGGCACCATCTAATTGTACTGGAGTCAGTCTGGTGGAGGCCATGGTAGTTGTGGTCCATTAGTCCTTTGGACTAATCCTTCCTTTGTATCTTTAGTTTTCTTCATTCTCCCTTGCTCCCAAAGAGGTGAAACCAGTGGAGTAGTAAGATGCTAGACACTACTCACCAAAGTAGAATGTAGACCATTTTCTTTAAACCATGTTATGCCAGTTGAGCTAGATGTTCCTGAGACCATAGTGCCTGTCACCCTCAGCCCAGCAATTCTGTCCCTCAGGGAGTTTGGATGTGTCTATGGAGTTTCCATGACCTTGCCTTGTACAAGTTGTGCTGGCTTCTCCAGCATTGTGTACTGTCTAACCCTTCACCAAAGTTACCACTTATCTATTGTCTTTTATCTATTGTCTTATTTAGTGTTTTTCCATCTCCACCCCTGCCTTCCCTATAACCATCAAAGATTGTTTCTTTTTGTGTGTAAACCTTTTCATGAATTGTCATAGTGGTGGTCTCATAAAATATCTGTCCTTTTGTGATTGATTTATTTCACTCAGCATGATGCCCTCCAGATTCATTCATGTTGTGAGATGCTTCACAGATTCATTATTGTTCTTTATCAATGCATAATACTCCATTATGCGTATGTTCCATGGTTGGTTTATCCATTCATCCGCTGATGCATCCTAGGTTGTTTTCATCTTTTTGCTATTGTGAACAATGCTGCATCTGTTGCAGAAATTTTGTTTTCAACTCTGAATTAATTCATCCTAACTTTCCCTGCTCTGGGTCTTTGCTTTTTAATTCAGTATATTATTTTAGGTTTTTTTGCCTTGTTGTAATACTAGATGTGGTTTTTGAGAGGAGAAGAAAATAAGCAGTAACATACCCCCCTTTTTTAAATTTTCTTCCCTCACTTTTAAGCAAATTTGAATATCTACCATGGTCTTTCTCCCCTTACTTTCCCCTATTATTCCCTTTCTTACATTTCCCATTTTTCTTTTTCTATTCTCCAAAGCCCACAAAATAGAGTTGGTATGTTCTGTCCAGCCCTGATTTCTCTTGACCAAGGCATGAAAAGCTCTTCTCTCAACCACAATAGGATACAGATAGCCTCTCCAAAAATATCTAATTTCTGTTAATATTGTATTATAATCTGTCACCTAAAAGTTCTCAAAATCTGTTTTGAAGATTTTTGCTTCTTCAGTATTATGAAATGCTTCTGCATTCAATCTGTTTTGATGTTTTGGGTTTTGGGGTTGAATTATATGAAGAAAATCTAGCTTCACAAAGATATGTAGTTGGAAAAGAGGAAAATATTTTAATAGTCCTTCTGTATGTGTGATCAGTATATATATAACAAAACATTAAAATAGCCTTTTTAGGTAATTGTGGATATTCTTCTTTGATACTACACCAAAACTCAACAAATGGTAGTTTCTTAAACATTAGATACAGTATGGAATATGAAACTTTAGCAGTGAACTTTGTTACATTAAAAGCCACTGGTCTATCTTGTACTTTGAATGTATCTTTTACCTATGCATGATTTTGTAACATCATGGATTCATCATTTGGAAAATACCCATTCACTGAGTTATGCAAATCTTCCAAATGTTGGCTTATTTCATTATGTAATGTTTAAAAATCACATTTGTTAACATCAACACTGATCTCATCAGAAAAGTCTTTTGGTATTGGACAGCTGTCGAGATTAATGTAGCAGGCACAAGTTTTCCAAAATTTTAATTTTCACTTGAAAGTTCAAGTTTTATCATTGGCAACAAATCTTGTCAGTTATTTTCCTTAAAGTGACAGGCTAACTTCATTTGCTTTTGAGAAAATGTCTGAATAATCATAGTTTGTATGTCAGTCATTCTTTCAAGTAAAATGGCTTTCCATTAAAAAAAAAAAAAAAAGACTAGTTCAGCTTGCAACTTAGTTGCACAAATGGTTTTCATCAATACAACCATTGCATCATTTTGTCACACAGAATATTAAAAAGGTGTTAACTTAGAGTTTAAAATTCAGTAAGTCAATAATTGTTACTCCATCAAAGACATTCTTAGGTGAAACTGGCATCTTTTTTTTTACTAAGTGTGTGACATTGAAAACTACAGTGACTATTGTACAGTTTGATGCCATGGCCTTGGTTGGTGCTCAAGTACCAGCAGTTTTACTCACCATTGTTTTTAAATCAGCAGTGCAAAAATCAACACCATAAAAAAAGGCAAATAACATCGCAATATTATTGTGACAATAGTTTGACCTCATGGATGTCAGGGTGTGGGATTTGATTTTACCTTAATTAAAGACTAATAAGTTAGCTTGTTACAGTTTCATGGATGCTAGGAAAAGACATAATAAGATTCTTGGGTCAGAGAAAAAAGACTTCACTATTCATAACACAGCAAGTATTTGAAAGAGCATCAAATTTGCGTTGGTCTCCTGGTACCCTCCTCCATCCCCCCAGTGCCTTGGAGGTCATACAGATAGACCTAGATGGATGCCTGTGCATGCAGTGGGTTGCATTAAGAGAGGAACACTGAGCTTGGGTAACCTACCATTTTATAGCAAGCAGTGGGCAAGCCTGCTCTTTGCCACGGAAGGAGGCATTACCTCATCCTTCAGGTTTGCTCTCTGCAAACAAAATTTGAGAAATATCACAGGTAAAGAACAATCAGGACCTTGCATTCTTGGCATGCCCAGAAGAATATGCAGAGACACTCAGGCCTATGGCAGACTCCCTCTCCCAAGAGTGGATTGCCTACAAGTTTCTCAAGACCCTTAGGAAACCTGAACCATATTTTGAGAACTGATTTAGCCAGATTATGATTTCCTGTTAGAAAAGCCATGGTGCCTTTTTCTCAGTACATAATTTACTTTTCATCCTACTGAAAACATTTCATAGTCTAAGAATACTCTAGCCATTTCCTCAGGTGCCCTTATAGAAAGGCAAAGTGAAAGCAGTTTGCAGCTAAGGCTTAAAGAACTGGAATCTGAGCTGCTTCCCTCATTAGTCATGAGAGTTGGGGGTCAAGACTAACCATGTTAATTGCCTGCAAAAACATAGCAGCATCCTTAAAGCACTATGAAATATTATGTCTGCACAAGATAATATTCACAGTGTTCAGGATGTAGTTCAAAATTACTCAACATCGGAAGAGCCAAGAAAATTGTGACCCGGTGTCAAGGGAACAGGTAAGAACCCTGAGGTGAACCAGAGCTTGAAATTATCATCACGTTTTCTACTAGGAGATAGTTGGAGAGGCAAGGAGGGAGTTAAAGTTTTGAGAGAGAATAAAAACAGTAAGGATTCCATTGGCATTTTTTGGAAAATGGCTAACTTCTAGTAGCAAGTTAGAGAAATACTTAAACTATGAAATTTTGGTTAAGAACTTATCGTGAAATTGACTGTGGCAACAGTTGAACTGGTTTGACAGAACATGAATAAATCTAAGTTATTTTTTATGTAATTTTCTGCCCAGACATCCTTGAGCACAGTAAGGACCAGAACAAAGGTCTTCTCCTTCACCCCTCCCCCTGCCCCCAGCCAATACTTAGACATTAAAACTTGGCTTGTAAGTATTTCTTCGTGAGAAATCTGTTTTTTTACTGTGTGACAGGCAAGCTTTAGAATCTTAAAATTAATTTGGATTGATGCAATGTATAAATATTACCATTCTACATCTACTTCTCTGTGCTAGATAATAGTATACCAGTTAGCTTCTCTAACAGCTGAACCCTACAGCTGAGTAGTTAAGCACAAGGAGCAGAAAGGCTTCAGTGCCAGCATCAGCTACTCCACCTACTGGACTGTAGGCAAATTATTTGACCTCTCCAAAGCCTTAATTTTATAGCAAACTTTAGAGTAAGAATTACAGCACTTAATTTTCAAGATCTATCCTGAAGTACAAAGCTGTCAGTGACAGGATAATATCCATACACCTATGAGGAAGACCAATTAATACAACTATTATTCAAATTTACGCACCAAACATTAAGGCCAAAGATGAAGAAACTGAAGATTTTTACCAGTTTCTGCAGTCTGAAAAATTGATCAAAGATAAAATCAGGATGCATTGGTAATTACTGGTGATTGGAATGCAAAATTTGGAAACGAAGGATCGGTAGTTGGAAAATATGGCCTTGGTGATAGAAAGGATACTGGAGATAGAATTTTGCAAGACTAACGACTTCTTCATTGTAAATACCTTTTTTCAACAACATAAACGGTGACTATTGGAGGAAGACTCATTAACAACCTGCAATATGCAGGTGACACAACTTTGCTTGCTGAAAGTCAAGAAGACTTAAAGCACTTACTAATGAAGATCAAAGACCACAGCCTTCAATATAAATTACACCTCAACATAAAACAAAAATGCTCACAACTGGACCAATAAGCAACATCATGATAAATGAAGAAAAGATCAAAATTATTAAGGATTTCATTTTACTTGGATCCACAGTCAACACCCATGAAAGCAGCAGTCAAGAAATCAAACGACGCATTGCATTGGGCAAATCTGCTGCAAAAAAAAAAAAAAAAAAAAACCTCTTTAAAGTGTTAAAAAGTAAAGATGTCTCCTTGAAGACTAAGGTGCACCTGACCCAAGGCGTGGTATTTTCAGTCACCTCATATGCATTTGAAAGCTTGACAATGAATAAGGAAGAGTGAAGAAGAATTGACACCTTTGAATTATGGTATCAGCAAAGAATATTGAATAATACCATGGACTGCCAAAAGAATGAACAAATCTGTCTTGGGAGAAGTACAGCCAGAATGCCCTTTAGATGCCAGGATGGTGAGACTAGATCTCACATACTTTGGACATGTTATCAGGAGGGATCAGTCCCTGGGGAAGGAAATTATGCTTGGTAAAGTAGAGGATGTCCCGCAACAAGATGGACTGACATAGTGGCTGCAGCAGTAGTCTCAAGCATAACGATTATGAGAATGGCGCAGGACCAGGCAGTGTTTCGTTCTGTTGCACATAACGGTCAGTATGAGTCGGAATCAACTTGAGGGCACTTGAAACAACAACAATAATTTACAAGATTATGTGGATTAAATTAAATAATAGATTAAAATGCTTAAATAATAGTTATTTTCATGAAAATACATTTCATTCACCATGGTAATGATATTAGATCTATGGTTAAGGAAAAGAGCTGTTTTTCCAAATCAGTTCATTTTCAATGTAGTATTTGAGGGTGAGGTAGGTAGTATAGGAAACCTTACTTATTTCAGTTGATCGTTTAAGTTAAAGAGAAATGTATTTTCTCACAGCCTGGTAGGTTACAAGTCTGAATTCAGGGTGTCGGCTCCAGGGGAAGACTTTCTTTCTCTGTCAGCTCTGGAGGAAGGTCCTTGTCCTCAATCTTCCCCTGTAGAGGAGCTTCTCAGGCGCAGGGACCGCGTGCCCAAAGGACGTGCTGTGCTCCTGGTGCTGCTTTCTTGGTGGTAGGAGGCCCCCAGCTCTCTGCTTGCTTCCCTTTCCTTTTATCTCTTGAGAGATAAAAGGTGATTCAGGCCACACCCCAGGGAAACTTCCTTTACATTGGATCATGGATCTGCTCTGGGTAAGGGTGGTTTTACAGTCGCACCCTAATCTTTTAACATAAAATCAGAATCACAGAATGGAGGACAACCACAGAATGCTGGGAATCATGGCCTAACCAAGTTGATTCACACATTTTTGGGGGGACATAATTCAATCCATGACAGCATCCCCACAGTTAAATATTTTATTTCTTTTAAGAAAATAAATTCAGAAAGATACATGGAAAAAGTACCTAACAAAAAGTGGAAGACAAAAGACAGTGAAGTATTAATCTCACTCTGCTTCAAATGAACTTCACAGATTTGAAATGATAGTAATGTGGCAGTGTTGGTAAAGGATTTTAACTTTTTTTTAAGATTGTGTTTTATTGTAGCATTGAATTGATAGAAATTGGCGGCGGCGGGGGGGGGAGGTTTACATTAAATCGGAACCCTGTAAAGAACTTGGAAGTAATTGGGGTGTTTAATTTTATTTCTATATTGTTTATTTTCTTGCCACTTCCTTCAGAACTCTGGGCCGGATCCCATTTTGCCCTGGAGTGGTTCCCGCACTGGCAGTGGGTTTGCTTAGCACACTGCGTCATGCAGAACAGACAAGGCTCCTAGAATTTGTGTTCTCTTGCTTTGCTAGATTTTCAGGAATGATAATGCGGGTGAGAGCACCGTAGATTTCCTATGGCCATAGTTATTATAGATTAAATACAATTTCCTGGTGATGGTTTTATTTACTTTTTTGTCCTCATACTCTTATTTTACTATGCTTTTGTATTTATTCTTATCGAATCTCTTTTTCTAATTTTTTTCTGATCCTTTTTTTCCTACCTTATTCTCTTCTCTGTCTCAGCCCTTTTCTCGCTTTTTCCCTAATTCAGTCATATAACATCTTTGGCCTCAATATATCTAAAACTGATAAGGAAATACTCAACCTCATTTCTTCCACTAGCACTTCATTCTTAGGTTTCAAAAAATCTAAGTGACAAGTGAGTCCTTATTTTTAATTTCTCTTTTCTATTGTCCTTGTTTCTTTTTCTCTAGTGAGTTTTTAACTAGCTAGGATTATAACTATTAAAATAGTATAATAGTTCATATTCCCTTTACCAATCTGTCCCATCTCACCTTGGTTTATTTTTTAGTTTATATTTTTCCTAGTAAGAGCGTGTTTCCCTTTTCTGTCTCAAAGATCATAATTCTATTATGACTCATCCAGAAACTAAACAAAATATAACTACACTCAGTCGCCCGAGCCACCTAAAAGTGAATACTCCTTTGCATGCAGGGGTCCCAACTGAAGTTCAGAGGGATTCTTTGCTGTGAACAGTGGAAAAAGTGGTAGGCATTGCTGAAATTCAAATATGTATCATGGAAAATTTACCACCTTTATTCAGTGTTAGCCTTTTAAAGTTTGAGCTTCTTATGTATCAGAAAATACACACTGTAGTAATGAGTTTATTCAGTAACATCTCTGAAAGTTCAAAAATCTCTAATTTTGCTGACTTTAATTGCTTAAAATTTTTAAGAAAGGATATTCTAAATTAAAAAATTTTTGTTGCGCTTTTTAATTTTTTCAAACTATAAGAAGAATAAAATGTTTCCACTTTAGTACTAAATATAACAAAATGCATTGGGGAAATATACATTTCTTTTTTTAAGATGTTAATATCTAACAGATCCTGGAATCTAACACAAAAACATTTTCCATTATCTTTGCATTAAGAATAAACTTGATTTTGGATTAATGAAATAGTAGCCATTTTTTTTTTTAATCTTTATTATCTTTCTCAAATACCATTCAGCTAGTCCTTGGAACACATACATATATATATATATATATATATATATATATATATATATATCCCATATATGAGAAGCTTAGATTGATTTACATGAAAGTAAAATTCTCCGGGTTTATTTAAGAGGACATTTTAGGAATCATTTCACAACGTCTTCCAACAGTTTCAGATGGGTTTATCTTAATGGATTTAGTTGAATAACTTACTGGAAGTGTATATGGAAAGTAGAATGTGTAAAGCTCATATTTCAGCATTCATTCTGTAAATTTGGCATTTCCAAACTAATACTTGGCACAGTTTATGATGTCAAGTATGTTAAGTTTTAGTACTGCAAAATAAATTCATTTTTTGAATGATTTGTTTAAAAGCTTCTGAAATATAATGTTCAGAGTTCTCTTTCTCTCTTATTTCCAAATTAGCAGAACTTCAGCTTCCTGCAGTGTAGGGTCCACTTAGATAATATTTGAGAATAGAAAGAAAAATAAAAGTTATCTCTTTCTAATATTTATTCTCTGAGATGTTCAACAAACGGAGTAATCTTCATTAGGTAAGAAACTTAAACATTGAAAAGAAAGTTTGAGTATCTATGAAAAGTGTTGACTATTCTAATTATACTAATCCTAAATCCTTTGAAAAATAAATGATCATTTTCAGAAAATTCTGTCAGATTGCTATGATACAAGATAGCATTAACATGTGCACCCATTCTAGGTAAACTCCACTTCGAAATGGCAGGGAACTGCTTCCTTTTTTTTTTTTTGCAAGTAGCAAGAGGCTCCCTTTTTGAAATTTTTTTCTTGGAATGCTGGAAACCCAAAATTTTCATTCAAAATATATTAACAGATTTATTTGGTGTGAATGATAGGAGGTGCAATGTAATGCTTAGTACAACAATAATACTTCCTTCAATAATAATAAGAACAAAGTAATAGTAAACAGCTGTTTCTAACCCCCAAGAAGCTGAAGACCTTAGTTTAGATACTTCAGACATTCCTCAGTGAGTCCTTCCTTTTCCCCCCACCAATAACCCAAAGAATCTTTCCCAGATAAATTCATCCACACCAGTTATCAAACTTAAACAGCACAGAAGCTAGACGGCACCAGTTATTTGCCAAGCCAAGCAAAAGTTTATCATTCTTTTACTACTTTTTCTTTCACCCCTCCACTCATTAGTTGTTTTTTGTTTTTAATTGTAGTAAACCGGTTGTTATGAGTCGGAATCAACTCGAAGGCAACGGGTTTGGGTTTTGTTTTATATATATATAAAACAAGACATTTGTCATTTTAACCATTTTTAAGCGTACAATTCAGCGAACATTAATTACATTTACCATGTTGAGCTACCATCACCACTATCCATTTCCAAAAGTTTTTTCATCGCCCCAAGTGGAAATTCAGTACCCCTTCAGCAATAACTCGCAGTTCCGCCTTCTAGTCCCTGGTAACTACTAATAAACTTTCATCTCTGTGCATTTGCGTATCAGTGGAATCACAATATTTATCCTTTTGTGTCTGCCTTATTTCACTCAGCACGTCCAGAACTTCATCCCATTAATTCTTAAGGCTTTCTTAACTTCAGAAGCAATCAGTTCTAGTTTATGTCCAAATCAGGACTTTGGAAACTGGGATATTTTTCTTTACCTCTTTCTGTAACTGTCCTCATTTTTTAGGCTAAAATTATAGAGTACTTTTTGGTTCTTTCTAATGCCAATTTAAAAAATTTTTTTCATATTGAGAATTTTTAGTACCGATTTTTTAAAGGATTCCTATCATTCATTTTAATATAATCATGTATTTTGTTATGATTTGTTTAGCATATTAAATTGCCAAGTTTTTCTGTTCTTTTAGTATACTCCCTTGTCTGATTTGGCTGATAAAAGTTTAATATGAGAATAATCTCATAAAAGTTTCTTTTCATCCTTGTAGTATCCTGAATGACTGGCTGGTTTTAAAATGTTGCCTTTCTTTCTAGTCCACATTGAAATCCATTGAGTGTTCTAACTGCAAATAACACTAAAGAAAAACCTTGTCTACCACTTTTAAAAACAAACTGCAAATGTGAAAATATCTTCTGATGTGACTGCTTTATAAAGCTCAACTGCAGTTTTAATCCAGAAGAAGGCATGGCCTAAATGTTTGTCAGATAAACAGTATGCATCAGTAAAATGATCTTTATTTTACCTCAGTCTGATGATGTAATATATAAAATCACAAATTGTATTGCTAGAATTTTATTTTACTCATTGCTAATGTATAATAATGCTCTATTTTAGAAATGTCAAGAAAGCGTTGGTATTTTTAAAAAACTGGAAAATGAGAGCAATAAACTGAAATAAATTGGAGAAGATATTAATTTTAAGAAAAACAAACTGAACTCATGTCGTTTTTTCTTAAAGAACAAATAAGACTTGTAAGAAATTGATAGAAATCTTCCGAAAAGCAGGAAGATAAGAAACAAATCTTCCACTTTAATAATAAACAGTGACCTTAATTGAATAAAATCTAAAAAGCGACTGAACATAAATATCCACTGGTTTGAATTTGAACTCAAATAAGAACTATACAATTTTAGCTGTTACAATGTGATTATATAATACTAGGAGTTCTTCAAATCTCTGAATTTGTTAGTTTATAGCTTCAGAAGGTACACGTAGAAAGCTTTCTAAGAATGATTAAAGATTTTTTTTTTAATCTGAACGATAGAATCGATTATTACAACATGTTCTTTAATGTTGACTTTTTAAATGTCAGAATAAATGTAATACCCATGTAAGCCACAGGGTGGGAGTGAAAGGTAAGAGCTTGGGTTGAAGTAGCTTAAATACATACTTGGACTATATTTATAAACCTTTAAAATCTCTGTTAAATGCTAAGGAGCTCTACAGCTTGGTTTTTCTTCTTCCTCTAATACAGCTCCATTCCTCAGCAAAGGATAACAAAATACAAAGACATTGATTTAAATGTATAGTCCACTGTTAGTGAATATCATAAGAAGTAATCACACACACAGATTTTTTTTCCCCCTAAAGTCGCTGGTCATATCAGGTGCTTGGTGATTACAGTAGCAGTTGTGACCACTGTTTGAATTTGGGTAACTTTTTTAATTACTGGTACTGAAAATACTATCAGAAATATTCCATGTCTTCATGCTGTTTTTCTACCTCTATTTTCCTCTTTCCTGATTTTTCCCATTTAAAAGTAAATTCTATTGTACATTTTATTTATTTGTAGATACATTTATATATAAAACACACACACAGAAAAAAAATACCCATTGCAGTCAATTCCGACTTCTGGCATTTACATATACAGAAGTATATATATATGTATGTATATAAAGCTTTCTTAACTTTTTTAGTAGGGAAGACAAATAAATTTCCCATTGTATTTTCTGTTAACCCATTCTCATTTGAGTTTGGAAGCACTTTAAAGTGATAATCATTTTTTGTGTTCAAGGTAAGAAGACAAGACGTTTCTTCTAGAAAAGAAAATTCACCAAAGAGTCTTGGCATTCCTTTATTCCATGAAAGGTAATTGTGTATTCTTTTTTGTCAACTCTAAAAATTACAAATAAAAACCAAACTCATTGGTGTCGAGTCGATTCTGACTCATAGCGACCCTATAGGGAAATATATTTTATATATATACCTTTAAAATTTTTCAATAATTGTAAGAAAATCTCAGCCTTCTTTAAGAACTGTAAGAGACCAACAAAACCAAAAACTTGAAGCTCCTACATGTTAAAATGAGCTAATTACATCATACAGTTAATAACAGAGCTCAATCTAAAAACTGAAATCTCCGAAGCTCTACTACTTCGATAGACCAACTATTATGACCATATTGTTTTACATGGACCCTAATGTGAACCTTATCAAAATGAGGAATAATATTCAATTTTTGTTTTCAGAGAACAAAAATCAATACATTAAAATTTCTAATGTAGGTGAGACTAAGAGTCAGCCTGTGATTATGAAAAAGTAGATGTGGTAGTCTGTACTATATATATGTATTAGAACTTTTATCTCTTACTTTGTGCGTAGCTTACCAAACATTGGAGTTGTTTAGGGGGCATTTTCTAGGAATTTAAAATGTTTTAACCTTAACCCTTCAGTAATTATTTTGTGGTAAATGAAAAGTTGCTATATAAGTTGAATTATGATAAAAAAAACATGAAGATACAGCCTTATTTTTTTTTTTTTTTTTTAAATAGGGATTATATAGAGAAGACGTTCTGGGATCTGAAAGAAGAATTTCATAGAATATGCATGCTAGCAAAAGCACAAAAAGAGCACTTAAGCAAACTTAATGTACCAGACACTGCAACTGGTAAGGTTTGATTTAACACACAGTATGGGTAATATTAATTTTATTGGTGTTTACTTAAAATTGATTTCTTTTTGAATGTGAAAATATTTCAAAGCGCAAAGAAGCTGCAGCCTACACCCCTCTTCCTTATATTTGAATGGGTGAGTGCTGTTTAATATATTACATTATATAATTATTGGCTTTTTTTCTCTTTCTGTATTGTGTGTGGTACTGTACAGATTGAATTAATTGACATAATTACTAATCATCTTAAAAAGAAGTCCCACCTTGAAGAAGTATAAAATAAATATAGGTTATATCAAAAGTTTTCAGTTGCTGATCGGGGGTTTTATTAAACATTAAATCATGTTAGTAAGCAACCTTTAAGCCCCATTTCCATCTATGAGTAAGTAAAATTAGAACATAGGTCTGTTTTTATCTTCAGCCTGAAAGCTAGTTGAATGCTATGGATAGATTTTTATAATTTGGTTCAAGAAATAAAGACTTCACATTTCCCGAGCGCGAGTTCTTTTGGAGGCACAAAGTAAAAGTTTAGTATAAAATAAAAGTTAAATGGATCATCTTTTTTACACATTGGTTACACTGTGTTTTTTAAAAGCTCCTCCCATCCCTAAAACCCCAGACTATCTTCTTGGTATTTGCTTTAGTAGTTTAATAGGAATAGCAAAATACCAGGGGTTGAGTTGGCCCCCAAGCAATTCAGTAAATAAAAAGAAAGTTAACTGATCACTTATGATAATTCTCCTTTACTCTTATCACTTAAGATATTCTGTATACAATTCCCAAGAGATGTGATTTACAGTTTTCACTCTGAGAGATGTTTCAGCAGGGCTGACTGGCACCCCCATATTTAAAGATCTCTTCCCATATCTTTCCCATATCTAGGCTGTCTAAAAAATCATTTCATAATTTAAATTCACTTTTTGCTTACCACTACTACTATTTTATTTTCAGCAAAGTTACGCAATGTGGTATTATAGAAATAAAACAGTTTTTGTAGATGGACATACTTTATTTCTTCCTCCTCTTTCCTCTCACCTCCCCAAAAACTCTTAACTCCTCCACCTTAATTTTTGTCATATTTTCATAATAGGTTTTTTGTACAAACTAAAGACACAGTAGGTACTTCTGAGGTAAACAAATTATTTTTATTTAAAATATACTAGCCATACAGATGTAGTCCCTAGAATTCATAAATACGCTTTCTCAACATCACCATCTTATCAAAACATTGTAATGGTGATATAGTCTTTGTTACATAGAGAACTTACCGCATTATCAACAGCTTAATAGTTTGACCATTTTTGAATTACACAGGTCCGAATCTAAGTATGTATCTGTCAACTGGAACACTGTTTCAATTTTTTCCCCACTAAAACTGCTTACTAATGTTATTCTTATGTTTTATATTAACTGTGTCATAAATAATATATACATTATTCTTGAAATGTTTTAGATCTGCTGTGCTACAGGCTCCAGTGAATTTTTGCTGGGACCAAACAGAAACCAGAGTATCAAATACGATGCTTCTGGCAATAGTAGATTAAAAGGGGAAAGAAAGAAAAACAAATGTTCAGAAAAAAAGATGCCTATCCAGGGTTTCTAAGTATGGCTACAACACTAAATAAAAATAGAGGAACTATTTCAAATATGATTTGAATAATATTTCTGGAAAAAGTATATTTAACATTATTAGCCCTATATTTTTTCAATATTTTCATATCAATTTTATTAAAATTCGATCTAATTTTAAATAACCAGATACAGCTCATGAAAAATTACTGAGTTAGTAGAATTGTACATTTTCTTTTTATTACTGTCTTTCTTGTACTCACCCACATATGACAACAGTCTTGAGGAGAAATAAAGACAAAGCATGTTTTTTTAAGGTGCTATTTGGTCCATAGAGTAGGATCCTATTTGAATGGAGATTAGGAAAGAAGAATATAGGATTGATTACGATTACGGGGTTACAAACAACGATCAGGTATCTTTCTTTTATGAATATACAAGATAATTAAACTGAGACGTAATCTAAATGAACAGCCTCTACTTAAATTTTGAAAATCTAAAAATGTTTCCTGTTTTACTTTTTTCTTGGAAAAATAAGTATTCTTGAAATAAACAAAACAGAAAAGTAATTTGCTCATCTGATTGTTTCCCAATAGGGTGTCAGGATGATGAATGCTTTCATGTTCCCGTTTGAGTTTTCTAAGCTTGAATTTCTAGTGGCCCTAGAAATCTTAGGTTTAAATTTTTTTTTTTTTTTTAATAAATGATAACTCTCACTGCTTGGACAAATTACCTCAGAAGATTATTTAAATATAGCTAAGGTTGTATGCCAGCTAGCTATGCTGAGAGAATACATCTGCTTTGTTTTCTCCATGTTTTATTCACAAAGGGAGTAGGTCAGTCATTGGAAAAGTAGTCCAAATCATCTTTCTGTCAATTTCAGGACTTCTGTATTTCTGTATTGAAACCAGCCTTTCTAATTAGTATAATGGTTCAGAGCACAGGCTCTAGAGTTAGACTACCTGAGTTCTAGTGCCAGATCTACTCGCTATCTGTGTGGCCTTGGAATTAACCTCTCAATGTCCCAGTTTCTTCATATGTGAAATGAGTATAATAATAGTGCGGTGCAAACAGTTACCACCATCAGCTTCTAACTGAAAAGTTGGAGGTGTGAATCCACCCAGAGGCATCTCGGAAGAAAGGCCTGGCAACCTACTTTCAAAAAACCAGCCATCGAAAACCCTTTTGAGCACAATTCTACTCTGGCACACATGGGATCACCATGAATCAGAGTCAACTCAATGTCAACTGGTTACCTACAGATTATTTTGAGTATAAAATGAATTAATACATGTATAATGCTTATGAGTCGGAATCAACGCCAACAGGTTTTCGATAATGCTCATAAAGGCACATGGCACATAGAAATGTTAGTAAGTGTTAATGGTCATTGATGGCGGCAGCAGCAGCAGCAGCAGCAAATTCTGCAGCATTCTTCCCGTTTCCTTGTGAAGATCATTTTGATAATTCTTTCCTCATTCTCAGGTGTTAACAGGATTTGGTTACCTCATCAGTTGGTTTTTCTGATTTATTATCCACAGTTAGCAAGTATTATCTACAAAGATGGTGCTGTTTCCTATAATTTCCTGCCACTCACAAATCTACTGCAACAAAAAAAATGACTACTTGAGAGTTAATGAACTTTAAGAACCTCAGAGTTCAAAGAAATGTAGCTAAACAATTTAGCTTGGGCTAGATTGCTGGACCCTCCTTGTCATCAAGCATGGATAGAGTATCTAGTAAATGTAGGATATTATACTAGTTAGGCTTTGTAGAGAAGAGAATATAGATTGATTCAGAATGCATTTATTGATGGTATACTATCTGCCAGGCACTAGGCAAGGTATAGGGGATAAGTGGGGAACAAACCATAGTTTGGGGCCTCAAGAAACCTACTTTAATGAGAGAAATAAAGGTATACTTGCAAGTGCAATACAGAGTGTTTAGTCCTTCAGGACACTTAAAAGTCATGCCTATATCAGTCTTGGGGAGTCAGGGAGAGCCATCCAACAAAATCTATGTCTAAGCCAAGGTATGAAGAACAAGTCAAAAATTAGGCGAAGAGTAGTGGGAGGAAACACTTCAGCAGTCTGCACAGCACATGTAAAGGTCCAGAGACAAGAGAACATGGCTATTTTTAAAAACTGCGCAAAGCTAATTACGGCAAAGTTCATTAAGCCGAACGCTTAATCACTGTGCCACCAGAGCTCCTTGGAGGAAAGAAGGTATAGTGAAAGGTGAGTGTGGGGAGCTGACCAGGGGCCAATTATGGACAGTCTTATATGACTTTTCTGAGAGCTGAAGGCCTTGGAGAGCCATGAAAAGGTTTTAATGGGAAGGTAACGTGACCACATTTGTACTTTAGGAAAGCTACTCTGGGAAGAGGAGAAAAGCTGCAGTATAGAGAATGGATCAGGTAGGAGATAAATTTAGAGACAAGGAAGTAGTTCCAAGGCTGTTGCAAAAAGAAGCAGTAGTACATAACAGGGTGAATCAAAGAAGTTGGTTATATAGTACTACATATCATATCCAAATAGAAAGTATTTTGCATTGGAATGTGCTATGACAAAAAATAGAGAGATGGCATGAGTCTGCCAAGCCCAAAAGGGAAAAGAGCTGACATTTGTCAAGTGCTTTGATGGCAACTGGTTGATTAATTGCCTACTAACCTGGGCAGACACTTTGTATACCCTGTCTACTTAAACCTACATCGTTGTTGAAGTCTTCACTTGTGAATTGGATACACCTTCACTAACTTTAACCTTTTTGAAGCGTGAATGTTTGTTGTTGTTGTTTTTTAACCATTTATCCATTTAAAATCTTTTGCAAACACACACATTACCAGCCTCACTGCCTTTTTGAACTGATATTGTAGACCATAATTTAGCTTTTAGTTTTTTCTAATGTCTCAGGGTCATCAACATGGAGAATGCTTTGATCACCGTTTTTTTTAATTGAGAAATATAGGCCTTGTTGGCCTTACACTAGACTGCAGTGTTTTCTGCAATCTTACATCTGCTTTTTTTGTTTTTCTTGTCTTCTCCATGCTTTCAGCTCTTCTTGTTGATATCTGTGTCTGCCTTTAACAACTCACACACTCTTTTAATTTGGTGCTTCTAACCAGCTAGGGAAACATCATCAAACTTGTTAGAATAAACCTAAAATGAGAATAGGAGTAAAATTCATACATCCATGGGCCTTGTGGCTCTAATTCTGGTTTCTCAGAAGCTCTGTTTACCTAGTTTCTGTCTTTGGCTTATGTCCTGGCAAGTTGAATTTGTCGGATAAGTAACTTTTAAATAAATGAGTTTCAGAGGCCCTGTTATCTACAGAGGCCGTAGTATCTACCCCTGGGTTAAAGTGAAGGCCTTTTTTTATTGATGAGAAAATCGTATAGTCACATACAGTTTTATTAACATGCATCCTGAGGTTTCATCCTTCATCTGCCTCTGCCTTCTTTCTTCTCCCTAACCGTCACCACCACCACTCCAGCACATGGATTATTGACGTTAGACAGTGACTAAATTCATTGGTGATATAGTACATAGTTACATAATAATATTAGGAAGTAAATGACCTAACTTATACAGATTCTTTGCGTGTGTGTGTGTGTGTGTGTGTACATATATATATATGTGCTTAGTAAGGATTTTCCTTCATAACTTACTTGTCGAAGTAAGTTCACAGTTGCAGCTTCCATTACTGACAAAGTGTTTAAATATATATACTATAAGCAAATGTGGTGTGGTATAACTGTGAACAAGATGCAAAGCTTACAGCACAAAATCTAGGGAAAGACAAAGTACTTAGACTAATAAGCTACATTTCCATTCACCCGCAGGATTCTGTTAATACTCCTGTGTGACACAGTAGCAAATGCAGAAATCCCGGTTGTCTTCTATTGCCATAAAAGCTAATAGGAAAATAATACTCATCTGTCCGAAGCTGGTTGAACAGATTTTTAAGAATGATTTGAATGTGACTGTTCCCCTTTTGTGTTCTTTTCCCCTGCAGAAACACAGTGCTCTGTGCCTGTACAGTGTACGGATAAAACCGATAAACAAGAAGCGCTATTTCAGCCTCAGGCTAAAGATGATATAAATAGAGACGCACCGTGCACCACTTCTGTCACACCGAGAGGACTGGGCCAAGATGAGGAAGACACCTCTTTTGAATCACTTTCTAAATTCAATGTCAGGTTTCCACCTATGGACAGTGACTCTACGTTCTTACATAGCACTCCAGAGAGACCCAAAGTCCTTGGTCCTGCCACATCTGAGACAATGTGCCAGGACAAATTTAATATGGAGCTCAGGAACAAGCCAGGAAACTTCATTAAAACAGAAGAAACTTTTTTTGAAAATCAGGGAATTGATCCCATAGCTTCAGCTATACAAAACCTTAAAACAACTGACAAAACAAAACCTTCCAATCTTGTAAACACTGTGGATAATGCTCCATGTTTGCCACCTGGAGACCATAATGCACTATATGTAAAAACATTCCCACTTCAGGACCCGTCTGATGGACCTTTTCCCTCCTTTGATCCCTCAGGAAGAGCTATCCGAGGACCACAGCAGGTAACTGTTTTGCATTAACAAATACATTATGTGTGAACCCACATTTTGCCATAAATGCATAGATATGTATCTCTCTTAGGTTATCGACATTTCTTTTTAAATTAATGGCTAGCCGAAGTTAAAGTTTTCAATAAAAAATAAAATCCTACAATAAATGACATGATTAGAAAATGTGAATACGGTAAAGCCCATAATAAGTACATTAAAATCTATGGCACATTTTAAAATACGTGTAAACCTTATTCATATCTAGTGTGGTGTCACTTTCTTAGTCCCTTATTCAAAGCTCGTTTACTCAATATCAATGTTATCACAGGATTCTTTATTAAATTTTATACTGTGAAACAAATGGTATTTTTTTAATTAAAATGTTCGCATATATCATCCTCATCTTTACAAGAATGAATAATTTTCCATAAGTAAATCATTGCATTGTATATTCCTATTTATCAAAGTAAGTGAACTATCTTTCAGCTGTCATATTCTCAGTTACACGGTATGTAGACCTATAAGGTTTGGTTTAAGTTTTGGTTTCTAGTCTAGCACTGAACATGTAGCCTAATATATTTTTTAAAATAAGCTCTGCATATGTATGATTTCAATCTAATACTTTAATTTTTTTTAAGTTCACATACTATTTACAGTGCCTGTCCCAGTCCTACCCTTCTTTTTAGATTTAGGTTCTATCACAGAATGGTTCCCTTCATTTAAGAAAATTAATCCCTAAAGGCAGTGAACATATATAATTGTTACAGTAATAATAAAAATAAACAAGCTCATGAAAATACATGTTGATGTAAATGTCTGTACAACTTGCATTTGTTTGATTTATCTTCTCTGCCTTGAAATATTTAATTGGAAAAAAAAACTTGAATACAGTTTGGTCTTATAACTACTCTTGTAGTTTATAGACTTTTAAATCATACAAAGGAAGCTGCAGTCATGCTGTGGTACATTTTAGTGGTAGGAAAAACTAAGCAATATCTGACAATAATTCTTAATTATAAACTCACTTATGTTCCACATTGAACCTTATTTCTCATCCTAGTTGCTACTAAATGAAACAAATTAAATAAATTTCATTTATTGCCAGTAGAATTCCTGTGGAGCTGTGAAGTACATCAGTTCTAATACTTGTTACTTTTTTCTCCATTATATCTCTTGCTTGTTCTTTTACTAGTTAGTCTGTGCATTCATGTTTCAGTAGATGGCACCCTGCATTGTGCATTTGCTTTCTATACTACCGCAAGAGAAACAGCTGGTATGTGATTACAACTTGATGGAGAAGTATGCAGCTTAAAAAGTGCAGGAGAATTGGTGTTGAGCTGTCACAAGACATGGGGCATAAGGTTAGATAATTGATATTTTGGCAGACAAAGCAAGAAATTAGTTTGTTTTGAAGTCCATGTTACAGTTTGGAATTGAAAGAATATTTCTAAAATGAATTTTTTTTAATATATATATTATTTTCTTTGTAATAATAAAGTTAGTATGATAAATCCAAAATTCTTGACTTGCTGATAGATACTAGCCAAGGGAAGTGAAATTTTAGTTACATGTTTTAGTTTTGACTTTATATCAGTCATTACTATCTAATACCTTTGTTTACACATTCAAGTAGCATAACAAAGTCTAAAATACATCTGCTTATTTTTGCTCTATGTGATTTTCATTTCTCCCTTACTTTTGCTGAGTCAGTGATTGGGGTCCCAACTGAATTCTTTGAAGAAATCCAATCTGAACTAATAGCTCCCAATGGGATAGGATAAATATGGACTTTGAAGGTAAATTGGCAGTGGAAGATTGGCTTACCAAATTTAGAATCTAAATTGTTTCCCAGTCCATTTCTTACTATTTTATAGATCTCAATAAGGGTTATCTTTAAAGTAGTAATCTTTTATTTAAATCCATACCAATTTCCCATTAGGGTGGTACATAGTAATCAATTACACTTTTTGTTTAAACTGCAAAACAGTAAAATTTGAATCTAGTTCACTCTAGCTAGATTTTTGCTTACATACAAGTATTACTACTTTTCATTTATCATGGAAAAAAATTTTTTTCTGAAGAAAATATTTTACCTCTAAGTTTCCTAACATTTATTTTAAATATTACTATTTTTTTGTGATAAAACTGCCAGATTCTCACAAAGGAATTGAGTCAATGTTATTATAAACTCTTCTGTACTGATATTTGAATGAATCTTGGTGCCTAGACAGACTTTGTATATTTACACCAACTGTACACAGCTGTCCGGTAATGTTTATAAGAAGACAGCAATGTGCAATTCAAATGTTTCAATTAGTAATACTACTGTTTATGTTAATAATTGGTTAACTAGATGCAAGGAAGTTAAGAGGATGAAAACTAACACTTGATCAGGTGCCGGACCTGGCTGTGTTACTGTAAAAACATTAGTGATAGGAGGATGAAAGGGTCTCTTCATGCTTCTCAAAATTGACTTGAGGAGGTGATTCTTCTCAAAGTATCAGAATTTAGAATTATTTTCTTTTGGCTCTTACACCAAGGTAATAAAGCAAATTTTAAAAATAATTTGGTTTATACAATTCATAAAAAATAGTATATTACAGTCAACATTTATTGAGCACCTACTGTTAATATTAAACTAAATATTATTTCTTGCTCTTCTGTCTGTTTTAAAAAAAAGAAAAAATGCAGTTGTTTAAATGTGGATATATGCTGATTATAGTGGAATGGAGGTGGTTCTGCTGAATTATAATTTTCCGTAGTTCTTTAATTGAACAGTTGTTGACAGGTCTCACTTTATTCTGGCACAGGGAAGGGTAAGAAGGCCAAATTATGCACAATAGAATAGGAGCAAAGTAACAAGTCAAAAGTGTGCATCTGATGTTAGATTTTGTTGAATGATTAAATATTTGACATTTCAAAAAACAATAATTGATCAGTGAACTTTGTTTACAAGTTTAAAAGAAAATGTTTTCTTTTCAAAAATCAAAAAACACTGATAAATGATTTATTTATTGCATATTTGCTTATAAATAGTAGTGAAATTTAAATTTCTTTTGATTAAAATGCCTCACACATATACGTGATACCTAGTGTACCATGGACTAATAAAGACCCTATAACTTAATGTTTCTATTATAAAATAGAAAAGATAGAATTTAATAAAGGATCTAAAGTATTGACCTTTATTGCAAAACTACTGCCATTCTAATAGTGGGTGTTAGAAATTGGTAGTGTTAAAGCTGGCATTTGTTTAAATATGTGAAGATAAAATGCAGGAACTTGTGTCTCAAGTGGTTTTTAATCAAAATTTTGTTGTCCCTTATGAAAAAGAGAATTGAGTCATGCCTTCATGTTAACGTTAATGTAAATGTGATTTGCTTTCATATTAAGAAATTTCAGCATTTGGTTGTTGTTTTTAAGGAATTTCAAATACACACACATAACTCATTCAAAATGCAAGTTGATTTTAAACACAAATAACGGAAGATATTTTTGTTTGTTTGTTTCCTGCAGCCTGTTTGGAAGCCCTATCCTAATGAAGACAGTGACTTATTGGTACTAAGTGGTACAGACTCAGAACTGCATATACCTCGAGTATGTGAATTCTGTCAAGCAGTTTTCCCACCATCCATTACATCCAGGGGGGATTTCCTCCGGCATCTTAATTCACACTTTAATGGGGAGACTTAAGACGCATTTGAAAACAGACATATCAAGTTCTATGCAATGATTTTGGGTTTGTAATACTATAAATACTTAATTGTAAACTTCGTTCAGGAAGGATTTTAGAAAAATTCAGTGCTATAGCTATTTGAATTTTTTTCTAAACTTAAATTTTGTAACTTGCTCTTATTATCTTTTAAAGATCATTCTGTACAAATCTGTAATTCATTGTATTCATGTTTAAGTGTTATTTCCATAATTCAAAATTCTGTGACTTTATGAAATTATATAATCATAATTCAAGTTCATTTCAAATATCTAAGCTTACTGCTTGAATTTCCAGTTAGAGCAACTGAATTTAGTAATGTTAAATGTTTATAGGGGTTTTTTTCCATATGTTTTCATTTTACAATATAGATTATTTATGATATAGGTGATGTTCTTTTTTAATAAAACTGTAATAAAGAATAGTAGACAACCTAAACATCTAAGTAAATGCCAAACCTAAGACATTTGTTGGCTAGTGATAAAATCACTGGTAAAAGTAAATACCTTAGGTTTTTTTTTTTAATAATATACATGGTTTTAATTTTTACCTTGTATATAGCTACGTGATAAAAATGAATTAGGCATTAAAAGGGTTACTTATGCTGTAATCACTAATGTGTTCTTTGTTTCTGAGTAAAAAGAAAATAAAGGAAATAAATCACCTTTTGGGAAAGTTCTTAAAAGTCATGTTTTCTTTCCAGTAACCAGATAGAAGGATAATGACCAGATATGATGGCATTTTATCACAACTGGGTCACTTTGAATTTTGAAATTGTTTTTCAAACTAAACTTACTGAAGAAACATGTTCGTATTTAATGGGAGCAAATCTAAAACCCTGTAAGAACTATCCTTATTTGTTAATTCAGATTAGAAATGTCCATATTCTTGTTGAGAAATTTGTTATCCATTGTTAGCAGCTTGACTGTTGGCCACTGGAAGACATATGAGAGAGAAGATTTTGTTTTTAACATTCTAAAATGAAATTCCCTTTTGTTTTTCTTCCCCATGATTTTTGCCTTTTGGGTTTCTTTTTTTCCCCAGACTTTTAAAAAATGCTTCCATTTTATGAAGTAAACATTGATTTGCAACTCTGAAACAGAAATTAAAGCCATCTTGAAGCAAGTGTTTTGAGCCAGAGGGTTTGGGATAGGGGGGATTCAAGCAGGCTCTTGTGCCACCGTGAAGAGCTTAATGTGTAGAAGAATGAGAGTGGTGCCTCAACTTCTCAGGGTGCCAAGCACATCACATTGACATCTTCCTCACCAAGGTGACATAGCGATTATTAGGTATTCACTGTGAAGGGTTCTGAAGCATGTACATCTTTCCTTCATTGCCACTGGGGATGAATGGAAATGCCTAGACAATTACCCAAGCCTCTTCCCATCTCCCTACCTCCCGCCCACCCAGCCTCCCCTCTCACACACATATACAAAATTAAAAATAAAAATGTCCCAGCTTGTACCAGCCAGAATATACCACTGTACCTGTCTTGTGAAAGGGAGTTCTTTTGCCCTCTTCTAGAAGGGGAGAGCCCATCTCACACAGTTGACACCTACTAGCCTGCTGATAACCAAAGGAAACTCTCTAGCCAAGAAGGTGATTCAAACAGTCAGTCACAGACCCGTCTCCTCAGTCCACCCCTTTCCCACCTCCATCACTTTTAGTAAGAGCGGGTGATGCTGTTTTCTTTTGGGTTCCAGCTCTATCCTAAGCCCCATCTTCCGACGGACGGAGGCCCTCTTGGACCACAGAGAGGGGCTTGGAGAGCAGGCTCCTGTCTCTGCCTGCTGAGGTGGCTCTGGCCGCAGCTAGAAAGGTGGAGCGGGCACCCGCCAGGTCTCTCCTATCACTGAGTGGTGCAGGGGCTGCCTCTTGGCATCTGCTAAGCGTGGCCGGGTAAGAACAGCTCCCAGGTAAAAAAGCTGCACACACGAAACGCTGAGTCTGAAAAAAACCACCCCCGCCGAGGCGAGGCAGTTGTGATCGGGATGCCTGAGAAGTGGGAGGTGAATGTCCTCAGGAGGGCCCCCCCAGTGCAGCTTTCCCCGGAGGCTGAGGCTGCTGCCAGCGGGGACATCTGCTTTCTTACACTCCAGCCTGGCTCCCCCCGCCCCCTCAGCCCCGGGTTGCGTGGTTATTTTACCAACATGGGGGGAGGGAGAGCACGAGGAGTTAGAAAAGGGGTGGATAGAAGCTCAGGAGATTTTCTTCCCACTCCCCCACGTCCCCTCCTTTTTTCTTCACATCTTTTAACCTTCAAGGTAAAGACTTTATAAATATGAAACAATAAGTGTGTCCGCTGGCTCCCCGGCCCGCCTTTTCTGCTCGCAGGGGCTGCCCGGTGCCGGGCCTTGCCCTTCTCTCCATCCTCCCCCGAGCTGGGCAGGGTTTCGGCGGTTTCGCTGGGTGCAGGGGCCGGCCGGGTGCGCTCAGGCTGTGGCGCCTTCTCTCCCGGGCTGCTGCCTCGACAGCTGCTTGTAGCTACAGTAATTAGACTGTCAGTGCTTGTTAGAGGAGAGAGGGGAAAACACGCTTCTGACAGCAGATTCCGAGACTACCCAGTTTGTTAATTTCTAAGAGATCTTTAAAGCATTAATTGAGGTCTCCCCAACTCTCCCCTCCCGTCCCTCTCCCCAACTCCTCCTTTCCCAAAAATATCTTTAGGAGAAGAGAATTCTCTCCGCGTAGAAGCAGTGTTTCCCACAAAACTGCAACGCCCCCCCCCCGCCCGCTCCGCACGCACCTACAACCTGTCTTGCATATCCATGTATATGCACACATGTATATGCGTAAGGTTAACTCGGCGGAGGCCTCGTTCGTTCAAATAAGAACCAGGATTACATTTTAAAATAATAATAAATAAATAAGAAGAAAAGGGGGGAGGGAAGCAGAAGTCGGGAAGAAAAGAGAAAAGCAGCAGGCTGATTACGAGGTGTCAAAACTGCCAGGAGCAAGAAGGTGATAGCAATCAGGGGTGAGAAGAGTGCGGCATTCGTGCGGGGCAACTAATTATCCGTCTCATTTGAGAAGAGCAGCATTTGAGGCAGCAGCGTTCGCCTGCTGAACGGTGACAGATTGGCGCGGAGGAGAGGGGAGGTGTTAAAACAATGGAGCCGGGCGCGCGAGCGCTGCTGCATGCTAATCAGCCCTCCCTCCGCCTGCCTGCCGCGCTCCCTCCTTCCTCTCGGCCTCCCTCCTCCGCGCTCCCTCCTCCCGCCTTCTTTCCAGCGGGCCCGCCGCCGTCGCCACCCGCTTCCTGCTCCCTCGTTTTCCCGCGCGTCCTTCCCGCCGCTGGCAAGTGGAACCCAGCCACCGCCACCACGTCCTTCGCGGCCGGGAGCCCGGCGCGCAGCCCCCCGCGGGCACCTCCGCTCGCCAGGCCGCTTGCGCGCCGCCGCGGAGCGCAGCCCCGCGCTGCCAGCGCCCAAAGGCTGGCGCTGCGCGAGCGCCCACGCCCTGGAGGCTTCTTCAGGAGTGGGGTCAGGGCCCGCGTTCTCGACTCTGCGTTTTGGAGAGGCCGAGGAGCCTGCATTCTCGCGCACACTCACTGCCTGTTGGTGACTTGAATGCGTTGGGCAGCGAGTGGGAACAGAAGCAAATTCGGGAGGGTGAGGGACAGGGGAGGGAAGAGAGTCGGGGTCACAAAGGCAAGGAAGGCCCATTTACGGACTGCAGATTCCCTGACCCGGCCCTAGCTTGGCCGCCACCCCAGAGGCCTCCCCAGCCCGTCCTGGGGCAGTCGCGCCCCCGCGGGCCCGCAGCGAGTAGGGGAGTCAGCCCCCAGCAAGTCTCTGGCGTTGCGCCCCTGCCCAGCGTCCTTTCTCCCCACCACGCCAAAACTCTACGTTCAAGATTTAATAAGCCCAGAGAAGACAAGTAAAGGGCCTTAGCATTAGCTGAGTTGTGCTTTCAAGGCTCGACCTCCTGACCCCAACATTAGCCTAAGGGACCGTCTGGACTCCCTCGGATACACCATAAAACTGTCGGGGGTGAGAGAAAAGCCATTAGGGAACTGGTCACTTCACCCCCTTCCCGGGAGGCTGTGGGGACGATAGCAAAGGGCAGGCATTTCAGGCAGCACACCAGCTCCCAGCCTGGCTACTCCCCTCAGTGCTCTGGCCTGAGAGAAGCTGGTTACAAACAGCAGAGCCTTGGCTCTTTGGCGACAGAGGATCCAACAGAATCTGAGCCTCTTTCTGGAAAAAAGTGACGAGGCTGGCGGGGGGCTTAGGAGTTTTGATACAACTTTCCCCTACTTTTTCCCGATTATTGAACTTGTAACTTTTGCTTAAAATGCACTCCCATTCTTACCGTTAAAATATTTCTACTATTACAGATTTACATAAACTGCCCTTAGAAATTAAAAAAAAAAAAAAAAGACGCACTTCTGGTTTAAGTAGGTTAAACAAACAGGGCTATAGGAATTTCGACTGAAGAATGGGATTGCATGCAATTCCTTCTAACTTGTCCCCATGCCATTTAGGTAACCAGGTATCTAACATAATAAAACTTCCTCCCCCCTCCCCCAAGCCATAGGTAGAAAAGGAAAACACTTGAAAGATAATCTATGCACTTATATATATTTTTCTTTTTGCTGACCCTTACCATGGCATAACTTTACATACACAATTATTCCTTTTAAAAAGTCAACTTAAAATGTTAAGCTTTGATAAAGCTCATAATAGTTTCTTTTAAATTATTCTCTCCCCTGTGTTTGTAATGTTTTATGATAAAAGTACATGGAAATAAAGATTATGTGAGTAAATTTTGGCGTTTTTGTATCATCATTATTGATCCCAGTTATATGAAAAGCTACACAAATGTACCGAGAGAATCGTTTTTCTTTTTACCATACGGCCAGGCATGTCAATACAGTAGCCGAGTGCTAGATTATTAGGCTCTACGAAAATAATACAGAGTTTCAAAAAGTTCTAATATTGAGAATTATAAGAGTTACATAAAGAATTGTGTATAAATAACAGTGCTTTTTGGTTTCTACGCTTAGGAAAACCACTAAGCAGTCCTCTCTGCCCTTAGCCCATCACAGCTTTTTCAGTGCTGGAGTATTATTTGGCATTTGAGAAATTCCCTGGCATCCGATTTTATTAAAATAGCAACCTATCTAACAGCAAAGAAAAAAAATTTATTAATATAAACCCGGAGATTCAGGTGCTCCATCAACATCAAAATGAAGCAATTTAGGACATACTCATCAGTCTTTTCTCAATTTTCCAGTTCTACAGAAGAAATCTACCTCTCTGAAGCTGTGAACCTATAGAGTTCAAGTAAATTTAGTTCATTTCCATATTATGTATTTCTAACTTCTAATCAAATTTTTTACCTTCCAACAACTTGGTTTTTATGGCTTTATTCTGGTTTCTTCTCAGTCTCTGAATTTCACTAATTTGCATGATCGTTTTAATGGTGTATTTACAGATAAGTTTTTATTTGCACATAAGGACAAAAAGGTGAAGTGAAATTTGGTCCCAATGGAAACCTGTTAGGTTCCCTGAACATATGGCTCATTGGGCTGTTACTTCCTTTTTGAGATCATTTTCCAAGATTTTTTAATATATACATCAATTTGACATCAGTTATAAAGAAAATATATTGGCTTTGAAGATGCCTCCACCTGGGGCATATCTCTTAATAACAAACCATGTAGTCAGGTGTCCCTCTGAATGTACAGGTTTCCAGTCTCTGCGAACAGGGCATAATTTGGAACCAGTCAGAAGTGACAGTTGATTTGCACTCTCTTTGGAATTAGGTACTTCTTTGCATTCTTAGAACGTCACAATGATTTGACTAATACGGTTTAGGGTTGATGGCTTAAAACTCTTTTTCCGAAGGGTGTGCATTTGGAATCTACAGTATTAACCATGATTTCTCTCAGTAATACAAGTGATGTAAGTCTCAGTTGTTGAAAGTGTGTGGTGCCAACTTAAGACTTAAGGGGAAAATCACAGCACTTTGAAAAAAGATGTAAATGTTCAATTGGTAAAAAAAAAAAAAGGGGGGGGAGGGGGAACCGTGCTAAAACGTGTTCCTATTTCCATTATGCTTAATTTACTATTCAAAACAAGTTTTTCCTAATAAGCTCTATTGTTTCTTTCTGTTTTGTAAAATTTAATATGTGTGAGACAAAAACCAGATTCAGAATGTGAATGAAGTCTGTTTAGCGAAAGATTGTTATGGAGCTTACAGTTCAAGAAGAGCCTCAATAAAAGAAACATGACCTTACATCATTGATAGGATATAGAGAAGCAAGTCTCTTCTGTCTTCATTTCTCAGAACCGGTAACTAGATTGCCAGCTTCCTCCAGGCTCAAAGCTCCTCATGGATGAATTCGTGAACTTAAAGTGCAACGAGCCTAGAATATTCAGAATGATGATGCCACATATATTTACTAAATATCTGTAGCTTTCACTTTATTGCAGACCTCTTCTATCTGAGGCCTCAGTCCCCAAATATGACTGAATTATTTAAGTTCTCAAGCATGTTACCCCCTTGTCCTGCCCTGTCTATACAGGATTATACGTCTTTAAATCACTAGGGCTTTGGAGAATATTTGCGCCTGATTATGGAACCCCTTAATGTTTAACCAGTCTCCTGCCTTTGAATATTCCCTTGGAATCAGGAATGTGCAGATAACCTGGAGTGTGCCTGTTCTCCCTTTGTTGTTTAGGACTAAACCATGAATAAATTCAAAAATATCTTGCTGATATCCTTTGGAAGCATTGTAGAAAAATTAAGTTATTTCTTATTAATTATCTCAAGGAACAATTGTTTTTTTTAAAAAAATTACTAAATCCTAAAGACTGTCTAATTCAACTCCCTTTTTGTGTGTGTGGGCTGGGGAACCTGAGATCTAGAGAGACTAAATGAGTCCCTCAAACCTACTCAGATAGCTAGAACTCAGCTCCAGCTCCCATGGTTTGTAATCCACTATTTTTTCCGTAATAATCCCTCACCTCAAAAAGTATATACATCCTGGCTTTGTACTTGTCTTTCTAGGAAACTTAAATCATTAAGTCAAAAGTCTGTTTACACAGAAACTGACCATTACACTAGAGCACAGAAGACAGTGGGGAGCCTGACATTACCTGACAGTAAAAATAAAAATGGGGTGGGCTTATTATTTAGGGACTGTCCATTGATTGCCACCCTAACAAGGGCCCCAGCACAGTGTTGCTGGGAGGAAGAAGCACATTAACGTACTAAGGGTTAAGCATTTTTCATCCTATCCTGACAAGGCAACAGCAAGCGCTGTAGTGTATTTTTTAGTTTGAGATATAAACTAAGCTAGGAGAGAAGATAAAAAGGATTTGTATCGCTAAAGCATGGAGTTAAACCTCACCATAACCCCCATGCCACAATGCTAATTTCTTAAGAGTCCAAATTCTGAACAAAGGTTTAGGGTTTGTCTGGGAAAGGAAAAAAAAAAAAAAAGTAAACAAAAAACCCAAAGACTAGCAAACCAGTATGAATTGGAAGTGAGCCTATGCATTTTCTAAAACTATTAAACTGGAACTAAAACATTCTCTAAACAAAAGAAATATTTCATCAACCATGTATATGAGACTAAATGGGCACATCAGCCCAAAAGCAAAGTTGAGAAGGCAGGAAAACTGGACAAATGGAAATGGGGAACCCAAGGTCAAGAAGGGGAGAATGCTGATACATCGCAGGGTTGTCAACCAATGTCACAAAACAATTTGTGTATTAATTGCTTAATGAGAAATCAATTTGCTCTGTAAACTTTCACCTAAAGCACAATTTAAATAAAAATTTTATTTGGCTCAAGACTTGGCCTTCACAAGTCTCGAGATGGCTCAGGAGGATGTCTTGGCCTTATACAGTATTGTCTTCCCTTGAGTGTTGGTGAATCAACTCTGAAAATAGCTCTCATTAGACAAGTAGTTTCTCCATTTGCAGTTGTTAAATAGTACTAACCACCAGAGATAAAGGGGCATTCTGTGTGAGCATATTCACACAACTTCAAGCAATTGGCTTAAAAGGAAGGCTAGCTCACTGGGAATCCAAAGTATCAGGAAGGGTGATAAACTTTGCTTGAAAAAGCTCTCTAACCAGGACTGGGCAAGAAATGCAAGCAGCAGGCTTCTACCATATAACAGCTTTCACACACACACACACACCCCAACATGCAAAGACTCACTGGTTTTGTTTAGTTTTTCCTGGGGCTTTATTATTGACATTTTGAAAGTATTTTCTTTCCGCATTTTCAAGACGTGGATGAGAGTATTTCTAAGGTTAGAGTATTTGACAAATTTCAGAGCAGATTCTGCTCTACCCTTCCACCTTTAACGTTTTCAAGTCCCAACTTTGTTTTGAAATAAAGTGCCAGTGAATAATGTGGTTCTCCACTAAGTTTAGAAACACTAAATAATCCCAACAGAGAAATACCATTAAAACTGGCACTTTGCATCCAGACATGGGATGGCATCAGCAATTGGCCGATGAGGGGTGTGCTCCTTCCGGTGAGACCAGCAAGCCAGCCTGAGGGAAGGAACACTGGCCCAATTACTAGTGAAGAATCAATAATGACGCCACCATTTCCTCCTGAAATATGAGGTCATGTCCAAGTTGTTTTAATGTTTCTTCCTCTACCCTACAATATGCTTGGAAAAGTATGCTTAAACTGTAATTCAATTTCCTTTCCAAGACAAGCTTGCATAAAAATGTTCTAAATACACTGATTTAATATTCTTCAGAGCATGAGCCTTGCTTCTGTGTGGTTTCTTTAATAAAATATTACTTAATTAGGCTTGCCAGATTTAGTATATAAAATATCCAGGACTACCAGTTGAATCTTAATTTCAGATAAACAACAAAAAAATTTTTTTGGTCTAAGTATGTCCCATGCAATATTTGCAGTACTATTTTTTAATATCATATTCACCATAAAGTTATATGGTCAAATCTTATGTTTTCCCCTGGCGGGGGAGGGGCAGGGGGCGGTTGTGTGACGCTAACACCCTTTCTCCTGTCCTGAATTTTCTTTCTTCCTTTTGCAACCTACGAGAGGCTCGGTGCCTCTTACACACCACCATTTGCTGGTACATACCACTTCTTTTGCTCTTGACTATACAATGTTTCGTGTGGTGTTTAAATGTGTTTATATAGTCTCCTCCAAGATAATGTGAGCTTTTTTAAAAGAGAGGGCATGTTTATTACATGCTTTCTACTTTTCACTGAGCTCCCGGCGTCCTTCTTGTCTCTCCCTCCACGGTGCCTCAGGCGGCTCAGGAGACACACCTTGGGAATTCTTTCCTCACATCCTCTATGCAGCTGTAAAGCGAAACTGGGCACTCGGGAATAGGGCCCCTGAAGAAGTACGGGAAGGGAAAGGAGAATGCAAGGAGAGCTTTTGGGTCCTTTCTTGTCCTGCATTCGGAAGGGTTGAGGGGCGGACGTAGGCCCTTCCCTGAGGCCTGGCCTAAAGGCGTCCTTCCGGCGCCCGCCGGGCCTTGCCCCTCCAGCCTGCTGCCCTGCAGGGCCCCACGAGGCCAGGAGTCCGGACGTCTGGGGCCCTGGGCCCCTTTGCCCTGCTAGCGGCTTGGCGGGGCCGACTGCTCCCGGCGCCCGAGGTCGAGGGAGGCCGAGAAACCTCGTCTCCAGGGCGGCCGCTGGGCGCCTCCCTTTAGCCAGGCGATTCTTCCCCTCATTTGTTGCATTGTTTGCATTAATATGAATATCTTGTTCTGTTTGTTTTGTCTCCTGGGAGCCAATAAAGCTGTGAGTTTTTTCTTTACACCAAATGCAGCTCTACGGGCGATCAATCAATGGGTAGTCTTTGGATAATCTGTGAGAGTGAGAAATCTAATAAAGCTAGCGACTAAAAAAAGGAAAACAAAATCTATTTTTCTCTTAGGTTAACTACGTCAGGATTAGTGTTTCACTTCTGCTTCTTGAGGTGGGTTTAACTCTTTTTTTTTTTAAGCAAATGGATCTAAATGTCAAGATGGGAGGGGGAGGAGATCTGAGGGGAGAGTGAGAAGAAAGATGAGGGATGTTTAGGGGCCTTTAACATTTTTTCATGGCTGGTCGGTTCTTGCAAGAAGAGGAAAGACTGTACTTTCTGACGTCTTCTTATGTCAGAAAGAGGATTCTAGTTAAGATGCACTTGGGCAAAGGGGCCCTCCTCCAATTTTCCAAGTAGACGGGAAATGTAAATTAATAATGAAGTTAACTAAGTACTTTTAATAATCAAGTTGCTAGTAGTGTCGTTTGCCCCCATGACTTCTTTCCTCCTGCCAGACTATAAACTTACTCAGCAAAATGCATTTTTGGAAGGCCCCTCAGCTATCCTGAAGCAATGCAAGAACGAGGAGAAAGATCTACCTCAGCTGCTGCGGTTCTCCTCACAGCACAACGCAACCTAAATCATTTATAAACAGATCAAAATAACAATCTGAATTATCTAACATTAACAGCTGAACTGAAGGGCCCAAGATTATGTGATGAATTGTTAAATTGCAGTAGCATTGTTTTGGATTGCTAATTAAAAAAAAATAAGCAAACCCCATGACTCTAGATATGACAACTGAAAATACCCACAAATTATTTAATAAATGAAGCGTCTAACAACTTTAACACTTCCTGGTCGCCTTGTTAATAAATGTAATTTGAGGTAGATTTTAAAAATCTTCAACCTAAACAGTGAATTCATTACGCGCCATTCAGATCTCTGGATGCCTATGGACTTCTTGGAATTAGGTGTTAAATAGACAAAAGTGAACCAAACTGCCTTTAAAAGCACAGCATGACCATGTAATTCTTTTTCCAGTTTGTGGTAAAAAATGATGAAACTTCTTTCCAAGTAGCTATCACCCAGATTTAGTGTGAAAAGTAGTGTAATTGTAATTCACGCCATCAGGGTCTATCGCTGATAGACGATCAGCTGTTCTGTAGTGGGGAGAGGCTTTCTTTTCAAATAGGAAAGCTGCCAAGTGCTCTGCGATACCTCCAGCAAGCTTATCGGATTGAGTTCAGAGCCAAAACAGCAGCTGCACACATATGCAAATTGGCAATTAATAGTATAACATTCTGCAAAAAAAAAAAAAAAATGTTTAAAAAATTTTTTAAAGAAAATGAAAGAAGCTACCTGAATGTTAACCTTAAGTGTGACTGGGACGTCTAGGAAGAATGACTAAGGATTAATTACTCTCTGGAGAGGACTTGCTCTTTATTACCTTCTCTCCTGCAGATCAGGTCTTTGTTGTCTTGCTGAGTCTTATGTGTTTCCTGGAACACAACAATGGGCTCTACTGGAAGAAGTTTAAAAACAACAAAAAGCCTTTCTATTTTGATTCCAGAAAAGGAGGAAATTAAGTCCTATCCATTGATCATTCTTTCTAGACACGGAAATCACAAAGCAAGAGCTTTAGCATCTTCTCAAAAGAGACATTTTATTCTGGGTGTCATCATCTCCTTCCATTACAGCTTGCATTACATTAGAAACAAGCCTCACGTCCTGGGGTGCTGCCTGTCTCTGTCTTGCTTTCTGTCTGTCTCTTCCTCCCATTGACAGGAATGCCGTTTGTAAGCATCACGCAGCAGTTTGCAGAAATCCAGCAAGGTTTATGGTTTATGTTACCCAGCATGCATAAACATAACACTCTCAAATGTTTAAAAGAAAAAAGCATATGAATTTGTTAAATTTCTTAACATCCTGGTATCCCCTCCCCCTGCCCTAATTCTCATACACCCAAGAATACTCTTGTCCCTGATACAGTCATACAACAGTTGTGGCTGGGATTAGGTTGACAACCTAAACCCCAAGAAGGCCCTGGCATTTTCACAGCAGTTTCACCAATGCTTTGATTCTCCCTCTTCCACTCTCAGCTCCCTTTTTCTCTCTCCCTCTAGCACAGGAGTGGGGTGATTAGCAAACGTTTCAGATAATCTGTGAATTCTTAATAGTCATATTTCCGTGTATGAGGATCTCCTTATTTCTGGGATGTGGCAAGCTTCAGAAACCTTGGCGTTGAGGGTTTTACAGCTACTTCCAAGTTGCAGGAGTTTGAAATTTGGGTCACTTTCCTCCCATGTGTGAGGGAGAAACCCATTGCCATAGTTTTATTTTGCTTAATTTTTCTGGATGGTTGGGGTGAGATTGTATCCAGCCCTAGTTGTAACACGCACCCTAAGTGCAGAATTGCAACCATTATTTCTGCCTTTTCCTCTCTTTATCGCCTACATTTCTAGTGTTATTACTTTTAGTTTTATTGCAAATCAACTGTCTTTAGTTTAGAAACATTCTTTTTCCTACACAGTAGAGACACTTCTCTTATAATCTGAGACAATTTTAGGATTATTGACCTTCCAGTTGAAAGAATACTGTGCATTTTCATTGACAACATGTGCTTTGAAGCTTGAATATAAAAAAATTTAGTTAAAAAAAATCATTTTCTCCAAAATCATGTAAATTTTAAATATATTTGCTTCGATTTCTTGGAAATAAAAATTTCGGATTACTGTCAATTAACCAATCAATCCCACTTGGGGTGCAGAAAAATTTGAGCCCCTTGATAAGAAGAAAAAAATTCTTCCTCTCAATAAACAGCTCTGGGTCAATAGGTTGCGCTTTTCTAAACATTTAAGACTAACAGCATTTTTTGTTGTTGTTTGGTTCTAATAGAAGCTATGTTCTAAATATTATAAATGTATGGAAGAGAAAATGCCAAGACGAAGTTTTATTCTTAAGTAAACCATTGTTTTTCTTGATTTCTTATCCAATTTGAATGCATTGTTAGATGTTTCCATTTTCTTATGATTAAATGAAAAGTGGTTTAAAATGGTATAGCAAGTCAATTGAAAAGTTGCTTTTGAATAAAACAGTAAAATAAGAATGCCAACTTTCTTTCCTTCTCTATAACTTCATTAACATGGTTGTATAGACATTTGCATGTAAAATGTAGTTAACAAAAATTACACAGAAGTAAATTTAGTCCTTTAGTGCCTACCTCTATGGTGAAATCAGACCATTTGGCATAGTTTGAAGTCTTCCAAGAAGCCTGGTTTCCACCTGGAAAATAAATTACTAAATTTGAATGTGTTACTTATACTATGGTGAGTTGTCTATCTGTTACATTTTATTTTAGTGCATATACTAGAAATTGTATTTAGTGTTCTAAAATTGTCATCTGTCAAGGTAGAGAATTATAATCATATAATTAGACCCAGAAAAACTGTGCTGACTTTAGATTATTTTGGTGCTGTTACAAATATGATGCATTTTTTTTTTAATTCAGAAGCTCATATGTTTAATTGTCAAATTTTGAGATTAATTTAGATTGGCAATAAATGTTATAACCAAAGTGTATTTTCTATGCATTTATTGAAACATAGCTAATGCTTATACACAGGTTTTAACATGACACGTATGCACAATTCCAAACTCTAACTGTACTTACTTTGCTTCACCTTTAAATTGTACTTCATCTCAAAATTTTCTGTTTGATAAATATAGAACATTTATCAAGTTATTGTATTCTCAACTCATCAATGTAGTCTACTGTTTTAAATCATAAACAATTTGATTCTTTCTGGGTTATGAGAACTATTTTAAGATTCTATCATGCTTGGTAGAGGGTCAGAGGAAAAAGGAAGGCCCTCAACGAGATGGATTGACACAGTGGCTGCAACAATGGGCTCAAGCATAACAACAATTATGAGGATGGCACAGAACCAGCAGTGTGTCATTCTGTTGTACACAGGGTAGCTATGAGTCGGAAGTGACTTGACGGCACCTAATGACAACATGTTGTATGACACACAGTGAGATGGTTGGTGAGATGTTTATTGTCAATGAAGATAACACTTGGTTAAATCATCCAGATAAAAACGGTTTTATAATGCTACAGGTGTACAGAGGGGAAAGGAGATGAAGGTGTGAGGCCATGGTTTAGTAAAAATGTATTACTACAGCCAGTGAAAAGAGAAAACCATGTTTCTCATTAAAATGGGGTTGTAGGTTTTTCTTTATTCCAAAGAATAGTGTATTAGTCTCCTAAAGGAAGCAACATTTCTTTCTGAAATTTATATTTTCTAAGTTGAGTTAAATAACCAGAACAGACGTGTACTCTCAAATCCAGAAACCTTATAATTCACTACAATATACTCAAATATGTCTAACTGTTATACCACCTTCACAATGATTATAATTTTTGTTTGTCATTTTTCCATTCTAAAATACTTTGTGAATCCAGGTGAATACGTAATGGATGCCACTTTCTGTGGGAGTGAGAAGAAGAAAAACTTGAGTCATATTTAAAGATGGTATACTTGAGCAACATGATGTTAAAATCTTTTTTCTTACCACAGGGCATTTGTTTTGAAGAATTCATCTGGAAGACTTAGGACATTTCCTACCTAGTAAACTAAACATGGAGCCGTTACGTAAGATGATAAAGGGGGTTATTTTTAGAAAATCATGTCTCTAGGACTTTTACTTGGCTATTGGATTAATAGTCTAAGAAATGATGGCTGTAGAATAATACTAATAATTTCTTGGTTAAGCTCTCTTGCTTTGTGCTAGACACCTCACATGCATTCCCTCATTCAATCGTAATAATCACCTCATAAGACCAACATTAATATTTTTATTTTACTGTTGAGGAAAGGAGGTTAAATTTAAGTCATATAGCTAGTTAAGGCATAAACCCCTAGGTCTCTGGGACTCCAGCATCCATGCTCTTATCACATGATCCACTTCCATCCTGATATCTGAAGGATAGAGGCATAGAGGAAATTAGAAAATGGTCTCTTTCCCCTCTTAAAATTCCACTTTTCTTTTACTAAATCCAAAAAAGCCAATGGAGTGATCCAAGAATTTAGCAGAGTAGTCAAGGTTCATTTGATTAGGAGGTCTTTACATGACTAGAAACAGGATTGCTTTGGCACATGCATGAAGACTCAGGCGATCTACACATCCATCCTCAAATTTAGCAATTCGCAGCAGTTAGCTACACGGACAGTTTTGTATGCATTGCTAAATGCAGACACAAAACTGCATTTGCAAAAAGAGGAAACCCAGTTTAACTAGGTTGCAAATTTGGCCCTAATTTAGCGTAGCATTTGTGATACATATAGGTTAGAGTGACATTTATATAATGGTGTGAAATATGAGAAAGTTCCAATGCTAGACACAAAGACTTTTTAAAAATTGCTTTGCCTACTTTGGTTGGTTTAAGAAACAGGAGGAAAAATTTGGTTTTTCAAGTGATGGGAAGCCTTTAAGGATGTTGGAACACTGTTCGGTCCCCTGGGGTTCTGCCTGCTGTACAATTTTAAATGTCTTTTAGCTAAAAAAATTGGCCAACAAGGGAAACAGAGATGAAATCTCTTCTTCCTTATCTGGGAAGTGAGAAGCTATAGGTGGTTAACATAATCCAATCGTGATAGTCAAATAAATGGCCAGCTTTTGGGGTCAGAAAGCTTTCATCATTCCTCCTAGCTAGCGTATCTGTGTAACTGGAGTAACTATATATTATAATTTAGAAATTTTGTCCTTATGTTCAGTTGTTGATGTAAGTTTCAGTTTGAGAAATATAGCCAGAAATGAGACTAGATAAATATACCATGTTTTACATAAATGCTGCAGTCATGGTACCTGAAGCTAGATCCATCTCTCCGATGAAAACCACTGGAGGGCAGTGTTTTCCCCTTTGGGAACAGTACCTGGTTTTAGATGGAGAATGCATTGATGTGTTAAAAGGCATCTGGGTTGTAGAAAATGAGTTGTACTTCTTTCAGGCTTTGCTTGGAATTTACCCCTTCCCGTTTATATGCCATTCAGGTTGTCACTCGTCATACTACCAGCCAAATTAGTCGTACCTAAACTCAGATCCCAAAAGAAGATCACGTGCAATATACACTATTTGGGTATCCCTTAAAGTTTTTTTTTTTTTTTTTAAAGTTTTATATTAATAAACCATTGGAGGATCATGCAACGTTTATTTTGCTAACTTAAATACCATTGCCCTTGGCAATTTCAGTATTTCGGTAAGATTTCACTAGTTTTATTCTCAACGTAATTTTATTACATATGGTACATGTGTTTATCACCAAATCAACAGTCAACATTTCCTAGAAAATACAAATGAAGACTTTCGCTAGAAGATTATTTAATTAAAAGAACAATAACTTGTTCCCTCAGCAACAGTATGTGGGAAAATATTTAGATTATTTTTATTAAAAAAAAATCTGTTGTGAGTATTCAGTTATAAAGTTGCACCTATTTATGTTCCCATCCATTGAAAATTAAAGCTGGATTACATAATATGGCTTGAAGGGATCAATTTACTTTTACTTAAAGACATATAAAGCTAATTGAATTGTTTTTACTTGTAATAGTTCTGTTTCATTTTTAAAAATGAAATGTCACGTATTTTAGCTCTATGGCTTTATCCAACAAAAGATTGCTATTCTTACAAAATGAACATATAATATTAGTCTAATAATTTATTTGATTTATTTTTTTCAGTGCCTAGAAGCTTACCTGGGACTGTACCTAAACAATGCAAGGCAACCAGGTACTTGAGAAAAATCATTAATTTCAATGTCTGTACCATAATCATTTAAAGAAATGTTTGATTTTTATAACATTGTTTCTCATTACAAAGTAATACATGTTTATTTTGGAGATTATTAAAATAAAAAAGTAATATAATAAAAATCACCCATAACCCAACCACTTAGAGATAACCACTGTTAACAGTTCGGGGTATACCCTTACAGCATATTTTCTATGCATTGAGACATATTAAAAATAATTAGGATACACGACATTACTCATTTGTGAGCTACATTTTTCACTTAAATTATATCACAAACATTTTCTCAGGTCATTAAATATTTTTTAACAGAATTATTTTGAATGAGTATACAGTATTCCATAATATAAATGCACCAAATTTATCTAACAAGTTCTCTAATGTTGTGTCTCTAGGTGATTTCTAATTTTTCCACAATATAAACAATGCTGTGATGAACATCTCTACAGATAAATTTTTGCATATACCTATAATTATATCCTCCAGATATTTCCAAAAGGGGAATTTCAGGGTCAAAAAGCATGTTTTGAACAAGTTTTGATAAAGTGTCTTCCAAAATGGAAGTGTATGAGTGTGTCCATTTACCTATATCTTTACCAAGTCTAAATGTTATCAGGTTTTTAACCTACTCTAACCTGATATTTGGAAAAAAAAAATTTTGTGTGCTTTTAGCTTGTGTTACTTTGGTTACTTAAAAATTTTAATATTTATCATTTATAGTTACTTTATTACTCATTTATTTCTATCCAGCATCCATTTTTTATCTATTGGGATGTTTGCATTTTTTTTTAATTAATTTATGAGAGCTCTTTATATAATAAAGATAGAAACACTGTGATGTATGTTTTCTAAGTTAAACTTTATCATTTTTTATTACTGACTTAAACTATCAGTCTCTCAAGTGTTTTCATTAAAATTTCTAGGATTTAGAAAATTTGTCTCAGGAAGCCCTGATGGAGTAGTGGTTAAGTCCTACGGCTGCGAACCGAAGGTCAGCAGTTGGAATCCGCCAGGCACTCCTTGGAAGCTCTATGGGGCAGTTCTGCTCTGTCCTATAGGGTCGCTATGAGTTGGAATCGACTCGACGGCAGTGGGTTTGATTTTTTTTTTTTTGTCTCACGAAAGGTCAGATAAATATTCACTTATATTTTCTTCTACATATTTGATGACTTTTTTTTTATTAACTTTTATTGAGCTTCAAGTGAATGTTTACAAATCAAGTCAGACTGTCACATATAAGTTTACATACATCTTACTCCTTACTCCCACTTGCTCTCCCCCTAGGGAGTCAGCCCTTCCAGTCTCTCCTTTCGTGACAATTTTGCCAGCTTCCAACTCTCTCTATCCTCCCATCCCCCCTCCAGAAAGGAGATGCCAACACAATCTCAAGTGTCCACCTGATAGAATTAGCTCACTCTTCATCAGCATCTCCCTCCTACCCACTGTCCAGTCCCTTTCATGTCTGCTGAGTTGTCTTCAGGGATGGTTCCTGTCCTGTGCCAACAGAAGATTTGGGGACCATGACCGCCGGGATTCCTCTAGTCTCAGTCAGACCATTAAGTATGGTCTTTTTATGAGAATTTGGGGTCTGCATCCCACTGATCTCCTGCTCCCTCAGGGGTTCTCTGTTGTGCTCCCTGTCAGGGCAGTCATCGATTGTGGCCGGGCACCAACTAGTTCTTCTGGTCTCAGGATGAAGTAGGTCTCTGGTTCATGTGGCTCTTTCTGTCTCTTGGGCTCTTAGTTGTCGTGTGACCTTGGTGTTCTTCATTCTCCTTTGCTCCAGGTGGGTTGAGACCAATTGATGCATCTTAGATGGCCGCTTGTTAGCATTTAAGACCCCAGACGCCACATTCTCAAAGTGGGATGCAGAATGTTTTCATAATAGAATTATTTTGCCAATTGACTTAGAAGTCCCCTTAAACCATGGTCCCCAAACCCCCGCCCTTGCTCCGCTGACCTTTGAAGCATTCATTTTATCCCGGGAACTTTTTTGCTTTTGGTCCAGTCCAATTGAGCTGACCTTCCATGTATTGAGTGTTGTCCTTCCCTTCACCTAAAGCAGTTCTTACCTACTAATTAATCAATAAAAAACCCTCTCCCTCCCTCCTTCCCTCCCCTCTTCGTAACCACAAAAGTATGTGTTCTTCTTGGTTTATATATTTCTCAAGATCTTATAATAGTGGTTTTATGCAATATTTGTCCTTTTGCCTCTAATTTCACTCAGCATAATGCCTTCCAGGTTCCTCCATGTTATGAAATGTTTCAGAGATTCGTCACTGGTCTTTATCGATGCGTAGCATTCCATTGTGTGAATATACCACAATTTATTTACCCATTCATCCGTTGATGGACACCTTGGTTGCTTCCAGCTTTTTGCTATTGTAAACAGAGCTGCAATAAGATGACTTTGTTTTGTTTTTATGTTTTTGTTTTGAAATTTTGTTTTTGTTTTCCATTTTATGCATTTCATGAGTACATTTTTTGCCTATCTTTTCAGAAATTTTCTGTTTATGCAAGGCACACACTCACACGCACATGGTCATATACACATACTTCTATGGTTTTTCTGACTTTTTTTATTATAAAAGGGATAATATTATAATCCTATTCTATGACTTGCTTTTTTCACTTAATGCATTTTTTCATAGCAAAACATATGTTTTTAAATGAATTTTTTTAACTTGATAAAGTAAATCTGAAGTATATGAAGAATAAATAGGCAAGAATGACAACGAAAACTGAAAAAAAATTACTGAAGAAGGACTCAAACTATCAGATGTAACAGGGTATAATTAAAATATTGGTGAAGGTGGGAGACAATAAAGCAGAAAAAAATAATCTCAAGAGTAGGTGCAAGAACATAAAAGTTTTCAGCTTGACTCAAAAGTTTTTTTAAATGAGTAGGAAAGAAGTATATTGTTCAACAGTGCAGGAACAGTTGCTTAACAATTGGGAAAAAATATCAAATCCTCACATGGTAAACCAAAATAAATTTAAGATTGATTAATTATAGGGAAGATAAACTTTTGCTTTTTACTATAAAGCAGTCTTTTTACACAGTTTGCATTTCTACCATAAGCAAGCATTATTCTTACAATAAAAAAAGTATTTTTTAAAGAACTTCCAAAAAGAATATTAAAAAGTTATTTACAATGATTTACTCATGGGGCATTGAACCGGGGAGGAAGGAGGCAGTCCAGTAACAATGCTGTTTATATAGTATCTTTGGAATGGCCTGAAATTTTCACAAGAAGCCTGTATTCATAATTCAAAATATTTTAATATCAGCTAATTTAAAATTTTTCTGAAATTTTAAACAGAATTACATTCATTTTATACATGAATTAGGACATCCTCATAATATTGTCGTTTTCCCATAGGGGAACACTTTTCAAAAATCTTTATCTTCCTGCGTAATTTTATAATTTTCTTCCTATGGAACCTACATCATCTCTGCAGTTTAGTAGTTTATCCCTAGATTTTATATATCTGTATCTATTCACAGAGACATAGATACATAGAGATATATAATATTATAAATATATATTGCTTAGTTGCTATTGTTTATGAAAGAAAATTATTTGTCTTCTTGAAGACTATTGTCTAATTTTTTTTTCTAACTATTGAAGGAAACTGTTGATTATTTTTCTTGACTTTAACCTTAAAAATAATCCTAAAGTAATTGATCAGCTCACATTCAGGTTAAAATTACTGGTTTTTGTAGAAATATTCTAAGTTTAGTCAGTGCAACTGTTTTTATTTATATAATTTTTTTGAATCACATAAACATGGCTTAAGTAAATAGCTATTATGGGGAATATTCTATAATATAAATGACTACAGAATATAATGTATGTCATTTTCTGAAAAGAATGTAAAGAAGTAATGAACAAAAAATAATTATTAGTATAGACAAGATTTTTCTGAGTAATTTATGAGAACTTACATGAGGAAGAAACAATAGATATGATCTATTTTGGTTCCTGTATAATTTTTTGTATACTTGTAGAAGATAAAAAAAAATATTTTTCTTTTCAAATAAGAAAGTGTTTTATTACTATTATTCCTGAGGGTAAATATGGAATCTTCTCATTGCAAAAATCATCCAAATACTATAGAGAAAATATCTTCTTATATGAGGATCAACCATAACCCTATAACCCAGAAAATATTACTGTTGATGGTATTTTGTGGATTCTTCAATTCGTTATATTTCTATATACTTCATATATCTATAAAAACAGGACCACACTATATATGCTGCTTTATATTGTTGTTAAGTGCCCTCCAGTCAGTTTCAACTCATGGCGACCCTATGTACAACGGAATGAAATACTGCCCAGTCAGCAAAACCCTATGAGGCAATTCTACTTTGTCCTATAGGGTCACTATGAGTCGGAATTGACTTGACGGCAACAGGTTTGGTTTGGGGTTTTTTTTTTTTTTTGGTTGGCAGTAGTGATTGGTGCATAAATTTGGATAATAGTCATATTAACTGGTCTTCCTTGTAGGTATATGGATATTATCCTTTGACTGACAGTGTTGTACTTCAGGATGGATCTTGAAATGTTCTTTTCGAGAATGAATGCAATGCCATTCCTCACCAATTTGTTATTCCTGGCATAGTAGACCATATTACTGTCCAATTCAAAATGGCCAGTACCAGTCCATTTCAGCTCACTAATGCCTAGGATATCTATCTTCAAGTATTCCATTTCATTTTTGATGATTCATACTTCATATATTCCTTGTTCCAATTTTAATGGAAGTTTGCAGCTGTCTTTTCTCATTTTGAGGCCTTATAGCCTCCTTTTTTTCCCTCTTAATGTATAATCCCTATTGTCTCTTAATGTCCATAAATACAGATCTTCATAATTCTTAATAACATTAAAATGCATATTTCATTTTAAAGATGTTCTATATTTTGTTTAATCAACCCCTTATTGATTGACATTTAGGTAGTTTCCAATTTTTTACTGAATTTTCTAATATATCTTTTTGTTAGAACAGATTATTTTCTTAAGAAATGGAAACACTAGGTCAAAGAGTTCATAATTTTAGGACTTTTGGTATATTTTGCCAAACTGTCCTCCAAAAAGATCATAGTAATATTGCTCTCAAGTCATTCCAATATTGAGTGTTAATATAATTTTTTTAACACTTTATAATTTGTTAGATGGAAAATGATATTTCATTGTTCTTTTATTGCCCAGAATTTGTTACTAACAAAGTTTATTATGTTTTCACGTCTTTATGGTCTATTATTCTGTCTATATTTGTGAATTAAGTCTTCCATTTTTTTTTTTTTTTCTGGAGTGTACAGCTTATTGTTATTTCATGTAAGTGCTCATTAAAGATTAAAAATAGTAATCTTTTGTTTATGATATGCATTTTTTTTCAGTATGTCTTTTGTCTTTTCACCTTGTTAATAGCATTTTTTCCACATGATGTTCTTAGGTAATCAAATTTACAACTTATCAGTCTATTTAATGTTTTTGGTGTTATTCTTAGAAAGGCATTCTCTATGGTATCATTAGTAAGAAAAAATTCTCCTATGTTTTCTGTATTTATAGCTTCATATTTTGTACTTACATCTTTACATATCTAGAGGTTTCTTTTTTTAAGGTATAAGTTAGAACCTAACCATACTTTCCCCAAATGGTTAGTTAATATTCCCATACAAGTTATGAATAATCTATATTTTCTCCACTAAGTTTAAAATACATTTAATTCTACTTCCAGATTTTATCTTCTGTTCCATGGATCTGTACTAGCTGTGTGATTCTGAGGGTATGTCGGATTTTCCTGCAAGAGTGCTCCATAACAAACACCTCCTCCAAATGTTGGAGGCTTATAACAACAAACATTTATTCCTCTCTCATGGGTATCGCTCACAGAACCAGCAGTCAAGAAATCAAAAGACGCATTGCATTGGCCAAATTGGCTACAAAAGATCTCTTTAAAGTGTTGAAAAGTAAGGATGTCACCCTGGGGACTAAGGTGTACCTGACCCAAGCCATGATGTTTTCAATTGCCTCATAAGCATGTGAAAGCTGGACAATGAATAAGACCAAAGAATTGACTCTTTTGAATTGTGGTGTTGGTAAAGAATATTGAATATACTGTGGACTACCAAAAGAATGAACACATCTGTCCTTGAAGAAATACAACAAGCATGCTCCTTAGAAGCAAGGATGGCGAGACTACATCTCACATACTTTGGACATGTCGTCAGGCAGGATCAGTATCTGGAGAAGGACATCATGCTTGGTAAAGTAGAGGATCAGCGAAAAAGAGGAAGACCCTCAACGAGATGGATTGACACAGTGGCTGCAACAATGGGTTCAAGCAGAGCAACAATTATGAGGATGGTGTAGGACTGGACAGTGTTTCATTCTGTTGTGTGTAAGGTCACTGTGAGTCGGAACCGACTGGACAGCACCTAACAACAACAACAACAACAACATGGGTATCTGGGTCAGCTGTGATATCTCAGTTTTCTGCTGAACACAAATGAACTTTATTCACGCTACACACCAGGTTTGTGACTGCTCTCCATGTCTCTCTTTTCAGGCCAAAGTAGCAATAGTTCCTTAAAATCTATTGTTCTGATGATGAATGGCAGCTGTATGAGAGGGCTGACAAAGATTTGCCACACTACTTAAATTTCAACTCAGCATATTCGCATTTTTACATGCATTCTCTTAGTGTGAGAAAAATCATATGGCCAAGCCCAAAGTGAAGGGGGAGGAAAGTATATTGTATCCACAGGGAATCCATATCAAGGACTGGGAGAGAAGGAAAAATTGTAGTAAAAAATAATGCTATCAACCACACTGAGCTAGTTATATGTTCTAAGCCTCAGGTTCCTCAGTGTCGAAGTGGGTTTACTGTGAAGATTCAATGAGATGGATAATAAATGTCAAACACTTTGCAACTAAAACCATAAAATTAAACCCATTGCTGCCAAGTCAATTCCTACTCATAGCAACCCTATAGGACAGAGAAAAACTGCCCCATAGGATTTCCAAGGAGTGGCTGGAAGATTCGAACTGCTGACCTTTAAGTTAGCAGCTTGAGCTCTTAACCGCTATGCCACCAGGGCTCCACTTTGCACCTACAAAAAGCAGTTACAAAAAGCAGTTAGCACGTAGTAATTCAATAGACGTACATCTGTCTTTTCAGAGTACCACTTAAATTACACTTTACAAGATTTTTTACTATGTGGAAGAGCAAATTAGCTCCTACCCCTATCTGTCCTCTTTTAAAGGATTTTCTTGACTGTTCTCTACCACTTTTTTCCAGATGAACAAATAATTTTTTATTCCATCATATATGTTCATCTCATTTATAACTGTGGAAAATACCTTCTCAGTCATACTGAAAACCCCAATCAACACCCCTTCCTCCCCTTTCTTTGTCTTGCTAACCACAAGCTTGTTTTGAACAACATTTTCAAAAAGTCGCAACAGGTAGTGGCTCCATCCACTGAACTAGCCCAAGCTACACCTTGCAGCACACGCAGATTGAAGAGATCATGTCCTTCAACCCACCCCGGACCTGATTGTCACCGGAAAGAATGGTATTTTCCAGCCCATGATTTCACCTGATTCAATTTTAGAAGCGAGGGGTTCCACTACAGGCACATCCAACGGAAGATGATTTAGTATCTGGACCTCCAAGTATGGGCATGGGAGGACTAAGGGCAGAGAGTTCTGGGTACCAAAAGCAAACCCTGATGCCATTGGAAACAAAAAGCTCCCCAGCCCGTTAGACGGTGAGCACGTGGCCTTATGGTTACTAGACCCCACGTTGCTCCTTGTCTGCACAGACAATAAATTTCCACTTTCTGTTTGCATTGCAACTGGTGGTGTGGCATCCATCTTACTTCGATTGGCTAATAAGACAGGACAAGAGCCCTCGTTCGGTTACAATACTACTTTGAGACTGATGGTCAAGTTGTTTGAAGAGGGAGTGGAGGTATTACTCTCGGGAGCCATAATAATCAACAAGTTTTCTGTGTATTCAAAAGTAAAAACTATATTGCCTAAACTTTCAAATGATATTAAATTAATTGGGATTGTTATTATCCTGATAAAATAAACCAAAATTCAAATTAGGTTGTCAGATAATGTAAAAAAAAAAAAAAATTTTTTTTTTTTTTAAGAGACCCTCAAAAGAAGCAAATGCAAGGATCACTCACAAACATTCAAAGCAAACATAGGATTATATAAGAGTACTGAAGCAAAAAGCCCAAGAGAAAAAGACTTCAAAATCTATCTACATACAGACTACAAATAGTCAACAATGTGATGGGAAAAAAATGAACACAATTTTTATGATTGCCTAAATCATGTATTCATTACACTTTTGTTTGAAAATTATTTTCTGTTTTGGACCACATTTTTAGAGGATGTGGAGAAACTGAAGAGAGTTGAGAGAACAGAAAAATAGCTAAATTGATCTAATTTAGGCCCTTGAGGAAAGCTAACGGAAATGGCATTATTTAGTCTTAAAAGGTGAAGGTGTGACGTGGCTAATGTTCAATTATAAGATTCATTATTAGAGGAGATCCTGAGCAATGGTTCTCTGTGTCTAAATAAGAACAAAAAAAATATTAAAATACATTTTTACTGGACTATAAGGAATTATTGAGTATTTGTTAGGTCAAGGAAACGCTAAAGATAAGTATCAAGACAGGTTTTAAGTTTCTAATTCTGAAAAGAGAAATATTCTATTTTATAAGGAAGAGAGTAGACAATTATGGGTCTGGCTAAAGCTGCATACGAAGATTATTAACAGACCAGATGAACTTGTCTAACACTGTAAGCCTATCAATTTATCTCAAGATAAGTTGTCTAACACTTTAATCTCTATTATTCATTATTAAATTAGCTCAAATATGTATTATGTAATTTCTTCTAGTATCTGATATTTATGCACATTTTAAACATGAAATATAATAGTATACTTGTCTAATTTATTCTTATTTCTACCCAATAAATATTAATAAGTGTACTAGAAATACATTTGGTCAGTTATGCTCTGTGGATCATTTTGGACTATTATTCAAAGGCATCTGATAAAATGTCATCTATCCTTTTTTTTTTTTTTACTGTGGCAAAGTACATATAACAAAACATTTGCCATTTCAACCCCCATTCATTATCCTTTTTTTTTTTTTTACTGTGGCAAAGTACATATAACAAAACATTTGCCATTTCAACCCCCATTCATTTTTCATTATAACATAGAAATTCAGCATTTTAAATGTATTTTTAAGCTTTTTTTTGCAGCTTAATTATAGAGCCATGTGTTCTAAGTTTTCCTCCAAAGGCCCAAACTTTGAGACTATAATGCCCTTTTAAATGTTATTTGTTGGTTCTGAAAAACTAAATTTTGAAAGAGGACATCTTGAACAGAGTTAAGAAGTGGTTTGTAATACAAAACCAAGAAATCTCAGTAAAAAGGCGATGGGAAGGGTTGATACATCCTTTGCTTTCAGTCTTATAAGGCAACGGCTGCTGTGCTGTGGTGGTGGTATTGTTTTTGTTCTCCTTAGTCGCCATCAAATGGATTGTAACTCATGGCGACCCTGTGTGTTTCAGAGTAGAATTTTACTCCATAAGATTTTCAAGGCTGTGACGTTTCAAAGCAGATTGCCCAGCCTATCTTCCCAGGTGCTTCTGGGTGGCTTTGAACTGCCAACCTTTCAGCTAGTAGTGGAGCACTTAATTGCTTGCGCCACCCAGGTTTTCACAGCTTTGAAAACCCTGTGTATACTGCTGCCTGCTGTCTCCAGGATGCCCAGCCGTGCAGTGGAGCCCACGCCAAAAGTCTGAGATCGGTTGTGGATGTTATGAAGGGGCCCCAGGCTGGCCGCGCCACCTCTCCATGCCACGTCCGGAGCTGTGTTCTAAAGCTGTAGGACCTTTTAATGAACAGGTATTCCTAACAATCTTGTCACTTACTTACTTGGGGATGTTCGTCATGTGTTTGGGTCAGAATATCAGTGATCTAAGTTCCAGCAGTAAATGGATTGGTGGGTGTAGTCTTAAAGTTAAATATAAAGCACCGACCTGATACTGCCCAATGTCCACCTTGGGTCAGGCCCCGGACACCAACAGCAGGTCCTTATTCTTTGTGTGTTTATAGGAGACGTTCCCATAAATGTCAGGGAAGAGCAGAAAGCAGGGGCCCCCTCCCCCTCTCCCTTTGTATAGGAGAGCATGTCTTTAGGACTGCCACCACCCTGACCCGACCTCTGAGCTTCTGTTCACAGTGTCACCACTGCGTGCTGTACAACCAATGGAAACTCTAGTTATGATGTTCTCTGGTTATTTCAAATAAATGGTAGAACCCCAGCGGCTCTGGAAAAAAAAAAAATATATATATATATATATATTTATGTATGTCCTCCATAGGGTTTTTATGTGTATATATATATATTTATGTATATATATCCTCCATAGGATTTGCAAGGGTTTTATGTATATATATCTTTAGCCATCTTTAGTGATATATATGTAATGAGATCTAGTTGGCTTCAGTACTCTTGTATAAACCTATATATATGAGATGAGAATTTTTCAAAAATATAATACAAACATGTCATTTAATTTAGATCCAGAATAAGAAATGTGTTTTGGTAGAAAACAAAGATGAACTAACGTAGCTTTGTTTTTATTTAAACATCTGCCTATGGTTCTGCGAAATGTGTCTATATACGTAGAAAGCACGCTAAAATCAGCTTATTCCCAAATCTTAGTCCAGTGTTGTAACTTTTGTGTAAGAAAGCAGTAGATTTGCAGATTATACATGGATCATTTGATCTTCTCCAAGTTTAAAGAAATATCCTTTCCAACCCATTAATACTGGTGCTGTCCAGTTGATTCTGACTCATAGCAACCCTAGGTAAAACAGAACGAAACACTGCCTCTTCCTGCACCATCCTCAAAATCATTGCTATGTTTGAACTCATTGTTGCAGCCACTGTGTCAGTCCATCTCATTGCAGGTCTTCCTCTTTTTCGCTGACCCTCTACTTTACCAAGCATGATGTCCTTCTCCAAGGACAGGTCCCTCCAGATAGCATGTCCAAAGTACATAAGATGAAGTCTTGCCATCCTCACTTCTAAGGAGTATTTTGGCTGTACTTCATCAAGACAGACTTGTTTGTTCTTCTGGCAGTCCATGGTATGCTCAATATTCTTCGCCAACACCATAATTCAAACGCATCAATTCTTCTTCGGTCTTACCTTATTTATTATGTAGCTTTCGCATGCATATGAGGTGAATGAAAATCCCATGGCTTGGGTCAGGCTCATCTTAGTCCTCAAAGTGACATCTTTGCTTTTGAACACTTTAAAGAAGTCTTTTGCAGCAGATTTGCCCAGTTTGATTTCTTGATTGTAGATCTAAGTACTGATCCAAGATACAGCTTCAGTATTTTCTGTTTATTGTGATGTTTCTTATTGGAGCAGTTGTGAGAATTTTTGTATTCTTTATGTTGAGGTATAAGGCTGTAGGCCTTACAACACTGAAGGCTGTAGTGTTTGATCTTCATCAGTAAGTGCTTCAAGTTTTCTTCACTTTCAGCAAGCAAGGTTGTGTCATCTGCATATTGCAGGTTGTCAATGAGTCTTCCTCCAATCCTGATGCCTCATTCTTCTTCACATAGTCCAGCTTCTTGGATTATTTGCTCAGCATACACATTGAGTAAGTATGGTGAACAGATACAACCCTGACGCACACCTTTCCTGATTTTAAAACGCACAGTATCGCCTTGTTTTGCTCTACTACTGCCTCTTGGTTGATGTACAGGTTCTGCACAAGTGAAGACCCATTCTCAATTCTCTATGCTTCACTCCTCTTTACCTGATTAAATGGTCTTCACTGATTGAAAGCCTTCCAACAGGTTTCACAGTTTTGTGTATTCTATTATTCCATCTATTGATAACTTCATATTTACATTACTAATAGACTGTTAAAGTGTGCCAATGTCTGTTAGTTTTGAAAGTCTGTTAAAGTGTTCTTTGCATTGCAGCAAGAGAGATCAATCCGTTTGAATGAGAATGTCACCAGAAGTGAAGGCCTTTCTTTCTTGCTCATGGAATACCCACATAAGCACATAAGCACATAAACTGGAAATAATGTAGGATGTCTACTTCAATGTCAAAATCAATGTAGCTTTATATTAGTTAGCATTTTATTCAAACATTCATTCCTTTGTTGTAAAACAAACAAAACATATGCCATAGAACTGTGCTCTCAGAACTATGATCTTAAGGGTGAGGATAGTTTTATTCTGCTTGTAATTTACTGTCCCTCCTCTGAACAACACTTAACACATGGCAGCACTCAATGCTTGCTTGTAGGCTGGATGAGCTGACAGTGTAATATAATGGTATCAAAAGTGGCCTTTTGGTTCTTTGAACTTCTGCATAACTTTACTGTTTTTAAAGTTACAGTTGAAAGCATTTTGCTGGCATTTTCATTTGCTGTGAATGCCAATTTGGCGGTATTCCTCAAAATTATTACACATGAATTTGACACAGTAATTTCAGTTCTTTGAAGCTATTCTATATAAATGATCAAACATACATACAAATATATGTATACAAGGCTACAAGTTGCATCACTGTTTTCAACAGAAAATGCTTACAAAAACCCACCATAGGCCGATGTACTTTGGAAAACTGTAGCACTTTGAAAGAAATAGGTAGATCTATATATACTTGGAAAGATTCCAAGATGTATTGTTGAAAGTTAAAACAACTCTCCAAACAATTTATGTGATGTAAATGCATTTAAAAATACTCTGAGAAGATAGATTCTTTTTAACCTTATTTATCTTCGGGATGGGGAGGTATATTCACGATAAAGTGTGTTTTAAGCTAGAGGGGAGAGCTTTCCCTTCTTTATTCTATAGTATTGGTGAATTGTTTTGATTTTTAACAAGGGTGTATTTAGGTATTAAATAATTAGATAAACCTCTACTTTTTAAAAATATGTTTTGACAGAGAGAAACTTTTCCCTAGTAAACAATTGTTAAGGTACAACACAAAATATTTATAATTATTTTATCTCTGTCTTTTCTGCCATTCCTGTCTTCATGTATCCTATCCATCACAAAGCTACAAAACACAAAAAAGGAAAAATATCTTAAGGTGCAGGAAAAAAAGAAATAAATAAAGATATGCCTGCTAAATACCTTACTCAGTTTATGTCTCTCTTGTTGCCTATTTCCTGACTTAGTGGCAAAGCACAGTTTTCTGTTTAACCTGGTGGATACTCAACCACATATAGTGAGACCACCAGGAACTGTGGTGTGTTGGTCTGTTTTACTAAGATTCTAGGTAGATGCAGCTGATCATTTCTAATAAATGTTAAAGATAGAACAATTCTCAAATGCTTTCGAATGAGTAGATACAACCTATGTTAGCATTTTATCTGGTTGCATTATATTGAATAATATCTGACCGGGTAAGTATTTTCCTTCGAGTACATTATACATTGGTTTAATCTCACTAGTTATTAATATTTATCCATCATAATACGTTATTCCCTATTTGCTATTTCCCTACATCACATAAGGTATTATTTATTGCTAAGGCTAAGTCTTGCCCATGCCTTTGTAATCCAAATTAAAGAACTACAAATGACATTACTCATCTCCTTGTCATCTCTTAATTTCTGCCTTTACATATGCTTATAAAAAAAAACAAAAAAAAACCCACTGCCGTCGAGTCGATTCCAACTCATAGCAACCCTATAGGACAGAGTAGAACTGCCCCATAGAGTTTGCAAGGAGCGCCTGGTGGATTCAAACTGTTGACCTTTTGGTTAGCAGCAGTAGCACTTAACCACTATGCCTTCTCCTAATTATTAAATTGTTTTCTGTTTCTGTCTATTTTATCATATGAGAAATGTCTTAAATGACAAATAAGGAAGAAAACTGCTGACATACAATGAAAAGTTGCCTTCTACAAGAAAATAATTTTAAAAAATGTTAAAATGCTTAAGCTTACTTACTCTATGATCTTATGGGAGAGGCTAGTTGGATTTCACTCTTACTTGGGTTTCGGCCACGTTTTTATCTCTACTTTTCAAAATTCTGAATACCTAAAAATCAGTCTTTCATTGTTTTTTTCTGATGCTGAACATAAGCTGAACAAAGCTCTTCCTTGAAAAGAGGAAAATCTTTTATAATTGAGGCCAGGTTGACTCGTTCAATGATAGTTTGAGCTGGCTTCTAACACAAAACTATTAAGAAGAAAATTTAGGTATTATCTGTCACATACAGCCTCGACAGAATCTGATCTGGTCAGCAGAAGAGCTACAAACCAAGTAATCATTTCCAGAAACTTATTTTCTAAATGAAAAGATATTATGCTAATAAAATAGAATAAAGTCTAAGGATTGTTACCCCCTTCTGCTCTAAATACTCAAATTCAGAAAGAGCCACCCCTTGTCCCAGGAAGGGAAATTTTTTAACTAAATTAGTAGAAAATAAACCTGTTTTCATACTTTTTTTTTTTTAATAGCATTCCAAGGAGGAGAGAAGGCAGGTAAAAATATTAAAGCACGGGGAATACACCAAGAAATAGTGTGGCTTTTCTTTCTTTTGGTTTGTTTTCAATCATTCATAGTATTTTCTTCATTCCTTAAATTCAATTCTCTTTTTCTTCTGAAGAGCTACCTCTAAAGTCAATGGAAAATGGAGACATTGTTGCAGACCAAGCAATAAAAGGTATGTTAATGATGTGGAACAGTGAAAAACCCTATGGATGTCTTAACAGTGGTTGAGGACATTTGTCTCTGCTTGCATTCCATTTTCTCACCTACCACCTCCATTTTTTTTTGTTTGTTTAATCAGTTCCACCATCTTTATCCACCACCAGCAGAGTAAATGATGCTGAGGCAGGGAGCTACAGCTTTCATTCAGGTGTAGTTCAGATTTTTAAATAGCTGAATGTCTAATAGAAGAGACAAGATAATCTTCAAGTGAATTCCCTTAAAATAAGCTAATATGAGTTAGTTATTCTAGATATTTATTTGTAGGTTTGCTTATTATGTAGGTATTCATATACATCTATTACGTATATTGGAGCCCTGGCGGCGCAATGGTTAAGACCTCAGCAGCTAATCAAAAGGTCGGCACTTCCAATCCACCAGCCACTCCTTCAAAACTCTATGGGGCAGTTTTACTCTGTCCTATGTGGTCACTATAAGTCAAAATCAAACCCACGGCAATGGGTTTGGTTAGTCAAAATCAAACCCACGGCAATGGGTTTGGTTATACATTGCATATATTAAGGAGCCCTGATGGCACAGTGGTTAAGCGTTCAGCGGCTAATCGAAAGGTCAGCGGTTCAAACACACGAGTTTTTGGAGGGTAGAGGGGAGAAGAAAGCTGTGGCAGTCTGCTTCCATAAAAGTCAATGTGGCGAATATAGGGGCCAAGATGGCGGACTAGGTAGACGCTACCTCGGATCCCTCTTGCAACAAAGACTAAAAAGAGGGACTAAATACAGGAGGCATTGAACTGCCATATGGAGAGTGATACAAGGCGATATAGAACAATACAAGTTAGGTTTTTACTTAGAAAAATAGGGGTAAATAATAAGGTAACCACAAAGAGATATAACAACTCCATAACTCAAGATAAAAGCCAAGAAAAACGTAACGACTCAACAAATATAAAGTCAACCACTACGAAAATGAGGATCTCACAATTTACTAAGAAAAACGTCTCAGCACAAAAAAGTAAGTGGAAAAATGAAATTGTAAACAACACACATAAAAAGGAATCAAAATGACAACACTACTTATTTATCTATAATTAAGCTGAATGTAAATGGACTAAATGCACCAATAAAGAGACAGAGAGTCTCAGACTGGATAAAGAAACATGATCCGTCTATAAGCTGCCTACAAGAGACACACCTTAGACTTAGAGACACAAACAAACTAAAACTCAAAGGATGGAAAAAAATATATCAAGCAAACAATAAGCAAAAAAGAAGAGGAATAGCAATATTAATTTCTGACAAAATAGACTTTAGACTTAAATCCACCACAAAGGATAAAGAAGGACACTATATAATGATAAAAGGGACAATTGATCAGGATGACATAACCATATTAAATATTTATGCACCCAATGACAGGGCTGCAAGATACATAAATCAGATTTTAACAGAATTGAAAAGTGAGATAGACACCTCCACAATTATAGTAGGAGACTTCAACACACCACTTTTGGAGAAGGACAGGACATCCAGTAAGAAGCTCAATAGAGACACGGAAGACCTACTTACAACAATCAACCAACTTGACCTCATTGACTTATACAGAACTCTCCACCCAACTGCTGCAAATTATACTTTTTTTTCTAGCGCACATGGAACATTCTCTAGAAGAGACCACATATTAGGTCATAAAACAAACCTTTGCAGAATCCAAAACATCGAAATATTACAAAGCATCTTCGCAGACCACAAGGCAATAAAACTAGAAATCAATAACAGAAAAACTAGGGAAAAGAAATCAAATACTTGGAAACTGAACAATACCCTCCTGAAAAAAGACTGGGTTATAGAAGACATCAAGGAGGGAATAAGGAAATTCATAGAAAGCAACGAGAATGAAAATACTTCCTATCAAAACCTCTGGGACACAGCAAAAGCAGTGCTCAGAGGCCAATTTATATCGATAAATGCACACATACAAAAAGAAGAAAGAGCCAAAATCAGAGAACTGTCCTGACAACTTGAACAAATAGAAAGCGAGCAACAAAAGAATCCATCAGGCACCAGAAGAAAACAAATAATAAAAATTAGAGCTGAACTAAATGAATTAGAGAACAGAAAAACAATTAAAAGAATTAACAAAGCCAAAAGCTGGTTCTTTGAAAAAATTAACACAATTGATAAACCATTGGCTAGACTGACTAAAGAAATACAGAAAGGAAACAGATAACCCGAATAAGAAACGAGAAGGACCACATCACAACAGAACCAAATGAAATTAAAAGAATCATATCAGATTATTACGAAAAATTGTACTCTAACAAATTTGCAAACCTAGAAGAAATGGATGAATTCCTGGAAAAACACTACCTACCTAAACTAACACATTCAGAAGTAGAACAACTAAATAGACCCACAACAAAAACAGAGATTGAAACGGTAATCAAAAAACTCCCAAAAAAAAAAAGCCCTGGCCCGGACGGCTTCACTGCAGAGTTTTACCAAACTTTCAGAGAAGAGTTAACACCACTATTTCAAAGCATAGAAAATGACGGAATACTCCCCAACTCATTCTATGAAGCCACCATCTCCCTGATACCAAAACCAGGTAAAGACATTACAAAAAAAGAAAATTACAGACCTATATCCCTCATGAACATAGATGCAAAAATCCTCAACAAAATTCTAGCCAATAGAATTCAACAACATATCAAAAAAATAATTCACCATGATCAAGTGGGATTTATACCAGGTATGCAAGGCTGGTTTAATATCAGGAAAACCATTAATGTAATCCATCACATAAATAAAACAAAAGACAAAAACCACATGATCTTATCAATTGATGCAGAAAAGGCATTTGACAAAGTCCAACACCCATTTATGATAAAATCTCTCACCAAAATAGGAATTGAAGGAAAATTCCTCAACATAATAAAGGGCATTTATGCAAAGCCAACAGCCAATATCACTCTAAATGGAGAGAACCTGAAAGCATTTCCCTTGAGAACAGGAACCAGACAAGGATGCCCTTTATCACCGCTCTTATTCAACATCGTGCTAGAAGTCCTAGCCAGGGCAATTAGGCTAGACAAAGAAATAAAAGGCATCCAGGTTGGCAAGGAGGAAGTAAAATTATCTCTATTTGCAGATGCCATGATCTTATACACAGAAAACCCTAAGGAATCCTCCAGAAAACTACTGAAACTAATAGAACAGTTTCGCAGAGTCTCAGGTTATAAAATAAACATACAAAAATCACTTGGATTCCTCTACATCAACAAAAAGAACACCGAAGAGGAAATAACCAAATCAATACCATTCACAGTAGCCCTCCAGAAGATAAAATACTTAGGAATAAATCTTACCAAGGATGTAAAAGACCTATACAAAGAAAACTGCAAAGCTCTACTACAAGAAATTCAAAAGGACATACCTAAGTGGAAAAACATGCCTTGCTCATGGATAGGAAGACTTAACATAGTAAAAATGTCTATTCTACCAAAAGCCATCTATACATATAACGCACTTCCGATCCAAAATCTAATGTCATTTTTTAAGGTGATAGAGAAACAAATCTCCAATTTCATATCGAAGGGAAAGAAGCCTCGGATAAGCAAAGCATTACTGAAAAAGAAGAAGAAAGTGGGAGGCCTCACTCCACCTGATTTCAGAACCTATTATACAGCCACAGTAGTCAAAACAGCCTGGTACTGGTACAACAACAGGCACATAGACCAATGGAACAGAATTGAGAACCCAGATATAAATCCATCCATGTATGAGCAGCTGATATTTGACAAAGGACCAGTGTCATTTAATTGGGGAAAAGATAGTCTTTTTAACAAATGGTGCTGGCATAACTGGATATCCATTTGCACAAAAATGAAACAGGACCCATACCTCACACCATGCACAAAAACTAACTCCAACTGGATCAAAGACCTAAACATAAAGACTAAAACGATAAAGACCATGGAAGAAAAAATAGGGACAACCCTAGGAGCCCTAATACAAGGCATAAACAGAATACAAAACATTACCAAAAATGATGAAGAGAAACCCGATAACTGGGAGCTCCTAAAAATCAAACACCTATGCTCATCTAAAGACTTCACCAAAAGAGTAAAAAGACCACCTACAGACTGGGAAAGAATTTTCAGCTATGACATCTCCGACCAGCGCCTGATCTCTAAAATCTACATGATTCTGTCAAAACTCAACCACAAAAAGACAAACAACCCAATCAAGAAGTGGGCAAAGGATATGAACACACACTTCACTAAAGGAGACATTCAGGCAGCTAACAGATACATGAGAAAATGCTCTTGATCATTAGCCATTAGAGAAATGCAAATTAAAACTACGATGAGATTCCATCTCACTCCAACAAAAAGGCTGGCATTAATCCAAAGAACACAAAACAATAAATGTTGGAGAGGCTGCGGAGAGATTGGAACTCTTATACACTGCTGGTGGGAATGTAAAATGATACAACCACTTTGGAAATCTATCTGGCGTTATCTTAAACAGTTAGAAATAGAACTACCATACAACCCAGAAATCCCACTCCTCAGAACGTACCCTAGAGAATCGAGAGCCTTCACACAAACAGATATATGCACACCCATGTTTATTGCAGCTCTGTTTACAATAGCAAAAAGCTGGAAGCAACCAAGGTGTCCATCAACGGATGAATGGGTAAATAAATTGTGGTATATTCACACAATGGAATACTACGCATCGATAAAGAACAGTGACGAATCTGTGAAACATTTCATAACATGGAGGAACCTGGAAGGCATTATGCTGAGTGAAATTAGTCAGAGGCAAAAGGACAAATATTGTATAAGACCACTATTATAAGATCTTGAGAAATAGTAAAAACTGAGAAGAACACATACTTCTGTGGTTAAGAAGAGGGGAGGGAGGGAGGGAGGGAGGGAGAGGGTTTTTTATTGATTAATTAGTAGATAAGAACTGCTTTAGGTGAAGGGAAGGACAACACTCAATACATGGAAGGTCAGCTCAGTTGGACTGGACCAAAAGCAAAGAAGTTCCCAGGATAAAATGAATGCTTCAAAGGTCAGCGGAGCAAGGGCGGGGGTTTAGGGACCGTGGTTTAAGGGGACTTCTAAGTCAATTGGCAAAATAATTCTATTATGAAAACATTCTGCATCCCACTTTGAGAATGTGGCATCTGGGGTCTTAAATGCTAACAAGCGGCCATCTAAGATGCATCAATTGGTCTCAACCCACCTGGAACAAAGGAGAATGAAGAACACCAAGGTCACACGACAACTAAGAGCCCAAGAGACAGAAAGAGCCACATGAACCAGAGACCTACTTCATCCTGAGACCAGAAGAACTAGTTGGTGCCCGGCCACAATCGATGACTGCCCTGACAGGGAGCACAACAGAGAACCCCTGAGGGAGCAGGAGATCAGTGGGATGCAGACCCCAAATTCTCATAAAAAGACCATACTTAATGGTCTGTCTGAGACTAGAGGAATCCCGGCGGTCATGGTCCCCAGACCTTCTGTTGGCACAGGACAGGAACCATCCCTGAAGACAACTCATCAGACATGAAAGGGACTGGACAGTGGGTGGGAGAGAGATGCTGATGAAGAGTGAGCTAATTCTATCAGGTGGACACTTGAGATTGTGTTGCCATCTCCTGTCTGGAGGGGGGATGGGAGGATAGAGAGAGTTGGAAGCTGGCAAAATTGTCACGAAAGGAGAGACTGGAACGGCTGACTCATTAGGGGGAGAGCAAGTGGGAGTACGGAGTAAGATGTATGTAAACTTATATGTGACAGACTGACTTGAATTGTAAACGTTCACTTGAAGCTCAATAAAAGTTAATAAAAAAAAAAAGTCAATGTGGCAGTCTGCTTCCGTGAAGATTTACAGCCTGGAAACCGTATGGGGCAGTTCTACTCTGTCCTGTAGGGTCGCTATGAGTCTGAATCAAGTGGACAGCAATAGGTTTGGTTGGTTTAGGTATCAGGTAGGAGCCCTGATGATGCAGTGGTTAAGCGCTGGGCTGCTAACGGGAAGTTCAAAAGGTCGGCAATTTGAACCCAGAGCTGCTGTGCCCGGAGAGAGATGTGGCAGTCTGCTTCCATAAAGGTAGATGTGACAGTCTGCTTCCATAAAGGTAGATATGACAGTCTCCTTGCATAAACATGTACAGCCTGGAAACCCTATGAGGAGGTTCTACTTTGTCCTATGGGGTCTCTGTGAGTCAGAATACAATTTGACGGTAATTTTTTTTTTTACTACGAATGTTACTACATGTAAGCACATGTATATGACGGAAGTGGTTAATTGTTCCTATTAAAGATGGCCTCTAAGAGTACTGCACATATAGATGGCTCATATTTCCATACTTATACAAAATTTTAGGATTATAAAGGACCTGAGGACTATCTGAACTATTTCTAGAAACTGTAGTGTTGTCACAGGGATTGTTGGTGTGTATGGGGCAACTGAAATATATGTAGTTGTAGTTATATTATGTATCACTATTGACCTTCTGATGAAAAATTCTGGCTTTTCTTTCTTTGAGCTTTGTTTCAAACTGAATTCTGATAAGCCAGAAATAACTTCGTATCTGAAGAAGAAATATTTCCTTCTGTTTTCCATTTCTGTACACAGTTTAGTGACTGACTTCTGCTTTAGAACTATTTTTCACACAAGTCTAAAGAATACACATTGAAAGCAATGTTTATATTGACAGCAGGAATGGAAATTTTAAAATACTAGAAACACAACCAGTCCTCTTGTAACTTTGACTCAAAAGAGCCAAGAGCAGGATAAATGCTTCCCATTTACTGAAACCACCCTTTATTATTCTAACTTTGATGATTTTTATAAGGTTATACTTTTTTAAAATTAACAGCATAAAAGGATTATAGTATTTACATGTGTCTGTATGAAGGAATAAATGAGATCGTAGAATTAATTTAGTCTTTTTTTTTTATTTATTTTTTTATGGTATGTTTCCATTGGAAGTGAGTTCCAATGAATCTACTCCTAGTGATTTACTTCTTGTCCATGGTGGGGTGAGTTGGGATACCATTTCTGATAATTTTTGTACTAAGGATACTTCCATGGTACTTTAAAATCCAAACCATCTTTAAGATCCCATCTAGCAGAACTTTGATTAAACATGTATTACCTACCTTAAATTACAACATAATTTTTTGTTCAACAGCAAAGTGGGGAAAGTATTCTGAGTTACGTTTGAAACTTCATCCATTTCTCGTTAGGGTACACTGGAAAATTTAATTATTTCAACTTTCTTGGTTAAAGCGACTTTCAAGAATAAAACAAGCCAAGAGTGGTTTCCCTTGAAATAGAGAAGTTCTATAAAGACTTTGTTTTACTCTAACCAACACTTTTCATGGTGATCAACATATGATTATGTTCTGAACTGGACTCTTATATGCCTTTCATGGTCAAATTTTAAAGATTCTGAGAAATGGAGCCTCTGCTACTTTCCTGGGAAGACAATTCTCTGCTGTAGCCCCTCTAATTATTTAAGGTAGGTCTTCATTTCCTTAAAACAGCTGAGTTATTTAACTTTGAAAAGCAGCTACTGCGTAAGCAGCTTGACTTAAACTGACAAAAGCAAGGAAATTCTGGATCCATAATTCACCTTCCACCTCTTGACCTCACAAACCGCCATATTAGCGTGATCACACCAAAATACCAGCTTGTGTTTACAGTTTCAGTCTTCCTGATGGCGGACGGGCGCGTGTACACGAGCACTCGCTCTGTGTGCACTGAATAGGATCACGATCCGGAGAGCTGAAAATGTAAACACAAGCTGGTATTATGGTGTGACTGGCGGTTTGTGGTTCTTTGTTTGAATACTTTAAAAATGGGCACCCTGGCAAGAACAAAAGAGGCAGCAAGCAGAAATGCTCTTAAATGGCTTCTCTCATCTTTGTCCCTCCTCAGGTAGATCCAAAATAACCTCTCCACTAGATGGGGTTCCCTCAACCGTTTGTTTTTGCCTAGTTGGCTACACTTCAACGCAACAGTTTTGTTTAAAGACAGGCCGTTAATACTTTGCCTTTGGTAATTTTAAATTATTTCCTGAGTATTTGCAAGCACTCTACTTCTCTAATTATTATTTGTAGCAAAACCTCCATGTAGCAAACCCAGCACAATGTTTGGTGTGTTTAAGCAAGAACTTAAACACCTTAGATGGCCTTGTTTTAATATTTGCAAATTAGCTATGGTTCTTTTTCCTCAAATGAGGATTGTAGTCTACATAATCCTATTAGACAACATATCTACCTAGTGTTCTTGCTTATACTGTTTCAGCTGTTGACTTTGAAGTGCAGAGGTTGACCTCAAGGGAAATGTAAAAGGAAAAAAGCAAAAATCATAAGCTTTGTTTTAGCATAGCACCTAGTTACATAGTTGACCCTTTAGTTTCCTCTGCAGTCTTTGTCATTTCTCCATCGTAACACTAAATAAGCTCAATCTTTGGCTTCTCCACTGTGAATTTTGATTCTGAGATAGACTTACTTGTAAGGTGTAGAGATGATCATATTGTTTCAGGGAGAAAATTAAAGCATGTAGAGAAAGAACTGATTATCAAGAGAAAGAAAGATACTTTGGATGTGGTTTATATGCCCATGAGTATGAAAAGCTGACAAAAAACTTAATTCCTGAAAAACGTCAGTGCAGCACATGATGTCCTTGACTTTATGGTAAAGTACATTGTCTTCTTTTTTAAAGAACAAACTTTTCACTTTGGAATTAGGTATATACCATCACTACCAAAATCAGTAACTAAAGAACAGTGGGTAGTTTCGCAGATCCCTTTTCTTAAATAAAAGTTACAAATTGATTTCGCACCTATTGAAGCATCCCATCACCACTGTAAACTTACTTCTAACATCCGTTTCTTTTAGAATTCAATAAGTAATTGAAAAACGCAACTGATCTTCTCAATACAATTGAACAGAAGTTAACATAAAGACATAAATACAAACAGTCTTGGTAGTAGACAGTTTTGATGTAGACTGCAGTTGTTAATGACGGAGTAAGAGGGGTCTTAGGTTGGGATTCTTTAATGAAATGCCACTCAAAAGGAAGCAAGTGATTTCAGAAGTGTTATCAGTCACTTTTGACTGAAAAGAAATAACAAGAAATAGCTTTTAAGATAGCAAATAATTTGCACTAAAATGCTATACTATAGCACCTCGGTTATGAATAGGCTAACAATCCGCCTTATTTGTCTAAAACATACCGTACACACATGATCACTTCACGAAACTGCACAACTTGACTGGCCTCTGCCATCTTGCATCTTGATTATCTCACTCCATGTGAGATCCCTCACCAAGACAACTTGCAAGCGTTTCACAAATTACGATAAAGGGACCACCTTCGTATATATGTCAATACTGACAGACCTGGATCATCTTATTTTCACCTGAAATATGTTCAGACTCAATCGAAAACTACATTATGGAATGAATAGATTTACTGGAAGGGTGAGTTTGGCCTTATTTTATATACACATTTTGAGAACAACTGTATGAAGCTGTTTTGGAGATTCAATATCTATGGTAATATGCTCAGATATCCAAATAATTACTATACAAAGAATTGACATTTTCACAAGTTTTATCTCCAGTACCATGTAAATCCTTATCTTATGTGCCATATTTCATGTTCTGGAGAAGAAAAGAATTCTATGCTGCAGGATTTCATAGCTTTAAGCTTTTGCTTTTAGTTTCAGAGGTTTTGTTTTTTTTTTCTTTAACTCTCCATATCAGATATATAATTGTAATTTCACAGAAAGTTCAAAACATCTTTGAGCCTGCAAACATCCTTATTACTCCTGGAATTTACCTTGGCCCATCCATTTCTAATGAACTCACTTTTCTTAGCTACCTCATTTCATTGGTATCTTTTTTTTTTTATTTTAATCTGTAGCAAGGAAACCCTGGTGGCGTAGCAGTTAAGTGCTATGGCTGTTAACCAAAAGGCTGGCAGTTCGAATCCATCAGGCGCTCCTTGGAAACTCCATGGGGCAGTTCTACTCTGTCCTATACGGTCGCTGTGAGTCAGAACCAACTCAACAGCAATGGGTTATCTGTAGCAAATGCAGGTAAATAATGTGGTCTTTTGGATGAGAAAGGCTTTGGCAAATTTATCTCCTGGCAACCAGTTAAGAAAGTTAAAGTGGGGGGTCAGAAAAACTGCAGCAATGGCCCAACTCTACATCTGTAGTAACAGGGGTCAAGAATAATTTAAACAAAAAATTAGGGACTAACTCCAAGAATCTAGTTGCCCTCATACCCACCTTTGCAAAAAAAGAAATTATACTACAGAAGGTATGCCAACATAGCTGAAAGACTAAGCAGGAAAACCAATGTTGTTCCCAGCTCATAGGAACAAACAAGAATTCTTTGCCATTGAAGGGCATTCAAATGTGTGTTATCATGTAAAGATAATATTAAAGTAAGACAAATTTTATTAAATATTTTAGTCCTTTTATTACCATTTTTTGCAGCTGGCTATCTATTTTTGTTCCCATGTGAAGCTTTTTTTTTTTTTTAAGTTCATGTACATGAGCATATAACTCATCCACGTGGCTGCTTATAAAAATGAAGAAAAGAATAAAGTAAAAAGAAGTGAGAAATAACACTGCCTTAAATACTAATGAATTTTAAGTAGTTGTATTTAAAAAAGTAAACTCTAAGTCATACTGTAGGGCCTACTTTCCCACTTTTTAATAGCTTTCTAAAAAAACTCAAACCTTGAAGTGCATGCAATTAGAAACATGCAACAGTGAGGCTAGGCTTAGTCACAGTACTATTTCAATGCAAGCTGGTTCTATTTTTGGTGTCCTACAGAGAGATAGAATTAGAATGTTCTAACCTCTGCTCACTCTGTAGGTGAGAGTATAAGGGCTGACTGTTTAAAAAATGTTGGGGGGGGGTTGTTTTGTAGCTAGCTGTCATGTTTTAGTTATTAGGGGATTATTTTACTATAACGTGGAGCATTAAGGACATACACTTTTAATTTTGTATACATAATTCCAAACTCTCTTGGACAGATTGCCAGGGATGTGGCCTAGCCATGTGCATCATTTGGACATGTTTCCTACCTCATACTCATATTATCGTGCTGGTTTTTTTTTTTTTTTCCCTACCTGCATGGTTTTTAAGGCTTCCCCATCTTCTAGACCAGTACGTTATTATATGCAATTATAGAAGGTCAGAGTTGGATGAATTTTAAATTCAGCCAGTTCAAGCACTCATCTGATGCTTGAATTGTCTTCCAGCACTTACACAGCTTAAGCATTAATATATCTAGTGATGGCAACATTTGCTTCTGCCACTGGAGCATATGTGATTGAGAACACGAAAACTAATAAACCAGAAATAAATTACTATTTCTTTATCAGCAAAACATCTATAAGATTGGGGATTAAATGAAATGACCTATATAACCATGTCTAGCCCAGTGCTAGAAATATAATGCAAAAAAAGTTGTATTTAAATCCGTTTATTACTGCTGTATTCCAAATGCCTAGTACTGTTTATTGTACATAGCTTTTGGTACCTGGTTGTCTGTTGCTGTGTTAAAGTTAGGGTTGCTTTAGTCTAATATGTACATTTTTTAAGCCATACAGGGGGCGTTTGATAGATGACACCTAGTTTATTTCCCTCCCAAATGACCAAATGAAATGAACATAACTTCAGGCTTTTTTTGTCTTGATAATAAAACCAGGTGAAACTTAGAACTGGATCACTTGGCCCTTCCTTTTCTTATCTTCTCCCAGTTCAAAATATTTGCATCTCTTAATAGCCAGCATTCTTTTAGATCTGTAGATGGGCTCAACACATTCAAGCCTTAACACAATCTCCTTTGTAGTGTTAGCCTCCTAGAAAATCAGCTTAGTCTGCCCGCTATATCCACTTTGCTTCTTGTCATAATGCTGCTTTCCCTGGGCAGACAGAGGATCTTTTGCCTTTTTGTATTTTGTCACTGTATTGGGTTGGTGGTTGCTACACTTCTTAGAGAAAATCCAGGGGGTTTTAAGAACATTCACCAAGTTTGTGGGAGCGCTATTAGCACAAAAAAGCATTTTAGTCTAAAATTATGATAGAGAACCACTTTGCATTTTTTTAACACAAAAGAAACATAAAGATACTTCTATTAAATACTAGATTCTTGGGATGTTAGGTCTATGTCTGTGTCATGGTAAATTTATATAAATACTTCCCTGTTAATTTAATTCACCTTTACACTCACTCATTTTAATGCTAAAATCTCAGCCACAAACTGTAAAAATCATGAGAAATTTTGCAATATTATGATAGTTTCAGTGAATGCTTGTTTTCTTAAATCCAAGGTTCCTCTTCTACTTCATTCATACGTCTTGATTGGCTAGATACTGAGGAGCACAAAAACCTACTAACTTCTACATCTAAAATATCCCCCATGTAGTCTTCTTAATTCCATATGTAGAAATTAAAAATATCTTCCTTCTGGAAAAATCTCATCCAGATGGGTATTATAATCTCTGAGTTGTGTTTATAAATGTTCTTAAGGATTTCTAGTTCTACGATTATTATTAAAGCAATCTGAACATAAGCAGTTTTGTTGAATGTCAATTAATTCAGATTATGAGTATCAGACCCAAGTTATTTTAAAGTAATTAGTAGCTCTGGTTTACCTGAAAGATGCAGCTATAAGGAGCAGGTAGTTAAATATCAGCACATCTCTAATATTGGTGTTATTTAAAGCCATACATTAAGAGTCATAAGCATCTGTAGTGACAGAAGAAGCATGCAGCAAACTACTGAAAAACTGAAATAGAATTAATTGGTTTTGGTCTACCCACTTCAAATTAGAAAATAGCAACAGGAAAAAAAAAATTAAACACTAAATGTATTCGTTAGGCAAGATCAGCAATCATGCTGCCCACACATGATTTGCAATTAATTTGTAAATAAGAAGATTCATCACCTGGAGGATAATAAACTCTAGTTTTATGGCCTAAAAGACTAGACAAGTAAAAACCACTAATGAATGTACTGTATAAACACAGGGGCAAGAACATACATTGGTTGAGCAAGTGAGGATAACAAGGAGACTCTGTTTTGTTATTAAAGTAGACCAAAAGATACATGACACATATCTGGAGATTTTTCTGAAGTGTTAACACTGCTCAAAACAGGGTCACTTAGAAGGCATGAAAAAGTGTTACTACAAGGTACGGAGGGCAAAAGTAGATTGTTAGAAAGAGCTAGCATTAAAAAGAAAAGTAAGTAAGGATCAGTGTAAAAAACTGAGATCATTACCTTAATTTCAATTAATTTTTGATAATTGTGCATTACAAAGTCTTATTAATAATAATCTCAAGTGATTTTAGTTTAACATCTTAAGATGTAACTTCGGCTATGAGACGGATGTCTCCAAATATTATTTATTGAGAAAATGAGTCTTAAGTGGAATTTTCAGTATTGCCCTACTTTGGAATAGGCTTTGATGTAAACAACAACAACAATAATTTCTCTCCTGGAAGTTATACTTGTATAACAAAGCTTAATTTTGAATCCAAGATAAAACAATCAACTTTACATCCATTCAAGCGAACATTTCTTTTTTAGTGACAGGTAAGCATTCTGAGAACCCAGTAAACCCAGTGCCGTTGAGTCGATTCCGACTCATAGCGACCCTATGAGAAGCACAGAGGTAAAAGTTAAATTTTAATGTCTGAATTATGAGACTATTGCAGTGTGTAGTCCTGAATCACTTGCATAAGAATCAACTGGAATATTTATTATAATATGGAGCCCTAACCCTTACCTCGTATCAACTGAAATATAATCTCTGCAAGTAGGGCCCTGGTATCTGTATACAATGCTGAGATCTTTATATGATTCTTATGCACACTAAAGTTTAAGAATGACTTTATTGATTACTATCTATGCTTTTCACAAATTTCTTAATGTATTTTTGCTTGTATAAACAAAATTATTTTTTCAATGGTCATATGGAAATATTTTTACAAAATGTAAGAAATAGATCTGAAATTACATATGTGAAGTAAGTCCTTGAACTTGGAGTCACCTTAATGAAATCAATAAGATTATTGATGCTAAGATTAAAAGAAGAAAAAAGCCATGTAGAAGTCTTAATATAATACATAGCATTCAAACTCTTAAATGCTCTAGAATTCAATTCTTAATCACAAATAAAAACAGTATAACATAACCACTCACTAAGCAGCTTCAACTGTCAAAACATCTCAGTACTCAAAACAGATGCCATAGGCGCTCAAAAAAAGATGCCACAAAATATATGTAATTTATCAACAGGGCTTATATTAGACCCAATTCTAATAACTTTATCTAGTTAATTGTAATACATTAGAGGTAGCAATGTTTTAAAGCAAAAGTTGGAGAAAGAAGACATCTGCTACTGACAGTTACATTTAAGAAGTATATCTAGAGAAAAGAAAAAAAAGCTTTTAAAAAACAAGCCCTAAAATACTATACTAAATTAAAATATTCTAAAGAGTGAGCTCAAAAACCAAAGCTATCTAGGGCCATTTAATGTAGGATCAAACACTATAATAATCTGGATATGCTTGTGTAGTGCTGTAATTGATATTTATGATGATCATTATTAATCATCAGGAAACATTTATATGCCTGGTTTAAAAAGGAAGGAAAATGTATGACCGACCCGTTTTAGAAGATTTTAACCTAGATTGTTTAAAATGAATGATTTAAAAATAATTAGCAATTTTTTTATTTCTCAAAAAGATAAATTTCAGCTATCAGGAAAATTCACTAGTTGAATTTACCTCAAAGGAAGATGAGGTTTTTCCCAAGCAGTTTAACTTAAATAATAGAGATTGTGTTATTTAGACATAGACGCCATCTAGTGGCAAAAGCGGTAGTTTCAGGGTAATTGTTCTGTTACTGGATTAGAATAATGCGGAACTGCATACATCTACAGTTTTTGCTAAAGGTTTAAAAAATTGTCTATTTTAAATTGCACATATTAATCTGCAAATTATTTCTTTACGTTCAAGAGAATTGAGACTAATGAAGATCATCAAAGAGGAAGATGCTGAAGATGATAAAAAAATCTGTCAACATAAATAGTAAAGATAGAGGTGTAAAATGAAAGTCAACACAAATAGAGTTTAAGAAAAAAGACTATAGAATATTGATTAAAGATACATTATTATATACACACATATTATGAGAGATGGTTTTCTTACATTCAGAGTCATTTTCTTTTTGTGTTAATATGGCGTAGAACTCTCTCTTCTCTGAGAAGGTTACATAAGGCGTTATTAATACATTCCAAAATTTGCCAGTCATGAGGAAAATTGGGTTTTATAATTATTTTCATTAACCAACAAATATTTATTAAGTAACTATTTAATGAAAAAAGTTCCAGGGAATGAATAAGATTGAAAAAAACAAAAACGAAAAGCACGTTCTCTCCTTTTAATCTAACAAAATACAGCTTAAATGACATAAGACTAACTACAACAGAAAATATTTAGTAGGGAAAATAATTTAAAAGATATTCTAAGTCTGTAACCACTGGCTAATCAAAGCTCAGAAAAGCGCATTTCTTCTTATCCTGTTTTGTGCCAGCCTAAGAAAAATTATCTCTATTAAAACTTTATAGTGTGTGCTCATTATTTGGTTTCATATCATTTCTGACACTGCTATGTTCAAGTATGAATATAAAATCAATTATTTTCCAAATTTAAATAGGAATTTTTTTTTTAATTATCCACCATTTTGGATTAGGAGACAGTATGTGAAATGGAGAGTAAATAGGGTTTGGAGGTAGATGGCCCTGGGGTTGAATCCCAGTTCTGCTGGGTTTTAGTTTTAGTACTCTTTGCAAGATATTCAAACTTTCTGAGGCACAACTTTCTCTGCTATAAAAAAAAAAATTAATAATGTTAGTTTATGTGAAATAATATACGTGACACTGCCTGGTTAATGGTAGGTATTCAATAAGCTTTTAGTTTCTTTAATCCTTTGGCCCTTTCATCAATATAGATCAACAAGGTGATAGTAAAAACTGAACAAGTACTGAATGGAAATATTTTGCATGGGGTATTATTAGACAAGGAAGGATATAAGAAGCTTTTAATAAAATCTTCAAGAGGGTAATAGATATGAAACCACAAAGACAGCAAAAAGGCGTGTAACTTAGGAGCCTAATATTGAGGTAAACATGCTGTATTGATACAGAGACCAAGGTGGAGAGTAAAAAGAAGTAACATGAGGGTGGTATTAGAGTTATGTCTTGAAGATTTATTTTATATGATAGACAATAGGGGACTCCCAGTATTTTCTTGCAAAATAATGAGCTATGTCAGAAAAGTAGCTGGTTTTCTACATTATTTTGTCATTAAACTGACTCAATCTAAATGCACAGTGATTTGTAAATCTTTCCAAGAAAGAAAAAAATTTAGGTCGATTGCTCCCATCTCCGTATGTAATTAGAAAGTGTAAAGGAAATCTTCCTAAAAGATTTCCTAAAGCAGTTTTTGTTCCCTTGGCATCTACAGTGCACAATATATGTTTATAGCATTTTCTTTCTTTCTTTTCTCCTCCTTTCCTCCCTTCCTCTCTTTCTTGTTTTTCAATTTTTTTAAAAGATGAACTCTTAATTTTAACAATTGTGCCCTAAAGGGACATCTAATAATAGCTTGATGTTTAAATGAGCTAAACTTTTAAATTTGCTTTTTGGTTCTAAATTTATTCTATTTTTCCCTAATCACAAAATTTAACAATAAGAAATCTGTACATGACTTAAGCAAGTTGCAGAAACATGATGAAGAATCCCTAAATTATTTTTTTTTAATTGTGCTTTAGGTGAAAGTTTACAGAGCAAAATAGTTTCTCATTTAACAGTTTATACACAAATTGTTTTATGACATTGGTTGTCAACCTTGTAATGTGTCAACACTCTCCCCTTCTCCACCCTGGGTTCTCTGTTTCAATGCATCCAGTTTTCCTGTCTCTTCCTGCCTTCTCTTCTTTGCTTTTGGGCTTATGTACCCTTTTAGTCTCGTATACATCGTTGAACTACAAAGCATGTTGTTCATGTGTCTTAATGTTTGCCCTATAGACCTGCCTGATCTTTGGCTGAAGGGCGAATCTAGGGAGTGACTTCAGTACTGAGTTAAAAGGGCATCCAGGGGCCATACTCTCAGAGTTTCTCCAGTCTCTGTCAGACCAGCAAGGCTGGTTTTCATTTTTGTGTGTGTGTCTGTGTGAATTTGAATTTTGTTCTACATTTTTCTCTCACTCTGTCAGGGACCCCCTATTGTGATCCCTGCCAGAGCATTCAGTGGTCGTAACCAGGCACCATCTAGTTATTCTGGGCTCAGTCTGGTGGAGGTTGTGGTAGTTGTGGTCCATTTGTCCTGTGGACTAATCTTTCCCTGTGTTTTTAGTCTTTTTCATTCTCCTTTGCTCCAGCTGTGATGGGACCAGTAGATGTGTCTTAGGTGGCCACTTGCAGGCTTTTAAGACCCCAGATGCTACTCACCACAGTTGGATGTAAAACATTTTCTTTGTGTACTGTGTTATGCTATACTTTTGCTTGGATCCACAATCAGTGCCCATGGAAGCAGCAGTCAACAAATCAAACGATACATTGCATTGGGCAAATCTCCTGCAAAAGACCTCTTCTGCAGTTGTTAAAAAGTAAAGATGTCACCTTGAAGACTAAGGTGCGCTTGACCTAAGCCATAGTGTTTTCAGTCACTTCATATGCATGCAAAAGCTGGACGACAATAAGGAAGACTGAAGGAGAATTGATGCCTTTGAATTGTGGTGTTGAAGGATATTGAATATACCATGGTCAGCCAAAAGAACAAACAAATCTGTCTTGTAAGTACGACCAGAATGCTCCTTAAAAGCAAGGATGGCAAGACCGTCACACATACTTTGGACATATTATCAGGAGGGATCAGTCCCTGGAGAAGGACATCATGCTTGGTAAAGTAGAGGGTCAGTGAAAAGAGGAAGACCCTCAGGGAGATGAACTGACACACTGACTGCAACAATGGGCTCAAGCATTACAATGATCGTGAGGATGGCGCAGGACCGGGCAGTGTTTTGTTCTGTTGTACACAGGGTTGCTATGAGTCGGAACTGACTCAACAGCACCTAACAATAATAATAAAAAAAAAAAGCAACGTGTTATACCAGTTGAGCTAGATGTCCCTCTGAGACCGTGGTCTTCAGCCCTCAGCCAGTAGCTCAGTCTCTCAGGGCGTTTGGATGTCTGTGAAACTTCTATGACTTTGCCCTGGTCAAGTTGTGCTGACTTTTCCAGTATTGTGTACTGTCTTATCCTTCACCAAAGTTACCACTTATCTACTATCTACTCACTGCCGTCAAGTCGATTCCAACTCATAGTGACCCTATACAGTTACCAAGGATGCAAATCTCTACCAAAGCAGACTGCCACATTTGGTGGTTTTGGACTGCCAACCTTTTGGTTGGCAGTCAATCGCTTTAACCACTGTGCCACCAGGGCTCCTTTATCTACTCTGTAGTTAGTGTTTTTCCCTCTCCACCCCTCCTTGCCCTCGTAACCATCAAAGATTGTTTCTTTCTGTGTGGAAACAGTTTCATGCTTTTTTTTTATAATAATGGTCTCATACAGTATTTGTCCTTTTGTGACTGACCTATTTCACTCAGCATATTGCCCACCAGATTCATCCATGTTGTGAGATGTTTCACAGATTCATCACTGTTTTTTATCATTTGGTAGTATTCCATTGTGTGTATGTACCGTAGTTTTTTATTCATTCATCTGTTGATGGGCATTTGCATTGTTTTCATCTTTTTGCTATTGTGAATAGTACAGCAATGAACATGGGTGTGCACGTGTCTATTCATGTGACAGCTCTTATTTCTCTAGGATATATTCCTAGGAGTGGGATTGCTGGGTGGTATGGTATTTCTATTTCTAGCTTTTTAAGGAAGCACCATATTGTTTTCCAGAATGGGTGTAGCATTTTGCATTCCCATTAGCAGTGCATAAGAGTTCCAGTCTCCCCACAACCTCTCCAACATTTGTTGTTTTCTGTTTTTTTGATTCGTGCCAGTAATGGCGGGGGCATGGTATCTTATTGTAGTTTTGATTTTCATTTCTCTAAGGGCTAGTGATTACAATATTTTCTCATGTGTCTGTTAGCTGCCTGAATGTCTTTTTTGATGAAGTATCTGTTCATATTCCTTGCCCATTTTTAATTGGATTATTTGGGTTTTTTTTATTGTAGTGTTGTTGTTGTTAGGTGCCGTTGAGTTGGTTCCAACTCATAGCGACCCTATGTACAACAAAATGAAACACTGCTCAGTCTTGCGCCATGCCCACAATTACTGTTATGCTTGAGCCCATTGTTGTAGCCACTGTGTCAATTCATCTCACTGAGGGTCTTCCTCTTTTGCGTTGACCCTGTACTTTACCACGCATGATGTTCTTCCCCAGGGACTGATCTCTTCTGATAACATGTCCAAAGTATGTAAGAAGCAGCCTCACCATCCTTGCCTCTAAGAAGCATTCTGGTTGTACTTCTTCCAAGACAGATTTGTTCATTCTTTTAGCAGTCCATGGTATATTCAATATTCTTCGTCAACACCACAATTCAAAGGTGTCAGTTCTTCTTCGGTCTTCCTTATTCATCTTGGATAGATACCTTCTCATCTTTCATTATGTTAGGGAAGTTTTCTGCCAGTAAATCTTCAACAATTCTTTGTCTTTTCTGTTATCCCCCCTGTTATGGTACTCCAACCACTCATAGGTTTTTCTTCTTGATAGTATCCTACGTAATTCTTAGGCTTTCTTCATTTTTTTTTTTTTATTCTTTTTTCTTAAACAAATTGGTGTCAAGGGATTTATCTTCAATCTCACTAATTCTGACTTTCATTGTCTCAATTCTGCTCCTATGATCTTCTATTAAGTTGTCTAATTCTGAAATTTTATGGTTAATCTTTTGGTTTCCTAGTTGTAATCAGAGGTTCCCTGTTTGGTTTTCTAGTTGCAATCTGAGCTTCCCTGTTTCCACTGCTTTTGAATTATCTCTCCTTCCACCTGCCCCTCAGTCCAATTCTTCAGCTTTGTCTTAGATGATTAGGGTTCCTATATTGTCATATATATTCGATTCACTTGTCTATTGGGGTCTTTGTTATAAGCGGGACAACAGGAAGCATCTGACTATTCTGCTGTCTTGGCCCTGCCTCTACCACTAATAAATGTTTGTCTGCATGCGTTTGCCTATTCTAGATATTTAATGTGAGATCATACAATATGTGTCCTTTCGTGTGTGACTTATTTCACTTCGTTTTGATAGTTAAGAAAAAAGTAAGGCATGACAACATTTTAAACTTAACGGGTATGCAGAAAGCCTTAGGGAAAAAAATTGAATAAGCATTTAAATATTTAGCTTTATCTCCATTATTGGGAAACAGGATGTTCAGGTATGCTTATCTTCATTATCTATCAAATCCACTAACCCGCATTATTCATATCTTTCTAAAATGTGCAATTTTAGAATTTTATGTCAAAGGAAATATGTCCTCTTAAAACTCTTTAAAGTAAGTCATTTGTTATGGATTGAATTATGTCCCCCCAAAAATGTGTGTATCAGTTGGGCTGGGCCATGATTCCTGGTATTGTGTGATTTTCTTATATGTTGTAAATCCTGCCTCTATGATGTTAACGAGGGAGGATGGGCAGCAGTTGTGTTAGTGAGACAGGACTCAACCTACAAGACTGGACTGTGTCTTGAGGCAATCTATTGAGATATAAAAGAGAGAAGTGAGCAGAGAGACAGGGGGGCCTTATATCACGAAGAAAGAGGCACCGGGATCAAAGCACATCCTTTGGACCTGGGGTCCCTACGCAGAGAAGCCCGTAGTCCAGAGGAAGATTGATGAGAATGCTGACAGAAAGAGAAAGCCTTCCCCCGGAGGTGGCAACCTGAATTTGGACTTTTAGCCTATTTTACTGTGAAGAAATAAATTTTTCTTTGTTAAAGCCATCCACTTGTGGTATTTCTATTGTAGGAGCACTGGATGACTAAAGCATCATTCTACTTGAATATGGCTCTAGTCTTAGAAAAATAACACAACAAGATTAAAAACTATTTCTAGCTGAATGTTTTGTAAATTGATCCTTAATTTTTATAAAATACAATACACATGGACCTCGCCAGATGGAACACACAGAAATCAAATTGACTACATCTGTGGAAAGAGATGATGGGAAAGCTCAATATCATCAGTCAGAACAAGGCCAGGGGCCGACTGTGGAACGGACCATCAATTGCTCATATGCAAGTTCAAGCTGAAACTGAAAAAAATCAGAGCAAGTCCACGAGAGCCAAAATATGACCTCAAGTATATCCAACCTGAATTTAGAGACCATCTCAAGAATAGATTTGACACATTGAACACTAGTGACTGAAGACGAGACGAGTTGTGGAATGACATCAAGAACATCATCCATGAAGAAAGCAAGAGGTCACTGAAAAGACAGGAAAGAAAGAAAAGACCAAGATGGATGTCAGAGGGGACTCTGAAACTTGCTCTTGAGCATCGAGCAGCTAAAGCAAAAGGAGGAACTGATGAAGTAAAAGAACTGAACAGAAGATCTAAAAGGGTCCCTCGAGAAGACAAAGTAAAGTATTGTAATGACATGGGCAAAGAGCTGATGATGGAAAACCAAAAGGGAAGAACACCCTCAGTGTTTCTCAAGCTGAAAGAACTGAAGAAAAAATTCAAGCCTCGAGTTGCAATGGTGAAGGATTCCGTGGGGAAAATATTAAACGATGCAGGAAGCATCAAAAGAAGATGGAAGGAACACACAGAGTCATTATACCAAAAAGAACTAGTCGATATTCAATCATTTCAAGAGGTGGCATATGATCAGGAACCGATGGCACTGAAGGAAGAAGTCCAAGCTGCTCTGTAGGCATTGGCAAAAAACAAGGCTCCAGGAATTGATGGAATATCAATTGAGATGTTTCAACAAACAGATGCAGCGCTGGAGGTGCTCACTCGTCTATGCCAAGAAATATGGAAGACAGCTTCCTAGCCAACTGACTGGAAGACATCCATATTTATGCCTATTCCCAAGAAAGGTGATCCAACCAAATGTGGAAGTTATAGAACAATATCATTAATATCACACACAAAAAAAATCACACTCAAGCAAAATTCTGCTGAAGATCATTCAAAAACAGCTGCAGCAGTATATCGACAGGGAACTGCCAGAAATTCAGGCTGGTTTCAGAAGAGGATGTGGAACCAGGGATATCATTGCTGATGTCAAATGCATCCTGGGTGAAAGCAGAGAATACCAGAAGGGTGTTTACCTGTGTTTTATTGACTATGCAAAGGCATCCGACTGTGTGGATCATAACAAACTATGGATAACATTGCGAAGAATGGGAATTCCTGAACACTTAATTGTTCTCATGAGGAACCTTTACATAGATCAAGAGGCAGTTGTTCGGATAGAACAAGGGTATGCTGATTGGTTTAAAGTCAGGAAAGATGTGCGTCAGGGTTGTATTCTTTCACCATACCTATTTAATCTGTAAGCTGAACAAATAATCTGAGAAGCTGGACTATATGAAGAAGAGTGAGGCATCAGGATTGGAGGAAGACTCATTAACAACCTGCACTATGCAGATGACACAACCTTGCTTGCAGAAAGTGAAGAGGGCTTGAAGCACTTACTAATGAAGATCAAAGACCACAGCCTTCAGTATTGATTACACCTCAACATAATGAAAACAAAAATCCTCACAACTGGACCAATGAGCAACATCATGATAAATGGAGACAAGATTGAAGTTGTCAAGGATTTCATTTTACTTGGATCCACCATCAACAGCCACGGAAGCAGCAGTCAAGAAATCAAAAGATTCGTTGTATTGTGCAAATCTGCTGCAAAGGACCTCTTCAAAGTGTTGAAGAACAAAGATGTCACCTCGAAGACTAAGGTGTGCCTGACCCAAGCCGTGGTTTTTTCAATTGCATCATATGCATGTGAAAGCTGGACAATCAATAAGGAAGGCCGAAGAAGAGTTGACGCCTTTGAATTGTGGTGTTGGCAAAGAATATTGAATATACCATGGACTGCCAAAAAAACGAACAAATCTGTCTCGGAAGAAGTGCAGCCAGAATGCTCCTTAGAGGCAAGGATGGGGAGACTGCGTCTTACATACTTTGGACATGTTGTCAGGAGGGATCAGTCCCTTGAGAAGGACATCATGCTTGGCAGAGTACAGGGTCAGCGGAAAAGAGGAAGACCCTCAACAAGGTGGATTGACAGAATAGCTGCAACAATGAGCTCAAGCATCACAACAATTGTAAGGATGGTGCAGGACCAGGCAGTGTTTCGTTCTGTTGTGCGTATAGGGTCGCTATGAGTCGGAACCGACTCGACGGCACCTGACAACAACAATAGGTACTGTTAAGCAGGATTAGATTATAGTTTATCTTCAGCAGAAGACATAATTGATAAATTAGGTACATAGGTTCTTATGTTTGCAAACTTCATGTTTCACACTTTTTAAACAAAGGACATAATAAACTAAATTATTTATGCCTCACAGCAGTGGTTCTTAACCTCTGTCATGGATTGAGTTTTGTTACCCAAAAAATGTGTGTATCAGTTTCACTGGGTCATGATTCCCGGTATTGTGTGATTGTCCTCCAACTTGTGCTTGTAATTTTACGTTAAAGAGGATTACGTTAAGGTCACATCACTGATCCAATTTAAAGGGATTTTCCCTGGATTGTGGCATGTATCACCTTTTATCTTACAAGAGAAGAGAAGCAAGCAGAGAGTTGAGGACCTCTTAACACCAAGAAAACAATGCAGGGAAAAAAGCGTGTCCTTTGGACCCGGGGTCCCTGCACAGAGAAGCTCCTAGTCTGATGGAAGATTGATGAGAAGGCCAACAGAGAGAGAGAAAGCCTTCCTCTGGAGCTGATGCCCTGAATTTGGACTTCTAGCCTACTAGACTGTGAAAAAATAAATTTCTCTTTATTAAAGCCATCCACTTGTGGTATTTCTGTTATAGCAGCTCTAGATGACTAAAACAACCTCCATGTTGAGGACCAGTGGTGTGTGTGCCATGATGAATTTTGAGAATTACCAAAAGCATGTTACCAATAAAAAATAAAATAGCAAACTTTGCAAATAATTTACTTTCTAAAATTTACAACAGATTCAAATTTAAAAAATAATTTACCTCTATAATTATATAACTCTCACTCATTTGGATTCCTGGATTATTCTTAAAAGCAAAAGAAAAGACGAATTTTTTCCACTTCCTTTCCCACCAATTGTCTGCATCCTTCAGAACAGGGCTGGTATTGTTATAGCACAGATATAAACTCTATTTATAAATAAGGATATAGCCTTTATTTATGAAATAAAGTCCCTTCACTATCCATCCTTCAAAATTGTTCATTTTGCTTCTTGAGAACTGTGCTAGATACTGGGTTATAAAGATGGATAAAATTAGGTCTCTATACTGAAGAAGCTTATAATAAACAAGGGTAAAAAATTTTCTGGGATGTCCAAAATTGTACCTTATGGTATTAGTAGGAAAGTCATTTTAAAGATGAAATACACTGATCATTTCATTTTTTAATTGTATTCAGTTTATACACAAATATATCCATTTTCTGTTTTTATTTCTAAAATTTTAATTTTCAGATTCTCATGCACTTACCATGGAGAAGGAGCACGTGGCTCTTTTGTTTGAACATTCCAAGGTGTTTCTAAGATGAGTGCATTTTCCCTGATCTTTAGAACTGTTAAGATGACTGTCAAAAGTGTGACTTGGTCATGAAAGTCCTCATTTATTGAGTCAATATTCTAAAACAGGATATGCAAGAAATTGATGAGGCTTGTGATGAACATTTTCTGTTTGCTTCTCCAGATCCCCTTTCTACCCTATTCTATGTGTTTGGATGCTGACCCCTCAAGACTGAATCAACTAAACTCTTCTGGCTTCCAACTGAGATTGACCAATAGGAGGACAAAGGAGGATAGGAAAAGGAAGAAAATAGGGTATTTATTTCCTTAACTTCTGTCAGATGACTCATCTCCTGTGGCTGTAAATCTCATCTCAGGTTTTGGTAACTGGATCTCATCACAGATTCTGGTAACTGCTGCTTCCCCTTGCACCTTCAAGTCTAGAGGTAGTAATGGCTTCCTGTTAACACCAGGTACTTCACTATCCCATGTTGATTTCCCTTAAACTTGCCCACATTTCTTAATGAGGATCCTCATTAAGCAGTCATCTTTTAATGATGTCTTTTGAATGTGCGTCTGCTTTCTGCTGGGATTCTGACTGATATAAGGCTTCTAGTCAAGGCACCAGCAAGAAAAATATAGAAAAGGAAGATATACTATGCAGGAGAGACAAGGCAAGAGAAGCTAGTTTGATGCTATGATAACAAACAATGCCAAAATTTCAGTGGTTTAAAACATAAAATATTATTTCTCTCTCACACAAAGATTGCAATAGTTGATGCAATTCTCCAGGGCAGCTGTCCTTCAGGTGGTCACTTAGCAATCCCATCTGTGATTTTCTGGCCCCACCTTCTTGACATCCACATTTGCTCCTGAAAAGGGAAAAGGGAATTGGAAGTTTACACAGTGGCTTTTTACTGCCTCAGCCTAAAAAACAAAATGCATCACATCTCACCGTCCATTGGCCAAAAGTTGTCACATGGCCCCAACTAACTCCTAAGAGAATGGGAAGTGTGGTTCTCTGTGGGCCCAGGAAAGAAGTTTCACACAGAGTATCTCCCATAAATCACTGTATCTTTTGAATAATGTGATTTATGAAACTTCACCATTATGAATCCTAGGTAGCCCATGCCCCTCTTACCATTTCTCACCCTGCCAAGAACAGATGACACAGCTCTATCCCTAAACCCTCTGCCTTTCAGCATCCTTCCTTCTTGGCAAGATATCTGCACATGGAGAAATTCAAAGGTCTAGACCCTCTGAAAATATTTTTCACAAGAATAGAAGTAAAATGGTGTTAGTAGGAAGATGATTTTTTAAGATGAAATAAGAATACTTCCTGGCTGATTTCTGTGTTATTACTGATGGATTAAATTAATTGATTTATAGACTACCTGCAGTAATTATAATAATGCTAGTTAACACTATTACTATTTTTGCTGAAGATAATTCAGAAACGATTACAGCAGTACATCAACAGGGAACTGCCAGAAACTCAAGCTGGATTCAGAAGACATGGAACTAGGGATATTATTGCTGCCACTTTCATGGGTGTTGATTGTGGATTGAAGTAAAATGAAATCCTTGACAACTTCAATCTTGTCTCCGTTTATCATGATGTTGCTCATTGGTCCAGTTGTGAGGATTTTTGTTTTCGTTATGTTGAGGTGCAATCTATACTGAAGGCTGTGGTCTTTAATCTTCCACTGGTAAGTGCTTCAAGCCCTCTTCACTTTCAGCAAGCAAGGTTGTGTCATCTGCATAGCACAGGTTGTTAATGAGTCTTCCTCTAACCCTGATGCCCCGTTCTTCTTCATATAGTCCAGCTTCTCAGATTATTCAGCATACAGATTAAATAGGTATGGTGAAGGTATACAACCCTGACGCACACCTTTCCTGACTTTAAACCAATCAGTATCCCCTTGTTCTGTCCAAACAACTGCCTCTTGATCTATGTAAAGGTTCCTCATGAGCACAATTAAGTGTTCTGGAATTCCCATTCTTCACAATGTTATCCATAATTTGTTATGATCCACACAGTCAAATGCCTTTGCATAATCAATAAAACACAGGTAAACATCCTTCTGGTAGCCTCTGCTTTCAGCCAGGATCCATCTGACATCAGAAATGATATCCCTGGTTCCACATCCTCTTCTGAAACCAGCCTGAATTTCTGGCAGTTCCCTGTCGATATACTGCTGCAGCCGTTTTTGAATGATCTTCAGCAGAATTTTGCTTGAGTGTGATTTTTTTTGTGTGTGATATTAATGATATTGTTCTATAAGTTCCACATTTGGTTGGATCACCTTTCTTGGGAATAGGCATAAATGTGGATCACTTCCAGTCAGTTGGCCAGGAAGCTGTCTTCCATATTTCTTGGCATAGACGAGTGAGCACCTCCAGCGCTGCATCTGTTTGTTGAAACATCTCAATTGATATTTCATCAATTCCTGGAGTCTTGTTTTTTGCCAATGGCTTCAGAGCAGCTTGGACTTCTTCCTTCAGTGCCATCGGTTCCTGATCATATGCCATCTCTTGAAATAATTGAATATCGACTAATTCTTTTTGGTATAATGACTCTGTGTGTTCCTTCCATCTTCTTTTGATGTTTCCTGCATCATTTAATATTTTCCCCATGCTTAATTTATTGAATTCACAGTAATTACATAAAGAAATTTAAAATGCTAACAAAATAATATAAATACTAGAAAGAGTTTATAGTGAACTAATCTACATATTAAATAAGTTCATTGTGGAAATAAAGTTATACACAAATAATAGGACTCTTTATAGACCCAATTCATATCATCCAACAAAGATCATCTTGTTTAAGCTATCTCATTAGAGGCTAAGAAAGCTTTTGAAGTTTAACTGGAGCAAAATTTTTTGTTACTATACAGATTTTTATTTAATCCTCACATTTTTGTAAGTGGAGTAAGTTATTTTATAAAGGTTCAGAAGTTTTATGTAAGTCCTAGTATTTTTACTTTTAAATAGAAACTGAGCAACAGAGGAAGAAAGAGTGTCAGGAATAGGAGAAAATTGAATGTCTGGCTAATTGCCTCCATGAACAACTGCCTCCTTTGCAGTCTAGTCCAGAACTAGATGGTGCCCAGCTACCATTACTGAACATTTTGATCAGAGATTCTATAGAAAAATCCTTATCAAAAGGGGGGAAATGCAGAACAGAATTTAAAATTCTCATAGACTCCAGACTTCCTGGAGCCATGGCAGCAGGGTGAACCCCTGAAAGTATTGCCCTCAGATAAGCTTTAAAACATAAGCCAAAAATTTCTCTTGAAATCTTCTTAAAACCAAATAATAGTTTAGCTTAACTAGTAAACAGTGTCTGCTTTGAGCATTGTGCTCTTTTAATATCTATCTATATGGGATCAAATTGACAATAGCAACTCAAAAGATTAGACTGGAAACTTAGGAGGCAGTGAATTTATCTTTATAGGGGAGGAACAGCTCAGAAAACGAGGGTGAGAATGGTTGCACAGCTCGAAGAAGGTGATCAATGTCACAGAACTGTACATGAAGAATCTGTTGAATTGGTGTGTTCTGCTGTGTGTATTCTCAACACCACCAACAAATAAAATAAATTATAAAATAATAAATAGATACTAAGTATCAGTTTGAAAATTGTATGAAATTAAGAAAAAATCATTTTTACTTTAATTCTTAGGAAGAGTAAAAACTTATGCAAACAGTATTATTGTGCATATTGAAATGAATAACAAATGACAACACTTCTTTCAATCCTGAAATAACAATTTTTAATGGTCCTGCAGCAGTGATTTGTTGTAGCCACTTGCCTTAAGCAGGAATACACATTCACCTCCAAATGATCACTTAAGCTAGTCCAAAAAGGTCTTAGTACAAAGACACTGAGCCATTAGGTCTTCACTCCTCTACTTACTTTTGGCTATTCTGCCCTTTAGCGATTTTAGGGGAAGTATTTATTTTCCTTTGTCTACAAACTCCTCAAGCAATACATGGAAGATAGAATACTATCACTCAAAAGCCTGGGTACTTAACCCTTCTGTGCATCTTGTTTTAAAACTCTCTAAGAACTGAAATACTTTAAACTGTTCTGTCCTCAGGGAGCCCTGGTGGTACAATAGTTACAGTCTTTAGCTGCTAACTGCAAGGTCAGTAGTTCAAATGAACAGGGTGGCGGGGAGAGAGGGACCTTCTGCTGGAGAAAAAAAGACCTGGCAATCTGCTCCCATAAAGATTATGAGGCAGTTCTACTCTGTCACATGGGCCCTTATGAGTTGAAATTGACTTGATAGCATCCAACAACAATAACATTCTATCCTCACAGTTGATAATTTCTTCTTTATTTGTAGTTAATAAATTATTATTCTCTGTCATCTATGGAATAGAGGGCATAACTATTTAGCATTTTTCTTGAAATAACATCAGTTGAATTCATCCCTTAGTTTTATTTTCTAGGTTAAAAAACCAAGATTATTCTCATCTTTATTCATGTGTTCTATTATTAAAACAATAATTATTGTTGCTTTTTCTTTCTCTTAAAATGTGGTGATAAAAGTTAGATATAGGATTCTAAAAGGGGCCTAGTCAATGCCACAAATAGGAAGAAATTACTCCCTTGTGCATACTCATTAGAAAATAATGTGGGGTTTTAGGTAGTACATAAATGAAAACGATGGAGATTTTGGTGACATTAGGTAGGTGCAAGGGGAAAGAACTACATCCCAAGCCATGGACATTCCAAGCTATGGATAAAAAAAAAAAGCCCTGTCAAAATGGCTAGAGTGGAACCTTATGGAAAAGGGGTTGCTTTTTGGAATGAACAAAGAAAATCTGGTGGAGGTTGATTTACCAATATGGAAATTAAATTTTTTTTAATTAAAATTAAACTTATTATTTATTAGCTTTTATACATGAAGACTCAGCCTTTAGCTGTGGATCACCGCAGTCATTTTTCCTCTGACTATATCAGGAAAATTATATTACATCCCAATTTCAATTTCATTAGTAAAACAGTCAAAATTTGGGAATATATATGCAAAGTTAATAACAGAAAACTAGGACACCTGTATTTTGAAGTAAAAATCCATGGGTAAGAATTTTCAAATGGACCCAGGGCTATGTAAAAATAAAAAAATGTAACACCAGCTAAAAAGGGGTCAGATAATTTGGTGGAGTAGTTTTAAGGATTTCTTTGGGGGCATGAGTGTTGGGATACGATGAGCAGCGTTCAGTTCTTTTGCTGCAAAGTGAAAGAACTGGATTCTGTAGATATTGTGAAATAGTAGCCATCAGACATTTTAATTTGAAATTCTTATGAAGAAAATTCTGTGCAAAATGACTTAATTGCTAAATTTTAAAATAACAGCACTGCTTAAAAAACCAAACCAAACTCATTGCTCTTGAGTTGATTGCAACTCACAGTGACCCTAATGGACAGAGTAGAACTGCCCCATAGGGTCTCCTGGGCTGTAATCTTTACGGAAACAGACTGCCACATCTTTCTCCCGCAGAGCGGCTGGTGGGTTCAAATTGCTTACCTTTTCATTAGCAGCCGAGGCTTTAACCACTCCTTTAGCATTGCTTAACACTTGTTTATTCATCTTATAGTCCGTTATGACTATTCTAAATATTCTAATCTGAAACTTCAATTTTGTCTTAATACTGTGCCTTGAGTTTTGGACTTTCAGGCATAAATTTTAAATTTTTGGACACGTTCTACCAATCACACTATAGCCTTTAGTTATCTGCATTTTTCAAGTTGAACCTGCTAACTTTTAATACCGGTCTATGAAAATTTTACAAATCTGCTTTAAAAATCCAACAAATAAGCACGTAAAGCACTCAAATACCGAAGTGAAAGTATTTGAGAATAACAGAAGATGTGATACAAAGTAGAAAACAATGAACTGGAATTCAGACCCGGGTTCCCTAAATTTCATTTTCATCATTGGAAAAGTGGTGGAGTTGGACTATTAGATAATACCTAAAGTTTTGTAGCTATATAGTTAACTAGTTTCTTAATAACTCTTTGCTAGAAATATTGTAATCTCAGTTCCCTTTGAGGGCCCTAAAGATACAGTGGACAGATATAGTCTCTGCCTTATGAGGCCTATGGTTTAGTGGATAACAGAAGTCAACACTTATTTTTACAGGTTCGTCACTGTACTAAGTGCATTACATGCTCTATTTTTATTTTTATTTTACAGATGAGGAAATTGAAGTTTATAGAGCAAGTAAGAAATGAACTAAGATTTAATCCAAGAGGTATCGAATACCACAGTCTAGATTATTGTAGTTTTATAAGTCTTGGAATCAGTCTTCAAGTTTGTTCTTTTTTAAAGTTGTTTTGGTTATCCTAAATCCTGCGCATTTCCATGTGAATTTTAGAATCACCTGAGGAGAACTGATATCTTAACAATATTGAGTCTGGTTAAGTTACTTGGAAACAGTTTGATCTTTTTGGGTCTTGCTTTTAAGCACTTTGAAAGAGACCAGACTTGCATTTAGTCTAGGGCTAATTACACCCCGCTACCTAAAGCATAGAACTCTGGTGGCACAGTGGTTGAGAGCTCAGGCTGCTAACCAAAAGGTCAGCGGTTCAAATCGACCAGCTGCTCCTTGGAAACCCTATGGGGCAGTTCTACTCTGTCCTATAGGGCCACTGTGAGTCATAATTGACTTGATGGCAATGGGTTTCTTTTGGGTACTGAGGCATACCCTTCTTGGTGCCCTGACTGACGCTGCCTGAATTATGAGTTACTTTCCAAGTCTAGTTTTGGGGAACAGGCACTATCACTGGCCCCTGAGTGCCAGTCACCATTCCCTCCAATCATTTTGGGTTCTTTCCCCAACCTCAGGTATTTTCTCACATGCACTGATCAGTACTCAGCTGAAAACTGGCGGAGACTCTGCAGATCCCTGGAGTTCTGCTTGTATGTCTCTTCCTTCCAGTACTCTGCTCTGAGAACTCTGGAAGCCTTGGCTTCCCAGACTCCCACCTCTGTCTGCTTAACTCAGGGAGACCTGAGCTGAGACCTGGACACTTTTTCCAGTCAGTAAACTAGGGTAGCTTGTGGGCTCACCTCTTTTATTTCCCATCCCTCAGGTGTCATTTTCCTTTGTTGCTTGATGTCCAGTGTCTTGAGTTCCAGTGTTTCCTTCCTTCCTTCCTTCCTACCTTGTTCCTTTTTAAAGTGGTATCAGGAGAGAAAATTCTGTGATGCAGTTTATTCTGCCATCCTAACCTGGAAATTGGAGTCCCTGGGTAGTGTAAATGGTTAATGCACTTGGCTTCTAGCCGAAAGGTTGGAGGTTTGAATCTATCTAGAGGTGCCTGGAAAGAAAGGCCTGGCAATCTACTCTCAAAAAAATCAGCCAATGAAAACCCTGTAGTGCACAGTTCTTCTCTGACAGACCTAGGGTCGCCATGAATCAACTCAACTGGAACTAATAACCTGGGAATTAAGCACAGTCTATGTAATATCCTACATTCCCTTGACCCATTATCCTTTGATCACACCTACCTGGAAAAAATTAAATCAGCATGGCAGAGATTGCTAATTGTTTCCTATTATCCACTTTCCCCTTCTTCCTACCCCCATAGAGTTTTTGCTGAGCATGTGTACACCACCCAACTAGAAATGACAGTGTCTTTTGCAGTTAGCCAGTAGAATGTGAACAAAAGTGGTATGCGTGAGCCGTAGTTCATGCTGTTAATAGAAACCTGCTTACCCCATACTTGTTCTTTTCCCCTTCACACTTTATGTAGTGAGAAGAGGATGGAGTAGTTAGGTAGAAGGACTCCAGGCTGCTGAGTCCATGGAGCAGTGCCACCCTGATCCCCTGATCATCTTCGACTTTCATGTGAGAGAGGTTGAAGCATTATACCTTGGTTAAGCCATTACTATTTTGGTCTTTGTTAAAGCAATTAACATACTAACCAATACAGCCAAGGAAGTTACATGCCCAAGTTCACACAAATAGTAAGTGATAGAGTCAATTTATGAACCCGGGTTTATCTAGGATAAAATCATTGCCGTGTTTCACAAATTTTGGTCATTTGTGTGGTATCTTCACAATTTTTTCCCATGTATATACTACTTGTGTTATTGTTAATATTTACTTAATATTTTCCTTTAAATCGATGCTTTTAAAAAATTGAACATTGTCTTAAGCAATAATAGGCATAAAATAAAAGGTTTAATATGCTCTTTATACATTTTTCTATGATACATAAAAATAAGTACATATCTATTAATTTAAAAAATGTCCATGAACCATCTAAAATGAAAATTGTCTTGCGTATCACCGTGGCACTCATGACAATGAGCAACACTGTATTTTGCTTATGCCGCTCAATCGCTTTAGAAAACTAGTGGATAGATCAGAACTAGTAGAAAAATTAGAATCGCCTGGGGGCCTCTATTACAATTCCCTGCCCCATATCCAAAATTTAAGTTTCCAAGATTGTTGTTAACAAATTTCCTTTGTTGCTTGCGTATATAATAAACGGACCTGTGATTTCTCAAGGCTCGCTATTGGATGTGGCCTCCCTGGAGCAGAACTGCAATCTTAGCAGTCTCCAAAACCTGCATTTCTGGCTGGCTCAGGAAGGAATGAATCATATGCAATCTAAAGTGTGGAATGCAATCTAAAGTGTCACTGAAATCTGATATTTTACTTGTTCCACTTTAGAAAAATAAAATTAAAGCATGGAAGGCAGTGACACTGGTTGCACCTAAGTTACTATCCACCTAAAAAAAGCACTGCCTGCTATGACTTTTGACTCGGCTACTGCCATGTCATGTATCATCTTTCAGTTCCATTTTGCTCAAAATGAAGAGTTTGAAAGTATACAACAAAGGAAAATTACTCCACAGGAAAAAAAATATGCTAAAATCAGGAAATGGCATTTCAGAAAACAGGAACTGCGCAACAAACATGCGATGTTCTCAACCTTCAAGCTTACCTTGGAGATACTTGGGGCTTGGTTCCAGACCACTGCAGTAAAGCTAATATAGCAATAAAGCAAGTCACATGAATTTTTGTCGCTTCCCAGTACGTATAAAGGTTATATTTACATTATACTACACTCTGGAAACCCTGGTCATGTGGTGGTTAAGAGCCACAGCTGCTAACCAAAAGGTCTGAAGTTCAAATCCCCCAGGCTCTCCTTGGAAACTCTATGGGGCAGTTCTACTTTGTCCTATAGGGTCACTATGAATCAGAATCGACTCGACGGACACATGTTTGGTTGGTTTGGTATAATCTATTAAGTACAATAGCATTATATCTAAAAAACAGAAGTACACACCTTAATTAAAAAATACTTCAGTGAGTCAGAATATCTTTGCTGGTGGAGTGTCTTGCTTTGATGTTGATGGCGCTGACTGATCAGGGTGGTGGTTGTTGAAAATTGGGGTGGCTGTGGCAATTTCTTAAAATAAGACAAGAGTGGAGTTAGCCACATTGATTGACCCTTCCTTTCATGAAAGATTCCTCTGTAGCATGCAATGCTTTTGATAGCATTTTACCCACAGTAGATGTTCTTTCAAAATTGGAGTCAATCCTCTCAAACCCTGCCACTACTTTATCAACTAAGTTTATGTAATATTCTAAATCCTGTGTTGTCATTTCAGCAATGTTCACAGCATCTTCACCAGGAGAAGTTTCCATCTAAAGAAACCACTTTCTTTGCCCATCCATAAGAAGCAACTCCTCATCTGTTAAAGCTTTATCGTGAGATTGTAGCAATTCAGTCATATCTTCAGGTTCCATTTCTAATTCTAGTTCTCTTGCTATTTTCACCACATCTGCAGTTACTTCCTCTACTGAAGTCTTGAACCCCTCAAAGTCATCCTTGAAGGTTGGAATCAACTTCTTCCAAACTCCTGTTAATGTTGATTTTGACCTCTTCCAATGAATCACGAATGTTCATAATGGCATCTAGTACACTGAATCCTTTCCAGAAGGTTTTCAATTTCCTTTGCCCAGATCCATCAGAGGAAATCACTATCTATGGCACCTCTAGCTTTATGTAATGTATTTCTTAAATAATAAGACTTGAAAATCACCATTACTCCTTTATCCATGGGCGCTGCAGAATGGATGTTGTGTTGTTGTTAGGTGCCGTCGAGTCGATTCTGATTCATAGTGACCGTATGTACCACAGAATGAAACACGGCCTGGTCCTGTACCATGCTCACAATCCTTGTTATGCCTGAGTCCATTGTTGCAGCCACTGTGTCAATCCATCTCGTTGAGGGTCTACCTCTTTTCTGCTGACCCCGTACTTTGCCAAGCATGTCCTTCTTCAGGGAGCGATCCCTCCTGACAACATGTCCAAACTAGGTAAGCTGCAGTCTCGCCATCCTTGCTCCTAAGGAGCGTTCTGGTTGTTCTTCTTCAAAGACAGATTTGTCGTTCTTTTGGCAGTCCATGGCATATTCAGTATTCTTTGCCAACACCACAATTCAAATTGTCAATTCTTCTTCCGTCTTCCTTATTCATTGTCCAACTTCTGCGTGCATATGACGTGATTGATAATACTATGGCTTGGGTCAGGCGCACCTTAGTCTTCAAGGTAATATCTTTGCTTTTCAACTCTTTAAAGAGGTCCTTTGCAGCAGACTTGCCCCACGCAGTGCGTCTTTTGATTTCTCCACTGTAGCTTCTATGCATGTTGGTTGTAGATCCAAGTAAAATGAAATCCTTGATGACTTCAATCTTTTCTCCGTTTATCATGATGTTGCTCATTGGTCCAGTTGTGAGGATTTTTGTTTTCTTTATGTTGAGGTGTAATCAATACCGAAGGCTGTGGTCTTTGATCTTTATTAGTAAGTGCTTCAAGTCCTCTTCATTTTCAGCAAGGAAGGTTGTGTCATCTGCATAACGCAGGTTGTTAATGAATCTTCCCCCAATCCTGATGCCCCGTTCTTCTTCATATAGTTCAGCTTCTTGTATTATTTGTTCAGCATACAGATTAATAATAATCTCGTATTATTTGTTCAGCATACAGATTAAATAGGTATGGTGAAAGAATACAACCCTGACGCACACCTTTCTTGACTTTAAACCAATCAGCATACCCTTGTTCTATCCGAACAACTGCCTCTTGATCTATGTAAAGGTTCCTCATGAGCACAATTAAGTGTTCTGGAATTCCCATTCTTCGCAGTGTTATCCGTAATTTGTTATGATCCACACAGTCAAATGCCTTTGCATAATCAATAAAATACAGGTAAACATCCTTCTGGTAGCCTCTGCTTTCAGCCAGGATCCATCTAACATCAGCAGTGATATCCCTCGTTCCACGTCCTCTTCTGAAACCAGCCTGAATTTCTGGCAGTTCCCTGTCGATATACTGCTGCAGCCAATTTTGAATGATTTTCAGCAAAATTTTGCTTGCATGTGATGTTAATGATATTGTTCTCTAATTTCCACATTCGGTTGGATCACCTTTCTTGGGAATAGGCATAAATATGGATGTCTTCCAGTCAGTTGGCTAGGAAGCTGTCTTCCATATTTCTTGGCATAGACGAGTGAGCACCTCCAGTGCTGCATCCATTTGTTGAAACCTCTCAATTGATATTCCATCAATTCCTGGAGCCTTGTTTTTTGCCAATGGCTTCAGAGCAGCTTGGACTTCTTCCTTCAGTACTATCGGTTCCTGATCATATGTTACCTCTTGAAATGGCTGAACATCAACTAATTCTTTTTGGTATAATGACTCTGTGTATTCCTTCCATCTTCTTTTGATGCTTCCTGCATCGTTTAATATTTTCCCCATGGAATCCTTCACTATTGCATCTCGAAGCTTGAATTTTTTCTTCAGTTCTTTCAACTTGAGAAGCACCAAGCATGTTCTTCACTTTTGGCTTTCCATTTCCAGCTCTTTGCACAAGTCATTGTAATACTTTACTTTGTCTTCTCTAGCTGCCCTTTGAAATCTTTTGTTCAGTTTTTTTACTTCATCAATTCTTCCTTTTGCTTTAGCTGCTCGAAGTTTGAGAGCAAGCCTCAGAGTCTCCTCCGACATCCATCTTGGTCTTTTCTTTCTTTCCTGTCTTTTCAATGACCTCTTGCTTTCTTCACGTATGATATCCTTGATGTCATTCCACAACTCGTCTGGTCTGCGGTCACCAGTGTTCAATGCATCAAATCTATTCTTCAGGTGGTCTCTAAATTCAGGTGGGATATACTCAAGGTCATATTTTGGCTCTCATGGACTTGCTCTGATTTTCCTCAGTTTCAGCTTGAACTTGCATTGATGGTCTGTTCCACAGTTGGCCTCTGGCCTTGTTCTAACTGATGATATTGAGCTTTTCCATCATCTCTTTCCACAGATGTAGTCAATTTGATTTCTGTGTGTTCCATCTGGAGAGGTCCATATGTGTGTAGTCACCGTTTATGTTGGTGAAAGAAGGTATTTGCAATGAAGAAGTCATTGGTCTTGCAAAATTCTATCGTTCGATCTCCAGCATTGTTTCTATCACCAAGGCAATATTTTCCAAATACTGATCCTTCTTCTTTGTTTCCAACTTTCACATTCCAGTCACCAGTAATTATCAGTGCATCCTGATTGCATGTTCAATCAATTTCAGACTGCAAAAGCTGGTAGAAATCATCAATTTCTTCATCTTTGGTCTTAGTGGTTGGTGTGTAAATTTGAATAATAGTCATATTAACTGGTCTTCTTTGTAAAAAAAAAAATACTATCCTATCACTGAAAGCATTGTACTTTAGGGTAGATCTTGAAATGTTCTTTCTGATGATGAATGCAATGCCATTCCTCTTCAAGTTGTCGTTCCTGGCATAGTAGACCATATGATTATCTGATTCAAAATGGCCAATACTAGTCCATTTCAGCTCACTAATGCCTAGGACATCGACATTTATGCATTCCATTTCATTTTTGACGATTTCCAATTTTGGTAGATACATACTTCATACATTCCACGTTCTGATTGTTAATGAGTGTTTGCAGCTGTTTCCTCTCATTTTGAGTAGTGCCACATCAGCAAATGAAGGTCCTGAAAGCTTGACTCCATTCACATCATTAAAGTCGACTCTACCTTGAGGAGGCAGCTCTTCCCCACTCGTCTTTTGAGTGCCCTCCAACCTGGGGAGGCTCATCTTCCGGCACTATATCAGACAATTTTCTGCTGCTATTCATAAGGTTTTCACTGGCTAATTCTTTTCAGAAGGAGGCTGCTGGGTCCTTCTTCCTAGTCTGTCTTAGTCTGGAAGCTCTGCTGAAATCTGTCCACCATGAGCGAACCTGCTCGTATCTGAATACCAGCGGCATAGCATCACAGCAGCATGAAAGCCCCCACAGTACGACAAATTTACAGATATGTGGGGGGATGTTGTGTTAGCAGGCATGAAAACAACATTAATCTCCTTGTACATCTCCATCAGAGCTCATGAGTGACCAGGTGCATTGTCACTGAGCAGTAAGTAATATTTTGAAAGCAGCAGGTCTCAAGAGTGGGCTTAAAATATTCAGTAAACCACATTGTAAACCTATGCGCTGTCATCCAGACTTCGTTGTTCCATTTGTAGAGCAATGGCAGAGTAGATTTAGCATAGTTCTTAAGGACACTAGGATTTTGGGAATGGTAAGTAACCACTGGCTTCAACTTAAAGTCACCAGCTGCATTAGCCTCTAACAAGAGAGCCAGTCTGTCTTTTGAAGGTTTGAAGCCAGGCATTGACTTCTGCTCTCTACTATGAAAGTCCTAGATGGCACCTTCTTCCAATATAAGGCTGTTTCGTCTACATTGAAAATCTGTTGTTTAGTGTAGTCACCTTCATCAATTACCTTAGTTAGATCTTCTGGATAACTTGCTGCAGCTTCTACATCAGTACTTGCTGATTCACCTTGCACTTTTATGTTATGGAGATGGCTTCTTCTCTTACACCACATGAACCAACCTCTGGTAGCTTCAAACTTTTCTCCTGTAGCTTCCTCACCTCTCTCAGCCTTCATAGAATTGAAGAGAGGTAGAGCCTTGCTCTGGATTAGGGTTTGGTTTAAGGAAATGTTGTAGCTGTTTTGATCTTCTATTCAGACCACTAAAACTTTCTCCATATCAGCAGTAGGGCTGTTTTGCTTTCTTATGATTTGTGTGTTCACTGGAGTAGCACTTTTAATTTCCTTGGAGAACTTTTCCTTTATATTCACAACTTGTTTAACTGTTTGGCACAAGAGGCCTAGCTTTTGGCCTATCTCGGCTTTTCAACATACCTTCCTCGCTAAGGTTAATCATTTCTAGGTTTTGTTTTAAAGTGAGAAAAGTGTGACACTTTCTTTCACTTGAACACTCAGAGGCCATTGTAGCATTATTAATTGGCCTAATTTCAATATTGCCATGTCTTAGGGAATAGAGAGGACTGAGGAGAGGGAGAAAGAGAGGGGAACAGCTGGTCAGTGGATCAGTCAGAACACACACAACAGTTACTAAGTTCCCCATCTTATATGGGTGTGGTTCATGAAGCCCCAAAACAATTACAATAGTAACATCAAAGATCACTGATCACTGATATAATAATAACAAGAAAGTTTGAAATATTGTGAGAATTATCAAATTGTGACACAGAAACATGAAATGAGCACATGCTGTTGGGAAAATGGTACCAACAGACTTCCTTAAAGCAGGGTTGCCACAAACCTTCAATTTATAAAAAGTGCAGTATCTTTGAAGTGCAATAAAGTGAAGGGCAATAAAATGAGGTGTGCCTGATTTAGCAATCAAGGACATGCAAATTAAAACAAAACAATTGTTGTGAATTGAATTGTGTCCCCGAGAAATGTATATCAACTTGGCTAGGCCATGATTCCCAGTATTGTGTAGTTGTCCTCCATTTTGGGATCTGATGTAATTATGCTATGTGCTATACATCTCAATCTCTATGATGTTAATGAGGCAGGATTAGAGGCAGTTATGTTAATGAGGCAGGACACAATCTACAGGATTAAATTGTATCTTGACTCAGTCTCTTTTGAGATATAAAAGAGAGAAGCCAGTGGGGGTCGGGGGGGGGGACTTCCTGCCAACGAGAAAGAAAAGCTGAGAGTAGAGTATGTCCTTTGTACCTGGGATCCCTGTGCTGAGAAACTCGTAGACCCAGGGGAAGATTGATGACGAGGACCTTCCCCTAGAGCCGACAGAGACAGAAACCATTCCTCTGGAGTTGGCACCCTGAATTTGAACTTCTAGCCTCCTAAATTGTAAGAATATAAATTCCTGTTTGTTAAAGCCATCCACTTGTGGTATTTCTGTTACAGCATCAATAGATAACTAAGACAATGCTACATCATGTTATTTTCATTAGATTTACAAAAATTAACATATGAAGTGTCAGTGATGATGTAGCGCAATGAGAAATTTTGAACATCACTCTGGATTACAATTTGGTATTATCTAGTAAAATTGTCAACATCCGTGCCGTAACCAAAAACCAAAATCAAACCTGTTGCTGTCAAGTTGATTCCGACTCATGGTGACCCTGTAAGACAGAGTAGAACTGCCCTGTGGAGTGTCCAAGGAGCAGCTGGTAGACTTGAACTGCTGACTTTTTGTTTAGCAGCCATAGCACTTAACCACTATGCCACCAAGACCTTTTTGTTAGCAGCTGAGCTTTTAACCACTATACTAGAAGGGCTCCACACATACCCTAAAACCGAGCAATTTTACGTCTATTTATATACTCTTGAGAATCTCTTTGTCAAACGCACCAATATTCTAAGAATAATAGCAAAAAACTGGAAGCAACTCAAAAGTCCATCAACAAGAGAATGAATAAATAGTGACATAACCATGCAACAGAATACTATACACAATGAAAAACCTAAAGGAGAGATATACACAGATCTTTGAAGTTTGCAAGTCCTTGGTAATCAAATGGTAATTCAAATTTTAAGCCTGAATGAAATCAGCCAGGGAGCCTTGTAAGGCTGAAAATAGAAATGGGTGCACGCTGACAGAGGAAGAGGGGCTGATACATTTGCTTTTCATAAAAGCAGAAGGAACAAAGGCATATAAAACCTTTGTTTTAAAAATCACCTAATGTTTCCACTCAGTTTCCTATTTCCAATATTGAGTCGAATGCTATATTCTGTGTCTTCCACAAGATTTCTTTAATTAGAAACCCATTTGTAAAGTGGGTAATTATTTTCTAATGTAAATAATGACCTTTTTTCTTAAGAAAGTACTGGGTTTTCTGAACTTAAGGCAAATCACTTTGGAATTATTTGAGTTACACAGTATATTTTATTTACTTTACTAGGATATAGTAAATTAAATGGTAGAGGCTCTTGATAATAGAGATTATGCTTCTCACCCAGTAGATTCTGATTTATCCTCTTTATGGTATCCTTTCTTTGCAAAGGGGCTCTGATGATGCAGTGGTTAAGAGTTCAGCTGCTATCCAAAAGGCTGGCAGTTTGACTCCACCAGCTGCTCCTTGGAAACCCTATGGGGCAGTTTTATTCTGTTGGAATCGACTTAGCAGCAACGAGTTTGGTTTGGGGTTTCTTTGCAGATGCTAAGAAAATTCCTTATAGAATTATTTGCTTAAACAGTCTAAAAGATCTAAGAAAATTACTTGAAAAGATTGAATCTTATTGACACTAAGTATATTTAGGTCGCATCACCAAAAATTTTTATGGCAATATCACTAGTGCCTTTAAAATAAATGACAAATTAGAAGTGTTTCACAACATATGGTTGCTTTCCCTTGACATATATGATTAAGAATATATCTTTTTATCAAAATTTAAAATACCATCTGGCAGAAGTAATAATTATTCTATTGGCTTTATACATTAAATTAATTCACTGTACTTTAAAATGTAAATATTTTCCTATTTTTCCTTTTTCTCGTGCTGAATCTGTATTTATTTATAATACTCAAACACTGCATAGCTCAAAAACTATAATTAGGTATAACAATTAAAACTTATCTTGAATTTGGAACAGAAAACAATGTGGCTCTTACATGCTTTTAGAACATTTCTTAAAAATTCAAATGGCAACAGCCCTTTTTTTGATATTCATAATTGTAAAACTAGGATACTTGAAAATGTACTGTTACAATTTCTTATTAGATTCATAATCAGGTTGTATATCTGAAAGAATTTGGATGTATATGCCTTTACTGCTCTTTACAAATAGGAAGAAAATTCTATAATAAAGTTGCTACATTTTAAGATTTAAAATATGTATGGCTTTATTTCATGCAATTAGCCAGAATCATTCTTTCATTCAACAAATCTGCCTGGTTCAGAAGAATCAAGTGAGCAGGAAAGCTTCTGCCTGACCCAGTATACATTACACATTTAATAATGTGAACTTTTGGCAACTTATGATATTAGGAAACATACCAAACATTTCACCGTTCCGCACACTATAGTGTTCTCCCATGCCGTGCTGGGATTAGCCCAAACAATGAATGCTTTCAGCATTAGCATGTAATATTCATATCAGACACGTGGCTATTTAAATTCCATAAATTTTACTGTTTGATTTTAATGGATTATTCAAGAGGAGTTGAATCTGGATTTAAAATATTTCTGATCCTTCTTAGCATTCTTAGCAACCTAATTACTTGCACAATTACTAACTTCATATTCAACAAAAAAATTATAGTATCTACTGTGGCTGTGCCATATTCTATCTCTTTATTGATAACACCTACCTGGTCAAACATCATTTTCATATTTTCTTTTAGCTCTCTAGAAATGATTTACTTTAGGTCTTTGAGTTTATTTAAAATAGCTGATTTAAAGTCTTTATCTAGTAAATCCAACATTTGGGCTTCCTCAGGGACAGTTTTTATTGATTGCTTTTTTCCTGTATGTGGATCCCCGGCACAGTGGTTAACGCACTCAGCAGCTAACCAAAAGGTTGGAGGTTTGAACCCACTAGCCACTCTGAGGGAGAAAGATGTGGTAGTCTGCTTCTGTAAAGATCTACAGCCCTGGAAACCCCATGGAGCCATTCTACCCTGTCTATAGGGTCGCTATGAGTGGTTTTGTTGGTTTGGATGGACCATGCTTTCTTGTTTTTTTCCATGTATCATAATTTTTTTGTTGTTAAAAACTGGCCTTTTAAATAATGTCATTTGGCAAGTCTCGAAATCGAGTTCTTCCCCCTCACTGTCACAGATTTGTTATTGTTGTTATTTATTGTAGTAGTTTTTGTGTGCTTAGTGCTTTTCTAAACTAATTATCTAAAGTTCACATTCTTTGGCATGTGTACTGAAGTCTGTTTGCTTAGCTTAAAAAAAAAAAAAAAACTCGTTGCACTTGAGTCGGTTCCGATTTACAGCAACCCTACAAGACAGAGTAGAACTGCCCTATAGAGTTTCCAAGGAGCACCTGGTGGATTCACAGTGCCAACTTTTTGGTCAGCAGCCATAGCACTTAACCACTAGGCCACCAGGGTTTCCTTGCTTAGCTTAGCGGTCATCAAATAGACTGCATAGAGATTTTCTTAAATGCCTGGAATTAGAATTCATAAGTCTCCTAGTCTTTGCCAAGGTGCTTAGTATCCCTTTTGAGGCATGCCTTCAGTGTTCAGCTAGGTAGTTTACAACTGTGCCTTTGTGTTCACGTAGATCCTGTAGGTGAGCCAGAGGTGAAAGCTTAAGGCCTTCTCAAGTCTTCCCTGAGCATGCACACAGCCCTGAGTATGTGAAAAACCCTAAGCAAGCTCATGGCCTTCTACATTCCCAGGAATACGTCAGAACTTTTCAAAGTGCCTATGCACATCTCAGAGCTCTGATGGTATAGTGGTTAGCCCTCAGCTGTTAACTGAAAGGTTGGCAGTTCAAACTCACCAGCTGCTCCATGGGAGAATGATGTGGCAGTCTGCTTCTGTAAAGATTTACAGCCTTGGAAACCCTATGGGGCAGTTCTACTCTGTTCTACAGGGTTGCTATGAGTGGGAATAGACTCCATGGCAAGGGTTTTTTATGGCCATCTCATTCGCTAGATTTTCCTGTTAAGTGTTTTGGGTAGCCTATTGTTTTTTTGTTTTTTGCCCCGGAAACCCTGGTGGTGTAGTGGTGAAGTGCTACAGCTGCTAACCAAGAGGTCGGCAGGTCAAATCCACCAGACGCTCCTTGGAAACTCTATGGTGCAGTTCTACTCTGTCCAATAGGGTCACTAGGAGTCAGAATCTGTCCAATAGGGTCACTATGAGTCAGAATCGACTTGACGGCAGTGGGTTTGGTTTTTTTTTTTTTTAATTGTTTGCCCCAAATGTTATCTATTGCCTCAGGTAGTCATGATGTTAAACACTTGTCTCTTAATGTTTTCAGCATACACCCTAGGGAAAAGGTCTTTTGCTCTGGGCAAGCTGTGAAGCTGGTCAAATAAAGGCAGCCTTGCCTGCACCAAGTAAGCAAAAAATGACAATTTCCTGGGAATAAGATTTTGAAGGAGTTCTAACCCTGTTCTGCCCCTTTTGATGGCTGTCAAGCTACTTGTTTTCAGTGTGATTATACGGTGATGGTTTTCAAGGCTACCATGGAACTGGAGAGAGGGGGATAAGAATATGGCAAGTTAAAATGCCACAAAGCTTGCTGTTCTTACCAAGACTTAGCCATTTTTCTTGAATAAATGGTTCCCACATTGCTACAGGCCTTTGGTTATTTTCCAGAGTTCTAAAAAAGTTGATTTTAACACGTTTCGGCCAGTTTTTTCATTGCTTTTACGGAGAAGAAAATTTTCAGCTATCCTTACTTCACCATTTTTGCTGATGTCCTCAATTATACCATTTTAATTGACCACCACAAATGTTTAAGAGTTCAGGTGGCCCCATATTCTCATTAAAAGTTCGAGTCGTCATTCTTTATAATTTTAGCTTATTCTAATCGTTCTGAAGTGGTATCTCATTATGGTTTTGATTTGCATTTCTGTTGTGAGGAGGGGGTCACAATGACTACTCCAAACAACTTGTGTCTTTCCGCAATGTCTTTATTAGTTATTGGGCACACAGGTTCTTGGCTACCCCAAATGCCAGAGATCTCAATTTACGAGGGAAAGCAAGCAAGCTTATGGCAAATGAGGACGGTGTTTGGGCGTTGTTATTTTCTGGTCCAGGTCAACTCTTGACCACGCCATCATTGATGGCTCAGATGTCAAATCAGCCTCGATCCCCAAGAATCTCTCATGGATCTCTGTCACATCTCTTGAGCAGAAGGGCTTATCATCCCTTAGCTCTCAACATATGACCAAAGCATCGTGTATTGGGTCGGGAGTGAACTAACAGTGTGCCCGGGTGAGCTGCCGCAGCCCACTGCTTCCCAGTCCACAACGTATGACCGAATTAGCAATGTCTTTAAGACCTGGGAGTAAGCCAGAGCGAGCTGCTGCAGCCCACTGCTTCCTAGTCTGCAATGTATGACGGAGTTGGCTCTGGTTATGACTCCCAGCAAAGTTTGGTCTTAGTGTCCCTTCTTTTATACATGTTGGAGCTCTTTGACCTTGTTTGGTTGGTGTTGGTAAGTCCTTGTTTGTGACTAAGCTGGTCCCGGTGTCTTCTGTTCATAAGGTTGTTCTTCTCCTCTAGATTGCATCATTTTCCTTATCTCCTTTCTTCACATGTTGTTTGTTTCTACATTTGCTTTCAGCTAGCCTGCTCTCCACAATTTTCCTAACTCTACGGGGCAATTCTGCTCTGTCCTATAGGGTCGCTATGAGTCGGAATCGACTTGACTGCAGTAAGTTTGGTTTTTTGGCTAATGTCTAATGATGCTGAACACATTTTCCTGGGCTTATTGACTATTGACTATTTCCTCATGAGGAACCTTTACATAGATCAAGAGGCAGTTGTTCAGACAGAACAAGGGGATACTGATTGGTTTAACATCAGGAAAGGTGTGCGTCAGGGTTGTATTCTTTCATCATACCTATTCAATCTGTATGCTGAGCACATAAGCTGAGAAGCTGGACTATATGAAGAAGAATGGGGCATCAGGGTTGGAGGAAGACTCATTAACAACCTTGCTTGCTGAAAGTGAAGAGGACTTGAAGCACTTACTAATGGAAGATCAAAGACCACAGCCTTCAGTATGGATTACACCTCAACATAAAGAAAACAAAAATCCTCACAACTGGACCAATGTGCAACATCGTGAAAAATAGAGAAAAGACTCAAGTTGTCAAGGATTTCATTTTACTTGGATCCACGATCAACGGCCATGGAAGCAGCAGTCAAGAAATCAAAAGACGCGTTGCACTGGGTAAATCTACTGCAAAGGACCTCTTTAAAGCGTTGAAGAGTAAAGATGTCACCTTGAAGACTTAGGTGCACCTGACCCAAGCCATGGTATTTTCAATCGCATCATATGCATGTGAAAGCTGGACAATGAATAAGGAAGACTGAAAAAGAACTGACGGCTTTGAATTGTGGTGTTGGTGAAGAATATTGAATATACCATGGACTGCAAAAAGAATGAAAAAATCTGTCTTAGAAGAAATACAACCAGAACACTCCTTAGAAGCAAGGATGGCGAGACTGTGTCTTACATACTTTGGACATGTTGTCAGGAGGGATCAGTCCCTGGAGAAGGACATCATGCTTGGCAGAGTACAGGGTCAGCGGAAAAGAAGAAGACCCTCAACAAGGTGGACTAACACAGTGACTGCAGCAATGAGCTCAAGCATAATGATTGTAAGGATGGCTTAGGACCAGGCACTGTTTCATTCTCTTGTGCATAGGGTCGCTATGAGTTGGAACCAACTCGACGGCACCTAACAACAACATTGACTATTAGTATATTTTCTTCCGTGAAGAATACAAATTTTAAAAATTGGGTTGTGTCTCTTATTAATTGGTAAGATTCTATACATGTTCTGTATACAAATCCTTTGACAGCTTTCATACCATTTCATTTTATTAATGCTAAAGCTTTAAATTTTAAAGTGTAATATTATCAAGTTTCTCATTTATGGTTTGAGCTAATTGTGCTTTATATAAATCTTTTCCTATCCAAAGGTCACAGTGTTCGCCTGTGTTTTCTTTTAGAATGTAGTAATACTAGATCCATTTCAAGTAATTTTTGTGTACGGTGGGAGGTGAGGGTTGAAGTTCTTTTTTTTTCTTTTCTACTCTGTCCTGTAGGGTTGCTATGAGTTGGAATTGACTCAAGGGCAATTGATTTGGGTTTTTTTAGACCATTTATTTTTATACGATGATAGAAGTTTGTTTCACACAAATTAGACAATCCACATAGTGTCTGAATGTCAGGGACCCAGTATCCTTCTATTTTATTGTTCCACCGTTCTCAGCAAAATGGCTACTCAACCTTAAGCAGTCACATCTGTATTCTAGCTACCAGGAAGGAATACATACAGAAGGTCCTTCCTTTAAAAACATTACTGAGATTGCACATGCTGTTCTGGTTTATATTCTGGACCATGTATGGTCAACTCTGCTGCCAGTGAGGCCAGAAAATGCACAGACCATTTTATTTTATGTAGTTATTGATATGGTGGGTTTCAGTATACCACCTTGCTATTTGTTTTCCATTTGTCATATCTGCTCTTCATTTTTCTTTTTCTGCCTTCTTTTGGATTTAGGAGAAACTATAGAATTGAAAGCTTTGAGGTGTACAACTCAAATACTTTGCCATGGCCGGAGCAAAGGATACACCAAAATTGAGGGGGTTCTGACCTTTGTATTGAATGCTATGGGGAGCCACGAATGGAATTTCATATAAGGAAGGGGTATGACTATTTGTATATCAGAAAAACTCTTTGACGATGAAGTGGAGGATGGATTGAAGGGAGACAGACTGGAGGCAGGAAAGGTAGTATTATTACAGCATTTCTGGAAAGAAGCAAACGCCTAAGTAGGGAGAGTGGAAAAAGTGGGAGTTGTGAATTGAAAAGCTATTTAGACACTTACATGATTTCTAGAGTGGCTAATGGGAGACCAGTGGAGAGAACTGACAGTATGATCTACTCTCAGGTTTCTGATTAGGAAAATTAGTTGGAGGATGAGGTTATTTACTGAAACAAGAAAACACAGGAGGTGCAAGTTCGGCGCGGAAATGTAAAGACGAGGATCCAAATATAGTATTACCTAAAGAGTAAAACAATCCATGTATTTTCTAGACAGAGAAGTGAATCTCTTTGAGAGGAAAAATTTTACGTAATTGTGCCACTCAAATAACTTTGGCTCCAGATGCTATAATTCTTCTTCCTCTCCATCCAGTAGATTCATCACCATTCTTGATTTAGGCATTCCTTAAAGATGCTTGTTATCTGGAACATATCTGAGATACTGAGAGGGACGTGGTAAACATGCTGCTCTAAATAGAGACTTTACCCAGACTGTGACATAAACTTGTCAATAGTTATTTCTTGAGCAGTTTTGTTCTCTGAAAAATCAAACACACAGCAGATAATGGGTAAAACGTTGTTGCTAAGTATAAGGATAAACGTGAATAAATTCTTTCCTAAGCTCTCAAAATAAACGACTTTAGTTAACTTTGGGAAACGTCAGTTTTCCTTGAAACCCAATCCTTCGAAGTGGTAACGTCAGGGAGAAGCTAGGTAAACTAGGCTAAAGAATATCTCAACCGATTCCCCTCCAACCCCACCACCACCTTTGCTTTTTTGCTTCTCAGACGACCGAATTATTTAAGTCTGGTTCAAGAGAACCTTTTAGTTTTTGAGGACCGCCCTATCGGCGGTGAACACCAAAATGAAAGAGGTTCGTGACTCCGCAATCTTGGCAATTCCATTTCCCGGCTAGTCACCTCTAGGACCGGGTAGGCCGACGCCTCAGATCTCGTCCACAGCCGGAACGCGCGGAGGTGATGGGAAGAAGATGGGATCAGAAGAAATACAAGGATGTCCGCTGAGCCGAGGCCGCCCTGGCGCCCACGTCCGCTCCGCCCTCCCGTCCGAAGCCGGAGGCACTCTGCGGCCCGCGCCGTCCGGCCGTGCGCTCTTCCTGGGACGCCCGCCCAGCTCCCGAGACGTCCCCAATTGGCCGTCGGGGAACGGAAGCCGAAGTAGAACAGTGAACCCGGAAGTGCTTCGCGGCAGAGGCCCGGGCGACTCTTTTGAATGGAATCGGGCTGATTCATCGCGGGTTCCCGGAGCCAGAGGCCGGCCAAGTCTGAGCCTCCGCCACCGCCGCCGCCGCCGCGTCACCGCAGCAGCAGGATAAGGGTCTGGCCCGCGTCCTTCCGTCCCCCGCCTGCCTTCAGGTAAGACCAGGAGAGTAGGCCCGGGGGATCTGAAGAGGCAGCCGCGCTAGGCCGCTGTCAGCGCCGTTCTTTCCTGAGTCACGTTGCCCAACCGAGTTGCCACTGGAGGGCCGGGGCCCCAGGGAGGCGTCTAGGCGCCTGCGTCCTCCGCGTCGGCTGCCAGGGGTCTCCGGTAGGGCCAGGTCTGGATGTGGCCTTCTTCCGTCATCCTTCTGTGCCCCGCTGAATTCTCCACATTTTGGGACCCTCTCCTGTACAGGGAGAAACCCTGTTTGTGGCCTGTTTGACTCTGCTCTATCGACAGTTGGTCCCGTATTGAAAAAACTTCAAAGCAGACAGAAGAAACAAGGGAGAGAGAATAAAATTAACTTTCCCATTGAATTGATGTTTGTTTTGTCACTTGTCCTTCCGATAGGTTTTGGCTCTTTTTCTCTTTTAGTGTTAGTTTTTCAACTCCCTTCAAACAAAAAACCCTCGGAAAATGCACTGATTTTTAACCTTGAAAATCTTTAAAACAGTGTGGTTATTCCTGCTGTACCCTCTAACTTGCTTTCAACGTTGTCCTGATTGAGTAGTTGTTGGTGAATTGATAATATTTTCTGTTCTCAGTAAGTAGATATCTGATACTGTGTTTTGCCTCTCAGAACTTAATTTTCCTGGGGTACTTTGCTTTGGGCCCGTGAAGAGCAGATAAAAGGAAACTTTTCAAAAGTCTCAATACAAATCAAGTTACTGAATGAAAAATTATTGAAATTAAAATGCTAACCAAAAGTTGATGAAGATTTCATGGGAAAGGCAGGAAAGATGCTTTAAAAATCAGCATACAAATCTAGTTCTAGTGAAATTTTTTTTCTTTGCTTTCAAAATTATGTTTTTAGTGCTCCTGACTTAATGCTTATGAGCAAAACAATAAGAGCCACTAATAATATTAAAATAATGAAAAAGAACTGAACAGAATTTTAGTGGAGATAATAATTAACATGATGGTGGCCTTGTCTTGTCATGCAAGGCTACAACCTGGTTTATTTAAAGTTTATGTGATTTAAACAAATGGAATGGATTAGTGTGCATTCGAAGAGATTAAGATCTATCATAGCTGAGAATTAACTACAGTCAAAGTGACAATATTAGTGAAGGGTGTTGATTGAAAAGCCTGAATATTGTCTTGAAATTGTCTTAGGACAAAATTAAATTTTGCCAAAAGAAGAAAGTGCTGAAGTCATGATCTTTCAGGAAAGCCTCACCTGTTGAGTTTGGGAGATTATTTTTTTCCAAGGTGCTTGTAAATATTTATTGCTGTTCTGGTTGAAGAGCTGAATTTCAACCTCTCGGACATAGGTTCATCCTATTTTTATATTTGCCTTATAAACGTTGTGTTTAGTGTCTAGATTTAGAGCCACATGTTTGAAAATCAGTACCAAGAAGCAATTGTGCCTTTGTCTTCAAAGGCACAATTATAATATTGTTTGTTTCATCAGTCATTGTCCATCTGAGAAAGCCTTACCTGAATATGCGCACCTATTGTCATTTCTCACTTAAGAATTTGTCATACACCGTGTTTGTTGTGCTCATTTGGCAATTCATATTCTGCTTTGTGATTCCTTGATATCCGCCATTTGTAAAACAAGAGAATTGAATTACGTAATGTCTTCCAGCTCTGTGATAATAATATTAGCATTTATTAGTACCTTTGATGCTCTGGGCACTAAGTTTAGGGCTTTATATTTTTTATTGCAACAGACTTGCAAGGTGGGTATCCGTATTTTATAGGTGAGGTCTAGAGTCTAGAAGAAGGTAATCTACAGGAGTAGGTGGTAAAGCCAACATTTAAATCAAGGTCTCGCTGGTTACAGAGCCTTTCTACCCCTGACCTGCCATCTCTTCAGTTTCCGTATTTTTCTTGGGCTTGTCATTCCTCCTCAGGTAGATTGTAAATTCTTTCAGTGTAAACCACTAAGTTCCTTAGTGCTCCTATTTCTGTATGACTTTATAAACAAGGTTCACTCACTGTAGTTGGCATCAAGTTGATTCTGACTCATGCAAACCCCATGTGTGTCAGAGTAGAACTGTGATCCACAGGGCTTTCAATGGCTGATTTTTCAGAAGCAGATTGCCAGGCCTTTCTTTTGAGTTGCTTCTGGGTGGTCTCAAACCTCCCAACCTTTCAGTTAGCAGGTGAGCGTGCTAACCATTTGCACCCCCAGGGACTCTCTATATAAGGTAGTGTCAGTAAATGTTTTACTTGAATGCTGTAATTAGGATGTACTACAATATATGTTTATGATAATTCCATCCTTACTGTTCTAATCTGGGGAAAATCTTGTTTTCAAAATCCTGCATATATAACTAAGTCTAATATTGATTCTTTTTATTTCTTTCATTGAAGAAAGTCCTTGAAAAAGGTGAGAGACTGAAGTTCCTAATTACTTTCCACAAATCAGAGAATAATTAGAAATGCAGTGAGACCACATTATGGGATAGCTTAAAAAGGATTTCACATCAATCTGAGAAGAAATACTATTTTATTTAGCTCCCGCATGGATTGGGGAATAAAAATGAAATGAAAAATAGACTAGGAAATAGAATGGTAAACTTGAACAGTTGAGGGTTTCATGATTTTGCTTGAATTTTATGAGTTATTGGAATACCAGTGTCCCTTGCAAAAAGGTTGAAAAGTTTAAAAAGAAAAAATCCTCACTTTCCAAATCCAGATTAAAATAAATTTGAAGAATCTGTTCTTTAGGGTTATCTATGCATGATTCTATACATTTTTTATAACTATTTGAGAACCGATTTATTTTAATTCATAATGACTAATGTCTGTGGCTAGATTCTAATCAGATATTGTATCAGTTGGGAGATAAAAAGTAGAAAATTATCAGCCTTCTGAAAGTGCTGATACTTGTACTGTTTTTTCTAGTTAGGAATGTAAGCATTACTGCATGCATGACATTATATTAGGTCTAGTTAAGTACTTTGTTCATATCATTTGATAGTGTTTTAAGTTAGTCATATCACGTATGAGCTCTTGAGGCCTGTAATTTCTGATAAGTAGAAAATATTTGGTTTAGATCCATAGACCTTTTTTATTGCATTGAATGCCAAGAATTAAGAATGTTCTTTTTTACGTATTACCCTTTAACTTTCTGAACCCCTTTGCCAAATTCTGCAAAATGCAAGTCTCTTGCCTTGCAGTGCAGTTGATTTAGTGCTGTAAAATGTGTCCAGCATTTTGAAACTCACTAAGTGGCAAACTGTGGGAAGGGGGGTGGTCAGTGTTAGAAGAACTCTAGCTAAGCTGATAGGATGGTGGTGCTGGTGGCAGCAGGTAGCATTCATTATTTACCTACCATGTGTCAAGCATTGTGCTAAATGTTTTTCTTATGTTTTGTTTAATCTTCTGAACAACTTTATGAGGTTGATGCTGTCATTATCCTCATTTTGCAGATGAGGAGACTGAGTCTGAGACCTTAGGTAAGTGACCCAAGGAAACAGACCTAGCAACTGTTAGAGTCAGGATTTGAATCCTGGCATTCTGCCTGCGTAGTCATTGCTCTTAACCTTTGTATGCCAGGAAAAATAGTCATCACAATTTACCCTGTGGTCCAGTGGGCCTTTTTTTTTTTTTAAGTCATTTTAAGAATAATTTACAGAAGTAAAAATAAAGGGATAGTGAAAAACTACTAGAAATGTTCATGAAAGCTTGAACATAGTAAATACAAATTTTTATTCTGTATTTTCTTGGTTTTGACTTGAATGGGCAGCATCCTTTGAATGTAATTGACTGTGCATCAGCCATTCGTACATGAACTTGGAATATATCCATCCATCTAGCAAAGATCAATTCTAGATTTCAGATATATTTCTAATAGGCCTCAGCATGTCATTACTTCTGGTTCTTCTTATACTTGTAATACTTCAAAAACAGTGATAGCCCATGATGTTGATGGCCATCTTTACTTCATAATTTCTAAACATTGTTATTTTTAGATTTATAAACACCATTAAAATCAGTCCAATTTTTTTTCCATTTCTACATTATTTCCTTTGTATACACTTATACACTTTAGCATTTGTCCGCATATGAATTTTATCAAATAAATTTTGGTATACCAACATCATAAAAGATGAAAGAGTACCTCACACAACTCTTTAGCAAAACAGATTCTTGTTGCAAAATACTGTGCAATGAAGTCCTTATTCAGTGACTGTCTGGATGAGAATATCACTCTTCCTTTACTGTCTTAGAAATATATTGTTGTTGATTCTTCAGTTTGAGAAAATTAATCCAGGATACTCTCATCTCAAGATGCATAATCTTCATAATGCATAATTCTTGTGCATAATGGGCAAGACAGCCCCCCACAATAAAGAATGATCTGGTTCAGAATGTCAGTAGTGAGGTGATGGAGAAACCCTGGCATATACCATCAATTTCATTGCCATCATTAGAGACTGTTTTGGTTGTTAGATGCCGTCGAGCCTCTTCAGACTCATAGAGACCCTATGTACAATAGAATGAAACACTCACTGCCCAGTCCTGCACCATCCTCACAGTCATTGCCGTGCTTGAGCCCATCGTTTCAGCAGTTGTGTCAGTCCATCTCGTTGAGAGTCTTCCTCTTTTGCTGAGCCTCTCCTTTACCAGGCATGATGTCCTTTTCCAGGGACTGGTCCCTCCTGATAACATGTCCGAAATATGTGAGACAGATTTGTTAGTTCTTCTAGCAGTCCATGGTATAGTCAGTATTTTTCTCCAACACCATAATTCAGAGGGATCAATTCTTCTTTGCTCTTCCTTATTCATTGTCCAGCTTTCACATGCATGTGCGGTGATTGAAAATACCATGGCTTGGGTCAGGTGCACCTTAGTCCTCAACGTGACATCTTTGCTTTTCAGCACTTTAAAGAGATCTTTTTTTTTTGCAGATTTGTCCAGTTCAGTACAGCATTTGATTTCTTGACTGTTGCTTCCATTGGTGTTGACTGTGGATCCAAGTAAAGGGAAATCCTTCCCAACTTCAGTCTTTTCTGTTTATCATGATACTGCTTATTTGTCCAGTTGTGGGGATTTTTGTTTTCTTTATGTTGAGGTGTAATCCCTCCTGAAGGCCGTAGTCTTTGATCTTTATCAGTAAATGCTTCAAGTCTTCTTCCTTTTTAGCCAGCAAGGTTGTGTCATATTGGAGACTAAAATGCTGTTATCTGTTTCTTTACATTCATTTTCTGACTCTAATAATTGTGCAACTTTTTTTCTCTGTCACTTTTCTTCTGTTTGTCATTATGTTTGGAAAATGAAAAACTCCAAATTCTCCACTGTGTTCAAGGGAAGCTAAAAAAAAAAAAAAAAGGACTTAAAAAGATGGTATCTAATCTTTTATTCCTTCTTGAAAAGTGAAGAAATGCTCTGGGCAACACAATAAGAAAATTAACCAAAAACCAAACCAAACCCATTGCCATTTAGTCAATTCTGATATAGTGACCCTGTAGGACAGAGTAGAACTGCACCATAGGGTTTCCAAGGCTGTAAATCTTTAAGGAAGCAGACTGCCACATTGTTCTGTTGTGGATCGGCTGGTGGGTTTGAACCCCTGACCTTTCAGTTAGCAGCTAAGCACTTAACCACTGTACCCCCAGGGCTCCTAGGAATACTAAAGGATCATACAATAGCTTTAATTTATTTGACTATTGCATTATTCCAGGCAATTTCCATCATTCTTCCGTTTTCTTATTTTAGTCTTTTTTTCTTTTTTAAGGCATAATTGGGAGTAATTCATAAGAAATGCTGAAATAATTTCTAGGATGATAAATAGTAAACTTTCCTCAAGGTGTAGAAAAAAATAACATCACTAAGATTTCATAATACGTCATAGATTTGTAGTAGTGTGCAGTGGACCTATAAGAAAATTGCACGATAAAAAGAATTTTGTTCTATTTTAAGTAAATTTTCTCTTTGTTCTTTGGAAGACTTCTAGAAAGACCTCTAAAAGTCATGAAATGTTAATCGTTATACATAATTAAGAAACCAAATAAAATTTAATGTATTCTTAATCACTAGCTGTACAACTCTTTTGGATGGTAGATCATTCCATATTCTCAGGAAATCATAATTAAAAATCAATTTTTGTTTCCGTTTTGTTTTAGGAATTTTGTTTATTTTAAAAATTTGTGTAAAAATTTCCCCGCTTAATTCTCAAAATAATTATGTTCTTTTTTTTTTTTTTTTTTTAGGAGAAACAAATATTTGGGAAAAATTACATCGGCCAGAATTACTAAGAGCTTGTGCTAAGAAGAAATTTATACAACTTCAACAAAGTGAAGTTTAGCGCCACAAGAGTTGTAGTTACTGCCAGGTGAGAATTACAGATGTATTTTACTCAACCTGTTCTTTCAGGATGTGATATAAAGAAGTTATGAAAATATAGCAAGTTTAGCAGACATCTAAACTCTGAATCTGATAGATAACCAAAGTTATGTGTTCATGAAAGGTATGCAGACAACTAGCATTTTTGGCTCATTTGCTTTCTATGAATTTTTTTACAAGTAGTGTGATTTAGAACATTTATCAGTGTCTTTAATTTCCAAACTTTAGTATTTTTATTAAACTTGGTTTTCTTACCTTAAATGTTTTCGTTGGTTAAATAATTTTTTCTGTTTGCTGAGCCATCTAATTTTGCTAAAAACACAAATTTGACCTGCCAAATTTTCGTTCCTTCTGCTCTCCACGTTGCTCGTGTATATTCACAGCATCTGGAGTCTGTGTAAAGTCATCAGAAACAACACGGGGGAAATAGATAAACTGAACACAGCTGGGAATCGACTTTGGCCTAGTATACTCTATGCTGGTGTTTATTTCCATTCGTTCTTTAAGTTTGCAAGCTTGAAATGATCCAAACAAAATTTTTTTTTTCTCCTTTGGTAATATGTTCTATAGAACAGTCTTTAATGTTTTAAAATATACAGGATTTTTTTTTTTTTTTTTTCTCTGTCTACAGCATTTACAGAGTGCTGTGTATTAAATGCCGTATATGAGCTGAGGAATTTTACTGAGAATTTGGCGGAGATTTTATTTGTAAATGCTTGCTATTGGAAGGATGAGTTAAGGTTATCAGGCAGAAATTTTGTCCTGACTATCAAGTTTTCTTTTTAGCCTTTTCATTTTAAAAAGTGAATTTATCCATCGTGAATCTCACAAACTAAGCCAGACGGAAAAAGTACATGATTTCGTTTATATACAATTCAAAGCCAACAGAACAAATCTATGCTATTAGAGGTTGGAATACCGCCTTTTGTGAGGTGGTAGAGGCTGGTAAGGAGGCATGAGAGGAGCTTCTGAGGAGCTGATAATATTTCTTAATCAAGGTAATAGTTACATGGGTGTGTTCACACTGAAAATTCCATGACTGTGGTTTCTGCACTTTCTATATGTGGGCTTGGATAAAGTTTACAGTATTAATGTTGTTAAATTTTAGCAAGATTCATTGGTTAGGTGAATTCAACAAACGTAATTAGGCTGTGATGTGATGATTGCAAGTATGTTATTGAGTTTTAGTTCCTATAGTGGTCCTAACTAGCAAAACAACAAGGACAAATGACTAAACTAATCCGTTGCACTTAAGTTACTATATAATCTGTAGTAATACCATTTTCTAAATCATATACTTAGGAAGAGTAGGAATTTTAAGTCATAGTAGCTATTTACAAATATACAAAAAAAAATTTTTTTCATCATTTTAAAATGTCTAATTGTATAGCTATTATTATCATTTGATTATTCCTTTTTATGTGTTTGAGGCCATACAAGCGTACTTGCTATTTCTTTCCTTTGATTTCTTACTTTGTGTAAGTTTTTCAAGTTTATGAGTGTCTTCTGTAGTTATTCCAGACATAAAAAATAAGTCACATTGTTATTTCAAAGTTAACCCTGTTTGTATTGATTAATGCCGAAATGTTCATTGAGAACACCAGCTGAATTTCCTTAGTGAAAAAGGTGTATATCTCCACAACATCTGAAATAACTATCTGTGTAGGTTCTAGAACACTATCGTAATGCATGTAATGTTTACTTTATAGTATTTCTTTAGGAATAATGAGTTTGTTTTAAAAAAAGCCTTTGATGCTAATTCAGAGATCCATAATCTACTCACAATGTCTTTCACATGTAGTTTTGATGATAACTGACAAGCTGTAAGTTAATTAGCACAGAACTTACTAATGAGGATGTTAAAATTTAATTTAAAAGTGAGGACTTTTATTTGTATACTCTGGACAAAGTGAAGGAAATTCAATCATACGTATGATAAGCATTTCAGGCACTTTTTCTTCGTTCAGATACTTTATTAGATTACAATAAGAAAATATAATTAACTTAATGATAGCAAAGTTTTGAAAGTATGCTAAGATTGCTTGTCTTTAAAACTGGGGATAACCCAAAACCAAAGCAGTAAAATAAGGTCTGTTAATTAGCATGGAAGACAGCTTCTTGAATTAATATGTGGTGTTAATTAACAGGAAGTCTGATGTTGTGTTGTAATTACCACCAATATTTTTGACATACTGAGTGACTGAAGGTGAATTATATAGATAGCAATTGAGTAAACACTTTTGTGCTTAGGAACATTTTCCTTTGTTTCTGTTTTCTAGAAATATGGACAGACTTCTTAGACTTGGAGGAGGTATGCCTGGACTGGGCCAGGTTAGTATATAGATTCTCAATATTTCTTTGTGTGTAAACTACAAGGCTTTCTTTAGTTACCCAGAAAGGAAAAAAATCACTCCCAAGAAATTCACCTCACAGATAACGTTAGGGTAAGAAGTCTTACCTTATGACTGGTTGCTGCATTGCAACACTAAATAACACTGGAAAAATTTTCTATCGTCTTAATTTACTGTCTTCTAGGAAAAAGAATTTTCTCTGTTGGCTTTGATTTAAAATTTTAGGATATGTGAGAGTATCAAACTTGCCTTTTAGTAAAAAAGGAATGCAAAATATCTTATTTCTGGGTTTAAAATGTAAACTGTAGAAGTAACACATGAACAAGTAAACATGGCAACTTGGCTAAATCCAGAAAACTGACCCATTAAAAAATGTTTTTATGTGCAGTCTTAAATTCTAGCCAGTAATTATGATAATGGATGAATTAAGTGATGTCCTCATTTTAAATTTGTGAATATAGTTTCTTTTATATTTTAAAAATTAAGTGATTTTTCAGTTGTTTTAATATTATCATTTATTTTGTTCCATGCTGTTAGTCAAAAAGGCCTCTAGATAGATTTCTATCTCAAGATATTCTATCTGCTTGCAACTAAGAATTTCTGCTGCTTTTGAGTTCTACACTGATTTACCTTTCCAGTCCTCCGTTTACTTAATGTTGATTAACAAAAGAGGAGAGTGTGTGTTTTTCCCTTCCTGAGACTTTTATGAAATACATTGTTTTATAACCTAATACTGGCAGTATTTTTATAACTCACCTTAAGAACCCTTTTAGTTACCAGCTTTCCTTCATTTCTGTATCACTATTAATGACTTTGTCATTCAAAGTAGTCTATATTTACTATAGGAAACACAGTTTTGTTTGAGACTTCATGAAATTTGCAGTGTTTCGGAGACGCTTTTGCAGGAATTCTTTGATTAGGTCTATCATGGTTTATGACTAATAGTTCTTTTTAGAAAGTTGAAATATTTTTGTGATCCTATATTACATCCTGGAATAGACTTCAGAATTTTTTCTTCACTTTTGTTAAATGGAGCTCTAGTGGCATGGTGGTTAAGAGCTTGGGTGCTAACCAAAAGGTTGGCAGTTTGAATCCACCAGCTGCTCCTTGGAAATCCTATGGGGCAGTTCTGCTCTGTCTCATAGGGTCATTATGAGTTGAAATCAACTCAACGGCAAGGGGTTTGGGTGTTTCTGTTTTGTTAAACACTGTTGAATATTTCTTAGTTTCTTTGCTCTCAACTTATGCCTTCAGTGTTCTTAATTTTTGTAACATTTGTGTAGTTTATTCTCTCAGGAAGCCTAACCCTCTCTGAACTTGATCCTTTCAACATTGTTTCCTACTTTTGTAAGCAACAAATGTGTTGCTTAACAATATTAAGGCATATAAAAATATCAGAAGTGGGCTGAGGTAGTATGTAGATGGTACAGATTTACCTGCAAATTGTAGGTAAAGACGTTGCCTGAGTACAACTCTTAAGGGAAGTTACATCAAATTTAAAAACCAAAATAACTTCCTTAAGCATTGTTATTATTTTATCTGTCATCAGGTCGGCCCCCAACTCATAGCGACCCCACGCACAGCAGGATTGGATCATTGTGAGCCATAGAATTTTCATTGGCTGATTATTTGGAAGTAGGTCACCAGGGCTTTCTTTTTAGTCTGTCTTAGACTGAAAGCTCCACTGGAACCTGTTCAGCATCATAGCACCATGCAAGCCTCCACTAATAGATGGATAGTGGCTGCATTTAAGGTGCATTGGCTAGGGATTGAACCCAAGTCTCCTGCATGGAAGGTGAGAATTCTACCACTGAACTACTGCTACCACTGCCTCCTTAAGCATTAGAAACAATAAATTATACATCCATGCTGGAAATCCATGCTGGAGAATTGCTACATGAAATAATGATGTTACTGACCACAAATTGAGCTATATCAAATCTCAGTGATCACTGCTAACCTTTGCATTATTAAATAAGTGGAAAACAGTGTTTATTCAGTACCCCTTCCAGGTTTCTGATTATTTAATCAGCCCTCGTGTCCTTGGTTTGTACTCTTATCTGAACTTATATATATGCTGCCTAAGAATCTTAAGTGTTCAGTGATAATTTTTTGTTTTGTTTTGTTTTTGCAAAAATGTTATTTTCCTCTTGTTCTAAGACTAATTTGACGAACAAATACAGTGTTAACATCTATAACTCATCTACCTCAGGAATGAAATGTTAAGTGTATTGTTTATATTTGATAAGATATCAAAGAGCTTTGTGTAGACATAGCTATTTTTACCAATACATAGTGCATAGCAGCCAAAAGTAGTAGAAAAGGATCAGTGGGGAATGCTAATATCTTAGTAATAAATGGAAAAGGCAGAATTCTCCCACAAGTAGATCACTGGCTGATAAGCTTAAAAGTTTTTCCGTATAAAACATGGGAATAGCAGAAAAAACAGGTAAAGACCTTATAATTTCTTGAGAATCCCTTACAATTACTTAGGCTTAAGAGTTAAATAAACTTTTGCCCCTTTTCAAAAATTCATTTCTTTGGTCCGAGAAAGAATCATGGCTACTTTGTGAGTGAATGGGTCGTCTTAAATCATTCTCAGTGGAGACAGCCTAACTTTGGTGAAAGAAATGCTCCAAGACTGACTTTTTTTAAAAAAAGTATTTAGCAGCTGCTTTTTTGGCTTAAACAGTATTTCATTTTCAGCCTTGATTCCATTATTTGCATGGGAATATTTCAGTTGCATTTTTTTGGAACATTACTGGATGCTTATTTTTTGTATTCTATTTCAAAAAATTTTTTTCTTTTTTTTATTTCAAAGAGACGTGATCCAATATTTGGGCATAGTGCAGTATCAGTTGATACAAGTATATACATATGCACATATATAGTTATAATTATAGTTGATACTGACATTTCATTGTATTTGAGGTCTTTTGGCCATGTTTTATTTTAGAGTTAGGTCAGTGGGTAAAAAGGAGCTCAACTTCTCTGCCCATTACTAACTTTTATCTTTTCCAAGGCTAATCGTTTCACTTATTTCACTTATCCTCTGATCTTATCCTCTCTTGAGGTCTCATTGGGTCCGTTCTCTGCCTACAAAGATGTTTAACTACCCTGTATACAAAAACAAACTTCATTGTTTCCTGCCATTAACTTTTTCTTTGATTTATTTCTAAACTTCCTGAAATAATAGCTTATACTTATATATTCTACTTATCCACTCTCATGAGGCTATATTCTGGCCTCCTTCTGCATTACTATATTGAAACCGCTCAAATTGCCAAGTCTATTGGCCTACTGTTAGTTTTCTTTTAACTAAACTTCAATATTCTACAGTGTTAACATGTTTCTTCAAACTTTCTCTTTCATTAGCTTTTATGAGCCACTTTCTCCTAGTTCTTCATTATGTCGTTTATACCTACAGAACAACTTTAAAGTTTGATTTTCTTTTTCAATAAAACATTTTTTTAATGTTGATAAGAGAAAAATGATAGGGTAAAATAAGGGAATCTTTCCATAATCCTCAACTTCAGTATAACTTAGCCGTAGTTGTGGAAGTAGAAACAGGTGTTTTATTAGAACTATTGAATTTGGTGCAGGACCAGGCAGTGTTCTGTTGTGCGTGGGGTCCCTATGAGTCAACACCAACTCAATGGCACCTAACAACAAGAACATTGAATCTGTAAACTGATAACTTTAAAATTTAAATGTATTTATTTGCTTTGCTAAAGTGCTTACAAAATTGAAATTATTAAAAGTTGTGAGGTGATTATATTAAGAATAGTTATTGCTGAAATTTGGCCACTTGTCTTTATGACTATTCAAAGTTAGGTCTTGACAACTAAACTATTTCTAGAAGCAGTGAAGACAGAACTCAAGAAATGGAACTAGCCAAAGCATAGTCTCCAGTCTCTAAAAGTTTTAGTCTAAGTCTCTGGGTCCGTTTTAGCTTTGGAAACAGAGTAAGCTTAAAATTCAACAAAACTTAGGTAAAATATCAGTGAAGTTAAATTTTTTAGATCCATATTTTGAGGTTTTGTGTATTTTAAGTGGAAGTTTACGAATCAATTCAGTCTCTCATACAAAAACTTATATACACCTTGCTATGTACTCCTAGGTGCTCTTCCCCTAATGAGACAGCACACTCATTGTTTCTACCCTGTATTCCCTGTGACGATACAGCCAGCTCCAGTCCCCCCTGCCTTCTCATCTCACCTCTAGACAGGAGTTGCCCACGTAGTTTCATGTGTCTCCTTGAGCCCAGAAGCTCATTCCTCACCAGTATCATTTTCTGTCTTATAGTCCAGCCCAATCCCTGTTTGAAGAGTTGGGTTTGGGAATGATTCCAGTCTTGGGCTAGAGAGTCCGGGACCATGACCTCCAGGGTCCCTCTATTCTCAGTCAGACCATTAAGTCTGGTGTTTTTACAAGAATTTGAAGTCTGCATCGTACTGCTCTCCTGCTGCATCAGGCATTCTCTGTTGTGTTCTCTGTCAAGGCCATCATCAGTGGTAGCTGGGCACCACCTAGTTTTTCCGGTCTCAGGCTGATGTAGTCTCTGGTTTATGTGGACCTGTTTGTCTCTTGGGCTCATGTTTACCTTTTGTCTTTGGTGTTCTTTGTTCTCCTTTGCTCCAGGTGGGTTGAGACCAATTGATGCATCTTAGATGGCTGCTTACTAGTGTTTAAGACCCCAGGCATCACTCACCAAAGTGGGATACAGAACATTTTCTTAATATATTTTGTTATGCAGATTGACCTAGATGTCCCATGAAACCATGGTCCCCAGACCCCTGTCCCTGCTACTCTGGCCTTCAGAGCATTTGGTTGTATTCAGGAAATTTCTTAGCTTTTGCTTTAGTCCAATTGTGCTGGCCTTCCCTGTATTGTGTATTGTCTTTCCAAAGTAGTTCTTGTCTGCTATCTAATTAGTGATTACCCCTCTCCTTCCCTATTTTGAGGTTTTTTTGTGTTGGGTCTTATGCTGTAGGAAATACCAAGATAAGGAAGAATGTGGTTACTTATCCCGGGGCCCTTGTATTCTGGTAGACACACAACTATTTTAAGTACCTGGTACATATTAACTACTTTATAAAAGTGAATACTTTATATGACCTCATTTAAATAATGCGATTTTAAGTATAAGCTTTTAGTTTTTTTTTATATAGTATAGGGAAACCCTGGTGGCGGAGTTGTTAAGAGCTATAGCTGTTAACCGTAAGGTCTGCAGTTCGAATCCACCAGACACTCCTTCAAAACTCTACGGGGCATTTCTACTCTGCCCTGTAGGTTAGCTATGAGTTGGAATTGACTTGATGGTAACAGGCTTGGTTTTTTTGCTTTATATAGCATGTTGTTGTTAGATGCTGTCAAGTCGGTTCCGACTCGTATAGACCCTGTGCGCAACAGAATGAAACACTTCCTGGTCCTGCACCATCCTTTACAATCATTGTTATGCTTGAGCCCATTGTTGCAGTCTCTGTGTCAGTCTACCTTGTTGAGGGTCTTCCTCTTTTCCACTGACCCTCTGTACTTTACCAAGCGTGATGTCCTCCAGGGACTGATCCCTGCTGACAACATGTCCAAAATATGTAAGACACAGTCTCGCCATCCTTACTTCTAAGGCGCATTCTGGTTGTATTTCTTCGAAGACAGATTTGTTTGTTCTTTTAGTAGTCCATGGTATATTTAATATTCTTTGCCAACACTGTAATTCAACGGCGTCAATTCTTCTTTGGTTCTCCTTATTCATTGTCCAGCTTTCACATGCATATGATGCGATTGAAAATACCGTGGCTTGGGTCAGGCACACCTTAGTCTTCAAGGTAATATCTTTGCTTTTCAACACTTCAAAGAGGTCCTTTGTAGCAGATTTGCCCACTGCAATGCGTCTTTTGATTTCTTGACTGCTGCTTTGTCCTATAGGGTCGCTATGGGTCGGAATCGACTCGACAGCAGTGGGTGGGTGGGCTTCCATGGTTGTTGATTGTGGAACCAAGTAAAATGAAATCCTTGACAACTTCAGTCTCATCTCCGTTTATCATTATGTTGCTCATTGGTCTAGTTGTGAGGATTTTTGTTTTCTTTATGTTGAGATGCAATCCCTACTGAAGGCTGTGGCCTTTGATCTTCATTAATAAGTGCTTCAAGTCCTCTTCACTTTCAGCAAGCAAGGTTGTGTTATCTGTATAATGCAGGTTGTTAATGAGTCTTCCTCCAATCCTGATGCCCTGTTCCTCTTCATATAGTCCAGCTTCTGGGATTATTTGCTCAGCAAACAGATTTGAATAGGTATGGTGATAGGATACAACCCTGATGCACACCTTTCCTGACTTTAAACCAATCAGTATCCCCTCGTTCTGTCCGAACAACTGCCTCTTTATCTATGTAAAGGTACCTCATGAGTACAATTAAGTTTTCAGGAATTCCCATTCTTTGCAATGTTATCCATGATTTGTTATGATCCACACAGTCGAATGCCTTTGCATAGTCAATAAAACACAGGTAAACACCCTTCTGGTAGTCTCTGCTTTCAGCCAGGATCCATCTGACATCAGCAATGATATCCCTGGTTCCACGTCCTCTTCTGAAACCAGCCTGAATTTCTGGCACTTCCCTGTTGATATACTGCTGCAGCCACTTTTGAATGATCTTCAGCCAAATTTTGCTTGCATGTGATATTGATGATATAGTTCTATAATTTCTGCATTCGGTTGGATCACCTTTCTTGGGAATAGACATAAATATGGATCTCTTCCAGTCAGTTGGCCAGGAAGTTGTCTTCGGTATTTCTTGGCATAAACAAGTGAGTACTTCCAGTGCTGCATCCATTTGTTGAAACATCTCATTTGATATTCCATCAATTCCTGGAGGCTTGTTTTTCACCAGTGCCTTCAGTGCAGCTTGGACTTCTTCCTTCAGTACCATTGGTTCCTGATCATATGTTACCTCTTGAAATAGTTGAACATCAACTAATTCTTTTTGGTATAATGGCTCTGTGTATTCCTTCCATCTTCTTTTGATGCTTCTTGCATCATTTAATATTTTCTCCATAGAACCCATCAGTATTGCAACCGGAGGCTTGAAATTTTTCTTTAGTTCTTTCAGCTTGAGAAACACCAAGCGTGTTCCTCCCTTTTGGTTTTCTATCTCCAGGTCTTTGCACATGCTGTTATAATACCTTACTTTGTCTTATATAGTATAAAGCTTAAGGTTTCCTACAGAAAAGGGAAGGTGTGACTGAACCAAGGAGGTGGGGTTTGAGTTCAATTTTGAAATATGTGCATATTCAGAAAGGCTGGAGAATAGGTGATATGGGAGGAAATAATAAAGAAGCTGGTAAAGGAGTTTGATGTAGATTATGAAAAGCTTTGAATGCCATGCTTAGTTATTTTTACTTTTTTTCTCATAGATATTGTAGTTTCATGAAGATTGCTTTCTTTTAGTAGAGTTGTGAAAAGATTCAATCTGTGATTTAAAAAAGTAATTCTAGTGGTAGTTTGAAGAATAGGAAAAGAGATTGAAGGCAAAATCATCAGTTAGAAGACTGTTAGAGTTGTCCAGATGAAAGATAATGAAGGCTTGAGCTAAAGCTAGATAGTTTACTTTACATTTGGTCGGCCACATACAGGCATCTATTGCATATTCTTTTTTTTTTAAACAATCTTTTAAAAATATAAGGCTTTGGCTTTATAAAAACAGGCCAGATTTGGCCCAGGGCTTATAGGTTGCCAACCCCTGGACTAGGATATTGGTGGTGAGAATAGAGAAGAGAACCAAAGAGATCACACTTAACAGAAACTCAATGTCCCCTAAGCATCGACTCCCCCAGTCCCCTTCCCTCTCTCTTTTGTAACCACTAATGAACTTTGGTCTCTATACGTTTACCTATTCTAGGTATTTAATACACATGGAATCATACATTATTTGTCCTTTTGTGGCCAAGTATTTCACTCAGCATAATGTTTTCAAGGTTCATCCATACTGTCACATATATCAGGACTTTGTTTTTCTTTGTCCATTCATCTATTGATGGACATTTAGGTTGTTTACACCTTCAGCTATCGTGAGTAGTGTTGCAGTACTTTTCTGTCATCTCTGAAGTTAACTTGACCATGTATTTTTCTTTGACCAATGGAATGTGAGTGGAAATTAACATGTCACTTTGCGGTAGAAACTTTAAGAATCAGTGTGTGATTTGTCTGCCCTGGTAATCAAGGAAGCATAGAGATATTACGTCTTTTAGCTGGGACCCTGAGCGAGAATGACATATAACCTGCAAATTTTAAAGTGAAGTCAGAAATCCTATGATTTTTGCATGAAATACTCTGTAACTTCTTTTGGTCTCCAATTTTCATTTTAAGAAATACATTGTAGGCCAAACTATGCACATAAGCAGGACTATATTGCCTACAACTTGCTAGTTTGCATCCTTCTGATAGTTTTGGAGGTAAAGATAAGGTTAAGAACTGTAGGTGGATGATCAGAGAAGACTTTCTGAATGTGGTGAGATATAAGCTACATCTCGAAGTATTGTTTCAGGTGGCTAGATTAAAAAAAAAAAAAAAAGATTCCATGAATTGAATATGATCTGTTATATTTGTTGTAAACCCCAAACCCACATAGTATATGGATTTTGTGAATTTTAAATAACCATTTTCCTGTTTTTTTTTTTTATTGTGGGTCTTGATTAGAAATGTCTCAATCGTTTGACTTTTAGGTTTTGGCCTAATGTTTTGTAGAAAGGATTAATTTAACACAGTAGTAGAAAAATGACCAAAATAAATGGAAAAATAATACCCTTTTCATGGCTGGAGTCTTAATATCAAATGTCAGTTCTCTCCAATTATTCATAAATTCAATGTCATTCCAATAAAAATACCAACCAGAATTTTCTTGGAGTTACACAAACTGATTCTAAAATTCATTTAGGAGAAAAAGTCCAAGAATAGCAAACAAGCTTATAAAGATATTCAACCTCACTATATATCATGGAAATGAAAATTAAGATAAGCATTAGACTGATTTTTTTTTTTTTTTAAGGCCTCTTATATTAAGTATTTGTAAAGATTTAGAGAAGCAGGAACTGTGAAGTAAGCTGTTTCTCTTGTGGTGGGGTGCTGTGTGTGTGTGTGTGTTTTGGGGATTATAACTCAGTGCTTAGAACATTACCTACAAATAGTAGACATATATATACGTTGCGTGAACGCACTGTATGCCAAATGGCTCTCCAGAGTGACTTTGACTATTTACACTGTATGTGGAATATAAATAGTTAAAGTCACTCTGGAGATAAAGTTGACAATATCTAAATACCAAAACCAAACCCTTTGCCGTTGAGTCGACTTTGACCCATAGTGACCCTATGGAACAGAGTAGAACTGCCCCACAGAGTTTCCAAGGAGCACCTGGTGGATTCGAATTGCCAACCTTTTGGTTAGGAGCCATAGCACTGAACCACTATGCCATCAGGGATTCCTGGCAATATCTAGTAAAGTTAAAAATGCCTAAAGCTTTGTGACTCAGCAGTTCCATTTATTCACTTCAAAGGAAGTCTTACACATGTGTATCAGGCAGGACTTCGAACCAGTTCTGCCTGGTTCAGTCAAGGCCAGTGAACCTGAAATCTGAATGGATCTGAATTTTTAAAATGTGGGTGAACTGGAATGATAAGCAGAACAGTAAAGATTACATGTTGAAGTCCTGCTGGAAACTTAATCTCTCCCTTAGGAAATAAGGGCAGCATACACATTGCATAACAGGCAAATCTCTTGATCGCCAGAGTCAGAAACAGCCGTGTCCGGCTCAAAGATGGCAGCTGACCATGCTGCTTTGAATGTAAGTCACTCACCACAGTCCTGGCAGTAATCCAGTCTCCTGCATCAAGCTCCTGAAAGAGTCTCCCATTCCAGGCCATCGACCCGTAATTTTTCCTGTTCCGGTTATCATTTCATTTCATCCAAATTTTAAAAATTCGGATCTGTTCTGATTTTGCTTCGTCGGCCATGACTGCACCAGCTGGAAGCCCTGGTATCAGGAGATAAGTTTAAGGATATTTGTTATAGTATTATTTGAAATATAGAAAAATTGCAAAATATTTAAATGTCTATTTGTGGTAAAGGGGTAAATTGGACTATATGATGGAATACTATGTAGCAGTTTAAATGAATGAACTAGATTCTTACATATCAACATGCGTAATAAACTTTAACCATATAAAGAGAAAAATTCAGGTTGTAGAAAGAAACATGCAGTATGAAAGCATTAATGTAAATTTTTTAAAAATTAAAGCTTTTTTTAAGGGTACATAACTCTTGAGTAAAATTACTAGTAATTGGTCTATAGCAGCACTGTCCAAGAGAACTTTCTGTAATAATGGAAATGTTCTGTATCTCTCCAAGATAGTAGCCAGTAGCCACATGTGGCTACTTAAGCACTTAAAATGGGGCTGGAGCAACTGAAGAACTGAATTTTAAATTTTATTTACTTTTAATAAATTTAAATAGCCACATGTAGCTGTTGAGCACTTGAAATATGGCTGGTGTGACTGAAGAACTGAATTTTTTACTTTATTTAAATTTAAAGAGCCGCTTGTGGCTAGTGGCTACCATAGTATTCAGCGCAGGCCTAGATAACGCACACGAAATTCATGAGAAAGGAGGGAGGCAAAAGGATCTTAACTTTACATATAATGTGTTTTCTCTTTTTAGCAAAGAAAAACTAAAAAGAACAAGTAATGGAATAACATTAAACAACACTAAATAAAAATTTTCCTAAGTAGTTTTTTTTTTTTTAATTTTTATTGTGCTTTAAGTGAAAGTTTACAAATCAAGTCAGTCTGTCACATATAAGCTTATATACACCTTACTACATACTCCCATTTACTCTTCCTAAGTAGTTTTTTAAAAAGCTTCCAAATAAAACAAAATCAAAAATTCATTTGAATTTATTTTTTAGCGCTTTTTCTCATTCTTTTACCTGGGCATTTCTTATTCTCCCTCAGTTTTGATTTGGTTTTTAAAATCAGTTTCATCTCTTTTTTCTTTTTTACTAGATAATATGGATAGTGTTGTTTTTCGGTTTTACATGGGTTTTGTTACATCTTTAATTCAACAAATAGGCATTCATACAGAATGTTTGAGGAGTGTAAGGTATTGTGCTCATTGATTTGGAATGAAGAAAAATACTGTCTAGCTGACCATGGACAAAGCATTATTTAACCTATCTAAATGTCTGCTAATCTAGTGGTTCTCAAACTTTAGAACATTAGATCAGCAGGAAGCTTTTAAAAACCTTGATGACAAGGTCACAGCCCATACCAATTATATCAGAACGTCTGGTGATTCCAACGCGTAGCTGAGTTTAGGAACTACTATGTTCATCTATAAAATGAGGTGTATATTTAAGAAGCTTTTAGCTATAAGCAGCAGAATACCTGATTAAAAATGGCTTAGCAATAGTATGATGGTGCTTTTTTTTTTAAACATAAAATTAATTGTGGGGATACAGTTTTGAAAAAACAAAAGGAAATATTCTTGCCTTCATACAGTGTACATTTTAGTATATGAGAGTTCCCTTTTCTTCAGTAGTTCAACAGTGTCTTCAAGGATCAATCTCATCTTTTTTGCTCTGTCATAGTCAGAGATGTCATCAGTATTTCCTCTCAGGGTCTCCATATGGCTTTTGTTTCTCTCCCAAAGTGGGAAGGAGGGGTTGGGCTGTCCTCACATGTCTGTCTGTTTTTTCAATAGGAGAAATTTTACTCCCAGATGTTCTTCCACAGACATATTTTCTATATCATGGACCTGAACTAGGTCCCATGGCAAGGAAGGTTGTGACAGAGAGTGTCTGCTATTGCTAGTCTCATTCAAGGGAGTTGAACTCTGCAAGCAGAGAAGAAGTGGGAGAGGAGTGGTCATGAAGATACATCTGCTTTGTGGGAAAAATGATATAAGGAGATGACATGTGAAAAATACTTAGCACAGTGCATGGTTCAGTTTAGTTCAGTAGATGTTGGTATTTTACCTTTTCTCAAGAAACACACAATCTGGAAAGATAGGATACCAGCAAGGTAGTGGGTATAAAGTACCATGATAAAGCTACTGGATTAATCCTGTCCTTTTGTTGTTTTTCTGCCTGATGAATAATTTTTATAAGTAAGAAGGCAAAATAGTTCTGGATATGGCAGTGAACAAAACATTCCCTATTCTCATGAAACTTACATTTAGTGTGGAAGGTGGGGAAGAAGTTACTATACAAATACATAAAGTGTCAGGTAGTAATAAGTGGTAGGATGGAAAATAAGGATCAAAAACCAAAACCAAACCCATTGCCGTCGAGTCGATTCCGACTCATAGCAACCCTATAAGACAGAGTAGAACTGCCCCATAGAGTTTCCAAGGAGCGCCTGGCAGATTTGAACTGCCGACCTCTTGGTTAGCAGCCATAGCACTTAACCACTATGCCACCAGGGTTTCCAAAAGTGAGGATAGAGTGACTAATTGTGGGGGTCATGGGAGGGATGGTGACCGCATTAGATACTATGGTCAGGAAAGGCACTCTAATGAGGTGCTATTGGAACGCAGACCTGAATGAAGTGAGGAAGCAAGCAACCATTCCAGCAGTTGTTGGTTGTTAGGTGCCATCGAGTTGGTTTTGACTCAGCAACCCTACGTACAATAGAAGGAAACAGTGCCTGGTCCTGCGCCGTCCTCACGATCATTGCTATGTTTGAGCCCATTGTTGCAGCCACTGTTTCAGTCCATCTCATTGTGGATCTTCCTCTTTTTCACTGACTCTCTACTTTACCAAGCATGATGTCCTTCTCCAGGGACTGGTATCTCTGATCACATGTCCAAAGTACTTAAGACGAAGTCTCACCATCCTTACTTCTAAGGAGCATGTTGTCTGTACTTCTTCAAGATAGATTTGTTTGTTCTTCCGGCAGTCCGTGGTATATTGAATATTCTTCACCAACACTGTAATTCAAAGGCATCAATTCTTCAGTCTTCCTTATTCATCGTCCAGCTCTTGCATGCATATGAGACGACTGAAAATACCATGGCTGGGGTCAGGCACACCTTAGTCCTCAAAGTGACATCTTTGCATTTGAACACTTTAAAGAAGTCTTTTGCAACAGATTTGCCCAATGCAATGTGCAGCTTGATTTCTTGACTTGTTTCCATGGGGGTTGATTGTGAATCCAAGTGAAATAAAATCCTTGACAACTTCAGTATTTTCTCCATTTATCATGATGTTGCTTATTGGACCAGTAGTGAGGATTTCTGTTTTCTTTATGTTGTGGTGTAATCCATACTGAAGGCTGTAGTCTTTGATCTTTATCAGTAAGTACTTCAAGTCCTCTTCACTGTCAGCAAGCAAGGTTGTGTCATCTGCATATTGCAGGTTGAGTCTTCTTTAAATCCTGATGGCCATGATCTTCTTCCTATAGTCCAGCTTCTCGGATTATTTGCTCAGCATACAGATTGAGTAAGTATAGTGAAAGGATACAACCCTGATGCACAGCTTTCCTGATTTTAAACCACAACGCATCCCTTTGTTCTGTTTGAATGACTGCGTATTGGTCTATGTACAGGTTCCTCATGTTCTGGAATTTCCATTCTTTGCAATGTTATCCATAATTTGTTATGATCCACGCGGTCAAATGCCTTTGCATAGTCAATAAAACATAAGTAAACATCTTTCTGGTATTCTTTGCTTTTAGCCAAGGTCCACCTGATATCAGCAATGATATTTCTCATTCGTGTCTTTTTCTGAATCTGGCTTGAATTTCTGGCAGTTCCCTGTTGATATACTGCTGCAGCCATTTTTGAATTATTCCAGCAGAGGAAATAATGTGTACTTGGCATGTTTGGAAAATAGTATGGAGGTCAGGTGGCTGGAGCAAAATGAATGAAAAGGAAAGAGGTGGGAGATAGCATTAGAGAGATTGCCTGAGACAAGATCAAGCAGGGCTTTGTGGAAGATTCTCTTCCGAGTGAGTTGAGAAGCCAGTAGAGGCTTTTGAGGAAAGGAGTTATGCTCGTAAGACTTAGAATTTTTAAAAGAACCTGGCTACTCTGGAGAAGAATGTAGAAAGCCAAGAACGGAAGCAGAGAGACAAGCTACTACAGTAATGTTTTAAAATAAATTATTATCTGCCATGGAAACCCTGGTGGCATAGTGGTTTAGTGCTACGGCTGCTAACCAAAAGGTTGGCAGTTTGAATCCGCCAGGCACTTCTTAGAAACTATGGGGCAGTTCTACTCTGTCCTATAGGGTCGCAATGAGTCAGAATTGACTCGGCGGCAGTGGGGTTTTTTTTGGGTATCTGCCATTGAATCTGTTCCCACTTAATGATGACCTTATGTACAACAGAAAGAAATGTTGCCTGATCTTGTGCCATTACCATGATCTTTGGTATGTATGAGCCCATTAAATAAATTCCAGATTATTGTATTTTATTTTTATTCCATCTATCTGCTAAAGAAATTGTGGTGTGGCTTGAGCCAACATAGATTAATGTATATAATTAATTTGTATTTACACCTCTCACATTTGAAATAAAACCTTTGATTTAGCTATAAGCACTGGCCCAGTAGGGTGAAAATGAGCAAGCCTTTACAAAAAGCTTTCTTACGACTTTTTTTCTATATTCTTTGAGCTCTTAATCCATTCTGTATTGGCAATTTTTATGTACTGATTCACTCTTGTGGCTACTTTTTTTTTCTTTCATCTTATATAAGGTTATTATTTAAGTGTCCTGGTGTGATCCTTTATAGGTTTACAAAGAGTTTTTCTAAACTTTGGTAGATTAATTTGACCATTTTTCTTCCTATTGAGAAGAAGGGAAGGGTCAAGAAATTATAATTGTTCTATTTTTTTGCTTAACTACAAATAGCTCAGGAATGATTTTGCTTTAGAAACAAAGTAAAACTACAATATGCCTTTAATTTTTCCCACTTGATCCTCTCGTCAAGTTATAATTTTAATATTTCTAAAAATATAATTCCTAATCATTCTATTCATGTACTTGATCTGGTGTTTGTCCTGTAGAAAATTGAGGAAGAGGTCAGGTCAAAAGCAAGTTAATTAGAGCGTACTCTTTTTAGTTGTCATTGTAGAGTAATTCTCCTGAAGAGCTCTTAAACCCCATGAAAAAATGTGGTGCTTCTGAAAGGTCTCAAATCTACACTTGAGAGTTCTCAAATAAGTAAAAAGAAAACAGTTTCCCATTGGGTGCATCACAGTTAATCTGTGTCATTTTGTTTGAACATTCTAGTTGTGACTGGTCTTTCAAGGGGAAAGATCTTTGACATTTGTGAACATTAAATTTTATTTTGGTAAGAAATTACCATCAAGGATTTTGTTCTAGTTCTTTAGTACATAAGGGGAATGTGATGTAATTTTTAGTCACAGTGAAACTGTCTTCCAAATTAATCATGTTCTTATGAACTAGAAAATCAAAACTATGAGGAAAAATTAAGGTTTAAATTTTAAGTCAAGGATATTAACAAAAACTGGAATTATTGATGTATCTATAACCTGTGATACCATTTCTCGGTAGAAAGGTGTCTTAAGTTATCTAGTGCTGCTGTAACAAATACCACAAGTAGATGGCTTTAACAAACAAAAATTTATTCTCTCACAGCCTAGGAGACTAGAAGTTCGAATTCAGGGGGCCAGCTCCAGGGGAAGGGTTTCTCTCTCTGTCAGCTCTGGGGGAAGGTCCTTGTCATCAGTCTTCCCCTGGTCTAGGAGCTTCTCAGTGCAGGGACCTCGGGTCCAAAGTAAGTACTCTGCTCCTGGCCCTGCTTTCTTGGCAGTAGAAAGTCCCCATGTCTCCCTGATCCCTTCTCTCTTTTATATCTCAAAAGAGATTGACTCAAGATACAGCTAATCTTGTAGATTGAGTCCTGCCTTATTAACATAACCACCTCTAATCCTGCCTCATTAACATCTTAGAGGTTAGGATTTACAACACAGCGTAATTACATCAGATGACAAAATGATAGCCACACAATACTGGGAATCATGGCCTAGCCAAGTTCACACACGTTTTGGAGGGGGACACAATTCAGTCCATAACAAAAATGTATATGGGATGGAAGACAAAAGAGAAGATATCTCTGTTCAATATAGGAAAGTAAGACATTACAGTATAATCTTAATATTCTAAATGTATAGGATGTTATGATCATAAAAGATCTAATCTGTGCCTTTTCTTTTCCTACCGTCAACATTGTTTTACATATTTGATTTACTACTTACATTGTTCATTTGGCACTTTCATTTTTAGGTTTTCTCTCTTTAATTTGCATAAGATGATTTCTAATTTTTCAGTTCATATTATTGTCTAAACAGCTCTGTAGATACCAATTTAAAACCCGGGCATGCAGGGCTAGAGTTCTCTCCCACAAGATGCATTCAAGGTAATTTTTTGTGGGATGTTGTCTGAGTTGAGTGCCCTGGATGCACACCACCAGAGCAGGGCAATGGTCTCCACTGGGCAGCCTCCACATGCTGCTTTTCAAAGTGTTGCCAGTGATTTCACAAGTTCTTCCAGAAAACTGAATGCCTCTGAAAGGCACAGTGGAAGCACTTACGGACAATAAAGGGAGAATTAATGATTTCATAGTTATGCTTTTCTATTACTCCTCATCTGTACACCCCCTCCCCCCACTTGGTTGCATTCTTACCTGCCTGTGGTAGGTAGTATTCTGTTAATTAGTTCCTCCTTCCTTAGTGTCGGAAACACCAGAACCTCAGTAATTGAAAGCAAAATGCTTATCAAAAAGTAGATGGTAGATTAGAAAAGGGCCCTTTTTTGCTTTATAGAAAAGATGTTCTACTTTTTGGGAAAGTATTTAGTACCTAGTGGAATACATTTTTATTGCATTATATAAATAACATCACTATAGGAAGATGATATTGATTTTATTTCAGTTTGTGCCTGTTTCCATAGTTTCTGGGTACTATTTCCTTCCTGTTTTGCAAGTTCTGGTTACTGTACATATTTTCCTAATTTTTATTTTGTAGACTTAAGTAAGGTCTTTGGATATTTTATAGCTCAGTCTTTCTGCAAGGCTCTGCCTTGGAGTTTTCGGCTTGAAATGCTATGAAAATTGTAGCAAGTTAGGAAAATAGCCAGATAGCCTGAATAGGGAATGGCGTTGTCAGTGAGATCTAGAGCAAATGTGTGGATCTGTAAAGAGAACCCATGTATTTATATCAAGATTCCCCTCTAGAATTTATAGAACTTATAGATGGGCTAATACTGAGTGCTTCTTGTGTTCTTGTGTGAGGTATCTATATACTTAATCTTCTCATTTAGTCCTCACAACAGTCCTATATGGGTAGGGATAATTATTTCCATACTTATAGGGTCAAGTCATGCAATTAACAAGAAATGAACTTAGAGTTGGCACATAAGTCTTTTTGATGCCAAAGCCCATTCTACATCAACGATATTGGCTTAGGTAGATGACATCTATAGCATTGTCACAGGGTACTTGCTTGGTTTAAAAAAAAAAAAAAAATTAAATATTCTTGTAATTTTTTTTTGGTAAAATATGGAGTGAGAAGCTTGCTTTTTAGATTTTTAGGAAACCTAAAGTATTTGAGAGGAGTTTTCTTATTCTGATTTGTAATACTTGGTTCATGTTTTAAGAATATTTAAGAAATTTTGTGAATATTTCATTCATTTTATTCTCTATGATAATATGTATGAATTTTTTTACTTGTGTTTTAGGTAAAAGTTTACAGTGCAAATTAGTTGTTCATTCAAAATTTATATGCAAATTGTTTTGTGATGTTTGTTGCAATCCCCACAATGTGTCAGTACTCTCCCTCTTTCCCTATCCACCCTGGGTTCTCCGTGTCCGTTTGTCCAGTTTTCCTGTCCCTTCCTGCCTTCTCGTCCTTTGCTTTTGGGCAGGTGTTGCCCATTTGGTCTTGTATACTTGATTGAACTAAGAAGCACATTTCTCCTGTGTGTTATTGTTTGTTTTATAGGTCTGTCTAAATCATTGGCTGAAAGGTGGACTTTGAGAGTGGCTTCTGTTTGGAGTTAGCAGCGTGTCCAGGGCCATAGTCTTGGGGTTACTCTAGCCTTTGTCAGGCCAGTAAGTCTGGTGTTTTTCAATGAAGATAATGTATATCGTGACATACCGATAAAGGTAGGGGATGTAAATAGTACAACTTTTAAAGAAGAGTCCTTATGTTTCTTCTTTTAGTTCTTAAAATGTTTTCTTACTATCCCGTGCTCTAAACTAATTGCCAAAATATGTTATTTCATTAAAAAAAAAATTATTTTGGGAAAGAGGCTTCTCTTATTAAACTAATTTGAATGCCCGATTTTGTAGTACCTTGACTTGCAATAATGAAAAAAGAGGTACAGAGAGCTGTTTTATTTGAATAATAGACTTGCCAATTAGCCATCAAGTGCTTCCATCTGTGAAATTGTTGATCAGATGGGTTAGCTGGGATGTTTCCAGACTAGGGCATCATAAATGGCACTTGAAAACTGTCACTTTGATGATGAGGTTTCAAGTATTACACTGTTTGATGCTGTGGAACCTTTTTTTCCTTTTGCAGTACCATGTTTTTTTAGAACATACTGATCCCACTTATGAATTCTGTGTCGTCAAGAGAACTTGGGAGACCTGCCACCGATGTAAAGTTCTGCTTAATCTGCTGCTCTGGCCTGTGCTGGGATAAACCAAAGTGTTAACAGCTCCTTTCATGGCCTTCACAGTAATGTTAGTTGGTGATCTGACTGGCATCAGGAGGCGATGCTCATTGCCCATGGGCCATGGAGCTGGCACACTTTGGCAGGTTTCTTTGTACTTTCCTCTTAATATAAACTCGTTTTCAAATGTCTTCCTTAAATAAATGTATAATAGCCTAAGGCCACGTTAAGTGTTGAGATTTCTCTATGTAGCGATTATGTGAAAGGAGTTTGCAATCTGTCCTATAAATGTTGTAAGGCCTTAAATTATCAATTGGCAATTATTACATTTTAAAATTTGTGTAATTATCACTTGGAAATATACATTCCTAGAAATAGTTGCCACATACCTTTCCTTACTGTCCCACATCTACCTTACTTGGCCTTATGTTACAGGAAGTTTTCCTTAGTAAGTTCACTTCTGGAAATTCCCGTGGATATGATTAGGTATTGGAGTCCCTGAATGACATTCCTAGCTGGTAGGACTGTATTTGCTTTTCTTTTTTTTTTTTTTTCCACAAACCCAGATTCCTGAAATGGCATCCTTCCTGGTCACCAGTCTGTGTAGGGACAAATTCATGGCCCTTGTAGGCACCAGCTTGGCTTTCTGCCTGTCTTGGCACAGATATCTGGCCTGCCCAAACTCACTGTGAGAGACGGGATATGTTAGGCGACGATTAAAAAAAAGCCAGGGCTCTGGAGTTGTTTAGATCTGGAGCTAGCCTAGATCTAAACAGTGGCTGAGATCCATGGAAGAGGAAGAGAGAATGTGCAGGAAAGCAGAAGTATGGTGTCTTGTTCCTATTCATTTTTCTTCCAGGGTAGATTTTCATATATTAGCATCATCTCCAGGCCCATCAACCTCCCCAAGCATTCACCTAATAAAATAGAAGTATCGATTCAAATGTAATTTGTTTTGAATTGCCTGGCCACTGTGTCTTTTCTTCTCAAAGGTTTGGCTGTTGCTCCCTGTCCTTAGCAAAAATGCCCACTAGTTAATAGATAACATTTATTAAACAACAGGCTTCCCTTTTACAGGTGAGGAAATTGAGGCATGTAACAATTAAGTGACTTGTTCAGTGTATTATGACATTTGAAAAATTGGGTAATTTGTGGCTTCAGAGCTGAACTAAAAGACTATGTTGCTTTTAAATGCTCCATTTCAAGAGCATTAAATGAAAGTATAAGAAAGAGAGAAGGGAAATAGATGTACAGTGTGGCTTCTGCCTTCTTCCCAGAATAGTACTTTCTCTCTGCTTTGTCACCACAACCACTCTTTTCATGCTTTCTTAGCATTTTTCTTCTGTACATTTTTCTGTCCCAGTTCCTTTTATTCCTCAGAGATAGCAACTCCTGTAATCTTGCATTGTATCCCAAATACTATTGCTTAATGAAATTAGGGTAGTGGTCAGGAGTATTTTTAGGAAGTCTTGGAGGAGTCATTTCTATCCCTTAACCTCTATCTAAGGTCCCTGGCTACCACAGATGATTTATGCTAGAATATTAATCTAAAAGTTGAGAGTTTGAACCCACCCAGCAGTGCCACAGAAGAAAGACCTGGAGATCTGCTTCCGTAAAGATTACAGCCAACAAAACCCTTTGGATCAGTTCTACTCTGTAACACACAGGGTCGCCATGAGTCAGAATTGACTTGACAGCAATGAGAAGAAGACTTCTACTATGTCTCAGAACTTCTGAGCTTTTTATGATTCTAATTAGCATAAATCAAGGAGTCTTTCTGAGAAATAAGGTATTTTTTTTTGTTTTTTTAATTCTTATTGTGCTTTAAGTGAAAGTTTACAATTCAGTCTCTCATATAAAAATTTATATATACCTTGCTATATACTCCTAGTTGCTCTCCCCCTAATGAGACAGCACACTCCTCTCCACCCTCTTTTTCTTTGTCAATTCAGCCAGCTTCTGTCCCCCTGTGGCCTTCTCATTTCCCCTCCAGACAGAAGCTGCCCACATAGTCTCATGTGTCTACTCGATCCGAGAAGCTCACTCCTCACCAGTATCGTTTTCTTTCCTATAGTCCAGTCCAATCCCTGTCTGAAGAGTTGGCTTTGGGAATGGTTCCTGCCTTGGGCTAACAGAAGGTCTGGGGACCATGACCTCCGGAGTCGTCCTAGTCTCAGTCAGACCATTAAGTCTGGTGTTTTTATGAGAATTTGAGGTCTGCATCCCACTGCTCTTCTGCTCCCTCAGGGGTTCTTTGTTGTGTTCCCTGTCAGGGCAGTCATTGGTGTAGCCGGGCACCATCTAGTTTAAACAAGGTATTTTAAATAACTATTTTTAAATAGGTATTCTAAGTACATGGTAGAGAGTTCAAAAGTTATCAGTGAATATAAAAAAACCAAACCCATTGCTGTCGGTCGATTCCGACTCATAGGGACCCTAAAGGACAGAATAACTTTGCCCCGTTGGGTTTCCAAGGCTGTGATCTTTACAGAAGCAGACTGCCACATCTTTCTCCAGTGACGTGGCTCTTGGGTTCGAACCACCGACCTTTTTATTAGCAGCCAAGCACTTAACCACTGCACCACCAGGGCTCCTAGGTTGAAGGCATAGCCTAAACAAACAGTCAAAACCAGGTCAGTGGATGTGTTCAAGCACATCCCGCTCCCTCCGCATGGATACAGCCTCCTACTCTGACTTCTCTGCCTAGCTAAGTCCTAATCAGGAGTCCTTGGGTGGTGCAAGCAGTTAACATGCTTGGCTGCTAACCAAAAGGTTGTAGATTCGAGCCCACGCATAGATGTCTGGGAAGAAAGGCCTGCAAATATACTTCCGAAAAAAATCAGCCATTGAAAACCCTGCGGAGCAGCTCTACTCTGGGCACCTTTAGAAATGGGTGTCTGTTGAATAATAAGTGTCCCTCCCTGTCCCTTTCCCTAGCAACAACTCTGTTACTAGTTTATTTCTGTCTTTCTAGAGATATTCTTTATCATCACTATCCAGTAGTACTTTTTGCAAGGATGGAAATGTACTATATCTGACCTGTCCAATATGGTAGCCCCGAGCTATATGTGGCTGTTGAACCCTTGAAATGTGATTAGTGTGACTGAGGAAGTGAGTGTTTAAATTTTATTTAATTTTAAGTAATTTAAGTTTAAACAGCTTCATGTGGCCAGTGGCTACTGTATTATCCAGTACAGTATATAATAGTGTATTCTGGATATTGTCCCATGCCCGGCTGCCTGTTTTCTTTAAATGGCTGCTTGCTATTCCTTTTTATGGATGAGCCATGACTTGTTTAACAGATTCTCTACTGATATACACAAGTGTGTAAATAATAAGGTACATTTGTAATAACTGAGATAATACACTGGAGCAGAGTGGGATTGGACTGTAAATATGGGTTTTAGTTCTGGATGTACCTCTTGACCTATAGCTTACACAAGTTATTTAACTTGTCTATGTATATTTCTTTATCTGTATGTTTAAAAAAATTCATGATCATACCTCTCTGACTACTTCATTCTTGTAAAGATCAATAAAAAAAGGATCAGAGAATATAAAATGTTTTGTAAAATTGTAAAACGCTGAAAAGGTAAGAGGGTATTTTCTAATCTATAAGATTGGTGTTCTCCAAGTACATAGCATTGTGGAGTGTAGAACCTTAGTGAGGCATACTTGAACTGGATTTGTCTTCTTTGACGAGAACTTTTCTTAAAGGACTTTTGAAACTGTCTTTTGGAAATATAAATTATGAGAAGTAAAGTTTGGGAACTGCTCTGGTGTGGGCTGTGTGTGTGTGAACATAGGTGTTAAGATCCAATCTCATTGTAAATAGGGCAGAGGGTATAATTTTTTGAAAGATAAAAACTGCTCTTAAAAATTTATTATTGGGAGTTCCTGAATGAGTGCTGTTTTTGACCATGATACCTGAATTTGCTGAGCTACAAATTGTATTAATCACCCTATTTGTAAGACTTTCCCCCTGATTCCATGCTTGGAAAAGAGTTTTATTTTGTAATCACTATATTTGAGACTGATTACAAAAGAAAATACTATAAAAAAGGTCATTAAACAATGTTACAATATTCTTTGAGTTGTAAAAATTAAGGTTAAGAATGTTTATAGAGCTTTTATTTGTTTTTATTAGCTTTTTGAGGTATCAAAGAGGCCTAGTGGCTAAGCAGTGGTTAAGCACTCAGCACTGACCAAAATGTCAATGGTTTAAACTCACCAGCTGCATGTGGCATTCTGCTTCTGTGAAGATTTACAACCTCGGAAACCCTATGGGGAAGTTCTTCTGTGTCCTACAGGGTCATTATGGGTTGGAATCAACTCTGCAGATGCTGGTTTGGTGTATCGGGGTGTCAAATTGACATCCAGCAAACTATACGTATTTAAAGTGAATAATTTGAAAAGCTTTGACACATGTATACACTTACTACAATCAAGATGGTGAGCACCCATCGCACCCAACATTTATTTATGCCCCTCCATTTACTTCTCTCCCCATCTCCAGGCAACCATTGATCTACTGTCACTATATATTAGTTTGCATTTTCTAGGATGTTAAATGGATGGAATCATATATTGGTACTTTTTGCGGGGGGCTGATTTCCCTCATTTACTTAATTAGTTTGAAGTTCATCCATGATGCAGTGTGTAGCTATAGTTTGGTCCTTTTTATTGCAGAGTAGTATTTCATTGTATGGATGCATTTCACCTTGTCCATTCACCTGTTCATGGATATTTTGGTATTTTCTAGGTTTTGACTATTACAAATGAGGCTACTATGAACATTTGTGTAGATATCTTTTACAGACATATGTTTTCATTTTTCTTGAGTAAAGAAACACCTAGGAGTGGAATGGCTGGATCATATGGTAGTTATATGTTTAATGGAAGCTGCCAAACTACTTTCCAAAGTGGTTGTACCCTTTTATGTTGTCACACAGCAGAGTTCCAGTTCCTCCACATCCTTGTCAACACTTGGTATGGAAAAAAAGGAAAGAAAGGCAAAATGAAACCCATTGCTGTCAAGTTGATTCTGACTCACAGTGACTCTATAGGACAGAGTAGAGCTGGCACATGGGGTTTCCAAGGCTGTAAATCTTTACAGAAGCAGACTGCCATATCTTTCTCCCAGAGTAGCTGGTGGGTTTGAATCACCAGCCTTTTTGTTAGCAGCCAAGCACTTTAACCACTGCACCACCAGAGCTCATTTTGGTATGGCTAATCTTTTTAGCTCTAGCCATTCTGATAGATAATGGTATCTGATTGTGGTTTTAATTTGCATGTTTCTAATGACTAATGATGTTGAGCATCTTTTCATGTGCTTATTTGCCATCCATACATCTTTTTTTTTTTGTTAACTTTTATTGAGCTTCAAGTGAACGTTTACAAATCAAGTCAGACTGTCACATATAAGTTTATATACACCTTACTCCGTTCTCCCACTTGCTCTCCCCCTGATGAGTCAGCCCTTCCAGTCTCTCCTTTCGTGACAATTTTGCCAGCTTCCAACTCTCTCTATCCTCCCATCCCCCCTCCAGACAGGAGATGCCAACACAGTCTCAAGTGTCCACCTGATATAATTAGCTCACTCTTCATCAGCATCTCTCTCCTACCCACTGTCCAGTCCCTTTCATGTCTGCTGAGTTGTCTTTGGGAATGGTTCCTGTCCTGTGCTGACAGAAGGTCTGGGGACCATGACCGCTGGGATTCCTCTAGTCTCAGTCAGACCATTAAGTCTGGTCTTTTTGTGGGAATTTGGGGTCTGCATCCCACTGATCTCCTGCTCCCTCAGGGGTTCTCTGTTGTGCTCCCTGCCAGGGCAGTCATCGGTTGTAGCTGGGCACCATCTAGTTCTTCTGGTCTCAGGATGATGTAAGTCTCTAGTTCATGTGGCCCTTTCTCCATACATCTTTTTTTAAGTATAATTTTATTTATTTTGAGAATATGCACAGCGAAACACACCAATTCAACCATTTCTACATGTACAATTCAGTGACACTGATTACATTTTTCGAGCTGTGGAACCATTCTCACCCTCCTTTTCTGAGTTCCTCTTTCCCTGTTAACATAAATTTACTGCCCCCTGGTTGCTATGAGTCAGAATCAACTCGACGGCACTGGGTTTGGTTTTTTTTTTTTGGTTAAGAGTTGATAGAGATAGTTCTTAAAAGACCACCGTGCTCAAGGCAGACATTCTTAAGTATAGGTAAGTTAAACTATTGTTTGGATTAAGGTGACTTCAGGGGATATTTTTGATTTAAGGTTTAAAGATTATTTCAGGGCAATAGTTTCAGGGGTTTATCTAACCTTTGTGGCTCCAGGAAGTCTGGAGTCCATGAGAATTTCAAATTCTGTTCTGCATTTCCTCCCCTTTAGATCAGGATTTTTCTCTAGAATCTGTGATCAAAATGTTCAGTAATGGTAGCCAGACACCATCCAATTCTTCTGGTCTCATAGCAAAGGAGGCAGTTGTTCATGAAGGCAATTAGCTACGCATTCTATATCCTCCTCCTATTCTTGACTCTCCTTCTTCCTCTGTTGTTCCAGGCAAATACAGACCAATTGACGTGTCTTGGGTGGCCGCTTGCAAGCTTTTAAGACCCCAGGCACTATGCATCGAACTAAGAGATTGAACAAAGGCACTAAACATGCTATTAAACGAATTAAGTGGGATGTTCCATGAAACCATGACCCTAAACCTCCAAACCAAGAAACCACATCCCATGAGGTTTTTAGTTGTACATAAGCAGCCTCAGCAGCTATTCTTTTTTTGTGATTGTTGTGAATATATCTATTACACAACTTTTGCCAATTCAATTTTTTTTATAGATTTTTGACTTACTGACAGCGATTACAGTAATCGGCTCTGCAACCCTACTCTTGTCAACATGTTATTTCCATCACCGTTAACCCCCACTTTCTCCCTCCCTCCTGCTCCAAATATCATATGACATCACTTATATAAAAAAAGAAGAAAAGGCAAATATAGAGACACTGATAAACTTTGTTCTGTATACATTTACCTTTTCTTGTCTTTTTATATAAGTGAGGTCATACAATGTTTGTCCTTTTGTGATTGACTTATTTCGCTCAGCATAATGTCTTCCAGCTCCAACCATATTGTATCAAGACTTTATTTCTCCTACTGGCTGAGTAGTAGTCCATTGTATGTATGTACCACATTTTGTTTATCCATTCACCTGTTGATGGGCATTTAGGTTGTTTCTACATTTTGGCTATTGTGAACAGTGCTGCAATGAACACTGGTGTACAAGTTTTTGTTTGAGTGTCTGCTTTCAAGTCCTTTGGATATATGCTTAGGAGTAGGATTATGGGATCATATAGTAGTTCTAGTTTTACTTTTTTGAGGAGCCACCATACTGTTTTTCACAATGGTTGTACCATTTTGTGTTCCCACTGACAAATGGTAAGGGTTCCAATTTTCCCACATTCTTGTCAACATTTGTTACTTTCTGGATTTTTTTAATCTTAGCCATCCTAGTGGAAGTGAAATAGTATCTCATGGTGATTTTGATTTGTATCTCTGTGAGGACTAATGATTTTGGGCATCTTTTCATATGTTCAGTAGCTATTTGAATGTCCTCTTTGGTGAAATGTCTATTCAAGTCCTTTGCCCATTTTGTGATTGTGTTATTTGTCTTTTTGTTGTTAAGTTGTCGAAGTTTTATATATACTTTGGTTATTAGATTCTTGTTGGATATATGGTTTCCAAAGATATTCTCCCAGTCAGTAGCTTATCTTTTCACTTTTTTGGTAAAGTCTTTTTGATAAACAAAAGTTTTTGATTTTTATGAGGTCCCATGTATTTGTCTTTTGCTCTTTGTGCTTTTGTTACTGTATTAGATAATCCTTTGTTAAAAGCTAGGCCTGACAGCATTGCCCTTGCTTTTTCTTCTAAGAATTTTATGGTTTTAGTTTGCACATTTAGGTCCTTAACACATTTTGTTTTTGTGTATGGTATAAGGCATGGATCCTGTTTCGTTTTTCTGAGTGTGGAAATCCAGTTTTCCCAAAGCCATTTATTGAAGAGACTTTTCTTGTCCCGTTGAATGGACTTGGCACCCTTGTCAAAAATCCGTTGACCACAGATATGTGGGTTTATTTCTGGACTCTCAATTCTATTTTGTTTGTCTGTCTATAGTTAGTATCAGACTGTTTTGATTATTATGGCTGTGTAGTATGTTGTAAAATCAGGAAGTATGAGTTCTCCTACTTTGTTTTTCTCTTTCAATATATGTTTAGCTATTCAGGGCCTCTTGCCATTCCATATAAAGTTGAGGATTGGCTTTTCCATTTCTGTAAAGAAGATTGTTGGAATTTTGATTGGAATTGAATCTATAAATCACTTTTGGTAATATTGACATCTTAGTAATATTAAGTCTTCCAGTCTATGAACATGGAACATCTTTCCATTTATTTAAAAGTCTTTTTTAATCTCAGCAGTGTTTTATAATTTTCGTTGTATAAGTCCTTCACATCCCAGATTAGATTTATTCCTAGGTATTTTATTGTCTTAGATCCTGTTGTAAATGTAACTGTTTCCCTAATTTCCCTTTCAGATTTCTCATTGCTGGTATATAGGAACTCAACGTTTTTGCGTGTTCATATATCTTTTTTTAGCGAAGTATTTATTCATATCTGTTGTCCAATTTTCACTGAGTTTGTTTTATTCTTGAGTTTTGAGAATTCTTTATAAATTCCAGATTGTTGCTGTTGTTAGTTGCTGCCAAGTTGGCTCCAACTCATGGCGACCTTGTATGTAACAAAACAACATTGCGTGGTCTTGTGCCATCTTAATCATTGGTATGTTTGTGTCCATTGTTGTGACTATTGTGTTTTTCAGTGCCTTCCAACCTGGAGGACTCGTCTCCTAGCGTTTTATCAGTTGGTGTTCTGTTGTGTACATTGGGTTTTCATTGGCTCATTTTCTAAAGTAAATCTCTATGCCTTTCTTCCTAGTCTGTCTTAATCTGGAAGCTTCTTCGAAGTGTGTTCACCAACCTGTTAATCAGATACATGGTTTACACATATTTTCTCCCAGTTCATGGCTTTTCACTGTCTTAACAGTGTTCTTCTAAGAGCAGAAGTTCTTAATTTTGATGGAAGTCCAGTTTACAAAAAATTTTTGTTATTAATCGTGCTTTTGTTGCCCTATCTAAGAAATCTGTGCCTAACCCAAGGTCACGAAAAGTTAGCCTGTGTTTTCTTCAAGAAGTTTAATAGAGATATGTTGTACAGTTAGGTCTGCAATCCACTTTGAAGTAACTTTTATATAGGGGACAAGGTATCGATCATGTTTGTTACTGTTTGTTTTTTGCATGTGGGTATCAATTATTTCAGCACCACTTGTAGAAGAGATTTTCTTTTCTCTGCTTTTTTGCCTTTGCACTTTTGTTGAAAATCCATTGTTCTTATACGTATGTCTTTATTTCTGGAATACCCGTTCTGTTCCATTATCTGTTTGCCTATCTTTACGACAGTGAAGGTTGCAGCTTTATAATAGTGTTGAAATAAGGTTGCGTAAGTCCTCCAACTTTTCTTCTCCCTTGCCCCCAACATTATTTTAGCCATTCTAGGTCCTTCACAGCTTCATATAAATTTTAGAATCAAGTTTGTCAGTTTCTACAAAAACCTGCTGGAATTTTGAGTGGCGATGTATTGAATCCACAGATCAATTTGGTGGGGAGAATTGGCACAGTGTATCTTTCCATTTATTTGGGCCTTTGTAATTTCTCTCAGCAATTTGTTGTAATTTTCATTGTGCAGGATTTTCACATCTTGTTAAATTTATATCTAAATATTTCATATTTTTGATGCTATTATAAATGAAATGTTACAGTTTTACTTTTTTCTTTCCAATCCGGATGCCTTTTATTTCTTGTCTTATTCTACTGACTAAAACCATCAGTAGAATGTTGAAGTTGTGAGAGCAGACATTTTTGTGTTGTTCCTGATCTTAGGGGGCTAACATTATGTTTTTCACAGATTCCCTTTATCAGGTTGAGGAAGTTCCATTCTATTGCTACTTTGCTGAGAGTTTTCATCAGGAGTGGTTGTTGAATTTTGTTAAATGATTTTTCTGCATTTACTGAGATAATCATATTGACTCTTATTATTGTAACATGACCTTCTTTATCACTCAGATACTCTTTGTTCTGAAATAATTTGATATTATGATGCCACTGCAGTTCTCTTTTGATTAATGTTCGTGTGGTATATCTTTTCTAATCTTTTCCCTTTGATCTTTTAGGGTCTTTATTTAACCTGTTAGAAGTGTGTTTTTTGTAGGCAGCATATACCATATTTTTATATGAATAACGCACCATTCTGCATTTGTTTGCCGGCCGTGCCTTCCCCCTGCAAGGTGTTTTCGTAAGCATGATGTACTAATTTTTTTTACAGTAACATGTGGAAGAGAATTGGCATGGTAGTGCTTGTGAGGGTGCCTTGTGCAGGGAAGGGAGAGGGCAGGGAGCAGCCAGCAAACAAACGCAGAAGGCACATGTTATCTGCATAAAAATACGTTAGGTAGGACTTTTTTTTTAACCAAGTCTGATAATCTCTGCCTTTTAATTGAGATATTTAGGCCATTTACATTTAATGCAATTATTAATATGGTTAATTTTAAATGCATTGTATTGCTATTTGCTTAATATTTTTCTCATTTTTTTTTTTTTCTGCCTTCTTTTGGTTAATTGAATTTTTTTTTATTCCATTTTATCACCTTTGTTGGCTTTCTAGCTGTAACTCTTTGTTTTACTAATTTCTTGGTTGCTGTAAGGTTTAGAATATATATTTTTAACTTATCACAGTCTACCTTAAATTGATACTATATTACTTTGTAGTATATGCATCATATGGTAGTATATTTCTCTATCTCCCCTCCAGACTTTTGTGCTATTGTGGTTATACGTTTTACTTTTACCTATTTTATTAACTCCGTGTTAAGTTTTTATTATTTTTGTTTAAGTGGTCTATTGTCTTTTAAAGAGATTTAAATAATAGAAGAATATATATTTTCATATGTAGTTATCATTTCCAATATCCCTCTTTCCTTTGTGTAGATCCATGTTCCCATCTGGTATAATTTTTCTTCTGCCTCAAGTACTGTCTTAGTTATCTAGTGCTGCTATAACAGAAATACCGCAAGCGGATGGCTTTAACAAACAGAAATTTAACTTCTCACAGTTTAGGAGGTTAGAAGTTCAAATTCAGAATGCCAGCTCAAGGGAAAGGCTTTCTCTCTTTGTTGGTTCTGAAGGAAGGTCCTTGTCACTTCAGCTTCTGCTTCCTGGTTCCTTGGAGATCTCTATGTGCCTTGGCATCTATCTATCCTGTGGCTACTTCTCCTACTTGCTTGTTTAATATCTTTTATATCCCAAAAGAGATTGACTCAGGTCACACCCTATACTAACCTGCTTCATTAACAAAGACAACCTATTCCCAAATGGGATTGCAACAACAGGCATTAAAAAAAACCAAAATACTCATTGCCACCGAGTCAGTTTCGACTCATAGTGCCCCTATACAACAGAGTAGAACTGTATTCGTGGGGTTTCCAAAGAACGGCCAGTGGATTTGAACTGCTGACCTTTTGGTTAGCAGCTAAGCTCTTAACCACTATGCCACCAGGGTTACCAACAACAGGCATAGAGGTTAGGAATTACAACACATATTTTGGAGACCACAATTCAATCCATAACATTTTAGTAATGCAGGTCTGCTCATTTTTAAAATTAGATTGTTTCCTTTTTATTATTGAGTTGTAAGAGTTCTTTATATATTGTTGATACAGGCACCTTTATATGATTTTCAAACATTTTCTCTCAGTCTGTGGGTTGTCTTTTCACTTTCTTGATAGTGTCCTTTGAAGTTTTTAATTTAGATTAAGCCCAATGTATCAGTCTTTTCTATGACTGTGCTTTTGGTTTCATATTAAGAAATATGGTCTAATCCAAGCTCATGAAGATTTACTTCTATATTTTTCTTCTAAGGGTTTTATGGTTTTTAGCTCTTACATTTAATTCTATAATGCATTTTGAATTAATTTTTATTGATGGTTTGAGGTTGGGTTACAAATTCATGCTTTTGCATGTGGATATCCAGTTGTCCCAGCTTCACTTGTTGAAAAGACTGTTCTTTCCTCATTGAACTGTACTGGTCCCTTTGTCAAAGATTAGTTGACTGTAAATGTTAGAGTTTATTTCTGAACTTTTAATTCTATTACATTGATCTCTGTGTCTATCCTTATTTTTCTAGAACACTTTTAAGGTTTTTTACTGTTGGTTTTGAGCGATTTGATTTTAATGTCGTTTTCTTCATGTTTCCCGTACTTCTAGTTCATTGAGCTTCTTATGTCTGTTGGTTTGTTGTTTTCATCAAATTCGGACAAATTTTGGTCATTATTTCTTCACATGTTTTGTCTGTTCTCCTGCCACTCTTCTCCTTTCAGGAATTACATTTACATGTATATTTTCCTGCTAGTAGTTGTCCCACAGTTCACAGATGGCTCCCTTTATTTTTTTCCATTTTTTTCTCTCTGTGTTTTATTTTCTATTGCTATTTTGTCTTCAAATTCATTTTTTTTTTCTTGTGCAAGGTTTAATCTTGTGTTAGTCCCATTGAATGCATTTTTCATTTTACAGCATTTTTTTTTTACCTCAAGCCAACCATGGACACCCTAGACATAATGCTGCGTCAGGTGTCTCTCAGTTCATCCCCTACTTTATCCTGTTCCGCTGAACTATTGTAGTTTCCGATATTTACTTAAGTAGTAAAAGCATAGTAATCACCAAAATTAGAATAATGGTATGGAGAGAAGATACAGTTAGTCAGGGAGGACACAGGGAGATTCCCAGCTGGGTAGTGGGTTTATAATATTATTCATTACACTTCTTTGTATGTCTTAAATATTTTGCAATAAATTTTAAAAGAAGTAGAGTAAATAACAGAGCTTAGTTAGAAAAAATTTACATTTTACTCTGTGAGTAGTTGTTACTTGACTCTCTTCTTGACTGTTCACGTGTCTGCCTTATTGGCCTCTCTCAGTCCCAGGGAGGCAGCTTTCCACCCTTCGGCCTAAAACAGATCAGCTCTCTTAGTGAACAAACCCTGTGCCCTGTCTGCCACCCGATTGGTTTACTTTCTCAGTCTCTGTTCTCTTTCCAAGTATGCTTCAAGCCAAATGGTTCCCTTTTCTCCAGCTTTTTGCTTTTTGGATATACATATCCTTCTGGGAGAGGGGATCTAAAGTTCTTAATGGAGACCACACAAGCAAAAGATTGCCTCTGGCATTTTCATATAAGACTCGCTAACAGAGAGGCATGAGAATTCATGCTTGGCATGTTTGTAGGTGAGATAGTGAGTCAGATTGAAAGCTAAAACTGCATTTGTTTATAAAAAAGATTGAAGAGTTACTTGAACATTTGTGTGTGTGTATGTGTGAATGTGTTTGATAATCTTTCACTAATGTGCAATATTTTCAGTTACATCAGTGGCCTTCTCTTAACCTTTTGCCCTTTATATTAAGATACTCCATAGGATTACAACAGTAATATCGAGAGCACCTGCCTAGATGCTATGTGAAGTTATAAACAAGCAAAAAACAAGGCCTTATGGAGTGTTTGACTTAATGGGGATGGCCAGAAGATAATGAGAAGAATGTGTATCAGAGAAATGTGTATCAGATTTCTGAGGAGAAGAAATGTGTATCAGAGAAAATCTACTGCAGCTGAAGAGCACTGCTCAGGGGATGGAGGAGAGACCAGTGGGGTCATGTCCATGATGTGCTCTGAACTGTGAATGTTTTCTTACCTAAAGTGAAAGGTATTTGCTGGTTAATGAATTTTATTTTAGCAATTGGGAAGAGAAGGTAATTCCAAGTAGAGGCTGATTTCCAACAGGAATAAAAACATGATTTGTATGTTATTAAGATGTAAATTTTGAATGTGTTCTTTTCATAGGAGGAAACTGGTGAGAAGTAAGGATACTTTAATCTTAAAAGTTTTACTTGTTTAAAGACAACAGGCTTGAAAAAAAAAGTTGGTATGTGTTATTGTTGTTACTTGCCTTTGAGTTGATTCTAACTCATGACAATTACAAGTGTGCAGAGTAGAACTGCTCCATAGGGTTTTCAAGGCTGTGACCTTTCGGAAGCAGATTGCCAGGCCTGTCTCCTGAGATGCCTCTAAACCTGAACCAAGCTTGTTGCCATTGAGTCACTTCCAACTCACAGCAACCTTATAGAACAGAGTAGGGTTTACAAGGAATGGCTTGTGGATTCAAACTGCTGACCTTTCGGTTTGCAGCCCTAACTCTTAATCACTGGGCCACCAGGGCTATGAGGTGCCTCTGGGTGGTTTCAGACTACCAACCCTTAGGCTGGTAGTTGAGCACTTAATGCTTTGTGCCACCCAGGGACTCCTTTGATATGTATAAACCCAAAAACCAAACCTGTTGCTGGTGAGTCGGTTCTGACCTGTAGTGACCCTATAACCCAAAAAACCAAACCTGTTGTTGCCCTTGAGTTGATTCCAACTCATAGCAACCCTATAGGACAAAGTAGAACTGCCCCATAGAGTTTCCAAGGAGCCCCTGGTGGATTCGAACTGCCGACCTCTTGGTTAATAGCCGTAGCACTTAACCACTACGTCATCAGGGTTTCCAGTGACCCTATAGGATGAGTAAAACTGCCCCATGGGGTCTCCAAGGCTGTAATCTTTCCAGAAACTCACTGCCACATCTTTCTCCTGTGGATCGGCTGGTGGGTTTGAACTGCTAATCTTTCAGTTAGCAGCCAAGTACCACTGCACCACCAGGGCTTTTTTTAGTATGTATAAACCAAACCCACGCTTGTTGCCATTGAGTAGATTCCAACTCATAGTGACCCTGTGTGCAACAGAATGAAATACTGCCCAGTCCTACACCATCCTCACAATGGTTGCTATGTTTGAGTCTATTGTTGCAGCCTCTGTCAATTCATCTTGTTGATGGTCTTCCTCTTTTTCGCTGACCTTACCAAGCATGATGTCCTTCTCCAGAGACTGGTACCTCCTCCCAGTAACATTTCCAAAGTACATGACGTGAAGTCTTGCCATCCTTGCTTCCAAGGAACACCCTGGCTGTACTTCTTTCAAGACAGATTTGTTCATTCTTCTGGCAGTCCATGGTAGAGTCAGTATTCTCCGCCAACACCACAATTCAAAGGCATCAGTTCTTATTTGGTCTTTCTTATTCATTGTTCAGCTTTTGCATGCATATGAGGTGATTGAAAATACCATTGCTTGCGGCAGGCACGCCTTAGTCCTCAGAGTGACACCTTTGCTTTTCAACACTTTAAAAGAGGTCTTTTGTGGCAGATTTGCCCAATGCAATAATACATCATTTGATTTCTTGACTGCTGCTTCCATGGCGTTAATTGTGGATCTAAAGAAAATGATATTCTTGACAACTTCAATATTTTCTGTCTTTATCATGATGTTGCTTATTGGTCCAATTGTGAGGATTTCTGTTTTCTTTATTTTGAGGTGTAATGCCTACTGAAGGCTGTGGTGTTTGATCTTCATCAACAAATGCTTCAGGTCCTCTTCACTTTCAGCAAGCAAGGTTGTGTCATCTTCATAATTCAGGTTATTAGCGAGTCTTCCTCAAATCCTGATGTCTCGTTCTTCTTCACGTAGTCCCGTTTCTTGAACTATTTGCTAAGCATACAGACTGAATAAGTATGGTGAAAGGATACAACCATGATACACACATTTCCTGATTTTAAACCACACAGTATCCCCTTGGTCTGTCCAAACAACTGCCTCTTGGTCTATGTATAGGTTCTGCATGAGTATAGTTTAAGTGTTCTGGAATTCCCATTCTTTGAAATGTTATCCATAATTTGTTATGATCCCCACAGTCAAATGCCTTTGCATAGTCAGTAAAACACAGGTAAACATCTTTTTGGTATTCTCTGCTTTCAGCCAAGATCCGTATGGCATCAGCAGTGATGTCTCTCATTCTACGTCCTTTTGTGAAAGGGACTTAGAATAGAAAGCACTTCTAGTTATGTGGGGATAGGGTTGCCAGATTTAACAAATAAAAATACTGAATATCCAGCTAAATCTGAGTTTCTGATAAACAACGAATAGTTTTTTAATGTAAGTATGTCTCGTATTTGGGCGTATTTGATGAAGAAATTCAATAATTTATACCAAGAAGGAGGCAGAAGTTCCACTAAGATTAGACTATATTTAGTCTAATTTTGAGCAAATAACTGATTACTGTAACAGTTTTAGATAGTCTTAAATTGTTCTTCATTGGGCAAGGTCTAACCAGCCATTTGCAGACAGACTAGATAATAATGTTATTACAGCTCTGTTGGTGCAACTTTTAAATTTGTAATGTCAGGTCTTGATTAATCAAGGTAATAAGAAGGAAAGGAGATCACAGATAATTTCCAGTTATAGTTAAAACAAAATTGGTTTAAATGCAGTATAAAGGGATTTCATGTCTGGGTAAGTACTTTTTTTATGACCATGGTGCTATAATCCAGGTGGTGAGAAACAGCAGAACTCTGGAGGTTTGGGATGCAGATTAAAGGTATTCCCTATCTTGATTTTTGGCATTGATTACTTACCCAGCTGTCCCAGGCAAAGCCTGCAACCATATTATATTCCTCCGATGCCTCCACATAATTAGCCCCCAAGTACTGCACTATTGAGTCTGCTTCCTGAAAGTCTCTTGAATGTATTTCTTTCCTTTGTCATTGCCTGTGCTTAGTTCATCCTTTACCTAATTTCATCTGTAAGCTCTTTGTCACCAGTCTCCCGTAATCAATCTTCCCACCAGCAGAAATGCCAGTCCTTTTTAAATAATGAGAACTGATCCATTTCTTCATTTGTTTGAATATCCTTCACACCTGTGCAGTCATTTTCCTGTAGGATAAAAATTTCAGTCCTCAGGCCCAAATATAGTGATTCTCAAGAGGGCAGGAGAGGGATCTAAAAGGGTAGATCAGAATTATCTGGGAACGCATATCACTTAATAGGCCTACTAGGGCAGAAAGAAATTTGAGGACTACTGTATGAACTGCTTTGTGGAATTGGCTCCTTTGGCCTCTTTTTTAGCTGATCTCTAGTCTAGATTTTCAGCCTTTCATGATTTGTCTTTATAGCTTCATCTCCTGCTCTAACCTTTTCATATCCTAAACTAGCCACATTATACTACTTTGAGTTTTCCATGTCAATCTACTAATCCCTTCATGACTTTGTGTATTCTCTCTAATCCAGTGTCCTTTGCCTGTCTTGTTTGTCTAGTGAATTGCTATGTATTTTGGTTTGAGACTGCTTATATGTTTTTTTTTTATATGTTCCTCCCCGCTCTCCCCCAGCCCCCAAAGTCTTCTCTGGTGTTTTCGAATTAGCTGAGTTATGCTTCAGGAACAACCCTTAAATCACAATGGCTTAAAATCACAAAGCTTTGTTTTTCACTCATGGTGCATGTCTGTAATGGGTAGTTTGAGTGCTGTGTTCTCTGTCATTCTTTCTCTGGGACTCAGGTTGACAGAGCACTATCATTGAGCACTGGCACTTAAAAGAATTTGACTGGAAATAACACAGGTCACTTCTGCTTACCTTCTGCTTACATTTGATTGGCTAAAGCAAGTCACATGTCCACACCCAATTTCAAGAGGTGAGTGAAGTGCAGTCCAATTATGTGCTTGAGAGGAGGACCAGAAGTATTTGGTGGACAGCAGTAATTACTACCACACCTAAGGTCTCCAAGCCTGATTAATCTCTCCCTACTTCATACTTCTATAACACTTTGTAAAACCTCTGTAACTCACTGAATTGAAATTATAATAAAGCTGCAGTAACACTGAATTCAGTGTGGTTGGTGATTGGCTCTGAACCACTCAAATGCCTAGCCAGCTAACTGGGCAAACTCACCTAGTCATTTCATTAACCTCACAGTAATGCAGTTCTTTGTTTTATAAGTTTACATCAGGTTTAAAAACCATTGGCTTACATGTTCATTATTAATGTGCTTTCCAGGGAGGCTCTTTGAAAATAGTGCCTTGTTTTTATTGTGTCCCCAAGGCTTACTCTTTTTCTTGTTACAGGTAGTCCCATACTTAGGACAGGGTCCCGTTCTGACGACTCCATTGTAAGTTGGTCCTGTGAGTCGAATACCTTTTTTTTTTTTTTTCAGTTTGCATTATTGTTGCCTTTTATTATTGATATCTTTATAAAGCTGATCGTTACTTCTCTGTGAATGAACATCTGAGAATGATAACATCAGCAAATTATGTACCACAACATTGTATGTAGTTCATATTATTAATGATAAGATGTTTAAAAAAAAAAAAAACCAGATAATTGTACGCGTGGTTTGTTGGAACTTGACTATGTTGTAAGTCGAGGACTACCTGTGTTCTGGTACCAAACCCAACTTAAAATTGCCTACTCATTTTTATATTTGTTTGTGTATTCTTTGTCTCTACCACATCTTAAGGACTAGCACCATATCTAATTGGTTCATCAGTTTATATCAAGTACATGTCACAGTGACTGACACAGAGGTTCCCCAAGGCTTTTATTGTGCTTTTTCTTGCATATTGTTCAGTGATCTTTCTCTTCTTTCATTAGATGAGATAAATAACGTATTTGGGAAATATAAAATAAGACACATATAATGTATTTGAAAAGTATAAAGCAAGATACGGGTAAACAGGGAAGGTTGTTATTAGTCTGCATGTACACCCCCAGGGCCTGACTTTTATGGCTGCTTAGTGGCTCTAACAGCTGATCACCATAGCTTCCACTTAACAATCAGCTCCTTTGATCAGCGATCCACCTAATCCTAGCCTTGAACTCTGTGACTTCTCTTCCAGTGGTACCCATTGCTTGGATATCAGATAATCAGCATTGTAGTTCTTCAAAGGGTATTATGTTCTGAGAACTAAATGTTAAAGAAAAATAACTGCTGGCTCAAGACCATGAGTAAGATACAGTATTTGTACAAATTCATAAACTGAAGACCTACTACATATCACTATAAGATTTGTTTGGAGAAACACATCACCATCTCCTTTACCTGTTGCCTGATAACTGTGTATTTCTTTTAGGAACGTCAGAGCACTCTGAAATGTTTGTCTTATATTCTTATGTGCCAAATATTTTTCATAAAGGCAAAAGTGTGGATAAGCAAAAACACTTCTACTTTTAAAGATGACCTTTTTTTAAAAGATCACATCCTTAGAAAAGCACTCATTGAAATTGAAGCAGTATTAACTCCTGCTTGACTTTAGAGTCCATGCTTTAGTTGGCCCATTTTAGTGTTTAAAAAGCTTTGAATGGTAGTGTGCAGGATGATCACTGCTTAATGTCTCTGCACCTTTCAATATGCCATTTTCTCTTCTTGGAGTGCCTTTTCCTGTCATGCTTCCACCCCGCCCCCCCCCCCTTTTTTTTACTTGGAAAAAAAACCAAACCCATTGCCATCAAGTCGATTCCGACTCATAGCAACCCTATAGGACAGAGTAGAACTGCCCCATAGAGTTTCCAAGGAGCGCCTGGTAGATTTGAACTGCCAACCTCTTGGTTAGCAGCCCTATATATTTCTTCGATTATTAACGTAAAGGAAGATTTTATCAGATATATCACTATGACTGCTGTGCCCCCATACATGCCTCTATTTTTGTGTTAATTGACTGTTGCTATGATGGATTTTCTCTTTCTTGTGTGCTGTGTAGTTTGCAAGCCTCTAAAGGTCAGGGATCTGTCTTCCTTTTGTAGCCAGTATGTGGCATGCATATAGGCTCTCAAGTCTGCTTGTTGAGTGAATAAATAAAAGTATGCATTCTATGTATGTATATATGTATATGTGTGTAATTCCATACATGGCTTTGTGTGTATAAATTGTAAGTATATTTTAGAGGATGGGCTACTTACTATGTCATCCAAACCAGTAGTCCAAATTATAGTAGAGTCAAAGTATTCTGTTAATAATTTATAAATGCTTCCTAAAATAACCAATTCATTCGTGACTATGTTTTACATGTTTTATAATTTAAACACATAAATAAAAAGCACCGTAATTGAGCAGTGTGCCAAAAAAAGTGTGATGGAGGGGGGTGTTTCACTAGTGACTTTAAGAACTCTAGAGTGAGTTGTAGCATCTATTGTGATAAAATAATTCTGATACCTTAATTTTCTGTTGTAGGATACTCAAGTTTCTGCTTGATTTGGGCCCCTATTTTCAGTTATAACAGGATAGGTTTTTGCCACTCCTGAACACTTGTAGTTATCTTCTGGTTTCTGAAGTTGACTGAATTGCTTCTCTGTGGATGCTTCTTTATAATAAAGGTAGTCCAGCACTGTGCATGTTCCTTCCTCAGTGGACTGAAGCAGAGCAGGGGACAGAGGGTCGCATTTCTGGTGAGGCAGATTTCATAGATATCTTAAGGTGGTTGGTGCTCAAGGCATATTCCCCACACACATACACACACATTTTTAAGTAGATGAAAATTGTTTCAAAGTGAATATCAAGGGTGGTCTTAAAGGGAAGGAAATGTCACAGTTGGGTATTGTGCATGAGGCCACCAGCTCCTATGTTACTTTGATCCTGTCTCTTTGTAACAGGTAATAGTGTTTGCTCTGCCTCTCCCTCTGCTATTACATCCCCTCACTCAATGCCTGTTCCTCGCTACAGTTTTTATATTCTCAAAATATTGGCTGCAGGGCAGTCACTTAGGTTTGCTGTATTGAAGGAGCTCAGTAGGCCTAGGGAAAGAAAGTCACTTTTCAGAGAGGCGGGAACTGTTTGTCAGATAATTGGAAGACATGAGAAGGAGGCAGTAGTTGAGGTAAGGAAAGTGATATAGAGTGGGCAAGAGGAATAAAATTCCCGTTTTTTTACATGCTTGAACCACTATATCACCTATTATCTCAGTTCTTATTCATCGAGTTTCTAATAAATAAGCATATTGTTGGTTACAGTTACCAAGAGCCCAGCTATATTTCAGTAGAGGATAAAATTATGTCTCTATTGTCATGTTGGTAATTATTTATTGATTTATCACAAGGTACCTACTGTTAGGTATGGTAGGTTTTCTGATGTTTTGTTCTTGCTCTGTGGGTTTTTATTAAGTAAATCTTTCAAGGTTACTCAGAGATGAAAGGTGCCGCCATATGCATGTTAATATTTCTATAAATAGGTTTTATTTTAATGCTTATAGGCTTAAAATTTTATGGGAATATTAGTATTTATAAATACTTGAAAAATAATGCATCATTATATTGGCATTTCCATTCTTATTTTCTTTCCTTTTTGTCTTTTTTTTTTTTTTTAAAGAATTAATGTGCCATCTGGAAACCTCTGAGATCATGCCATAAAAGGAATTTTGGCTTTTTGGCAACCAGTCATCAGAATATGTTGTGACTATGTACCTTATCAGAATAATGAAACATAATTAGAAAGGTGTATTAACTCATATGTTTCAAAACATTTTTATATTGAGGATTCTTGTATGGACATTATGGGAATCAAATAAACTATTAGTACTCTATCCCTAGTTTAAGGTAATTAAGTTATCATATGGGACAGTCTGTCATTGGATCCTTAAACAGAAATGTAAAGCTAAACCCTATGTGACTGAATGGTTCCAAACTATTTCCAAACTATGTATCTTCTTTTCAATGTTAAAATAAGCAAATACAATTAGTTTACATGTTTTTCAGAGGGGAGAGTTGTAATGTTACATTGCAATTAACTTGCTCTGTTCTTCTCTTCTGAATAATATAGTCATTGGAACTGTCAGCTAAAGACTTTTGGGGGGGAATTTTTTAACTCTAAAAAGTAACAAGTTTTTTAAATTAATTGAGAAGAAACAGCTGAAATCATGCATTCAAAGGGTTAAGTCGACATGAAAGAATTCATTTCCACTTTAATGACCTAGCCTTGCTGGGTTAGGACGATGGGGAACATGCTTCTGACTTGTACTCCTATTGCCAATTAACACCTCCTATAACAGGTTGCCTCAGCTAGTCATTGAAGCTCAGGCAGTAGAAATAGTTTACATGCAGCTTGTTTTTCACACTAGTTGTTTAATACTCACAAAATTAAAGTATTAAAAGGTTGTTTCTTACCTTGCTGGGTAAGAGATAAACAATACACTGGTAGTTATTTGTATATGTTTCAATGTGCTTGTTTTGTGTTCATTTTCCTTGTCAGAGGTTTTTAATTGAGGAAACTAAAGATGGTGGTTGTGTAATTTTTTAAAATTTTATGACAGAATTTGTTGTGAGATATATTAGATAACATAAAATTAAGAATTATTCTGTTTCCACTATTCAGTTTATTATATGTTTAGGTTTGTGTTTTTAAGAATATAATTACCTTCACTTGTTAAAGAAATCTGATTACTCTGTGGAAAGCACGTATTTTAAGATTTAAAAATAATTCTAAAATGAAGACCACATATACACCTTTAAACAGCCATTATAAAAATAAGTCCTATTTGATATTTTAACACTAGAACAGCTTTTATACAAATTTTGGAATGCTTTATGTCCTTTCCTAAGATAACGTTATATTTTTAGATATTTTTTGGAATGCTGTAGTTTAGTGATACTGTTTATTTTATATTTCTTTTAAGTGACACTTTCGTTCATGTTTAATCAGCAGGTATTTTAATAACATAGTAAAATCAGCTAAATAATTGATACCAGTTCACACTAAGAGAAAGGTGGAGTAATATGTCTAATAGTGTTAACAAATTTGTTAAAAGGCCTGAGTAGGTAACACTTCGAGGCGTTAGTTTTTATGCTGTTAATAATGGCAAATGCCTCTTTTTTAACACTTGGTCAACAAGGGCTGCCCAAGTAGAAGTCACAGCTTTTTATGCTGGATCAGATTTTAACCTTCAAAATGGAAAAACATCTAAACTCCCCATCTTTTTAAAATTTAAACACATTTGAAAGTTGTGGACCTGGATAAGAATTTCTGTTAACAAAGTTGGCAGTAGAGTCCATAATAGGTTTTATATCACTAGTTGGTGAGATTTTCATGTTTTGTGTAAAGGCCGGTCACACTGTTTGTGAGGATGGCTCAGCTATTTACCCTGTGGTTCTGTTACATAGCTAACGTACACATTTAGTGAATTTAAAGGTATGGGCATGGATCCCCCCCCGCAACACCCCATTTTAAAACAAACTTACTTTGAAGAGTCAGACTTAGTTATTTCTAAGTTGCCTGTAGGGCTTGAGAATTGAAGATTTATGTATCAGAAGTAATTATTTCAATTCATTGTTTTAATGAGGGATATGTGCATTTTAGCTCCATGTTTTTTACAGAATATTATCTATAAATCATATTTAATTTTCAAATTTTAACATTCATTTTATTTTTAACAGTGGCCAAAAAAGTTACAGAACATTCAGTTTTTTGTTTTTACTAATCTCTTGTCAGTAGTGTGTATGTGTTTCTGTTTTATAGTGGAATTGTGTAAAATACAAGTTTTCTTTGGTTTCTGATTGTTTTTTGCCTAAGTACCTCTTTAGTTATACCTGTGCCTTCACTTATTCCGATAGTTGTTATTAACACGCTTTGAAATTTAACTTAAGTCATATTGATTCTCCAAAAAGTTGACTTTCTTTCTGGCTTATTACGGTGGTAAAATAGTTGTTTAAAGGTCAGTAGAATTACCTTGAATAGTTCACACACTATACAAGCTGATAATTTTAGAGTCCTGCTATTTATTAAGCACCAGAAAGAATATATAGTCTGTATTGCTTTTTTTTTATTGCTTTTTTTTTTTTAAATAGTAGTTACAGCCTAAACCAGTTTTTTAAATTTCAGTAATATTTGGGACCAGGTTTTCATTTGATTTATACCATTGCACAGTTTTTCACTTCAGTTTACCTAAGCACTTAGCTTTGTTTCTTAAACATAGTAAGTGTTCAGTAAATGTATATTGAAAGATGATTGAAATGATTCACATTCTATTCATTTATTCAGGGTGTTTTTTTCCATCCTGTGAAGGGGACATGTATAATTTGTCCTTATGTTTGATTAAATATGCCCATTTTAGTCAAGTGTAAACATAGTTTAACAAAACAGTGTAAATTAAGAAAGCAGTTTGTATCAATTTCAACTTGTTTACTCTTTTATTTCCTGTTAATTTAAGTCATTGTTATTGTCGTTAGGTGCCCTCAAGTCGGTTCACTTTAAGTCATAGGTTTGGAAATACGAGTCACGGGACAAGGGTAGTTAAAGGGACTTGGGGATTCTGTGGGTGAGGGATAAAACCATTGACTGTGTCTGTTCTGGGCAGCACCTCCCACTTCTGGGACTCTATCTCTCTGGCCATTACCACTCGTTTCCCTGACCACAGCCACTGTACACATCTCCTCACTGAATTCCCTGACCCATAGGTAGTTCTTGTTTTTTTCTTAAGTTATTTAACATGTGAAAGAGTTACACCTTCATATATTTATTGGCCTAGGGGTCGCCATGAGTCGGAATCGACTCGACAGCCAAATAGCACCTGAAGTAACTTGGAAATTCTTCATATTTGAGACCCTCTGCTTCTGTGATGAATGTGTCCTCTTTTTGTTGTCATTGTTTACATTTACCCAGTTCTTCAAAATACACCAAAACAATAAACTCAAATTATTCTCGTATGTTTACATAAATGCACCACGATTTAATTCTTTGAAGGTGATGTGTTTGAGAATCATGCTTGCTTGGTTTTTATTTTTCTATCATTTGCATGCTGTGTTTAAAAAAAAAAATCACAAATGCCTAGAGTGACTTAAATTTCCTTCAGTAGATTTTAATACAAAGCATGTTTTGCTTTCATAGTAGTATATATACTTTGTTATAAGTAAATCTAGTAGTGCCTTTTGCTGTGCAAAGCCCAATGTGTCCATCTAGGTTTTAGAAAGTATAGGGAGACTTAGAAGTATCCCCAATTCGCAGTGAGCTTTTGGGTAGAGAGGACATCCCAAGTCTTATTTCCATTTCCTTTAATAGGAAATTCTCCAGGTGACAGAGGATTCTAAAATTGCAAATGTTGGAAATGAACTAAGATTCTAGAATTAAAGTAGGTTTGGGCATCTGAAAATGGGATGGTATGCTGTAGTAGAAAGAACACACTTACTAGAAGTCAGAGACTGAATTTTTGTTCTGGTTGTGATATTTTTTAGTCTTGTGATATATGCCAATGTGCATTTTGACTGCCTTTCTAATTACGTTATGAGCTTCTTGAAACCTTCATTTATCCTTACAGCCAAAGTGCTAGGCAAATGATAAATACTTAGATATTAGTTGAAGACTGTGGTTGATCTCTGCCTCATAAATGAAAAAAAAAAATAGTGTTTTTTTCAGACCCTGAAAAAGAAACTTCAGATTTTCTCTGAGAGGATTGTCCTGCCCATGGCATGATTTGGAAACTTTAGCTTAAACAAAAATGAACAAAAATTTTCCAGTCTAGGATTTTTCTTGGAGCCTTTAATATTCTAACATACAACATAAATTTGGAGGGCAAGGTAAATAGTGTATTATAAACTTATTTGACTAGGAGTGAACTCTTTGAATGGTATATTTTCATTCAACTTCTTTTCCCAAAATGAATATTTCAGAAATTTCTGTCATACTGCAAAATAACAGAGAATTGATAAAACTTGGTGATAAGACATTGAATGTAAATAATGGAGAGAGTCAACAAAAATTTTGCCTAGGTTTTCAGTTTGAAATTCAAGATAATTAGGGTGTTAAGTAGGGAAGGCTGATTTGTAGAGACACACAGTCGGTTTGAATTTTGAAGATGCTGAATTTGAGATGTGAGAATAGCCAATCCCTTGGGAGACACTATGATAATTGATAGTGTTAGTTAGGATGGAATCTAAAAATATCATCTGATTTAACCAATCATCAAATGTTTGAACCCCTTCTATAACATTTTCACCAATTTGAACACTTATGTTTGAATAATTCCAATTACAGGGAACTCATTAACTTCAACTCTTCATTAGATGGTGTAAAAATGGCGTGGTGGCAGCATTGTCCGACCTCCTCCTCTAACTTCACAAGGGGGGAGGACAGTCATTATCAGCATCAACAGCCCAGGGCTGATTGCAGTGAGGCGAAGGTCAGGCATACCTCCTTTCTCCAACCTTTTTACCAATTTGGACTTCAGCTATCCTTCCCACAGCACTCTCTACTTCTCTGATGGATCCGATAATTCGTTGCAATGGCCTTTGAAAACTCAACAGACCATACTCACAGTTAGGGGCTTTATTAGGGAAGTAATAGGTTACAATTCAGGATCAGGAACGACTCAGGATACAGTTCTTCGATCAGGACAGCTTCTTCTCAGCTGTGTCTGCAGGCAGGCCTCCCTCTGGCTTTTGGCCTCTCAGCTTCTCAGCCCGTTGGCCCAGCCTCTGCCCTGCTCAGACAAGTGTTACAAAACGCTTTAGCTCCACAGATAAGTGTTCGAGGTTACCCCACTTTGCCAGGAATCCCCCTGTCCACAGGTACTTAGCTCACTCCATCTCTCACTCCTTCACCAACAAGTGTCCAGAGGCACCCCCTCCACCAGTAATCCTTCTGGCCAAATATGCTCAGCTCTCTGGCTCTGTGGATCAGCATACCCCCTATAACCACCTTGCTCTGTGGGCCAGGAAACCCACTGCGCCATCTCACACCAGTCTCCTGGTTCTGCTGCCACCACTCTTCTACTGCTTCTCGCCGTCTTACACCGTTTTTGAAGTTACAGCTCTCTATCTCCTGGGTCTAAGAGGTTCTCAGTACAGGGACCCTGGGTCCAAAGGACATGCGCTGCTCCCAGCTTGTCTTTCTTGGTGGTAGTAAGGTCCCTCCTTTCCACCTCTAGGACGGCTCATTTTAAGCCTAGTGGGATGGGAAGACTGACCAATCCTCTCATTAGGGTTCCATGTACCTTATTTGCATGGTCCCATCGCCACAAGGGTGCCATGCACCTTGTTTGCATTATTAGCAAGCTGTCCAATTCCTTTGATGGGCCACAAGCACATTATTGGCATAGTCTCATCTATTCACTTGGCAGAAGTTACGAGACCATGGCGAGAAAGGCCATATAAAAGGATCTGTCGCAACACAGATGGCTTGGACTGATAGAAAGATTTTTCTTAAATTGAATCTAAAGTCAGTCTCCCTGTAACTTCCTCCTGTTAGCCCATAGTTCTGTACCCTTGGGACTATACAGTCTGAATCAATGTTTTTAAACATAAACGATCATCAGTATCGTATGTGCTTTAAGTGAAAGTTTACAAATCAAGTCGGACTCTCATACAAAAATTTATAAGCACCTCGCTATATACTCCTAATTGCTCTCCCACTAATGAGACAGCACACTCCTTCCCTCCTCTATTTCTTTTCGTGTCCATTCAGCCGGCTTCTGACCATCTCTACCCTCCCATCTCCCCTTCAGACAGGAGATGCCAACATAGTCTCATGTGTCTACTTGACCCAAGCTCATTCTTCATCAGTATCATTGTCTATCCCGTAGTCTAGTCCAATCCCTGTCTGAAGAGCTAGCTTTAGGAATGGTTCCTGTCTTGGGCTAACAAAAGGTCTGGGGACCATGACCTCTGGGATCATTCTAGTCTCAGTCAGACCGTTAAGTCTGATCTTTGTACGAGAATTTGGAGTCTGCATCCCACTGCTCTCCTGCTCCCTCAGGGGTTTTTTGTTGAGTTCCCTGTCAGGGCAGTCATCAGTTGTAGCCAGGCACCATCTAGTTCTTCTGGTCTCAGGCTGATGTAGTCTCTGATTTATGTGGCCCTTTCTGTCTCTTGGGCTCATAATTACCTTGTGTCCTTGGTGTTCTTCATTCTCCTTTGCTCCAGGAGGGTTGAGACCAATTGATGCATCTTAGATGGCCACTTGCTAGTGATTAAGACCCCAGACACCACTCGCCAAAGTGGGATACAGAATGTTTTCTCAATAGGTTTTATTATGCCAATTGACTTTGATGTCCCCCAAAACCATGGTCCCCAAACCCTGCCCCTGCTACGTTGGCCTTCAAAGCGTTCAGTTTATTCAGGAAACTTCTTTGCTTTTGGTTTAGTCCAGTTGTGCTGACATCACCTGTATTGTGTGTTTTCTTTCCCTTCACCTAAAATAGTTCTTTTCTACTATCTAATTAGTGAATACCCCTCTCCTTCCTTCCCTCCTCTTGTAACCATCAAAGAATATTCTCTTCTCTGTTTTAAACTATTTCTTGAGTTCTTATGATAGTGGTCTTATACAACATTTGTCCTAAAGGGCTTTCTAAAGCTCAGATTGGTGGGCCCTGCCCCCAGAGTTTCTCATTCAGTAAGTCTGGGGTGGGCCTATAGAATGCACATTTCTAAAAAGTTCCAAGGTGATGCTCATGCAACTAGTTCAGGGACCACACTTTGAGAGCTGTGGGTCTAAACTTTGTGTATCTGACAACTTCTTAGATATTTCAGGAGGACGGTTTTGTACCTTTAGTCTTTTCCTTTCCAAGCTTCATCAAGTTCTTCTGAACATTTCTTATATATCATGATTTTAAGTCACTTTCCATGGTATTTTCAATCACCTGGTATGCATGCGGAAACTGGAGAATGAACAAGGAAGAGTGAAGAAGAATTGACGCCTTTGAATTACGGTGTTGGCAAAGAATATTGAATATACTATGGACTGCCAGAAGAATGAACAAATATGTCTTGGAAGAAGTACAGCCAGAACGCTCCTTAGAAGTGAGGATGGCAAGACTTTGTCTTATGTACCTTGGACATGTTATCAAAAGGGACCAGTTCCTGGAGAAAAACATCCTGCTTGCTAAAATAGAGTGTCAGCGAAAAATAGGAAGACCCTCAATGAGATGGGTTGACACGTTGGCTACAACAGTGGGCTCAAACATAGCAACGATTTTGAGGATGGCACAGGACTGGGCAGTGTTCTGTTGTACATAGGGTCGCTATGAGTCGGAACTGACTAGATGGCACCTAACAGCAACAAGTCACTTTCCTATACTGGCAGCTCCAATTTTGAGAGTGAAGAACTCTCTGAAGTGGAACCCCTTAAGAAGAGTCAAGAAGTAACCAAAAAAGCCTACATCTTCAAGTGCTCTAAAATACTTAGCACTGGTAAACATTTAGGTATTTGTTTTGTGTGTTAAATCCTAATTTACCTCTACTTTTTTTCACAGCTTCCAAGAAGAGAGAGAAATTTGCCTCCATTCAAATGTACTTAGCAGCCGTGCCCCCTTCTCTTAGCTTTCTTTCTTTTCTTACATTGTTGTTGTTAGGTGCCCACAAGGAGATTTCTACTCCTAGTGACCCCATGTGATAGAGTAGAACTGCTTCATCAGGTTTTCTACGCTGTAATCGTCACAGAAGCAGATCACCAGGTCTTTGTCCTTTGGAGACTCTGACTTTCAGTTAGCAGCCAAGACTTAACCATTGTGCCACCAAGGCTCCTTTTTCCTACATTAAACCAAAAAAAAAAAAAAAAACAAACCTGTTGCTGTCTAGTGAGTTCCAACTCATAATGACCCTCCTATTGGACAGAGTAGAACTGCCCCATAGGGTTTCCAAGGAGAAGCTGGTGTATTCGAACTGTGGACCTTTTGATAGCAGGCAAATGCTTAATCACTGCAGCACCAAGGCTTCTTTCCTGTATTAGGTAGTTAGAGATAATTATTTAAACCTGTTTTGTTTGCAAAGGAGAATTCTTTCAAGATTATAAATTTCAAATATTCAGCGTAGCAGCAGGCTAGGATTCTTTTAGCTTAAGGTTATATTGCCAGTTAAGATAACTGGAGTCATCAAGAGATCTCAGAGAAAGGGAGGTCTCAACAACATCCTGTATTATTCATTGCTATTTTGTTTATTGATTTATTTGCATTATTAAAGTAACTATTATATACATTCTGGTACCTAAAGCTTCAAAACATCTCTGCTTATTTACTCAGGTAATTTCTAGGCATGGAAAAGTAGGTTAAGAAGTTTGTGCATAGTATAGCTGTTTATATACTTTGCTGAATTGCTTTTCTGATGATTATACCAATTCACATTCCCACCAACAGTACTGGAAGTGACTTTCTATTATACCCTCTCCAAAATTGGGCATTATAAAGCTTGTTTGATAGTTTAAAAAAAAAAATTAATGTGTTAATCGGCATTTCTTTAATTAAAGAAGGTCAACTAGTGAGGTTGAACTTTTTTTATATTTATTTCATTGTGTATTTCTTATGTAAATAGCTTATATTCTTTGCCATGTATCCATTAAGGTTTTAGTATTTTTAAATTGTATTGACTTTTTGTGATAAATGAAGCAACAGTTTTTAGGCTTTTTTAATTGTTAATATCCAGAAATTTTAGATTATGTTGCCTTCTTTTGTTTGTTCAATTGTGTTTGTACCTAGAAAAGTGTTTTTTCATCCAGAGCAGATTGATATTAACCAGTACTTTTAGCATAGTTCTTGTATTATGATCTGATATTCTTTTTTAATGTAACTCTGGGTGGTGGGTATGATGTAATATGGAGAAGCAAATTTAATTTTAAATGCTTTCATTACTAAACAAGAACAAATTAAAATAGAATGTTTAATTCTATACTGATAACTTTGAAATCTAAATGAAACTTTCTGAAACAATCTAATCATCCACGTAGATGCAGATAATCTGAAATTCATCAGTACCTCTGAAAAATTTATACACAGCTCCAAAAACATCTTCAGAGCCAAATGTTTTACTAATGAACTGTGCAAATTTTTACGGTATAGATACTTTACATTTTATATATATATGTGCATATATATGTATTTTTTTTAAATGTATATATAGATATCCCTGGTGGCGCAGTGATTAAGTACTCAGCTATTAACCAAAAGGTCAGTGCTTTGAACCCACCAGCTGCTCCGTGGGGGAAATATGTGACAGTCTGCTTCCATAAAGATTTATAGCCTTGGAAATGGTATAGGGTCATTATGAGTCGGAATTGACACAACGGCAATGGGGATGGTTGGTTTTGTGTGTGTGTGTGTCTGTCTGTCTGTCTGTATGTATAAACTATTACTGCTGTTAGTTGCCATCGAGTTGATTCCAGCTCATGGTGACCTCATGTGTGCTGAGTAGAACTTCTCCGTAGGGTTTTCTAGATTGTGACCTCTTGGACGTAGGTCTCCAGGCCTGTCTTCCAGGGTTCCTCCAGGTGGGTTCAAACCACCAACTTTTCAGCTAGTCGTGAAGCACTTAACCATTGGTGCCACCAAACATGAAAAATGGAGGCTTTTAAAACTTTCCAGTTCATTGTAACACTCTAGCATAATTGTATCAAAACCTGACAAATTTAACACACTAAAGAAAATGCCAGACCAGTCTTATTATGAACAGGGAAACAAAGACCCTAAATTAAAAAAAAAAAAGTAAATCAAACCTAAATAGTATGTAATAGCATATCCCAGAAGTACAAAGGTGATTTAATACTGAGAAACTTGTTAATGTATTTACATTGCTGAAAAAGGCAAGGTGGGTGACACATAGTGGCTATTTTCACTTCTTTTATAAAACAAATATAGTTGTGTCATTGATAAATCTTAGCCCAATCTCTTTATTTTTAAGCTTTTGTTGTGTTTTAGTTATTATTTGTAAGGAGCATATACATGAATTTTCATTTTAAACCTATTGTGGGAGGCTTTTATCTTTTAACAAGGGACTTTAATCTATTTGTATTTTCTCATAACCAATATATTTGTTCTTATGTTGTTTGATATTTTTGTTTGCTCCTTTCTTGGTTTTATTGTCAGTGTTGTGTTTGTTTTTTTCTTCTATAGTGATTTGGTAAGATGTACATTCAGGTTTAATTTTTATAGTGATTACATTCCAGTTGTTCAAAAAACTAATCTTTATTTATGTAATGGTCATGGCTGAACTAGATCTTTTTTCCCTTCCCTTAGGCAAAATAGAGACTTTTTGTATAGGTAATTTCTCTATACTGCTTATATAGGATAATAGCTGTGGTTTTGGATCCCGGTTATTCATATTATTTAGAGCTACCTCTTATTTTAACTGCTTTTAATGTTCTTAACAAATCCTTTTATATAATAGCTTTACCATTTTCAAGCTTCTCATTTTGGTTTGGGGAAGCTCAACTGGATCAGTTATCTAAGAAGTTCTTTCGAGGAAGATACATAGAAGCATATTTTCTGAGCCCTTATGTATTTAGTATTTTATTTCTGGGTCTTCAGACTTTTTTTAACTGACTGCATATAAAATTTTTGACTCACAGGGTTTCCCTCTTAAAACTCTAAAACTTTGCTTCACTGTTTACTGCCATTTAATAATGGTGCAAAGAAATCCAAAGTCAACCATATGTTTTTTTTTTTTTTAATTTGCTCTGGATCCAGACGAGTACTGTTTGTGAGTATAGTGTTCATTATCCTGACCCTGAAGAATTATTTCCCTGAAACCTCTCATCACAACTAACTTACCACTGTCTTCACTTTTGTTTATTTTATTTTTTTGGTGTTAAAGAACAGAAATTTATTTTCTCATAGTTCAGGAGGCTAAAAGTCTAAATTCAGGGCACTGGCTCTAGAAGAAGGCTCTCTCTGTATCAGCTCTGGGGCAAGATCCTTGTCTTTTTCAGCCTGTGTTCCTCGGTTCCTTGGCAGTCTTCACGTGGCGTCCATCTTCCTGTTTATGTTCATTTGTATCTATGCTGCTCCTATAACTCAGCAGTGATTAGGTTGCTTTGTTTTTGTTTTTATTGTACTTTAGATGAAAGTTTACACAGCAAACTAGTTTCTTATTAAACATTGTTTTGTGACATTGGTTGCCTATCCCACGACATGCCGACACTGTCCCCTTCTCGACCTTGGGTTCCCCATTACCAGCTTTCTTGTCCCCTCTTGCCTTCTCGTCCTTGCCCCTGGGCCGGTATGCCCGTTTAGTCTTGTTTTGTTTTATGGGCTTGTCTGATCTTTAATTTTATATTTTTTAATCTTTGGCTGAAGAGTCGCTCTCAAAAGTGACTTCAGTACTGAGCTTTCGGGATATCTGGGAGCCACACTCTCAACGTTTCTTCAGTCTCTGTCAGACCAGTAAGTCTGGTCTTTTTGTGTGTGTGTGAATTATAATTTTGTTTTACATTTTACTCCAGCTCTGTCTAGGACCCTCTATTGTGATCCCTGTCAGAGCAAGTCAGTGGTGGTAGCTGGGCACCATCTAGCTGTGCTGGACTCAGTCTGGTGGAGGCTGTGGTGGATGTGGTCTGCTAGTCCTTTGGACTAATCTTGCCCTTCCGTCTTTGGTTTTCTTCATTCTACCTTGCTCCAGACAGGGTGAGACCAATAGAGTATCTTAGATGGCCGTTCACAAGCTTTTAAGATCCCAGATGCTACTCCCCAAAGTAGAATGTAGAACATTTCCTTTATAAACTATGTTATGCCAGTTGAGCTAGTTGTTCCCTGAGACCATGACCCCCACAGCCTTCAGCCCAGTCATTTGGTCCCTCAGGGAGTTTGGATTACTGTCCTTAAAAAACTTAGATTAATAAAATTATCATATACTTTGTTTTTTATGATTTCAAGAAATATTTTAGCATGATAATATTTTAACTTAGAGTTTTCATTCTAAAATTCATTATCTGTTTGAAAGGTAAGTAATAAAGCTGTATTAGGTGATAATAGATGAAAAATTCAGTTGATTTTTAACTATTCCCTGGCATTTATTATTAAAAATAAAATTTGGGACATATGATTTTTTTTACCGTTTTGCATGTAAGGAAATAAAAACAGAGATGATTTTTGTACGTGATTCTTGTATTTAGAGAAAACTTATTCTAGTATCTTTTATACATAAAGCTTCCAGTAAATATTATGAGCTTTTAAACAAAACCCCCAAAGATGATCACAGACTTTAACATATAAATAGACAAGAAGAAGCACAAAGTACACGTAGACCTATAAGTGTGAAATGTAATGAGCAAAGCAATTGTTTAATTTTAGTAAGTAAACCCATAAACGCGAGATAGGATATTGACTTAAAATTTGGATAGCTAAAATGTTTGTTATGTAATTTGTAATATAGTTATTGTCAGAGAAAGAGCTTTAAGCAAAACAGGACCTGGCAATTTTAAGTCACATCTCATTTTAATTTCCCAGATTTTCCAGTATTTAAAAATAAGATTTTTTTTTTATGTGTATGGGTGGCTGCAGAATCACGTTTATAAGATCATAGTCATCTTGTGGGTAAGGACTAATCTGTAAATTTCTTTGTGTATAGACAAAAGGTGTTTGCTTTCAATAAAGATGATACAATTGTTCTTCGCGGAAAACACAGTATCTTCCTTCACCTGTAATAAGACTAATAGCGGTATTGTAAAGGTAGTGGCCAGGATTTTGGATGTATTTTCGTATTAGCTACAGCTTTCTCAGTCAGTTTGTTTACACTTGGGACAATTGCGTTAAATTTGTTGTTGCAGGGGGAGGGGAACGCATCCGTGAAGTGAAGTTCAGAGTGTATTGTTCACATCTCTTTTACCTAGGAATTAGAAATCTTCTACCTTCTCCCCTCTCACTCCATTATACCTGTGTATCTGCAAAGTGATCCAATAACCCTAATCTGCATGTTGACTTTAGCTGAAAATGAAAAAGCTCAGAGAAATTGCTGTTTTTCTGTTTGTGTTGATCACTTTAGTTAATCATGTGAGTCCAGCTACATTTTATATTTACATTATGGTAAGAAATGTGGCTCATTGGTGGGTTAGAATTACTTTGTAGCTGAGATAGGTTAGCACTGCTGAAAGACTTAAACTCTGCGTCCCTTGGAAACTTGCCTGATACCAAGTTTTGTTTTCTACTGATTTGATATTTGCAAACTTGCTTTAATAATAATAAAAAAAAAATTATAACTGAATAAAAGGATACTTGACATGTTTTTCTAAAACTGTTCAAATAAGCTTATCTGACATGTAATTCTGACTTTTAACACATAAACTTTGTGTTTATAATGATTGATACACTTGTTTCTAGGGGCCACCTACAGATGCTCCCGCAGTGGACACAGCAGAACAAGTCTATATCTCTTCCCTGGCACTGTTAAAGGTAAGTACTGAATGGAGTTACTTGCTTTTAAGAGTTCTTTTGCTTTCACTGTAGCTTTAGTTTTGGAATTTTTGTCACCTTAATCTTCTCAGACATAAACTATTGTTTTAGGTGCATCCATAGAACAGAGTGCTTTACTTCCACTGAAACAGAATTAGGCTATTTTTAAAAGTACCAAAGATCTCAAAGAAATGAGCTTTGTGTCCATGATCTACCTCTTTACAGATGTTAAAACATGGTCGCGCTGGAGTTCCAATGGAAGTTATGGGTCTGATGCTTGGAGAATTTGTGGATGATTACACCGTCAGAGTGATTGATGTGTTTGCTATGCCACAGTCAGGAACAGTGAGTACTTTTAGGATTGCTTTCTGCAAGTAAATATGTTTCTCTTTTTTCTTTATACAAAATAACTTTTCATCATATTATATTTTCCCAATTATGTTATCCTTTTAATATAAAAAAAATAATTTTATTGGATGATTTTCAGTAAAAAAATTATTAGTGATAGAAATTTCTAGACTATATTGATCACCTTTTAAATGCATCATGAGTTCCTTGTAGGTCCACAGAATGAATGATGGTAACACTAAATCCCTTTATTCATACCTTCAGCTTCTACTAGCATAACATATAAAATATGAGGGTATATGTTTAGTCTGAACACTTGGTTCAAAATATTTCAGAGACTTTCTTGTTTAAATTTAATTCACATATGTTAACTAGTATTCATGGTTTGTTTCCATTGTTTTGAAATAACAGATTTTTTTAATGTTCTGCATGTGGTGATGAATGACTTTTAAGCTTTTCCTATTTAAAATATTAACTTGTAAAACAAACAAGAAAACCATAGAGAACCTGAGTTCTTTTTGACCAAGCATGGTAATTTGTTTCCAGAAGCATATTCCATTCAGATTTTGAAAATCGTCTGCTCTACCTGTTTATACTGTATTGTTCTTTTTGGAGGTTTTTGTTTTGCTTTTTTTGTTTAATGCATTGGACTTGTATAGATATATATACATTTAAAGAAAATAGTCAAAAAACAATAACCATTCTGCCTACCTTCCAAAAAATAAGTAACAATACACATAACCTTCCCATTTACTTGCCAAGGAAAGTATACTATGTATATTTTTCTGATGGGTGGTTTTTCTCTAGTCTGCAACCTTTCCCGTATCAAGCCTTATAAAATATCTGGGTTAAAGAATTGTCATAAAGCTGTTTACTCTGTTTGAGGTTTCTTACAGTACGTATACTTTGATAAGATAGATACCAATGAAAAGCAAATTGTATTTTTAAATAATACAACGTATACATACACACACATATATAGCATTTTAAATAGGGTAGTTACTAGAGATGCAATATATTTCTAAATAATGCAGAATGTCAAAAAAATGCCCAAATTAAACTAATTGTGGAGGTAAACTAATTTGGATCTTTCTGATTCTGTCTACTTGGAAATCCATTGTATTTATTTTGTGCATTTGGACATTGGGAAAGACTGTACATATGAACTAAAGATTTAGATTTAAATCTTAGACTATTATTGCTTGTATTTACCTTTTCAGGGGGCAGTGGTGGTTCAGTGGTATAATTCTTACCTTCCATGTGGGAAACCTGGGTTCGATTTTTTGGCTGTTGTACCTCAAGTGCAGCCAGCCACCACCCATTTGTCAGGAGAGACTTGCATGTTGCTGTGATGCTGAACAGGTTGAGAGGAGCTGCCAGACTAAAATGGACTAGGAAGTAAGGTCTGGCAGTCTGCTTCCAAAAGTCAGCTAATAAAAACCCTATCCATCACAACGGTCCTATCTACAATGAACCGGACAGCATTTTGTTGTGCATGGGGTCACCATGAGTAGGTATTGACTCGACAGCAGTTAACAACAACTACCTTTTCATGTCAGAATGTATAAAACACATAAGAAGATAAGTTATTATTTCTGTTAAATATGGCCCTAATGTAGATATCCTTTAAAATAAATGGTTTTTGGGCTTTTGTATCGTTTCTTTGTAAATGCTTGTTTGACAAACTACACAAGAAGATTTTTGATCCCCATATTTACTGTATTTGGTAGAATGAGAAAGTTTTTCTTCTGACTCAGGAATTAGCAAACTTTTTATGTAAAGGGTCTCATATGTCTCTGTTGCATGTTCTTCTCATTTCTGTTCTTGTTTTTTAACAACTCTTTTTTTTGCAATTTTTTTTTTTTAGTTAATTTTTATTGTGCTTAAGTGAAAGTTTACAAATCAAGTCAGTCTCGCGTACAGAAATTTATCCACACCATACTATACACTCCTAATGGCTCTCCCGCTAATGAGATGGCACACTCCTCCCCTCCACTCTCTCTACTTGTGTCCATTCGGGCAGTTCCTGACCCTCTCTGCCCTCTCATCTCCCCTCTAGACAGGAGATGCCAACACAGTCTCATATGTCTACTTGATCCAAGAAGCTCATTCTTCACCAGTGTCATTTTCCATCCCATATTCCAGTCCAATCCCTGTCTGAAGAGTTGGCCCCAGGAATGGTTTCTGTCTTGGGCTAACAGAAGGTCTGGGGACCATGGCCTCCGGAGTCCTTCTAGTCCCAGTCTGACCATTAAATCTGGTCTTTTTACAAGAATTTGAGGTCTGCATCTCACTGCCGTCCTGCTCCCTCAGGGGTTCTCTGTTGTGTTCCCTTGTCAGGGCAGTCATCAGTTGTAGCTGGGTACCATCTAATTCTTCTGGTCTCAGGCTGATACGGTCTCTGGTTTACGTGGTCTTTTCTGTCTCTTAGGCTTATAATTACCTTGTGTCTTTGGTTTTCTTCATTTTTCCTTGCTCCAGGAGGGTTGAGACCAATTGATACATCTTAGATAGCCGCTTGCTATTAACAACTCTTAAAAATATAAAAAAAGCATTCTTAGCCCATAGTCCCTAGGCTACAGATTGCAGCCCCTTGTTCTGGGGAATGCACTCACAATTGGAATTCAAAATACTGTTTTAGTAGGAAGGAAGTACTTATGTGTACTGGTTTGTTTAAGGAGATTAAACTTAGATCCTGATGTTAGCAGACCATCTTTTTGGTGATCTATCACCAGAAGGATGATATGAACCTTTTTATTCTTCTATATTCTAAAATCTTATTTTGGGCAAACTAGCAAAATAATACAACATTTAAAAGAGTCAATTGCTGATTATCTAGTGGGGACTCTTTTGTGATTTCTTTCAAGGTTCGGGTAGTATTCAAAAGAATGTATTTTCCTCAAACGATGTAATCTGCCAAGTAATCCTAAGTGAAGCACTAAACTTCCTCCCTTCTCAACCCACCTATCCTCCCTCAAAAAAACCCCACCACCTTAGGAAACTAGTAAATTATTTCCTTTTTTCAAAGTGTTTATGTTATTGAACTTTGAATGAAATTGGAAGAGACGTAGTTCTTATTTATTACAGGATGACGTTAAGAAGTATGTTTACCTAGATAGGTCTTACCAAAAGTTATGGTTGTTACAACTATTTGATATATCTGATTATATTTATATGTTTGTGACAATGGCCACAAACTCTTAAAAGATCCTGACAGTAGTCTTATATCACAAACAGCAATTTGGTAGTTGGCAATTTTAGCAACTTTGTTGGTATTAAAAAAAAAAAAATGTATATGGTTGATAATTGAATGGCATGATTGGGTATCAAATATGGTTATCAAAACCTGTACAAAGATTTAGTTACCCCAAAATAATATACATAGTTGTTTTTTTGGAGCTTTTTGTTCATTTGATATAAAGTTGCTTTTTTTTTTCTTCCGAAGTTATAAAAGCTAACAATTTTTCTTTCTTTCTAAATCAGGGTGTTAGTGTGGAGGCAGTTGATCCAGTGTTCCAAGCCAAAATGTTGGATATGTTGAAGCAGACAGGAAGGTAAGTATTTTAAATGATCATGTAAAGAAAGAATGGGAAATAATTTAAACAGTTTCAGAAACATATTTCAGAATTATGGATGTTTTTAATATCATTCCTAGAATAAAAGCCATGTAGTTGATGTAAAAGCATCTGTCAATATCAATGCTGTACACTGCCTGTCTAATCTCTTCCCTCTGTAGTATCAAAGACATTTTCCAGAGAACTGCCTCTTATTAAAATTCTCTACTGTCTCATAGTAAGCTTGGACTGTAGCTTCCTTATGTTAAGTGTTTGGAGTTATTGTCTAATCACATATAATTGAAGAGCTTGTATTTTCCATGTCTTTGAGAGTTGTAACTGAGTGAAGTTCTGAATACTTAATTATGTCTGTAGGCATATGAGTTTTAAAGACAGGGAAAGTAGAATCCAAATATTACAAGTTTTTTTTCCCAGACTGAAATCTTTCAGTAGTTGTCATTCTCTTGCTCAAATTCTTCTACTGTGGAAAAAAACTTCAAAATTAATGTTAGCAAAAGGCTCAGCAGCTGAACAGAACAGTGCAAATTGGTTTTTGACTGAGTTCCTAGTTCTACTGCTGGTTTAATTGATATTTAATCCTTTCACAACAGTGGATCCTGGTGTCCATTGTTAAAAATGTACTCTGTGCCTGGAAAATACAACTCCCAGAGCTAAGGAGTTAAAGAGTAGATATTTACTTGAATGCTGGAAGGGTAAAAACTGGCTCTGAGAAAGTGTGGTAACAAGGTGAAAAACTGAAAGCCTTATCTACCACTGCTAATGTGCATCTCTTAATGATAGCACTCCTTTGTCACACTTACTCATTTCCATGTTTTCTGGATAATATGGTGTATGATTTCAGTGTTTCTAATGGTACTTTTTCACACCTGTGTGTTTTTCCTCTCTTCTTAATTTATACCCTGTTAGTGTGTTGTTTCTTTTCATATCATAAATGTATTACTTTTTCTGTTCTGAGCATCTGAATGCCCTCTTTGTTTCAGGCCTGAGATGGTTGTTGGTTGGTATCACAGTCACCCTGGCTTTGGTTGTTGGCTTTCTGGTGTGGATATCAACACTCAGCAGAGCTTTGAAGCCTTGTCGGAGAGAGCCGTGGCAGTGGTTGTGGATCCTATTCAGAGTGTAAAAGGAAAGGTAGAGTATCTACTGCCACATAAGGTTTACAGACAAGTTAAATAAATATCTGTGTTGTTTAAAGCAGGATTCTTAATTACGCAGAAAAACCTCTCCTATTTACTTAAAACAGACAAAAAACTGCACAAGTCTATAAATGTGTCTTGGCATTATTAGCAGTTTAATTATTTAGAGGTTTGTTTCTATTTGAATAGTTATTGTCTAATAATCACAAATGTTTATATTTAAAATTTTTTTAATTTCATGGAATAAAGAATATTAAGCCATGCTAAAAGCATGCTGTACACGTTTTATTAATGTTCCTTTATTTTCAAATGATGAATTTAGAACTGGCGCAACATTTAAACAGTCTAGTTAAAGGGCTCTGTTTTCTGGACATTGTGCAGGACATATTTTAGACAATGAAAACTTGCCCCAAAGACTTGTTACCAACCATTTGCACTTCTCGGTTGAGAATGCAGATAAATGATTAAATATGCTAAATGATTCTAAAAAGAGATTAACTTGCAAAGCATATTGGGTTATAGTTGTTCTTTGTTGAAATCTCTTTTGTTCTTGTTTAGTTCTTTTTTTTTTTTGTTCGTTCTTTTTTTTTTTTTCTTTTCTTTCTTTCTAGCCCCATATGCCATTTTCCTATTTCCTGCCTCATGACAGCAGGGAGCAGCTCTATTATCACCTTCACAGAGCTGTCTGCAAATGTGAGAGGCAATTCGATTTTGCTCAACCACAGGGAGAGTGGATTAGAAAAACTACAGAACATACAGAAATTGGCTAGGTGGTTACTGCTTTAAAACACTGCTGAGGTGTCTTGTTTGAGCATGTACTTCCATTGTAGTGTAGAATAATTGTTAAAATAAAATCACAATACATTTATGGAATCCTTTTTATGCAGTTTTTTTACAAATAATTTGTAGAGCACTTAAAAATAAATATTTTAGTTTTCTATTTATCAGACCTGGAGTTTGATAGTAGTTCAGATTACATCTGTTCACTAGCTCAAACAAACTAAACGTGGCAGTTACTTTAGAGTTCTTATCTGTCATGAATTTGGAGTTGAACACTTTTTGCCTTCATATTACTATGATGAATAAAAATTGAGGTCTTCTCTAAATCGTGATCCTATTAGTTATGATTTAGCTTTTCGGAGACAGAAACCATCCACAAAAACAATAATAATAGAAGCTGATATATAAGGCAATTCAAAATGGATAACTTCTGATGCTTGTTGTTTACCTATATTTGAAATTATTTACTTTTTTTTTAACTAAGTGTGTTGTTGCTTAACGGCTAGAGTTAAAAGATTGAAAATCCTTGTTTTCTGAATTAAATTACAGTGTAAAATACCTGTCATGTTTAACTCTCCAATATTTAAGATAACATTTTAGTAACTCATAAATAATTCATTTAAGTAATAATTTTTGTTTTAGAAATATAATGGAATTATCTGGTAAAGCCCCTCCCCCACCATCCCAATGTTTATTAGTGATAATTGAAGTTTAAATATAAGTAGGATTCTGTACAGCATTAATAGCCCACATGAACCACAGCCTCTGGCACAACATTTAAACAAACCTGAGACCAGAAGAACTAGATGGTGCCTGGCTACCACTACCAACCGTTCTGACCAGGAATACAATAGAAGGTCATGGATAGAATGGGAGAAAATTCTAGAACAAAACTCAGATTCCTAAAAAAGACCAGACCTACTTGACTAGACAAATCCCCAAGACTGTTGCCCTAAGATATCCTTTGAACTTGGAATTGTAGCTATTTCTGCTGGTCACCTTTCAGCCAAATAATAGATTGAATTATAAAATAAACAATGTCACGCATGAGTAATTTGCTCCTTAAACAGTTAACTGTGTGGGTCCAAACAGTCAAACAACATTTACCCAAAAGCAAAGGTGAGAGGCAAGGAGGGGAAAGGAAGCTATATCAATGGAAACACAACAAAAAGAATGGAAATAACAAGAATGCTGACACATTGTAAAACTTGTAACCAATGGCATGGAACAATTTGTATGAAAATTATTTAAAAAAAAAAAAAAAAACTTTGCTGTGGAGTCGATTCCGACTCACAGTGACCCTATTAGGAAAGAGTAGAACTGCCCCATAGCGTTTCCAGGGAGTGGCTGGTGGATTCAAACTGCCAACCTTTTTGTTAGCAGCCAATCTCTTAACCAAATTTGCTGTGTAAACTTTCAGCTAAAACACAGTAAGATATTTAAATTTTATGTATATATTATTAAAAAAAAAAAAAAAGTCAGGTTCTATTTTGTAATATTAGTTTGACTGACTTTATGATACTTTGACTCATGATGGTGGTCACATTGAAAAGGAAAATATAAACTTGAAGGCATTCAAAGAAAGCATTATCAAAACAATGTAAATAAATATGTATTTTATTTTTGGTTATCCTGCTTGTAGTATTTTAAATGAGAGTTTTAGTTTCCAAACCTAGTTTAAATATTGTATAACATTGGAATTTGCATTGTTTATTCCTAATTAATTATAATTTATATTAAAAGAATGCATTTTATTTAAAAACACACTTGTTAACGGCACTGGGTTGGGTTTTGATGGTTGTGTCACATGACTCCATTGACAATGTGGTAAAATGTAGTATTTTTATTTTTAAAATAGTTTATCTAAAATTACTTTATAAGATCACATGTGTCATTGTCTAGTTTTTAGTATATCATGAAAAAATATTTTTTGTAAAAAATTAAGTGTAAGTATCACTGATGATTCACATCACTTGGTGTACCTAACATACAGATTCATCATACATTACACCACTTGGAATGAGGGTCCAGTTCTTTTTATCAGTGATACAACTTCATCTGTAAGGTGTCTGAGTTTGGTTGTAATTTATGGTTCTTTCAATGTCAGGTCCTCTCAAAACTATGAACCAAATTAAATGCCAATAAATCCATGGCCAGCATATCCTGGTTAAATCATTAAACTTAAAAATATAAGTTTATAAAAATGAAGAAATACATAAAACTCTTCTCCTTCCGTCAACATGATTTGACAAAGTAGTCAAAATATTTAGTAAGGCAACTATTGGATCAAGAGTTAGAATGGCAATTATATGTAAATGGGTCTCTACACACCTTTTTTAAAAACTTCCTTCCTGTGTATTTTTATATTCGTATTTTTATATATCCCAAAATTATCTCTGTTTTTGAATGATTAAATAAGCATTGATTCTTTCTTTGTAATCTCAGTTCATTCACAATGTTTTATTTCCTTTTATGGTGACTTGACTATGTATTGAATAATTATTATATGTCAGGTATTGTGCTAACTGTTTCAACTTAATACTATAAAAAAGCTTATTTTTAATAGTAATCCTAGAGATAGACATTATTGTTTTTCTATTTTATCAATAAAAGGCTAAAAAATTAGGGTCAAAGATATTCCCACCACACCTCACCCAAAATCATACCATTGGTAAGCAGCAGAACAAGTATACAAATCCAAGTCTAAAATTTCAGAGCTAAAGCCTTTTAACTGGCTGTTTAATATTAGACTATTATGGAGTATATATTATGGAGTATAAAATCAAGGTAACTCAGGAATGGAAAATGAGTAGCAGAGGTCATTGCAGGGCCTTTTCTTAAGTTGCTATATTAATAGGTGTCACTTCTTTCAGCCCAAATCAAGAAAAGGAACCGCATGTTTTCTCAATAGTTCTCCATACTACTTACAGTGTATGTTAAGTATTTGTTTTTCTCATGCAGTATTTTTTCTATGAATTTGAAAAAGTAATTTAGACAGACTTATCCTTGACAGCTCTTATGACAGCTATAGGACCAAACATCGAGACCAACATAAATGATAAAAGACACTATGTTTCTTAGTCATCTAATGCTGCCAAAACAGAAATACCACAAGTGGATGGCTTTAACAAAGAGGAATTTATTTCCTCACAGTGAAGTAGACTGGAAGTCCAAATTCAAGGTGTCAGCTCCACAGGAAGGCCTTCTCTCTCTGTCGGCTCTGGAAGAAGGTCCTTGTCCTCAATCTTCCCATGGTCAAGGAGCTTCTCAGGCACAGAGACCCTGAGTCCAAAGGATGAGCTCTGCTCCTGGTGCTGCTTCCTTGGTGATATGAGGTCCCCAGCTCTCTGCTTGCTTTCCTCCCCTTTTATCTCTTGAGAGATAGAACATCCTGCAGGCCACACCCCAGGGAAACTCCCTTTACCTTGGATCAGGGAGGTGACCTGAGTGTGTTACAATGCCACACTAATCCTCTCAATATAAAATTACAATCACAAAATGGAGGACAGTCACACAATAGTGGGAATCACGGCCTAACCAAGTTGATACACACATTTTTGGGGGCACAAAATTCAATCCATGACACTATGTGATACAATATTGTAAATATTTTAAATTATATAGATGAGAGATGAAACTTATGGTAATAGCATTTGTATTTTAAATGGGAAGTAAGTTCATAGGAGTTACCAATAAACTCTGCCCTAATCAGTGAAATTATTTTTAAGGTTCTGCTTTATTTTTTAGTTTATTTGTAAAACATACATATTCAACTATTTCTTAACTTCAATTCTCCAATGGCACAGTGGCAACCTCTTGCATAATGTTTTGACATCTTGTATGTTCAGTCCATAACTAAACTAGATCCAGTAGCAAATTTAGAAGTTAATCCAACTTGTAATGTGACTGTACTTCTTCCTCAGGGTAAAAAGAATTATCACTTTGTGCAAAGTTCTTTAAAATAGCATAAAACTGGGTTATGATATTTAATATATTTATAAAACATTATTGCTTTTGCAAACTCATTTTACTCACAGATCTCTCTGTAAAGTCTATCTGTCAGTAAAATATTTATATGATACCTGCTAACTCCTAACAATCTTTGTGTCTGCTCTCTATTCTGAAAGCATAAAAAAATATTGTCTTAGTTATCTAGTGCTGCTATAACAGAAATACTGCAAATGGATGGGTTTAACAAACAGATTTATTCTCTTACAGTTTAGGAGGCTAGAAGTCCAAATTCAGGGTGCCAGCTTCCAGGGGAAGGCTTTCTCTGTTGCCTCTGGGGGAAGGTCCTTGTTATCAATCTTCCTCTGATCTAGGAGCTTCTCAGTGCAGGGACCCTGGGTCCAGAGGATACCCTTCATTCCTGGTTCTTAGTGCTTGGTGGCAATGAGGTCCCTCTTCTCTCTGCTTAATTCTCTATTTTGTATCTCAAACGAGTTTGACTCAAGGTACAACCTAATCCTCTAGATTGAGCCCTGCCTTATTAACGTAACTGCCTCTAGTTCTGCCTCATAGAGGTTAGGATTTACAACACATAGGATAATCACGTCAGATCAGAAAATGGTGGACAGCCACATAATATTGGGAATTATGACCTCGCCAAGTTGATACACGTTTTGCGGGGACACAGTTCAGTCCATAACAAATAGTAACAATCATTTAGGTCAAGTATATATTTATACTAAGTTTTCTTGACAAAATTTTTTCAGTATGATCAGAACTGCTCAATTGATTTTTAAAAATGTGTTTATTTGTGAATCAGTTTATCAGCAGTTATTTCTTAAGCTCACTTGACATGCCTGTATGCTAATGATTTTAGGATACAAAATGAATAAAAAGTGGTCCTTGTCCTTTTCAGGAGATGTCACATGCATTTAGCATCGCGGGTGAGCAAGATAATGTTCTATCAATTATGCATCAATCTGCTGCATTACACACTGATACAATACAAATTATATTGATGTTGCATGTTCCTGTAGCTAAGTATTAAATTGTTTGCTAGAGAGAGAAATAATTTAACAAATATTTATTCAGAATCTCTTACGTGTCAGTAGGCAATAAAGTATTACTTGTATAGCAAATATACCCCCACGCCCCCACCAAAAAAAAAAAAAAAACCTGTTGCTGCCGAGGCAATTCTGACTCATGGCAACTCTATAGGACAGAGTAGAACTGCCCTCTAGGGTTTCCAAGGCTGTAATCCTTACAGAAGCAGACTGCCACATCTTTCTCCCATGGAACAGCTGATGGGTTTGAACCTCCGACCTTTCAGTTCACAGCCAAGCATTTAACCACCTTGCCACCAGGGCTCCTTCGTAGCAAACATAGTAAATGCAGATTGAGTTAGAAGAAAGGAAAAATCATTATAAACTACACAAAATAGAAGAAGCTTGGATTGGCGTTGAGATGTGAGCAGGGCATCACTCAACAGAGGCAGTTGTACCACGTCAGGAAGAATGTAGAAACAGTACCTTTCCACATGGTACTTGCCTCTTTGTTCGTTCTTCTTTCACAGATATATTAAAATATAAAAGGAGCGTTTTTTGTTGTAATTGTTTTTTAATCAGGATTTTGAGAAAGATGGGGTCCTAGAAAGTAAATGCACATAGAGGAGTAAAGAATGAATATTATAAGACCTTACCTTTTATTATCACATATCTGGAAGATTGTGTCTTTTTCCAGGAGCAGGGTGGGGAGGGCAGGCAAGCATTTTACTTATTCAAGAAATTTTGTATTAGGATGTTTTAAGTTGGTGGAGGTTTTACACTACCTAAACAGTAGTTTTGTTTTAAGCCTTTTTTTTTGTCATGTCATCTCCATCTCCTTTTCCTCCTTTCCTCTCCTGCCTCCTCTTTCTTCAAATACTGCAAAGGCCGTGAGTAATGAAGAGCACAGTCTTTGGAATCAGGCCTGAATTAAAATCTTATTTTTATTTCTTCCTTACAGCATGATCTTGAGTAAGTTAACTAATCTTCATGAGCTTTAGTCTTCTTATCTATAAAATAAGGATTTTTATACTTGTCTCATAGTATTGTTAGAATATGGTGTGATAGGATGTATGTAGTGGTTAGAGTGCACAGGACATATAGTAGATGTACAATAAACGGCACTTTATTATTATGAAGATTGAAATAAATATTACTTAAAAGGAGTAGCAACTAACATAATTTAAAGTAGTAGACCAAATATTTTAAAAAATTTTGCTAAAAACAAGTCTATCAATTACTTTTTCACATTTAATAAACAAAAGAAATGAGGACTTTTCCCTACTTGAATTCTGTACATCCTGATTAATTTAGGACTACTCTTCTGATCTAGCTAATTTTTATTGAGCACCTACCATTTTCCAAGGTATTTCCTTTGGGCATGCTGATGAAGAGAAAAATGAATATATCACATGAAGTGATGAGTGCATTGCACTTAGCCTTTTTGTGTTTCAGTCATCTGTTTATGTGTTCCTCTCCCCTACTAGCTTGGGACCTTTTTGAGGGGAGAAACTGTTTCCTGTGTTGAAATTTACATAGCGCTTGGCAAGAAGAGGCTCTTCTTAAATGTTTATAAAACAAAATCAAGGAATGAATGTGTGTCTGTGATATGTTAGCAGAATCATTTATTAAATGACTGAAGCGTGAGATTGTTGAGGTTGGTTAGCCAGTTTTCTCGTGGATATTAATCTTGATGAATTTGAATCTTGTGTAATCAGCTAGAGTTCAAGTTTTAACATGTCATTTTTCCTCCAAAAGGGATGAAAGATTTTTAGAACAGTTGTTACTCATAAGATTCTGTTTTGATCAATATCCCATGAGAATTGATTAGGACTGGGTAGTTCCTAATCCCAGATTGTATACACACATACACATATACCTTTTCTTGATCTAGTTTTCCAAACTGAAGGGAACAAATTGGAAATAGAAAATATAAAAATTCTATTTCTTCTCCTAATATAGCTCTGTGAGCATACCCTTCCAGCCCCTGGCACAAGATTAGTTACTATATTTTGTTTGCTTCCTGCTTTCCATTCTTATTATCAGTTTGAAGTTTTATAACACTCAGATTTAATCTGTGAGAATAATTAAGAAAATATTATAGGTGCTAAAGTACCTACAACAATTCCTTATAAACCTAATAGTTTGTAATATTTGTTTATATGATCAGAAGTTGTCAGCTAGAAATGTATAAGCAATTTTATGTTTAAAATTCTAAGCAGTGTAAATCTTATATATAACAGTTTTAAGGTGTTCTTTTAATCTAGAGCATCTATATTAGTAACATAATCTTTGAGCTAATAGTTATGCTTTAGTACTTCCTGTGCGTTTTGATGTAAATGTACTTCAAATTAGTTTGGATCCAACTTTTTCGGTTAAAATAGAGGAAAACCTTTAAGAGAACGTCCCATTATCTTTAAGAATATTATTTATTGACTATTTTGCTTCTTGAATGCTTTTGTTTCCCCAACCGTGTAATTATCCTTAGTTATTCATTCAGCAGACACTGTGTGTTCAGCATACACTGGAGATACGGAGAAGAACAAGACCTGTTCTCTGTCTTTCTGCCAATTTTGAACCAGGAAACTGTGATTTTGCATAAGGGACCTTTTCAAAGCATATATATATATATATGTATGTATATATATATATATATATATATATATGTATATATATATATTTTTAAGATTACATTCAGAATGATTTGACATAACCATTGTTAATTATGAGGATTTCTCTGTTCCTGAGACTTAGTTTTGGCAGGTTTGATGTGTTTTTATCATTCTGATTCCTAAAGAGGGTAGAATTGACTATGGTAGTAAATTTTCTTCTAAATCATAGTTGATTACTCAGTGGCTATTCTTAGGTTATAGCAAGCTGATTAATAGATGCCCGCTGCAACTTTTCACATTTCGAGTATCTTTACTGTGTGCAGTTTTTATCCCATATTGAACACAAGTCAGAGTTTTATGATGATAAAATTCTTCTGTTCAGTGTACCATGGAGGAGTGTCTCATGACTTCAGAGCTGAGCAGGAGTGTTTAAGAAAATGGGAAGAATACATATTGTTGAAGTAGTGAGTCGATTTTTTAGAGATAGTCTTTTTTTGCAGGAATAAATAAACATGTATGGTTAAACTTTATACAGAATAGTAAAGAAAAATGCTTGGTTGAAACTTTTAAATAAATATTTATTCTGCACCATATGTATGCTACGTACTCTACTAGGGATTAGATATTCAGTGATGAATGAGATATAAACCCTGCCATCAAGTAGCTGAATCTAATAGTGGTTTTCTTGCTTTTATGTTGTGATAATTATAATACCAAATAGGCTGGTGATGACGAGCACTGCTTTGGGCATGCTGCATAGGTACAAATCATAGCTGTATCACTTAACTAGCTGACGTGAATCATTTAACGTATTCACGTCGTCTGAGCCTCAGTTTCCATAAATTGGGAATATTAACAGCTTTTTGGTTGTTTGGAGGATTAGAAAAGTTAATTTCTATATAGTATTTAGTTAATAAACCAAGTAAAAATACATAAAAGTGATGCACAACAAAATACATAAAAGTTCACATATTTTATCCTACTAAGATGACTTTGCCTATTGAGAGATGGTAGGTATATTTGCAACTTTTCTGAAGGTGGTGTTAGACACACAAATATACGTAAGTCACCTGTTCTGCTCACCCACCTGTCCTTCTGCCCTGCTAATGTGGTTGAGCCCTAGATTGTTTTTCCTTTACCTCATGTGGGACTGTCAACAAGGGTACTAGTGGTGTTGCTTTAATTTGTCTATTAAAAAAGGATCTGAAATCACTTGTTCGTTGTATATAGGCTGACTGAGTAGCCACCAGATACAGTTGGCACTCTGGGTTGATATCAGACCGGTGACCTGGAGATAATAGTCTCTTGTAGCTCATTAACAGTTCCCTGAGGAGTCCGGTTTTTAAGTTCACTGTTGATTTGTCACATATGAGTCTAGAAATACCTTTCATTTAGGAGTATCAAGATTCTAGGCATGTTAAGTCATTTTTTAAAAGAGATAATAACATTCAATATAACTACACTTTTTTCTTCCTTTTACTTAAGAATTTTCCTAAGGAAATACATGTCTTAAAATGTCTGTTCCTAATTTTCTTTTGATGTTTTTATATGCCAGGCACCTATGGGTGACAAATTTATAATTCTGATTTGATTTTTAGGGTAACTTTTTTTCTAATCCTGACACTATATTATAGTAGTAGTACTCTGCTTAGTTACTGTGTCAGTTTGTGTCCTCCAAGAAACGGATGCCAAAATGGGATTAGACATGCAGAGATTTATTGGGGGAAATACTTGTGAAGGATAAAGGCGAGAAGAAGCAGGAGTAAATGGGGAAAGCCTTCAGACTGCAGCATAGTTCTGAGAACATTTCAGCCAGGCTGTTGGGGAGTCCCTGAGGTAAAGTTGCCCTTTAGAGGAGTCCTTCTTTTGGCAGTAATGGCTAGATTCTAGAACCCCTGCTGAGCTCAGTCATTGGCTGGGAGCAGCCCAGGGGAAGTGTGACCTGGTGTGAACACCCAGTGGATCTAAAGGTATAGCAGCTGGGGGTTGTCAGTCAGCTATGCTGTCCACAGCAGGTTCTCTTGAAAGGAGATCTGAGCTGGGTAACTCCATGACCGCCACAGTTAATAACAGTAAAAACTGTAGTGACAGGTACGCTTGTATTACTTTATTTAATCCTCTTGACAACTCTGCGAGGTATCTTTAATGAGCAAATGGAGACATTGAGAAGTTAAATAACTTGTCATAGGTCACTTAGCTAGCAAGTAATAGAGCCAGAATTCTAACTTAGGCAGGATTCTGACTCTAGCATGCCTCAAGCATTTAAACCCTGACATCATGCTGAATACTTGGGCACACTGTAAAAAAAATTCTGCTAAACTTTATTTTATAACATAAGTAAATTATTTTCATGTTTCATGAATTTAAAATATCTCATTTTCTTTTCCTATACTAATTTTTAAAGATCACTTCATTTTCATTAAGGCATATATGCTTAAAACTTGTGACTTTACTGTTTGAATTTTGATACATGTCTTCACTTGTCAAAAAAAGTACATTATGCTAGTTACACCCCATCCCCCTTTTCTCCCAATATACTGCAGTTGTACTACAGATCTCTGTCTACAGTAAGCAATTCTCCAAGGATGAAGAAAGAAAATGTACATACACATAGGAATTTCTTTTCCAGAGCTAAAATTGACATTTTATAAATAATTTCCACGTTGCAAACTTGAGACTAAGAAATCACAGCAATTCAGTGATATGCATTTGGCATGAGTCAGTTTTAGTTCGTAGTGCTTTTCATTGGAAATGGCATAAAAAGTAAGATTTCTCTGAATTTTTTATGCTGTGGGCTTACAAGAGACATAAGATGTTTTTCTCTTATAGATGTCTGGCAGTGCATGGCAGCAGAAGTAACGAAATGGTCACAAAGCCCAGCAGTACTTCCTAGGTCACATGCGCCATTAATTTTTTAAGAATCCAGAAACAACCTAAGCAGTTGATAACAGGTCATTTCTAGGTGATAAAGGGTATATGATATGGGGTGTTGCTTTTCTTTCCACACTTTGCATTTTTGTAGTCATTTGGAGATAGCACTTTTATTGTAGAAGGCTTATATATTTTTGAATATGTAGCCGAACTAGTAATTGGATTTTACTTTTTTTTTTTTTTTTAGTGTTAGACATTGATTTTGAGGTCTTACAATTTTTGTTTAAAGGTTTATGTGTTTTAATTATTTCAATTCATTTTATATATATTTTAGTAAGTTAACCTGTGAGGTTTTAGAAGATGCAGATTATTTTAGTTTTTTTTTTCTTTTAAGCTCAAGAAAATGAATCCATTGTAAATACTTAAAACATTGATCCTATTCTATCTTAAACACTTCCCATAGTCATTACCATCAATATAAGTGCAATAAAAAATGCCAAAGGTAGCTACTGTGGGAAAAAAAAAAAAAAGATATGAATTACGTAAGTACTGCCAGAGTGTATATGCATCTTTCTTTAAAAACACCTTTGTATTAAACTAATTTTAAGAGCTGTAATAAATTAAATGAAGAACTTGATAACTATAGATTTGTGCTTTAGAAATTTAGTCTAGTTTTTCCATGACCTGGCAGTTGATATGAAAACATGAATTTAAAAATGAATAGCATGTTGGATGAACTGTACTGTACTCAATGAAAGAAGCCAAAAAATTATGGATTAAACTGATTTGCAAATAATTAGAGTTTTGAGCCTTAAACTGTATTCATTATTAAAATGAAATGATAGGTCCTTCATCCTGGGCATGCTTGGAATAAATATGGAACACGGTTATTGTTTTTAAAACTATTTTGCTTTTATAAGCTAAGACAGATGTAGAAAAAGATGCAGTTTTTATTTTGCATTGGCAGCTTCCAAATATTTAGTATCTATTTCCAAGAGTTGCAATTAGTAAAGCAACCATGGTACTGAAATCTGCACATCCCACAAGCTAATTATATTTGCAAGGTCAGAGTGAATACATATTTTCAGAAAAATAAAGGGTTATATAAATATGTGTCTTCTACTTGGCTGTTATATCACAGTTTGTTGATCTGGAGTATAATGTGTACAATTCACAAATTTGTCTGATAACAGAAAGTGGTGTGTGATTGTGTTTATTTTACTAACCAGTATATTCACAGCAATCACTTCCAAATATCTCTCCAGTAAAGATGTGTTAATTACAAAACAGACAAGGTCTTCTATTATATTAAAGCTACTAACAAGAAGACAGCAGGAATCACACATGTAAATAGCATCATCAACCCCTATTTTAGTCCTCTGTTTTGATCTGTGAGTTGCGCATAGACCAAAGGTGCTATTAAAGACTGAGTGTATGAAATAGGCAGCATTATATGAACAAAATTTATTCAACAAGAAAACAGACCTTTAACATGAATTTAACAAGCCTGAGAAATTATAAACTATCATATGCTGCAGATTCATGCAGTGATAATAAACAAAAAAGGAAAGTAAGAGGTTTCCCTAAGCTAGCCAAACTGCTAATGGTTTTGTTATAAGCTGTCTACTGTTGCAGTGACCTCTGAAAAGTCTCAAGGCACTTGTACCAGAAAAAATTAAATGGTCAGGCTGGTGAACAGAGATTCAATGTGGTGTGTAGGACTTCAGCATGGAAAGGAATTTTAAAGGTCTACCATCATATTCCTGAAAACATTCTTCATACTTTAGCTTGGAGGTTTTTGTTATTGCATGTTAAGGAAGTAAATTTTGTGAGTTTTTTGGGTTAAATTATTATTTGAATTTTTAAGACATAAATTGAACTGGTTTAATGTATATATACTTCAAAACTAACTGTTTAGAAAATTCAGGTAGCTCCCCAAAATGGATTGTTCTTCCTTGTCTCCCAATACCTTAATTAATCCTTGGGGGTTTTGTTCAGTATGTTGTATCTAAGATTTCTGTTCTTAACCATGGAGTGACCACTTTGCTGTCATTCTATTGCATCACGCTATAAATACACAAACATGGAGAAACGCCTTCAGCTTATACACACCTCCAAGTGCTCACTAGGGCTTTTTTTTTAATCTTACTGTGGCATAATTAACACCTTCTTCACCCAGTGCTCATTAGTGCACTGGACATTAATGAGTCTATTTTGATAAGTTGTTCTAAAGGATAAACCTGCTTATTCTTACAGTGCAAAAAGCAATTATAAAATTGTACAGAAATTAAAATGTAGGCTATCTTGCCATATTTGTATTTTTATTGCGTACTAAATCTAATTTTGGTCTGCAGGTTGTTGAACATGTTAGTTTCCTTAAGACAGTTGCTATAGTGATGGCAGCAAATTCTTTTAATCTTGGTGTATTCATTTCCTATTGGCTTTCATATTGATACTTAGGAATTGTCAGTCTAAGCATGTAGGCCATCGTTTATTAGTTGAAGAGTATATTAAGACCTTGAATTTTTCTCTTAATTTCTTAAAAGAATTAATAATTTTTAATATTTGTTTTTAACAAATGATATCTACTTAGCTGGTATTTTCATTTCCTTTTAATAAAGTTTCACACCTGCTTATAATATTACAGAGAAATATTACAGAGACTTCTTTTTGCTTAAAATAGTTGTCTGCTGTTTTAGTTTGAAAGCATTTACTATAAAAACATATAGACATTTTTGTTGTGACATATAATGGAATATTCATGGTTTTATAGAAGTAGGTTTTTTCAACAAATGTTTTTGCTGAAACCTTAAAATGAATTCAAAGTATTCTAAAGGCGATTGGACCAAACTGATACCTTGCTCTGAAATATTTACCATTAATAGTTAGGGTAGCAATTCTTAATTCTGTATTTGTTTAAGTTATATATTTCTTGTCCGTCAGAATGGTCACTTTTCCCCTTCTTTGCCCATATTTTAACTTCATCTTATTTTATGTGCTCTTCAGTAAAAAATGTGAGAAATTTTTTCTCTTACTTCTGTATGGTTTTTCAACAGTTATTTGAAGTTATGATATCATCTGATCAAAGTGTGTCTGATACTAGTACTTTTATATTGCTTTATGAAAAATATATGATTAGAACAATTTTAAGTATAAAAGGCCGTATTGATTTGTAAATAAAATGTGAAAGTTGTGTGGATTAAGGTTATTGTATAAAAGAAAAAAAAGAATTTTCACAAACTATCAAATCAGTCATGTTCTGGGGATGCTTGGTTTTATTTTGAGACAGTGAAATCTATGGAGAAATTCAAACTGTTAAAAATAAAAGCAAAATTCAGGTGGTTGTTGTTGTTTTTTGGCTGACCAGGATGGACAGAGACCTTGGGTTGATTCACTTGTTATGATGTTTTGGTCTAAGTTTATACTGTTCACCCTTTGTAGAAGCCTTTTAGAAATAATGATTTTTTTCTTCTTCTTTAAACCCTGTTCTTTAACATATAACATGCAAAAATACTTAGTAATAAAAAGATTTTTAGACTTGTTTAGACTTTAGTTGACTTAACATGAAGATAAATTTTATTTTTTCTTAGTATCCACAAACAATAGTTATACAAATGAAAACAATCTAGTTGATAACAGCTTTTAAAACTTTGTCAAATCTCAGTTTTTTAGGACTTTTAAAGGCACATCTAGAAGCAGTATTATTGTGCATTAAGGTTATTCTGTGTGATTAGTGTATTGGGTTTAATAGTAGTTGAGTTAGATTTTCTGAAAGAGGCATCTGTCTTAAAGTCACAGGACTTGAAAATTTCATAATGTTTAAAAGCTTTAACGAATTCTCTGAAATCCAAGGTAATGATGAGAAAATATGTGGTTCTTGTTAAATCACTTAATGTATAAGAGCTAACGTGATATTGTATCTTAAGAATTAGAAGTCTTCCTGTGCAGAAATACTAAATACACTTAGCAGAAAGAGGATAGCTATGGTTATTTCTTTACTCTGAATTTAGGACCCTATCAATCTATACCAGGTTCCTGGCTTAAAGCACAGATGACCTTGGTTTTCTTATATTGTGCCTCCTTTACTTGACAGTGGCATGGACATTTAAGACTATCAGACAAGGTATAAAGTCTTTCATAGTCAGAAGAAGTAAAAGGTATCTGACTAGAAGAGAATACGTGGGGCAAGTGCCTTGCTGACTGTAATTTTGTTGTCATTTCAAGTACTGTGGTGGTATAATTGATGTGACAGGCTGAGCTTTAGATGTGGTCCCTTAGCTTGTGCTCACTTTCAGTTTTAGTTCTCTTTGTCATTCATTTTGATTAGGTAAAATTTAGGTGACAAACATGCACACCAATGAAGACTATTCGATATAAGTTTAGTAATCATGTATTTCAATAATAAAGATGCAAAGTTAATATTTTTCTTCACTGCTTCATGAAAGTTGCAATTATTGGTGTCACCTTACATTACAAGGTAGAAGGTGGTGAGCTGATGGCACAGTCAGCAGGAGACTCTTTTTTATTAATATTATAATTAAATGGTTTTCTGGAAATAGGCCAGAAACAGATGCAAGTTGATCATGCTTTGTCCACTGTTGCTTGGCATCATCACTCGCTTTTTAAAAAAGAATTGACCTGACACCTTGTTTTTACAGGTTGTTATTGATGCCTTCAGATTGATCAATGCTAATATGATGGTCTTAGGACATGAACCAAGACAAACAACTTCAAATCTGGGTCACTTAAACAAGCCATCTATCCAGGTAATCCTGCTAAAACTCTGTTTTTACCTGCTATATGTAGTCATTTCAAGACCTAATTCTTGGCATTTTAATTTGCTTGCTTTTAATTTTTACTGTGCTTTAAAAGAGGATTATAGAAATATTGCTGTATTTTGGGAAACCCTGGTGACGTAGTGTTCAAGTGCTACAGCTGCTAACCAAAGGGTTGGCAGTTCGAATCTACCAGGCACTGCTTCGAAACTCTATAGGGCAGTTCTACTCTGTCCTATAGGGTCGCTATGAGTCGGAATCGACTCGACGGCACTGGGTTTGGATTTTTTGGTTAGCCATATTTCGAGGCTCCCCTTTTTGGGAGCATAGTAGAGCCTGTATCTTGGGAGTACCTTCTAGCTCTGCATAGTCAGCACTGTAGAAAAGGACATAGAGGAGTTTCATATGCAGTACATTAGCTATCATCATTGATTGGTTAGTAGACATTTCTTATAGCTGCAAATAATAGAGAAATTGACGTAATGTTTAAGAGACCCCCAGAAACAGTTCTTAAATAATACTTGAAATTTTCTGCCTTTTTTTTGTTTAATCACTACCTTTAAAACAAATAGTGTAAAACACTGTGCATTATTTTTGATTAGAGTTTGTATCTTGTTTGTTTGTTTTACAGTGATGTTAACTACCCTTATTGGAGTTACTGGTATTTATACACTTGGTATCCTCCTGAGTGACTAATATTTTCTTTGTATCATTCATATGCCTCATTGTTTTTACACAGATCTTTATTGTCTGCAAAAATTATTTTAAATATGTTTTTAAATGCACAAATACCTATGTCTCTATAGGTAATTGCATCTCTGAAGATTAATTAAAGGACAGAAATAGCGTGTTTGGTTAAATAGAGCACGTAAAACAAAGACATTGTCCTATGGTGCCATTCATTGTCTTTGGGGAGTTGTGGTTTTGACAGTTGACCATGGTGAAGCCTAGGTTACACTTCGATAACTTCATACTTTTAGAGGCTAAATTTTGCAACAGTCACTCATCTGAAATCTCTATCAGAGAGAAACGTTTTGTTTCAAAGGATTGAGGTGTGTTACTTTTGAAAAAAATTTTTTTTCCAAGTCCAAGAATACTGACTGCGAAGTGTAATGAGTATGAAATAAGCAACCAGTGTTTTTGATTGGGTACAGACAAGCCCGTGCTTGCTTGTTTCAAGAGAATATATTATCAGACCTTTTTAGCCTGTGATAATGACCTTTCTTATAAACCCCCATAGCATCATACGGCTTCATTATTTTTTGCGAAAGGTTAAATAGCATTTTACAATCTAAGGTCATTGTGATTACTGCATGGTTTATTTCTGCCAGAAGTTTTCACTAATTGCAAGTCAACAGCCACCTGTTGCAAATTTTATCTTTTAAATTAAAACACTGCTTTCTAACCTTAAAGACAGAGTATGATTGATATGAAAATCTGTCTCTTTCTACATTAGTCCAGTTTGTCTTTTTTTGGTCCTACCTTATATCCTGTGAAATTTAAGACCAACTTTAGAAACCTAAGTTAAAAGGACCTGTGTATGTAACAGCTATAGCATCATTGTTTTTCCTTTCATTTTAGTTTGTTTTGCCTTCCAATTAAAATCTGTAAATATATTTCTTTCACAGTTTATATAGCGCCCATCAGAATGACATCTATCTGGGTGCTTTACAATTTTAAGACAATTTCAATATTAAAACACTCAGTGGGATCAAGCCAAAAAGTGACAGAACAGAGCCACACCTTAAAACACTTTTTTGTCTAAGACAAGCTAGAAAGAAATCAGCCCAGAAGAACCTTAAGTGAATGGTAAAATATCCATAATGAAATTTTAATATATGTTAGCAAATTTTTTAACTCCAGGATCAGAAGCCTTTTGGAAATGCTGTGGCTTTTATTTTGAAGAGGAAGTTAGCTAGTGTTAACAGGGGCCTCACACCTCAGCCAGCTTTCCCACAGTAGGAATGGAAGCACAACAGCAGCCATCAGCACATATGCTGGTGGTCACCGATGCTTTTCAAACACTGATTACTTTACTGTTATACTTAAAGCAGTAGGGGGAAATTAGGATGACATTGTGGACTACTACGTAATAAATATGCTAAGTCAGAACGATTCTGAGATAGGGTATACACGTTCTCCTTTTCATAAATATATATTTTATAAACTGTGCCTATATACAGTCAATCCTCATTATTTATGGATTCCATATTTGCAAATCTGTCTACTGCTAAAATTCATTCATAAGTCCAAAACCAATACTCATGGTGCTTTCATGGACATGCTGTATGGACAAATACAAATAGGAAAAAAAGAGAGAGAGGCTTAATTCTCCCTACTGAAAAAAGGGAAGAGATTTCCCCGCTTTTCTTGAGTATTTACTTTGGAAAACTTGTAATTTTAAGTTCTTTCTCCAGTTCTTTGAAATGTATATAAATTGTTTTAAAGTCTAGTTAAGCCTCTTACCAGTTTTACAACCCAGGAATGTTTCCTCAGGGACCTGGAAGCCATCTTTTGAAATGTTATCTATCAAGGAAGAAAGTTATCTCTCAGTATCCTGGGAGGCTAGAAGCCTAACTTGAGCTGGCACTTGGTTCCAAGTTGCAAACCTACCCTCAGTCATAAAGATATGAGAAATTAATTTTTTTCCCTCTTTGGATAAAGGCAATTAGTAAACAGGTGGCTATTCCAATTACTGGGTGAATTTAGGGTGAACTATATAACATACGGTGTTGACAATTCCTCTTACTTTAGGACCAGCTTTATTTAGGGACAAGTTAAAGTACCGTTGGCTGTGAATTCAGTGTTAATGAATCAGCAATATATATTAAACAGAAACACACATAAAACAAGATTATGTGTTCATCCATTGACAGAAATGTCACCAGAGGCTCACAGGAACTAAACCCTGTATTTGCTTTAGAGCAATGATTCAGTATTTGCTAAGTCAGTGTCCATGGTGACATTGTAGATCATAACTACCATAAATAACAGGAATCACCTGTAATTACATTTACACCAAGGTGTTAGTATTGATAACCTCTGGGTGTTAAGATTATGGAAATTTTTTTCTTATATTTCCTTGCCCATATTTCTTAAACTTTGTACTGTAAAACATATATTACTTTTAGAAAATATTATTTTTAAAGCACTGATGGCAATTAATGTTGCAGATATTTACCATAACACAAAGCTAATAGACAAAATTCATATTCATATTTGTGTTTAATATAAGAAGAAAGCATTAATAATTCTGGTAAGAGGAAAAGTATAATGCTTACACTATAAGCTTTTATATTCTGTGCTTGGAACATCTGATTTCACAAGTATTGAAGGGAAAATAACATTTATTTTAGTAACTAAATTTTTTAAACAATTTTATTAGCCGTTCAGTGTCATCTCAGATTTAGAAGACAGCAGTACCATAGTAGATACGAAGATTGGTTGTCAACTTCATGGAAATTTAATCAATATTAATGCATAGATGCATTGTGCTAGGGCTGTGAGCCTCTATGTGGAGCCATGAGTACAACTACATTGTCTTATAGAGTTAAACTTTTTGAAAAACATTGTATTCAGTAGTTATTGAACAGTTATAAAACAGTTGCACTGGAAGAAGCCATTGTGGTCATTTTGCAGGTGAGAAAACTGAGGCCCAGAAAGTGTACGAGTTATCCAGGTCATTCAGTGGGTTAACGTAGGAACTGGTACTCATAGCTGAGTCTCCTCATTCTTTTATACTATAGCTGGAAGTTTAATCAATTAATTTTTGTGTAGGTAATATATGTATACAGTTCAGGATTTTAAAAGTATAAAAAGGTATGTAGCAAAAACTTTTTCTTCCACCTTTGCCTTCAGCAACTTAGTTCTCCGTTCTAGAAGTAACCATTATTCCCATGGTTTGTTTCCTTTAGAGTTACTCTATTTATATACAAAAAGCTTCATTTTAAATGTGATTTAATGGATATCCTTTAGCATCACATTTTCAGTTTATCAGGGTAAAATACAGTGAAACCTGTGAGAGCCAGAACTCAAAAGGACTGCCTGTTTTTCCAGGTCTCACAAGTTTTCCACCTTTGACAGGGTGCAGTCTTATCACTTTTCTGTCACCCCTTTTAGTGGAAAATATTTGAATTTTCCTTCTCTGACAGGTTTCTACCTTACACAGGTTTTACTGTAATTGAAGGTAAACAAATTTATCTTTAGGTCTAAACATACCTTACTTTTTTGGAGTGTGAAACTTTTTTAACCTATCAAGAACTTATGAATAGGTTATCTATAATTCATAAGCTGTGTATTTTATAATACACCTGCTTTTCCACAGCACGGCTATGTGGAGGTATAAGATAACTTCTGACTTCTTAGTGGTCCAGGCAATGTCAATGACATGATTGGGGTGGGTTTTAGTTGCTTTTATTAGCTGACATAGTATTTATGTAGAATGGGTTCCACTCCAAGCCATTTAAATAGGGAATCTTATTTTATGAACTGTGGTCAGCAGTCCCTTTATATAAAACTTAGGATTCTACACAATTCCATTCAACCTGGTACCGCAGCTGCCTCTCATGAACTGCCTATATTTCCATTCTGTAGTTTCTACCACTTTGCTTATACATCACTGCAGTGCTAGGATTTGTACTTTTCCTTCTCAACTATTATTTATGCTCCAGTGGTTTTATCCAATTTCAAAAATTAATTGGGATTAGGTACCTATTCTCCCAGAGACATTTCTCATACTTAGTAATTCATATGAATGAATGGATGAATATAGAAATATTAATCATTCAAAATGATGGTTGATTTTGAAGTTTATTTCACCATGATGAATATTTGTGTACTTGTTTTGAGTGTATCATGCCAACAATATTATAAAGCTTCACTCTAAAGATTGACTAGAGAAGTATAAAAATAACTCAGAAATTAATCAGAGGAATCTCAAACTCCCCCTTTCTAGTTCCTCCTCCAAGCCATTTTTTCTCTGAATAGACAGCCTCTTAGACTGCTGCTGGGTACCAGCCTAGGCAGAAATTCCTTCTTTGCAAGGTTGGCAGGCTTTAAGCAAAGAAAACATGGGTAAGGATGTGTAAGAAGCAAATAAGCTAAGAGCTGTTGGCATTCAGAATATATTGTCTTAGAAATGGTGCTGTAAAAGGTGGCTAGGTTGCTATGAGTTGGAATCGACTCAACGGCAACAGGTTTAGCTTCCTAGGTTAGCCACTGAAAGAAAGCTTACTTAGCCCACAATATATAATACTGTAGGAGAGCGCCATTCTTTGTAACAGTGCTTCTGTGAGAAGCTGTTCCAGATTTCAAACAGCCGATTAATGAATGAACTGTGGGAACATACTTTGTTTTAATGAAGAATTGCCTAAGTTTTGCCAAGTCTGTCATATGTTTAAGTGTAAATTAAAAAGTTAAGTATGAGGTTTAAGAAATTCCCTAGCTATAACTTTCTCCTTTATCTGTCTGATATATGATGGCATTTTGCTAGTACATTTTATCTTTAATTTGCAATTTGACCCTTTCAAAAGGTTAGTCTCCTCCTTGATAGAACTAATCTTATGCTTGGCGTATGCTGCTACAACTCATGATTGTGTCAGATTGGTGATTTAATTTGAGAGAATTTATTATTCACTGAGCTAAACAGGCTGTTCTTTTTGAGCTCATGGGGAAGGAGGACCTAATGCGTGGTCAGCTTAGTTATGGTTTGGGATGAATGTGCAGGTGATATGTGAAACTGGAAGACTGCTTGAGGATATCATTTGATTTAAACTTACATTTCCTTTGTTATTATTATGGCTGTTAATCTTTCATGCTCCCTGCGTTTGTTTTGGTGTCCCTGGGTAGTACAAACAGTTAATGTACTTGGCTGCTAAACAAACATTTGGAGGTTCAAGTCCCCCCAGAGGCACTTCAGAAGAAAGCCCTGGTAGTCTACGTCCAGGAAACCAGCTATTGAAAACCCTACGGAGTACAGCTCTCTTCTGACACAGATGGGGTCACCATGAGTCAGAGTCAGCTTGACAGCAGCTGATGTTAATTTTACTACTGTAAGTCCCTGGATTACTCCCATTTAGGGACAACTCACACTCACCCTGTAATGTTATGTAAATTTACCCTCACTTTGAAGTGAATGATACAACTTCTTCAGGACAGTCACCTTTGCTTGCTGCACATACCAAAAACCCACTGCTGTTGAGTCAATACTGACTCACAGCGACCCAATAGGACAGGGTAGAACTGCCCCACAGGGTTTCCAAGGAGCGCCTGGTGGATCTGAACTGCCGGCCTTTTCGTTAGCAGCTATAGCTCTTAACCACTACGCCACCACGGTTTCCTTGCTGCACGTGCCGCTTTTAAATCACTGAAAAGGCTTCAAGCCTTTTCTTGCACCAAAAAAAACCCACTGCCATCAGGCCGATTCCAACTCATAGTGACCCATAGGACAGAGTAAAACTGCCTGATAGAGTTTCCAAGGAGCACCTGGTGCATTCAAACTGCCGTCCTTTTGGTTAGGAGCTGTAGCACTTAACCGCTACGCCACCAGGGTTTCCTCTTAACATCAAAGTTAGGCTAAATAAGAACTGTATGCCCCTGTTTCGACTTACCTACTTACCTACAAAATTCGGCCTAAAGACACAGTTAGAAACAGATCTCATAACCTGGGGACTCCTGTACTTTTATCTAAATGTAATTGAAAATTAAGAAGGTAGTGTCTTCAAATACTAACTTGTATACTTCAGCAAAGCAGTTAATCTCCAGCAGGGACCCATTGGCTGGCTTTTGTATTTACTGGCCACAGCTGTTTTTACTTCTATGACTACTGTGTAGAATTGTGTAGTAGGGCATGGGACAAAGGCTCTAGAATGAGGGGACGATTGGGGCCTGAAATCCAGGCCAAGCCCCACTCTCTATTTAGGCTATGTCTGCTTGGGAGACTGGGTGCTTTTTTCTAATTCTTTCACTGCATGTGTGCACTTTCTTCTAATTTGCACAACAGTGAATACAAACCAAAGAAGACCCTACTTACTTCTAGTTTTGATCTACACAGTATAGAATTTTTATGTGCTGAAATTTAATTCATTGCTCCTAATTTTTTTTTTATTGGTTATTGAAATGGACAAGGATTTAATTCATAGTACTTAAATTTTGTATATCAACATTTTAAACCACCGCTTCCTATGGGATTTCATAGCAGAGTTTTATAGCAGACATTAGGAGTATAAGAATGCATTGTTACAGTACATATGTAAAATGTTTTAATACTTGATGGAGTGATTTTTTCTCACAAAGCTTATAGATAAGACTAAGCTTTATTCTCATTCTGATCCTGAAAGTACATAGACTCCTCAATTCAAGAATTTCCTAACATACATGGTATATTTGCAGTCAAAATGATCGGAGTTCAAATCTCAACTCTGTCTTTCAATAGGTGTAAAATGGTGTGGGGGCAGTGACTGACCTCTTCTAACTTCAAAAGGGGCAAGGAGAATCAAGATCAGTAGCCCAAGGCTGATTCCTGTAAGGCAGAGGTTAGACATGACTCCTCTCTCTGCCACCTTTACCAATTCTGACACCAGCCAACCCTCTCCTGCCACAGCACTCTCTACTTCTCTGCTGAGTCTGGTAATTCATTGCATTTGCCAAACAACTCACAGACAATTCTCATGATTATGGGGTTTATTAGGGAAGTAACAGGTTACAGTTCAAGTTCAGGAATGCTCAGGATACAGTTCTTCCCTCTTGCCAGCTGTGCTGGTGGGCATGCCTCTTTCTGGCCCTCTGCCTCTGCCCTGCTTGGGCAAGTGTTAAAAAGCTCTTTTAGCTTTGCCGAAAAGTGCCCAGAGGCACCCCACTCTGCCAGTAAGCCTTACCTGAAGGTGCTTAGCTCTAGCTCTATAGGTCAGCAAACCTAGCCCCACCAAGTGCTGGAGGCATCCTATTCCACAGCAAGCCTCCTGCCTGTAGGTACTCAGGTTTCTTGCCCTGTGGGCCAGGAAGCCCACTGCACTGTCTCCTGCCAGTCTCTCCTGCCAGTCTTTCTGCCACAACTTCTCACCGTCTTATGTTACAGCTCATAACATAAGCTGTAACATAAGCTCTCTCTTCTCTTTCTCTTTCTCTCAGTCTCCTGGTTCCAGGAGCTTCTCAGCGCAGGGATACCGGGTCCAAAGGACACACTCTGCTCTTGGCTCTCCTTCCTTGATGGTGGTGGGATCCTCTTCCTGCCCTGGAATTGGCTCTCTTTTAAGCTTAGCAGGATGGTAAAACTGACCAGTCCCCGTGGTAGACCACAATTACCTTATTTGCACAGTCCCACCCAGTCGCTTGGGTGGGAATTACAAGACCATGGCAAGAAAGGCTGCATAAAAGTGATCTTTCACACCACAATAGATAGAAAATGGGACACATTAAGATTTCTTGAAATTTATTCTCCTAATCTGTCAAAATACAAATGGAATCAGCCTGCTTACTGGATTGTTATGAAGATTGAAGGTCGTAATGTGTAAAGCGGATACTAGATGTTCATTAAATGTTCACTTCTCTACCCCTTCCTCCCCACCTCAACACCTTAAGACCTGATTAGAGAGTTTAGAGAGTGTGTTAACCTTTTGCACTACTCAGGAACTTTCAAATCCCCTAGAATTCATAAAATCAGACTTAATAAATTATGGATAACTATAATTTAGATTATGATGAGGTCATAACCTTATCTCCAACTCTGAGCAAGGCTACTGAAGCTGTTGAATTTGTGTTGCCATAGTCCCGGGTGGTGCAAGTGATTAAGTGCTTGGCTACTACCTGAACGGTTGGTGTTTTGAATCCACCCGGAGGTGCCTCAGAAGAAAATCCTGGTGCTCTACTTCTGAATGATCACAGCCATTAAAAACCCTGTGGAGGTCTCAACCCACCTGGAGCAAAGGAGAATGAAGAACACCAAGGTCACACGATAACTAAGAGCCCAAGAGACAGAAAGGGCCACATAAACCAGAGACCTACATCATCCTGAGACCAGAAGAACTAGTTGGTGCCTGGCCACAATCGATGACTGCCCAGACAGGGAGCACAACAGAGAACCCCTGAGGGAGCAGGAGATCAGTGGGATGCAGACCCCAAATTCTCATAAAAAGACCATACTTAATGGTCTGACTGAGACTAGAGGAATCTGGGAGGTCATGGTCCCCAAACCTTCTGTTGGCCCAGGACAGGAACCATTCCCGAAGACAACTCATCAGACATGAAAGGGACTGGACAGTGGGTAGGAGAGAGATGCTGATGAAGAGTGAGCTAATTATATTAGGTGGACACTTGAGACTGTGTTGGCATCTCCTGTCTGGAGGGGGGATGGGAGGATAAAGAGAGTTGGAAGCTAGCAAAATTGTCACGAAAGGAGAGACTGGAAGGCTGACTCATTAGGGAAAGAGCAAGTGGGAGTACGGAATAAGGTGTATATAAACTTATATGTGACAGTCTGACTTGATTTGTAAACGTTCACTTGAAGCTCAATAAAAGTTAATAAAAAAAAAAAAACCCCTATGGAGTGCAATTCTCTGAAACACATGGGGCCACCACCATTAGTCAGAATGGACTCAAGAGTAGTTAGTTTTATATCATGCTTTGAAGAATGTATGCCCCATCTCTCTGAACCTATAGGTGAGAAAAAACATTTCAAATTTAATCTTATTTAGGATAAAATGTCTTTTTTTAGAGGATGGTAAAGGTATTGTCTCAGGATACATCATCAGATTCAAACAGTTGTATTCATTTCATTAGATGAAAAATACTAATTTGTCTTTTTTCTACTCATGTACCTATGTAGGCATTAATTCATGGACTAAACAGACATTATTACTCCATAACCATTAACTATCGGAAAAATGAACTGGAACAGAAGGTAAGTTTAAATTTTTATTTTAGAGAGAGGAGGAAAAGGTCTTTTTAAAATTGTTTAAACTATTACCTAATTTGAATTTGAGTTGTTAACTTTTTTCATTTTCCATTCTTCATGAATTATAGTGTAAAATAAAGGAACATCTTATTAGACATGTTGAAAGACATATTTTACTTTATTGGTAGGTGCTTAAGCAGGAGAGGAAGTAGGAAACAAAGCATTATTCCAGTTTGGTTTTATAATAAATTATAAAAAGCTTTCTCATTGTTGTATGATTTTCTAATGAGTTTATCTTCCTTAATAATATGACTTTTGGTTAACTAAAGTATTGAAAAAAATAGCTTTCCAAATTTGAGAAGAATAAATTAGATTACAATTGTGTAGTACTTTTTAAAAACATACATGCTTGTAAACTAAAGGTGAATCATAAGTTTTCACATATTGAGAGCTAGAATCTTATAATCCCTTTTTATACCACGCAGCTTTCAATTTTGTTTGCTTTTAAGATTATCTCCCATGTTGGTGGATTTTGTTTGTTTGTTTCTACCATTTTAGGATTATTTCAGGTACAGTTTTTCTGTCAAATAATGCCAATTATTTAACTCTATTGCTTTGTGTGTGTGTGTGTTTTAAGTGAAAGTTTATAATTCAAATCAGTCTCTCATACAAAAACTTACACACACCTTGCTATGTAACCCTAGCTGCTCCTCCTCTAATGTGATAGCACACTCCTCCTGTCCGCCCTGTACTCCCCATGTCCGCTCAACCAGTTCCTGTCCCCTTCTGCCTTCTCATCTCGCCTCCAGGCAGTGCGTATTGCTTTTTGAAATTAGGCTCTGAACTGCCTTTTTTCTTTACTATTATAATTAGGCATTCTCCAAATTAGTTTATTTCTCTCTGGAAAAGACTTTTTAAAGAACACTGAGTTTATCATTGACAGCCAGTAAGTTTTGGTTCCCGCATGTACTCTCAATTCCAAATGTGATAAGTAATCAGTAGCAAACAAGACTGTACTAACTAATTAGTTTAAACTGTTCATCACAGAGGTACCTTAGAAGGGGATGCTGGTGCATGTGATGAGCGGGAGGTGGAGTAGGTTGGGCTCTCCATACCTATACCCCTTTAACTAAATCAACTTCGTTTTTAAATGTCCTTTATATATTGGGAGAAGAATGTACTATATAAAATTTTCTTTGAAAGAAGAGTTCTGCTTTTTATTGTTGTTGTTAAGTTTAATAAACCCCTGTTTTAAAAGTCAGAGCCACCCACAACCTCACCTGAAGGACCTGCATGTTTTAGAATAGTGTTGAGTGAGGGGCTGCAGAGGACAGTTCCCTGTTGGCCCAAGGAGAAACACACAGGGATGCTAAAGCCCTCTTTGAGCTGCTTGCTTATATTCTGGTTTAGTGCTGCTGTAGATTTAGATGATTGCTTAAAATACATTTTTCAATACTTATTTTTTAATTTTATATGGAATGAGTATAGACCATGAAAAGACACTGATAGATATAAACTGAGAAATTTATTCAGAAATTCAAAGATATGAATATTTTGTCAGTGTGGTACCAACCATTTGGAAATATTTAGCTAATTCAATCAATTTTTCTTTTCTTCTTTTTTAGCCACCATCCTTGGCATTAATAACACACATATAAATATATGCATAAATGAATTAATGTTATATTTATGTTCCTGATAGTTCATCTGCTTTCTCAGTAACAAAAGCTCTGCCTTTACTTTTACCCAGCCAACCTATATACTTTACCCCAACCCTTACCTGAGGGTCCCAGTGGATTCCTTGCACAAGTGTGGTATGAATATCCTGCTGCTCCGAGGAATCCTTCTTTTGAAGTGATGCTAATACTGCTGGTTAGGGGGCAATTCTGAGAACTACTGGTAGAGCAGTGGTTCTCAAAATTTTTATACATAAGAATCACCTGAGGATCTTGTTAAAATGTAGGTTCTGATTCAGTATATTTGGGATGGAAATGCAAATTCTCAGCAGGGGAATGAACCGGTTCAAAGCCCTGATTTTCTTTTTGCAAACTACATTTACCCCCATGGGCCCTAGGAAGGGGTAGGAGAATTCAGAACTTTTGTATGTTGGATCACCTAAGGTCTCATAGGTGATTTTGACACAGTTTATTCTCCAATGTAAGGTGAGCTTTTCATTGCACATAGCTACACACCTCTAAACAACTAAGGTAATTCCAAACCCGTACAGTTACGTCTTTAGATCCTCATGGCCCATGAATCACATTTAAGGTGTACTTGTTCTAATGGCAAAATGACAGCATTCTGTAGCCATCGTTTTACTCATTTTGCATAATTTTATCAATCATTAAAAATAAACTTTTATTTAATGATAGTTTTCAATTGAAGAACATTTATAGAGTGGGCCTATGGTGAGGACTTCAAGTAAAAACTGTCTCAAGAATCTGAACTTGAGAACAGAGACTTCCAAGAACATGTATTCAGAACTAGGAGTACAATTTGAGAAGCATTGAACTAAGGTGTTTAATTTCACAATCGCTAAAATAGGGCCAAGAAAGCCCTGTGGCGGCACAGTGGTTAAGATTTTGGCTATTAACCGAAAGGTTAGTAGTTCGAATCCAGTCAGTGGCTCCACAAGAGAAAAGACCTGTCAATCTGCTCCTGTAAAGATTACAACCTAGAAAACGCCATGGGGGCAGTTTTAGTCTGTCACATTGGGTCACTAAAACCCAACAACAAAAAAAAGCCCAACAAAAAAAAAAAACCTTTTTTTGCAGGGGGGGTGGTCACTATGAGTCAAAAATAAACTCAACAGCACCTAAGAGCAACAGAATACTGCCAGACCCTAGTTTCCTGATGTGGTTGCAACTAGATGAATCAGTGATTTACTTCCCACCTTTATGGCTCTTAATTTTTTGACCATAAAGAAATTTTAACTTTTTAAATTATAGGTCAAATTTTGGAATTTGAAAGAACTTAAAGATTATCTAAGCCCTCAGTTCATAGATATGTAACTGAGGCTCAGAGAGATTAACACAAGGTCATCCAGTAAATTAGGGCATTTACCTTCTTGTCATTTGAAAGCTAGGCTATATGAAATATTAGAATTCTTTGTTTCTAAGATAGGAGTTTCATCCATTCCTTAATTCAACAGATATTTACTATCTGCTATGATTAGGTAACGTTCTAGAATCTAGACCCTCGTGATCTTGAAGTAAATAAACAAGGCAAAGTTCCTGCCCTCCAGATTTCTCTTTTGTGGGAAAGAAATGCCATAAACAAGTAAACAAAAATTTCTGGTGTTGATAAGTGCTATACAAATAATAAAGTAAGTTAAGGAAAGAAAGTTTTCTTTTTAAAATAGCGTAGCGTGGCTTTTTTAGATAGCATGGTCAGAAGGCATCTATCACTAAGGAAATACGGAAAGTAAGCCATGCAAAGATAAGGAGAATAGCCTTCTAAGTAGAAGGACAGTAAATGCAAAGGCGTAGGGCTCGAACACTCCTTAGGTTATGTTAATTTAAACTGAAGAGAATTTTTACCAAATTTATTTGAATTATTTAGTTTAAATTTATTAATTCTCAAAGCTTTTTGTGAAGTTGTTTCTCAAGACAAGTGAAAATGACCATCAGCCATGCAGGAAATTAATTAATCTTCATATTTTTTAGATGTTGCTAAATTTGCATAAGAAGAGTTGGATGGAAGGTTTGACACTTCAGGACTACAGTGAACATTGTAAACACAATGAATCAGTGGTAAAAGAGATGTTGGAATTAGCCAAGAATTACAATAAGGTAAAATGCACTTCCAGTATTTGTTTCTCATAATCTTTGGGATATGTATGATTAGATTTCAAGCATTGTATAAATATAAATAGCTAAAAATAGCGTGGCCTATTTTTTGGACCAGGGACTAGCAAACTTTTTCTGTAAATGGCCAGAAAGTAAATACTTTAGATTTTGCGGACCATCCAATCTCTGTGGTAACTATGGAACTCTGCTGCTGTGGTGCAAAAGCAGCCTTGGACAATATTAAAATGAGTACTTGTGGCTGTGTTCCAGTGAAGCTTCATTTACTAAAGCAGGTGGCTAGCCAAATTTGGCCCGTGGGCTGTAGTTTGCCATTCCTTGTTGTAGACCATGTAAAATAGATATACATTTGAAATTTCTTCATTATTTCAGGGAGTGGTTTTCTTTCACAGGAAGGGGAGTGAGGAGATTTACAACCACAACAGCCTTAGTACTTGTTGTATATAATTTATTTTATGAACTTTTCAATTTATCATTTAATACATATTTATTGAAAACCTAGTACCTGCCAGGCACTGGGCTGTAGTGAGAAGCAAGACACACAAGGTCTCTGTCCTCAAGGAACTTATTCTCTGATGGGGGAAACAAAAAGTAAACAAATAAATACAACACAATACCTTGTGATTAGAGCTATGAAGAAAGTAAATAGGATGATACAAACAAGAGTAACTGGGGGAGACCACTTTATATGGAGGCTTTTTAAAAAAGTCTTATAAAAATGTTTATTGTGTGCTGAAATATATGTGGCCGTGGTAATGTTTATGTTCTTGTTTTATACTTTTGAAATTAGAGGGTACTACAGATACGACTAAACTTTATCTTCCATGTTTTCCAGGTTTTTAAACCAAAACTCTCATAAAAAATAGATTTTACATTTTGACCCAATACATACAAATATATGTGTATGTATGTATCTGTATTTGAAACAAAAGTTTTGTGAAACAGTATTTACTCTTATTACATGTGATATGTTCTATTTTCTTTTTCCTTTGACCCCATTTTATTCTGTTTCAATTATATACATACATGCATGTACACACATACACATATAGTTTGCAACTCACTAACGGGTTGAAAACCTGCGTTTTGGAAAACACATTTACACCTTATGTAGTGTTAAATTTATACATATTTATTGAATATATCCTTTGCAAATTGCTGTGAGAAACAGAGATCCTTCCCTCATTTATAGTAAAATAGGAGTGGTAAAACAATTCATAAATAGCCAGACTACTAGACCAAAATCAGTCTGTTCCATAACATTGTCCACAGACCAGCAGCGTCAGCATTACCTGGGATCTTGTTAGAAGGACCCCCACCTCAGACCTACTGAATCAGAATCTTTATTTTAGCAAGACTTCAGATATATATATATATATATATATTCATTGAAGTTAGAAGCTAGAGAAACATTGCCATAGAGAAGTGCCGTGGGAGTTCAGAGGCTTGCTTTGAATTGGAGGAGATCCAGGATGCTGTCTTTGAGAATAACAACATTTAAAGTAGGCCTTACTGGTAAGATTTGGACATTCAGAGGAATGTCTCTATAGGCAAAATAAACATGAGTAAAGACTAAACCTAACTCAACCCGTTGCCATTGAGTCAATTCCGACTCATAGCGACCCTATAGGACAGAATAGAACTGCCCATAGAGTTTCCAAGGAGCACCTGGTGGATTCAAAATGCCGTCCTTTTGGTTTGCAGCCATAGCACTTAACCATTACACCATCAGGGTTTCTGAGTAAAGACTAGGAAACAGCAAATGTATAGGACATGTTTAATAAACAGTGTATGGGTAGAGTAGTACACGAAGGTGAGTTGTGCACAAGGGTGGGTCATGCACAAGGGTGAGTAGTGAGGAATAAAGTTTTTAAAAGTTGATTGAGGACAAGTAACAGAATTTGGAATATCGAGATAAAAGTGATTTTTGAGCAGGGACATGATATGCCCAGAACCTGATTTTAGAAACATAATTTGACAGCAGTGTAGAAGAAATAAGGAACCCTGGTGGTGCAATGGTTAAGCACTTGGCTGCTAACAGAAAGGTCAGCAGTTCAAACCCCCCAGCTGCTCTTTGGGAGAAAGATGTGGCAGTCTGCTTCTGTAAAGATTACAGCCTTGGAAACCCTGTGGGGCAGTTCTACCCTATCCTGTAGGGTCACTATGAGACTTGATGGCAACGAGTTGGGGTTTTTTTGTGTTTTTTTTTTTTTTTAAATAGAAGTAATAATGCTGTAAGAGGAGATTTGAAATGGAGATTCTATTTAGGAGGAGCTTGCTGTTACCCAAACAAAAAGCACTAAGTGTACTGGTTATCACAGTGGCTGTGGGAATAAATAAATAAACAAAATGTAGCACTATTTGGATAAATGAAGTGAAGAAACCAAAACCAAAAACCGAACCCTGTGCCATCAAGTCATTTCCGACTCATAGCAACCCTATAGGACAGAGTAGAACTGCCGCATAGAGTTTCCAAGGAGCGCTTGGCAGATTTGAACTGTCAACCTCTTGGTTAGCAGCTGTAGTACGTAACCACAACGCCACCAGGGTTTCCAAATGAAGTGAAGAAGGCAGAATCAAAGATGAGTTCAGTGTTTCCTCCCTAGATGACTAGAAGGATATTAGTATTGTTATTATTTCCAATAGAAGGATTGAGGAAGGAGATAAACAAGTTCAGTTTTAAATAAGCACTTAGAAATTTGGGACTAAATATTAATGGTAAGGGCCGGAGCTTGAGATCTTGGAGTCATAGTTAAAAACTAATATTGGTTGTCACACAAAAAAATATTTCTTATTTTAAACACATCTTACCAAAATTAGTATTAGCCAAGAAACAGTGTATAAAATTGACTAAGTTTAACAAGTGTTTTGAGAGAATAGAGCTTTGAAATGAAGTTGATGGGCCCATACAAACTAAATTCCAGCAGAATTAGGTTTGGCTTTGAAGGGCACCTCGTGATTTATATAGTGTTCCAGCTGGAAATCCCATTGGTGCTAGTAGGGGAAATATTTGTCTTTCTGGTGTATGTATTTATTCTATGGAGATTAGATAAAGGGGAAGAAATAGTTTTCATATTTAAAAGAATTATGCTTTTATAAATTAAAAAATTCTGACTTAAATTATTATTCAGCAGACTCTAAGGAACTATTTTCATTCCTGTATAACATTACAAGTTGAAGTAAATTCATATCGGTGCCACTGCCAAGAAATAACCTATTTATGGTTACTACTGCCCATCCGCAGAAGTTTTCCTGCTTTACAGTTTTTTAAATCTCTGTAGTATTCAAAAACTTGTAAGGTTTGGCTATAAAATGAAAACAATGTGTAAGCTGTGATATGAAGGAGTCCAAATTTGGGGATGTAATTCCCTCTGATTGAAAGAAAATATAGTGGATTTTTTAGTAACACTTAAAAAAAGAAAGTCCCATGCTACCAATTCTTCATGGTGTTCTTTTTAATTGGTTGACGTTTTAAACTAAGGTAATTACTGTCAGGTGCCAGTAAGTCCTAAAGTGAAAAAATATTAGAAAGTAGTTAAATTCCTGTGTTCCAAGTTTTCAATTTTAAGTCTGACTTCAGCACAGAAATACTGCTTGATTATTGATCGTTTGACTTCTCTAATTACTGAATTACAACACCCACAGCTCTGTTATTCCAAATCTCCTAATTTATTCATGCCAGAATGCATCTGCTATTTTGTTTAAATGTGATTATATTTGAGTATATATTTGTAAATGCACGTGCAGGTGAAAAAAATGAATTGTAAAGAGCATTTTAAGAATGCATAGAAACATAAGAATTTTGCCTTGGTTTCAGACATGTAGTCCTATACATTCTCAGCTCTTACAGTTTATTTTTCCTGTGGAAATATTGACCTACTTAACCTTAATAACCAAAGAAGTTTGGATATTTCTCTTATCTATCTATATATAAACAATGTGATTACATGATTACATTTCGGTTTCCACAGTAGTTGTATTAAAGTCTTGTTTTGTGCTAGTGCAATAAGATAAGAAAAGCAAAAATAAGTTATAAATATGGGGAGAAGATGGGCTAGGTTATCATTATTTGAATATGAACATAGCAAATCCAAGGGAATAAGCTAGGAAATTGTAAGAACAAAATATTTTAAACTTACTATTTTGATTTTGAAATTTGAAAAAAAAAAAAAGGTTTTGTGAAAAATGTGCCATTAGTGGGAAAGTGAATTGATATAATGTTTTTGGAGGCCAAGTTGATATCTTTCAATTTGTAATTTAAATTTAAATTTCACAAGTATTAAGTTATCCACAACCTGCTGTTAGATGTAAAAAATCAAATTGTATAACAATATGAAAAAATGCCTACCATGTTATCTCCCCTCCCTTTTTTCAAAGGTATCTCTCTCTGTCTCACATATATGTCAACGTGCTGAGATGACAACAGTGTCACCTCTAAGGTGGGAGGTATGGGAATTCTATACTTTGTGTATTTCCAGAATCATTTTCAGTTTTTACATTAAGCAAGTATTCTGTATCTAATGAGTAAATATCTACCGTTGTGTTAGCCCAGAAGCATAATGATTTAGACAAGATAGAAATGTGTTTCTCCTGCACTTCAAGGCCAGTATGAGACTCTAGCGTCATCAAGAATCCAGGTTCCTTCTGTCTCTCTGCTCCACTTTCCTTACACTGGCTTCAACCTCTAGGTCACTTCATGACTCAAGATGATTTCTAGAATTTGAGCCACCCCATCTGAGTTCCAGGCAGCAGAAAGAGAAGAAAAGGCAAAAGGAGGATGCCTCCTAGTTAAATCAGGGTCTTCTTTGTAAGTCCTACCCAGCACTTCTGATTATATTTCAGTGGCAAAACTTAGTGAAATGGACATACCTAGCTGGAAGCAAGGCTAGGTCTTTTAGCTGGGAGCATTGCTGCCCTTAATAAAATTGGGATTATGTTACAAAGGAAGATGGAAAGAATGGATATTAGGTAGGCAGTGAGCAGACTCTGCCATAGAGGAAAATTTTTTTTCAATAAGCCGAACTGCAGTATCTGTTCTTTTTTATATATGAATGCATATATACACACACACATACGCATACATATAGACATGTGTACATATAAGGAGCCCTGGTGGCACAATGGTTGAGCGCTTGGCTGCTAACCAAAAGGTTAGAGGTTTGAACCCATCAGTCACTCCACAGAAGAAAAGACCTGGTGATCTTCTCCTATAAAGATTACAGCCTGGGAAACCCTGTGGGGCAGCTCTACTCTGTCACATTGGGCAACTATGAGTAGGAATCAACAGCACACAACATACATACATATATATGTATATATATATATATATATACACACACACACACACCTTTATTTGTAATTACATTTTAAAATCGAATCTCCTATAAGATTTTTAATAAACTAAGGATCTGGATATTATTTTTTCGGGATGCATTTTCAAAAGTAATGATTTCCCAAACTGCTATAAATGTTCCTTCATGGTTAATCTGCTTTTTTTTCTGGGCCTACTGCCACTGCCTTACCTCCTAATTGATCCAGTTTCCCTAGTCTTTCCAACTCAAATCCATTTTCCATTCTATAGAATGGTCTTTCTAAAATGCAGATTCGTTGTGCAACAAAAGACACTATCAAGAATATGAAAAGCAGAAGAAAAAAAAATCTTTGATGGTTACAAGGGAAAGGAGAGGTGGGGAGGGAAAATCAGTAGATAGTAGACAAGTGTTAACTTTGGTGAAGGGAAAGACAACACACAATATAGGGAAGTCAGCACAGCTTGACCAAGGCAAAGTCATAGAAACTTCCCAGACACATCCAAACACCTTGAGGAACCGAGTTACTGGGGCAGAGGGCTGGGAACCATGGTCTCAGGGGACATCTGAGTCAACTGGCATAACATAGATCATAAAGAAAATGTTTTACATCCTCCTTTGGTGAATAGTGCCTCGGATCTTAAAACCTTGCCAGCAGCCACTCTGCTTCCTTTGCCAGCCAGCCCTCTTTCTATACCTTTGCTAGAAGTACCAAGGTTCAGCCCTTACCCGTTTGCTTTTCTATTGTTAGATCGTTTTTTAAAAAAAACCTGTCTTCATGATTTAACCATGCTGACAGTTTTCAAATTTCTCTTTTCTTTTTTTCACTTGAAATTTATTCCGTTCTTTAACTGATTCGTAGATACTTCCACTTGAGTGGCCTGATTACTTCAAATGCTACTTGTTTGAAGATGAACAGTTGTCTTCCTTTCCCCCGCCCCCCTCAGAAGAGTTTCCTCTACCAGTTTTGTTATTAGTGGCGCTCTCGTTTTCCTAAGCATCATCTAGGCTTCAAACTCTGTACTTGTCTCCTTTCCTTTCCTCGTGCTCCACAGCCAGTCAGTCCCTAGGGTCTTTCTTTTTCTCTGTAACCACTATGTATCTTCCTTAATGTGTTCTTCATGCATTCACCCTGAACCTCTCCCTCCAGGCAATCCATAAGGCAGTTAGGTACACTTATTTACCTGTTTCTCCCACTGCTCCTTGTACACACTAAAGTATATTTTAGGTCTCATAATTTGAGGTTTAGAGACAAGGAAAACTCAAACATAAGCTCCTTTGGGAGCAAGAACTGTCTTACTGAGTGGGTACTTAATAGTGATTATTGAATATGTAAAATGATGAAAATTCCACTGTTGAGTACATGCATAGAATATACTGGAGTGTTGTAAGCTATTCCAAAAAAGAAGTTCCAAAAATTCCTTACATGGTAGAAGTACTGCTGAAATTAACATATGGTACCCCAGGAGGTAGTTCCTAATTTCTTCATATGTAAAATGTAGATTACCTCACTGGGATGTTTTAAGGATTCAATAAATTAATATTTGTCAAGGCATGTGTATGTTAATTTTTATTACTGATGGTAGGAGAAAATCCAGCTTTAATGCTTTTCATACTCACACCCCTTATGCTTTTTCAGATCTTTTTCTCATGTTTTATATTTGTTAATTTTGTATCCCATGTATGTTTTATAAAGGCCATTTTTTTAAGCTTATCCTTTACCTCCGTAACCTATAATGTAGTTTTTTTATTATATAATCGATATATTGACTTGATATAAAAAAAACAAAAACTAAACTCATTGCCATAAAGCTGATTCCAACTCATAGCGACTCTATAGGACAGAGAAGAACTGCTGCGTAGGGTTTCCAGGGCTGTAATCTTTACAGGAGCAGACTGCCAAATCTTTCTCCCATGGAGTGGCTGGTGGGTTCAAACTGCCAACCTTCCTGTTAGAAGCTGAAAACTTAACCACTGCGCCACCAGGGCTCCTTATAAAAATCAATAAAGAAGCAAAATATGTTGTCTTGAAATCCATTAGCAGTTATACTGAGATTGTTTCATGGTAAACAAAATTAACATATGCCATTTAGCAGTTTGTGTTCTATTTTTAAGTGAAAATTGCCATATAGGTGATATCCAAAAGCATTTGCTTAAATGGGAGCACGGCATGTTATATAGTAAACAAAGGTAGCAGATCAGAGGGGGGAAAAAAGCAGCCCAAAGAACAGTCAGAGGAGTATAAAATGGGATAAGAGACATGGTGTCATGAAAGTAAAGGTTAAAGGAATAGAAAACAGGGGTTGAGTCTTTAAAGGTGTTCAGAAAGCTCAACAAAACTGAGTCTGTTGGAATTGACATGGTGGAGATGGCTAGAAGAGTGTTAATGAAGTGCCAAGGATCCAGTCCATATTTGTTAACAGGTAAATAAAATAGTGGAATTTGAGATACACATTTTTCCATTTCAGAAACTTGACCATTATCAGAAAAAGCGAATGATGTTAATGGGTTCAGTAAAATCCTTTTTAAGATGGGGGTACATCTGAGGGGATTGTGATCGCACAACAGATCAAATTCCAAGAATTTCTTAGAACTGTGCAGACCGTGCATGATGGGATAGCCATCTGGGGGTCTTTGTTGATAAACTGTTAAAAACGTTTGTAGTGTGAATAGCCACAAACATTTTCAGTGCTTTTTTGTTGGTTGAGTAAACCGAAGAGCACGAATGCAAAAGCAAATTTTGACGCCAAATCACAGAAGTTGCCATAAACACAGAAGTTCCCCAGTGAGGACACTGCCTGTGCCTGAATTTCATTTGTTTCTACTGCTACTTTTCTTAATTTTTCCTGGTAACTAGCCAGATTAGAACTATGAATGAAGGCAAACTGGTCTTGCCCAGGTTGTAGATGAGATATAGGTAACTTAGGTAGATGGAGAAGATATTTAGGGGTTTGATATGATGATCTGGTCTGTCTTAGAGTAGAAGAGATATGCTTACTCTTTTGTCATAGGGGCTTGCAACCTTAGAATATGCCTAAATCTACAGCTGCTCCTCACTTCCCAGATGGCATCTATGGCTGGGAGTACTTTTTACCATCTGTACTTCTCAAAGAGTTTGTGAACTCTCTTTTAATTATTGGAAATGGAAAAACTAATTGGTAAAGTGGCTAAATGATGTAAAAGATTTTAAAATTTTGAGTTAGAGCTTTTTACATCCTATTTAGCCTTTTGAGTAAGATCAGCGCTTTAAACGCATTTTGACATGTATCTTTGTATATCTGCCATCTTTGATATTTTCGGTACTCTACGTTTACTGCCTAATAGCTGTTTTGTACATGGAGTGATATTTTGAGCCAAGTTCCAAAACTCTTGCCTTCTACCAGCACTGTACCGTTTTTGGCATTTGCACAGAACAACTAACACTGAATGGCTATGGAGCACAAGCTAATATGAATTGTCCCATTCATCTAATAGGCTTTCAAGTCGATAAAGTATTGTGTCACAATTTGTAAAAGTAATTTAGAAAGAAAAGCTCTTAATGTGTTGCCAGCGTTCCCATGTATGTAAAACACTGAGATAGTGGGAGAAGCAATTTCCCAGTTAGAAAATAGTTTTATAACTAGCTGCGAATAATAAGAATGACATCTGACTCTGAAAATGAACATATTCTCTGTCTAGGGGATTCTAGATTTGGAGTGTTATTAACTTTTATTTTTCCTTTTTTCAGGTTTATGAGTCATAAATGTATTTCCTAATGATGTGTTGTAAATAAGTATCTTCTAATAATTAGTAGATACGATACTTATTCATCATCTTTTCTCTTTAGGCAGGTTCTACTGGGGAAAATTCTCTAGATAGTTTGTCCATTTATAAAATTAGACACTTGCCATCTTTGCTCATTTTCAAGTTCTCTGTTTACAAAACTATTAAGAAGGTGTGAAATGCAGCCAAACTTCCCAGTTTATGGGAAATGTCTGATGATTGCCTTTCCTACATGTTCATTGTTCACACATGAAGAAATTTGGCCGCTGTGAGATTATTAAGTTTAGAGTATCCAAATCTAACCCTCCCAGGGATTTTGGTTTCCTGCTTTCTGCTACCACCACCTCACCTCCTTTTATAGCAATCTTTGTGGTAAGTTCTGTGATGGCATTTCTTAAGGTTGGTGATCATTAAAATTTTCTTAGTTTTCCATTTGTCAGGAGTAAATTTATTCCATTTATGGAAAAATAAATAGACCAAGAGTTCACCGGATGCAGTCCTATCTTCAGGCAGTAACATACCCAAACTGTTAAAAAGGAGTTTCCTTACACTTGTTGTTATGTTAGTTGCAACTCATAGCGACCCTATAGGAAACAGTAAACTGCCTCGTAGGGTTTCCAAGGCTGTTATATTTTCTGAATCAGATTGCCACATCTTTCTTCCTTGGACTGGCTGGTGGGTTCAAATTGCCAACCTTTTGGTTAGCAGTTGAGCACTTACAGTTAGAATTCTCAGTAAAGAGATTTCGTGGTGATACTGTTTTGGGGATGTAGGGCCCGTGATGGTAGCTAATCTAAACGTTGTAATTATTTCAGAATTACTCTGCTAGAAAATTTATGACCATACACATAAGACTTTGTAGCTAACTCTGGAAGCCGTGGAAGGTGGTTTGTGTGTGTCGTTTTGATTGATTTAATTTTTATTTGATTTGGTTTTTAAGTGAAGTAATTTTTTTGATGTTGGAAACTTTTCAAATTACTCTTTATTTTTTCGTGGTTACTGAAGATCGCTCAGGTGAAGTAGTGAGGTTTTTTCTGAATGCATGTATTACTTTAGGGATTTAAATATGTGAAATTATTAACAGAAAAAACCATATGGTTTGTAAATTGGATCAAAAGTCTGCAGTTCTTTAATCCTTAGTGCTACCGATAGTTAAACAGGTATTGGGTATACACAGGCTGGGTTGTCAAAAAGAGGGAAACAAAGAAACGGGAAGCTGAGGGAAAACTGTGAAAGTAGAGGAAGAAAAGACAGAACCGGACTAATTAGTATGCAGAGCAGTAAGCACTTACCCCAGGTACTCCAGTCTCCAGTTTGGTCCTCCTTCAGAGAATTCATTAACGATTTCCAGATGGTTAAACACTACCTGTGAGTGGTCCAGTTTGATATTTTCTATGCTTTTTACATATTCTTAAGCCTGTTCTCTAAATGATGGTGGTAATAGTTTTCATTACCCTGAAAGTTATTTTGAAGATTATCAAAATTGCTTTTTAGTTCAATAAATTAATTGAATAAAGGATTTTCTGAATGAGTACTATGACACCATTTTCTTTGGTGATTATTCTGCAGTGGGGAAAAGTAAATTTAGAATTTGAAAGTTTTGTCCTTTGTGTTTCATTCACAGGCTGTAGAAGAAGAAGATAAGATGACACCTGAACAGCTGGCAATAAAGAATGTTGGCAAGCAGGTGAGGTGTACTGTAATAGGTTAGCAGTCGCATAGTAACGTGCTTTTGTAGAGTTAAAACTATTTTAGGGCCTGTATGATTTTTTTCCCTGTCTGTTCACTTTACATTTTTCTTTTGTCATGTAAATGTGATACTAATTTTAAAAGTTGCTGAATTGTTTGATATTGTCAAATTGTCTTTGCCATCTATGGAAAAGTAAATCACAAATTATACCTATAAGATACTATCTTTAGTGAAAATAATTTACTAGCAGTTAGACAACTTGTGTCCTGAGTTAATTTTCCAAGTGTTATTTTTACTGTCGATCAATGAAAATAATAAAATGATAGGTTTATTTCATATGTAACAAATTTTTTAATGCTATACTGTATTGCATATATATCTGTGTTATACACAGAGTGGCTATGAGTCGAACCTGACTCGATGGCACCTAACAAAAACAATACTTTTTGTCAATATATAGGCAGCAATATGTAGGTAATATTCCTGAGAATACTTAGAGCTCTGTTGCATTATACTGAGTAAAGAGAGAAAGGGTTTTAAGGATTCGCTCTTACACTTTTTCAAGATGAAATAAATACATTTAGTCCCTATTATCTGAGGGTGGAGGAGTATATCAACCAATTAAAGGAATCTACAGATTAATTAGACTGTTTTTAAAGAATGTTGATTACATTTTTTTCTTTTCATGGAACATGGTTATCATATTGCTGATGTTGGCAGAATCCTGATATTTCCGATGCAAGACACTAAGCTGTCTTTGCTTTCAGCCATCCTACCATATGCTCTGATCCCATCACATCTCACAAGCTCTGTAGGTTTGGGCCAGGACCATTCTTGGATGGAAAATCTCTAAGAATCACCCAGCTGCCACAAGAAGTAATGTCGATAACAGGGAAGTGTGTTACCAATTCACTATAAAATCAATTACTCCAACAGAGCAATAGGGGCAAAGTTCTGACTTACGTATCATAAATTTCACTATATTCTTAGTATTATAATTTAAAAATAGCAACCAAAAAAAAAAAAAAGTGAGATATAGTTTATCTTACTTTTTCATTTTATGTGATGCAGTCACCCTTTTTCCACTACTTATTTTAATCTAATACGTAATATTAGATCACTAACTCTTATTATTAACTCTTGAATTTGATAGAATCCAGCAACTTTTTTTTTCCATAAATGGCTCATAAGGCTGTAGTTTATTGATGAACAACTCTTATATACAAATTGACTTTCTTTAAACAATTTCTGGATTCTTTGTAATACACAGCTAAGCCTTTCTAATAATAAAAAATGTTATTCTGTGTTAAACTTCCACAACTCTTCATGTTTATATTATTATTTGGTTATATGCTTAATTTTGTATATTAATGCAGATTTTATTAACAATAGCAAATAAAAGGACTAAATTAAAATACAGGTAAAATTAAAAATATACTAGACAGAGTTTAATAATCATCAGAATTTTATTTTAAATATATAGTACATTACTGGTTTTTCCTACTGCATGGCAAAAGTAAAAATGTCTGTAACCGAATAGCTAATATCTTTTTTCTCCTGTCAGCCTCTTTCACCTAATATGCCTCAAGGCTCTTTTTTGAAATAAATAAAATTCTATTTATGTATTGTGTGGCCTAGTCACTTGAAATTATTTGTAGTATATTGTATGTCTAGGTTGTTTAAAGAAATCAATGCATTGAAATTATGTTGTAGAAAAGCACAGCCAAGAAATAATTCCAGTGATAAATACTTGTTTAAAGTGGGGTGTTGAGTATTTTAACAATATTCATAAGAAAATAATGTTTTAATTGACAGTTTTTTACTGTGCACAGTATGTATCTCCTATTTCAAATTTAGCTGAAATACTGCATTCAACCTTAAACATAAATATAAATTAAGCATTTTTATTTAAATTCCTTACTATAGTACAGTTCTAAGCCTCATTTTTAACTCAAAAATAGGTTTGATTAAGTTTAAGGGCTGCACCAATATAATCTTCAGTGATACGTTTTTCATAATACCTTTGTGAAACATTTATTCTTAACATTCTAGAATTGATACAAATTTTCTGAAGCCCAGTGACTTATTATCCAGTAATTTTTTCTGAATCATTTAAAGCAGTATTCCTGGAATATTAAAATTATATAGAGCCCAGATTCTTACCAAGATGTAGAGGAACGAGGAGAATTCACAATGAATTGTTAGCTATTGGTATATCTGCTTTAAGTAAAGTACCCCTCAGCCATTCAGTATTTGTGAATGGCAGGGAATACACACATGTACTTAAGCATATATACTATATTATGCACATACTTTTTTTTTCAGCCAGATCATTATGGTTATATAGAATTCCTTGTTACTCTTTATATTCTCTGGTATAGAGTCGTAGTAGCGTTGGTTGTGTACGTCGGTCTTCCGTTGTGTAATTAGTTATTTTATCAGATACATAACTTTCTAATGATTCAGAAACCCTAAGAATATAATGATATATACTAGGAAAGTTAAAGTTGTCAAACATATATAAATTTCAGTCTGACTTCCTTTACCAATTTCATCAACTACTTAAAAAAAAAAAATCTAAGTAATGTATCTACTAGTAATATGGTTCTTCTTCTTTATTTTTTTTCTTTTAGGATCCCAAACGTCATTTGGAGGAACATGTGGATGTACTTATGACCTCCAATATTGTCCAGTGTTTAGCAGCTATGTTGGATACTGTTGTATTTAAATAAAGCAACATAAAAAGCTATTAGTGATACTTTAGTGTGCGTTCCTGTATTGTTGCTGATGCTCAAAATCAAGGGACCGCTGAAGGTGTGCTTGGTTAAACGTAAGACATCTGGCGTCATTTGCAGCGCTGTAACACCTTCAGTCTCACTTGTGCAATTACTTCTGTTTCTTTAGTCAGGGTCTTTGCAGATTCCAAAGTTGTACAAGAATACGTCAAAGTGGACAAATTTTGTTAAGTTCCCATTTAATATTTGAAGAAATCAGTAGCACAAATATATTTTGATTGTTGCTTACAAAATAAAATACATTTACAATCTATGTCTCCTGAGGTCTTTTTGGCATTGGGTGAAACTGACAGAATAACATTTGACAGTGCTATAGAAATCTCACACAAAGATGTTTTCCTTTGCATTTTAAGATCTTATAATACATAAAACATCAAGGTGATAAAACTTCATAAATTTAAAATTGTTACCATTAATGAGTGGCTATTTTTTTTTTTACCTCATTAGTGAGTAACCCAGAAAAAGTGTTGACATATATTTTATTAAAAAGCTTTTGTCATAAATTAATATCATATGCTCAATATCTTGTTAATGTCTTTCAGGATCTCAGAGGAGTATAAGATAAAAAAGGGGGCAATTTTAATTTATATTTTTTAGTATTTTTAAAAGAATACATTCCACTAGCAGTTTTGAGATCATCTGGGAGTTGGCTGCTGCAAACTCCACTGGACTTTCAGCTACGACAGCCATAGGAGGTATATAATATGTCGTCATTGCAAAATGAGAAAAGTAGCCATAATGTAAGTTTAATATATAAGCAATAATTCTGTTACTGTTTTTTCATTATCTTTCCCAAGTAAACTTAGAAGGTACCTAGTTTTCTAATAGGAAGAAAATTTGGCTAATGGCAGTTTTCACAGACAGCCGGCTTCTAAGTAACTACGCCTGTTAATACTTGTGGTATAGCACCGTATTGGGAACGCCAAAGGGGTATGGCAAACAATATGGACCCTAGTAAACATTTAATTCTAGTCTGCATCCTTCTTTTGAAAATATGGTGAGAATGTTTCTAAGGCTTCATTAAAGGAATTTTTTTTTTTTTTTTTTTAGGGACTTAGAATTTAGACTTAACCAATTAGAGGTTATATGAATGACATGATAGACCAAATTACTGCGCTGCCTGAATGATTCTAAGTTCTTACTGGTTGGCTAATGAAAATTTACCAGAAACAAAGTGGAAATGGCTTAAATTCCCAGTATGTTTTACCGTGCCTTTTTAGTGAGCATTTCTTTCTTTTAAATATAGCAATTGGTATGCTTTGTTTAGGACACGTACATTAGTGTAAATTGTCAGAATTACAACACCAAACCACTTACCGTTAAAATGTAAGTGGAAGCTAATGTAAAGTTTGTTTTGTTTTTTGCTGAATTTAAACTACGTGCAGGTTAATTGATGCACGGTTTTTCCCTTTATAAATTAAGGCTCTATAACTTATTTCACAGATACCGTTGATTACAGCTGGTCAGTATTTTTTCATAAAATTCCCTCAGAAGGAGGCCTCAATAATCCAAAGGCTAGTCTCAACATTCAGTTTGAAAGTTTTTTTTTTTTTTCCCCGCCCACATAGTCCCCTGAAAATACCTCATGACTGCTATACAGCAAGAGAGAAAGTTTGTGCAGACCCTGTGCTCTGCCATTATTTGATTGCCTCGTCTTCCTGGACTCCCCACAGCTACACACCGTTTTCTTTCCCTTGACTCATGTTGGAAACCTTACTAATTTCGGAACTTTATCAAACTCCCTCCAAGCAAAAACCTGCATTTTCTTTGTCTATTTGAAGTCAATCAACATCAGGATGCTGTCTAAGAGGTGGTTTGGTGAACACTTTTGTCTTCGGATATACAGCTGTTTAAGCAGCAGCCTGATGCCCTAGGCCCAATTAGGTAGTGAAAGGGCTTGGTTAATCACGAACTCAGTAAGCCGATGTGTGTGTGTATGTGAGCATCTGTTTATCCATCCGCCATGCAGGGTAAAAGCAGCACGGGAACCAAAACTCCTACTTACCTGTAGTGCAGCAATGTCCTTGCTTTTCTCTCAGACCAGTATGGGGCACTGAAAGCTGTACCTTCAGTGTCTAAGTGTGATCTGCCTGGTCCAGCAGCATGTGGGGCTTCTGGGAGCTCCTTATATATACACAATCAAGCCCCACCCCAGACCAACAGAATCAAAATCTGAATTTTAGCAAGATCCTGGGGTGGTTTGTATGCCCTGCTCCACAGAAGTAAGGCTCAAGGGCTAGCGTGTTGATCCTGAGGAAAGCCTTAGTTTTCCTTCTTGAGCACCTGAATGAGTCTCAGCTGTTCTCTATAGAAATTCAAGGTTTAGCCTATATGTGAGGAACCACAGAATTTGGTATTGATAATCCAAAGTGGGCAGAGTGCACATTTATCTTCCAATTTAATACCTTAAAAGCCTGAGGAAGGTGCCCTCTACGCATTTTCTACCCTTCATGCCTTATTTCAACTTAGCATTCTTTTTTTTTTTTTAAGTCAGTTCAGGGTGGGGGAAATGGCAAAGTCTCAAAAAGAGCCTAGATAGAGTCTGGCCCTCTTGCTATATACACACTTGTTTCTCTGTCCCATTGGGATGGCAGAAGCGTACCTTCCAGAAGAAATAGGAGAAGCTCTCAGGGGCAGAAAAGCTAATGATCTAAGAAAGGAGGGGGAAGAAGCAGCCAAAATAGGGCCCAAGTCGCTCACCAGGAGACTTGGCGGTGGAAGACAAAGGGCAGAAAAATGAATCAAAGTGTCATAGTTACTCTCGGCTCCTCTGCACCCACAAGCCTCAACATCTAAGGCTCTGCTTGTTTTTGAAGCTTTCTGGCCAGGGGCTGAGGTTTGCTTTCGAAAGGGAAAACGGGTCTGGCTTTATTTTTCTCCCAGAAAACTGTCTCAGCTTGAGTCTGGGACATCTGGTCATCAACCTGTCCAGTCCAACTCCTCCTGCCCTGGGCCTTGCTCGCGGCGCCCTGCTGGAGGCCGCAGCTGGTGCCCTCTGCAGACAAGGCGCCCAACCCGCCTCGGGGGTGCAATCTGAACCGAGCGCTGATGGTTGGATCCACCCAGGCACCCCTCTAAAAATGCTCTATAGAGGCGAAACTGCGAGGCGCCTGATCAAGTCTGGTTAATCCCTCTCGGCCAGTGCCCAGGACCCACCCAATGCTCCCAGCGCCGTTCCCACCGAGGGAGCTACCCCGGTCTGGGGAGGGCGGAGCCCTCGCAAGAAAGCAGAAGCTCTACCCGGCCGAGATGCCAGGCCGCGCCTCCTTCCGGGGAAGAGGGGTGCTTCTGAGGTCTGTGCCAGGCGCGGCTCGCGCGGCGCTCCCTCAGTCTCCCGGGTGGCGCCTTCCCCTTGAGCTCGTCAGGGTGCTCTCTCGGGACACTCACAGACGTTAGACAATGAGCCAGAGCTGGGCGCGCGGGGGCAGGCCTGGGCTGTGGCACCTGGCGCGGTGGGGTGGGGTGGGGTGGGGTGGAGCTGAAGGTGGCCTCTCCTGCCCTGCCGGGCCAGGCAGCGCCCGGCGCGGAGCCCGCCCGCCTGTCCGCCAGCTCGCTGTGCCGAGCTGGCTCCGAGAAGCGCACCTCCCCCTCCTCCTCATTCCTGCGCCCCTCGGCGTCCCGGGGAAAGTCGCGGGAGGGCAGGTTGGCTGGTGCTGGGCCACCGGAAGCAGCTTTGGGCGGATAAAGCCTCGGTCGCTCTTGGCTCTAAGGTCCAGGCCAAGAGCTGGGTTCCTCTGGAGAATCAGTACTGGGACGTGTCTCTCCTCCCTACATCTCAGGGTTGCTTTGGGCCTCGTGCTATTTATTTGTGCCAACATCTTTTTACATTGGTTCTATTCTCTATTTTTCCTTAGATTCTTCCTCCTTTTAAAATTACTGGCGTGCATTCTTTTTCTCCCCACCAGATTATATAAACATTAAACACACACACACACACACACACACACACACACACACACACACACACACACACAGCCCTCAGTAAAGATAACTGTGTTGACACCACTTCCACTCTGTCTCCCCAGATCAGCACTTCTGGCGAACCCATTTGCACGGGGACTCTGCCCTCTTTTTTCCTGGCGAGGCTTGCGAATCTGTTGCCAAGCCAGTACCTCAGAGAGAAGGAAGTGCAGTAGGACGGGAGGGACGCATGGCGCCTGCTCCCAGTTAGATGCTCTTCAAATAATCTGCAACCAAGCTCACTGATAAAATATTTAGTAAAGACCCTGTAAACATCAGTGCAAATACATTAAGGCACTTCAGACCGACAGCTTATGATTATTTCAAAACTTAAAAAGGAGATCATATATTGTCACTGTTTCTGTGTTCAACTAAGAAACCGAACCTTCCTGAGGTGGGTGAACAGTGGATGGGTGGGTGAGTTGCTGCCTTTCGCCCCCACTTCCCCCTCCCGCTCACTTCCGTCGCTGTGGCTCTCAGCAGCAGTGATTTATTTATTTATGTATGTGGTTAAAAAGCCGGGGGAGAAAGGGGGCGCGAAGACAGGCAGGACCTGCTCACAAAGGACCGGCTCAGGTGTTGTGTACTTCTGTATTAACTGGAAAAGACAGACTCTGGAACTTTTACAGGGCGAGAAGAGGCCACCGGCTCGTGCTTTGTATGCTTTGCACTTGAAATCGTTACATTCAACTGAATATTTGGCTCATTCAGATCCGAAAAGTCTCCTAGCATCGTCGAATCCCCTCCTCCGCCCCTCGGTTCCAAAGGGAGGGAGGTGGTGGGGTGGGGGGGAAGGTAGGAAAGTGTTCAGTAAATTGCACATCTTTTGAATCTTCCTAAAGCAGTGGTCACAAAGCTTAAAGGTGACACAACAGGGCTCACGTAAAACCAACACATATCCCCCCCCTCCAGCCAACAATAAAATCATCCCCTTCAATTTGCCATGATCGTCGCGACCAGGAGCCAGGTGATTATCCTAATTAATGTCTATCTAATTAAATTACTGTCAGCAGTTAACCAATGGCAGGAGCCGTTTCATCGGCTGCACAAGCAGCAAGATCAAAAGTGAGCCTTTTCTGATTGCTGCATAGTGTCAATTGGCCAATCTCTTCTCCCAGAGAAAAAAAAAGTAAATCAAACCTTTGAGAAGCATTTGCTGGTTGAAGTGCTTTCTGTCTAGTGAGGGGGTCTGTGGATTTCTAGTTTATGATAAATAGGACTTTAAAAACCAAGGACGGGAGGGCGAGTGTTCAGGTTCTAGAGCTATGCAGCTGGAGCACTGCCTTTCTCCTTCTATCATGCTCTCCAAGAAATTTCTCAATGTGAGCAGCAGCTACCCACATTCAGGCGGAACCGAGCTTGTCTTGCACGATCATCCCATTATCTCGACCACTGACAACCTGGAGAGAAGTTCACCTTTGAAAAAAATTACCAGAGGGATGACGAATCAGTCAGATACAGACAATTTTCCTGACTCCAAGGACTCACCAGGGGACGTCCAGAGAAGTAAACTCTCTCCTGTCTTGGACGGGGTCTCTGAGCTTCGTCACAGTTTCGATGGCTCTGCAGCAGATCGCTACCTCCTATCTCAGTCCAGCCAGCCCCAGTCTGCGGCCACTGCTCCCAGTGCCATGTTCCCGTACCCCAGCCAGCACGGACCGGCGCACCCCGCCTTCTCCATCGGCAGCCCCAGCCGCTACATGGCCCACCACCCGGTCATCACCAACGGAGCCTACAACAGCCTTCTGTCCAACTCCTCACCGCAGGGCTACCCCGCGGCCGGCTACCCCTACCCACAGCAGTACGGCCACTCCTACCAAGGCGCCCCATTCTACCAGTTCTCCTCCACACAGCCTGGGCTAGTGCCGGGTAAAGCGCAGGTGTACCTGTGCAACAGGCCCCTTTGGCTGAAATTTCACCGGCACCAAACGGAGATGATCATCACCAAACAGGGAAGGTAATGCTACATTCTTGGCTGCCGCTGCCCCAGGCGCGGCCCGGGGGCGAGCTCTCCCGGGTTACGACCGCCGGGGCAGCGACAATTCGGGTTCGGGAGAGGAGTGGAAGGCGCTTAGGTGCGCCCAAGAGTTGGCTAGTTTTGGAAAAGGGGAAGTGGAAGGGATGATCACCTTGGGGATGGGGAGAATTCTCAATGTGACCAGGGGATCCCGCTCTAGAAAGGTGGTCGGAAAGCTCCGCCAGTGCCCCGAGGAAAGCGAGACTGGGCGCCCGAGCCGGCGACCCGGCACAGCTCGCGGTCGGGCGGTGGGAGGGACGCATCGCCGCACTGATGTACCGCCTGGTAGATGCGCGGTTCGCCAATCTCGCTCTCCACCTGGGCAGGGATACCTGCCGACCGCCCACTCCACCTCACCCACCTTACTTGCCTCTCCCCTCGACTTCGGCCGCACTTTTTTTCTCCCCCAGACCCCTTTTCTAACCCAGCAAACATTCGCTTATCTACATTGCGAGAACAAGTTTTGCTTTGCTATCTGGCGCCGCGCTTCTTGCGTTTAATCTTTAACATTTATATTTCTGTTCTCCTTGTTTTCCTTCTTCCTCCTCCCCTCCCCTCTTTAATTTAAATAGGCGCATGTTTCCTTTTTTAAGTTTTAACATTTCTGGTCTCGATCCCACGGCTCATTACAATATTTTTGTGGATGTGATTTTGGCGGATCCCAATCACTGGAGGTTTCAAGGAGGCAAATGGGTTCCTTGCGGCAAAGCGGACACCAATGTGCAAGGCAAGTCCTTCCAATTAACACGTTTTCCTGACACTTATTTAGGTGAGAATGATTAATTAAAGCCTTTGTGGACTGGCTAGAACGACTTTTAAAACGATCGGCCAGTGACTTCCAAAAGGAAACGAGGGAGAAAGGGAGACAGACTGAGCGGCGAGAAGGGGGAGGATTATGCAAAAGATTAATCATCCCCAGTTATTAGGAAGAAAGCGCAGCCTAAAAATGCCCCAGCTAATGGGCCTCACAGTGGAGTAAGGTGTGTGTGTGCGTGTGTGTACACGTGTGTGTGTGTGTTCTAGGTGGTAAAGCAGTTGGGACTGGGCAGTGCTGGGGGCAGATGTAAACAACGTATTTCTTTCTCCAGGAAATCGAGTCTATATGCATCCGGATTCCCCCAACACGGGGGCTCACTGGATGCGCCAAGAAATTTCTTTTGGAAAATTAAAACTTACTAACAACAAAGGAGCTTCAAACAACAACGGGCAGGTCAGTGGCTCAAGCGCTCGCTAATTGTCTCTCACACACACACCCCATACCCGTCCCTCTCTAGCATCCAGTTACTTTATAAGGCAGCATGCGAAACTGGATACACTTTTCCTTGCTTAATTAAGGAGGTTTTTTTTTTCCTAAAAAATTATATTTTCACTCTCTAAAATAATGTTAAATCTATAAAGTTGTCTTCCCGCCCCTTGCCCCATTCTTGGGTTCTTGACCTTCCCATGTAAAATGCTTGATGGATTTCGAGAAAGAAACCCACAAGATCTGCAGGTTGTGAGAATCTTTGTTCCTCTTCGGAGGAGAAGGAAGGCCCGGGAGAATACCGGGTGTCGGGTTCTGTTCTCCTCGGGTGCTCGGCGGATTCTCGCTTTCCGAGGTGCGAGGGCCGGTCTGCTCCGGCCAGCCCAGCCCGGCGAGTCCCGCCACCAGTCAGGCGGGGAGGCGGGCTCAGAGCAGCCTCGCCCGGCGAGCCCAGCCAGCGCACACCGACCGCGTTAACCCGCCGCCCGGCGCTCCCCTTTCTCTCTGCGGGACAGATGGTGGTTTTGCAATCGCTGCACAAGTACCAGCCCCGCCTGCATGTGGTGGAAGTGAACGAAGACGGCACGGAAGACACCAGTCAGCCCGGACGTGTGCAGACGTTCACCTTCCCCGAGACTCAGTTCATCGCCGTCACCGCCTACCAGAACACCGATGTAAGGAAGCCGGAGGGCTGGGCGCGCGGCGGGCCTTGCCAGGCACCTCTCGGTAACCCTGGCAATCCCTGGCTCTGACACCAGCAGCACCAACAGCATACTGATTCTGCCACGGGTTTTAGGCACAGGACTAGAGGCCTGCTAGGCACCCTTCCTAAGCCGCGCGGGAAACGCTTCCCATTTGTCTCTGACGAGGATCACCTGAGACCCCTTTGAGGTGCCCAGGATTTCTAGGGCCTCTTCTTCTGTGAGTTTGAATTTGGCCCTCAAATTAGAACAGGTTAAAACCCACTTTTTTTTTTTTGTCTAAGTTCTTCCCATTTTAAAACAAGGATATCCCCCCCCCTTTGCATTTTATTCTTGGAAAGCTTTGACGTTATTTAAAAAAAAAAAATCTTAGACTTGATGGCTGAAATGAACAAGTATCACCGTTTTGGGGGAGCAAAAGAACATACACATTCATATATGTAAAAATACAATAAATCAGATTACTTGGCGCTATGGAATGAGTTTTGTAGCACTTAACCCTCTTCAGCATTTATAAGTTTACAAAAGCTGATTAAGCTGCTATTGATCTGACCAGCAGTGATGGCTTTTTTTTTTTTTACTTAAATGAAAATATCAGACATAAAAAACATGATTTTATTGTAAATCAAATCTGATTTTAAGAGGCACCTTGTACGTTCTTCTTGTGAATCAAATGGGACCAACTTTTTAAAAATATGGTGAACATTTAAAATAGGCAACATTTGGTGATGAATTCAAGTTCCTCTTAAAATTTTTTTTGTCTGAACAAGTGCCTGTGTAACAAGCATTTTAAAAAATGTGCATATGAAGCAATTTAGAACACATAGGAGAGCTAACTGAAAGCAATCCTTTAGTTTTAGACATCATTAATTTGAACATGTCCCTCATCACTTTGTGACGTTTTCTCTTTTTCCTTTACATCCATTCTCTCCGTTTTTTCCAGTTAGGAAAACCTTGCTATTTAAAGAAATTGTAGGCTCTCAGCCCTTGTAAAAAGTGGCAGATGATATATTCTCAAACACTCCTCCTATATAGAAATGGGGGTCACATCATCTTTTTTTTTTTTTTTTCCTCTTTCCCAGATTACACAACTGAAAATAGATCACAACCCCTTTGCAAAAGGATTTCGGGATAATTATGACACGTAAGTAATTTTGCACCTTCCTTTTCAAATAGTTGTGGCTTAAGGTGGAAGGTGGATTGTTATGTACAAGGCTTTTGGAAACGAGAATGTGTGAAGACGGGTTGTGTCTTCGAGGTTTTCCCTTTCCTTGTTGCTGGCTCCCCTTCTCTCTGGTGACCTTCTGTCTTGGTACTTGTGTGGTTTTGGTCAAAGTTTCCTGCACCTATTTTTAGCTTTCCTATGAATTACAAAGTTGTTGCCTGGCTAGTTGGCTGGGGAAGCTGCCCTGGTTCCCCGGCGGGAGTTGTATGTAGCACTGCAGATGCTCCGCTCAGATTGTGTCTGAAACTGGCCCGATTCTGCCTGAAAGTGCATGTGGCTCTGGCAGTTGTTCCAGTTTCCTTGGCATATGTGACTTTTATTTACCCATTTCCAAGTTTTGTGTAATAGCGTTTCCTGTGCAAGTTTACTATGGACTGAATAAAAAATGTACACCCACCAAAGGCCATCTCATGAGCAGAACCGCTGCTACAGATTTCAGGCTTTAGGAAGGACTCAGGCGCTATTGCTGAATATTACTTATAAGCTTCAAAAGAAAAATATTTTCTCTTATGTTTGTATATAGGTGTGTTCTACTTACACATGTTGGTTCTCTTTCCTCCGAACTCCCTTGTCTATCTCCATTTGTTCTCTGTCAAAAGGCTGTTCTCTAGGGTCAACAGTAGGTGTAAGCCAAATGCTTTCTGGGCTTGTTCTAGCACTGTCACTCACTGCCTGAGTTCAGGTACTGTAATATAGCAAAAATCTAAATCTGAATTGGGGGGTTCCCCACTTTTTTCTAACCATAAAAGGAAAGGGTACATATAGCTTAATTTGACAGCTTGCATTGAGTGCCTCGGATAAAACTATAAAGGTGAGATTGTCTTTGACTAGGAATAGATTAAATGTGTGGAGAAATAGGGAAGTGGCTGCCTCTATTCCATCTATAGGCAGTTACCAAACTTCCCACCTGGTATTTTATAACAACCCCCCCCCAAAAAGCATTGATATTACTGGCTTTAATCATTTTATGCATCCCTCAAAAGGAGTCCCGAGGAAGCAAGCCTCTCAATATGATTCCCCAGCACAAAAACTTGGCTAGTGTAGTCCTCACAATCTAAAAAGGTGGGCCCAGCACAGCGGAAAGTGTGTGGCCCAGGAGACCAGAGATGTTGGAGGGAAGTCCTGTAGATTTTGAGCTTTTAATTCTGTTGTGAACATCTGTTCTAAAGCATTTATTTTGCACAAATCAATTCAGTAATCCCAAGTGAGCTGGGATCTGGATGGGCATCTAAACTCTATCTTTTGCAGACTGCTTTTTTCTTTTAAAAATATTTTGGTGGTAAACAGAGAAGATATTTGCACCTGGCTAGTTATGTTCCCTTCCTGCCTCTCTCTTATTTGAAACTGGAATTAAATTTTAGGAGGGAAATTTTGTGCACCAAGTGAATGACTGGGGCAGCTGCAGCAGTGTGACCTTCCACCTCTACCTGTCCCCTGTTGGTAAAGCCAGCTTAGAGACTTCTTCCCTTTGATTCTTAAATTACTAGGCATTTTTCATAAAAAGCTTCTTTACCTATACAAGCAAATTTCTTAGGTTTTTAGAGGATGGGAAAGAGTGGATTTATGACACTCTCCCTTTCTTTCATGTGAGTTGTTTTGGCATGGCTTAATTTTGGAGAAATAGGGAGAGGCATACGTGCTCAGGGGCATTAGGTGGCTCTTTTGCCACTCACCAGGGAATCTCCTCCCAAAAGGATAAAAGTCTGAGACTTTCTTTCCAAACAATCTGTTGATTGAAGATTAAAACACTCATGTGTGAGTTAAATAAAAAGGAAGATATATGTATGAGAAAACACTTCTGCCACACTTCAGCCAATCCCTGGTTACCTTTCAATTCTAATAGGATTTTCTAGGCCCAAGGTCTAGAATCAATCTTTGCTTATTTTATCTAAGATAATCTCCAGCAACACAATCACTGTCGGTGACCTTGGGCAAGTTATTTCACTTCCCTGTGCTTCAGATTCCTCATCTGTAAAGTGGGCTAATAATGGTACTTAGCTAGAGGAATTGTTGTGAGGGTTAAATAAGTTAGTATATGTACAGTGCTAGACAACATTGCCTGACACATAGTCGCACTCTGTAAAAGGGTTAGTTATCATTAGTGGAGGATTGCTTGGGGGAGGTTGATAGCTCTAGTGTAAGAGTTTGTCTGAAAGTTTTTGCCAGTAACGGGTCAAAAGCTGGAGCTAGGGGTCAGAGTAAAGGACACCTTGTCTTTGTGAAATAATTTTCCTTGCGTGTGTTGATGATTACTTTGTTTCCTAGTAGTAATTCTTATCTGTATTGGTAAAGGTGGGGATCGAAGGTGTGCACAAGGCAAAAAATAGACAATAAGTACCCTGTAGGTTGTCAAAAGCAACAATCCTTGGGTCTCGTAAGAATGATGATGGTCAGTCTTTGATGGGTTAAGAGTCAGAGCTGACTAGATGGCAGAGGGTAATGAGTTTACTAGGGTGCCTGTGCTCACACACACAAATGCACAGTTATTTCCTATGAGTTTCTTAAACTATCTATTAAAAGAAGGGAAGAGAAATCTCCTGAACAATCAAATGGTAAAAGGAAGGGAATTTTTTTTTTAAAAGGGCACAGAAGAGGGTATCTTATTTAAAATTTCACTCAGAAACTTTCCCCACACAGGAACGGTCCAGTGGGCAGGAATGCCCTATTCCCAGGGTAAACCTGCTTTAGTATGTATACATATGTTGAAAAAGTGGGACGAGAACCCCCTGCTGTGTTCCTGTCACCTGTGCGTTTGGTGGAGAGCAAGGGAAGAAGCAAGCCTTCCTCTTGACGCTCTGGATCTCGCTCTGGGTCCCGCACGTACACATTGGTCCTTTTATAACTCCACGATTTATCTAGGGGAGCATGCTGGTCTGTGACCCTTTCTGTGTCTCCATCTTGGACAGCAAGATACAGATAACGAGGGTGGAGGGAGGAGAAAAGTGGAGGTGGTCTTCCTTTCTGTCCCCCGAAGGGACCTCCGCGCCACCCCTCGGTTATTTCTCTCTCACCTCCCGCAGGATCTACACGGGCTGCGACATGGATCGCCTGACCCCCTCGCCCAACGACTCGCCACGTTCGCAGATCGTGCCCGGGGCCCGCTACGCCATGGCCGGATCTTTCCTGCAGGACCAGTTCGTGAGCAACTACGCCAAGGCCCGCTTCCACCCGGGTGCTGGAGGGGGCCCCGGGCCGGGCACGGATCGCAGCGTGCCACATACCAACGGGCTGCTGTCCCCGCAGCAAGCCGAAGACCCGGGCGCGCCGTCGCCGCAGCGCTGGTTTGTGACACCGGCCAACAACCGGCTGGACTTCGCCGCCTCGGCCTATGACACGGCCACGGACTTCGCAGGCAACGCGGCCACATTGCTCTCCTACGCGGCGGCGGGCGTCAAGGCGCTGCCACTGCAGGCGGCCGGCTGCACTGGCCGCCCGCTCGGCTACTACGCCGACCCGTCGGGCTGGGGCGCGCGCAGCCCCCCGCAGTACTGCGGCGCCAAGTCGGGCTCCGTGCTGCCCTGCTGGCCCAACAGCGCCGCGGCCGCCGCGCGCATGGCGGGTGCCAACCCCTACCTGGGCGAGGAGGCCGAGGGCCTGGCTGCCGAGCGCTCACCGCTTCCCCCCGGCGCCGCCGAGGATGCCAAGCCCAAGGACCTGTCCGATTCCAGCTGGATCGAGACACCCTCTTCCATCAAGTCCATCGACTCCAGCGATTCCGGGATTTACGAGCAGGCCAAGCGGAGGCGAATCTCGCCAGCGGACACGCCGGTGTCCGAGAGCTCGTCCCCCCTCAAGAGCGAGGTGCTGGCCCAGCGGGACTGCGAGAAGAACTGCGCCAAGGACCTAGGCGGCTACTACGGCTTCTACTCGCACAGCTAGGCCGCCCCTGCGCGCCCTGGCCCCGCGGCCCGCCGCGGCCCGGACCCCAGCCAGCCCCCCACAGCTCTTCCCCAACTCCTTCTCCCCAGACCCCGCCTCGCGCACCTCATTTTATTTGACCCTCGATTATCGTCTGCAGCGACGCAGGTCTCCGAATAAACGCAGTTAAAAGTGATTTTAACTTTTTTTTTTTTTTTTTGCGCAGCAGTGTCTGCAGTTAGCTCACCGACCTTCAACTTTGCTGTAAACCTTTTGGTTTTCCTACTTTCTCTCTTGTGAAGTTATCCTGCAAACAATCCTCCTCCCCCTTGTCTTCTTCTCACCTCCTCCTTCTCTTTCTTGTAATGAAACTCTTCATCTTTAGGAGACCTGGGCAGTCCTGTCAGGCAGCAGCGATTCCGACCTTCCAAGTCTCGGCCTCCCCATTAACCGGCCTCCCCATTAACCGTAGGATGTTGACTCTAGAACCTGGACCCACCCAGTGCGTCCTTCTTTATCCCCGAGTGGATGGATGGATGGATGGATGGGTGGATGGATGGATGGATGGATGGATGGATGGATGGATGGATGGATGGACGGACGGACGGACGGACAAACGGACGGACGGACGGACGAACGGATGGATGGATGGATGGATGGATGGTAGGGATGTTAATACTTTTAGTGGAACAAAGCCTGTGAAATGATTGTAAATAGTGTTAATTTATTGTAACGAATGGCTAGTTTTTATTCTCATCGTCGAGGCACAAAACCAGTTCATGCTTAACTTCTTCCGCTCTTTCCTTCTCTTTAACTTTTTTTTTTCTTTGCGAGATAACAGTATTTTAAGAGGCTCTGGGAACTTGAAATACTCATAGATAGTAATGGGTTTCTCACTTCTCCTAAATCCGTTGCATGAAATAATTACTTTGTGCCCTATGTTCACAAAATAGGTAAGGAGAATCCACCCAAACACCTGTAAAGGATAGGTGTCTGTTCATAGGTGAGTCGATGAAGTGGCATGATGCCTGCAGAGCTAAGTCAACTGGAGTTGTATTCCCCCCCTCATTCCTTTTAAATAGAATAGTTCGACATCAGCAATATTATTTTGCCTTATTTGTTTTTCCCCAAAGTGCCAAATCCATTACTGGTCTGTGCAGGTGCCAAATATGCTGACAAACTGTTTCTGAATATCTTTTCAGCCCCCCTCCACCTTTATATACTGTAAATCTTTGTAATGAGTACTCTACTAATGATATAGATAACTGAATTGTTGGTAACTTTATAGCGTAGTCTAGTGAAGATGAATTGTGTGAGTTGTATATTTTACTGCATTTTAGTTTTGAAAATGATTTCCCCTCCCCACCTAGAAACAGCTGAAATCTGACTTCCTTGGGAAAACACTAGCATTAAAACGGATTCTCCTCCCCCCAAGCCTTGTTATATTTGATAAGGAGCATTCATCCCCCTGGAAATAGATTAGTAAAATTTCTAATGTTGTGCAGCAAACTTATACTTTTTTTTGTATTTTAAAAATTAATATGAAATATGCATCATACACAATATTCAACCTAGATTCCAGTCCACGGCGGGGGGGGGGGGGATTTTTTCCTAATAGGAGTTCAGGGTCTAAACGTGTGTATATTTTGGCTCTTCTGTAAATCTAATGTTGTGATTTTTATATTTGTTTCGTTTTGTCTGTGAAATGAATAATTTATACAAGTACACACTCCATTGAGAAACGTTTTGTTTTTTGCTCGTTTGTATCGTCTGTGTATAACAAGTAAAATAAATCTGGTAAAACGCTAACTATGGTGTTTGAAAGCAGTTTACAGTTTGGAAATAATTTAATTACTTTAAGAGGTTACTTTTAAGGGTTAAGGAAGAATAGCATGTCCCACTCAGATATGGGACGGTTCTGTTTCATGGGAACCACCTCCCATTTTTTTCCCCTTAAATTTGTTTTGTAACATTACCATTAACTACTTTTTCTCAGTCTACAATCACTTAGTTCCATATGTGTCAAGTTTCACTTTACTGCGCTCATCCCCCGCCCCCCCCACCCAGGAAAATGTATGCACTCTCCTTTTCATACCTGATTCTCTCTGAAGCTGGAAAAATGAGAGCAAGAAACGGAGGGTCTTTAAATGAGGAGTTTAGAATTTCTTTAAATTTTACAAAGCAAAGTGAGAGGCTTTGGGCCAGAGTAGGGAGTAATTTAAATGCATGTTAAAATAGGCTGGTGACCACAGCGTTAGGCAGTTTCGAAAATTCCGGCCTTTAATAGGAGGCCTTGAAAGTGAGTGGCAATTTGTAAGCGCAAAGGCAGAACGGCCTACATTTCTTGAGTGGCTGATTTCGGGGGATTGGGCAGGGAAAGGGTGGTGATGGAGCCATAGAACAAACTCGTGATAGGTCCGTTTTTAACCACTGAAGCTTAAAACTTGCATTGGGAGGTATCTGTGGGCATAGCTCCATCCCTTCTCCAGTGGAATCCCTGTGTCAGACCTGCCCAGGCAAGATTCCTATCCCTTAGAACAAATGCAGATATTCCAGCTTCGGTCGCTGGTACTAGTCAGGAAGTCCGCAAAGCTCTGCATTTACCACACAGAGAAGAGATTTTTCCACTTTTGTCTCCAAAGTGAGATAGCAGGAAGGAGGTGGAAAATGGGTCAGTATTCTTGCTTAGTCTGGGCCAGCCTCGGGTTACAAGACTAAATTTACCACCACCTAGAGATTGTCCTGTGTCCCCTTTGCAGTTTGGTAGATGTAAAAGGGCTTCAAGTTCCAATTAGGAGGAATATTAGAGGGAGGAAAAACCGGCTTGCCTTTCTTGGACAATTCTACCACTAGACGGCGTTCCGTGGAGTTTTGCCTGCCACATAGAAAAGCGATGACTGATTTTCCTTTGTTTTTCTTTCTCCCTTCCTGCACCTAAGAACTAAACAAGAGGATGAAAAGTACAAAAACATGGTGCATGTGTAGCAAGTGAAGTCGAGCAGAGAATTTATGTAATCACCCACCGGTTCTGCGTTCCCTACAATCCCATCACCTAGTCCCGCCGAGGAGGAGGCGCACATGTAGTTGGGAGGGCGCAGGGGCACGCCTGCTCCAGGGCGTTAGGGCACTAGGTGCTGGAGGGCGCAGGTCCTTAGGGCCTAGGGGAGGGCCCTGGGCCGTGGAGGCTCCAGGGCGCCGGGGCCGAGGGGGCCGCGCCTCGTTCTCTCCGACCTGAGGCCTGGCAGCGGGGGCGCGCGTTGCTTGGCCGGGCCCAGCCTGCAGCCCTCCGCGCAGAGCCACCGTGAATAAAACAGTGTCACCGAAGTAACCGAAGCTCTTAGAAGCCGTGGATAGATTTCACAGGAACGCAGTGCCTTGTACTGAAAGACGCGCTTTAGCTCATATTAGGAAGTACTTAAAAAATTTGGGGAGGTCGTTTCCCTTGCAGCTCTACTACCATCTGCTGTGTGGACTGAGTCAGCATGAGGTAAATTTGCAGCTACACGCTCTTCTCGGAGGCAGTGTGCTTTGCTGTCCCTTTAAAGCATGATCATTTCTCCTCGCTTCCAAGAAGTCTTGAGCATCTAGTGAATTGATGCTGTTAATGTGTCTCAGAAGCTGCTGCTGCTCAAAGGAGCTCAGAGTTTGGATTTGAGAGGGCCTGTGGGAATCAAAGTTCGTGCCCCCGGTTAGAATTCGAATTGCGTTTTATCTCCTTGAGGATGCGTGAGGGTACGGGCCGGGCTAAAGACAGAGAGGGATGGCGAATCCTCGCCGTAAACTGTAAATTTCGTCAAATAATTTTCAACAATGTATTTTCAAAAAGGCAGAAAGGAAGGAAGGGGAAAAAAAAAGGCGAGCGTGCGGCTAGCCATCAATTTTTGCTTGTGCCTTTCCGCCACTCGTAATCCGCGCCATTTTAACTCATTTTGAACCACCCGCTCGGGCCTGAGAGTGGCAGCCGGCGGGCGACACTCCGGCTGGGAGACGCTGCGCCCTCGGTTCTTAACCCACGAATAGATCGCCGTCCGTCGGTGCAGAGAGGAGGGGGAACAGAGTGAGCTGCGATGCGGGGCTGCAGCGGGGGAGGCGGGTTCGTCAGCCCCGGCAAGCGAGGCCGCAGCTTGGCTGGGACCGAGCTAAGGGTAAGGCCTGGCGCCGCCCGCGCAGCGACCGAGCCCCGCGTACCCAGGAGCTCGGCCGGGAGCTAAGGAAGGGCGTTGCGGAGGCCTGGTCCCCGCCGCTGAGCCTGGGCTCAGGCTCTCTTGCTTCGTCGTCGGGTGGGCGGCGGCGTCGTCCTGGCTGTCCTGGCCGCAGGTGCAGGCCGGCCTCCAGGTCGGTGTCCAGATCCGGAGTCTAGGCGCGAGTCCAGACTGGAGTCCAGACCAGGAGTCCAAGCCGTTCTCCAAGCCCCAGAGCCTGATGAAGAGCGGCCCGCAGCCTTTACCCAGGCATGAGGGCGCGGCCTCAATGCACGCAGAGCCAGGCCCAGCAATCGGCTAAGGCTCCGGAAGACTAGCAGAAACTTAGCATGTTTGTTTGAAGAATTAGGTGTTTCTGTCTCTTTAAACCTATTGCCGTTGAACTGACTCATAGCGACCCTATAGGACGGAAGGGAACTGCCCTGTAGCGTTTCCAAGGAGTGGCTGGTGGATTCGAACTCCCAACCTTTTGGTTAGTAGCTGAGCTCTTAACCAGTGCGCCACCAGGGCTCCTGCCGTGTCTTTAGGACCCACTTAAATCACCGGAACATTTTCATTTTAAGGTCTATAGAGAACTTTTTGAATTCCAATAGCTCCTGCATTTATATTAAAAAAATTCTCATTGCTAAAATTCTTTGTGGCCCACCCTTTTTTGTGATGTTAAGTATTGATCTTTTTAGCACTGAAACTTTAAAGGATGTTCTACTTTCTGTTAAGTGTGCAGGCTAGGAACAAAAGCCTTTGTTAAACAGAGGTCATTTATATTCCTGGAGAATTTAAAAGGCAGTGTAATGATACTTGGGCAACACGTTTGTGTTCATGTGCGATTTTATAAAATGTTCAACCTGTCCTCGGGCACAGCGCCTTTTTTATGGGTAGGTGAACTGTTTTATCGTGGAAGCATTTTAGCCATGGGGATAGGAAATAAAAAAACAAACAAACAAGTAAAACCCTTTATTCTGTGTGAAAACAACCAATCTAGACTCCCCCCAAAGAAACAGCAGCAATTATTATTATTGTTAGACAAACCTAGTTATGAATAAGTTAGCAACTTAAAGTCCAGTCGGTGATAAGCATTCAATTTAAAAAATATTTTATTTACTCTGGTAGGTTGGCACTTACTTGGCTAATTGAAAGACTAATGTTTTAGCCTAATATCAGTAAATCAGTTTTAAAAAGTAGTTGAAACTTTTTAAGCAAGTTGAATTTTTGTGATTATTGAAGTTGCAATTCGAGTGCAAGATCCACTTTTGGACAATCAGATTTCCTTTTGCCAGAACAACAAATGAGCCAGGGAAGACAGAGATAAGCTAGGCAAGATTTTAGGTATTGTGTTAAACTTGGTTTAATTCAGTTGCTTTGGGATTTGTGTGTCTTTCCGGGTCCCATCTTGAGCTTTTATGTTAGGCTACAACACATTAAAAAATATATTCACTTGAAAGAAAACCCCACAGCTTTCACAATAAAGTAAACTTGATGCTGTACAAGTCACTGGTCTCATCTGAGCAGATTATTTCTGCCTTGCATGTATTTTACACCCACAGTATGGTTTGCAGCGGTGTTCAAGGCATGGCGTGAAAAATTTGATTTGAATAGTTCCATTAAAGCAATGAAAAAAAAAAAAAAACCATGGCTTAATAGTCCTTCTACTGATAGCTCCCTCTCTTACTATGCTAACTCTGAAATAAATATGTAATCTATTATTAGGAACATGGCATTTAGAAGACCCTTGCTGGTTATATTTAATTTAATAAACATACTAAGTGTGACATTATTAATGCAATGAAGTTCGTACCACAAGTTGATTCTTTCAGGTTGTTTGACCTATTACTTATCACTAGATTCTTTGTAAACATATCCTGCAATTTATAACTTGTATTTTATATAAAAATTATTTCTGGTTTCAGTTCTTTAAAACTGGTATCTACATGACCAAAACCAAAAACCCACTGCTGTTGACAGAGTAGGGCAGAGCAGAACTGCCCCATAGGGTTTCCAAAGCTGTAAATCTTTATGAAAGCAGATCGCCGCATCTTTCTCCCGTGATCTGCGTGGTAGGGCACTCATTTTATATACAGGGTATTTATAGTTGGGTACTGTGACACACTTTTCATGAGGATGAAGAAGGTGGTTGGGAGGGGAGACCATCTTTAGGGACTAGGCCTGTGGTTGTTTTAGCTGATACAGTTATTTCATTCCAATACTAATAAGAAAAAAAAAAGGATTTGTGTGACTTACGTGAAGTTCCGGGTTAAGGATTGGCCCTATATTTTGTGGTTATAGTAAGTTTTAGGAAGTGGAAAATAAATTGAACTTCCTGGTTGAAAAATAGAAATCTTGCTTATATTAGGTTTAGTGTTTATATTGTGCTTACTTAGGTTTAGGTTTAGTACCTCTCTTCCTGTTAGCAGAAAGGGTACTGTATGGGAAAAAGCTTTTTTATTACAATCTTATCATTTCAAGTGCCTAAAAAAAGAAAAAAAAAAAATCAAGAATGTTGTTCTCAAGCCACAGGATCTTCCTAGCTCGCATTTCAACTTTCAAGATGTATTTGTGATTTATTTTGTCATTATCTTAGTATGAAAGGGAAGGCATTTTTCAATCTTAGGAAAATTCAGAAGCAATTTTTTAGTTTTCAGTTAATTCAGTTTCATCTTAAAAGTTCAAATTTAGCAAAGCACATGTTCCCTTGTTCATGCCAAGTGTGATAAAAACTAGTCGAAAAATAAAACCATTGCAAACAAGTAGAGCATTGCACACTATACAGGCCACATCATTTCTAGGTCTGATGTCAGTGTCTATTGGGCTACCATTTGTGGGCACGTGTAGAGCTCTCCTTGAAAGCTGATTGAAGGTACTACTATTTCAGATATATATGTGAACTGTATGTGTGTTTTACATATCCTCTTTGTAATAGTGTTATGCACACCCATGAACACTCAAACATTTGCCATCTTCATCAACAAAAGGTTATTCTTTTTAGAGCTCTAGGATTTGTTTTTCTCCATATGCATTAGGGGATTATATTTTCTTTGTATTTAAAATATGAATTATACAAAACCACCTCATTTTCTGTATAAGGTAGTTAAATTATAGGCTACTTTGTGGAATTATAGCTTTCTTAATTAGTGTAATCTTTCATTTACAATATTTGAATTAAGCTACACAAATATATATATGAAGTTTAATATTCTTAAACTTCAATGAATAAAATAAACGTGTGTGTTACATACATTTCTGTTTAGGCCATCTGCAGTCAGCACTGACATGAGAACTTTTCAGTTATCATATAGGTTTCTATTATACTGAATCACTTGCTCAATTGGGAATTTACTGAAGGCAAAGCAGTATTTCTAATTAAAAATGCTTCAAAGGTGGCTAATACTTTTATGATCTGGCATATTTTTGAATGAAAAATTTATAATTTTGGTAAATTTTACCAAATAATAGCAATGTTTACTACTCAGCACCTTCCTTTGAGAAAATAGAAGCTATAATGAGGACAGATTCTTTCACAGGTTACTTACTATTGAATGTTATATGTTTTGTTCAAATAAAGTCTTTTTTTCTACCTCTGTTTTCATTTGCTATTTTTAAAAAAACACTTTGTTCTTAATAATTCTTAGAGTGCACTCACCTTTGGAATTGACTTCCTTAATTTTTGCTCACATTCTGCCTTGTTCCTGTGGAAAAAGTCAAACATACTGACTTCCTTCTCAAAAATTTGTTCTTTCCTCCTCCAACTCTGCTGTCTCTCTTGACACTCATTTTTGCCCTTGTTGACTCTCTTGGCAACAACTTCTTTTTAAGCTACTTTTTTTTTTCTCATGGTACCACCCTGAATCTGAATCTTTATAAAACTATGGCTGATTCATCAGTTTATTTCAGGTCAGACATTTTATGCTTTCTTTAAAAGCAATCATAAAATTTTCAGGACAAACATTAGATATAATGTGTCTTTATTTTTTTATTATTATTTGGCCCCTCCTACCTTTTTTTTAAACTTTGTGCTTTTTCACTGTATACCTCTATAATCACTTCATCCCTCAATATTTGCTTTATTTTATTATCTTCTTTTCGTATTTGTGGAAGGACAACTTAATATTTTTATCTCTTATGGTATTCTGTTTTTTTTTTTTTTTTACACATGACGTCCTTAACTATGTGAGGCACTTCATTTATGCCTGCTGTCCTTTGTATTTAGGACCCATCTTTCAATGCTTTCTTTGATCCTTTTCAATTCAGCTTCCCCATTTGCATGGACATTAAAATCTTTCCTACTAAGTTCACCAGTGTACTCTTGATCAAATAGAATGGCCTTATTACAAACTAATCTTTATTCTCTTAGCTATTTTAAATCATAATTAGCCTGTTGCGTGATTCAGAGTCACAAAATCTTCAACTCCTTCCCCTTCCTTCTTCCAGCTTTGCTTTCATGGGTCACTCCACTTGCTTGCTTATTTATTTTCACAGCTTATATATTTCTGTAGGTTTGCTTTTCATAGGATGTCCTCGTATATACTGCTCCTAAGAAAACTTACTAGGCCTGTGATATGGAAGAGCGGGGTGAGAGAAAAAAGATCTGGTACTACTTTTCTTAATAAATAACTTGACCCATTCCCTAATAGCCTTTACTTTTCTGTTTCTTACAGCCTTATACATTTAGATTGACATTCTGGATTCTTCTATCTATCCTTCCTTACACTGCCTGATGCCAACTCATGTTCTCCTTACCGTTAACTGAAGTTTAACAGGAAGAAAATTTAAATGAATTATTAGAAATTAAAATTTTCCTGGTCACATGGGATTGCCAAGAGTTGGAACTGACTACATGGCAACTAACAACAGCAACAATATCAGCGTTAATTAAAATCCTTAGGGAGAGTGCTATAGAATTACACACACCAACACCATTAAAAAGCAAAGGTTATTTATGGCTATAAAATTGTGTGTACTATAGCTATAGGGTCGCTATGAGTCAGAATTGTCTTGATGGCAACACGTTTGTATCTCATTGCCACCACTCATCTGTCAGCTTGTCGTATCGTAGTGGCTTGCCTGTTGTTTTGATGCTGTAAGCTATGCCAACAGTATTTCAGATATCAGGAGGGTCACCCATGGTGGGCAGGCTACAGCAGAGGTTCAAGACTAAGCCAGACTGGGAACAACGACCTGGCCATCTACTTCTAAAAAAACTGACCAGTGAAAATGTTATGAATAGCAGGGAAACATTGCCTGATAGAGTGCTGGAAGCTGAGCCCCTCAGGTTTGAATGCATTCAAAATATGACTGCAGAAGAGATGCCTCTTCAAAGTAGAGTCAACCTTAATGAGGTGGATGGGATAAAACTTTCGAGACCTTCGTTGGCTGATATGGCATGACTCAAAATGAGAAGCAGCAGCTGCAAACATCCATTAATTGGAATATGGAATGTATGTAGTATGAATTCAGGAAAATTGGAAGTTGTCAAAGATAAATAGAATGCTTGAAGATAGCTATCCTATGGATTAGTGAGCTGAAGTGGACTGATATTGGCTATCACAGGGTCTACTATGCCGAGAATGACAAATTGAAGAGGAGCAGCATTGCCTTGTCAAAAAGAACATTTCAAGATCTATCCTGAGATACAACTCTGTGATATAGGATAATATCCATATACCTACAAGAAAGACCAGTTAAAATGACTATTATGCAAATTTATGCACCAACCACTAATGCCAAAGATGAAGAAATGGAAGATTTTTACCAGCTTCTGCAGTCTGAAATTGATCAAACATGCAATCAAGATGCATTGATAAGTACTGGTGATTGGAATGCGAAAGTCGGAAACAAAAAAGAAGGATCGGTAGTTGGATCTAGGCCTTGGTGCTAGAAAGGATGCTGGAGATCACATAATAGAATTTTGGAAGACCAATGACCTACTCATTAAAATTACCTTTTTTCAGCAACATAAGCAGCGACTATACACATGGACCTCACCAGATGGAATGCAGATCGACTACATCTGTGGAAAGAGATGATGACAAAGCTGAATATCATCAGTCAGAACAAGGCCAGGGGCCAACTGTGGAACAGACCATCAATTGCTCATATGCAAGTTAAAGCTGTAGCTAAAGAAAGTTAAAACAAGTCCATGAAAGTCAAAGTATGACCTTGAGTATATTGCACTTGAATTTAGAGAGCATCTTAAGAATAGATTTGATGCATTGAACACCAACGACCAAAGACCAGACAAGTTGTGTAATGACATCATACATGAAGGAAGCAAAAAGTCTTTAAAAAGACAGGAATGAAAGAAAAGACCAAAATAGATGTCAGAAAGACTCTGAAACTTGCTTTTGAACATAGAGCAGCTACAGCAAATGGAAGAAATGATGAAGTAAAAGAGTTGAACAGAAGATTTGAAAGGGTGGCTCAAGAAGACAAAGTAAAATAATGAAATAGGCAAAGACCTGGAGTTAGAAAACCAAAGGGAAGAACACGCTCGGCATTTCTCAAGTGAAAGAACTGAAGAAAAAGTTAAAGCCTCAAGTTGCAATAATGAAGAATTCTATGGGCAAAATATTGGATGATGCAGGAAACATCAAAAGAAGATGGGAGGAATACACAGAGTCACTATACCAAAAAGAATTGTTGACGTTCAGCCAGTTCAGGATGTAGCATATGATCAAGAGCCGATGGTATTGAAGGAAGAAGTCCAAGCTCCACTGAAGGCATTGGTGAAAAACAAGGTTCCAAGAATTGGCAGAATACCAATCGAGATGTTTCAACAAATGGAAGACAGCTACCTGTCAGCCAACTGGAAGAGATCCATATTTGTGCCCATTCCGAAGAAAGGTGATCTAACAACACAGAAATTATTGAACAATATCATTAATATTACACACAAGTAAAATTTTGCTGAAGATAATTTAAAAAAAAATGGTTGCAGCACTACATTCACAGGGAACTAGCAGAAATGCAAGCCAGCTTCAGAAGAGTAAGTGGAACGAGAGATATCATTGCTGTTGTCAGATGGATCTCGGCTGAATGGAGAGAATACCAGAAAGATGTTTACATGTGTTTTATTGACTATGCAAAGG